>NW_028274809.1:134065988-135315988 GCF_037043125.1 Eumetopias jubatus | reverse complement strand
TAGAAGAGACTCAGTATTGTAAAGATATCACTTACTCTCAAGTTAATGTAGGAGTTTAAGAAAATTCCAAATTAAAACACCAAGTTTTAGAATCTGGCAAAGGGAATCTAAAGTTCATGTAGAAGGATTCATTTTTAAGGGTTTGGAAGTGAGTGGTAAGAAGTTTGGTTTGTCAGATGTTAAAATACACTATAAGGCTAAAATAATACAAAACTGTATGGACAGAACTGAAATTGAAAGATTCATAAAACAGAACCAAATTTTTTAAATCTCCCAATTATCCATGCATATAAAAGATTTCAGTATACGATAAAAATAGAATTTCAAGTAAGTGGAGAAAGGATGGATTAGTCAACAAATGCAATTGAGACACTTTCTTGGTCAAAAAGAAGAGGAGCATAATAAGATATGAGTGAAATCATTTGTACTGTCATATGAACACCCCTTTCAGCTCAATAAGGAAAAGATGAAGAGCTGTATAGAAAAACGGTATCGGGGCATCTGGGTGGTGCAGTCGGTTAGGCATCCAGCTCGGGTTGTGATCTCGGGGTGGTGAGATGGATGAGCCCCAAGTTGGGGCACAGAGTCTGCTTGAGCTTCTCCTTCTCTCTCTGCCCCTCCCGCTGGTGCTCTCTCTCTCTCTAAAAATAAATAAACAAGTCCTAAAAAAAAGAAAAACAGGCTATTAGGGGGTGGACCCCAGGGTCCAAGCCCCATATTCCTGTCCCAAGCCTGGTACAGGACAGCAAGCCTGCCTGCCTTCTAGAAAGCATGAAGCTCTGTTATGAGGGTATCATGGGGTCAGGATTGAGCAAAGATTAGACACTCCTTTTTTTCTGGGAATCATGTAAGTCTCTTCCCGGGTTCTCATGAGACCCTACAAAAGAAGGTAGACTCCCAATCAAGGGTTGAATTGCCCACTCCTAGATAGGGTGGAAGCTTGCCAATTCCATTTATTTTGATTTTTTTCAGCTTAATTAAACTTGTCCAATAGAAGAAGAGATACCTGCTCAAGGATGTTTATTATAAAATTTTGGCCATTTTTAGTGGCAAAAGAAATTAGAAATAACCTGAGGTTGCATGGTTGGTTCAATTATCCACGCTATGGAGTAATATGCAACTATTAAGAGAAAGGGTATCAGCCTGCCTGGCTGGCTCAGTCAGTAGGGCACAGGACTCTTGATCTCAGGGTCATGAGTCAAGCCCCACAGTGGGAATAGAGATTAGTTTAAAAAAAGAGAGAGAGAGAGAGAAATGATATCTCGGCTTGGGTCCCCCAGAAAGAATTATACTGTGTTCCACCACTTTATGGGGATGGCTCTCCCAGGGAGGCTGGAAGCAGGTGGGGGATGGGAAATGAGACAGAGAAGGAGGATGGTAGGCTCCTCCCATCTGAGGCTGCATCACTTGAGCTTATGAGTAACTTAGTAACATCACTCAGCAACCGGCTGGCTGGCCCAGGCTTGACTTTCTCCAGAGACTGTATATGCATTACTGCTTCTCTGGGGAGTCCATCTCAGGGGATGGAGGAAGAAGAACTTATTCTGGGGCTCCCAGATATCACTGCCAAAGGTCCGTCCCACGGCAGGTGTCTGGAAGCTGACTGGGTCCCAAGGACCTCACACCTGAGCTGCATCCCAGAGGCCTGGGGCGGGAGCGGGGAGCAAGGGCTGTCTGCTCCGGGCCCAAGGCAGTCAAGTCGGAGTTGGCTGCTGTGGTGGCAGCCGGACAGAACATCTTGTCAAGGGTCAGAGGAGACCCAGAAGACCTGAGCCAGTGCCTAAGAGCTATGGGATCTAATAATGACACCCAGCGCTGGCACGGGTGTGAGAAAGTAGCTGACTAGAATATAAATGGTGACTATCTCTGTGCAGTCTGTATTTTTTTTTTAAGATTTTATTTTTATTTATTTATTTGAGAGACAGAGAGCATGAATGGGGGAGGGGAGGCGCAGAGGGAGGGGGAGAAGCAGGCTTCCCGCAGAGCAGGGAGCCCAATGCGGGGCTCGATCCCAGGACCCTGGGACCATGACCTGTGCTGAAGGCAGACGCTTAATGGACTGAGCCACCCAGGCGCCCCTCTTTGTGGAGTCTTTAAAAACTGGCTTCCTTTAGATCCAGCAATCCTACTTTCAGGATTTGTCCTGGGTAAATAATTACACACATTGACGAAAATGCCCAGAGTGCGTTCTATAGGACTGCCAGCAGCTTGGAAAGAGCCTCAAGCCCAACAATTAGGGACTGGTTATAATTATAATAAGGGGTGCCTGGGTGGCTCTGTTGGTTGGGTGTCTGACTCTTGGTTTTGGCTCAGGTTGTGATCTCAGGGTCCTGGGATGGAGCCCAGCAGGGAGTCAGCTTCCCCCCCTCCCTCTCCCTCTGCCCCTCCCCCCACTCATGCACCCCCCTCCCTCTCTCTCTCAAATAAATAAATCTTGAAAAAATAGCTTATAATAAAGTATACCGAAATCCTCTGCCGTTATTTAAAATTATGAAGCAGTTCAAGAGATACTGATATGGATGGTTGCTGAACATAGTTAAGTGAAAAAAGCAACAAAGAATGAATAGTAGGATCTCATTTTCATAAAAACAACTCCGAAAAAACATTTATCTGGATATATATTTTCATACAAATTCTGGAAGACTATTCTTAAGGTTACGAACAATAATTATCCTAGTTAGTTCTATTTTTTTCTTCCTTTTAGATCTGTAAATGTTATATGTTTGGCAACGATCATGGGAATATACAATTCAAACCAATTTTGTTTTAAAACACTGACTGACACAGGAAAAGCATTCTGACATTTTAGATATTTGAGCTACTTGAGGTTTAACATGTAAATGACTAATAACTACCATAAATTGAAATGATAGGATCATTCTTCCATTCATGGGATATCAACAAATTATCCAGAATAGCTCCTACAAACCAGGCATCACGCCAGGTACTGGGGATAGAGGAAGACAAAACAATTACAAATTGTGTGTTGTGTTACGAAGGACAAAACAAACAAACAAACAAACATGGTATTTCCCTAGGATATCTCTTCCATTTCAAAGGAAATATATTTTAGCAGCATTAAAATTTGTTGAAGTACTTATATACTTCGTCTTATATTTTAGGTCTACAACAAAAACATTCAATTAAATGGTAAAATGTACTTAAGAATTTTTACATATTAGTCATAAGAATATAAAAATGAATAAGAATCCAGATCAGAAGGCCAATAAGAACACATACATGCAGACTTTCTTGTGTTGTTATTATAGAGTTCAATGTGGTTCTGAGCTTCCAAGCAGCCAAGTGAAAAGGGAGAAACATTTACATTGTTCTTGCTGTCAGAAAGCAGTAGACGAAGCAATTTTTTTAGGAGAAACTAAGCTTCTCCCAGCACTTCCCTGCAAAAGCCATTTCTCATATGGGTTACACCGAGAGTGACATTAGTAACTATTATCCTCCATATGAAACAACTAGAGAAAAACTCTCTGCTACTCTATAAGCCCAGAGACGACAAGGGCCATGCGTTGTGTCTGTGTCGAGCCCAGTACCCGGCCCCAAGGAGGATGGGAAATGAGGAAGAGCAGAACAGGATTTCACTCTGCGGTGTGGCTACCTAGACATCTATCCCTAATGCATGTCTTATTCATGATGTTAGAAAACAAACTGGATTTTGGTCTGCAGAAGCAGAAGGGCTGTATACCCCTGTACCCTGAAAAAGGCCAGTGGTCATTATGGGTGCTATTCCCTGGACTTTCAATTTGGCATCATTTCCAAGCTTGTATTAGGTTCTCCAGAGAAACAGAACCAATGGGACGGGGCGGGGATACACACAGACACACAGACACACAGACACACAGACACACAGACACACACACACACACACACACACACACACACACACACAGAGGATCCATCATAAGGAATTGGTTTATGTGATTATGAAGGCTGACAAGTCCCATGATCTGCAGGGTGAGTGGGCACGCTGGAGCCCCAGGAAAGCTGATGATGTAGTTTTAGTCTGAGTCTGGAGGCCTGAGAACCAGGAGAACTGATGTAGTTTTAGTACAAAGGCTGCAGGCTTGAAACCCAGGAAAAGCCACTGTTTCAGTCTGAGTCTGAAGGAAGAAAAGACCAATGTACCTACCAGTCTGAAGGTAGTCAGGCAGGAAGTAATCTAGCTTACTCTGCCCGATGGTCAGCTTTTTGTTCTGCTCAGACCTTCAAATGATTGGATGAGGCCCACCCACATTAGGGAGGGCCATCTCCCTTACTCAGTCTACTAGTTTAAATGTTATATTCTGTTCTGTTCTGTTCTGTTATGTTATGCTATTTATTTATTTATTTTAAAGGACGCTCCACGCCCAACATGGGGCTTGAACTTAATACCCTGAAATCAAGAGTCACATGCTCTACCACCTGAGCCAGCAAGGCACCCCTTAAATGTCAATCTTATCCAAAACACCCTCACAGAACACTCAGAATAACATGTGGGCAAATAACTAGACATTCCATGGCTCAGTCAAGTTGACACAGACAATTAACCATCACAAAGCTTTACCATTAACAGATAGCGAAACCAACTGTGATTCACCAGGTCTGCCAAGTAGCATGAAGGCTATAAATGCATTTACTGGAGAGGAGATCTATTTTACAGCAAAACCGACAAAAAAGACAATGCCAAAAAAGGAAAGGGAAAACAGGAGACAGTAACAGACTGTGCACTAAAAGGCAACTTGAGACCTAATGATAAAGCAAGTAGGAGGAGGAAGAAATTTTTAGAATCCCGAGAGTCGGAGGCTGTAGTTATTGTCGTGGAAGGTGAGAACAGATGGTGATGCTAAATGGAAAAGGGTAATGTCCAGAATACACAAATTAATAGGGACTTGAGCAGCCACTGGGACTTGGGACTTCTTCAAGGAAGACCCATGGGTGTTAAGGTAGGATGAATGGGGACAGGTGAAGCCCGAGTTTTCCATGACAACTGTCCTTCATCCTGAAGGACAAGCCTAAGTCATGCTCTCAATGAAGGAAGTGTGGGAGGAACAAGTCAATCAGAGGGGTTTGATCTGAGGACAAGGAGTAGATTCAGGCAGATTCAGCTCTGTGGTAGGTTAATTCACGCAGCCAGGTACAGCACCAGACAGTAAGTGCTGCAGAGCTGACTTGTCTGCCCCTTCACTTTTCCCTTGATGATGCTCTTGCTCACAGATGCTCCCAGACCTTCCCATCTCAAACAGAACCCAAAGTCCTTGCCTGCTTCTTCTACGTCTTTGAGCTACCTTCCTACACTCCTCTTCCTCCCACCACCAAATCTCTAAAAGTCTTTCATATGCTGCCTCCATTCTTTTTCTACCCTACTTGCTAAGTCATTAGTTTCTCAAACAATACTTTTACCAATGACTTTTTTATTTTTGGGGGTAAACTTTATACCCAACATGGGGCCCTGAGATCAAAAGTTGCATGCTCCACCAACTGAGCCAGCTAGGCACCCTTACCAATGATTTATTTATTTATTTTTAAGATTTTATTTATCTATTTGAGAGACAGAGAGCAAGCAAGCACGGGGGCAAGCACAGAGCAGGGTGAGGGGCAGAGGGAGAATCAGTCTCCCCTCTGAGCAGGGAGCCCGAAGCAGGACTCGACCCCAGGACCCTGAGATCACGACCTGAGCAGAAGGCAGACGCTTAATCACTGGACCCAGAGGCTCCGGCTCAGCCCTCACCTTTTTTTACTTTTAAATGGTGCTGCAGCAATTAACAGTGATCTTGTCATTGCTTCCCTTGGGTCCCTGGACCCAGCACTATCCTGGTTCTTGGTCCGGCCCACTGTCTCCCCTTCCTGGCTCTTCCTCTTCCTGCCTGTTCAATATATACACATTTTTAGACATTTTTTCCTCAGCATTTTCACCTTTCTGTTCTCTCTTGCTCAGAAACTGCTCACTCCCAGAGCTTCCTGCTGTCTCCTCCAACGCAGTAAAAACGTCCAACTCCCTCCACTCTGCCCTGAATCTGTCTCTCCAGCTTGTCTTACAGTTTCGACTGCCTTCTGGCCATTTCCCCTCAACTACACACCAGAACTCCAGACGCATAGTTCTAAAATCTGACCTTCCTGTCTTCACTAACATTGTCAACAGTATCCACATCATCTCCACCCACAACGTACCAGCCGTCACTTTGACTTAACAACATTCTCCCCTGGAAGGGCTGTTGGATTTAGCTTTCTTCCCCATTTTAACTTCCAATTTCACCTTAGCTCAGCTCTCTTTCATCTCACTGCCCAAATGCTGCACTTGCTTTTTGGCTGATCTTTTTGCCCCTTCACTATGCTTTCCAATCCACCATCCACTGTGCTGGGAGAGAATTCTCCATGTACCCCTCGCATTCCTGCACCGTCTGCGGTGTCTGAGCACAGGCATTTACACCAAATGAAGAATCTTTATATATGAAGACACTCCAAGGTAGTAAAGCTTAAAGAGATCTCTCCCTCCTGAGATGTTCCAGAGTAGTAAAGATAAAGACCTGTCTTTCCTTCCCAGAGAAGATTTGTTTACATTCTTGAGTAAAGATAAGGACTCTCTCAAGAAGGATGAGCAGGTCACCAGCAACTCCAGATAAGACAGGAGCCTAATTTTGCAGTTCCTTGCCGGTAAATGCCCCCATTGCATATGCAGGTACCAGCGGGCCCTCACTGTGCTGCCCTGTGGCACTTGGGGGAATCAACCAGGCTAACTTGTTAATTTGTAAGAAGGGTACAATCTCAGGCCCTTTACAATTCCTGACTTAGCACAATACCACCGAATTATTTTGGAAAGATCTGCTTTGACCATGCTATTTCCTTGCCTGAGATCTTTCTTCAACAGCTTCCTATTACAGAAGGAAATTCAAGGTCTTACTTGTCGTTCAAGTGCCTTTCTGGCCTGTCCTCACTTCTTCCCTAGGTAGACCCTGTGCTCTAGTCAATCAGGAGATGCGTCCCAAAACACAGACATCCATATCCTGCCTCCCTGCACTGGCCATGCCTGGAATGCTCTACTTAGATTGCAGATGAGGGGGAAAAACCATGAAGCACCCGTGCACAAAATGCCATGGCCATCTTTGAGGAACGGTGAACCAAACCACTGATTTCTCTATGTATGTTGCCAGAACTCCTTCCAGGTGCACTGGTGGGAAATCAGCATGTCCTTCACCCTGGCCACAACCAACCGGGCCGCAGCCCCGGGGAATCACATGCTGGTTGGACATCGGGGAGCCGAAGTGCCTCTGGGAATGCTTGGCTGGATACGCTGTCCAGCTGGGAGCTCTGCATTTGATGGTGGCCAATGCATCCCAATGTCTCCTCCCTTTTGAGAAGTTTAAAGGAGTAAGAAGAGGCAGCTCAGGTTCCAGTGTGAACAAGTGAGTCACAGTTCCAGTTCTCCGGGAGGGGCTTTCTTTCCCAGTCTTTGCCTATGCCACATTTCTGGGTATTTGGCTGGGTAAAATCCCAGCCAAAGATCCCGAGGGCACGTGTTTTTCTTGCAGGCTTTAAGCTTCATTCGAGCGCCCACCTCACCAGTCTCTAAGATATGTGTACAAAGATGCTGGCTGAAGTATGGTGTGTAAACAGCAAAATAAAAACATACCTACTAATATAAGCTGGCTAAGTTATCATATTTCATCATCAGTTATAAGATACATCCCAAATTCGCAGATATAAATATCAATAAAATAGCCCACAGTGGTTTTATGTCACTGATTGTTCCAATATGTGAAAAAAATGTGCTTTTTAGAATTAAAAAAACTAAGGTATGGTGCGCTCATACAGTGGACTCTTCTGCATCTGGGACAGGTAAAATAGGGCTGTGGGAGGGACATTTCCTTCAGAACAGGGGGTGGGCGGAGACAGGAGCAATGACTGCATGCATCGGCTCAAACCTGAAGGTGCCACAAATGGAAATGTGTGTGATGTTACCTGTAACAGTTGTGCTTGAAAAGCACACTTAATTTTTTTAAACTAGGAGGTGGGCATATGGGTATATGTTTTAGTCTCATTATACATTTTTGTACGTCTGAAATATGTTATACTACATTTTCTTTAAGAGGGCTAGCCACTTCTTTTACTGCCCCTGTTCTTTGGGAGACCTGTGTCCAATGACAGCTTAAAAAATCAGGTTGAAGGACCTAGTCACTATCTCTTATTTCCACATGTAAGTTTTTAGGAAAGAAAGAATTTCACATCCCAGCAACACCTGGTATGTGCACATATCCAACTGCTCAACATTTAGCGACCTAAATGATTACTATAACTTTGTTTTCTCCTTTCTCAATACTATAGACTTTGGCTTCACATCAACCACAGGCTGGCCTAGATCAAAGCAAGATCAAATTTGCAAAAAAGCTATTTTGGCATAGTTATTAACAACAACAACAAAAGCCTTTAGGGGCTCAGTCTGTTAAGTGACTGCCTTTGGCTCATGTCATGATCTCAGGGTCCTGGGATCGAGTCCAATATGGGGTCCTTGCTGGGGGGGGGGTCTGCTTCTCCCTCTCCCTCTGCTGCTTCCCCTCCTTGTGCTCTCTCTGTCAAATAAATAAACAAAATCTTTAAAAAACTCACAAACTTTAAAAAACGTGTGTGCATGGAGGAGGGGGGCATTTCAACAGAATTCCCTTAAATACTAACCTCCTGGTTATTTATAAAGTGGGTTGAATTTTTAGGGACACGGTTCCCAAAGCCGGGCATGATTCAAAGAGTGCAAGCTTTGGAGCCAGACTCTGTTGACTCAACCATGCCAGCTGCGTGGCCCTGTAAAGTCACCTAACTTTGCATGGCGTGTTTTCTCCTCTGTAAAACAGGGACCGTAAGTAGATTACAGGGTGTTGTAAAGATCGGAAATAGTAAACACGGTGCTGTGCCTGGCATACAGTCATTACCCAAAATATGGTGATTACTCGGGGCACGCGGGATGTTTTGTTTCAGTACCCGCGCTCGGACTTTGCGCAGTGCGCCTTCTCACCTCTCCCTGCTCCCCCTGGGGCACTCCAGACCTCTCTCGCTCTCAAATAGTTTCCGTTCAACATTTATGTGCAGGTCACGTAAGCCAAGGCCTCTGGATGGCTTACAATCAAACTAACATAACACAGTACAGAAATAACCATTTCAGAGGTTTTTTTTGTTTGTTCGTTTTTAACGTGGCAGAGGAACTGGCACCCCCAGGAAGGTTAGCGCTCTTTCTACACAAGGGGACCGAGAGGGGCAGCACCGCGGCCTCCAGGCCCCTCCCGGTCTCCGCAGACCAACCGCCCGCTGCAGGGCGTGGGGCGGTCGGCTGGTCCCGGTCCTTTTCCGGGAACACCCCGCGACCAGGGAGGGGAGGGTCCCGAGAGCGGCGGCGCCCGCACTTACCAGGGCGAAATGCACCAGGGCGTCGTAGCAGAGCCAGGCGAGCACCCCGCGGTCCGCCGACTCCCGGCCGCGGCCCAGGCGCAGGCCCAGCGCGCAGCCCGCGAACAGCAGCGCGGCGCACAGCAGCAGCGAGCGGCCGGCCACCGCCCCCAGCTCCCAGCCCGCGCCCATGCAGCCGGCGGCCGGGGGCCCTGGACAGGGGAGCCGGTGGAGAAGCGGCGGGGCGGGGCCGCCGGGCCGGGGCGGGGCTGCTCGGCGCCCGCGGGCGGGTGAGACGCTTCGCTTCCCGCCTCGCCTCAGGGCCAGCCAGCCGAGCCTGGAAGCTTTCAGGAGAAGTCGGGATCTTGCTCACGCACCCGCCTAGTGCCTGGCCCGGGCCTGTTCCCAGACCAAGCCCAAAAGACTGGTAGTAGCCACACCTTCTGATGCGCTTTGATTTTCAGCAAGGTTCAAAACCTTAAGCGACTAAGCCAAGCCCATATGGTAGAAATTTTGCCAATAGACCGGGAAGAATTTTAGGAACAAAATGTTCCAGTTAAGCCCTTCCAAGTTTTGCAGGAGAGGTGAGGGCCAGGGGAATTGTCAGCCACCAGCAGGCTTTTTAAAGCCCTGGTGGCTTACTCTGACCCTATTTCTTTAAAAATCCACAGAAGCAGCAAAAGTACGGGGAGAGGAGCAATAGGTCGTACTGGCTTGACGCTGGATTCTTTGAACGTTATCCTATCCAAGTCACAACAACCCTAGGAAGTCAATGTTTTCCTAGTTTACAAATATGAAAACAGCCTCAACGTAACTTGCCTGCGGACTCTCAGTGACAACGGAAGCCAGAACCCACGAGACCCTTGCTTTCTGACAGTGCACGCTGACGTGTTAGTAGGCAAATATAGCTCTCCCCTGATGAAGAGCCAATTTGTCCCGATCATGTGTTAACGTTTTCTCTCTGCTTTTGCTAGCATCTTGTTTGCTTTTAACCTTCTCCTCATTCCCTTCCTTAGGCCTCCGTTACTTAGAGACTTAGCACTGGAGAAAGGAGTCAGAGTTTAAAAAGATTGTAACCCTCATTGGCCAAGCCTGTGTTTTCACTTTTGGATAGCCAGATAAAATAATACAGGATGCCCAGATAAACTTGAGCTTCAAATTAAAAAAAAAAAAGGAATTTTTAAATACTTATATTTAAGTATCACTAGGGTACTTGCGCTAAAAAATTATTCGTTGTTTTAAAAGGTGGTATATACATACAATGAATATTATTTAGCCATAAACAGGAAAGATATCCTGTCACATGCTACAACATGGATAAACCTTGAGGACATTATGCTGAGATGAGCCAGTCACAAAAAGAAATAGTGGTATGATTTCATTTATATGTGGTATCTAAAGTAAGCATATTCCTAGGACAGAAAATAGAACGGAAGTGGCCAGGGGCTCTGGAGAGGGTGAAAAGAGGAGTTATTTAATGGCTATAGAGTTTCAATTTTGTGAGATGAAAAAGTCATGGAGTATGGTCGCACAACAATGTGAATATTACTTAACCCTACTGAACTGTTCGCTTAAAAATGGTTAAGATGGCAAATTTTGTGTGTATTTTACCACAACTTAAAAATATGATTTCTGGCACTGAGCCCAATTTCAAAAGCTTTCTATCCTTGTTACTCCCTATGTAATATTTTACACAGCATTTAACACCAGATAAATTGTTATTTACACATTTATTGCTAGT
The DNA here is from genome assembly GCF_037043125.1 of Eumetopias jubatus. Lineage (NCBI taxonomy): Eukaryota > Metazoa > Chordata > Mammalia > Carnivora > Otariidae > Eumetopias > Eumetopias jubatus. The sequence continues at coordinate 135,304,884 of NW_028274809.1, read as the reverse complement.
CTCTTGCCACTAGAGTAAAAGTTCCACATGGTCAGGGATTGTGTTTGGCTTGTTGACTGCTCTATCCGTGGCACCTGTTATGGAGTTTGGCATATACTAGTTGCTCAGATAAGTAAGTGCTGACTGAAGAAGTGAGTATATCCAAATCTTGCCACCTATGCTTTGGATTCTCTCCTGTCACTTAGAAAACTGATCACCACTCTTCTCATGTATGGTCAACATCCTTCTCAATGGGATTTCCCCCACCAATTTCCCTATATCACCCTTTAGTGACCCTGCCCTCCCTTTTGGAGCAAAATAAAAACCTAATTAGATTCAATGTGTCCATATTGTGTCCCTGCTCCTCAGTCCTTCCTATTCTAGTTTCCACCCTCGTCTCAGTGATACAGCTCTCACTATGATGACTGGTGATGTCCCCAAAGGACATTTCTTGCCCTCACTTTACTTGACTTCTCAACAGCATTACTGGGCACTGGAATCTCTTTTCCCTCCATTTGCGGAGGAAACACACAGCATTTACTTTTGACCTATCTATACCTTCTGCTCCCTTTGCAAGTTCATCCTCCACTACATACCCATTCAATGTTGGAACTCCACAACGCTGTCCTAAGCCCTGTTCTCACTCCAAATGCTGGACTCAGGTAGTTTCATGCTCACCCCCTGCATTAATAACTACCAAAACGGGCAGAGAATTCAAATCTCTAGCTCCGCTCTCTCCTCTGACCTCCGGACCAGTATTTCCAACTGCCCTACTTGACAGTCATTAGATGTCTCAACACACCCCAAACTGAACTCATCACCTTCTCTTCCCTACATCTGAGTCTTTCCCAGTGTTCCCTATCTTGTGCTACTTCCACTCATCAGTTACTGCAACCCAGAAACCTGTAAGTCGTCCTTGGTATTTCCCTCTCCTCAAACTCCAGATCTAAGGCATCACCAACTTCTATTTTAGCTGCCAAGTATCTCTTGATCCCATCCACTTCATGGACCAAGCTGTTCATCTCTTGCCTCAGTGCTTCACTCACTAATGTGACCTCTAGACATCATTAACCCCAAGTACATTCCCTGTCCTTACCTTATCAGCCAATGATTGTTATTACACATGATTCTTCTATCATCACTCTTGTAGAATGATAATGATGAGTAATAATGATTTCCCATTGCTCTTAGACTGACTTACCAGCTGTGGGGCCTGGCCCCTACCAATCTCTTTAGCCCCTCCCACGTCCCTTGTAATCCTGCTCCCCATCATTATTCTTGCTCTAGTTATACTTTCTTTAAAAAGATTTATTTATTTAACAGAGACAGAGAGAGTGAGCACAAGCAGGGGGGGGGGCAGCAGAGGGAGAGGGAGAAGCAGACTCCCTGCTGAGCGGGGAGCCCGACTCGGACCTCGATCCCAGGACCCCGGAACCATGACCCGAGTTGAAGGCAGACACTTAACTGACTGAGCCACCCAGGTGCTCCCCCTGTACTTGCTTTCTTTCACTCCCTTTAACTCACCATGGTGCTTCCTACATGATTGAAGACAAGGAAAGGATAGATATAAACAGAATCTGATCTTATTATAGGAAAACTGGGCTGAAATCAGTAATATGGCATTTATAAATTCTTATATTTAGGTTTGAAAGTGTAAATGCCTAACTACTGAGTCAAGAGAGCTGATGACAAGGGGAGCTTAGGCTGTTACTCCATCACAAGTCTAATTATGATGAGCTGGTAGAATAATTAAACTCTCCTCCACATTAATAGAATTAAGTGTCCAGGTAATGGAATGTTCCTGTTCCATTTTACCCAGAAACTAGTCACATCACCCTCTATTCTTGGGGTCTTTGGAATGCATGATGTGACATAAACCAGTTCCAGGAACGACTTCATACGCAGATGGCTGAAATACATAGGGTGTCCAGGTTGAGGAAGGCAAATGATAAATGCAGATCTGCCTCTTCTGCTAACTAGGAATAACAAAAAAGTTTATTTATAAAGATGGTCATTTAAGAGCAGTGCCTTTTGTTCAGTATTAAGAAAAGACTTGGTAACAACCAAAGCTATTCCGCAAAGTAGAACAGGCTCACTTAAGAGTATTTCATCATTGCTTCTCAAACTCTCCAACTCCTGCAGGAATGTTTCCATAAAATAGCCTGCCTCAAAAATCTGATTTTATCTTTAAAATGTTTCCTTTACTCTGTAACACTTAGGCTTGTATTACCATAAAACTGCTCTACTTATCATCAAGTAAAACTGCTGCATGAAGATGTGTTTATCTTGTAGATTTACAGGTTACTTGGCACAAGGCCCCGTTTCTCTTTGGGTACCAGTTTGACAAGAGACTGACTCAAGAAGGTGGATGGCAATTTTGTTAGGGTAGGGAAGAGGAATGTTGCAGAAGTTCCCTGAAGGGAAGACATCCTTTATAGCATGACTCAACCACAGTTCTACTGCTTTTGATCATTTTTAATAAACTTATAAGTTTCCTGATGGGGCCAATCTCTCATAGTGCTTCAAAGAAGTGCTTTTCAGACTAGGCTGTGATTTTCTGGTCACACCCCAGCTTTCCCAGAGAACTTAAATATTTCAACTAAAATGTCTGAAAAACACTGCTACAGGGCAGTGTTGTGAAAATTGTGGGCAAGTAACACATTTACTTATTTCACACACCTTCTTTTTGTAGCCACAGGATGAATTCAAGAAGGTTAGTAGTTCCTCCGTATTCCCATTTCTATCCTAAGTCCCTTGCAATAGATGGGGCTTAGTACTACCAAGAGTTCCTGCAGGTGGGTGATGGGATTGGCTCTGATTTCTCCTAAAATGGAGAATGAAGAAAAAGCGTATTTTTGTCTCCTCTTTTTATCTGATGCATCTGAGCAAAGTCTGGGAGTCTTTACACAACAAAGAGGCATGACTTAGGCCAGTGGTTTGCACCCAGGCAAATTTGGCTCCCAGGGGACAGACATTTGGCAATGCCTGGAGACAATTTTTGTTGTCATGACGACTGGGGAATGCAGAGGTACTTAGTGGGTAGAGCCTAAAGATGCTGCTAAACATCCTACAATGCAAAGGACACCCCCGCCCCCCAAAGTATCAGCCAGCCTAAAATGTCAATACTGCAGGGTTTGAGAAACCCTGATTTAGGTCAAAGTTAGTTGAGGGGTTTCATGGACAAATAAGGAGGCTAAAGGAGGTGAAGAGGCTATATTCTCACATTCCTTTCCCCAAACACTTTCTCTTAATATAGTACTGAGCCCCATCTATACACATAGACAGATACACTCCTATCTCTATATAGTACTTTTTGAGAATCATTCTACCACTACTTTTTAGCTTTATGTACAACATAAAGAGTTCCTTTAAAACTTTAGACAAATGAGTGGTGGGTTATATAGAGCACTCCTTGGGTTATATGCCTTAAGACTTAAGAGCTTAATGTACAGAAATTATACTCCCTTTCTCCAAATAGATTTAATTGAAATCCCCCAGTTCAACTAGGGTTATGAAAATTCATAACCATCACTGTAAGACAAATGACATTCATGAATTTTCACTTGCAATAATTAAATAACTAATCCTCTAAAAACTCTTCTGAAGGAAATCATGGCAAGATGACATAAAAGTACTATCACATTTATTTACTTATACACACTGACTTCTTTCAAAAATAATTTGAAGTGGCATTATACTAAAGTAAAAATATTTGTATATTCAAAAGTTCAGTTCCTCTTTTGTCCTTTTAATTAATCCAAGATTTCACTGAGAGCCACAACCTCTATCTCACAGATTACAGCTTCCCAGTTTACTTCAATTACTATCTTCCACAGTTACTCGTTCTCAAGGATTAGACAGGCTGTAAAGTTTGATTTTGTTTCATGAAAGTCACAATCACACCATTTTCTCAAATGGCCTTTCTAAGTCACGGTATTTAAACCTGAGGTACACAGGGAGAAGGCCACGTGACGAGGACGGCAGTGGGGGCTGGAAGGACACAGCTACAAGCTGAGGAACGCCCAGCACTGCCAGGCACCCCAGAAGCTGGGAAGAGACAGAGAAGGGTCCTCCCCGGAGCCTCCAGAGAGGGTCCCAGCCCGCACCTCGATTTCTGACTTCTGGCCTCCAGAACTGTACAACAGTAAGTTCCTACTGTTTTAAGCCACCTGGTTTGCAGTACCGTTATGGCTCAGGAAATTAATAAAGATCTGGGTATTTCTTATTTGTGACAAAATACTCTGAAATCTAGCACTGTTATTGTCCTGGTTTGTTAGAGTGGAAGAGAGAAATTAAAATACAATGAAAGATTAATTCAGGATTTGCCTCCTTGCGGCTGATGTCTGAAAAATAGTCCAAATTTAAATTTAACCACGCAGAAAACAAAACTAGGAAATTAAGAAACTTTTAGAAATAAGTTCTTCAATATTTTATCATATTTGATAGCAGCTTTTTTTTTTATTGGTTACAAAACCTAAGCCCATATACAAAATTAGGAACACATTTAGATGCCTCTTTTGAAAGAACGTTTAGTCTTTTTTAACTGAGTTAAAAAAAAATAAAAACAATGCAATTTTTCAACACTGTTCTGAAAACTTAAAAGTGCAGCAATATACTTAGTTTCCTTTGTCTACAAAATGGCGCAATTCCAATTCCAAACTGATAAGGTCACAACAAACTGAATCAAGCAAATGCATACATATGTCTGCACTACTTGATGCTAATGTTCACTTATGTTAGTTCGCACTTAAAACACAAGAGGAAATAGGAATCGGCACAGTAGAGGCCCAATTTAATCTCAATGTGTGCAAAATTTAAAAGGTAACTGTCAGTAAGTAGTATGGAGAGTCCGGAAAAAACTAAACTGGAAGGGGTACAATTCACAATATTGAGAAGATTTGGACTTGAAGGGTTTCACCGAAGTTTGTGACCTTAATTAGCTTTGACTTTGTTATTCCTACTTTTAGGGAACACCACACAGTTTCAAAAATTTCAACTATTGTCTGAACAGGATGCAGTTACCATATGAAGCTTTAACTCAAAATTTGGATAAAGAAAAAAAGGCACAATGAACTTCAACTCAATTTTATGTGCACAAGAGTTGAAAAATCTGAGCCACCTTAAAGAGAAATTGATTCTAAAATTTATAAAACCTATAAATAATCAGAGGCCAAACCACTATATTAAAACAGATTCTCTAGCAAGTAAAAATCTTGCAGTTTAAACATACGCTTGTATCCATTTTAGATACAAGACAAAACTCACTCTTTAAAGTGGCTCCACCTTGGCAGATACATATATTTGTAATGAATGCACACCTGCTATGTGTTGTTTATCAGTGAAAACACCCCAGCTGATTCACAAAGCTCTGATGGCATCTGTCTCATCTTCATCACAGTAAATACACCCCCCATCGGATACTAAATTAGTTTAGATTTTCTATCCCTTCACATCAATGCATTGGGAAATTATACCCAGTAAACAATAGCAACAAAACCATTTCTGTGACAGCACAAATTATTCAGTTTAAAATTTTTCAAATCTATATTCTTTCATTAATAACTGGGTCAGACAATTTACCAAAAGCAAGGACTTTACACAGTAATACCAGATTTTGCAGAATTACTTAAAGATCACTGCAAATCAGGTTTATGTCAAATAACTGCAGATTATTCCTCTACACAGATCCTTGTCTGAATCTTTTAATATATGAATATGCTTTTAGAGTAGGATCTGAATTAACTTTCCCAATAGTCAAAGAATGAAGTTTTATAACACTTCTAAATAGTTGCTGGTTTGTTGCCAACCACATTATCAAAAGCACTGGTTACTAAGTAAAAAATATTTTAAGACTAAATTACAGTAAACATGAAAGCTCCACAGTTTTAACCCAATATAAATCAACCATATCCAATTATCAATTTAAAACAAAAAATATTAACTCCTGAAAGCTGAAAGCAAGATTTTTTTTTTTTAAACATCACCAATCGGTACTTTAGACCTTTGTTTTTTGTTGTTTTTTATTTGTTTTTCTCTTTATAGTCAGGGACTCTTGCTTTCAACTTAAACAGAAGTTCAAGTCCGTAACAGGTTGCAGCTCAGGTAAAATACCATGCACAGCATTTGATTACTTCAAAACAGCAGGAACACACAGGCTGAAGTGAGTGGTCAAATAGGGCTTGCTGTTCTCAAAAATTAGGTATAATGGCGAAAGCATTACCATCCATAGCTAAAGTTCTTCCTCCAACCCTGGCTTCTGAGGCAGATAATAAACACATCAATTACTGGTAGATGAAACGCAGTTTTTTTTAAAACTTATCTGTTTAATCAATAACCAAGTTTCTTTTTTTAAGTTACTTTTTTTGTGTGTCAGTTCCACCAATGAAAATCATTTGGCTTGTACTTTAAAATCTATTCTTCCACATAAAGAATATGAAAATATGTTTGTGGAGGACAATGATGGAGGCTCAGATCAGACTGCACCTCTTTAAAGTCTTCCAACGTGTATATGCATCATACCAAAGTGTCTTGATCCACAGCGCACCATTTTCCAAAGGAATATCAAGTGGGCAGCTGACATGCCACCACTATGGAATATTCTAAACTGGAGACTGCAGTTGTCAGCGTGTGGCACCAGGGAACAGGGAAAAATAGGGTAGTTGAGATTGTTAAGGAGAATTCTAAAACAGTTTAGGAAATCATGCATATGCATTTACAGTCCATGTGATAGTAACTTTTGGCAACTGCAAAGTGACTGAGACATGGCTTGCTTTAGAAGCATCAAAACGAAGAGGCATGTGTGTTTTGGAGCCTTTTGTTGTTCTTCTTCTTGTCATTTGGTAGCCATCTGGTGGTGCTTCGTATTGAATTGGGAAAGATGCTGCACTCAACTGAACTTAAAAATTAAATTCTTTTGTTTGAAGGTTGGCTGTTGGGTCAAAATTGTAAGTACCTCCTTGTGTTGCTTCAGGAATGAGGCTAGGATCTTCATCAATCTATAAAAAGCAAAAAAAAAAGTCCTTATTATGTTAAGATACTACATGTGGTATAAGCAGAACTCCTTACAAGAGTTCTATACAAATGTTGTATAATCATTCTGTATGTTTCAATCAATAAAAATATTTAAATAAATCAATAATAATATTAAGAAATTTAACAATTTATTTTTTTTTGAAGATTTTTATTTCTTTATTTGACAGAGAGACACAGCGAGAGAGGGAACACAAGCAGGGGGAGTGGGAGAGGGAGAAGCAGGCTTCCCGCTGAGCAGGGAGCCTGATGCAGGGCTCGATCCCAGGACCCTGGGATCATGACCTGAGCCGAAGGCAGATGCTTAACGACTGAGCCACCCAGGCGCCCCCGCAATTTACTTTTTTTTTTTTTAAGATTTATTTATTTTAGAGAGAGTGCGGGCATGAGAGCCAGGGGTAAGGGCAGAGGGAGAGAAAATCTCCAGAAGACTCCCTGCTGACCCCGGAGCCCAAAGTGGGGCTCAATCTAATGACCCTGAATCATAACCTGAGCCAAAATCAAGAGTCTAAGAGTTGGACGCTCAACTGACTGAGCCACCCAGGTGCCCCAAGTAATTTAATAATTTAATTAAACTGAACACACATTTAAAAATTGCTCCAACTTTTTTTACCCCCTCCCCCTTCCCTGGCCCATTCTTAAGTTTCTGTATCTGTAGATTTATTTTACCTATCTGAACACACATCATTTCTATGATTACAGTTGACCTTTGAAAAAACACCGGGGGCTAGGGGCACCAACCCCTCCCCAGTGCAGAGTCAAAAATCCAAGTATAACTTCTGACTCCTCAAAACTTAACTACAAATAGCCTACTGTTGGCTGGAAGCCTTACCGATAACAAACAGTTGATTTAACACATATTTTGTATGTTATACATATTATATACTGTATTTTTATAATGAAGTAAGCTAGAGAAAAGAAAATGTTACTAAGAAAATCATAAGAAAGAGAAAATAGTTTTTTGAAAGATTTTATTTGAGAGAGAGACAGAGAGCATGAGCAGGGGGACAGAGGGATAAGCAGACTCCCCGCTGAGTGGGGAGCCCCAATGGGGCTCCATCCCAGGACCCTGAGATCATGACCTGACCTAGTCAGATGCTTAACTGACTGAGTTATGCAGGTGCCCCAGAAAATACATTTACAGTACTGTACTGTATTTATATATATATAAAAAAACTACCTATAAGTGGACCTGTGCAGTTCAAACACTTGTTCAAAGTCAACTGTACTATTTCTTCCCATTTAACAGATTACAAATGCAACAAGAACTGTTTTGTTTTTTTTTTTAAGTAATCTCTATGCCCAACGTGGGGCTCAAACTTGCAACCCTGAGATCAAGTCTCATGCTTTACTGACTGAGCCAGCCAGGTACCCCTCGAAGACCCATTTTTGTATTTTTACCTTATAATGATGTTTCAGACACAGTATTTAAAAAAAACTGATTGATGGGGGCACCTGGGTGGTTCAGTCAGTCGTTTAAGCATCTGCCTTCGGCTCAGGTCATGCATGATCCCAGGGTCCTGGGATTGGAGCCCCGTATCGGGCTCCCTGCTCAGTGGGGAGCCTGCTTCTCCCTCTCCCTCTGCTTCTCCCCCCTCTTGTGCTCTCTCTGTCAAATAAATAAATAAAATCTTAAAAAAATAAAAATAAAAAAACTGATGGAAAACAATTATTAATTTTTTAAAATTTAGATTATTAAAAATAACTAGAAAATGCCACCTCAAGAGTATCTGATGGAAATATAGTATAAACTTGTCGTATTAATGATAAAAGGAAAATTCTTAGTAAACTTAGAGTATGTCCAGGTTTTAATGTACATGCAGGCATACCATACTTTAATGTATACTTACATCATCACCAGAGAAATACTGATCTATGATTTCAAATGCTAATTTATATATGTCTTCATTTTCATGTTGCTGTAAAACTTCAATTTTCTCCAAACCTGATAAAAACAAAAAAATCAAATAATCAAGCAGACACAAATAAAAACTGTGTTCATTCTCACCATGGAAAATCCAAAAGAACTCAGAACACCTTCTTCCCACCACTCCCCAAAGATGACAGTTTTCTTAAAAAAAAAAAAAAAAAACAGATAAAACTCTGAGCTGCTCTGGTTGGAGGACCAGCATCCCACTAATTTCTTCCTCTAGAAACCCTGAGGTACATTTGTATCTGAGGCAGACAGTAAAAAAAAAACACCTAAGCACTCCATCTGACAGATGAGGAAGCTATGGTGCAGAGGTGTAAAGCGATTTACTTCAGGTTACATGGCAAGTCAGTGACAGAATTCGAACCAAGGCCTCCCCAGAATGTTTTAGTGGAAGCACACTATGTAATTTTTTAACTTTCCCTTTGTTTTCCAAATGTTATTACTTTTATACAAGTTTTCAGAAACTTCATGATTAACTGATATAAATAGAAGGCAAAGCTTTACATTTTGAAGTAATTTCTTTTAACAAAACAATCAAATAGGGTACTTATATCTTATAGCCACAATGAAATTCGGGAACAATTTTTCAAAACTATAGAATGCCTTCATTTCTATTCCCAATATATTTACTCCATGCATCACATGCACAAGTCTATAAATTTACATCCTTAACAGTATTCTTCCATGAAATGTCTTTTTAGCTAATTTTGAAATAGTTGCATTTTTCTTTATATAGTAATTAAAAGAACCACAAAAATGGGAATATAAGTGTCAAAGATAATGGATGTAAAGTTCTTTATAAAATTATAAAACACTAAGTAAATATGTATCCTAATTATATCTCCCATAGACCAAAACAACTACACTGATAAAAAGCCAAAGAGTTACAATTCTGCATCTTAAACTCTCTGGGGTTAACTGTTCTGTATTAGACTACAATGCTAATTTTAAATTATCTCAAAATATCTTAAAACCAGAATGAGCAGTGAATTAATAGTATGAAGATCTACTTCTATGACCATAGATAAAACTCCTTAACATCTCCAGGGTAATTTCTTCTTGTTATTGAGAAAGTACTTCCAGTCTGAATATTTTATGATGCTATTGTGTTTGCTTTCTCTTAAAAAATAAATTGGGTAGTATAACTACACATAATAGTCAATAAAATATACAAAATAAAACATGACAATAGAATGAATTAATTTAAGGTTTGGGCAATTGAATACATATTTGAACAGGTACCTTTAAAAATAAAACTTTTAAAAATACATTTCATATGTCATTATCAGAGAAATAATTAATGTAATATTTCAAATCACAGTTTTCTCATTAAAATTTCAAAGTAACTTCTGTGGCATTAAGTTCAGCATGCAGCTCTAGCAATTTTAAGACTGAAGTAAAATACCTAGATGATTCTGAAATCATTAACCTTTTCCAACAATATGGAATAGTATTTCACAAAGTAAGGTCCACAGAATCACATGATATTAGGTGTAACATGAAAAAAGTGTTTTACTATCACGGATTCTAAGAAATGCTGGATTAAACAAAGCTTATGTTTCTCTCCTGTAGTGGTTCTTGAGCTTTTAATTTGCTCTCACGCACTGTGACTTCAAGAGGAGTGTTTATGTTACCTAAAAAGCAACATAAACCTCTAGGAAGGCACGGAGTGACCTTCACAACCAGTTTTTCCAAAGTATGGACTAATGCTTGCTGGAAAATCCTCCTGGAATGCTAACATAGCAAACAAAGGACAGCAACATACTTTGATGATGGAACAGCAATGTCTCCTGACAGTTTTCTTCCTAATTAGTTGTCTTTAAGGGAACTACTATTTCAGCATTCCAGTGCTCAACTATTTTTCTTCAATCCACTCTTACCTCCACATTCTTCTATGATTTCAGCTATTGTGCTTGCTTCATCACCAGCCATTATCAGAATGTTTTTCAGACCATCAAGGACCACCTGAACAACTTGAGAATCTTTCACTGACAGTAAATTACAGAATGGTGGTATTACATTCTGCTGTACAAGGTACTCAACCTAGGCAACAAAAGAAACATTTTTATTTATATAATTATCTTTCCCCCAAAAAGAACATAGCACAGGGCTTATAAACAATCAGCAGCTCCTAAACAAAAGAGTAGTATACTTTTCAGTATTAACAATCCTAATAGTTTCTCCAAACTCACTTGATCTTTTCTGCCACTTATCGTTAAGTTGCTAATTGCCCAAGCAGCTTCTTTTTGTGTTCCAAAATCCCCCTGAAGGTTAAAAAAGAAATAATTATATGAATTCTTTATTCAAAAAATCTTGGTTATATTAATGTACATGATAAACTCATAATACCACTGACCTTAGCAAGCTGATGAATAATCATAGGAATTAATCCAGCATCTATTACAGCTTGAACTTGTTGCTGGTTGCCTGCCGTTATGTTGGAAAGGAACCACACTGCTTCCTATAATTGATCAAAATACAGGGTACCTTTGTTTGAAAAATTATTTTTAATGCATTTGTATTTTTATTTTAACGTAGTTTACATATACTGTAACAACATCACTTGAGTTGCATTAGGGGGAATGCATCCAAAAAGCAATTAGGTGACACAGAATCTCTCATTTTAAACAAGTTATAAGAAAACTATTATAACCTTAAAGGATTTATAAGTCACAAACCAGGTTCTATTTTAATTTTAGTGTCAAATGTTGTCTCTTCTTCTACAATTAAAAAAGTTAACTGTAAAGTTATTTTGCCATCCAATTGTGGTTAAAATGTTAACAATTGGTAAATCAGTGTTTAGAGTATATGGGTGCTCACTATATTATTCTTGCAAATTTCCTGTAGGTTTGAAAAATTTCAAACTAAAATGCTGAGGGAATATGGGGTGCCTGGGTGGCTTAGTTGGTTAAATGTCTGGCTCTTGATTTGGGCTCAGGTCATGATTTCAGGGTCCTGGGATCGAGCCCCACGTTGGGCTCTGCACTCAGTGGGGAGTCTGCTTGGGATTTTCTCTCTCCCTAGGCCCCCCCCTCCCCCGCACTGCACTCACTCACTCATTCATGTGTGCTCACGCTCTTTCTCTAAAATAAATAAATGTTTAGAAAAATGCTGAGGGAATACAATGGAATATTATGCAGCCATCAAAAGGAATGAGATCTTGCCATTTGCAACGACGTGAATGGAACTGGAGGGTATTATGCTGAGCGAAATTCCACCTTGAGGGTCCCATGATGATCCCAAGTGCAAATAACACAAATGCTCAAGGTGAAAAACCTCTGAGGAGACTAACTGGCTGCTGAGGCTGAGTGGGTATCTATACGAACCCTTTTTCTTTCCCCCATGATACCTTCACTCAGAGCATATCAATCACAGGCCAGAACTTCTCTGTACCCACTTCTGTCCGGCTTCCTCACTTCTCAGCTCTGTTTCCAATTATGGAATACATTTAGCTGTAAAAATCACCTATATTATTGAAATTTCTACAGTAAAAATAACTGGCCCAGAGTCTAAAAGACTCTGGCTTCTTTCTTTTCATTGGAACAAATGTATTCATAAAATGCACTTTTTGACAATATGCTTTTCTTAAGAATCCAACTGTCAAATTATAGTTGAGTAACTATAGAAATATAGCTATGACACAGAAGAAATGATCAATTCTGTTGGTTTTGGGGATGGTGGCATTTCAGGCAGATAAAACTACATTAAACTAAATGCAAATCAAAACCACGAGACATCATTTCACAACTACTAGGATGGCTATGATAATAATTTAAAAAAAGGAATTGGAACCCTCATACAGTGCTTGTGGAAACATAAAATGGTGTAGCCGCTACGGAAAACAATTTGGCAGTTCCTCAAAAAGCCAAACATAGAATTACCATATGACTGGGCAGTTCTACTCCTAGATATATATACCCAAAAGAACTGAAAGCAGGGACCCAAATAGCCACTTGCATGCCAGTGTTCACTGCAACATTATTTACAACAGCCAAAAGGCAGAAAAACTCCAAGTGTCCATCAACAGATGAATGGATAAACAGAATGTGGTATATATGTACAATGGAATATTTATTCAGCTATAAAAAGAAATGAAGTTCTGATATATGCTCCAACACGGATGAACCTTAAAAAAATTATGCAATGTAAAATAAGGCAGACACAAAAGGAATTAAGTACTGAAGTATATATTTAAACAATTAATAATAAGTTTATATCTCAACTTTGAAATTTTAAAAAAGACTTTTTTGATCCTTTAATTTAGGCATTGCCTCTTTTGGTCCAATCTAATTTCATAGGGAGATTAAATTATGATCTCTCTGTATATAAAAGATACCAGCCATCCAATGAGAGATTCTGTATGTATTCTCACTTAGTGGCTACTAATTTACTGATTCTTGCTACTGCCCAATCTATTTAAATAAAAACACTGGTTATTTTATCAGGGCAGCACTTATAACAAAATAACTGCAGAGGTGATTTGAAATAATTCTCATCTTAACTACAGTGGTTTTGAAGACAATCATGATCGAACAAATAGCAACAGAAAACAAGGGGACAGTTAAAAATGAAATATACAGAGAGAAAGAAATGCACCAGTGAGACAATTATATGCCTTACCTTATTTATCTTCTCTTTTGGGTGTGATAAGAGATTTGGGAAGTGCGACAGGACATCACAGTTGAGAACGACCTGGGTCTGCTCATCGGTGCCAGTCACTATGTTGCCAACTGCTCGGAGGGCTGCCGTCTGGGGTGGGGATAAAACACTTTCTATAAATTTATTTGTTTATGATGAAGCAGATTCTATTTTTTTCATAATCCTGAGAAAATGTAAAAATGCAAGGGGTAAATGATTGATACTTACTGTATTCTTAGAAAAGTACTACATAGAACTGAGAGGCAACTGTGAATTTTAAATAAGTCTTGTAAAAAATGGAACTATAATATAGAAAAATTGTGTGAAAAACTTCTGAAAAGATTCAAAAACTAAAAAGAAATGAAAATTTAAAAAGTAAAGTTTCAAAAAAAATAAAAAGTAAAGGTTCATTTTAATAGCAGCTATTTTTAATCTATTACTAATTTAGTACCACAGAAATATTTTTTTTAAAGATTTATTTATTATTTTGAGAGAATGAGAATGAGAGAGAGAGAGTACATGAGAGGGGGGAGGGTCAGAGGGAGAAGGAGACTCCCTGCTGAGCAGGGAGCCCGATGCGGGACTCGATCCCGGGACTCCAGGATCATGACCTGAGCCGAACGCAGTCGCTTAACCAACTGAGCCACCCAGGCGCCCCCACAGAAATATTTTAATAAAGGCCTGGAATGGGCACATATTTCCATCTAGACAATCACTTTGGCAGAAGTGGAATGAATATCTATCAGCCACCTACCCCTAATTAGAGTGAGGAGAAAGGAGAGAGGAGGAAATGCAGCTAGGATGCTGCTGCAATTATTTGGAGGGGAAAAAAAAGAGTCTTGAACTAAATCAGTAGCTCTAGATACATAACGGGCAGACAGATTTGAAAGCTATAAAAAGTAAGAATTAACAGGACTCTGTAATGGAGGGTAAATGAAAGGAGGAATCAAGGTTTCAAGCTTGGCCTATGTGGTCTACTGAAAGGGGATATATAAAGAGGAGCAGGTTTGTGGGAGAAGACGATACATTTTAATTTTGTCTGGTTAAAATGGCAATGGAATTGTCATTTAGAAAAGCCATCTCCTTCTTAGAGGAGATGTCTGAGACCTCAACAACAACTGGCTATTGTCAGTTTGAAACTCTGCAAAGAATCTGGGTGAGATAAAGATTTGGAAACCAACAAAATCAGCTTCAGTAAAATAGAGGAGAAATATGGAAGATATGTACATAGAGACAGAACTGAAGCCTGGTGTTCAAGTTAACAGGTTATATAGTAAACACAATTCTATACAAGTAAGAAAAGTAAGATACTTACTTGAACTTTCACTTCCTGGTGGCTCAGAAGGGGCACAAGAAATGGCACAACCCCTGAATCAATAACCATCTGTATCTGCTCATTACCTCCATCTGTCAGGTATGACAGAGCCCAAACAGTATCTACAAGAATCTACAGAAAGTAAAAAAAGAATTACCAGTTTAGGTATTTGTTTGAATGCTTAAAATACATTAACATACCTCAGGGGTAGTGACATAAAAAGTAATTAAACTTTATGTTTTAGTTTGGTGGCAAAAATATCTGCTTACCTGATAAATCTACTAAGCAGCACAGAACTTTCTCAATGCCTACCCACCTCAGATCATTCTTCACAAATATGAGACAGAAGTCTGAGACAATTTCTACCCTAACTTCTGCCTTTATATATCAGAGAGATGAATTTAAAAACAGGCCAAGGGGCGCCTGGGTGGCTCCTTCGGTTAAGCATCCGACTCTTGATTTTGGCTCAGGTCATGATCTCAGGGTGGTGAGATCGAGCCCCGCATCAGGCTCTGCGCTGAGTAGGGAGTTGAGCCTGCTTGAGATTCTCTCCCTTTCCTTCTGCCTCTCTCCCTGCTTTTGTGCATGCCCGTGCGCTCTCTCTCTCTAAAATAAATAAATAAATCTTAAAAAAAAAAAACAACAACAGGCAGAGAAGTTTTTCTCTCTGCCCCACAAACTGAGTACCTAATAATCATAAGGAAACACTTTATATACAGAACAAGACCATATACCAGCTGCTTCATGGCTAGAAAAGACCAAAAAGATACTAGTGGTTTTCAAACATGTTTAGCAATATAATTAATTTTTCAGGCTATTAAAGTAAACAGTTAAAAGAAATAAGTTGGCATTTTAACTTTGGGGGAAAAACTAATTATTTGCAAAGCCCTTGAAAAAGGTCTCCAAGTGAAGAGCAGAGAGTATAAACCATGCCCTATACCCATCTGATTTTGCAAATAATAAAAGAAAGACTCAAGTTTGTTGACTCACTCAAAGTCAAAGAGTTTATATGTAAGCACAGATCTTATCTCATGTGAAATCTGGAGATGTTTCTTACTAAGGTATCCAAATTAAAGACATTCTGTTGCTTTAAAATAATGCCACCTGAATTAAAACCCATCTATATATCCTTCAAAAAGTAAAGAGATGAATAAAAAGAGCAAATAAAACCACATATAGGAGTGCTTGGGTGGCTCAGTTGGTTAAGCATCTGCCCTCAGCTCAGGTCATGATCTCAGAGCCCTGGGATCGAGTCCTGCACTGGGCTTCCCGCTTAGTGGGGTGTCTGCTTCTCCCTCTGCCTCTTCCCCCTGCTTGCGCGCCCTCTCTCTCTCAAATAAATAAATAATAAAATCTTAAAAACAAACACATATAGCCCACACCCTCAGCATTAGTAGGAGTCAGAGAAGACTACAAATTTCAAATTACGTGTAAGAAAAGAAAAAATTAAATTCTAGTTTTTGTCTGGGCCTCCTGCCCCAAGCCTACGTGAGACTTCAGAGAAGAGGAGAGGGGAAGAGAGTAAAGTGTTTAAAAGTAACATATCCTAGTAAAACTATCTCACATTACTGGGACAGAGACCATGTGGTTCCAAAAGCCCATGATATTTACTACTTGTCCTTTTCAGGAAAATATGCTGACACCTTCTGCACTAGAGAATGAGCTTCATTCAACTAAGAGATGCCTGAGGAAATATTTCATTGTAGATCACAGACTAAAATAAATGTGGGATAAGAGTGGAAGAATAATTTATAAATGGTATATGTTCTGAAGAAATAGAAATATTGCAACTTCAAAAATGGGAGGACAGAAGGGAGCTACGCCTGAGAGCTGAGCCCACCTACCATCCCACCCAGCACTCAGGCCTCCCTACTGAAGGGTGTCTGCAGATGTTGCATGTGTGGGCAAAGCCTGTCTACTACCAAGTCTGGCAGTAACAGGTAATAAGATTTATATAGAAACCAGAGTCGCATAACACCCAAAATGTGCAGGCTTACAAATGAAAAATAACTTGTCATACCAAGAACCAGGAACCTCTCAACTCAAAAGGGAAAAGACAGTCAACAGATGTCAATACCGAGATGACACAGATATCAGAATTATCTGACAAAGATTTTCAAGGAACTATCATAAAAATACTTCAGTGAACAATTAGGAATATATTTAAAACAAATAAATATAGGAAATCTCAGCAAAGAAACAAAAGATATAAAGAAGAACCAAACAGAAAATTTTAAATGGAAAAAGTAAGTAACCCAAATTTAAGACTCACTGGAAGGACTCACTAGTAAAATTGAAAAAGGGAAAAAAAATCCACAAATTCAAAGATAGATCAATACAAATCACCCAATCTGATTAACAGGAAAAACAAACTTCATGAGAGTTGTAGAACAATAACAAAAGATCTAACACTGTGCCATCAAGAGTCCCAAGAGAAGTGGAGCTGAAAAATATTTAAAGAAATAATGGCAGAAAATTTCCTGTATTTGGCAAAAGATAAGCAGATACAAAAATGGGAGAATGAGGCAAGAGGAAGGAGAAAACAAATAAGCTCCTCAATTATTGTATAGGTATTAGGAGTCAAAAAATATTATTAAAATCAGATAGAAGAAAAGGGCATTATAAAAGGTGTAAGCATAAAGGTAACATTAGAACAAAAACGAACCTTTTAAGAAAAAAAGAGCACACTAAATAGAAAATTAAACACTCAAAATACTATACAAAATAACGTGACAGAGTTGAAGCTAAACATATCAAACAATATGAACAGTATTAACTCACCTATAAACAAGAAAAAGATTCTTAAATTGGCTCCCAAGACAGAAGCCAGTTCTATGCTGTGTACAAGAGACACATCTAAAATTAAGTAATTCAAAAAGGCTAAAAATAAAAGAATAGTAAATAGTAAGTGGAAGTAAAGTTGAAAATCTAGATGAAATGAATAATTTCCCAGGACAACAGTTTACAAAAACTGACCTCAGAAGAGAGAGACACCTTAAGCAAGATAATGTCCATAGCAAAGATAAAAAAATCATCAAGGAACTAACCCCATGTAGTACTAACACCCAAAGTTCCAAGGGAAACACTACCATTCTTCAAAGATCAGACAGACCCAATGTTATATAAATTGTTTTAGAGCATAAAAAAATAAAGGAAGCATAATGTTAATACCTAAACATTAAAAAAAGCAATACAAACATAACATTAATGCCTCATAAAGATAGCATGAAAGTAAAACTGCAAACCAGTATCACTTATGTGAATACTGGTGTAAAAATTCTAACTAAAACATTAGTGAACAGGATCCCATACCACACTAAGAAAACAATGTATGATGATCAAGTGGAATTATTTAAGAAATGCAAAGATTGGGGGGTGCCTGGGTGGCTCAGTTGGTTGAGTGTCTGACTCCTGGTTTTGGCTCAGGTCATGATCTTGCAGTTATGAGATCAAGCTCTGTATGGGGCTCCGTGCTCAACAGGGAGTCTGCTTGGGATTTTCTCTCTCCCTCTGTCCCTTCCCCTGCTCACGTTCTCCCTCCCTCTCTCTCATAAATAAATACATAAATCTTAAAAAAAAAGAAATGAAAGATGGTTCAATTTTAGAAATATCATTAATATGTTACATTAGCAGATTTAAGGAGAAAAATCATGGTTATCTCCACAGACACTGAAAAATTCAACACCCATTCTTTTTTTTTTAAAGGGGGGAGTCAGGGGGGAGAGGGAGAGAGAGAATCTTAAGCAGGCTCCATACCCAGTGGGGAGCCTGACACAGACCTCAGTCTCACAACCCTGAGATCATGACCCAAGTAGAAATCAAGAGTTGGACACTTAACTGACTGAGCCACCCAGGTGCCCCTCAACACCCATTCTTGATGTCAACACTCAAAATAGGATTTTATGGATATTTGCTTAACATAATAAAAAACCTATTAACTTAGGAAACAAATTTAGATTCAACAAAAGAAGAGACTGATAAATTTGTTTACATAAAAAGCAAAAAGTCTGCATGGCAAAATATATCGATGACAAAAGACAAATTAGAAAAATACCTGAAATATGTATCACAAATAAAGACCTAATATCCTTAATATATAAAGAACTCTTAAAAGCTAAGGAAAAAGGACAAAAATCCGATAGAAAAACAGGCTATTTGCAAAGATTTGAAAATGGCCCTTAAATATATGAAATCATGTCCAATGTCACTCATTAAAAAAAAAAAGAAATGCAAATTAAAACTTGATACACAGTTTCTTACTTATCAGACTGGCAAAAATTAAAAATGTGACACCACATTCTATTTGTAAGGCTATGGAGAAAGTCACTTTATGGTGCTGCTGGGGAATACAAAATGGCATAGCCTCTAAGACAAGGAATTTGGGCAGTATATAACAAAATTATAATGCATTCACTCTTTGACCTAGCAATCCTGTTTCTAGGGATTCACCCTTAGGTGTATCTCCAATAATATGAAAATACACAGGATTATTTACTATGTTATTTATATTTGCAAAATTCAGGAAATAGCCTAAATACCTATCCGTAATAGTGTGTTTGAATAAACCATGTTCACAAAACAATACTGGTTGCCTTGGCCTGTATTTTAGGAGGCTGCTAAATAAAATGTAACCTTTTCTCCATCATGTGGCACCTACTACTAGCAGAAGACCACGTTTTTCTAATATTCAGAGGCCTAGAAAAAATGAAATAGTTAAGGTTTCTTAGCAGAGGTCAGTTAATAATTTTCAGTGGGATCTCCACAACAATATCTGAAAAACCGGTAGGGGAAGGTAAGCTACAGCGAAGTCCTAGGCCTCCTGAAACTGCAGACATCTCTAGTCTCTCTTAAATTTTGTTTAGTAATATAATTGGGTCTTCACTGAAAATTTCATTTTACTTAAAAATGTTTTTTATTTCATTTTTTGAGAGAGAGCGAGCTAGCACACGAGCGCGCATCAATGTGCAGGATCAAGAGGAAGGGCAGAGGGAGAGGGGGTGAGAATCTTAAGCAGGCTCCACACCCAGTGCAAAGCCTGATGCAAAACTCGGATCTCAGGACCCTGAGATCATTACCTGAGCCAAAATCAAGAGTTGGATGCTTAACCGACTGAGCCACCAAGGTGCCCCTGAAAATTTCATATTAAAAAAGTTCTACAAACTTTGAAGTTCATAGCATGTGATTATCAGGCCACTCTAGCTTCTTCTGTTTTCATCAAAGTTTGCTTTTCTCATCTCCATTATCAGGCTAACAGCCGCTCTATCTCTGATGCTTATAATTTTACCTTTTGTTGCCTTTTCCCATGTAAGCTGCTTCTGTTATTTTACACCCTCCCCCTCTACTATTCTTTTTTCTTGGTTTTCCCTTTTTCATGATTTCCATGCTAAACTACTGAACTATCTCGCTTTTACAGCCACTAATAGTCAATGAGTATACTCTTCTTCCAGTTAATCATCTGATTAATAATGTGCCAACAAAGTCTTCAGTAATCCTGGGCTACTTTTTCACTATTCATGTCTGTTTTTTCTCTACTAGAAAGCTTTAAAAGTTTTTACTTCAGCTAATATTTCAGATACTTGAAGACCGCTAGAAAGCTGATCTCTAGACACGAAATAGAAGGCATATATGCACAGACTCAAAAGACTGACAACTGTACATGGTTAATATTTTGAGATAATAATTCTGAAAACTGGTATATGAACCAAAGGAAAATCTCCAGCAACTCAAAGTCTGCCAATAAGAATATTCTCAGCTTAAAGACCTTCACTGATTTATGTCACCTCCAATAAATGTGCTAACAAATAATGTCCTGTTAGGCACTGTTACAGAAAACTGCTATTAACATGTACAGCATTTCCTAGAAGATTAGATATCAATGGAATATCTATGGAATGTCAACTTCACACATGCTTCAGAGACAACTAGGGCTGATTCAGGTTACAACTGTGTACTTATATTTAATCCCTATATGCAGTAATGGGTAACTTAGAAGACTAGGGGTACTTGCATCCTACACATTCCAAAGAAAAGGACCGGCTCTTGATTAGCTCCTTTGAAATAACCTCTGAGCTCTTGGATTATCCTGCCTGATTACACTGTATACCTGAGATCTTGGGCAAATAGCTTATGCAACAATGTGATTTTATGTGAATATCTCTTTTAGTTTGCTTGAAGTTGTGGGCCACACTGTATCAGTTTAACCTCCAGAAGGGGATGGAGACTGAGAAGGTAAGGGCAGTCATGGGGGCTGTCCAAGCCTATATGACTAACCCCCAATAAATACCCTGCACATCAAAGTTCAGGAGGTTCTGGGCTGATACGTTCATATGTGTCACTCATGGCTGCTGGGAAAATAAAGCACTGTCCTTACAACTCTACTGGGAGAGGAGAACTGGAAGCTTGCACCTGGTTTCTCTTAAACTCTACCCTCTGTGCCTTTTGCCTTTGTTCATTTTAATATTGTGAAAAAATATATACATGTTTATACATGTAAATAGTATAAATATCTATATATATAGGTGTCTGTCCCTGGCACTCTGTCCTGGCACAGAGCTCCTAAAACTCCTGTAATTTCTCAAGCAATAAGAACACTAAGAACATCTCTTGTTCTAGTATCTGCCTTTGACCCTGCCCTGACACAGGACTCCTAAACTCTTATAAATTCCTAAGTGATAAGAGACCTAGGAGCATCTTTTGTTCTATTGAGGTGACTCTGGGTGGGCTCCTGGATGGATGCTGGTTGCCAGAAAGACCAAGCCCAGATTAGAAGTTTGGAGTTTTCAACCCTATCCAGAGAGGGGAGAGGGGCTGGAAATGGAGTTAACAACTGATCATGCCTACAGGAGGAAACGTGCATAAAAATCCCAATAGTACAAATTGGTTCTGTGAGCTTCCTAGATAGAGCTCCTGCCCTTAGGGCCCTCCTGGATTTTGCTCTTTGTATCTCTTCATCTATATCCTTTATCATCTCCTTTAATGAGCTGGTAAATATAAGTGTTACCCTGAGTTCTGTGAGCCACTTTAACAAATTAACCTAACTGAACTCAAGGACAGGGTTGTTGGAACTTCCGAGTTGTTGGAACTTCCGATCTACAGCCAGGTGACAACCTGGGCTTGCAACTGGTGTCTGAAGTGTGCGACCTGAGAGAAATGAATGCTTAACCTGTGGGATCAGACACTCTCTCCAGGTAGACTGTGTCACCCAGTTGGTATCACAGAGACTTGCCTTTTGTTGTGGGGAAAACCCTATACATCTGGCAACCAGAAGTGTCAGAAGTGAAGTAGTCTGTGTGAGTAGTAAAGAAGACATACAGAAGATAAACACATAGCTGGGAAGGACTGGGATTTTCCTTACACAGAAAGGAAAAAACTAAGTTTTTCCTAAATGAATCTGTATCCTTTTGCTGTAATAAACTATAAGCATGAGTGTAACAGCTTTTCTCTCTTTCTAGCAGTTCAATGAACCTGAGGGTGGTCTCAGGGATCACTGACACGCTTATCATCAAGTGTCACTAACAATCAAGTCTCCACACATAACCAATCTACTACAACTGATTAATTTCATTTGCACCAGCAATACAATAAGCTAGATATCAAATGTTAGGTAACACTCAAAATTGTCTGGGCATGTTAAGCCATGGATGTACAACTTTGAAAAGAGCAGGAAAACGAAATGCTACAGAACTACTGCAACTGCAAATTAACTTTAAGAAGCACAATTAACTAGAAAGCAATAAACACAGATTGACCTCAATCAGTCCAGATTTTTTCTCTAATCCTAAGGGTTAATAATTTAGTTTTTCTTCTAATGTCACATAGGCATATTGCAATCCATAAACCAACTAATTATCTCCACAACCCAACCCAGCTTCTCCAACATTCTCACTAGTCACTGTCTCATAAATTAAGTCACTCTGGCTGTTTCATTCCTCTGCCTGCTGCTATTCTTGTTTTCCGTTGTGTCCTACACCTTAAAACCCAAATTAGAAAGATGGGTATGACTTCCTCTTTTCTTACCACCGATATTGAACCCAGCAAATTTATCACTGAAACATTTTTAGAGTCTTCTCTTGTCTTCCTGATATCTAAGCTCTAGTACTGGTGCTAATTTTCTCATCCATACTACAAAATCACCACCAATTTGTCGTTCCAACTCCACTTTCCCCTAAAAACTACACTCCACTTAATGGTATGAATCATCAATTAGACCATTATTCTTTGGTTCACTATCAGCTACATAAAAAGGATATATAGCTCTTAAGATGGTATATAAGATGCTGTATGATTCAGAAACTGAATTTCTGCCGTATTTTTCCCTACTCTTTGTTTTTTTTTTTTTTTAAAGATTTTATTTATTTATTTGACAGAGAGAGAGAGAGCACAAGTAGGCAGAGGCAGGCAGAGGGAGAGGGAGAAGCAGGCTCTCCACTGAGCAGGGAGCCTGACGTGGGACTTGATCCCAGGACCCTGGGATCATGACCTGAGCCGAAGGCAGCAGCTTAACCAAATGAGCCACCCAGGCACCCGCCCTACTCTTTGTTTTTATAACTTATTCTTCCACCTCTCTAGTTTTAACAACTGCTTTGCTGGCCCTTCCTCCCTTGATGTCACTGCTCAATTGCAGAGCATTTCTTAGAATTCAACTTTTAGCCCCTTTCCCATATTTTTATGAATCCCTTAAATACTGATAAATAAGTCTGTATTGTGTTTTCCTTCTTAGAATTTTGCTATGGAGGAACAACAAGTAAGTCAGAATCAATATGTCTGCCCTACAAGAGACTCATAATCTTTCTCTACCAGTCTCATCTTTTTGCTTTACTCCTTCTGATGGTTATGGAATTATTATCCATGTGGACTGCTCAATTAGAAGCCAAAGTAATTTTTATTTTTCCTTCAATTTGATCCTTTCCTCTTGAAGTTCTACTATTTTTTTTCTCTTAATATCCAAACTTTTCCTCTCTTAACCATTACTGTTTCTAATTCAGACCTTTATCAACTTCTTTAAGTCAATTATGATAAGCAAAATAAGCCTACTTACATTCATACCTTCCCCATTCCAAACCCTGCATACCTCTTCTAAGTTATTGGACCATAACAGATATGAGCACATCACTCCTCTATTTAAAAATCTTCAATGACTCTGCACTGATCACAAGATAAAGCCAAAACTGCTTAACACAGGATTCAAAACCCTGCAACTTAACTCCCCAGCAAATGTGTTGGGTTATTAACTACCTGTATTCTCCAAACCCTCTAAGTATGCTCCTGAGTCTTTAATATCTTTCCTCATATACCTGAAATGACTTTTCAACTTGACAAAGTACTACTTGTCCCAGTTGTATGACATTAGACAGATTACTTAATTATCTGCCTCTTTTACCACATTTGTAAGAGGGAGATAATGGTGGTACCAATCCCATTTTCATAAGGAATAAATGAGTTAACATATGAAAAGTGCTTGAAATAATGCCTGGCACATTTTCAACCCTTAATAAATGTTAGCTATTAAAATAATCATCTTTGTTACCTCTGTTGCCACTTCTACCACCATCTTTCTCCACATGATACTTGTTTTAAATGTTACTTTCTCAGTGAAGCTTTCTGGCTGCCAGAGAGAACATGTGCTCTCATAATTAGCAACTTGGTCATTCCTCTATTTCACTTTTGTTTTGTTTTGACACCATGTTCTGTACTTATGTGATCATGGTATAAAAAAAAAGCATAGGCATTGGGACATAGCTTCAAGTCTCAGCTACAGCTCTTATTTATCACATAGGCCCTTAGGTTATTTTACTTTATTGAATTTTAAACTCCTTATCTATAAAATAGGAGAATAAAACTTACCACATAAGGGCGTAGTAAGGTAAAAGAATATTACAGAAATAGGTTCAGCATAGCAAGTCATCAATAAAAGTTCATTCCTTTCAACCCTTTTTACCTGCTACTAATGTAAAGGTCTTAGAAGGCAGGGTCTCTCTGTCTTCTTTATCTTTGAGCCTACAATTCACAGCACAATTCTGGCTTAAGTGGTTAATAATCCATGAGTATTTGTTAAACTTGACAAATATACCTGTAACTCAGTACTTTGCCATTTTAATACAAATACAAAGTTGAAATTCAAATAAACATCATCAACAGATGGTGGAAGATTTCATTTGGTTGTAATCAATTCCATAATGTCCTGGGTTTTGTCTTGATGGCAATATCAGATATTCTGTTTATCTTCCCTTTAATCTTAGCTGTTGGAATGCTTAGAATTAAATTTAGCAACAAATACATTTTTTTTTGATATAATTTTACTCTTTCTTGCTGTTAAGATAGTTATTTTTTTTTTACTTTTACTAATAAGTCACTTTGTCACTTTTATATTCATTTTGAAGATAAGATAGTATATGGCTAAACAAGTTTCACTTAATTTTCATGACATTTCAGGCTAATATGTCACAAATGACAAGTTACTTTGGATGCAAAAAGATTCCTTCCCAGAGTTTAAAGTTCTAAAATGAACTAGAGAAATGTGGTTCAATATTAGCAAAGATGTATTTTCTTCATCCCAATGATAAATCACACACCTAATTCTGGCAAACATACATACATTTGTATTATATATGTATGTAAACAAAGACAGGATTATAAAAAACACAAACATACAGCAAATCAGAAAGATCTTAGCTAGAACAAGAGAAGCCAAATCAATGCTAGATGAACACTAGAATCAATTTTAGATTCACTGAAATTTATTCATTATTTTACTCCATGGAAGAGTAACATTTTGCTTTGCTACATTAAGAGGAGTTTTCAGATTACCTAATAAAAAAATCTGAATATATATAGTAAATTCTTATAGTAAATATATATATATTTATATATAGTATATATATAGTAATTATATATAGTAAATTCTTAACTAAATCTCACATAATGACCAAATCATCTGAAAATGCCTTTGCATTTAAAACTATACTTGATATTCTTCAATACTATACCTCCAAAGGTTGTCCTGGGAGGCAGTGTGGTTTCATTGAAAGCACACAAGATCTGCCATCGGAAGATCTCAGTTTTTCTTTGTTTTTGTTTTTTTAGAAGATCTCTGTTTTGAACATCAACTCTGATTCTTTTTTTTTTTTTTTAAGATTTTATTTATTTATTTGACAGAGAGAGACATAGCAAGAGAGGGAAACACAAGCAGGGGGAGTGGGAGAGGGAGAAGCAGGCTTCCTGCCAAGCAGGAAGTCCGATGTGGGGCTCGATCCCAGGACCCTGGGATCATGACTGAGCCGAAGGCAGACGCCTTAACGACTGAGCCACCCAGGCGCCCCAACATCAACTTTGATTCTTATAAGCTCTGCAACCTTGGATAAATCACTTAATCTTTCCCTGAGGCCCAATTTCTTATTCTATAGAATGGTGGCATAATATCTATCCTATTATAAGAATTAAATAAGATTTATTTTTTTAAAGATTTTATTTATTTACTTGAGAGAGAGAGACAGAGCAAGAGGGGGGAGGGAGAGGGACAAGCAGACTCAGTGCCAAGCATGGAGCCCAATGCAGAGCCCAATTGAGGGCTCAAGCCCATGACCCTGAGATCATTACCTTAGCCGAAGAGTTGGACGCTTAACCGACTAATGAAGTTTAAAGAAATATGAAGGTACTTTATAAAGTTTTTACCACTTTATAAATATGATACTTAAAATAATATGAATGACACAGATAAATAACTACATATGTGAAATTTCTCTGAAGTCAGTATTTTTTTTTGGAAGTCAGTATTTTTGCTATCTAGATGATTTAAGATATAAAGTTAATAAAACCTTAATCCTATTTCTGAAAAAGATATACATTGTGGAAGCTTCACAAGTTAATAAAATATATGCTGACACTTACAAAAGTCTAAAAAATAACCCTTTCAGTCCCATCAAGAGCAAAATCCCAAATCTAAGATTCTACTTTACTTACATTTATGTCCGTATGATATATAAGGACACATAATGCTGGCAAAATCTGAGGAAAAAAGATAAACAATAAGTAACACCAGAGTTGATGAATATGTTTTTGTAAAAATGAATAACTGTGATACAAAAAGCAGTAAGTACTACTTGCAGAGCAAGAAAAGACGTTAAATTTGTATGAATCTCTATTAGGAAAATGAAAATCTGATTTTAATTCAATCTGAATAGTTCAGATGTCCAATATCCAAATAAATCTGGCAGAGATTAATGCACCTTAAAGGAAAAACAGCTGTTTTCAGTAACTTTATTACATAGAATGTCAAGTGGAAAGAATGAGGATGCAACTATACAGTACAGCTAGCTTAAAAAAAGCTGTTTTTTTTTTCTTTTTTGGTAAAGATTTTATTTTTAAGTAATCTATATACTCAATATGGGGCTCAAACCTGAAACCCAAAGATCAAGAGCCACATGCTCTATCGACAGAGACAGCGAGGTGCCCCTAAAAAAAGCTATTCTTAAAAATGTCATCTCACTTACCTGCTTAAAGAGTAAGATAAGATTTTATTTAGTTACTTCAGTCAAATTAAATTTTCTGACTTCAGATTTACTCAAGAAAATTACAACCAGTACAAAATATACAGTTTGCTGAATTCAGGCCTTACTATCTTTTTTTTTTAAATCTGGGATGGAGGAATTGGGGTTGGGGGGATCACACTAAGTACCCTTTCCATAACAGCAAAACCCAGAAGCTGGTGAAAGATGTCAATTATAAAGTTTCATAGTTAACATTTTTTGACATTGTCAAGTGATTAAAGGTTGCGTAAGTTTTAAAAACTTAAAATACTCAGATCCATTTACAACTTAAATGTAAACAGAGAAGTTTTTATTTTGTTTTAATTAGCAGATTTAACACAGTATGTCACACATTTAAACACTGATTTTGTTAGAAATCTAAAGAAATTTCAATTGGACTTAATGTAAATTCATTCAAGAACATTTGCATATAAGTACACTAGTTTTATCTGTAGCAATCCCTTATTTTTTTAGTAATAAACCAACAATGCAATGTAGTAATAAAACCTCTGAGATTTGGTTTTCTCCTTTTGCATTTTTCTTTTTGAAAGTTGTTTTTGTTATGAAAATAGTCATTAAAAAATAAGAATTAGGGTGGACTAGCATTTCGTCAGGTGCCATAAGATACTCAACTTTCATTTCACAGGAGTCAAAAATTAAATATGATATGTTATTAAAAAAATCTCATACTTGCAATGAAATAAGTATATGCATTATTTCATTCCCTGAATGAAAATCGAAAGCATAAACATAGGGAAAATATACCATCTGGGCTTTGCAATTCTTCATTTACCTCCTGAACTGTCTCCATAGGCGGTGGGGGGTCCTTATTCCTGCAGAGATTGACAATGACCCATGTGACGTTCCGAAGGAAGGTGATGGGAATGGAGGGATTGATGAAGGACAGAAGAGGTTTGACAACTCCCAGTGATATGACATAATCTCTACATTGAGGACCATCACCTACAGAAATGAAAATTGTATTTAAAAAAAAATTACATTCAGGATGAGAAAGTCTGAAATGTATGCAATGGCTCATGTTGGGACACTGATGTTCTATGTTTCCTCACCATTAGTCAAGGGCATCAAGTGTTGCTGTTTCTCCATATTTTGATTTGGAGAACACAAATTTAACCTACCAATCCTGATAACAAATGGCGTATCTGTTTCAAGAGGTACCATCTTAAGTTAGTATTTATGAGGCAAGAAGACAGTCAACCCACGTTAAAATTAGAGGAAACATAGGATGTAATGGCTATGCCAATGCAGGAGAAAAGTTAATTAAGATTCTTAATTGGAGTCTTTTTAAACCTAAATCCAACTTACCTATAATGTTTCCCAAGGCCCATACTGCTTGTTCACAAACGTTCTGATGTGGTGAATGGAGAAGTCTCAAAAAAAGAGGTACGGCATCTATAATAATTAACAAACATTGATACTGCAAAATGTTGAAGAGTTTATAGATTTCAGACTAAATAAGCTGATAAAATATACAGAACCTGGCACATTATGGTTACCCAATTACAGTTCACTGAATGAATAAATGTGGCAAATACCTTTACCCTAAAAAAGTTAATTTTAGCACTTTCCCCTAGTAATAGTCAAGTAACACACCTACTGACAAGATTTAAAAGTTGCTATTATATATCATTAACTAAAAGAAAACAGCAGCGGGCGCCTGGGTGGCTCAGTTGGTTAAGCAACTGCCTTCAGCTCAGGTCATGATCCTGGAGTCCCTGGATCGAGTCCTGCATCGGGCTCCCTGCTCAGCAGGGAGTCTGCTTCTCCCTCTGACCCCCCCCCCCCGTGCTTTCTCTCTCTCATTCTCTCTCTCTCAAATATCTTAAAAAAAATAAAAATAAAGCAGCAGCATGAAATTTTTCCTATAATGCATTTTAAAAAAAGAGAGAGATCCCCCCAAACACATAAACTTAGAATACTTTAGTCAATATGATCCCAATCGCTGATATGGGATTTTACCTAAAGAACTGATCATTCCCGTCTCTGGCTTACCTTATATATTAAAATAATTTATCATTATAATCTTTACTCTTACATAATTTACACATTAATGTAAGTTCTAAAACACTGGTATATAGTCACTCCAGGTAGGAAACTAAACATAAGTTAGATCACTTTTTCTTAAATTTCAGTCAATTGTGTACAACTTCCAGGATTTTTTTGTTGTATCTCTGCACTACCTGTATTATTTACTTAACACTTAAATTAAAATCAACTCACACTTTTTACAGCTTTATTGAGATATAATTTACATACAATATATCTGTTTAAGTATACAATTCAGTGGTTTTTAGTATTTATACAGAGTTGTAATAGTTATCGCTACAACTTAATTTTACATGTCCATCACCCCCAAAAGAATGCCATATCCAAAGCAGTCCTACTGCCCACTCCTCCAGCTTTAGGCAACCATTTAATTTGCTTTCTGTTTCTACAGATTTTCATATTTTGGACATTTTATATAGATGAAATTATATGATATGTGGGATTTTTTTCTGGTTTGGCTTCTTTCAATTAGCATATAGTGTTTTTGAGGTTCATCCATACATGGCACATATCAATGTTTCATTCTTTTTATTGCTGAATAGTATTCCATTATATATTTTGTTCATCTACGTATATCAGTTAATGGATACTGGGATTACTTCCATGTTTGGGCTATTATGAGTATTCATACAAGTCTTTGTGTGGACATGTTTTCCTATCTGTTGGGTCCACCTAATAGTGGCATTGCTGAGTCATATGGTAACCCTTTGATTAGTCTTTTGATAAGCTGTTTTTCCAAAGAGGCCACATCGTTTTACATTCCCACCAGCAATGTATGAGGGTTTCAAATGACCTCACATTTGTAATTTAACTAATTTTATCACTTCTATAAAACAGAGGACCAGTATCACTTACCAGTATCACAAATAGAAAGTAACCAAAAAATTAAAAATTCAAATAAAACATTGTTATTAAATTGTACCTACTAGTCTCTATTAAAAGCCCTAGTCTAAAACCTGCTACCTTTTTGTTACAACTAATATCTAACTGGGAACTTTCTCCTTTGAAATATCTGAGAGTGGTATTCTCACTAACTGATTCAGTGTAATTTACTGCTATATCATATACTACTTAAAATCATCTCCAGTGCCACCTAAAGCCAATTATGCATCTCACACATTAAGAGTACTTGGTGACATCTAATTTTTTCAAAGAGCTTTTTTTGTCAGTTTGGATCAACACACTAATCATAGTTAGCCCATCCTGAGGTGGGCAAAATTTTAAAAATGTATGTTACAAGTTAAAAGGCATAAGTTACTCAGCACATCAGAGGTACTACAAACTGAAAATTTAAAACCTGTTGTTAGGAGACAGTCTCTACCCCAAAAGATAAAACTCTGTTCACTTTTTAGTAACCACAATTAAGATTATTTAGTGATAGATTAATGATAGCTATGGGAAAGATATCAACCATCAAAAGTAACTCATAAAATTCACTGGTTTAAAATGTTTTAAGATAAAATTCAGTCTTTACAATAAAACTCCACTTCTTTGCCTTTATTTTTTAAAAATTCCCAGTAAGTAAGGATGTTAATTTACTTACTAGACTGTACAACAGCTTGAGTCTGTGCAGAAGTTCCTGATGCTATATTAGTTAACGCCCAAGCAGCTTCAAACTGTAATGAAGGACTGTAAAACACAATACAAAGTCTTGAGACACATAACTTCCAGTTAAATTTATGATCCACAGACCTATATGGTTATCCTTTACCCTGTCCTTGAATTTCACCTTGTTATATCCAATTGCCTGACGGATATCTCCACCTGACTGTGTCACTGGCTTCCAAAGTCAGTCAATATAAACCTACTTGTTTCTGTCCACTGGTAGCTGCAATATTTAGCCAGTCATTATTTTCCTTGACTCCTTCCTCTCCCATAAGCATCTAATCAAAAAGTCATGTTAATTTTACCCCCTAAATATTTCTTATATTTATAGTATCACTCTTAAAATCACTGTACTAGTTGAGGTCCTCACCATTTCACTTGACTACTGCTACAGCCTCTAGACTGGTCTTAAAGCTGAGACCCCATCTGATCCACTACATCATCTGCTTTACATACCGGAGATATTACAAGTTTGTACAATTTTACTGAAAAGATGAGATCATTACAATTTAGAACTGTGATAAGACCTCACAAAGAAAGTGAAAACTGAATTAAATTTTCAAAGACATAAAGAAAGAAAGGCACTAACAGCTGGAAATACAAATGAAAGTATCACGGGTGGGATAACCATGATGTGTAAAGATGACAAGGAATAGATCAAGAGAGGGGAAGCTAAGAAAGTATGCAGAAATGTAACAGGGGATGAAACTGGAAAGGGTGGTTATCAAGTCTGGGTGTATGGTGGAGCGGGTGGTGGTGAAGGGGAGGAGAACTCAAATCCCAAGCTTCAGAACTGGGAATTTATTCTATAGACATACTAAGTATAGAGGGCTACTGAAAAGGAGAGTAAAGAAAATAATGTTGGAGTCCATCGTATGTAGAATGGACAAAAAAGGTTTAAGGCTGATGGAGAGACCTGTTAAAAGGAAATTATGTACATCAAGTTAGGATAGATGGTTGAAAGAATATAAGTTCCTTTAAACAGAATACCAAGGTGGGAGGGGGTGGTAGTGAGCAAAAACTGAGGAGAGCCAAAGGTCAGGGGGCTTAGAACAAAGCTCTATAAATATCAAAGAAAGTAAGGTTGTTAGTAACGAGGTTAGAGAAACCCAAGAAGGAAAAAGATTTTAAGGAGAATAAATGTCAGAGATAGAAAAAGCAGTGAAGTCAAAAAGATGGGCCAGATAAGAAAATGGAGTAGCAGATAAGAACTGCAGGATGAATTTCGGCAAAAGCAGGAAATATTGGAGGCAGAGAAGAAGCAAGGGGACAAGAAAATCAAAGATGATGAGTTTATGTTGTTCTCGGCTGGAAGAAGAAAGGGTTATTGGGTTATTATATTAAGCTAGTATAGGCAGCCTAGCAAAATCCTGGAAATGAGGGCCTTAAATGAGAAAACAGGGAGATATAAAAAAATAAAATTACAAAGCAGGGAGTGTTCTAAGATAACATTCGGGAAAAAAAAAGAAAAAGAGAAGATGTAGAAAAATAATGTGTAATAAGTAAACAATAAATGAGCATTTATTTTAAGTTTGATACTGTAGTGTTTTGTGTATATTATTTCCATTCCTCACAACCACCTGATTTTATTGATCAGGTATCTGAGGATCAAAAGCCACTTGGGTTTTGATCGATAGCAAGCTCTAGATTTAAACCAACATCTATTTGGCTCCAAAGTCTATGGGCTTCTATATGATAACACAATTCCCCATGAAAAATCCATAAAGTCAAATCCAAACCACTGACAAATTTTTTTTTTTTAAGATTTATTTATTTATTTGTCAGAGAGAGAGCGAGAGAACACAGGCAGGGGTAGCGGCAGGCAGAGGGAGGAGCAGGCTTCCCGCTGAGCAAGGAGCCCGATGCAGGACTCCAACACAGGACCCTGGGATCATGACCTGAGTGAAAGGCAGACACTTAACCAACTGAGCCACCCAGGCATCCCGACAATTTTATTTTTACTTTGGGCGGTAGTTGTACAGGCCTGTATATATTTTAGCATAATTTTTGTATATATGCTACATTTCACAGACAGACAGACACACACACACACACACGCACACAAATGAGCCCAAAGGCTGGAATGAAAAGTAAAAAAAAAGAGAAGGAGATCAAGGGAAAAAGGGGTCCCTAAAGCAGAGGTAGAACAGACTGTTTTTTAAACAGCTGAAATAAAATTTATTTTTACTTAATTACTTGTTACAGAAAATATACATGATTGAATAAGGTAAGTGTTAAGCATTTTTGGAGAGATGGTCGTAGCACACAAAGCAGAAGGAAGTATTTTTAAATAATAAAAATCCTTTGTGGCAACATTTATATTTCACTATTTTATCTAGTCAACTGAAAACTCCTTGGCCAACATTTAGCAAAATATACCAAATTTTAGTCTAAAGGCTCTCAAAAGCACAATCAGCATTTGTTTTAAAATATTCTGGAGTTCATGGGGCGCCTGGGTGGCTCAGTCAAGTGAAGCATCTGTCTTTGGCTCAGGTCACGATCCCAGGGTCCTGGGATCGAGCCCTGTGTTGGGCTCCCTCCCCTCCCTCTGCCTGCCACTACCCTGCTTATACTCTCTCTCTCTGTCAAATAAATAAATAAAGAAAATATTTTTAAAAATAAAATAAAATATTTTGGAGTTCAAACTTACATTCTTCCCAGTTAATTCAAATTGATGAAGTTTAAGATACAGTACTCTGGGATATCTCTAAACATTAACAGAAATGGGGCCACATCTCAAAAGATACAAAGTAGTGTTTTTTCCTTTCTATTCTGGAAAAGAATAACCTGCTTTTTAATTTACCACAAATAAAAAGCATATTATTAGACAATTAATCATGGTTGGAGTTCTATTAAAGACTTTGCAGAAGATCAGTGGATCAGCTGGAATATTCCCAGGGTAAGAGCCACTCAGTTCTGGAAATCATTCATGTTGACTCAGTCATGAGGTTAATCTATATATAGACTCATAAGCAAAGAGTGACTCAAACACTATTTGGGCTATTTTAAAATATTACTCAGAACAAAAATAAAATAAAGACTATAAATATTTGAAGTAAGTTGGAATAGGCAATAAACAGAAGCTAAAATTTTCCTAGAAAATATACACATACTTCAAAAATTTTAAAAAAAGTACTTTAGGTCTTCTGAATATGATCACAGAATTAGAAAATTACATAAAAATATATAGCAAATGAAAAACATAATAAATGCAAAACCTAACTGAACCCATTAGTTAAATTATAATCCCAAATTTTCAGTTAACTGAAAAAAGTGAACAGAGACTCAAATCCATACTTACTTATCATCCCTTTCTAGACATTTGACTAGAATTGGTAAAATCCCAGATTTTATTAGGTCATCAATTGGCGGGTTTCTGTCACTGGATAATAGCTTTCTAGAAAAAGAAATATAAGAAATTAATTGCTATAATTTTCAAACTATGAACAGAAAAAACAATGTATTACTTCTAGACTACCAGCTAAGACACCTACAATAACTCTCTGGACAAATTAGTATTTACCTTGCAGCCTGAACAGCACTTAACTGGACCACTGGGTTATCACTTGTGGCATTCTGTAACACCAAATGTAAATTTAAGAAATTTTAAAAATATCAATTTCAAAACACTTCAAAATGAGAGTTATATTAAATTAATAACATACCTGCAATATAGCTTCTAGTGTTACATTTTGCTTAAAAGGAAAAAAAGACAGTTCAGGGAAGAGTTTTTTAAATAAAATTACATTTATTAAGTCTATTTACTAAAGTTATGAGTTAATATACATTAATTATCATTGTAAAACTGGTCTTAGATTACAAATGAAGTTCTCTGCTTATAATAAAAATTACTGTAAAAACACTTTATAACACCAAAGTAACTTACTGCTTTAAAATCAGCATCAACATCTGAATCTTCTAAACTTTCTTCTTGGGGAACATTTCTTTTTTTCAGTAAGTGTTCATCTCTTTTGTTCTGGATAAGGAGAACGTGAATTAAATGTACATACTACAAACCAATAACAGGCTACCTTCTAGATTTGGTAACAAAATTAAGTGGTGACAGTACAGCTTTCACACACACACACACACACACACACACACACACACACACACACACACACTATATTAAACAGCAATAGTTCTGACCAATATCATGCCTCCCAACCTTTAATAAAGATTCAAATTTGGGGATGCATTATTACTATAAA
This sequence comes from Eumetopias jubatus, assembly GCF_037043125.1. Lineage (NCBI taxonomy): Eukaryota > Metazoa > Chordata > Mammalia > Carnivora > Otariidae > Eumetopias > Eumetopias jubatus. The sequence goes on along the minus strand of NW_028274809.1, from coordinate 135,269,583 downwards.
AGTCTAGCAAATTTACATTTTAAATGGTACGCTAGCTTTCATCTATTTACTAAAGCAAGAAGTCAGCTAGATGGGAAAGAGTTCAATGCTCAAATGTTAAGGTTTGTATGCTTGTTGGGAATGTGGGGAATGGGAATTCATTAGCATAAATACCATATACTTGCCATCATCTCAGATATAAACTCTTGCTATCTGGCTTTTACAAACAAAAATTCTCTACAAGCAAATATGGTTCTACATTTTATGGGATTTCAATTGTTTGTAATAGCAGCAACATATGCCATTTCACATAATTTATCACTGGGTAAATCAATCTTCTTTTAAGTTTACAGTTTGTCTAATGGAACACTACATCAAAAAACTAATGATGTACTGTATGGTGACTAACGTAACATAATAAAAAAAGTTTATAGTTTATCTATGGAATTAAGTCAAAATAAATTAGATAAAAGACTGAATGATTTCTAGGGCGCCTGGGTGGCTCAGGTGGTTAAGCGTCTGCCTTCAACTCAGGTCATGATCTCAGGGTCCTGGGATCAAGCCCCATGTTGGGCTCTCTGCTCGGCCAGAAGCCTGCTTCTCCCTCTCCCTTTGCCCCTCCCCATGCTCACGCACACCTGTGCTCGCTCTCTGTCTCAAATAAATAAAAATCTTAAAAAAAAAAAGACTGATTTCTAAAATCCTTCTCAACTTACAATTTCAGAGGGTATACTATCTAGTCTTCAATACAATATTTACAGAAGTTTTTGATAACAGAAATTAACTGAAGAGGTATTAATATTGATGTTAAAATTCAGATCAAGTAGAAAGTTAAAACTGGAAATATATGTGTATCTGCAGTTTACTGGCTTATCTGCATTAACACCTATTTTTTGTCCTATGTAGAAGCATACATGTTTAAACAAACTGAGGCCTATATATATATATGCTAATCATCAGAGTACCTACCAACCTGCACTTCTATCACAGCATACTTCTTTAGCAACTACTCAATCAATTCTACATTATTTTTAAATTAATGCATCTCACAAATATTAAAATCCATGCACTGATATATTATAGTCTCAAGTGGCTCTCCACAAAAATCCTTATTAATTTATAGTGGAAAAACTTGGCAGACAGCAACTTGACCAACTGACAAAGGTTATCATCATGAGTAAAGAACAAATCCATATTGTGTGCCTTCTGGTCTCATGCACTGAGAAAACAGTATCACTTCTGCGGTAACAACAACCTGAGGAAAGTCAGACAAACCTAAATCTGCCATTCTATAAAAACTAGTCTGTCCTCTTCAAAAATGTAGTCATGAGAGATAAAGACTGAAGAACTGTCTGATTGAATGAGATTAAGGAAACATGACAAGTGCAATGTCTAATCCTGGATTGGATGTTGGATTTTTTTTTTTAAAGATTTTATTTATTCGACAGAGAGAGAGACAGCACAAGCAGGCAGAGTGGCAGGCAGAGGGAGACGGAGAAGCAGGCTCTCCGCCGAGCAGGGAGCCAGACGTGGGGCTCGATCCCAGGACCCTGGGATCATGACCTGAGCCAAAGGCAGCCGCTTAACCGACTGAGCCACCCAGACGCCCCGAGGATGTTGGATTTATAAAGGACATTAGGAACAACTAGCAAAATGAGTCATGTCTATGAATTAGATGGTAGATATTTAGTCTGATAATCTGACAAATGCACTGTGGTTTACGTAGGAAAGTATGTTTTTATGAAAAATGAACTGACAAATTAAGGGTAATGGGGCATTATGCCTGCAACTTAACTGTTTCAGGAAAAAGTGTGTGTATGTGTGGGTATGTAAATCAGAGAGAGAGAGAGAATAAGGCAAATACAGAAGAAAGCTAACAAAGAAGCTGGGTGCTGAGTAAAGAGTGAAGAGTGGTTTTTGTACTAACGTAAATTTGAATTTCAAACTGCAAGCCTGAAATTGTTTCAAAACTGAAAAAAAAATCTATGCATTGTACTTTGTGATTTGTAAAATGGTTAATCTTAAAATTTATTATATTTTAACATTTCTTGGAATTTAAATGTTTCACTAAGGTTTATCCCATTCAATTTTTGAGTCTGAATAATCAAGCTTCCAGAGGCTTTTTTTTTTTTTTTAAAGATTTTATTTATTTATTTGACAGAGACACAGCGAGAGAGGGAACACAAGCAGAGGGAGTGGGAGAGGGAGAAGCAGGCTTCCTGCTGAGCAGGGAGCCCGATGCGGGGCTTGATCCCAGGACCCTGGGATCATGACCTGAGCCGAAGGCAGACGCTTAATGACTGAGCCACCCAGGCGTCCCCCAAAGGCCTTTTAGGAATTGTACTCTCTCCATTCCTCCAACTCCCCCAGATATTTCAGGCATAAAAACAATACACAGCATAAATATAACTAAAACCTCCTATATACACAGATGCCCAATACAGGGATAGCATTTTATCCTAATATATGATGCTTGTGGTCTTTGTTTTTTTTTTAAAGATTTTATTTATTTAATTGACAGAGAGAGAGAGAGAGACAGAGAGGGAACACAAGCAGGGGGAGTGGGAGAGGGAGAAGCAGGCTTCCCGCGAGCAGGGAGCCCGATGCAGGGATCGATCCCAGGACCTTGGGATCATGACCTGAGCCGAAGGCAGTCGCTTAACCAACTGAGCCACCCAGGTGCCCCGCTTGTGGTCTTTTTTTGGGGCAAGGAAACTCATTTCTATTTCTTTTATTTTCCCCCTACCCCCCTCCCCTCTAGAACCCTCAGTTTGTTTCTGAGTCCATAGTCTCTCATGGTTCATCTCCCCCTCCGATTTCCCCCCCTTCATTCTTCCCCGCCTGCTATCATCTTTTTTTTTATTAACATATAATGTATTATTTGTTTCAGAGGTACAGGTCTGTGATTCAAGTCTTACACAATTCACAGCGCTCACCACAGCACATACCCTCCCCAATGTCCATCACCCAGCCACCCCATGCCTCCCACCCCCCACCACTCCAGCAGCTCATTTCTATTTCTAATTTGCTAAGATCTTTTTCTTTTCCTTTTTAGCCACAAATTGGTGCTTAATTTTATTAAATTGTGCTTCTTTTGCATCTATTGATATGGACATATAATTTTCCCCTTTCATCTGTAAATGTGGTAAATTAACTGATTTTTTAGTGTTAAACTTAGAATCTTGCAATGTAAAAGTTACACGTTTACAAGACCTGGGATAAACCTTTACTGCAAATTTTAAAAAGATATTCATTACTGTACTTAATTTGCTAATATTTGTTTTTTGTTTTTTGTTTTTTACCTATGTTCATAAGTGAAACTGGCTTATAAGCACCTTTTCTCATGCTGTCTTAGTCTCATTCTCGATGTTATGGTTTTGCTAGCCTCATAAAATGGGTTGAGTAGTATTACCTCCTTACCTTCTCTAAAATCATTTAATAAGGCTGAAATTATCTGTACTCTGTATGTTTGCTGGAGTTCTATCAGCAAGATTACCTTTTCTTTCTCACTGGGTTGGAAGAGGTTAAATGTTTCGTTATTTATAATTTATAATTTATTTTTAGATCTATTCAGGTTTTTCATTTCTTCTTGAGTTAGCTGGGTAAATTATTTTTTTTCCACTAGGAAATTGTTCATTTCAGCTAAGTTTTCAAATCTACCGGCATAAAACTGTTTATATTCAAATTGTGGTAGATTGTTTGCAAAAATGGCTAAAATTCCCCTTCCCTTATCTGTGCCTCTGCATAGTTTGGTCCTGCCCTAATTCTAGATGTGGCTGTTTGACTTGCTTTGGTAATGGGACATTAATCAAATGGACTTGAAAAGTGCTTACACATCTGAGAATGTCCTCTCTTGCTGCTATTAAAATTCTAAAACCACCATGTGAACAACACTGTGCTAACCTGGTGGAGGACGAGGCTATGTAGAAGACAACCAAGGTCTCATCCAAAAGCCAGGAACTTGTGTGAGACCATCCACAGATCATCCATAGATCACCAGCTGACCAGAGATGAATGAGGGAGCCCAGCAGAGATCAGCTGAACTGGCCCAGACCAGAAGAACCCCTCTGCCAACCCACAGAATTATTAGCTGAATAAAATGGCAATTGTTTTAAGCTACTTGGTTTTGGAGTGGTTTATTATGCAGCAAAAATTAAGTGATGTACTAATATTTTAAAACTTAGGCTACAGATACATTAATATGCCTTTTAAATTCCTATTATTCTTTGTTCTGTATCTCTACTTGCTATAAATTTCTCTTGTGAAGTACATTTTTAACTGTATTCCACAGGTTCTGACATGTAATATTTTTCCTATTGTTCATTTCTAGGTAATCCTAATAGCCATTAAGATTTCTGTGATGCTCAAGGTATTCAGAAGTGCTTTCTTTTTTTCACAATTATGAGATTTTTGTAACTATCTTATTCCCAGACTTCTAATCTAATTGTATAGTGATCAGAGAATATAGTCTGTACAACACTGTGAAATTAATATTTGCTTTATACCAGAATTTCCTGAACCTTCTCAGTCCACACTGTAGGCCAAAGGAAATACCTAAGCTTTCCTATTCAAGTAGTCAGGTCCAAATGACTTAATAGTCATTGGCAGGGGGTTGTGGAGCTGTGAGGGGTGGGGGGTTTTAGGGTCATATAAACTGAAAGAAAAAGCATCTCACTTCACTCTTAAACAAAATATGTGATTAAAATGAATGCAGTGAGATCTATTTTTTAAATTGTGAACTACCTTAATATCTAATAGTTCTGTGGTATCTGAAAGATGTTAAATGTCACTATGTTTCTCTTAAAAATTTAGAATATCCCAAATATCCCTTTGGGTTCATCACGGAGCCCCATGGTACCTCAGTGCACAGTTTGGAAATTATAGCTTTATACTATCACAAAACCATTTTTCATGGGGTTTTATATGTGTTTTTAAAACAACACTTGCAAATTAGGTTACTTAACTTTTCTTTCCCCTGTCAATTGGTGTGTTTATTAACGACAAGAAAATCTCCCACAATGATTATGTCTTTGACAAATTCTCCCTTGTAATTTTGTTCATTTCTGCTTTATATATATTTGGACATATGTTATTAAGCATATACAAGTTTAAAGTTATTGTAGCTGCATAGTACATTGTTTCTTCTATTAAAAATTAAGTGATAACTCACAAATTTGAATTGACAGCATCCTAAAATAAGCCAAAAATATCCTAGGGCATGAAAATCATACTTCATTCTTAACAAAACAAGAACTATGTATAAGCCAAGGAAAGGTAATCCCTGGGCAGGTTTCTGGTGATCTAATTAATTATGTAATATTTATTTCTTTTTCCACAATTATGAGATTTTCATAACTATCTTATTCCCAGACTTCTAATCTAACTGTAGAGTGATCAGAGAATATAGTCTGTACAACACTATGAAATTAATCATCCAAACCAGTAACTTAAACTGTCCCTTTACTTAACAACCTAGAGATTTTTACCCTCCTAGACATTGTACTTCAATAAATTCAGCATCTATAAAAGGTATCTCTTTCTTTTGTCAAGTGGGAGGAGAGTGCAGAAGATAGGGAAACTAACCTAGTTTCAACACCTACTTTATCTACACACACACACAGAAATTAGATCCATTTCTAAAGTTCCTTTAAAAATCTATTATTAATCTTGGGGCGCCTGGGTGGCTCAGTCGTTAAGCGTCGGCCTTCAGCTCAGGTCATGATCCCAGGGTCCTGGGATCGAGCCCCCCCATCGGGCTCCCTGCTCCACGGGAAGCCTGCTTCTCCCTCTCCCACTCCCCCTGCTTGTGTTTCCTCTCTCGCTATGTCTCTCTGTCAAATAAATAAATAAAATCTTTAAAAAATAAAAATTAAAAAAAATCTATTATTAACCTATTACCCAACTATGTATTTAATCCTTTTTAACTTTGTTTCCTGACTATTAGGATTGAACCACATGGAATTAACACTTTGTAGGTTAAGAAGGTTAATTATGGACAATTTCTAAGACTCAGTCTAATATTTTTTGAGTTAAAAAATTCTGTATATCTATCTCTATATAAAGTTCTTTTTTATTCCCAAATTTCTCTCTTCATCTTGAAAAAGTGGCTGAACATTCTATACCTAAATTTGTGGAATAAGTCAGCAATCACTTCTTAAACATGTTATGAAAAAAATAGGTATTTATCAGCCCCATTTTGAACGTGACATAATTAAATTTGTTTTTATCGAGCAATATATTCATTGTGTTAAATCTTATCTAGTTTTAGTTCCTGTAAAATTAAAATCTCTGCTTTCACAGGTGAGTATGGGGATACAGAGAACCAGGCTAAATTAAATTATATATCTAGGAGACGTCAGTTACGATTTGAACCCCAGTTGTAGCTACAGAACTATTTCTTAAATATATTCTACAACTTGCTTTTTTTTTCCCCCCTAAGTAGCCCAACTCTGGTTGCATCTAAATGCTTTTAAAGAAGTAGAAAAAAGGGGCACCTGGGTGGCTCAGCTGCTTAAGCATCTGCCTTCAGCTCAGGCTATGATCTCAGGGCCCTGGAATCAAGCCCGGCTTCAAGTCGGGCTCCCTGCTCAGCAGGGAGTCTGCTTCTCCCTCTCCCTCTCTCTCTGTCCCTCCCCTTTGCTCATTCATACTCTCTCTCAAATAAATAAAATCTTAAAAAAACGTAGAAAAAAATACTCAAAAGATAAGACCTTCCTCTCAATATTAACATTTATGAAATGATACTACCGCTGTGTAGATACATGAATATTCACCCACAAGTTTTATATGTTATATTTACATTTTAGCCATTCTCCTTAATGTATTATACGCTGAATAAAAAATTTGAAAAAACTGGGGCACCTGGGTGGCTCAGTTGATTAAGCGACTGCCTTCGGCTCAGGTCATGATCCCAGAGTCCTGGGATCAAGTTCTGAATTAGGCTCCCTGCTTGGCAGGGAGTCTGCTTCTCCCTCTGACCCTACCCCCTCTTGTGCTCTCTCTCTCTCAAATAAATACATTAATTAAATAAAATCTTAAAAAAAATTTTTTTTAAAAAACCAAAACACTATTGGTTCATCAATCATGTAAAAATCTGACAACAGAAATTATTCTTCCTGAAGGATCACTTAACTAACCTTATCAAATGGCTGCTTTATTTTGGAGTCTTCTTTACTAATTTAAGGTTTTACATATGATCATTTCAATAGATACAGAAAAAGCATTTGACAAAATACAACATCCATTTGTGATAAGAACCCTGAACAAAGTAGGTTTACAGGGAACATATACCTCAACATAATAAAGTCCATATATGAAAAACACACAGCTACATCCTTAATGAAAAAACTGAGAGCTTTTTCCCTAAGGTAAGGAACAAGACAGGGATGTCCACTCTTACCACTTTTATTCAACATAGTACTGCAAGTCCTAGCCTCAGCAATCAGACAACTTAAAAAGAAATAAAAGGTGGTGCGCTTGGGTGGCTCAGTCAGTTAAGCATCCAACTCTTGATTTTGACTCAGGTCATAATCTCAGGGTTCTGATGGAGTCTGCCTAAGGTTCTCTCCCTCTCCCCCCACTCCCTCTCTTTAAGAAAGGGCATACAAATTGGTAAGGAAGTAAAACCTTCACTCTTTACAGATGACATGATACTCTGTATAGAAAACCTGACTCTACCAAAAACTGCTAGAACTGATAAACTCAGTAAAGTTGCAGAATACAAAATCAATATACAGAAATCTGTTACATTTCTATTACCAATAATGAAGCAGCAGAAAGAGAAATTAAGAAAACAGTATTATTTACAACTGCACCCAAAATAAAAAGATACCTAGGAATAAACCTAATCAAAGAGGTGAAAGAACTGGACTCTGAAAACTATAAAACACTGATGAGAGAAATTGAAGATGAGACAAAGAAATGGAAACACATTCCACGCTCAAGGATTAGAAGAACAAATGTTGTGAAAATGTCCATACTAACCAAAGCAATCTACACATTTAATGCAATCCCTTTTAAAATATCAATAGCATTTTTCACACAACTAGAACAATTCTAAAATTTGTATGGAACCACAGAAGACCCCGAGTAGTGAAAGCAATCTCAAAAAAGCAAAGCAAAGCTGGAGGCATCAATATTCTAGACTTCAAGCTATATTACAAAGTTGTAGTAATTAAAACACCATGGTACTGGCACAAAAATAGACACATGGATCAATGGAACAGAATAGAAAACCCAGGAATAAACTCACAACTACATGGTCAATTAATCTTTGACAAAGCAGAAAAGAATATCCAATGGGAAAAGGACAGTCTCTTCAACAAATGGCACTGGGAAAACTGGACAGCGACATGCAAATGAAAGAAACTAGATCACTTTCTTACACCATATGCAAAAATAAATTAAAAATGGGTTAAAGACCTAAATGTGAGACCTGAAACCATAAAAATCCTAGAAGAGAGCACAGGCAGTAAGCTCTGACATTGCCTATAGCAACCTTTTTCTGGATATGTTTCTTGAGGCAAGGGACACAAAAGCAAAAATAAACTATTGGTAATACATCAAAATAAAAAGCTTCTGCACAGTGAAGATAAGAAGATGATCATCAAGACTAAAAGGCAATCTATGGAATGGGAGGCTATATTTGCATATGGCCTATCTGATAAAGGATTAGTATCCAAAGAACTTATAACACTCAACACCCCCAAAATAAATAATCTAACTAAAAAATGACAGAAGACATGAACAGACAGAAGACATACAAATGGCCAACAGACACATGAAAAGATGCGTACCATCATTGACCAGGGAAATGCAAATCAAAAACTGCAATGAGATATCACCTCACATCTGTCAGAATGGCTTAAATCAAAAACACAAGAAAACAACAAGTGTTGGCGAGGATGTGGAAAAAAAGGAACCCTCTTACACTGTTGGTGGGAAGGCAAACTGGTGCAGCCACTCTGGAAAACAATATGGAGGTTCCTCAAAAAGTTAAAAGTAGATCTACCCTACGATCTAGCAATCACACTACTGGGTATTTACTCAAAGAATACAAAAACACTAATTCAAAGGAATACCTACACCCCTATGTTTATTGCAGTATTATTTACAATAGCCAGGATATGGAAGCAGCCCGTGTCCACTGAATGATAAACGGATAAAGAAGATGTGGCTCAGTCGAATTGAGTGTCTGACTCTTGATTTCAACTCAGGTCATGATCTCAGGGTCATGAGATTGAGCCCGATGTCGGGCTCCACACTCAGCGTGGAGTTTGTCTGGGATTCTTTCCTTCTCTCTGCCCCTTTCCCCACTCACACACTCTCTTGCTCACTCACTCAAAATAAATAAACAGAATCTTTTAAAAAGAGAACCTGGGCTAGGGAGTTTTGCATTATTTCTTATAACTGCATTCACATTGATAATTGTCTCAATCATAACTTCAATTAATAAAACCCTGATCAATCAAAACTTCCATTAATGAAACCCTGAATTAATTTCTTCTTAAGTTTTTATTTTAATTCCAGTTACTTAACATAGTGTTATATTACTTTCAGGTGTGCAATACAGTGATTCAACACTTCCATACAACACCCGGTGCTCATCACAATAGGTGAACTCCTTAATCCCCATCACCTATTTAAACCAATCCTCCAACCCCTCCCCTTGGTAACCATCAGTTTGTTCTCTATACTTAAGGTTTGTTTCTTATTTCTCTTTTGTCCCTTTGCTCGCTTGTTTTATTCCTTAAATTGCATATATGAGTGAAATCATAACTGTATTTGTCTTTCTCTGACTTACTTTGCTTAGCCTAATACTCTACCTCCATTCATGTCATTGCAAATGGGAAGATTTCATTCTTTTTTATGGCTGAATAATATTCTATTATATATATAAGCCACATCTTTTTTTTTTTTTAAAGATTTTATTTATTTATTTAAGACAGAGAGAGAAAGAGAGAGAGCACAAGTGCATGTGAGCATGAGCAGGGGGAAGGGACAGAATCAGACTCCCTGCTGAGCAGGGAGCCCGATGCAGGGCTCAATCCCAGGACCCTGGGATCATGACCTGAGTGGAAGGCAGATGCTTAACCAACTGAGCCACCCTGGTCTTCCTAGCCCAGATTCCCTTAATTAACATTTTGCCAAACTATAGTATAACATCACAACAACCAAGACATTGACACTGATACAACCCACTGATCTTATTCAGAATTCCTGCCTTACTTGCATTCACTGTATAAAAGTTTATATGTATTAATTCTATAAAATTTTATCACCAGCAGAGGTTCATGTATCCATCATTATAGTCAAAATACAGAACAGTTCCAAAAACAGAAGACACCCTTCTGTTGCCCTTTTATAAGCAATCTCTGCCTCTCCTCCCTGTCCCTATATCTAACCCCTGCAACCACTAATCTGTCCTTCATTTCTAAAATTTTATCATTTCAAAAATGTTATATAAATAGAATCACCCAGTATATAATCTTTTTGTGATGGGCTTTCCTTTGCCCAGCATAATTCCCCAGAAATTCACGTAAGTTGTTGCTTCTATCAATAGTCTGTTCCTTTTAATTGCTGAGTGGTATTTCATGGCAAAGACATACCAAAGATTAACCAATTACCCTTTATTTATTTATTTTAAAGATTTTATTTATTTATTTGACAGAGAGAGACACAGCGAGAGGGAACACAAGCAGGGGGAGAAGGAGAAGCAGGCTTCCCACGGAGCAGGGAGCCCGATGCAGGACTCGATCCCAGGATTCTGGGATCATGACCTGAGCCGAAGGCAGACGCTTAACCGACTGAGCCACCCCGGCGCCCCTAACCAATTACCCTTTAAAGACATCTGGATTGTTCCCAGGTTTTGGCTATTACAAAATAAAGTTGTTACAAACATTCATGTACAGATTTTGTACGAACACCAGTTCTTGTATCTCTGGGATAAATGAGTAGGAGTATAACTGGTAGGCTGTATAGTAGCAATGTGTTTTCCAGAGTGAGTGTACCATTCCACATTCCCATCAGCAACATATGAGTGATCCAATTTCTCTACATCCTCTCTAGCATTTCATGTCGTCACTATTTTTTATTTTAGCCATTCTAATAGATGCTTAGTTGGTTTTAATCCATATTTCTTTGATGACTAATAATGTATTAATAATCATAATTACAATAAGTGCCATGTGTATATCTCCTTCAATGAAATGTCTCTTCTCATTCTTGCCCATTTTTTTAATTAGGGTTTTTTTTGTTTTGTTTTTTACTGTTAACCTTTAAGAGTTTATTATATATACTAGATACTAGTCCTGTATTGGATATGTGGTTTTCATCTTAGCTCTAGCTTGTATTTTCAACCTCTTCATACGAGCTTTCACAGAATAAAATTTTTTAATTTATTAAGGTCCAACTTTCTTTTTATGGATTATGCTTTTGTGGTCAACTGTAAGAACCATCTGCCTGGCTCTGGATCCTGAAAATTTTCCTCCATTTTTTCCCTACAAGTTTTATACTTTTGTCTTTTACATTTAAGTCTAGGATCCATTTTATGTATTTGTATAGGTGTGAGAATGAGGTTGAAGTTATTTATTTTTGCCTATGGATTTCCAATTGCTCTAGTACCATTTGCTAAAGAAGCTATTCTTTCTCCATTGATTTAGTTTTGCACCTGCCAAAAGGAACTTCGGTGTATCTATGTGGGTTTATTTCTGGGTTCTATCTTCTGTTCCATTGAGCAATGTGTCCATCCTTCGGCCGATACCATGCAGTATTCATTGCTGTAGCTATTCCATACGCCTTAATACTGAGTAGAGCAATTGCTCCTGTTTTTATTCTCTGTCAGGATTGTTTTAGGTCTTCTAGAGCCTGTGCCTTTCCATAAACATTTTAAAATAAGCTTGTCTGGGGGCACATGGGTAGACCAGATGGTTAAGAGTCTGACTCTTGATTTGGGCTCAGCTCATGAGACTGAGCCCTGTTAGTATCTTGGTGAGAATTTTGGCATCCATATTCATCAGGGATAGTCGTCTATAATTCTCCTTCTTGGTGGGGTCTTTGTCTGGTTTTGGGATCAAGGTAATGCTGGGCTCGTAAAAAGAGTTTGGAAGTTTTCCTTCCCTTTCTATTTTTTAAAAGAGCTTCAGAAGAATAGGTATTGGTTCTTCTTTAAAGGTTTGGTAGAATTCCTCTGGGAAGCCATCTGGCCCTGGGCTCTTGTTTGCTGGGATATTTTTTTTTTTTTTAAGATTTTATTTATTTACTTGACAGAAAGAGACACAGTGAGAGAGGGAATGCAGGCAGGGGGAGTGGGAAAGGGAGAAGCAAGCTTCCCACCAAGCAGGGAGCCTGATGCGGGGCTCGATCCCAGGACCCTGGGATCACGAACTGAGCCAAAGGCAGATGCCCAACAACTGAGCCACCCAGCGCCCCTGGGAGATTTTTGATCACTGCTTCAATTTCCTTACTGGATATGGTTCTGTTCAGGTTTTCCATTTCTTCCTGTTTCAGTTTTGGTAAATTTATATGTCTCTAGGAATGCATCCATTTCTTCCAGATTGCCTAATTTGTTGGTTTTGCTCATAATATTTTCCTACAACTGTATTTCTTCAGTGTTGGTTGTGATCTCTCCTTTTTCATCCATCATTTATTTGGGTCCTTTCTCTTTTCTTTTTGATAAATATGGCCAGGGGTTTAACGATCTTATTAATTCTTTCTAAGAATCAGCTCCTACTTTCATTGATCTGTTCTACTGTTCTTTTGGTTTCTATTTCATTGATTTCTGCTCTAATTTCATTAGTTCTCTTCTCCTTCTGGGTTTAGGCTTTATTTGGGGTTCTTTCTCCAGCTCCTTTGGGTGTAAGGTAAGGTTGTGTATTTGAGACCTTTCTTGTTTCTTGAGAAAGGCTTGTATTGCTATATACTTCCCTCTTAGGACTGCCTTTGCTGCATCCCAAAGATTTTGAACAGTTGTGTTTTCATTTTCATCTGTTTCCATGAATTTTTTTAATTCTTCTTTAATTTCCTGGTTGACAGATTCATTTTTTTAATTTAATTTATTATGTTCATCACCATACATTACATCATTAGTTTTTGATGTAGCATTCCATGATTCACTGTTTGCATATAAATACTCAGTGCTCTATTCAATACGTGCCCTCTTTAATACCCATCACCTGGCTAACCCATCCCCCCACATTCATTCTTTAGTAGGATGCTCTTTAGCCTCCATGTATTTGAGTTCTTTCCAAATTTCCTCTTGTGACTGAATTCCAGTTTCAAAGCACTGTGGTTCTAAAATATGTAGGGAATGATCCCAATCTTTTGATACTGGTTGAGACCTGATTTGTGACCCAGTATGTGATCTATTTTGGAGAATGTTCCATGTGCACTTGAGAAGAATGTGTATTCTGTTATGCTGGGATGAAATGCTTTGAATATATCTGTGAAGTCCATCTGGCCCAGTGTGTCATTCAAAGCCTTTATTTCCTTGTTGATCTTTTGCTTAGATGATCTGTCCATTTCAGTGAGGGGGGTGTTAAATTCCCCTACTATTATTGTATAACTGTCAATTTGTTTCTTTGATTTTGTTATTAATTGGCTTATACAATTGGCTGTTCCCACAGTAGGGGCATAGATATTTAAAACTGTTAGATCTTCTTGTTGGGTAGACCCTTTATGATATAGTATCCTTCTTCATCTCTTATTACAGTCTTTGGTTTAAAATCTAATTTGTCTGATATGAAGACTGCTATCCCAGCTTTCTTTTGATGTCCATTAGCATGATAAATGGTTTTCCATCCCCTCACTTTAAATCTGGAGGTGTCTTTGGGTCTAAAATGAGTCTTTTGCAGACAGCATATCAATGGGTCTTGCTTTTTTATCCAAACTGATATTCTGTGTGTTTTGATTGGGGCATTTAGCCCATTTACAGAGTAACTATTGAAAGATATGAATTTAGTGCCTTGTATTACCTGTAAAGTGACTGTTTCTGTAGATTGTCTCTGTTCCTTTTTGCTTTATGTTGCTTTTGGGCTCTCTCTTTGCTTAAAGGATCCCCTTTAATATTTCCTGTAGGGCTGGTTTGGTGATCACAAATTCTTTTGGTTTGTTTGTCCTGGAAGCTTTTTAGCACTCCTTCTATTTTGAATGACATCCTAGCTGGATAAAGTATCGTTGGCTGCACATTTTTCTCATTTTGCATGCTGAATGTATGATGCCAGTCCTTTCTGGGTGGCCAGGTCTCTGTGGATAGGTCTGTTGCCAATCCAATGTTTCTACCCTTGTAGGTTACAGACCTCTTGTCCTGAGCTGCTTTCAGGATTTTCTCTGTCTCTGAGATTTTCAAGTTTCACTATTATATGTCAGGGTGTTAACCTATTTTTATTCATTTTGAGGGGGATTCTCTGTGCCTCCTGGATTTTGATGCCTGTTTCCTTCCCCAGATTAGGGAAGTTTTCCGCTATAATTTGCTCCAATATACCTTCCCCTCTCTCTCTCTTTCCTCTTCCTCTGGGATCCCAATTATTCTAATATTGTTCCCCTTGATAGTATCACTTATCTCTTGAATTCTCCCTTTGTGATCCAGTAGTTGTTTATCTCTGTTTTCCTCACCTTCTTTATTCTCCATCATTTGGTCTTCTATATCACTAATTCTCTCTTCTGCCTTATTTATCCTAGCAGTTAGGCCCTCCATTTCTGATTGCATCTCATTAATAGCCTTTTTGATTTCAACTTGGATAGATTTGTTTTTATTTCTCCAGAAAGGGATTCTCTAGTGTTTTCTATTTTTTTTTCAAGCCCAGCTAGTATCTTTATAATTGTTATTCTGAACTCTAGTTCTGACATCTTATTTATGTCCCATACTGATTAGGTCCCTGGCAGTCAGTGCAGCCTCTTGTTCTCTTTTTTGATGTGAATTTTTCCATCTTATCATTCTGTCCAAAGAAGAATAAATGAGTGAGAAACAAAATACTAAAATGGCAAAAATGACCCCAGAGAAAAAGGATCTGCACTCAGAAAACTACAGAACACTCATAAAAGAAATTGAGGAAGGCACAAGGAAATGGAAAAACAGTCCCTGCTCATGGATTGGAAGAATATTGTTAAGATGTTTATGCTACCTAAAGCAATCTACACATTCAATGCAATCCCTATCAAAATACCATCAACTTCTTTTCACAGAGCTGGAACAAATAATCCTAAAATTTGTATGGAACCAGAAAAGATCCCAAATAGCCAAAGGAATGTTGGAAAAGAAAACCAAAACTGGTGGCATCACAATGCCTAACTTCAAGCTCTATTACAAAGCTGTAATCATCAAGACAGTATGGTACTGGCACAAAAACAGACACATAGGCCAATGGAACAGAATAGAGAACCCAAAAATGGACCCGCATCTCTACGGTCAACTAATCTTTGACAAAGCAGGAAAGAATATCCAATGGAAAAAGGACAGTCTCTTCAATAAATGGTGCTGGAAAAATTGGACAGCCCCAAGTAGAATAACGAAACTGGACCATTTCCTTACACCATACACAAAAATAGACTCAAAATGTATGGAAGACCTAAATGTAAGACAGGAATCCATCAAAATCCTAGAGAAGAACATAGGCAGCAACCTCTTCAACCTCAGCCATAGCAACTTCTTGCTAGACATGTCTCCAAAGGCAAGGAAAGAAAGGCAAAAATGAACTATTGGGACTTCATCAAGATAAAAAGCTTTTGCACAGCAAAGGAAACAGTGAACAAAACCAAAAGGCAACTGACAGAATGGGAGAAGAGATTTGCAAATGACATATCACATAAAGGGCTAGAATCCAAAATCTATAAAGAACTTATCAAACTGAACACCCAAAGTACAAATAATCCAGTTAAGAAATGGGCAGAAGACATGAACAGGCATTTCTCCAAAGAAGACATACAAATGACCAACAGACACATGAAAAAATGCTCAGCATCACTTGGTATCAGGGAAATACAAATCAAAACCTCAATGAGATACCACTTCACACCAGTCAGAATGGCTAAAATTAACAAGTCAGGAAACGACAGATGTTGGCAAGGATGCAGAGAAAGGGGAACCCTCTTACACTGTTGGTGGGAATGGAAGCTGGTGCAGCCACTATGGAAAACAGTGTAGAGGTTCCTCAAAAAGTTGAAAATAGAACTACCCTATGACCCAGCAATTGCACTACTGGGTATTTGTAGTGATCTGAAGGGGCACATGCACCCCAATGTTTATAGCAGCAATGTCCATAATAGCCAAACTATGGAAAGAACCAGATGTCCATCAACAGATGAATGGATAAAGAAGATGTGGTGTATATATATATATATATATATATATATATATATATATATATATATATACACACACACACACACACAATAGAATATTACTCAGCCATCAAAAAAAGAAATCTTGCCATCTGAAATGACATGGATGGAACTAGAGGGTAGTATGCTAAGCAAAATAAGACAATCAAAGAAAGACAAGTATCATATGATTTCACTCATATGTGGAATTTAAGAAAGAAAACAGAGGATCATAGGGGAAGAGAGGAAAAAATGAAACAAGACAAAACCAGAGAGGGAGAGAAACCATAAAAGACTCTTAATCATAAGAAACAAACAGGGTTGCTGGAGGGGAGGGAGGTGGGGGAATGGGCTAACTGGAAGACAGACATTAAGGAGGGCATGTGATGTAATGAGCACTGGGTATTATGTAAGACTGATGAATCACAGACCTGTACCTCTGAAACCAATAATACATTATATGTTAATTAATTGAATTTAAATTAAAGAAATTAAAAAAATAAAATCTTAAAAATGGTATTGTACTTATAATTTTGATTTCTGCATGTTCACTGTTAGCATATATAAGCCATTGACTTTTATGTGTTAATCTTGTATTCTGTGACCTTGCTGAATTTAGTAATTTGAGGAGCTTTTCTGTAGATTCTTTAGGATTTTCTACATAGACAATCATGCCATCTGCAAATAGGGACAGTTTTATTTTTTCCTTTCTAAACTAAACGCCTTTTATTTATTCTTCTTGACTTATGGCACTGGCCTGAATTGCCAGAACTGTATTAAATAAGAGCAATAAGAGTAGACACCCTTGCCTTGTTCTCAGATCTTAGGGGGAAAGCATTCGGCTTTCACTTAATGTTCACCGTTAAGTATGATGTTAGCTGTAGGTTTTTGCAGATGTTCTTTATCAAGTTGAGCACGTTCTATCTGTAATTTATTTAGAGTTTTATCAGGATGAGTGTTGGATTTTGTTTCTGTATTAATGAATATGATCATATGAATTTTCTTTATTATCTTGTTGATATAGGGGAATTCAGGCTATTTTTAAAAAGATATCTTACTAAAAGGCCAAACAATTAAAACAATTATACTGTATCTGATTAGTCAAGTAGGGCATTTTGGTGGTGTTTTTCATTATGTAAGAACTTAAGCAACCCTACCCCCAGATGTAATGACAATAAAATCCTAATGGAATATCTGACTGATCAATCACCAAGAGAAGATTATATAAAGTTTAATATAATGTGCTAAAGTTAAAAATGTCAGCGGCAGGTTTTGGACTGATTTTCAACTCATGAATGAGTTTCAACTCATGAATTATTCACTCAACAAACATTTACCTTGAGAGGCGTATCAGCTGTGTGATTTTAGGCAAGTTATTTAACTCCTATGTAACTCTGTTTACAACACGATATAAAACAGAAGTACAGACTTCTGTGTAAGTGTTGATGCAAAAGTACTTACTTAAATAGGAAAGTAAGATATCAGGGAGGTAAAAGAAGACAAAAAGTTCAAAAAAAAAAGAATGTGAGGCCAGTAAAAACAGTACGCATAATAATTAGATTTCATTCTTAATTCGACAGAGCAGATACTGTGTTATTCAAAGTATGATCCCTGAACTGGCTAAAATTTCTCAATTTGTTACAGGTCTGCTACAAGATATGAAGCTTGTGCCAGAAATCAACCATGAAACTAAACACACTGTTTAGTTCTATTATTTATTTATTTATTTAGGCAGAAGGATTTTTTTTGGTAAAAGAAGCAGTCCCTTGTTTAATATTTTGTCATAAGCTCCCTAATTTGGCACAGATTAGGACTTTTGAATAGTACTGCTTTGTCTCTATCGTATGTCTTAAAAATTCAATAAATGATTTTTTAAAAGTTCAATAAATGATTTAAATATACAGAAAATTTTAAGATATCATAATCAATTTAATTCTTGAATATTAGCATTTAATAAGTACCAACTATTGGTCCAGAACTTGACTAGGCATTTAGGGATAGGCTGGGAGAGTGACTTGAGAGTACTTGGGGTGGGGGAGTGTGGTTATCACCCTCACTTTAAAAGATTACAATATAATGCAAATGGGTAGAGCTAATCTATGAAACTGTGGAAACTAGCTTTCTTGTATTTTTCAAGAATCTCAATATCATTAACAACAATGCTGTGATTTTTCCCTCAATGGAGCTACAGAGAGAGCAAGACTAGAAGTAGAGACAGACACTGACTATAAAGAGTAAAGGAATCTTCTCTTGAAGGGCTCTCCACACCTCTGTACAATCATATCAAAATCAATTAAGCTTGGTCTGAAGTTTAGGCTTTGTTTCAGGAATGGTGCACATTCTGCGGCTTAACCAGGGAATTCTGAAGTGTGAAGTAAGGAATTTCTTGAGATTTCTTTAGTTAATTTCATTTTTGATCCTTCTATAAGGATTTCTAGGAACTGATTCTAGTGACTGAAAAGGAAATAATGTTATCTAGGAAGAAAAAGAATAGCTAAGAGGACTCTAAGGTAACCAAAATGGGTATTTAAAAAGATGTACTCTGACAAGCAAGAAATTTTATTTCTATAAATTAAGTACAGAAGACAGCACAACTATGGAAGGAAGAACAAATAGCCAAATATAAAAACAAATGAATAGCTTGAATTTATAAGCATATTAGAAGAGCTAGAAAGCTTAAAATAAGAGGAGGATTCTGAATAACACCAGGACTAACACAAAAGTTTTAGAGTTGTTTTCCAAGCATGAAATGTAGGGAAAAATAAAGGCCCACATCTGGGGATAGCTGGTATAATGTTACAGATGTTTTACTCCTACTGTCTCTATTGAGGAGAATGATCTTTACATGATGAATGTAAAAAACTAGACACAGAAGGACACTTACTGTCCTATTTACATAAAGTTCAAACTATGCAAAATAATCTATAATATTAAAAACCAAGATAATGGTTACCCTTGGGGGAAAGGAGTAACTGGGAAGGAGCCTTGGAATACAGGTAACATTCTCTTTCTTGATCTAGGAGCTTATTATACAGATGTGTTCACTTTGTGAATATTCATCAAGCTGTACACTTAACATGTGTTGACATTTTTCTATGTATGTTATATGCTAATAAAAGTTAAAAAGGAAAAAAAGAAGCTAGATCCGAGTGTTAAGATTGGCAAGGAGCTCACCTCACTCTCTTTATTAAGCTAAGGCTTAGTTTACTTCTCTGGTCCAAATGAACCAAGGATCTGAAAAAACTTGAAAATATGATTGCCAAATCACTGTTGTTGATCTGTAAGTATCTTCGAAGAGGTTAAGGAGTTGAAAGAACACTGGAATTAGCAAGCATTTTTCAACTGTACTAAAGACTAGGGGAGGTACATAGGGAGTACAGGAAAATCAATTTCAGGAACTATATACTATACCAATGAGCATAATATTGATGCTGGGTAAAAATTCATGACCCAAAGTAGGTATTTAATAAATAGTTACTAAATAAATAAATGCACAGGTCTATTTATAGTTATAGTAACAGGAAGACTGTTACTCTCAGAATCAAGACCTTCCTTCTCTCCAAAACTGAAAAGTTTCAAGATGGTAATTTAATATAGGAATTTCAGGAGTGAATTAAGATCAAGAAAAGGATCTAATCTAAGATGAACACAAAGATTTGGAAATAAATTTCAAAATCTATTTTTTTAATGTTCATGTAATATAGAGAATTAGTTATGTGTATTTTCTTGACTGGCAATTAAAATATTTGCTTCAAATAAAATGAACTTGCATGAATACAGAATCTCACGAAGGTTAACTCTAAAGTCCTCAAAAAAAAAACTCCAAAAGAAAATACAATAAATTTTAACAGCAGTTTCATTTAATTGGTAAGATATCAGGTTATTTTACTTTTATTTTTCTAAAGTATCTTTAACAAGTACCTGTAACTTTTACGTGAAGAAAGTGGAAGAATCCTTTCTAGCCCAAAGAAAGAGGATATTAAGAAACAAAACAAAACAGAAGAGTAACTAGTTTCATCAGATGTGAGAATTTCAATCCTGGCACTAAAATACTTCACACAGTATGTAGTACCTCAATAAATGAAAGCTATTGTAAGTATATACCATTATTAACTATTTAATGATATATTTTTATGCTGTGTGGCTTAGGGATGACCACTAATTTGCTATAGGGTTTTCATAATTCAAGTTATACAGAATTTTAAAATCAGAAAAACCTCCTAATTACTTTCTCTTAAATGCAATCACTCTTACCTTTCGCAGTTCAACTGTCACTTCATTCCGGTGTCTTCGCATTGTCTAAAAGGAAAAATAAAGAATACATAAGTACTGAAGATTAATACTGCTAGTAGATAAATTAAGGTCTAAGGTGTTTAATATTTAAAAACTTTTTAGAAGTAATTCATTGTTAAGGATTAAGGACTGGTCAGTTTTAGATTTTAAATGAACCATGGAGTTTAAAAAGCTGAAACTCCTGTCTATTTTACTGGATATCTGTTGGTTAATTTTGTGGGGAGTGGGAGGTGGGACTTGGCTGCCTAGAATCCATTCCCCTTTCCTAACTGCACCCAGGTTTCTTTGGGGAATTATATGCCCTCCACTGTGGACTGCCCTGATCGAACTCCTATTAAAGTATCTCATTCTCTCCTAGTTTTGAATAGGGCATGAGACCGAAACCATGCCAGCAGAACTTTCTCCCCCTGAACATTGAGCAAAGCGGAAAGGAAAATAAAAGAAGGGTAGCACATTAATTTCCAAAGGAAATATCTGGACAAGATAGTGAATAATACTTATATGCTGGAGCTGCTCTATTCCCAGTTCTCAGGTGTCCCTATTCATTCTATGAACTACCTATATTCTTCCAATAAATTATGGTTTTGCTTAAGTTGGCCAGAGTTGGTTTTTGAAGTTTGCAACCAACGATTATCTATCTCAAATGATTCACAATTTAAAAAAGGAAATAACTTATTGTCATGGCCTTAAAACCACATGAAAAGGAAAATAAATTTGGGATAGCTATTTTGTATCAAAAGGCAAAGTATCCTTCTAAGTTTCCTGAAAGGCTCTATCAGGCATGGTCGTATCAGGAATGACGGAAAGGATTAGATAGCCCCTCTCCCCTTGATGTACTGATATGATGGATTATCTTATAACACATATAAGTATGGTACTTATGTTTTTGGATTTAAGGCTACATTAAGGTTACACGGTCATGGTATATTATTATTTTAATATATTGCCAGATTCGGTATGCTATTTTATTTAATAATTCTTTTGTTATGGTATCTCTGTCAAATTTTCTTAAATTGCAGTGATAAATTAATTCTCTTCTTAGGAAAAAAAAATCCCATGAAAATCAAATTATAAAGTTGGTTAAATACACTGAAATATTAATCTAGATATAACTTATGCTTAAATATATATATTAAATGTAAACAAAACTGCCAAACAAAATTCAAATTAGTAGCATTCATTTAATGTGAAGAAATGATTCACTGATAAAAATATTTTCTCTAGTAGGGTTCAAGAGTAGAAAGATAGAACCTTGAATCTAATTCTATGTTTCTTTGTTTTGACTTTAATATGATGAATACACAGACTGCTTCATGTAAAATTCATCATATAGAATGGTAATAAATGTTGAGCAATTTTCAAATACAATATTATTTTGATAACTCTAAACTGTCTTGATTCACTTGAAGATTAGAACTGCACTGCAATTAAAATTTGCCTATATGACTATCTAATCCAGTTGTTACTAGAACTGAGAAGGAAAAATATTTTCATTGCAATAAATACTACATTTAATTATTTATGAACTGTTAATAAGATGATAGGCACACAACAAAAAAGATCAGGCAACATATCCCTTACAAAATACGATCAAGTTAATGCTATCTTGTAATTCACATTAAAATACTTCAGCATCAATAGGAGTGGTGAGTCAACTTCTAAAGTTCCCTAAATTAGGAATCCACACTTCAAAGTAAGTTAGCTAGCATCTGAAGCATCCATATCAGAAGTTAGCTCCCAGTTAAGTGCTTCAAATTCCAACATCTGAATTTAGACAATGGTTTGTTAATTAGTATAAGAAATGCTGAAAATAACTTTTTTTTTTTTTGCTGAAATGGAACTGTACAGATTGACTAGGAATATTGTACATGTGCCTTGATTCTTATCTGTTTGCAGTTTAAGAATCTGGCAAGTCCAGCAGTCTGTCTTCAGAGAAATTTCTGAGTCTAGGCCTCCCTTTGATCCTATATTTCACCCTTTCTTGGGGGATTTTGTCACCTAATCCTAATCAGTTCTTTGTGGTATATGCTTATAGTTCAAGTTTTATTACAAGGTGGTAACTGCTTGCTAACACATGCTTGTATAAGTGGCAGAATTCTAAAGCTTCTTTTATTATAACATAACTCACTGCTAGTAAAATTGCTAAGGAAAAAATACCTATCTCTAATAGTTAAGGGCCTCCTACTCACCCAAAAGAACCATATGCATGTAAAATAGCCAAATGACTTAGGTCAATCAGCCACAGGTACTGACTACTATGTATCTGATAAAAGTACCAATGAGTTAGTCATGACTTATTCTGTTCTCTGAATTACAGAAAAAGGCTCCATCTTGGGCCCTCTCCTCCCTAACATTCTTCCCAAGTGATCTCATCTACTCTCATGTCTTCAATTACTATCTGACGACCACTCTCAAATATCCATGTTTAGTTCAGTCCTCTTGCCTGAGCTCCAAATCTGTAAGTATTATATTCACTCACTCAAGAAAAATTTACTGAATACATCTAAAATGCACCAGGCACTATGCCTGCAACTGAGAGACAAGTATAGAATTTACAGTCTAGTACAGTGTCAGCAAACCGCAGCCTGTGGCCCAAATCTTATGGGCTGTTTTCTGTAGGAATGAACAGGAATGGTTTTTACACTTTTAGCTGGTTATATTATAAATGATATTAAGTATCCATGTAATATCCTTATTTTTGTCTCTTGGCTCCCAAAACCTAAAATATTTACCTTCTGTCCCTTTAAGAAAAAGTTTGCCAACAGTTGGTCTAGTGAAAAATACATTAGTAGTAAGCGTAATATAAATGTGTTAAATGTTAAGATAAGAAAATAAATAAAGTTCAGTATCAGAAGGAGACATGATTAGGGAATCAGGAAACAGCTCCCTGAAGAAATGAAATATGTCTATTATGTTTGTTTGGGGGTAGAGGATAGACTGTTGTTGCAAGGCCTCACATTTAGCATGCTTACAAATATAATAGCTGATCCCTCTCCTCCCTCTACTCCTCCCCTCCCCAAAAAACTACTCTTCTGTGAATATTCCCAATATTAGGAAAAAGCACCACCATCCAAACAGTTGTAAGAACCCCAATCTTAGGAGATCTGCCATGTCTGCTCAGTCTCTCACTCTTTGACATCCAACAAGTTACCAAAAATAGGATTCACACCTTCTGGCTCCACTGCCGTTATCCTAGACTACGTCACCATCCTCTCACCTGGATCACCACAATAGCCTCCTAACTAGTCTACTTGGGTTGTCTTTCTCTTGAATAAAAGTTCTCAATTAAGTTTTCAATCTCCTATAATCTCCCCCGACACACACACACACACACACACACACACACACACACACACACAGTCACCAGGACAGCCAAACCAAAACCCCATGGACAAAATCTACAAGATTGAGTGACAAGGTATCCCTAAGAATTCTCAAATACAAGCAGAATCTGGGTCAAATCGTCAACTATAAGACTCACATGGTATCAGCATGTATACAGAAGGAAACAGAAAAGCAGAAATAATACGGTAGGTAACTGAAGGACTTGCGGCTAGAAAAACCCCAAATCATAAATCACTTGAGTTTAAAAAGGCAATTTGCAAATAGCTACAAATGGAAAAGATCTTTTTGTATACACCAACACTGTAAGGTATGATAAGGCTCTAGACTCGAAAACTAAGGACTGAAGTCTCTCTTTCTGGGCACTGCCCTGCACTGAAAAGAACTTGGGGGAGAAGAATCCCAATTGAGCAAGACAGGCACAATGAAGCAAAGAAAAGGAGGGTCCAGACAAAAGTGGGTTAATGAAACAGAGACTGAACTCAGAACATAGAAAGCTAAATACTTCTTATCATTTTGTAAAAATCAACAGAAGAAGAGGGGTATAGGCTGGTAAAGCTAGAAAAACTATCCTGACCAATCCCTTGCTCCAAAAAGTTCAGGAAATATAAATGAACAACAGAAAAGGGTTGAGATCAAATTACATGCAAAACGAAATGCATTTCGTTATTCCTCCTTATTTTCCATAAGGAGGAGAATGTTGACACTAAAAGCTTGCCACCAAAAAGCCATACCTACAAGACAGATGAAAATTATATCTAAGAAAATGTGAAATAACATTCTAAATCAGAATTAGAAAAACTCAGAAATCAGGTGCTAAAAATAGGAAAGAATTTGAAGTAAAAGAAAAAAATTATTTCAGAAAGGAAACCTAACCAAGAACAGTCATGAGATTCAATACACAACAGATAATGCTTAAGAGATAAATGTGCAAATAAATTTTTTTTAAGATTTTATTTATTTATTTGAGAGAGAGAGAGAACGACAGATAGAAAGCACGAGAGGGAAAAGAGTCAGAGGGAGAAGGAGACTCCCCGCTGAGCAGGAAGCCTGACGTGGGACTCGATTCCGGGACTCCAGGATCATGACCTGAGCCGAAGGCAGTCGCCAAACCAACTGAGCCACCAAGGCGCCCTGTGCAAATAAATTTTTAATCGAAAGAAATGAAGGTGGGAAACACCTGACTGGCTTAGTCAGTAGGGTATGCGACTCTTGATCTCAGGGTTGTAAGTTCGAGCCCCACATTGGGTGTAGAGATTACTTAAAATCTGAAAAAGAAAAGAAAGAAAGAAATGGAGGTGAAAATATTAGAATGAAAGTGACAATAAAGCTAAGGAAAGATCCTACATACCTATAATAAGGAGACCTCAAAGAAGAAAACCAAAGCAATGAAATAAAGCAAATACTAAAAACTACAATTAAAGAAAAAAAAGTCCTACAACTAAAAGCCTTTAAATGAAATATTGAAAGAGTACACCAATGCCTGGGACAATTAACTGAGAGAAACCAATACCAAGATATATTAGAAAAACGAATGGATTTCCACAAAGGAAAAAAAAAAAAGAAGAAAAATGCCTTTGGACATCAGTCAAAAAAAAAAATCCAGTGATTTATTAGGTAGATATAATAAGTCAGTTCAACAAGGTCACAAGATACAACATAAAAATACAAAAATCAATTGTATGTCTATATCCTAGCAATGAATACATGGGCACCAAAATTAAAAATACACCCAGTATCATTTATAATCTCTCAAAAAAAAAAAACTTACGTATGAACCTAACAATACATGTATAGGACATACATGTTGAAAACTATACAACACTGATGAAAGAATTCAAAGATCTAAAAAAATGAAGAGAGATACTGTACTGTGTTTCTGGATTGATAGACTCAACATGGTAAAGATGTGAATTCTCCCCACAATAATACACAGGTTTAACACAATTCCTCTCAAAAATCCCAGTGATATTCTTTGTAGATACAGAAAATATTATTCTAAAATTTATACAGAAAGGCAAAGTATGGGGTGCCTGGGTGGCTCAGTCGTTAAGCGTCTGCCTTCGGCTCAGGTCATGATCCCAGAGTCCTGGGATGGAGCCCCACATCAGGCTCCCTGCTCAGCAGGAAGCCTGCTTCTCCCTCTCCCACTCCCCCTGCTTGTGTTCCCTCTCTTGCTGTCTCTCTCACTGACAAACAAATAAATAAATAAATCTATCTTTAAAAAAAAAGAAAGGCAAAGTAATTAGAAGAGCTAAAACAATTTTTGAAAAAGAAGAATAAAGTGGGAGGGACCAGTCTATCCAATTTCAAGATTACATAGCTACAGCAATAAACACTGTGTGATACTGGTGGATCAATGGAACAGAATAAAAAAACAAAAACAAAATAGACCTATACAAATATGCTCAAACTGATTTCTGACAAAGGGTAAAATGCAATTCAATAAAGGAAAGATAGACTTTTCAATAAATGGTGCTGGAACAGGTAGACACTGCTAGACAAAATGTATGAATCTTAATTTAAGTCTCATATTACACAAATATTTATACAAAATGGATTGTGTTTAAGTGTAAAACTATAAAGCATTTAGAAAAAAAAAATCTCTGGGTTCTGGAGCTAGGCAAAGAGTTCTTAAATTTGACCTTAAAAGTATGATGCATAAAAGAAATAACTGGTAAATTGGACCTCATCAAAATTAAAAAACATTGCTCTGAGGAAGCCCCTCATGGGAAGGGGATGAAAAGACAAGCTACAGACTGAAAAAAAAATTTGCAAACTACATATCCACTAAAGGACTGGTATCTAGAATATATATAGAACTCTCAAAGCTCAACAGAAAGCCAATTAAATTAATCAAAATAGAAAATCAATTAAATTAGAAAATAGGCAAAAGAAATGAAGTGTATATCCTTCATCAAAGAGGATATACAGATGGCAAATAAGCACAAGAAAAGATGTTCAATATTATTAGCCATTAGGGAAATGCAAATTAAAACCACAACGAGATATTACTACACATCTATCAGAACAGCTAAAATAAATAATTGTGACCAAATGTTTATGAGGATGTGTAGAAACTCATGCATTGCTAGTGGGATTATAAAATGGTACAGCCATTAGGAAAACAGTTTCTTAAAAAACAAAACATGCAAATACCACAGTATTCAGCAACTGCACGTCTAGACCTTTATTCCAGAGAAATGAAAACTTATGTTCACAGGAAATCTGTACACAAATGTTTGTAGCCATCTTACTCATAAAAACCCAAACCTGCAAACACCCCAGGTATCCTTCACCGTTTAACCAAACTATACATATGCCATAGAATACTACCCAACAGTAAAAAGGAACAAACTATTCAGACAGGCAACAACTTGGATGAATCTCCAGGGAATTATGCTAAGAGAAAAAAAGCTAATCCCAAAAGGTTACATACCATATGATGCCATTTATATAACATTCTTAAAGCAACAAAATCACAGAAATGAACAAGAGATTAGTGGTTGTCAGGGGTTGAGGAGAGGCAGAGTGAAAGGGAGGGAGTGAATTGGCAGCATGAGAGATCCTTGTGGTGATAGAAACGTTTTGTATTTCGACTGTATAAATATCAGTATTTTTCTATAGTGTTGCAAGATGTTCCCATTAGGGGAAACTGGGTACAGGGTACAAAGGATCTCTCTGTATTATGTTTTACAACTGCATGTCAATCTAGAACTATCGCAAAATATTTTTTAAAAAGGATATACTTCACATCAGATGCTGAGGAAAAGGGAAAAAAGAGGTCACAACCAATTTCAATAATGCAAATAGGGAATCAATAGATAATAATGACTAAAAGGGGGGACTAAATAAAATTAACTAACTAGATAAAGTAACAAATATACAAACCTTCCAAAATACCAAAAATAAACTAAAAAATAGTAAATAAAACAGATCACATAGAAAAATATACAGGAATAGGAAGGAAACAGGGTGAAGAGCTAAAGGAAACTAGGTACCCTTTGACTTCAGAACTATATGAAAATGAATTACATACATGTACAATGAAATTAAACTTGCAAAGAAAAGCAATTCCTAAAAGAATTTTAAAAATTAACCTAAGTGTATATTCACTTGGTGACACAGTTACACTATCCCATATAACTTTTCAACATAGTAATTTGACTGTACGTTCCCAGTCAACTCTAAAGACAAGGTAAATACAAAGAAAACTATATATACCATTTTCAGTAATCCTACTACTGGTTATAGCATTAAGATTATTATTCTGACACTGTTGTGTATGTATTTGGAAGAAAGGAAATGAGTAGTAATGTGATATTCTAATTCTACCAACCCTGGTATCAAAGAAAACAAGGAATTTCAACCTGGGACAAAGGAGATAGAGATATATGACAGAAGTTGTTTAGTAAAACCCTACTTATTGTCCTGAATTTGAATAGGAAATACCAATATATGCAGAATACATTGTTTTAAAAACATTCCTAGATCTGTCCACTTAAAATTCCTAGATCTGTCCAAAACACTCAGAAGCCACCTTGAAGGGGCTCCAGTTGGTCAAGGATGGTCAATTAGAGTATCAATAAAAATAATAACTACAATGGGGGTGCCTGGGTGGCTCAGTCAGTTGAATGTCTAACTCTTGATTTTGGCTCGAGTCATGATCTCAGGGTGGTGAGACGGAGCCCTATATCAAGCTCCGAGCTCTACATGGAGTCGGCTTGTCCCTACTCCTCTGCTCCTCCCACCTTACCCCCTCTCAAATAAATAAATAAATAAAATCTTAAAAAAAACAACAACACAATGAACTGAAACATACATATGATTCAATTCATGAATTCAGAATATGAAAAAAAACGTATTGGTCATCACTGGAAGGTGCTAATGAACCACCTCATTGTTCCTCAAAACTGATAAATGGAGAGAATCAAGCACTCATTTTGCCTTTACCTAAACAAATTTTATCATGAGGGTAACCTAACCAGTTAATAAATAAGGGAAAGTTTCTGTTTAAAATAGTATTCCAGCTAATAAAGAAAGAAGGACAGAATATCACCATTTACAACTCCTAGTAAATAATAAATTTAGGCAATGTTCCTCAATGACTGTCAGCATTACAGAGAGAAACAATCAGACACTATCTGCCGTCCTGATGGAAAAGAAAACCATCACCTATGATGTACTCTTGTCCCCTCTGCCCAAAATAAAGCCTCCAGATTCAACTATCAATGTATAAAAAAAATACAGACAAATACACATGTTAAATGACACTCTAAAAGGCAAAAAAAGTGAGATTAAAAGATTACAGATTAAGAGACTAAAGTATAGGAAACAAACTGAGGGTTGCTGGAGGGGAGATGGGTGGGGGGATGGGGTAACTGGGTGACGGACATTAAGGAGGGCACATGATGTAATGAGTATTGGGCGTTATATGCAACTGATGAATCACTGAACTCTACCTCTGAAACTAATGATGTACTGTATGTTGGCTAATTGAATTAAAAAAAGATTACAGATTTAAAAAGAGACTTCAAATTCACTCAATCAGAGTAAGGCTACAGACCTTTATCTGGATACTGATCCAAACAAACTGTTCAAAAATATGTAATATTTGAGATAATTGGAAATTTGAACGATTGGATACTTTGTTAGTTTTAAAAGAGTTACTGCTATTGTTAGGGTCAGGTGTGTGAGTGAGAGAGAGAAAGAGAAAGAGAATGAGAATGTGATGATGGTATTTATTTTAAATACTATGCATACATCTTTCTTAGTAACAAAATATGTCACTTCTGGAAGACCTCATACTTTTGAGAAATCTTCTGTTTCATTAAACTGGATCCTAGCCATAACAGAAAAAATACTTTTTAAACGCATTGTTAAACTCACGTAAGTACTAAGGGGGTAGAGGAGCCAGTAAAATTAACCATGGGGGAAGCTGTCAAAAGTAAATATGTGAAAGGAAAAGTATGAGGTTAATAATCTATTCACATTGGGAACAGAAATTAAATCCAGACTCTGACGCAGGGTTAAAAAACTAAACTTCTCATTTAGCCCGAATGCTCAAGATGGCCAAAATGGACTGTTCCTCAACAGAGGCAAACCTTTTCTGCTGAAAAGCAGTTCCATCAGGTTCTCAGGATTAAGGAAAAGTCACCAAATATACAAGAAAATAAACCACTATAAAGAGAGTCATAACCACAGAGTCAATGACAACTAGGAATACAGGACCACCCTCCTTAGAATTAGAACACTAAAATTAAATTATAAAACATAAAATAACTATAATAAACATTCAAGGAATAGAAAAATGAAATTAAAATTATCAGCAAGTCAGAAGAAATTATCAGAAATGACCAGATTTGGGGGCTGGCTGGCTCAGTCAATGGAGCCTGTGACTCTTGATTTTAGGATTGTGAGTCTGAGCCCCACACTGGGTGTAGAGATTACTGTAAAAAGAAAGAAAGAAAAGAAACAAAAGGAAGAAAGAGCCAGATCTGAAAAAAACAAACAAACAGAACTTTGAGAAATGAAAAATAATTGTTGAAATACAGTACTATAGCCAAAATTAAGATCTCAACAGATGGGTTTTATAAGTAGATTTGATGGAGTTTAACAGAGATTCAGTGAACTGTAAGGCAAGTCAGAAGAAACAATTATGAAATATAAGCAGCACAAATTTTATAATTACAGAAGAAAGGGTCAAAAAACATAGAGGATATAGTAAGAAGTTACAAAACAGTGCTTATTTGGGCTCCACAAAGACATTTAGAGACATTGCACAGAAGCAATGTTTGAGAGATACTGGCTGAGAACTTTACAGAATTGATGAAAAACACTGAACCACAGGTTTAAGAAGCCAAACACTAAGCAGGAAAATAAAAAGAAATCACAGTAAAACTGCAGGACACAAAAGGAAAAAACAAAAAGAAAAAAGAAATCCTGAAAACAGCCAGAGAAAAACAGATTATCTTTAAAACACAACAGTCTGAAACAGACTTTAAAAAAATTCTCATGATGGACACGGGAGGGGAGGTACTATTATGGTGAGCGCTGTGAATTGTCTAAGACTGATGAATCACAGACCTGTACCCCAAAAACAAATAATCCATTATATGTTAATAAAAAATTTTTTTTTAATTCTCTATTGATTTTATTCACTATGATGGGCCTTATAAATGGTTATATTTTACAGGTCTGTAACTTTATTATGAAATTATAATTTTTAATTTTGTAATTTTTATTTACTTTTTAATTTATTTTTACTTTTTATTTTTTAAACAGCATATCCCCACATTTTTCTTTCCTAAAGCTTTTCAGTCATAGGAATAATTTCAGAACCACTTTAACAAGATGCACTCAATGGTTTTGGTTTTGACTGTAATTCATAACTGTCATTTTACTAAAATTTTACTTTTTCTAAACACAGGACCTATAGAACATATTGCTGACATGCAATTTCAGGTGGTTCTAGGGCTATGAAAAGCCTGGCTCAGTCTGTGGAGCATGCGGCTCTTGATCTCGGGGTTGTGAGTGTGAGCCTCATGTTGGGTGTGGAGATTACTTAAAAATAAAATCTTAAATAAAAGGAAAAAAAGAAGCCTATGTCAACTGCCGGTTGAGAATCTTTATAATAATATATAAATAATTTCAGAAAAGGGCAGGATTTAGGGTGATGGAAGTGTTCTAAAACTGGATTGAGGGGATGGTTACACAATTGTAAAACTTACTAAAAATCAAACTTTACACTAACAATGAACGAATTATATGATATACAAACAATATTTCAATAAACCTGTTCTTTTAAAAATCCTCTGTAAAATGGATATTTATATACTGTTCCCTGGGCTAGGATTCTGTTTTTCTAAGTATACCAACTGAAGCAAATGTATACATTTTATTTGGGGAGAAGGAGGTAGGAGAATATATAAGGATACAAAACTGCCTTCTCAAGAGGTGATAGTGCTAGAAAACTGAAAACTATAGTTCTGGGACAAAACAAACAAACAAACAAAAGCCAAAAAGGCAAAAACCAAAACAAAACCTAAAGGGTATTGTGCTGATACTCTTTTAAGACTGCCACCAACTGGGCATCCATGTTTCAAGGAATATATGACAAAAGTGACTTCTGAAAAGCAATGGAAACCAAAAATGGTGAAATCATATCTTCAATGTGCTGAAAGAACATTAATTTCAAACTCAAAATTCTAATAAAGAAGGAATGACAGAATTCAAATACCACCACTTTACAATAGTTAATAAATTAATGGATCCAGACAGTGATCATCAAGGCTTGGTAGTATCACAAAAAGAGATAATATGACATTATTACGTACCACCTAATAGAAATATATAATACCCAAGAAACTAAAAAGCCAACTCATGGGAGAAAAGATTTGCAAATCACATACCTGATACGGGACTTTTACCTAGGATATATAATGGATCCCTTTTGATTCAATAAGAAGACAACACAATTTTTTAAAAATGGGCAAAGGATCTGAATAGACAGTTCTCCAAAGATGATAAACAAATGGTGACTAAGCACATGAAAAGATGCTTAACAAAAGTAGCCATCAGAGAAATGCAAATCAAAACTACAATCAAACACTCACTAGGATGGATAAAATAAGAAAAAGACAGGTAACTACTGGTAAGGATGTGAAGAAATTGGAACTCTCACACACACTGGTGAGACTGTAAAATGGCGTAGCCACTTTGGAACAGTTTGGCAGTTCCTCAAAAGGCTAAATATCAAATCACCATTTGATAGCAATTCTACTCCTAGGTAAATACCCAAGAGATAGGAAAACATATGTCTGCACAAAAACTTATAAATGAATGTTCATTGCAATGTTATCCACGATAGCCAAAAAGTGTAAACAACCTAAACCTTCATCAACTGATGAATGGAGAAATACAATGTGATATACCCATATGATGGCATACCATTCAGCAATAAAAAGGAAGGAAATACCAACACATACTAATAACATGCAAGAACCTTGAAAACATTATGCTAAGTCCAAGAAGCCAGTCACAAAAGACCACGTATTATATATGGTTCAATTTATATGAATGTCTTGAACAGGCAAATCTATGGAGATAGAAAGATTGGTTGTTGCTTAGGTCTGGGGGATGTGGTTGTTTGGAGAGGATAAGGAAATGGGGAGTGACTGCTAAAGGGCATTTAAGATTTTATTCATTTGAGAGAGAGAGAGGGAGCACATGCACGCATGCATGCGGCGGGGGGGGGGGGGGTGGCGGTAGGGAGAAGCAGACCCCATGCTGGGCAAGGAGCCAGACACAGGGCTCGATCCCAGAACTGTGAGATCATGACCCAAGCTGAAGGCAGACGTTTAACTGACTGAGCTACCCAGGCGCCCAACATTTCTTTTTGTGGTGATGGTTGTGAAACTCTATGAATATACTAAAAACCCCACTGAATATACATTAAATGAGTGAATTGTATGGTATGTGAAAAAGTATGTGAATTGTATCTCAATAAAATGTTTTTTAAAAAGTCGGGACACCTGGGTGGCTCAGTTGGTTAAGCACCTGCCTTTGGCTCAGGTCACGAGCATTGGGCTCCTTGCTCAGCAGGGAGCCTGCTTCCCCCTCTGCCTGCTCTGCCTGCTACCTGCTCCCCCTGCTTGTGCTCTCTCTGACAAACAAATAAAACCTCTTTTTAAAAAAGAGTATATAATGCCATCTATAAATCAGTCTTGGCAAATATACAAACCATACTGAGCCTCTATATCTAACAACCAATTTACAGGAAATACAGAAAACAGAAAGACATACTAAACACCAAGGGGTTGCAAACAGCCAAATACAGAATAACCCCATTTCTCTAACAACAGGCAACAAAGCAAAAAGGGGTGGTTTGGGAAATAAAGTAGGAGCCTACAGATTTAAGAAACTTAAGAAACATATCAACCAATCACAGTAAATGGACTTTATTTGGATACTAATCCAAACATGCATATATTACATATAAAAGACAACTGGGGAAATTTTAACACTGACTGGATATTTAATGGTAAGTTACTATTACTAATCAGGTTTAGCTGTAATTTTAAAAACTGACAGCTTTTAAAGGTATATAAAAAGTATATACACATTAAAGAGGAAAACTAAATTCACCAATAGAAAAGAACTCCCAATAAATCGAAACATATATAGCAATTTGATATGATAGAGATGGCAATGCAGAACACTGGGAAAAAAAGACTATTCAGTAAATGGTGCTGGGCCAAATAATCATCCATGGGGGCGGGGGGATAAACTGGATTCCTACTATATCACCAGAAAAATCTATTCCAGATGGTCTGAACACTTATAAAAGCAACACTTTAAATTTTTAAAGAAAACTATCTTTATGATCCCTGAGTGGAGAAAAATTTAAGGAAGACATAAAAAATGCTAAAACAAAAAGAACTCTGTTAAAACTTAGAATTTCTGTTCTTTGAAAGATGCTACAAAAAATGTGAAAAGACAAGCCAAACTGGAAGGATACTTGAAGCATGAATAGTGAATAATAAATACCCAGAATATATAATACATCAATAAGACAACAGAAAAAAAATAAGAGAAAGACAAAAAAAGGTATTTCATAAAAAATAATAGCCAACATGAAAAGGTAGTCAACCTCATTAACTGAAGTGCAAATTAAGACCACAGTTGAGATACCATCTTGCACTTAAGGCTGCCAAACATTAATAGGTATAATATCACCAAGTGTTCATAAAGATGTAGAGCAACTGGTAAAAGGTCCATTGGTACAATCATTTTTGGGAAACAATTTGGCAAAAATCTGGTAAAGCTGAAAAACACCAAGGGCACAGCAATGCTACTCCAGGGTATAATCCTACAGGAACTCTTGTATATATGCACCACGAGACATATACAAGTGGTTTCTGACATCCTTAGTTTGTGATAGTAAAAAACCCAAAAATATTGAAAGCAACCCAAATGTTTACTAAAAGGAGAATAAATTGTGATATACAACTCAGCAACAAGGAGGAATGAACTACAGCTACATGAACAAATCCAGAGATGTAACATTACATGAACAAAGTAAAAAAAAAAAAAAAAACCACCTTATTTTTTTATAAATGAGTGTTTCATAGTATTTTTATAAAATAAGCAAGCAAAACTAAATACTATCTATTATTTCAGGATATAGACATGTATGGTAAGTCTAGAAAAGCAAAGTAATGATTTATACACATTTGTGACAGTGGGTTATTTCCGGTAGGAAGCTAAGAATGTGATCAGAGAAGAAAACACAGGTAGTTTTTGTTCTAGTTCTTAAATTGATTAGATTCACAAATATCTGTTTTATTATTGCTTCAAAACTTGTATGGACATTACCTATTTCCGTATATCAAATATTACACAATTTTTAAATGTTTAATGGAAAGAAAATATGTGTGTACTACTATGCATTTTGAGTTGTCAATAGTTGTGATCTACTGACATTCTCCCCCCATCTCACTTGTGTCTAGTAGCATCAACATACCAAACTGCAGCCATGAAAAGTATAAACTAATGCTAATAATTCTCCAACAGATTTCAATTCACAGAACATGATCTGAAAAACAATGACAATCTCAATACTACTCCAAGGGTCTAATTCAAACTCTCATTCACCTTCTTATACTACCCTTTGGCTCCGGGTTAGTAGTTCTCAAACTTTAGCCTGCATCGGAATTAATCTGGCTTGTTAAAAGACTGCTGGGGTCCATTCCCAGAATTTCTTGAGCAGCAGGGCTGGAGTAAGGGTTAAGGATTTGTTTCAAACAAGATCCCAGGTCGATGCTACTGGTCCAGGACCCACACTATTAAGATCCACAATTCTAGGGTAGTATGTCCATAAAACATATGACAACACAATCATCATCAATTAGAAAGCATCAAAAAATTCTACTGAACAATTTTCCTCTAAGGTACTTATAAACAATGTAAATTATTCAATGCACATGGAATACATATATATTCGACAAATTACCTTAGTGCACTGCTGATGGCACAAAATGGTGGTTAGAAACATCTGCTTAGGAGTCAGCAGGTTTAAATCCTGGCTGTCTCAGATGCAAACTTTATATTTTAGGAATGTTACTGGCCTATCTCAGCTTCTTTATCCATAAAATAAAGATAACAATGCCTCATAGGGTTACTGAAACAAATAAATCAAATTCATGCTAACTGCATGCGACAGGAGCAGTGTCTGGCATAGAAAGCCATCAATAGATGTTATCTTCATCATCATTGTTAATGATGCTCCCATATTCCACATGTGTCAAGATCAGTATCTGTCTCTATAACACTGCAAGACCACGGCTTTGCAAGACCACAGCTTCTACCCAGTTGTGGAAAAGGTTTATATCATTTAACCACACATCCCCGTGTCCATTCTCATTTCCGTCACCATCTCCCTTATATTCACTGAAGACTCTGGCAGCTGGCTCAATTTTCCTCCCCAAACCAAGTTTTGACAACATCCCTGGTACCTTCACAACCCTTCAAATAATCCAGTTCAATTGGCTGGTCAGGGACAGACTGAGGCTCTTCTTTTTTCCTAAATTTCAGTTTCACCATGACTCAAGATTCTATAGCAATCAAGAACCAGCCACAGATCTGCCAGTCCAATTAGGATAAATTCTGGATGTTTTACATTTCATTCAAATACTATGAAATGCTCAACATTTTAATATGAAATAAAGATAAGAATTTTAAACACTCTGTACAGTATTCTCTAATTTGAAGAATCTCTGACCCTAGCAGCAAAACTCTCCCTAGATCCAATTAAGGCATTAAACAATCTCCCATTAATTGCCATTCAACAGACTGACCTAGATCCACAAAGATTACCTTAATCCCTAACTCCTTCAATTTCTCCCAATTTATCAACCCCCTCTTGTCTTCGCTTCCTTCTTACATACTTCATATACGTTACATACACAGTTTTGTCCCCTGTGATTCTAGCTTATTGCCCTGGCAAAAAGCTAACCTTGGGGCACTTCAATTCTCCCTCTAAAAGCTGGGCTGCTAAGTGTTGTGAGAGAGAGAGAGAAAGAAAAAAAAAAGACTCAACCTCCCTCCATTACGGGTATTACCAATTCTAGGTCTCTAATCTCAATTAAGATCTCAATGCTTGCTGCTTGGAAATCTTTCCAGGTTGCTCTTAGATTTTTTACAAAAAGCTACTACTTTCAACCCCTCCTTCTCTGTCCTCCTCCTTTTTAACAGAAGAACCAGGCCTCCTATTTAAGAAAACAGAAACCATCAGATAGTAGCAATTCCCTCAACTTCCTATCATGCACATCCAAACCTCCTCCCTAATCCCATCCCCAATAACCTGAATCCTCTTACACCTTGTCTCCTTTCACCCTACCAAATATGACAGAGCAAGAGATGTCTGTCTTTGCTCTCATCTAGCTAGGGGCCTTACTTCATCAATTATCGCCTCTCTCCCGTGTTTCAACCTCTATTTCCCATCATCATAAGTAACCTCATGTCTCCTTCATCTTATTTTTTTTTTAAAGCCTTTCCTCACCCTACATTTTCTTCTCCTCCTTAGCCAAATTCTTGAAAGAGTGGTCTATACTGTCTTCACTGCCATTCACTTAGCCCACTCCCAATCAAAGTTCCATTGACATTGCTACCACCAATATCATCAGCAACCTTCTATTCATGGAACACATTCCTTATGTGGCATCTCTGCAGGAAAACAGTTAACCATTCATTTTCACCTCCTTAACTTCCATACCATCCTCTATGGTCTTCTTCCTCCATTCATCTACATCGTCCTTCCCTATGATCTGTCTACAGCCCTGTAGGCCTATTCATTTATTCACTCCACCTAGCATGTCACATATATTTCTGTGGCTTCAATTACCAACTACATATTATAACTGAATCATCTGGATTTGTTTCCTGATGAATTCTAAAACAGAATAAAGTATAACTTTTCAGGGACACCTGGGTGGCTCAGTTGATTAAGCATCTGCCTTCAGCTCAGGTCATGATCTCAGGGTCCTGGGATCGAGTCCTGCATCAGGTTCCCTGCTCAGTGGGGGGTCTGCTTCTCCCTCTGCCTGCCGCTCCCCCTGCTTGTGCTCTCTCTCTCTCTCTCTGGCAAATAAACAAATAAAATCTTAAAAAAAAGAAGTGTAACTTTTCAGTGGGGTCATAAACAGAATACATGCAATGGGAAACATTTAAATCTTTAAATATAAGGAAATATTTATATCTAGTGTTTAAAATAGTACAGTATATTGTTTTGTCTACCTGTATATAGTCTAGGTTGCAATTAGTCAATGTATCACAGTGGAACTACTATTCTTTTTCTGTGATTGGTTTCTCCTGCTTAGCTTATCGTTTTCAAGGTTTATCCCTGGTAGTTTTTTTTTTTTTTAAGATTTTATTTATATGTCAGAGAGAGAGAGAGAACAAGCAGGGTGAGTGGCAGGCAGAGGGAGAGGCAGGCACCCTGCTGCGCAGGGAGCCTGATGCGACACTTGAACCCAGGACCCTGAGATCATGACCTGAGCCAAAATAAAGAGTCGGACACTTAACTGACTGAGCCACCCAGGTGCCCCTATTATTGAGTTTTAAGAGTCCTTCATATATTCTAGATATAAGTCCCTTATCAAATAGGATTTGCAAATATTTTCCTCCATTCTGTGGGTTTCTTTTTGCCTTCTTGATGATG
This sequence comes from Eumetopias jubatus, assembly GCF_037043125.1. Taxonomy (NCBI): domain Eukaryota; kingdom Metazoa; phylum Chordata; class Mammalia; order Carnivora; family Otariidae; genus Eumetopias; species Eumetopias jubatus. The sequence goes on along the minus strand of NW_028274809.1, from coordinate 135,230,936 downwards.
TCTTTTTTTTTTTAAAGATTTTATTTATTTGACAGAGAGAGAGACAGCTAGAGAGAGACAGCTAGAGAAGGAACCCAAGCAGGGGAAGTGGGAGAGAGAAGCAGGCTTCCTGCGGAGCAGGGAGCCCAACGTGGGGCTCGATCCCAGGACTCTGGGATCATGACCTGAGCTGAAGGCAGACGCTTAACGACTGAACCACCCAGGTGCCCCTCCTTTTTTAAAATTTTTTTTAAGATTTTATTTATTTGAGAGAGAGAACGAGATAGAGAGAGAGCATGAGATGGGGGAGGGTCCGAGGGAGAAGCAGACTCCCTGCTGAGGAGGGAGCCCGATGCGGGACTCGATCCAGGGACTCCAGGATCATGACCTGAGCCGAAGGCAGTCGCTCAACCAACTGAGCCACTCAGGCGCCCCGAGGTGCCCCTCTTGATGATGTCTTTTGAAACACAAAGATTTTTAATTTTAATAAAGTTCAATTTATCCATTTTTATGTGACTGCTTTTACTTTGGATGTTGTTGCTAAGAAACCACTAATCCAAGATCACAAAGATCCACATTTTTTTTTTCTCCTACAGTTTTTTATGGATTAGTTCTTACATTTAGGTCTTGGACCCATTTTGAGTTAATTTTACAGTATAAGGTAGGGGCCCAACTTCATTCCTTTGCATGAGAATATCCAGTTCAGTTGTCCCAACACCATTTGTTGAAAAGACTTTTTTACCTGTTGAACTGCTTTGGCACCCTTGAAAATCAATTTACTATAAATGTAAAAGTTTACTTCTGGACTCTCAGTTCTATTCCATTGATCTACATCAATGGTATATCTATCGTTGATCCAATGGCCTATCCTTATGCCAGTACCACACAATCTGATTAACGAACCATTACTTTTGACTGATGAACTGTTAAAACAGTTCTACTAATATCTGAAGACTTCATTCAAAGAATAAGCCCCCAAGAAAATACAAAATTAGTTAAAAATTATAGGAGACTATCCACACCAGCTGATTACAGTCTGTGTACAACTAAAAAAAAAAAAAATTAAGATGCTACCCATAAAAAACAAATAAAATGTGTGATGGGGGCAAGGAGAGAATGTGTAAGGAAGCTTAGTTTCTGAGAAGGAAAGGCAGCCGATATAAATTTCAGATGCCAGACTTGAATCATCCCCTCAACTGCAGCTCCCTTTAGCCAGCATACTTTAAATAAACTGCTGTATTTGTAAATAAGCAGGTTTTGATATATTCTGCAAGACCAACACCCTTGGGAATTTAAGCAGCTTAAAAGTTAAGCTCAACTCTCTCCCTGAGCTGAAGTGTCTCCTGGATCACTCCCCAGAAAAGCCCAAGTCTCTTAACATATTCAAAACTGAGCTCATCATTTTTCTCATTGATCTTGTTTCACCTATTGTTTTTACCCTATCCATAGATAATAGCACCTTTCAAAAGTAGGATATTAAATTATCTCAAAAAATGGTTCTGAGAACTAAATGAGATAAACATTAACAAAAGCAGTCTGTATCACAAAGTAAGTAGTCATGAACGTTTATTTTCCTTTTTCTACAGGTTGTGATCTGTCTTTTCCATTTTAAATCCTATTACTTCTCCTGAACACTGAATTTTTATGATAGAAAGCCATTAATAGGCCCTTGCCTACATCTTGAGAAGAGAACACCTCCTGGGATGAATGCAGAATGAAAAGGGCGACTTAGCTGCACAGGAACAAAGAATTCTAGATACATATTTTATCCCACTAAAAGATACTCCACTTTAGAACAGTGCTGGCTACAATTTGTTTTTTAACCTTTTCTTAGCCTTTAAGTATGGGTTACATTGTGTGTGATCATTAGAAACAACAAATGGTTCTGCCTTGGACTACCAGAGGAATTTCCCAGAAAAGATGACATTTCTTAAGTGATTTTTTTTTTCTCAAAGACTCACAGCTTATGAATTTGGAACTTAACAACATTGCCCTTTCACAAAAAAACCCAACCCAACAACTTAGAATCTAAATACCAGAACTCCACATTATCCTTATTACATATAATTTTCCATCCTGAAAATGCTTTCATTACATAATTTGTGCTAATATTAGGTGTACTTTACCTTTTTTCTTTTAACAACAGTTTTATTCAGATATTTTACATGCCATAAAATTCACTTCTGTAAAGGGTAAATTCAGTGGGTTTTTAGTACATTCGGAGTTGTGCAACCATCACTATTATCTAATTTTAGAACATTTTCATCATCATAAAAAGAAACCACACACCCTTCATCATTCATTCTCTGTACTTCTCCACAGTCGTTGGCAATCACTAATCTACTTTCTGTATCTATGAATTTGACTGCCTGGATATTTCATATAAATGGAATATATAGTGACCTTTTCTGTCTGGTTTCTTAGCACAATGTTTTTGAGATTCATCCAGGTTGTAGCATGTATCAGTACTTCACTTCTCTTTATTACTGAATAATATTCCATTGTATGAATATAACACACTTATCCATTCATCAAGTGATGGCCGTGAACTGTTTCCATATTTTGCCTTTACAAATAATGTGACTGTGAACATCTGTGTACATGTGCTTTCATATCTCCTGGGCATATACCTAGGAGTAAAACTGCTGGGTGGTATGGCAATTCTATATTTTGAAGTACTGCAAAAATGTTTTCCAAAGTGGCTATGCTACTCTACAATCCTACCAGAAGTGTATGAGTTTTTCAACTGCTACATATCCTCCCCCAACACTTGATAGATAATCTGTTTGTTTTAGCCATTCTAATGTGTATAAAGGGATATCTCATTGTGGTTTTCCTCTGCATTTCCCTAATGACTAATAATGTTAAGAATCTTTTCACGTGCTTATTAACCATTTGTATAATTTTTTTTAGAGCATTTTCTACTCCAGTCCTTTGCCCATTTAAAAATTGGCTTGTCTTTTTTTTTTAATTTTTATTTATTTTTTGAAGTAATCTCCACACCCAAAGTGGGGCTTGAACTTACAACCCCAAGACCAAGAATTGCATGCTCCACCAACTAAGCCAGCCAGGTAACCCCTTGGATTATCTTTTTACTGCTGAGTTCTTTATATATCCTAGATAAAAATTCCTTATCAGATACATGATTTTCTCCTGTGGGCGGCCTTTTCACTTTCTTGGTGTTTTTTGAGGCACAAAATATTTTAATTTTTATGTTCAATTAGATATTTCCTTTTGTCATTTATGTTTTTAGTGTCATACTAAGAAAACACTGCTTAATCTGAAGATCTACACCTACGTTTTCTCCTGAGACTTTCATAGTTTTAGTTCTTACATTTAGATCTTTGATCAACTTTGAATTCACTTTTGTATATGCTGTGAGGTAGAGTCTAATTCGTATGCTAGTACTGCACAGTCTTGATTACTGTAGGTGTGTATTAAGTTTTGATACTGCTAAGCAAAAGTCTTCCAACTTTATTCTTTTTCAAGATTGTTTTGACTACTTGGAGTCACTTACATCCACAAAAATTTTAGAATCAACTTGTCAAAAAGAAGAAAGAAAAAAAGCAAGCCAGCTTGGACTCTGATAGGAATTACACAGAAGCTGTAGATCACGTAAGGAGTATTTTAGTTTACCAGTGTTAACTCTTCTGATCCATGCACACACAATGTCTTTCCATTTATTTAGATCTTCTTTGAAGTTATAGTTTTCAATTAGAAGTCTTAAACTTTTGTTAAATTTATTCCTCAGCATTTATTCTTTGTGAATGGAACTATTTTCTTAATTTCATTTTCAGATTGTTCATTGACAGTGTGTTGAAATACAATTGCTATGTATATAGTGATCTCATGTCCTGACCTTGGCTGAACTCATATATTAGAGCTCCAGTAGATTTTTAGTGGATTCCTTAGGATTGTCCATATACAAGATTATGTCATCTTCAAAAAGAGAATAGTTTTACTTACTTTCAATATGGATGTCTTTTATTTCTATTTTTTTAATTTTTTTTTCTAACTGTCCTGCCTAGAACCTCCAGTACAATGTTGAATAGGAAGAACAATGAACATCTTTGTCTTGTTCCTGATCTTAGGGGGAAAGCTTTCTTTCCATCTTTCACCATTATTATGAGGCCAACTGTAGATATTTTGTAGATGCTCTTTATCAGCTTGAGGAGGCTCCCTTCAATTCCTAGTTTGAATATTTTTATTATGAAAGGGTGCTGAACTTTGTCAAATGCTGTATCTGTACCTATTATGATGATCATGTGGTTTTTTTTGTCCTTTATTCTATTAATATGGTATATTACGTTGACTGTTTTCATATATTGAACCAGCTTTGCATTCCAGGGATAAATCTACTTGGTCATAATGTATAATCTTTTTAATATATTGCTGAATTCAATTTGCTCCCAGTTTCTTGAGGATATGTGTCTATATTCATAAGAGACATGGGTTTGTAATATTCTTTTCTTGTGATACATTTGTCTAGTTTGGTAACGGGGTAATACTGATCTCATAGAATGAGCTGGAAAATGTCCCCTCTTCCTTCTGGTCTAGGGCTTTTCTTTGTGGGAAGTTTTGTGATTATGGATTCAATCTCTTTACCTGTTACAAATCTATTCAGATTTTCTATTTCCCCTTGAGTCAATTTTGGTAGTTTATATCTTCTTAGGAATTTTCCATTTCATCTAGGTTATATAATTTGCTGGCATATAATTGTTCACAGTATTCCCTGATTATGTGATTTCTGTAAGATAATTTGAGTCTTCTCTTTCTTCCCAAGAGGAAAGCTAAAGGTTTGTCAATTTTGTTGACATTTTCAAAGAACCAACTTTTGATTTCGCTGGTTTTCTCCTTTGTTTTTCTATTCTTGATTTCATATTTGTCTTCTCTAATCTTTATTATTTCTTACCTTCTGTTTGTTATAAGTCTAGTTTATACTTCATTTTTAACGTAGGTATTAAAGATTTTATTTATTTATTTATCCTAGAGAGAGAGAGCACGTGAAGAGGGGGAAGGTAGAGCAGAGGGGGAGAGAGAGGGAGGGGAAAGACTCTCAAGCAGACCCTGCCCTGAGTGCAGAGCCCTATACAGGGCTTGATCCCATGACCCTGAGATCATGACCTGAGCTGAAACCAAGAGTCAATGTTTAACTAGCTGGGCCACCCTGGCACCCCTTAATGTAGCTATTTATAGCTATACATTTTCCTGAGCATGGCTGTAGCTTCAAACAGTTAAGTTTTGACATACTATGTTTTCATTTTTATTCATCTTAAATTTCTTCTAATCTTCTTCTCTAACTTCTTCAACTTCTAATTCCTTTGTGATTTCTTTGACCCATTGGTTATTTAGAAATGTGCTGTCTGAGTTCCACATAATTTGTGAACTTTATTCCACTGGGGTCAAGGAACATACTCAGTGTGATTTTAGTATCTTTTAATTTATTGAGACTTCCTTTATGGCCTAACATATGATCTATCCTAGAGAATGTCCCATGTAAACCTGAAAAAATGTATATGTATATTCTAACCTTGTTGGGTAAAGTGTTCTACAGATGTCTGTTATGTAGCCAAACAATCCTAAAAAGGAAGAACAAGGGTGGAAGATTACTCTGACTTCAAGATTTACTGATACCCATATTTTCTGTAAAATGTTTTCTCAGAACAATGGGCTTATAACAAAGTCACTGCCCCTTAAAAAAAAAAAAAAGACTTACTACAAAGCTAGAGCAGTAGAGAGTGAGGTAATGGCATAAGGATACTCATATAGATCAATAAAACTGAACAGAGATCAGAAAGTCATTGGGGGTCTGTCTTCTGCTCGGGTCATGATCCCAGGGTCCTGGGATTGGGCCCCGCATCGGGTTCCCTGCTCCGCGGGAGACCTGCTTCTCCCTCTCCCACTTCCCCTGCTTGTGTTCCCTCTCTGTCAAATAAATAAATAAATAAAATATATTTTTTAAAAAAAGAGACTATATATATATATATATATATATATATATATATATATATATGTTAATTGATTTTTAACAAAAGTGCCATAGTAATTGAAGTGCTGTAAGAACTTATCTCATGGTATACACAAATATTAATTCAAAATGAATCATAAACCTAAATGTAAAAAATGAGAGTAACAAATTCCAGAAGGAAACACAGGAAAAAAAGCTTTGCATAAGAAAAACTTTGGGGTAGGTAAATGTTTCACAAAGCATGAACCATAAAAGAAAAATTGATAAATTGGGCTTGAAACCTTTAAAACCTTTACTCTTCAAAAGATACTGTTAAGAAAATGAAAAGGCAAACAAAAGACTGAGAGAAAATACTCACAATACATGTATCTGACAAAGAAGTTTTGTATCTAGATTATAAAAAAACTCAATTTAGTAATTAGAAAAATCAACCTAACTTTTAAAATGAGCAAGAGTCAGACACTACACAAAGAAGATATATAACTAGCCTGTAAATGTATAAACAAAAAATTACTAGACATCATTAGTCATCAGAAAAATGCAAATTAAAACCATAATGAGATACCAACATATAGTCACTACATGCTGAAAATTAAAAAGACTGCCAATACAAAGTATTGGTGAAGATGTGGAATAACCGAACTCACATTACTTATAGTGGAAATGTAAAATACTACAAGCATTTTGGAAAAGAGTCTCAAAGTTGTTATTTTTAAGATTTTATTTATTTATCTGTCAGAGAGAGAGCACACAAGCAGGGGAACGGCAGGGAGAGGGAGAAGCAGGCTCCCCTCTGCGCAAGGAGCCCAATGCGGGACTCCATCCCAGGATGCTGGGATCATGACCTGAACCCAAGGCAGATGCTTAACTGCATAAGTTAAGCCCCCAGGCATCCCAAAGAGTTTCAGTTTTTTTTTTTTAATTTTATTTTTTTTAAAGATTTTATTTATTTATTTGACAGAGAGAGACACAGTGAGAGAGGGAACACAAGCAGGGACAGTGGGAGAAGGAGAAGCAGGCTTCCCGCGGAGCAGGGAGCCTGATGCGGGGCTCGATCCCAGGACCCTGGGACCATGACCTGAGCCGAAGGCAGACGCTTAACGACTGAGCCACCCAGGCGCCCCGAGTTTCAGTTTTTTATAAGGCCAAATTCACACTTACTATATATAATCCAACCATTTATCCAAGAGAAAAAAACACATACAGAGGCTTGTAAACAAATATCATAGCAGTTTTACTCCTAACTGCCCAAAACTGAAAAGAACCCAAACGTCCAGTAACAGGTGAATGGATAAGCAAATTGTAATATATTCATACAATGAAATATATGTCGGCAACTAAAAATACTGAACTCCAAGTAAACAAAAAAAAATTAATGTTATATCACAAAAACAGACACAAAGAAGTATGTATTATGATTACTTTATATGAAAATGTGGAAAAAGCACACTATAGTGACAGAAAGCAGATTAATATTTGTCTGGGGCTGGAGGAAAGGACTGCAAAGGGACATGAGGGAACTTCTGAGGGAGACAAATATTCTATATCTTTACTGTGATGGTGCTTATAAGGAAGTAATCATTTGCAAAACTCATCAAGCTAAATACTTAAGATGGATAAATATACCCCAATAAAGTTTATTAAAAGCAGTTGTGGGCGCCTGGGTGGCTCAAATGGTTAAGCGCCTGCCTTCGGCTCAGGTCATGATCCCAGGGTCTTGGGATCAAGTCCCGCATCAGGCTCCCTGCTCAGTGCAGAGCCTGCTTCTCCCTCTCCCTCCACCATTCCCTCTGCTTGTGCTCTCTGGCTCTGTCTTTCTGTCAAATAAATAAATAAAATCTTAAAAAAAAAAAAAAAAGCAGCTGTTACTTGCATAGAGAGGTGGCAAGTGATGGTGACATGTTTCATTTTCTCCTTTGAATTTATATTACTGATTATGTGTATTACCTCTGTAATTTAAAACAAGTTCATTATCCTACTGATAAATGCTCAAATTATTTAAAACCCTTCCTAAATTAATTTGCTTCAAAGATTAATTTCTCTATAATATATAATTACCAATAACATTGTTTTCCTCCTATTAAAACTGTATTATGCACTGGTCGTATTGCTTATCACCACTTTGGCAGTTGATAAATATTCCCTATAATTAAAAAAATTTGTAAATGGTCAATAACTAACCTTTAACAGTGTTATAATAAAACTTACAATGATGTTTACACATTTATTTAATGTCATACTTATTTATTTTATGCAAAAGTGAACATTTTATTTACAGTGCTGTTATGTAGCCAAACTAACATTACTAAAGTCTATCAGGCAGAGGAACTAAACAAAAAGAGCAAAAGCATGCTGAATCTTTTCTGAAGACCCCTAAAACACCCCTAGGCACCAGATATCTTCTACCTCACATACACACAAAAAGTAACTGTGTTCTGAAAATCTGTGGCACCAAAACTATCACTCTCCTAGAATTATCTTAGTGCTTCCTTCCGTGATATAAGAAAGTTGGAGCTCCAGTTTCTCCTCTCCAATACAACTGGGGGGGAGGGGGGTGGTATTTCATGCCACACTAGCCCCAGAATCTACAGCCCTAGCTGAATTCAACACTTGCCAACAGTCACAACTAGGGTGCTCCTATAACACCTAGGCCTGGGTATCCAGCTGCCTGGTTTCTTCAGGGTTGTAAATTCAAAACTTTAAAACTAAGTTTGTCTTCTGCTTCCTTCTCCCTTTTCAGAGAAGAAGGGAGAGGAAGGGAGCTCTAGATTTCCTCTCAAGGCTGTCCCTACCCTACACAGATTTGCCTATCCTCCCTTCCTCCCCAATACCTGTTCTGCTGTGAAGAATATACATATTTCTCTCAGAAACAGGTCCAGTACTATGTTTACCAAGGGAAAAGCCTAAGGAGGGATATTTTGGTCACATTATTTTTGAAGTTTAGTCATGACCCTAAATGTATCACAGCCTCACTTAATGCCATCATGTTCAAAATACAAAATCATAGAATGAAAGTGAAAAACCTGGCTGGGCCCCCTAATCACTGCATGGAGCTAATGTCTAAGATATCAGAAGACTGCGCTGGTAACTAATACAACCTACTCAGAACGTGTTATTATGAATATTATCTAGCCATTTTTGACAAAAGCTAAACAATATATTAAAGAACTTATTACCAGGAGGGAAGTATTAAGTAATCTAAAATTGTGTTTCCCAATCTCCTTCACATCACGGCACACACAGAAAATGTTTATATAGCACTCAGAGATTAAGGAACAAGACTGCAAGTGCTCCATCACCTAAGTCCTCAGTTGGTCGCCCCTAGGGCAGTTCACCAAATGGGAAACACAGACTTTCATGCTAATGCTCTGGGTCACTGCAACAAACCAGAGGGAAATTCATTCATACATGGTCACAAATAAATTAGCTTAAGAAAAAAAATGTGTTTTTCTCTGCTATTCTAACTCAACATCTTGTTCAAACCATGAAATGTTTGGCCCAGTTCATGTTAGCTCTGCTATAAAGCTCTGCCAAATCTTCAAAGCTGGAATTCACCTGTCCTTCCTCTGTGTTCTCAAACTATCTTTACTTTGATTAAACCACTGCATTCCGCCTCAGAATTACCTTTAGCTGTATTATTTACCCTACTAGATTAAATGCCCCCTGAAGGCAGGGATCTTGTTTCATTCGTTTTTATTTCCCTCTGCCCCACAATATCAAAAAAGGGTAGTCTACACAACCAATGTTAAATCTGAACTTGGGAGAGTCACTCATACCCAGTGACAATGCTGTTTGCACTATACCATAATCACGGTATATAGTCTATGTTTTTTCTCCCTCTATAGTCCAAAGATTATAGATTAATTTAGCTCCAAGTCTCTCAAATATTCCACTTTCCCGAAGTTTCAAAAGCTCAAAAGGATGAAGAAAAGTATTTGTTTGTATTAGCCCCACATTCATAAAATTTAGAAAACAAAAAGCAAACATCTAGCCCTGATAGAACTTTAACATCCAAGTACAAATTCCTTTATTCTAGCAAATTTAATGTTCCCAAAACTCAATGCATAACTGAAAACCACACTGCTGCCAGCAGCCATAGTCCACGACAGTAACTGTAAACAGTCCAAGGGGGATGAGGAAGCATTTTAAATTATTGTCACTTAAAAAAATTATTTATTTATTAATTTGGGGGGTTGGGGTAGAAGGGGAGGGAGAGAGAGTCTTAAGCAGATCCCTGGGGCTCAATCTCATAACTGTGAAATCACGACCTGAGCCAAAACCAAGAGTCGGACACTTAACCGACTGCACCACCCAGGCGCACCAAATTATTGTCACTCTTACTACAGGATTTCAGCCATGAGAATTTATTTTCATACAGGAGTAAATTTGCATTTTATCATTAAATAGTGTGATAGTCCTAATTGGGAATTACCAGTTTATAAACTTTCTCTCTAAAATTTGTGAATATATCTACATGCTTAAATTTTCTTATTAAAATCATGATTTATATTTTCATCCTCCCTTCTGCCTTAAAATATATTTAACTTTTAGATAAAAGCATAGTATAACAAATAAGTAACTACTAATATGAATTAGCACACAGTGTTATGCAGCACCATTCCCAAAATATTCTACTTCCTATGTTTTCGTTTAAAACACGAGATGCTGAATGTATAAAAATTTGTTTTACAAAGTATTAAAAAAAACCTCAATAAATGTTCCTAATTATACCTTATTCTAAAACCAAGATACATATATATGATATTCATGGAACTAGATTCAAGTTAGCAAAATTAGCTTCAAATTTACAGAGAGACCTAACTATATAGTCCATGGCTCTCTGCTAGCTGATTAACACTATGTAACACTTAGTTTGTAGGCTGTTCCTCTATCATCTTTGTTTGCATCTCTACCATCTATAGCCCAATACCCAGCTAACATGATCATGATCATCTTTCTCAGGTTACCTAACTCCTTTTTTCTTGCACATGTGAATTTTAAGAGGAAGATGCAGACACTATCCAATCTCTAATTATTTCAATGCCTGTCCAGCTACCTTCCTCCATACTCTGTTCAGCTTTCTACCACAGTCTCTCTACTGTTATCTTACGTACAGAAAAATGACAACAGTGTTTACCTTAACACCTTCTGTATACATCACAAAGACATCCAGAAAAGCTGGATCTTTACCAGTTTTGCAATTCTGAGATAGTAAATGCAAAGAAAGAACATAGTGTTTCAGTTTCGGAAGGACCATAGCACAAATTCATTTCTGTCCCACTTGATCTCTCTATAATTCCAATGCTTCTACATTTGATAAAACTTTTTGTTGTTTTCTTTACAGTCAAGGTATAATAAACTGGAATACATCAAGCTGTTTCAAAGACACATAGAGTACTTTAATATCTTTCTGATAATGTAGAGCATTCATTAGTCATTTTCATTTTAAAAAGTGAAAGAAAAATCACTATCAAAATATTGCAAATATGGAGACACTTTAATTTCCATGAACTCTCCTCTGTAACAACTTCTATACCATCTTCGTAAAAATCAACTATGCATTATCATCAACCTATTTCGGCAGAGATAAGATTATTCCTTTATTTCTCTTTTTAGTTGGAGTAGAGAAGGAAAAATTATCTAAAATATTATTTATTAATTTCCTATGTCACACCCAACCCCAAACCACTGACCAAGAAGGTTCTTTTTGGTCTGTAAATGTGTGGTATAATAGCAAGTATTTTTACTTTGACATTTCATATCAAAAGTACATTTTTAATTGGCTAATGACATGACAAGTATTGTTTTGGGGTTTTTAAGTAGGATAATACTATATGTCTTACTGTGATACTATGATTTATAATAAGAAATATATATTTGGTCTTCATCAGTGTTCCTGGCACTAAAACCTTCAGCTATTCCTAAGTGTTGACAACTATAAAGGTGTCTTTCATTATGTTAATGAAGTTACTTTTGGAAAGCCCCCCTAGGTCACCTAAGGCTGGGACCTGGTTGCCAGGTGAAACAACCATGTGATTAGAGGACTGGAACTTTTGGTCCCTCCACTCACCCCAACTTTCAGGGAGGGGAGAGAAGCTGGAGATTGACCTCAGTAACCAACAGCTAATCATTTAATAAAATATGCCTCATGAATATCCAAAATGACCAGATGCAGAGAGGTTCCTGGTGTGAAGACATGGAGGTGAAGGTAGAGTGGCACTCTCCAAGAGAAAGCATCTCTTCCAACTGGCTGTTCCTGAGTTACATCTTTTTATAACAAAGTGGTAATCTAGTAAGTAAAATGTTTCTCTGGGTTTTGTGAGTCACTCCAGCAAATTAAACAGGAGGAGGAGGAGGTTGTGGGAACCACCAATCTATAGCTGGTAGATCAGAAGGGGGTGGGGGGCAAGGGGTGAAGTCTTATAGAACTAAGCCCTTAACCTGTGGGAATCTGATGTCTCCAGGTACATAGTGTCAGAATTGAATTGGATTGTAGGACACCCTGCTGGTGTGGGAGAAATTACTTGGGTGAGGAAAAACTCAAAAATTATAATTGGTGTCAAAAATCGACCTAACTTTTAAAATACATGTTAAAGTATTGACATATAAAAGATGATGTCTGGGGGAAACTGGGTGGTTCTGCCGGTTAAGCATCTAACTCTTGATTTCTGCTCAGGTTGTGATCTCAGGTTGTGAGACTGAGCCCTGCTTCAGTCTCTGAGCTGGACACGGAGCCCACTTAAGCTTCTCTCTCCCTCTCTCTCTGCCCCTCCCCCTGTTCCCCTCTTGTTCCTAGGTATTTTGCTCCCCAAATATCCTGCCTTTCCCAAATCACCCTTTCTTCACGTACTGCCTTAGACCCTTTATTCTCTAGAGGTATCGACATCAAAGAAAATAGAGGCCAGCAGGCATAATCTGTTCCAATCAGCCCATCCTCACTCCTGTCCGTTCTTCTTCAAGTCCTTTCCACCTGAGGCCCTTCAAAATCTAACCACAATTTACATCTCTTATGTTACCTCCCTAACAGCTCCCCACTTACTCTTGGCTCAATCATTTATTCCTTTGCTAGCCAGCCCCTTAACTCTTTTCCTCTGGCTTCTTCAATTCAGTCTACAAACAACAGTCAATTCCATACTTGTAAACAAATAAAAAACAACAAAGAGCCTTCTTTTAACCCTACTTCCTCCTCACACTACCTGTGGTTCCTCCTTCCATGGCTACCAAATTTTTAAATTGAGTTTCTACTGACTGGTTCTACCACTTCAACTCCAATTCACCTCACACTCCATCATAATCTAGCGCCCGGCCTCCTCCACTGCCTGGGTTTTCCACTTTTCCCTGGCCCCAACTGCCAAATACAATGAATGGCTTACTTCAGGTCCTTCATCATAGCTCTCCTTTCTGCAGCATTGATATTGCAACTATTGCCCCTCCTTCAAGAAACTCTCCTACACCACTTTGCTGTAAGCTTCCTACAGACTCATTCTTCAGTGGCATTTTCACTAGTGCCCTAAGATGATGTACTTCCTTGGGTTCTTTCCTCCCCTAGCCTCTTTTCTTCTTATACTCAAGAACCCTCATTTACATTATCATCATAATCACTAAAATCATTGCTTGAACTATCTTCCAAATCTTCACTACTGGCCATATTATCCTAAAACAAGGTTAGGTAAACTACAGCCTTTGAGCCAAATCCAGCCCACAAGCCAAATCTAGCCTGCCACCTCACTTTATAAATAAAGCTTTACTAGAACGGTCGCACTCATCTGTTTGCCTATTGTCTATGGCTGCTTTTATCTCCAGCAGAGACAGAGTTGTGACATAAATAGTATGGCCCTCAAAGCCTAAAAGATTTAGGCTTTGAAAAATATTATGGCCTTTTACAAAAAAAATTTGCTAACCTCTGTTCTAGAAGGTAACACATAGGAAGGACTGGGTGGCTCAGCTGGTTAAGCATCTGTCTTTGGCTCCTGGGATCAAGCCCAACATCGGCACCCTGTTCAGCAGGGTGTCTGCTTCTCCCTCTCCCTCTGCCCCTCCCCCTGCTTGTGCGCTCGCACACTCGCTCTCTCTCTCTCTCAAATAAGCAAATAAAATCTTTAAAAAAAAATAGAAGGTAACATATGCCAAATAAACAGCCTTTGGACCCCAATGACAGTCCTATTAGTCAGACCATCCATCTCTGAGACCCCTGAGAGTTTTCTCATTGTTCCTCTCTAGCTCCCTTCTCACCCTCACTAATCTATCTCCTATGGTGCAACTGAAGCAACAGTTTTAAATGCACAAAACCCAGGAGAGGTCTTTCACAACTTGGCCCCTGCCTACCCTGTCTATCCTATCCAACTTTCCAATCACTCCACCTGTAAGAAATACTGATTTACTTTATTCCCCAGAATATATCATACTGTCTCTTACCTCCAGGCCCACCCAAGATTTACTATCAAAGAAAGACCTATACATTTTTTCAGTTTCATCTTAAGGACAATCATCTCCATGAAGCCTTCTCTAACTCACCCATGCTGAATCTTTCCCTATGTGCCCACTGTTCTCTCAACATACTTCCATTGTAAGTATTTATTTGGTTTTACATCATTTCCATATTAATCCACACATTCCTAGAGCAGGGACCCTGAGGCAAAGTAGAAGAATGGTTATTAAGGGAAGAGGGCTTTAAAGTAGGAAATCTAGGAATGAATTCCAGTTTTGCCTCCTCCTAGTTATATGTTCTTAAGCAAATTTCTTAACTCACTTTCTTCACCTGTATAATGGCAATTATGTGAGAATTATTTAGTATTATTCTAATAAGCATAGTGCCTTGTACATAGTGAGTGCTCAACAGTTACTGGTTATCATTATATTCAGTGTTTTATCTCTCATACTTAGTTCAGAATTCAAGTAACTGCTGAGTGAAATAACCAAAGCAAGCTAGTTCTGCACACATTATTTTCAGCTGCATACTCGATATTTCCATCTGAACATTTGGTTCCGCAAACTCATCATCTTTACTCCCAAACTGTTTCAATTACAGTAAGTGACCAACTTGTTAAGGTCTGCTCAGGAATTTACTGGTTTGAACAATGAAAGTCCCATGTCCTGAGAACTACCTCAGTCCTGGGCAAACCAGGACAGCTGGTCACCTTATCAGAGTTATGTTGCAAACCGTAAAAACAGACTTGAGTTAGTTTAAGAAACAAAGGGGGGGGAAAGGGGTGCAGGAGAATTTACTGAAAGAATATAGTGCAATTCACAGAACCAAAGGAAAAGCTGCAGAATCCAATCTATGAAAAACTCAGTATGAAAACAACTCTGCAGATCTAAGTGGCGGGAATTAATGAAAGATTTCTTCATAGTACTTCTGCCAAGGTGAACAACTTAGGTCTCAGTATCAGCTCATTTAAGATTTAAATGCCAGGGACAGCATTTGATTGGCTTTGTGTGAACCAGGAAGAGCAAGGCACTTTAATTAACCAAAGGAGGCAGGAACACTTAGATTAAAAATCTCCCCAAAAGATATCCAATGGCAGAAGAGTGCCTTGCAAAGGAAGGTCAAATCAGAATGTGGTTTCCTAAAGAAAGGAACTGAACCACATCAACTATTGCTTGAACACATCACGCCTTTAAGCCTCCATGACACAGTCACTGTTATTCATGTTATTCTTCTTTCATTTTGGCAAACTCCTATTCATTCTTCAAGACCTAGTTCAAGTGTGATCTTCTGTGTAACTTCATTCAATTTTCTAGGTATAGTCACTCCTTTTCTCCATGCTTTCATAGTACTTTGCAAATTACGTACTTGTATCATAGAACTTACCATGCTGTACACAGAGTTCAGCTCACCCTTGAACAACATGGGTTTGAACTATGCTGGTCTACTTATACACATTTTTTTTTACAGTACTGTACTGTAAATGTGTTTTCTATTCCTAATGGTTTTTATAAATAACATTTTTTCTCTTGCTTACTTTATTGTAAGAACACAGCATATAAGACATACATATACAAAATATTTGTTAGCTGACTGTTTATGTTATCTATAAGGCTTGCAGTTAACAGCAGGGTATCTGTAGTTAAGTGTCTGGGGAATCAAAAGTTATACGTGAATTTTTACAGCATGGGGGTGGGCACTCCTAACAGTGTCTCCCACTAAACTGAGCAAGGACAATGTTATTTATATTTATTATCTTCGGCATTAACAATGTCTGCCCAGCCCATAGCAAATGACAAATAAGTGTTTAATAACTACATTATCCAAGTCACTAGGCTATATGAAGCATCAAATTAAAAGGGAAGAGAGGAACTACTACAGGTAAACACGGTGACATATCAAAGAGAAAGCTGACTGTGCAATAGAATGATAGGCAAAAAAATTATGAAGAGCAAAAGCTCCACAAACATAGAAATTAAGGATAAAATTCTGACAAATCTAAGAACCTAAAGGCATTACTTATATAAAAGTAAAAACTGATATCCATATGTATAATGGTGATTCTCAAGAAAAAAGAAAATAACTAAATTATATTCTATCTAGGAAGGCAGAGAACTATATAGGACACAGGAAGACTGACATTTCAAAATAAAATAGTTTGGTATGTAAACAAACTCATAGCCCAGAAAACACAACCATTCAGAAAGATTGATTCCAAGTAAATATAGTCATGATTTAGTTTTACCATATTTTAACTATTAATGTTGGTATCCCAGGCTGTGAAAAAATTTTTCTTAACAGCAAAACTGCACAAAGTACAGCCATATCCCCCTTATGTTTTTACTATTGCTTTACCTTCAAAGTAAAGGAACAGAGACTAGGAATCAAGAATATAGCCAAATTCTATGCTAAGAAACCAAAGTCAACTTAGGAACAGCGTCAGTGACGGAAAGAGAATGTCACTGACTTTGAAGTTAGATTTTCCAGACACATTTTCTAACTCCTTTGCTGGATACCAAGAAGTCAGGTTACTCTTTCACTTCAAATGTTATCCAGTCTATATCAATTTCACCCAAATAACTAAAATTCATTTCACCAAATGTAGTGACTATGACATTACACTAAACTATTCTTTTTTTGGGATGTGGAGGGGAGAGAGAGAGAGAGGTGGGGGGAAAAGAGAATCTTAAGCAGGGCCCATGCCCAGCTAGGCTCGATCTCACAACCCTGAGATCATGACGGGAGCTGAAATCAACAGTTGGACACTTAACCAACTGAGCCACCCCAGCATCCCTAGTCTTTATCTGAACTGTTTTTATCTAAACTATCTTTGTCTATTCTTTATCATCTGAACCCTCTGACTGACCTTAGTATCACCACTGGGATATAGTCTGAAGTACACAGCATCACCAATGGAAGTATTTTATTTTTAATCAAAAATGTTTAAACTGAAGATAATCATGTCTCTAAAGCTAACCTCCAGTTTACAGAAAATCCAGAGGGTGTTAAGAAATAGGAGGAACAAATTAAGCAATATCACAAAGAAACAGACAAATCCAGTAATTAGGACAGTTTATTAGGTTTAACCATATGGAATTGCTGATACTTGACTGATACTTCACCCCAAAATGGAAATTTCATGCGGTTCAACTTAATACAAGAAAACTGACCTGATTTCTTCAACAAATTAACAGCATTTATAAATGGTGGGGGACAAGAGCCAAAAGGTGGAAGCAACCCAAGTCCATCAGTAGATGAATGGACAAAACGTGGTACCTACATACAATTGAATATTATTCAGCCATACAAAGAAACAAAATTCTGACACATGCCCCGACATGGATGAACCTTGAAGACATTATGCTGAGAGAAATAAACCAGTCACAAAAGGACAGATATTGTACGATTCTACTTATATGAAGTTCTTAGAGTAGTCAAATTCATAAAGACAGAAAGTAGAAGGAAGGTTGCCAGGAACTGGGGAGAGAGGGAATGCAGAGTGGAGACAGAATTTCAGTTGGGAAAGATGAAAAAGTTCTGGAGATGGAACAGTAAGGATCATTACACAACAATGTGAATGTATGTAATGCTCCAGAACTGTACACTTAACACAGTTAAAATGGTAAATTCTGTTATGTATATTTTACTACAATAAAAAAAAATGTAAAGGAGACTTTGGAAACAACCAAATGTGATCTGATCTTGTTTAATCCTGGTTCTAATAACCACATGTTAAGGGGGAAAAAAAGTAAGGGACAACCAGGGAAATTTAAAATGTGGACTAGATTAGATGTTATTAGGAAATTATTGTGTCAGGGTGATATGGTATTTATGTAAGAATGGATTATTTTTTAGAGAGGTAGCCTTAAGTCTTCAATAGTAAAATGTCATGATGTCTGTTATATATATATATAGATGGAACAAAAGATGAAACAAAGAGCAAACCGTTACTTATTAAATCCAAGTGATGTGCATATGGAATTATACTATTTTCTCTACTTTACTACATATCAGAATATTTCTATGGTTAAAAAATAAGAGGAGCACCTGAGTGGTGCAGTCAGTTAAGTGTCTGACCCTTGGTTTTGGCTCTGGTTGTGATCATGGGGTCTGGAGATTGAGCCCCAAGTCGGGCTCTGCCCTCTGTGTGGAGTTGGCTTGGGACTCTCTCTCCCTCTGCCTCTGCCCCTCCCCCACTCACTCTTGCTCTCTCTCTCTCTAAAATAAATAAATGTTAAAAAAAATTAAGAAAAAATTTAAAATTATTTCACTATGCATGCGTCTTAATCTCCCAACACTTTACCTATTATAATAAAAAGTTTGAACTTGATTTGGAAAGCAATAGGAAAAGGCACTAAAAGATTAAAAGCTTCGGTTCAAAAATGTATTTTAAGAAAATTATCATGCTGGTGGTACCGAGGATAGATATATTTATTCAAGAAATGTTTTAGTGCTTACTTTGTTCCAGCCACTGTACTAAGAGGTAGGCAAAGGAGATATACAGTCTATGTGCTCAAAAAGTTCCAATCTAGTAGGAGAAAGAGATAAAACATAATTGAAATACATTATCATAAGTGCAATGAGAAAGATATATTCAGGAGGGAAGAATGGTACCTAACTCAACTTGGGAAGATAAGGAGATTCAGAAAGATTTCTCATAAGAGCTAAACCCAGAGTTGAGTATTTAAAGAGGGGTAGGAATTAGCCAGGCAACAGGAGGCAGGGAAGGATATTCCAGTCAGCAGGATAGCCCTGAGAATAGAAATAGCACTGGCAAGCAGGGGAGGGCAGGATTCCAGATTATGTATAAGCATATAAGAAGTTCAGTGTTGCCAGAGCTTAAAGGGGCAGAGAAGGAGAAAGGAAGGAAAGCTGCACCTGGAAAAATAATCAGGTATCAGACTCACTGAAAGATCTCATGGACTGGAGAAAGAATACCACTTTGGGGGCAACTTTTAAATTGCCAGATGATAAGTACTAAGCCTGAAAGTGGGCTGGAGGCAGGGCCAAAATCCAGAGACAGCACAGAGATTCAAGCTACATGACTGGCATCTGACTGAACATGGAAGATGAGGAAGGAGTCCAAGAAGCCTCTCAAGTTTCAAGTTCAGGTCACAGTGAGGGTGATGATGCCATAAACAGAAAAAAGAAAAAAAAAGGCAGAACATAGCTTTAAACAATTTGAGCTTAAGGAGCTGATGTGATGTTCATGTGATTAATTTCCAGCCGATGCTTAAAACAGATTTAAGTCCCCCACACTGAAATGATAGTTAAAACTAAGGGAGCGGCTTGATGTGGGCAAGAAAAGCAGTCTATAGAGAAGAGAGTCACAGACAGAATCCCAAGACATGCCTACACTCAAGAGGTAGGAAGAAGAGTTGGCAAAACCAACCAAAAAGGAGTAATCAATGAGGCAGAAGGACAAGGAGAGATTTTATGCCATTAGTGAATTCAAGTAAAGATAATTATAACCTGTCTGCTGTGTGATACATAGATTCCTGAAAAACTTCATGGGCTGCAAAATTAAGAAAAAAGGGGAAATACATCAAGATGGTTAGGGCAATAAGCACCTTTAAGACAGAACACAGGGTTAAATGGAGCCTAGAGGCAGAATACGGGTGAAGGGGCAATGTGCATACTCTTGGACTTGCTATATTCCACTGTGTTTCTGTACTTCACGTGTTTGTGTTCAAGTGCTGTTACTTGGGAGTGCTAAACAGTTAACGTGCTGGTAAAAATCAACTCAAAAATCAAATATTAACCAACATGAATTCTGTATTAACTAACATTATTCCTCTTCAGCATTCAAGTATGAATTAGTTCATGTTACAAAAATACATTATAGCAGAACAGACTGTCAAAGGAGGGCTAGGCAGCAGTATCAATGCCATGGAGTCAACACCGAAAGAAATCATTGATGTCCTAGAATCATAGAGTACCATTCACTCCCAAATGTACAGTGTCTCAAGTATATTATCTAGTCTCTCTTCTCAGAATATTTATTAAATTTTATATACTCGTCACTAAATGACGAGTATATAAATCTGTTTCACAGCCCAAGGTCTCTACCCTCAGTGAGCTTCTTTACAGAGCCCACATACTTAAAAAAAAAAAATTGTATTTAAATTCAATTTAGTCAACATATAGTGTATTATTAGTTTCAGGGGTAGAATTTAGTGATTCATCAGTTGCATATAACACCCAGTGCTCATTTTATCAATGCCCCACTTAATGCCCATCATCCAGTTATCCCATACCCACACCTACCTCCCCAGAGCCCAAATACTTTAACAGCTACACACACACAGAAGTTGTTGTAGATCATAGCAATTTATCCCAAAGAGGTAAAGGAAAATTTACTTAGGAAAGCTTTAGAGAGAAGAAAAAGACTAGGGACTGACAGTACTAAGTATGTTATTGGTCAGTCAGGAAACGCCCTATGAAGAACTTCTGAAGTTTTTGTTTTGTTTTGTTTTGAACTAGGATGACATGGTGTGGCAGAATTATAAGCAACACACAAAAAAATTTCTGAAAGATCAACCCACAAGATACAATGGGAAGGGAAGATACTGGCGACAGGGAAACCAGGTGCACTATCATACTTAACACAGGTGAGACTGACAGTGGCCCAAACTAGCGTAGCTATAGTAAGTAAGGCTGGTATCAAAGGTAAAAATATGAGGGCTCTTCAGATAATTGACCAATACAGAACAGTGAATGAAGGGAAGAGAAGGGAGTCAGGGATAAAGCTTCAAGCTTGAGCAATTAGGTAGTACTACTTAGCAATAGAGGCTCTGGAGAGAGAAGCAAGTTTGGTAATGCTGGTCAAATCTGCAGATGAGAAAATGTATATTATCCCCAGCATTAGAAACTTAAGCATAAAGTTTAAGTGTTAAGCCCAAGGATATCGGTCGTTATTTTTTGGTGAAACCAACTAATTAGCTCCTTACTAATAAGGAAACTTTGTAACAGTAAAAAGGAAAAAAAAAGGCAAATAAATCAGATGATAACTAAGATATCAGAAATTTTTATTAGCAAGGTCCTAAAACACCAAGATAGGAATTTCTGTGAAACACCAAGATTTCTTAAATATTTTCCCCATTAATTTTCAGATGTATTTCATACAAGTCAGGTCTGAGGCTCCATGCAGCAGAGAGATGGTAAAGAACATGAGCAAGAGTTCTGGCGTTAGTGTCATACTGCTTCACTATAATAAGCCTAGGTCCTGCCGCTTGCACCCTCCAACCCATGACATAGGGCTAGTTACTTAAGAATCGTAGGCCTCAAGAAAAAAAAAAAAAAGAAGAAGAAGAAGATAGCAGGAGGGGAAGAATGAACGGAGGGAAATCGGAGGGGGAGATGAACCACGAGAGATGATGGACTCTGAGAAACAAACTGAGGGTTCTAGAGGGGAGGGGGGTGGGGGGATGGGTTAGCCTGGTGATGGGTATTAAACAGGGCACATCCTGCGTGGAGCACTGGGTGTTATGCACAAACAATGAATCATGGAACACTACATCACAAACTAATGATGTAATGTATGGTGATTAACATAACAATAAAAAATTTAAAGAAAAGAATGGTAGGCCTCAAGTTTCCTCAGCAGTGAATGTGGATAATAATAGTTCATACTTCACAGGATTGTTGTGAAGACTAAATAATCCATATAAAATACTTGGTACAGGTACACTGCAAACAATAAATGTTAAGATTTTTAAAATAATTGTTATTAGTTATTGTTACTGATAAAAATGTTACATTCTTGAGGTATACAGGAGCAAGAAAAAGCAAAGTTGACCTGGGTGGCAAACCTGGGTGGCAATTACCAGAGTGTTTGCTTTATAAGTATTCATTAAATGGAACATTTCCATTTCGTGCACTTTTCTGTAAGTATATAGAAAAAGTTTTAAATACTTTTGTAAAAGAGAAAAAAATCTAAGAACAATGCCTTACATAAAAAGGACTGGTACTAAAACACACATTCCAGAGCTAATGAAGATAATTAAGAGTTTCCTTTTCACAATGTATTCCCTGGTTTTAGCTACAGAATCCATTCCCCCTACTCATGCTCCAAACTGCTATCGGTGATGATTACTCCCTCCCCTATCTGTACCTATAGACCTCAGGAAAAATTTTATCCCTTTTCTCTACTTGAGTTTTACAAAGAAGAGGAAGAGAAAGGAAGAAGAGGAGGAGAAGTTCAAATCTTATTTCCATGTAATGACCATCCCTAATCTCAATTTTTTTTTAAATTCCTCCTTACATATGGGATAAGAGCATTATTCCTCCAGAACCTCCAGAACGTCCCCTGCCAGTCACCTTTTTCAATTGCTCTAATCATGTTGTACCTTCTAATTCACTCTGGAATAAATTCCTTCAGATCTCCCTTTCAAGGATCTCCCTATCAAGAAGTGTCCAAGCAACTCTGCCACAGACATATTTCTCAGACCACCAGGTCTGAGGCCATATGGAAGTCTCATCTCTTCACTCCCTAATCTATTCTTTCTTCTTTTTCACCTGAGTCTTCATTCACTAATTTCTTATGTGCCCTGTTCAAGTTTAGCACATACTTCCTATAAAATTCACCAACCTCTTTTCTATGAAGCCATTCTTGACTATGAAATTACTACGCTCTTCCTCCAACCTCTACCCATACACAATTTCCTGTGAATGGAACAGGTATAACTCTATACTTTTATTTTCTTTAGAAAATATGTATTTTATACTTGCACCTAGCGCCTTATTTGTGTATCAGCTGGTTGTATATTTTATGTTTTATTTTTTATCTACTCTATACGTGAAAAGGTAGGAATCACATCTCATAAAAGTGCATCTCACTGTTTTAAAATAGCCTGATAATCACAACTTCTACAGAGCTAAATTGTTGTGTAAGTTTCTGATTTAACACCGTTTCTAATGGATGAAACTAAGTTAGATACAGTGTCTAGTCTTGGTTATACCTAAATCCACAACAGAGGCAATTACTTATCAGATGTGACCCCAGTTTACCCTTTAGTCACACTCCCTTCTCTCTCAGCAGTCCTACTGCATTCTCTCAGGACTGCTCAATTACTCCTCCCACAAGCCTGCAATGCCCCTTCCTTGTGCCCTCCCTTTTCCTGCATTTTATCGGACCAATTTTCTTTCATCTTTCAGGATCAGCTTACTCCAATTCATCCGCTAGGAATCAACCAGAACATCTCTCTTGACTGCTCAGCCCCAAGTCAGAATTTTCTCAGAATATACTTATTGATGTACTTCATTGTGATTATCAGTTTACTTTTCTATTATTCCCACTGAACTGTAAACTCGAGGTACAGGCTGATTTTTATTCTCTTTTCTATCCCCAAGACCTAACATTGTTAGACATCCAATTGATAATTAGTGAATGAATGTTCATACCCACTTCATGACCTTGTACATGCTACATAAGCACTCTCATGTTTCCTCCCCTAAAGTACTTTCCTCCTGTAAAGTAGGGATAATGCTATACCTAGTTCATAAAGTTCTTATAAAGATTAAATGAAGTCCCATGAAGGTCTAGTATAGTGTCTGCCCCATAGAACCACCATTTGAACGTCTGCTATTTAATGCCTTAGTTATCCTAATGTATCCTGGGAAATGTAATGTTATGACCATTATTTTCAGGCTAAAAGGCTTGGCAGGTATGCCTCTTTTTCATGCATCCAGAAGTCATTAATTACATTCTGATCATCAGCAAATATTTACTGCATACCCATTATGTGCAGGAGTCCTTACGAGGTAGCACTGAGCTCCCAGAACACAATAATATAAGCAAGTAATGAAACAAAAACCTGTACCAATATCCAAGAGAGGAAACAAATGTTATTAGTTCTTCTGTACAAACAATACGGGTATTTTTCAAACTACGTAAGTTTTGCTTTATAATAGTAGTAAGCTTCAAAAACAATTACTGATGGGAAAAGTTCAAAATTAACTATCAAGTGGACCAATAACAGGAGGCACTTCCAAAATTTCTTGGTGCTATTCTTAAGTTTCACTTTTGCTTAGAAATATTTCTCACAAATTTAACCATGACCAAATAGATAGATGACCTTTATTTGTGTTATTCAAATGGGAACTCCACAGTATTTCCTTAGGTTTTTTCCAATTAGCATTTAATTTTGTAGCTCTGACAAAAGCTCTGGTCCTCAGCTTTGTCTCTCTACAAAACTGAACGCCGACTGTTTTCCCACCACCTTCTCTCTTTAAGACAGGAAAAATGCACACTTCTTAGTCACATTGGCCCTTTATCAAGAATTACAAAACTGCAAATCATGTCACCTAGTATTAGAAAAGGACGCTGTGGACTTAAAACCACGTTCTGCCTAACAAATCCAGAGGTCAGAGTCCCAGGGAAGTTTGTGCTGTATACTACACTGCTTTCAGTAGCTGCAGAGAGACCTCTAGCGCTGCCTCAATAAGCCGAGTTTGCAAATACTACCTGCTAATGTCACCTTAATGAAACAATGGCAACATGCAGAGTAGCAACGAACTAAGTGACCAAGACGTTTACAGTTTTGCAACCACTTGGAAATTGTACCAGCTTGAAGCAAGAAATATATACAAGGCCGTACGAAGCTATGTATCCAATTTATTCCGGTAAAACATGTCAAAGAAATTATTATCCTATGCACAATCCCACTACAAGAACGGCTAAGAAAACAGGTCCCGTGAGCGGAGGTCGGAACAACGTCTCTTCCAAAGCCTCAACACAATAGATGGTAAACTATTGTCCACCTTCAGCTTGCTCCAAATGCCAGCAGTAACAGGAGTATGAGCTGGAATAGCTCAGCAGCACTGGTCCAAAGAACTGGACTGGAATATGAGAAAATGGTCCTGGCGCATCCTACCCTCCCCCATTCACCACCCTCAAACAAGTCAGTTACCCGGCTGGTCCCCACCCCCCTCTGCGGGCCGCCACCGCCCGCCTGGGCCCGGCTCGCAGGAGATATGCGCGGGGACCCGCACAGCCCCGGCTCCATGTGCGGCAGCGCGGGAGGCACCGAGGGGGCCGCGCCGGGCGGGAGGCTGCACGGGCAGCGGGCGCGAGTCGCGGCCGCCCCCTCCGCGGTGCGGTCGACGGACCAGGGCGGCAGCATCCCGGGCCCGCGAGGCCCCGGCCCGCGGACCCCGCCTCAGCTCCACATCCCTTCCTCGCCGACAGCAGGCCGCGCCCGCGTGACGGGGCCGAAAACCCCGGCATTTCCCGGTCCCCGCTCCGGCGGTTCCGGACGGTGGCTGCAGCCCGGCCCGCGGTCCCGTCGCCCGCTCCGCCCAGCCCGGGGCCGCGGTGACGGGAGGCGGCGGCCAACTCCGACCCACCGCGAGCCGGCGAGAACCAGCCCGGCGCCGGCCCCCCGCCCCTCCTCGCCGCGGTGGGGCCGGCGCGGCCAGGCGGGCCCAGACCACGGAAGCACACTCACTTCCACATCGCGGCCCTTGTTCTTAAAGCTCTTGATGCGGTGGTTCTCCAAGCCCGGGTTCTCGGCCATGGCTGCGCGCGGCTCCGGCGGCGGCTACTCCTGCGGCTGCGGCGGCGGCGGCGAGTCTCGGCGCGGGAGGGGGAGGGCGGGAGGGGATGGGAGGGGGAGGGGGAGAGGAGAGCACGTTCCGTGACGCCTCCGAGCGCGAGGTGGCAGCAGCGCCAGGGGAGGCGCTGGCCGACTGCTGGGCGGGGCGGGGTGGGGCGGGAATGGCTCTGAGAAGTCGTGCCCCCCCGGCGAGCTGGGGTCACGTGACCAGGGCGGCCACCGCCAGGACGCCTGCCCGACTGTTCTCAGGATGACCCCCACCCCCCGCCAGGGCCTCCCCACAACCCCTGGAGGATGCAAATCATGTGCTAGCAATGGAGCCGGATCGGAGCGGCTTTTACTGCCCCCCGAGACCCGGAGCTGCGGGCAGAAACTACAGTTCCCAGCATGCCAGGTACCGGCGGGGGTAATTCTCCCGGCCTTGACAGAACGGGAAGAATGCCGGGAACCCTGTGCGCGCGGCTTTCAGTGCGGCGCGCTCGGTGCGCCCGGGCGCGAAGCCCCGCCCCCAAGGCTGCCTCTGGGCGGGGAAGTGGGAGGGGCTCTCCAGGAGATGGCACTTTGCGCCCTATTGGGAGGGAGGGGCGGGGCTTCCTGGGGGTGCATCTCGCTCCCAGTAGCCTAGAAAATTAGAAACCAATCGACGGTTTGTGCTACGCTTCTTTGCTTCTTTGCGGTCTCCTGGAATAGCAGCCACCCTCATTCGTTGTTCCCTTGCTCTGCTTTGGTTTTATAAATAGTAATTATTTCCATCTGATATGTGGATTTGCGATGTATGTGTTTATGTATGTGCTACCTGGCTTACTGCACTGGAATTAAGCTCAATGAGAGCAGAGACTTTTGTTAATTTACTCGTGAATTCCTCGCGTCTAAACAGTTCTTGGGGGGCGCCTGGGTAGCTCAGTCGTTAAGCGTCTGCCCTCGCCTCAGGTCATGATCCCGGGGTCCTAGGACCAAGCTCCGAATCTGGCTCCCTGCTCTGCGGGAAGCCTGCTTCGCCCCCCCCACTCCCCCTGCTTGTGTTCCTTCTCTCGTCTGTCAAATAAATAAAATCTTTAAAAAAACAAACAAACAAACAGTTCTTGGCACGTTGTGAATACTCAGTAAATACTTGAACAAATCAGCGCTGTAGCGTTGTTTCTCAGTTTCTTCATCATCCTCCCAAACCCGGTTCTGCAACCTTCACACGGGCAATTCCTGCATTTCCGTGTCCCCAACATCGCTCATTCCATCACCACATAATCTTCTCAGCCTTCAGGAAGCAGTCAAATTCTCATCTGCAGACTCTCCAATCTAGTATCTCCCCGTAAGGTCATCGGAGGACTGATTACAGGAAATCTGGATCAATGACACTAACAGAAAGTAGCTTCCTGGAGCAGTTGTGTTTCTTTGAGTATATGTGAAATAATCAGTTTCATAATCTATGGCAGATATAAGCAGGTATGCAGTATTATAGTACAATTCAAATGATACTGAGGTAATTCAAAGGTTGGTAGAAATATAACCCTAAAGAGATTAAAGAAGACATTTTTCCAAAGCAAAGGGGCCTTAAATATCCCGCCGTCCAGGGGTCATGAATTCAGAGGCCTTACAATGGCCATGGCATTTGTTTTGTGAGTGGTAGGATGTGGCCTGTTGATAAACACAGGTCCATTTAAAGGCTTCAGACCACTGTTGCCAAAGGTGCAGTTTTTCAAAGAAAACCAAAAGGTTGTGTTTTCTCTTCATTTTTGTTTTTTTTTAAAGGATGCAGATTTTATTTCTTTATTTGAGAGAGAGAATGAGAGAGAGAGCACATGAGAGGGGGGGAGGGTCAGAGGGAGAAGGAGACTCCCTGCTGAGCAGGGAGCCCGATGCGGGACTCGATCCCAGGACTCCAGGATCATGACCTGAGCTGAAGGCAGTCGCTTAACCAACTGAGCCACCCAGGCGCCCCCTCTTCATTTTTGAATGTCAATTTGCATTTTTAAATGCACTTTAGTGCGTCAGTCACTTGAGAATTTCAGGCCCTCATGTTATAATATCTGATCCTAATCCAACCACTCATTCCGAGGGAAACAACAATAGCACATGCCTAAAATTTAGAATGAATAGATTACTTCAACTCTAGTTCTTAAGGCAACAGAAGTGTATGTTTGCCAGTCTCCCTGACTGACTGCAAGAGAAACTTCTAGACTGCTGCTCTATTTCTATTATAATTTAGCAAGGCATTCTCTTTAAAGGTTACTTTACCCCCTTCCATCACAAGACAGCCTGGTTCCTGCCTCCACACAGCTTCGTGTCTGTCAGAGGAGACAGACAATAAAACAAGTTATCACCCAAAAAGTGTGGTGGTTGTCAAGAAAGGGGAAGGAAGCTCAAGACTCACAGCGGGGAGATCTTTATAACCTGCTGATTCTGAAGACCCCTAACATATGAGGATAGGATCACAAATGGAGGTCTACATATTGCATACCTAAATATTGAGAAAGTATAGGGGCACCTGGGTGGCTAAGTCAGCTGAGTGTCCAACTCTTGACTCTGGACCTCAGGGTCGTGAGTTCAGGCCCTGTGTTGGGCTCCACGCTGGGTGTGGAGCCTACTTAAAAAATAAAAATAAATAAGTGTGTGTGTGTGTGTGTGTGTGTGTGTGTATGGTATAAATTAAGCTTACAAACAAATAAAATATAGTCTAACATTTGACATTGACAAATGCACTTTCTTTACAACCTGGAAGTCTGGGTTTGAATTTAAATTCCCTGACTCCTTGGACTTCTGCTTCAGAATGTGGTCATGCAAATAGGGCTGGAAGCCAACCCCCCACCAATTTTTGTTCCCCTTCTTTTGCATCTCCTGGCTCCATCCCACACTGGAATAGAACATATGTTTATACCCCTACCCGCAAGGTTCAAGTTCTGCCACTTACCCCCAAAGTTTTATTTACATCCCGCTACCCACCTCAAGGGATGCTCCTTGGCCATTACTCAGGCCAGGAGTGTGCTAAGTAGTGGCATTGTGTACCCCTACCAGGTCAGAGCCAGAATAGAGGCCGGGGTTGCCCCTGGATGCAGGCTTGTCCATTTGAGCAGGGCATCCCAGGGCTCTGTTACCCAGAGCTGGATGTAGAAGCACAGATTCCAGTGAGCATCACCCCTTGGCCCCATGAACTGGGTAGTGGAAGGAGGGGTACAGAAGAAAGCCAGAGTGAGGTCCTCTAAAAGGCAGGGTCCAGAGCAGGGGCTTCTCTTGCCTGGGTCTAACCCAGTCATTTTTACTCTTTGCCATTATCCCCAGCAACTTAAACATCCACACTCTGTCCCCAGAGTCTCTCCATATTCTTAACTCCACCAGGTTTCTACCACTTATAGCTCCCACAAGGAGCTATATCCAGTGACTCAAATTTGGTGTTTCCCAATTGTTAGCAACCGTCTCTTTTCCCTCACCTTTATCTTCTCCCTTGCCCTAAAACTTTTCCTGACAAGTCTTCTCTTAAGTGGGTTTTTTTTCCAAACTTATTTTGAGTGTTTACCACATAGCGGGCATTATTGTCATCATACACAATAAGGGCAGTGGGGAGCAGAGCAGAGACAGGAAGGAAGAGCCCTTTGCCTCTGGGAGATCAGGCAAACTCTCCTTCTCCCTCTGACTCACCACCCACCTTCTCAGGGGACCGTCGGGTGGCAATACACAGAATGCAACACAAACACAGCAGAACCAAAAGGGAGCTAATGATTTTCCTTCAAAGTCAGTTGCTTCTGCAAATACACCAACTCTGTGAATGGCATTACCATTCTTTTTTTTTTTTTTAAAGATTTTATTTATTTATTTGAGAGAGAGAGAGAGAGAATGAGAGATAGAGAGCATGAGAGGGAACAGGGTCAGAGAGAGAAGCAGACTCCCTGCTGAGCACAGAGCCTGACGTGGGACTCGATCCCGGGACTCCAGGATCATGACCTGAGCTGAAGGCAGTCGCTTAACCAACTGAGCCACCCAGGCGCCCTGGCATTACCATTCTTCTGAAAGGGATTCCACTCAAAGCTAAGAGCCATCTTTATTCCCTGCCTCTTTCTCAACTCCCACACCTGGTCACAATGTTAATACACCATTCGATGCTCCTTGGGTCTGGCTCTTCTTCCCATGCCACCCACAAGTCTACCTTGACATTGCCTCCTAACTGGTTCCCCTGGTTCCTCCATCTTCTCCACAATACTCTGACTCACCTCCCCAGATCTACCTAATGCTCCCTGTATTCAGCACACTCCTTTCCCTCTACTGTTGTCTGTCAAATCGTTTCTAAACTCCTTAGTCTGGTGGTTCAGATTATGTGTCATCCAGCCACAGTGCAGTGCACTTTCCTTATCTCTGACTCCCCTACAAATAGCTAATGCTTCAGCTAACATGTTCTACTCACCCTTTCCAAAATATGTCTTAACCTTTCGAGCCTTAATACCTTTGCTGTTTGATTTACCTAAAAAGCCCTGGCCCTGTCTCTACCTGTCAAAAGTGGTCCCTCTTTAAATACTATGAAGTCACCTTCTCCATGAAGCTTTCCTGACATGATGCAGTGGAGAGACCTTCCGAACCTGAACAGGCAGACCCTAGGGCTGACTTCCTCCCAGAGCAAGCCCAGGTAAGTCACTCTATTTCCCCTGAACTGTCTTCTCATCTACAAATGAGAGTTCTGATCACAGGGTTTTTGTGAGAATCAAGTTCTAAAATGCACGTGGAAGTGCTCTGAAATTGCTACATTAATATTAGTTGTTACTGTCTTTCCAACCAGGCTTGATCTCTTCCTCCCTGAAACTCAGAAGAATTTACATACTGTTTTGTATTGCTGCAATTTCTGTAGTCTTCTCTCTCACAATCACCTGTAAACCCTTGAAATAGCTTGTACATATTTGTGCTCCCCAGCCTAGAATAATGGAATCTCATGCATGTTTTCTGAATGACTAAATGAATGAATGAGTGAATGAGTGAGTGAGTGAATGAATGAACTCCTTCCTTCTCTCATAATCATGTTTGACTATTTCACTACTCTCTAAGAGCACTTAAAGCAAAGAGCCAATACAGAAAATTGAAGAAAATGACATTGAAATTCATCAACTCAACCACCTAGCTCTGCTTCTAGAAACTCTGGTGGTAAGGAAATCTAAAATAATAATAAGAGTTTACATTTACTGAATACTTCTGCATGCCAGGCATTTACATAAATCATCTCTAATCCCCTGAGAACACTGCATGGTCGGAATGATCATCTCCATCTCTTTCTGGGGCAGGTGGAGCCTGAGGCTCTGGTTCAAAAGTTAGTAGCAGCAGACGGAGCACTGTGGTAGTAAGGTGAGAAGTCAGAGTGGAAGAACTTGAGAACTCTCAGAAATAATTGGGGACACACAGAGAGGGGCTAGCATCTGGCCAGTGAGCATTCATACATAATAATGTGGATAATACAAATAAAGTGGCTTCATTTTGTAGTAATGGGCCCATGGACCTAAGATACATACATTACACTTCTAGTATAATTCTCAAATAATCAGAATGTAGTAAAATAAACAATGTTAAAATTGTAGTGAGTATACTGTAGTTATAAAAAGCACGATTCAATAATTCCAAATATACTTACGTACATTTCCATATCTCAAGGTCATGATCCTGGACCTTAATTATAAGTTTACAGTATCCTAGCTACAGAACCAAATGATATCCTAGAGATGAGCACTGTCTCAAAAGTTTAGTGACTTGCCGATTCTTTAAATAACAAGCTGTGTATCCTTGAACAGGTTATTTCGCCTCTCTTAAGTCACAAGTTCCTTACCTGTAATAGAAGCAGGCTGGACTGAATGATTTCTAGGCTCCTCCTACAGGTGTAATTCTCTAAGTCCGTGAGATCATCTATCCAGCCTAGCAGCATTTCTTCAATTTCTCATTATTTTACAAATGAAAAATCCAAATATGGTAAATAATCATATTTGGAGCTGAGCATTCTGACTTTTTTCCACTGGTCTCCAGTCCTTCATAGGCCTTCTGATTTTCCAAAGGCTCCCACTGTGCTCAGCATGCCACAGCTGGCTCTCTCTCAAATGCTTTGGGCCACCCAGTCACCCCCCAAGTCACAGTTTTCACTCTCAGTTATTCAACTCAGATAAGAAATAGTTCATTCACATTTAAGGTGTAAATGACTTTATTAAACCATATGAATCACAGTGGATGGAATGTCTGGTATATTTAGCCTATTATTAACATCCATCAGCCCCTCCCCACACCAGAAAACAAAGAGCAGCCCCTTGGCATCCAACGGCAGCCGATCCCTGCCGGAAGTTATTCTGATGAAACGAGACTTGCTAGAAAGTGACTTCTTGGAATGAATACCAGATTTGGAATCTGTTTCTGTGTTATCTCCTCCAGTAAACATGAGCACCTGGAGGAGATCTGTCTTACTCAACATTCTGTCCCCATCTCTAAGATGGTACCTGGCCTTTAATGGGGCTTCAATAAATGTTGGATGGATGAATAAATACATAAACTGGAGTAGAGAAAAAACATGAAACTGACCAACTGGAGGACAAGCCATAAAAATGTTGGGTGTCATAAAACTGAAGAGCCTATTTCTACTTGGCATAAAAAAAAAGTCACACTACAGTAAGGAGGGGGATTATGGTCTTTAAATAATAATAATAATAATAATAATAATAATAACCAGTAATAATAACAATCAATAATTATTCCAGGAACTATGCTAAACCCTTACTTGGATTACTTTCCTTTAATCCTCACAACAATATTATCAGATAGAAACTATTTTTGTCCTGTCTTATAGATGAGGAGTGTGAGGCCAAAAAATATTAATTAACGCCTGCATGGTCAGGAGGAGATAGGGTCCAGGAAATCTAACTCCAGTCAGATCTGTGATTTATTTTTCTGAGGGTGGGCACACAGAGGGATGGGGCCAGAAATAGTTCCGCAACCTGGAGCCAGGGCATCTCCTGCAGGACCCTTGCCCCTGAGAGCCATGTTCCCCCTTCTGGCCTGCAACACATGGAGAAACTCCCCGGATTTGGTGCAAACAAAAGGGTTTCCACAGGACAGTAAAGCTATAGTCAATTGAAAGAAAAAGAAAAAAAAGTCTAGGTAGATTAGTTACTAAGAAATAATGAATTAAACTCGTGCGAGAAAACTAGTCTTTATAGAAAAGAGACTTGACTGTCAAATTGGCAGAGCTGGGAGACAACCTAGCCCAATGAACCGTAAATCCAGAGGTCAGACAGGAAAGGGGTTATCATCTAGAGTTCTATTAAGTAGACATCTATGTTTTGTTTACATGTCACTGATTGTTGGAGATGTAGTCTGTTTATGAACATTGAGCATTAAAGATGCTGGTTTGTAAATATTCAGCTCTAAAACCATTTATGAAAAACAATATAACTGGAGGCAGGAGACAACTGAAAGTAGAAATCAAAAGTTTGGTTATGGGCGCCTGGGTGGCTCAGTCAGTTAAGCATCTGCCTTTGGCTCAGGTCATGATCCTGGAGTCCCTGGATTGAGTCCTACATCGGGCTCAGTGGAGAATCTGCTTCTCCCTCTGACCCTCCCCTCTCTTGTGCTTTCTCTCTCTCCAATAAATAAATAAAATCTTTAATAAAAAAAAATGTTTGGTTAGTTTGATTGTAAACATACTCCTCTGTCCTTGCTACTTGGGGAATTTGTGATTCCTTAGATTGGAAAATGCTTAGAGATCTGAATCTTGCAGTAAGAGTACAATTCCAGGAACATTTTTTCCCCTTTTTTTCAAATTGCTATGCCCCTTTATAATCAACATTGCCAATATGTTAATAATCACCCAGTAAAATGTACAACAGAAATTTTCCAAAAGAAGTTATTCCTAACTAAATTTTATGAGTCATTTAACTTTGAGGTCTACCTCCCTTTAAATACTGCAATTTAAATGACTTTGTTTTGGTCCACTATACTCAGATAAAAAATTTTTAAATAATAATAATAAATGACTTCGATTTTGATAAAAAGTTATTTTTTTCCCTCCAACTACTTGTTTACATTTGTTGTCTTCGATATCTAAATGTACTACATGAGATCACAGTAGCTTGAATGTTTACAGGCCAGATAATGTGATGTCCTGTGCAACCACGACATGTGGCTATTAAATTTTAATTTTAATTAAAATTAAATAAAATTAAAAATTGATTTCCTCAGTTACACTAGCCTCATTTCAAATGCTCAGTAGCTTCCACATTGTGGCTTCCATATTGGACCACAGACATATAGAACATTATCACAGAAAGTTCTATGGGACCGCACTGCGTTAGAAAGAACACAGATTTGGCAACAGAGAGAACTGTGTCCAATTCCTGTATTTCGCTGGAGTTGTGGGGTGCCTGGTTGGCTCAGTTGGTAGAGCAAGCGGCTCTTGATCTCTCGGTCATGAGTTCAAGCCCCATGTTGGTCTCAGAGATTACTTAAGGAAAAAAAAATAACTGGTTTTCACTAGACTTGTGACCACAGTAAGTTTCTTAGACTTTCTAAACTTCAGTTAGTTAAATTGTAGAGATACAAATACCTACATCATTAAAGTGAGTAGTACAATGCCCAGCACATTTTAATTACTTAGTAAGGACTATTATTATTAATGTTTAGGGTCAAAAATTCAAACTTTGGAGACTGAAATTAGACACCAATATTTTCTTCATACTATGAATACTCAAATCTTGCTGGCTACCCAAAAATACTAAATTGAATTAAAATCAAGAACATAATAACACACTTATTTTGTTTCTTCATCTAGGACATCAAACTTCTATAGGATAAAAACAACTTGAACTGCCCTAGAGAAACCTTAGACTCAGGTAGCTGTTTAAAGCTACAGAGTGACCCAGAAGATTTCTGATTCCCAAGCCATCCTTGCAATTTAATTCATGCACATGTCCAGCAAATGTTTGTATTTATACAAGAAGTCTATTGGCTAACTAAGGCTGACTTGCAGAGCAATGAGGCAAAATGTATACCCCTCTCCCCACCATCCATTAGCTTGGAGATAAAACCCATGCAAGTTACATATCCCAGCACTTTTGAAAATAATTCAACTTATCTAAGTGTCTCCCCAGCCCCACCCACTCTCCCCTCTTTCTATCAATATGGAACCTTATGTAACAGCATCCAAAACTGAGACAGAAAGCTGTGGATAATGTGCCCACAGAGATTAATCCCTGCCACTCTCACAGAGGGACACATTGCAGTTAGGAATGCGGGCAGCCAGAGCCAAGATAATTCCAGACTCATAGAACAATTGTTCTATCAACCCGAAGTAGGCAAAACAACCCAAACAAAAATAACCAGGAGAAGCTATGAGTAACCTACAACTCATCATGATATGAATTGCTAACATCACACTTACTTTGAAATTTCTGTTTTTCTAAGCTCCTCAAAAAAAAAAAAAAACAAGATTATGGAATGAGATGATAAAAAGATAGAGGACAATACTCTGCCCTCACTATTCAAAGCTGGATTGCAAAATATATACTAGTTATAAAAAACCTTTGTTTTGTTCCCTTTTTAGACTTTTAATTGAACTTAGGTTTTCTTTCATACCAAAGTAGTACAAATAAAGGGAGGTATCTCTCTTGGAAGACTACATACAGTCCAGTAACTGATGGGAAGCCAGTGAAAATACATAGCAGAATGCTGTCAGAGTGTGTTCTGACCCATAATATGAGTAGATACAATTCCAGTTATTCACTGCCAAGAGATAAATCTAAACCAAGCCAACACCTGCCATCTAAAATTGTCATAATTCTGAAAAACTGTCTACAAATGATTCTTTGTTTACTGTAGACATGAGAATAATAATGAACACTGATTGAGAACTTAACAAGTTCTAAGCACTGTTCTAAGTGATTTGCATGTATTATTAACAACAACCCTTTAAGGTAGGTAGATAATGTCATTTCCCATTTTACAGAGGAGTACACTGAGACACTGAGTGGTTAAATGACTTGCCCAAGGTCAGCAGCCAATCAGCGTGAGAGCCAGAATCTAAGCTCAAGCAATCTGAATTCATTTTACACTCTTGTCTCTGTGGGCAGTTGGAACAATGATGAACTTAAACACAAACCTATGACCATTCACCAGGACCAATATCTTAAAAGCTGTGTTTGTTTACAGGGCCATTATCTTATAGCTGTGTTTGTTTGC
Source organism: Eumetopias jubatus (assembly GCF_037043125.1). Classification (NCBI taxonomy): domain Eukaryota; kingdom Metazoa; phylum Chordata; class Mammalia; order Carnivora; family Otariidae; genus Eumetopias; species Eumetopias jubatus. Next base: position 135,194,830 of record NW_028274809.1, on the reverse strand, counting down.
AGAAAGCAAAAGGAAGAACCCCACACACGTGACTGGAGCCTGTTATCATCATCAAACCCACTTCTCCTTGGTTTTCAAAATCCCCCGTAAGAAGTGTCTCAGCTGGCAATGATTTTGAAAAGTCAAGAGGCAAATTCTGGTGACATTCTTTTAGCTCTAAATCAAACTGCACCTGAGGTTGGGACAGTCCATGAATTTTTCTATCTCTTTTTTGAGTTATATGAATGAGTAAATTTCCCTCTTAAAAAAACTGTTTGAGTTTCAACAGAAGGACCCATAACCAATGTACCTCTTCTCCAATCACCACCATTCCCACTTAACCAAAGGGATTTTCTCAGGGGTATGACCTCAGCCAGTCTATTCAGAGTGGATCTCAAAACTTTTGTAGCATGATCAGAAAAGAAGTTCTTTCTATTGGACTTGACATTGGGAAGACATGAACCGGGAGGTGCTGTCCCCAAGGTCTCTGGAATCCACCATACAGAGTCCAGGGAACCCACTCAGCCAAGGGAAGGTAGAGCCAAGAGATGCAGAGAAACTGAACCCTGTGACAGCATTTCAGTCCTGAATTCTTTTCAGTACCTTAAACCAATAAATTCCACTTTTTGGTTAAGTTCTATCATTAGTGACTGAAAGAGTTCTAAACCACCCCTTTAAAATTTCTCAATTCATCTTCTCCTCTCATCCGACCTTGCCTTCGTTCAGGTTGACATCCCCTCTTTATAGGAAGCCCCTGTTATCCATTATTGTCTTACAAAGACCCTAAAATGGAGTAGCTTAAAACAACGACTTATTATTTCTCCTGATCCTGTGCGTTGGCAATGGGCGACTGCCCAGATTTATTAGTCAGCTTTACCACAGTAACAAATGACTCCCTGAGCTGGCTTGTAACAACCAACGTTCCTCACTCTGCCATTGCATGTTCCCCATCACACCAGAGAAGGCTCTGCTTCTGCTCTCCATGTGTTTTCACATTCTGGGACCAAAGCTGCAGAAGTAACTCCTATCTGAGATGCCTATCCTGTGGCAGAACGGAAGAGAGCAAAACAGTAGGTGGAAACAAACACAATGGCCCATCCTGTCACACGTCACTGATCAAAGCAGTGATCCTGGCTTTGAGGGCTCCCCATTAGCTGTCAGGGTAAATCAGGTTGACACTCAAGGTCCTTTATGAGAGGTTAAGTAAGATAAGGAGATACACGTACACACATAAACAGAGACAGGAGATTTTATATGTATAGGTACATATACACGTATAGTATGTATACTACTTCTGAGACACATACACACACATATGTATACAGATAGAATGTTTGTAACTCTGGACTTCCACATGGAAGGTTGAATGTCAGTCTCAATCTGAGATCTGGGATCAGTCCTTTTCTAATCAGGGAAAATTTGGGAAGGCCCACCCAAACAAATCAGGCTTCTGTTGAGCCTGTTAGGATTGTAGGCCTTCGTTCTAGTAACTGGGATCTAGCTTTTTTTTCTTTTCTTAATTGTAGTAAGAAACACATAACATAAAATTTACCATCTGAGCCATTTTGAAGTCTACAGGACAGTAGCGTTACACACACACTGTTGTACAACAGATCTCCCGAACTTCTCCATTTGTATAACTGAAACTCTATACCCATGGAACAACAACTCCCCATTTCCCTGTCCCTCCAGCCCCTGGATCCAGACTTTTGCTCCATCTGCAGGATCACAGAAGCTCTGCTGGACTTTCCTGGCACCAACAGCCCACCTGCCAGGGATGCGTGGCTCCATGCTGTCTTCATACAGCCTTCATCACAGAGCTTCTTCTCAAAGTCTAATACTGGGTCTGCCCCCAAGTACAGCCCTATCCATGAGCCTCTAATTTCCACCTCCTTGCTGGCTACCAGTCAGGAGCTGAGATAGTAATACTGCTAATATAAAATAATAATAGTATTTATCCTTTATGGCATATGTCCTACATTCTTCTAGGCATCATTCTAGATGCCTGACAGATATGATCTCTAATCCTTACATAACCTAGAAGTCCTGCCATTCCCAGGCGTGTCTCTATTTTCATCAGGCACCATTCTTGATGTAGATCTCAACTTTTGTTCAAATCCTCCAGAACAATCCACTAGCACCGAAAGTTTTTGTAAGAAACTGTGTAAATTACTGAAGCCTTCCCAGAGTGGGTCAGAGGTTTATACCGCACATGCAATAGAAGTTAAAATCCTCAACAGAAGTTGACTTTTCTCTAATGTCCTCTTTCGCTGTGCTATCATCAAGCCTCCTCCTACCTCCAAGGCTTAGCCTCTTCAATTTTATGCTGAGCGTATAATAAAGAAACAGGTAACAGAATATGTAACTAAATATGACTTAAACAGGTTTATTATCTCTGGAGATATCATTTTCAGGCTTGGTTAATTCAGAGGCACAATGATGTCATCATGCGTCCAACTCAGGTGCTTTCTGCCTTTCCCTCTTTGCCATCCACAGCCTGTAGGTTTTCATCCTCAGAGATGTCCCTCGTGGTTACAAGATGGCTGCCATACCTCTAGGAGTTATATCTGCAGGTAACTACGTCTAAAGATAAGAAGAGGAGCATTTCTCCTCACTCCCCGCCCACCCAACTCCCCCCGCCGCCACGCATCAGAAAGCAAAACGTTTCCCAGAAATATTTTGGAAGATTTACCTTTAAATTCACACTTGTGTCTTGGGGCACCTGGGTGGCTCAGTCTTTAAGCGTCCGCCTTCGGCTCAGGTCATGATCCCAGGGTCCTAGGATCGAGCCCCGCATCGAGCCCCGCATCGAGCCCCACATCAGGCTCCCTACCCTGTGGGAAGCCTGCTTCTCCCTCTCCCACTCCCCCTGCTTGGGTTCCCTCTCTTGCTGTGTCTCTCCTTGTCAAATAAATAAATAAATAAAATCTTAAAAAAAAAAAAACAAATTCACAATTGTGCCTTAATAATACAAGCCAATATTGGCATCTTTATTCTCGAGATTTGGAAAGTAGGTTGTGACAGCAAAGATGAAGGGTGGGGAGAGAAGGGTTGTTGACAAGGAGCCACCAGTCGCAGCCATACAGAGCAGCTTGGCATCTTGCTCACTTCTGTGCTCGGTAAAGAAAGCTGCCTGATTCTGTTTTTTTTTTTTTTTTTAAGATTTTATTTATTTATTTGAGCAAGAGAGAGAGAGCACAAGCAGGGGGAGCAGCAGGAAAGGGCGAAGCAGGCTCCTTGCTCAGCAAGGAGCCCGATGCGGGGCTTGATCCCAGGACCCTGGGATCATGACCTGAGCCGAAGGCAGACGCTTAACCGACTGAGCCACCCAGGCGCCCCAAAAGCTGCCTGCTTCTTAACAGGCCATGCTCTCTGCAAGTCTAGTTCATAGCCATCTAGTACTGCTCAGAGAGGCTTCTTAGAGCCCAACACCCGCCCCTAACCCTAGTGGGATTATCAAAGCACAGGTTATGAAAACTCTTCCCTCAGAGGCCGTCTGGGAATTTCTTTACTGCCATCTCCATACACACAGCAATTCTGCAGACTGAGGGCTATTACCTCATTTTATAGATGTGGAGACTGAGCAGAGAGTTTACTCATCCAAAGTCAAACAGCTATCAAATTGTAGATCAGAGTTTGAACCAGGGCTGTCTGGCTCCAATGTCCTTGCTGCCAATGAAAGCAGAACAAAGCACCAAAGAAGACCAGAGGGGCTGCAATCGACCAGAAGGGTAGTAAGTGGGGCACCTCGGTGGCTCAGTCATTAAGCGTCTGCCTTCGGCTCAGGTCATGATCCCAGGGTCCTGCGATCGAGCCCCGCATCGGGCTCCCTGCTCAGTGGGAAGCCTGCTTCTCCCTCTTCCACTCCTCCTGCTTGTGTTCCCACTCTTGCTGTGTCTCTCTCTGTCAAATAAATGAATAAAATAAAAAATAAAATAAATAAATAAATAAATAAATAAATAAATAAATAAATTCTTCTTTTAAAAAAAAACAAAAAACAAATAAGGGTGGTATGTTCTGGGCCGGGCAGTAATTGAAAACCATCACAAGGTTCTAAGGAGGAACGTAATTTCGGTTCTCGGCTATCTCTAAAAGATAAAATAGAGCAGTGCTTTTAGCCGTTGGCTGAGTATAGGGAGGCATTTTAAAGCATCTGAATGAATGAACACAAGCCGTGCTTCTGAGTTCCTGACACCCAACCCTTTAAGTGGGGCCTGGGGAGATCTTCATTCGACAACAAGCATTTATTCAGGACCTGGCCCCTGCCCTGAGAAAGGAGGTAAACACATATTTTTGGCTCTGTGTGGTTAAGTGCTGTTATGGGAAGTGTGCACAGAGGCTGTGGGGGAGCCAGTGGGGGAGAGGGGTGGGGAGGATGGATGTTAGAAAGCCCGCGATCATCATCCCCCGACTGAGGTCATCCTGTGTTTCAGGACAGTGCAGTCACTCGTGTTCAAAATAAGGACCCTGAGTCATAAGGAAAGACCTAAACTGGATTAGGTATATACACCGTTACCCAAGGTGGGGCTGAGAAATGTTTTGGAAAGATTTCCTTTCAAAATGGTTTACCAGAAAATATTTTAGCAATCCTGAATGTCAATTTCAGGGTTTTGTTTGTTCTGAGGCTTGGTTTATGGAGCACTTCACATGGCTTATGTACTTACTTCATGAATGTAGTTGGTAATTTGCATACATTATCTTGTTTAAAGCTTACAGTAATCCTGTAAGGGACATAGTCCCGTTTTCTCACTTAAAAATTCAAAAATAATTTTTCACCCTCCCCCCACTCTTTTAGGTGCAGAAACTAAGGATGAGAGAGGTTAAGCAACTTGTCCAAGGGCTCTCAGTTCTTAATTGGCAGAGCTTGATTCACACCCTCCCTGCCACAAGGCCAAAGTGCCTTCTAGAAACTTCACTCCCAGAGAACACATCTCATAGGAGAGGTAGTTACAGATTGGTACACTGGATCCACATAGAGAGTAGGTGTCCTGTAGAAAATCAGCAAAAGTAGTGATGAAGTTTGAATGATCCATCAGTAGGAAGGAGAGGAGAATCATTTTTTTTTAAATGGATATTAAAAAATGCTCTATTCTCACATATATTTCTGTAACAAAGTATTTATTAAGGAATTCAGCTTTAAGGAGAACAATTTTGCCACTTTGATCATCTGTTCAGACTGTATTTTCTATAACTTGGGCAAATTTACAAATATGCTCCAAAATGGACATGGTTGAACAACATTGAATCTAGACCCTTGTGGCTCAAAGAGTTGTTCATCCCCTTATTGTTTTTCAGAAATGCAGATTCTTGGGCCCTTCCCCCAGCCCCTCCCCGTCCACCAGGATCCCCCAGGTGGTTTGGTGCACTGAAAATTTGAGGAGGGTGCTGCTCCCGATAGACACCTTTCCCTGGCATTCTCCCGCCCATCTTGGATAATGTTCTATGAGTCCATGAAAATCAAATGCAAGTAGATCATGTTGTGGGCTCTAGAAGACAAACTTTATAGCAAGGCAGCATTTGCTATCTTCCAACTGGATTTGTTTTTACTTTAATTTAATCTAAGAACTCCTTTTGAATAGATTTTTGGAGAGATCTCTGGTTGTGCAACAGGAGGGGAAAAATAATGGGGAAAAGGAAATGATTGGGGAGGACAACGAGGGTGCCTGCTGTGGTTTCCCAATGGCACAGACTGATCATGCAAAACCCTTGATGTCTTATCAAGTTTCTACTCAGTCAGGTGCAAAGCCCATTACCTGAGGTGCCCGCTGGGTGGTCTGGATTGAGAACAATAGCCCCTCCCATCCAGAACCCTTTGCTATTTTGCAAATGTTTCAATGGCTCTGCTTGAAAGCAGTGAAACAACAGCTGGCGAATAATCTCATTTTATATTAATAGAGCAGTGTTGCCCCATCCAGGCCCCTCAGTATTTTATAAAACAGAACATCCCTTCTTTCCCAGGGCAAGGAAGGGAAATCTCAACCCGTGTTGTATTAGAGCACAAGTAGGGGCAGAAGGGGCCCTTTCCTCACAGACAGAACTCATTCCATCCTTCAGATGAAAATTAAGTTAGGGCAAGGAGGGTGGGAGAAAATACCTGCATTAAATCACCAGACTTTACCTAGGCTAAGAAATAGCCACAAAGTCAGAAGTCTCTTGCCCCAGCCCTGCCTCAGTTTTCTTTATGTGATGCTCTGTGTGCAGAAGCAAGGTAGAGATGTGGAAGTTAGGTGACAGCCCTGAAAGATAAATCTGGGCTATTTTTAATACCGGGGCTAGCTGGTGGCTTATTGTTAGCGGAGTCAAATAAAACAGAATGCGACAACACACCAGTTAATCAGCACTCCTGCCTGTGCCAGCCACCTTTTCAACACTGTAGAGAATTGCAAAGGGATAAAGTATAATCTGTGATTTCAAGGACTTCATTTGGCTGGAGGATTTATTCAAGAGAAATGATTAGAGGCAGGGCTGTAAGATATAAAGAGTAAAGATATATACCTTAGCCCATTATATACTATCATTGACACATACAGGGTGGGAAAGCTAAAATGCTTTGATGAAGCAATATTTCTGGAGATTTTGTCAAAATTTGCTTCTTTTCCAGGAGAAAAAGTAATGCTTTTTTTAACATTATTTAACATTTACTAAAACCGAATTGGGAATTCCCGCCCCAATTCTTTCAGTGTGGAATAGATGGAAGTTGCTAGAAGGGAGTTGTTAGGCAGATTTCTTACATGTCACCAAAATAAGTAAGCTATTCTAGGGCCAGGCACAGAAACTGGGTGAGCACAGAACCTGACTAACAAGAACGAAGGAGGCTGGTGGAAATTTCTTAGATGCAGTTCCTAATCTCTGCCTTTTGTTTGGTCAGGATTCCTGTGATAGTTAATTTTATTCATCAACCTGGCTCGACCATGGTGCCCAGATATATTCTCAAATGTTATTCTGGATATTTCTGTGAGGGTGTTTTTGAGTGAGATTAACATTTAAATAAGTGGACTTTGAGTAAAACAGATTGCCCTCCATAATGCAGGTGAGCCTCATCCAATCAGTTGAAGGTCTGAATAGAACAAAAGACTGACCTCTCCCAAGCAAGAGGGAATTTTCCAGCCAAAGAGCCTTTGGACTTGAACTACAGCATTGGCTCTTCTTAAGTCTCCAGACAGCCAGCTCACCTTGCAGATTTTGGACCTGCATAAGCCATTTCCTTAAAATCTGTGTGTGTGTATGTGTGTGTGTGTGTGTGTGTGTGTGTACACACACACATCCTATTGGTTCCGTTTCTCTGGAGAGGACTAAGTAGTGCAGACACCTTTGTGAGTTTTTAGAAGGAACCTTTACTGAATGCTTTCTATGTGTCAAACTATGGGCCCTCTTCCCAGAAAATTGTGCCCGAACACAAATTTTACACAGGGTTTTCAGGGAATCACCAATCTCTTGAAGAACATCATGGACCCCCTCCCTCAAATTAAAAACCCCTGAGTCCCTGGCTAGTAAAAGGAACATAAGTGAATACTTCCCTCTCCAAGTCTTCCTGTTCTGAAAGAGCAATTACCACCTGGCAGGTGGAGTAAGGAGTTTTAAAACTAGCTGCAGAGTTTTTAAAGCACCAGAAAAGTGTCCCACCAGAACTCTCCCTCTCCCTCACTTCTCTGAGGGGCCAGGGACTTCTACGGTCAGCATTAGCATTCTGCAGTGGAGGCTTGTTAATTTAACTGGACTAAGGCATTGTTACTTCACATGGTGTAACTGAGACTAGCTGGTTATTCTTAAACATCAGCATGGCCTTCCCTGGCATTCTGCTCCTTAACTTGTTCTTGCTGATGGAACGTGAGTGAAGGTGATCTTCACCAGCTCCGGTCAGAGGCCATTCAGATGGAGATGACTTTTCACACTTTGGTTCCCTTGCAGTAGACCCAGGGAAGGAGGTAATGACAGAGGATGGAGCCTGAAAGAGCAAGAGGCAGATCCCTTTCTCCCTCACCCTCATACTGGACTATGATGGAAGCAAGAAACAAACCTTTATTTTGTTAAACTACTGAGATCTGGGAGTTGAAAGCGTATCTTGACTAATACATATGGGAATATTATTATTGGGAGAAAGATGCTAGTAGAAACACTAGAAAAATACCCATTTAAAAAACTAATATGATTTACACCATTATTACCCATTGACCTTAGCAGAGATTGAAAGCAGGGTCCTGAGGAAATAGCCCTGGTTAAGACTAAGGAGTCCAAAGTCAGATATGGTATGAGGTGACCAGGCTCCTGCTAAGGGCTTCCATGCTGCATAAGCCCAGGGGCACTATTCATACAGGCTTTCTATATCCCTGGAGTTGTGCAGTGCACAGCCTGCTCAGCTGGACAAAGGAGCCCTGCTCCTGGGAGTAGGAAAGCAGTAAGAAAGAGGCAGGAAGACCTGAGAGAGACAGTAGGACGGTGGCACAGAAGTATTCTATGCTTCTCTTGTGGTTTCATCCTCCACCCAAGCACTGGCCCTGGTCATTGCTGAGATACCCGAAGAGGCTACCCACACCTCAACTAATCACATTTAAGCTAAGCCCTTTTATTCATGAAAAGAAGTGTGTCTTCCCTAAAATAGTTCTTGGGCGCCTGGGTGGCTCAGTTGGTTAAAATAGTTCTTTAGGGTCTCCTGTAAGTTATTGGTTACTAAAGGAGAAACTGTGCAAAGGATGACTTATTTGTTGGCCTTATAGTTAGAAAATAGGGATTATCATTCCCAATTGTCATAGAAAATCTTTCTTAATGACTCCTATGTACGTGAGTATCCCCCCCAACACACTCTTTTTAAACTTTATATTATGAAACATTTCAAACATACACAAAACAGAGAAAATAGTGTAAAAGACCATCACCAAGCTTCAACAATTATCAACATATGGAAACTCCATTTCACTCATTTTCCTTGCCTTTACCCACTGGGTTATATTGAGATAAGTCCCAGATTTCATATAATTTCATCCATACATTTTAGTATTATCATTTTAGTATATATTTAGTATTGTATCATTTAGTATTGTGTCTCTAAAAGATAGGGACTTTAAAGAAGCCATAATGTTGTTATCATACCTTTAAGATTTTTAAAATATTATTAAATATTTAATCAGTGTTCAAATTTCCCCAATTTTCTCATAATTTTTTACAGGTGTTTTTTGTTTTGTTTTGTTTTGTTTTGTTTTTTAGGTTAGTATCCAAATATGACCCACACATTGCAGTTGGTTACTGTATCTTCTAGTGTCTCTTTTAATTTAAGGGCTCCCTTGCCATCTTTTCTTTTTCCTTATAATGTATTTTTGGAGAGACCGTGTCATTTGTCCCATAGAGTTTCCCACATTCTGCATCTTGCTGATTGTATCCCTGTGGTATCATCCAACATATTTCCCTAAGCCCTGTATTTCTTGAAAAGTATCAGTTAGATCTTGAGTAATTAAGGTTCCAGAGGTGTCTGGCTGGCTCAGTTGGTACAGCATGCGACTCTTGATCTCAGGATCGTACGTTCGAGCTCCATGTTGTGTGTAGAGATTACTTAAAAATAAAAATCATAGGGGTGCCTGGGTGGCTCAGTGGGTTAAGGGTCCAACTCCTGGTTTCGGCTCAGGTGGTGATCCCAGGGTTGTGAGATCGAGCCCCACATTGGGTTCAGTGCTCATCAGGGAGTCTGCTTGAGTTTCTCTCTCTCCCTCCCCCTCTGCCCCTCCAAACAACTCTCTCTCAAATAAATAATCTCAAAAAAAATCTTTTAAAAAATTCAGTTTCCATTTTTTGACAAGGGATCTTCATAGATGGCTCTGTGAACTTCCCATTGCATCACATCAAGAACACATGATGTCTGGTTGTCTCCTCTTTTGTAATGTTAAGATTGATTAATGGATTGAGACATTGACAGCTTGATCCATTCATTTAGTCTCCCATAAGCTAAAATTAAAAAAAATAAAAAATAAAAAATAATAAAATTAAAAAATAAAAATAATTTAAAATAATTTAAAAATAAAAACTAATACAATTTTTATAAAAGTTCCTCATAAGCTTTTCCCCCGATAGCTTTTTTCTTTTTTTCTAAGTAGGCTCTACACGCAATGTGGGACTCAAACTCACGACCCAGAGATCCAGAGCCACGTGCTCTACCGACTGAGCCAGCCAGGTGCCCCTCCCCTGATAATTTTTAATAGCCATTGAGGTCATCACAGATATATTATTTCATTAGGGATTGCAAAATTATGGTACCCTAGTTCTACCATTTCTCCTTCATCTATTAGCTGGAATGGTTCTAAAAGAAGAACTTTTCCTCAACAACAATTCAGCTATCCTGAGATACAGTTCATATAGAAGAGACAAGACAAATGCTTGATTCTTTCCCTTTTTAAACCAGTTTTCAGAGTAAGGAGTTGGTTCCCTAGCAACCTATAAAGGTGACCTATGAGGGTTTTTTTTTTTCTTGGTATAATTATAAACTCATGGATTTTAACATATTTGATGCACTTCAATCCACTGCAGATACTCAAAGTATTCCCATCCTTGAACTTGGGGAGTCGCTTTACACTGGCTCCTAACCTAATCTTTTGGATACCACCCATAGTCTTTGAAAGCTTCTTTGCTTTCTGGTATGACAAAATGTCCATTTCTTGCCCCAGCTCTGGGATCAGTGATTATCTAAAGCCCTGGTTCCCTTCAATGACAAGTTGAATTTAGAGACCAGAATGTGGGTGCTGGGAGTATTTACTGCTCTGGGGATTGCTACAGTTTGTCAGCCTTTTCAGTGGCCAGAGCCCAACTAGCTCTCTTTCTGATCTCCTCTCCTCCAACCGCCCTCATTCGTTCCATTCCAGGCACGCCCTCCTCCTTGCTTCCTGTGCCACTAACAGGAGCAGGGCAGGCAACCCTGGAGGGCAGGACTGAGGAGGGCATATCATTGCCTTTGCAGTTCCCCATGCCCAGCACCCATTGCCCTGGACACTGCTGGCTCACTCCTCACGTCTTTCTTCAAATGTCACTTGCTGAATGCAACCATCCCTGGACATCCTATCCAACACTGAACACAGAACCCCCTTCTCTCCCAAATATTCTCTATCCCTCTTCCCAGCCTTAGTTTTCTCAGCAGAGTCTTAAAACCTTAATACTATGTAACTTACTTGATATTTTGTTTGCCATCTGTTTACCCAGTGGAATGTAAGTTCCAAGAGAGGGGAGGCTTTTGCCTATTTTGTTTGGAGCTATATCCCAGACACCTAGAATGCAGTCTGGCACAGAGTTAACTCCTCGGCAAATAGCTGTTGAAGAAATGAATTGAGAGGGAACAGGCTATTGGGACTGACCTAAGCCCATCTGGTCTTTCAGTGATTGGACTCTTCTGGCAAACATTTGTAGCCTCCAAAATGAGAAGCTCATGGGGGATATAAATCCCTAACTCCCCATTACTTCACTCTCAAGTCTGGAACAGGACTAAATTCAGTTACACACCCAGTTGCTAGCCTCATAGGTCATTGTAATGACTGGTTTTCACGCTGATCCAGAGATGGGACGTGTGGAAAGATGGGAGGGAAGAATGACTCTCCAGGGTCACATTGTTTGTTTTTATTATTATTATTATTATTATTATTATTGCCAAAGCCAAAACTTTTAGAGAGGAGTTGCCATTTACTGAAATGGGGAAGAAAATGAGAGAAAGGTTTTGAGGGACCAATCATGTTGGTTTTGAGAAGTCGGTGAAATATTGGAGCTGTCAAGTGGGCAAGTAGAAGGGTTTTGAGTTCAGAGGAGAGGTCCTGCCTGGGTAGAAAAATCTGGGAGTCATCCACATAGAGATAATGTTTAAAGCAGTGAGACAACAGAGTGAGAAGAGACAGAAAGGAGATGAGGTTCGAGGAGTGATCCTTAGGTCCCTTAGACACCTACAGTTCAGGGAGATGAGGAGGAGACAGCAAAGGAGGCTGAAAAAGAACAGCATGGAAGGCAGCAGGCGACCCCAGGGAGCCTGTGGTCCTGAAAGTATTCCAAGGAGGAAGGAATGAGCAACATCCTTAGATGCTGCCGATGAGTCAAAGAACACGACCACTGGATTAAAGACAGTAACTAACCATCTGTAAGGGTATAGCTCAAAACCAACGCACATAACATCTCACTCCCTAGGCTGCTTTATCTTAAAGTAAATCACAGACAGTATGATAAGGTTTTTCCCGTGGATTTTACTGGATGGGATGGTGGGAGGCAACAGCTCAGCCCCATCTTACTTGGCCCAGAATGAGGAACAGGCAACCTAGTCTCTCCTTTCTTTAGGGTAACATTCAGGCCACCCCTGGCGTTAGAAAACCAGGGCTTTCCCTTAGGCAGGCGTTAGAGAAATGCCTTTCAGTCCTGGGAGCCCCTGAGGGCAAAGGGCAGGTCAGGCAGCCTCAGAGCCAACAGGTGATGTGAAAGCCGCCTTAGGGTGGGGGTGTGGCAGTACCCGTCCATCCGTCCATCCGGGTTGCTTGCTACACCATCTGGAAGCTGCCTGCACTTAGAGTCTCTCCTTGCCACTTTCCCATCCCCCTTCACCTCAGCGCTGGCAGCCCTCCTGCCTGGGAGCCCTCCTCCTCACATCTTCATTTGATCTCACTTTTCCCTAACCCTCGACTGTCTCTTCCTCACCACAAAGAAACAAAAGGTCAAGAGCTTAAAGGAAATTCATGATCACTGGAAACAATTATTTCCTTGATACGGGTAAAAATCGAGACAAATCTCTCAGTTAGTGGAACACATTTAATTCCCCACCTGGATAACTTGCTCCGCTTTCCCTGGGCATAAGTGCCTATAAGCTCCAAAACTAAGGAGGTGGGGGCCCCTGCCTTAGCTGAATGGAGGTCCATACAGAATGCTAGGAGAGCATACTCTTTCACGAGAGCTGTCTCCTTGAGCCTTTCATAATCGGTAATTGTTCGATTATATGTTTCTAGTCAAGCATTTTTGTCCTAAGGTTTTACTCATAAATCTACTGCAAGACTACAAGACAGTGGGATATATTGTCTGAAGTCATGGTTTGGGAAGAGGCCCGGATCTCAACCCCAGGTAGTCCGTCCACAAAATGCAACACTCTCCAGCCACAAAAACTTTTAGACAGATCCACCTGAATAGACGTGGACCAATCTCCTAGATACTTAGGTGAAAAACAGAGTATTATGTTACCATTTGTGTAAAAGAAAAAAAAAGAAAGCTTGAATACACACAGGGCATTTCTGAATCTGTAACAGATGGGTATCGACATAAAAAGGAGACATATTTCACTATAAACCTTTTAGTTGTGCAATTTTTAGAATGTACATAAATCATCTGTTCAAAAAATTAATCAAGAAAAACTAAGGAAAGCACTTAGAGAATCAATACCATCCAATTGACCGATTGATCTTGGCCTTCCAAGGAGGACTTGTAGACGGGAATTGAAGAAGGGAGTGCATTGAGGAATATGTTTGTCCCCTAGGGAAGGTTTTAAAGGTGGAGGGGCTAGGGATGAGGAAAGTGGAAAAGGTGTCAATAGACACCCAGAGACACTTGTACTTGAAAGAACTTGTGAAGTACTTAAGTTTTCTGACACTTAGAAGATTACACCCTAGCTGTGATATCATTATAAGATGTGAGAATGCGCTTGTATAGAAAGCCCAGGGCAGTTTACTTCTGGTACTGGAGGCTGTCCAAGGAGGCTCTCTGCAGTCTTGAACACTTGTGCTAATTCCACGCACATTTTCAACAGCAGCTGTTTGTCTTTCCCTGGTAGGGCTGGGGAGGAGACTCAATGGTTCAGAGACCAGGCAAAAGTGAGGAGACACTGGGAGGATCCTGGATCTGTGACACCTTATCTCCAGTAGTTGCCATCTCGGTGGGGAGCGGAAAATAGAGAGGAGTTTGGTTTATTCTCCAGGAAATGTCCTGGGGCTGCCCCACAGTGTCAGGTCAGCCTGAATTTGGGATTTTGTTCTAATAAAATCTTATTCTGGGAAGCAACCTCCCTCTAATTGTTTCTTTTCTGCTTGTTCATTCTAGAATTGCTTTAACCATATAAAAACCAGGCTTGCCATTGGCTTCCAAAAAGGAGGGAAAGATATTCATTGGTGAAAGCCACTGATTGCTTGTGGCCTGCCCTTCACCTTGCCCCTCCTTAGGTTTGCCTCCCCCAACAACAGCATTTCTAAAGATGGCATTTTGGTGTGGGAAAGACCCAGGTTAGCATCCCAGCTCCCATATTAGTGGAACCACCATGGCAATTCACACAAACACCCTGAAGCAGTATCCTCCTTGGTAAAACAGGGGACACTAATGGTTACTTCTGTGTTACAGTTAGGGTCAGATGAGAGCCTTTGTGCAATTCAATAAGTATTTTTTGAGCATCTATCCTGTGTTAGGAAGAGGGATAAGCCTGTCCTTGTGCTAAAGGGCCTCAGTGGTGAGCTGTGGACTAACAGCAAGGGAATGAGAAGAGGGTGGTAAATAAAAAAGAAAAAAAAATTGTCAGGGGGAGGGGCAGACGGAGAGGGAGAAAATCCCGAGCAGACTCCACACCAAGCATGGAGCCTGACAGAGGGCTCCACTCCATGACCCCCAGACCATGACCCGAGCAGAAACCAAGAGTCCGTAGCCTAACCAACTGAGCTACCGAGGTGCCCCAAGGGTGGTAAATTTGCAGAGAATCAAAAAAGTTTCTGTTACAGAAGTTAAAGCAGATTCTCCCCACTCCTGTAACTCTCCACCATGTTGCCCTATTTTATCTTCTTCACAGCTCTTGCCAGTGCTTTGTTTTTATGCTAGGGCCAATCTCCTTCTACTAGAATGGAAGTGCTCTGCCTCGTTCCCCTCTAGATCTCCAGTACCTGGAGAGTACCTGGAGTTTCTCTCTTCCTGTTCTCTGCTCCCCTTTCTTTTGTCCTTCTTCTTTTCTTTTTAGTATCTTAATTGGATTTTAAAATTATGATAACTTCATAAAATGTTTTAGGGATGACATTCAAGGGTCAACTGTACTCATTAAAGATGGTCCAACTTGGATTTGTAAACACTTTATCAATCTTTAAGAGACATTTCAGTTTCCATGTTTCCATGAAGCATCTGTTAGCAGCTATAGTCTGAAGTCGTTTCTCTCCCTCCAAACTTCCAGAACAATTGTTATCTCTACAATTTGTCAATTAATTGTATACTCCACTGGGGTAGTTCTTCTTTTCTTTTCCTTTCCTTCCCTTCCCTTCCTTCCTTCTTTCCTTCTTTTCTTTTTCTTTCTCTTTCTTTCTTTCCTTCCTTCCTTCCTTCCTTCCTTCCTTCCTTCCTTCCTTCCTTCCTTCCTTCCTTCCTTCCTTCTTTCTTTCTTTCTTTCTTTCTTTCTTTCTTTCTTTCGAGAGACAGAGAAAGCAGGAGCAGGGGGAGGGGCAGAGAGAGAAACAGACTCCCCGCTGAGCATGAAGCCTGACACCAGGCTCAATCCCATGACCCTGACTGAGATCATGACCTGAGCTGAAATCAAGAGTCAGATGCTTAACTGACTGAGCCCTCCTGGTGACCCTCGGAAATCTCTTCTATTATTCTTGCTTGTTTTTTCTTCTTAATTAAAAAAAAAAAACACCTTTATTTTTAGGCAGTTTTAGATTTAAAGAAAAATTACAAAGATAGTACAGAGTTCCCATATATTCCCCATCTAGTCTGCCCCATAACTAACATCTCACATTAGTACTGTACATTTGTTACATTTAATGAATCAAAATTGATACATTATTATTAACTAACATCTATACTTTATTCAGATTTCCTTAGTTTTTATCTAATGTCCTTTTTCTGTTCCAGGATCCTGTCTAGAATACCACATTACACTTAGTAGTCATGTCTCCTCAGGCTTCTCTTGGCTGTGACAGTTTCCTAGACTTTCCCTGTTTTTGATGACCTTGACAATTTTGGTCGGTAGTATTGGTCAGGTATTTTGTAGAATGGCCTTCTAGTGGAATTTATCTGGTATTTTTCTCATAATTAGACTGCGGTAATGGATTTTGGAGAATAAGATCACAGATACAAGATGTTATTTTCATCACATCATATCAAATGTACATACAATCAACATCATTTTTTTAAAGATTTATTTATTTATTTGAGAGAGAGAGAGAGTGTGAGCATGGGGAGGGGCAGAGGGAGAGGGAGAGAGAATCCTCAAGCCAACTCACCACTAAGCACAGAGCCTGACACTGGACTCAATGCCAGGACACTGAGATCATGACCTGAGCCTAAGTCAAGAGCTGGACGTTCAACCAACTGAGCCACCCAGGTGCCCCAACATCATTTTTTAAAAAGATTTTATTTTTAAGTAATCTCTACACTCAACATGGGGCTTGAACCCACAACCCAGAGCTGAAGAGTTACATGCTCTACTGACTGAGCCAGCCAGGTGCCCCGACATCATTTTTGACTACTGATGTTGACCTTGGTCATCTGGCTGAGGTGGAGTTTGTCAGGTTTCTCCACAGTAAATTTACTCCTTCCCACCCACACTTTCTCTACTGTAGTGGGGAAAAAAGTAACTATGCATGGCCCACACTTAAGGAGTGGGGAATTATGTTCCCCATTGTCTTGTTCCCCACATTCTTGAGTGGATATCTACATAAATCACTAGGAATTCTACATGAGAGGTTTGTCTATTCTCCCCCATTTATTTACTCAACCACATGTTCTTTTAGTCTTTATCAAATAACATGAAAATCATATCCAAATATTAGCCACACGCTTCTAACTTTCTGTTGGAAGGTGGGCATTCTCAGTGGTCTTGCATGGTCCTAATCCCCTAGAGTCAGCCCTGGGGTTGGGGACCAAGAATAAAAAGGCTTTATTACAGCAAGTTGACTCTAAGACAAATTTCAGCAAAGGGTAGCCCTTGAAAAAGGACACTTTTCAAAGGAAAGTGAGTTTCCAATATCTAAACTGGCAACTAATGATGAGAAAACTAGGGTGAGGATTTGAATCCAATAAGGTAAGTATCATCATCATCATCTTTATTTTAAGTTCATAATCAGGAGAACAAGTCCTCTACCCCAAATCCCCTGAGGCCTCTTCCTCCAAATCCTGTGCGCCTTTGCAATCTGTCCAGAGTATATCCACTAATCATTGAAGATTTTTCCTCCTTGGTAGAAGTTAGAAGAACTGAGATATTCATTGCTCCTGCTTTTGGTTTATTACTGTCTCCTTACATCACTTCTTGCTCCCTCTGTACTGTGGGGAGTTTCCTCATGCTTGGGAATTCTACCTATGAACTCCTTCTCCTTTTTCCTGGGTATCTGCAAATCTAGAAAAGTCATACTGCAATAGAAAATGTTACTGTTGTCACTAGGAAAAATTTTGTAGAGTAACATTAAATTCCAGCCCTCCAGCTTATCTTGTCTTTATCTTTTTACTACTTGATGGTACCTCCTACTTCTTCCTCAGACTGTTTCTCAGTACTCTGGAGCCTCTTGAGCTCCCATAAGCCATCCTCCATAAGACCATAATTATATGACATAGTCACTGAGATGTACCTGGAACTCTTACAAATTTGTTCGCTCAGAAATATTTACTCCATAGGGCTTTCTATGTACAAACAGTTGTGTTAGATAACTGTTAGATAACAACTTCACAATATTGTCCTTCCCTGTAGGACTTGCATAAATAGAAGTCAAAGCCTTTTGGAAAAAAAAAAAAAATCAAAGGTAGAATAGTAGGCAGAAAACAATAGATAACAAAAGACTCTAGAGGGTATTAACAACCTTCCCAGTTTCTCTGAAATTATACTGATTTCCTACCCTGAGCATGCCTGGAAGGAGGGCCCTAGATGTTGTAGCTTGATGTGTCCACTGTATCCTCCTGTGGGAGAGTGCCCAAGGTCAAGACTTTCTCATTAATATAAAATTAATTCCATGTTTAGTTTATGAACATTAATATTCAGTAGTATGTTTTTGAGTTTACCCAAGTGTAAGAAGTACATCACTTTAAGTCCTCATCTTATCTGCCACTGACTACTAAGTAATTCTGGGGGTTACTCAGGCTCTCTGAGCCATTAGACTTCTCTGGCCATTCAATTTCAGTCTCTTTTGCTTTCTATTCTCCTGCCCGTTCCTTTCTGCCGGTCCAGACCAGTTTGTCCTGAATCCCTTCCTTGCCCTGCCCTATGCCCTGCAATAGCAAGCTGATCCCTAAAGGTTGCATTTCTTAGGCTCCCACATCACCTGGTTTGGACTGGATTCTGCCAACTAAAGAGTGGAGGGCAGCACCTCCAGCAGCTGAGCATCTCCTCTATGGTTCCCACTCCTGCTAGACAGGCCTGTTGTGATTCTTCCATCTTCCAGGCTCTACTGGCATCACCTCTGTCCTTAGTCCCTCCTGCCTGGAGGCCCAAGGCTTCTGACTGGTCTCTCTGTCCCCCTTTGGGTTTCTCAGCTTCTTATATCACATATGTAACCATTTCTCTGAATACATTCCCTCTGTTTAAATACTCAGTGCTTTCTAGTTCCCGTTCTAGTTTGGGCCTTGAAACAGAACTTACTGGTAGTTTATTTAGGAAATGACCCCAAGGAATGGGAGTAGTCTCTGGGTAAAAGCAGGAAGGAGGGAGAATGAATCCAAGGCTGGTACTATTAGGCCAGTTGCTGCTCTGGGTACCTGAGAATTAATCCTGTTGGGGACTCTGAGTTGGTGGGAAGAATGGACCTCAGAATTGTCCAGTTGCCCCAAACATGGGCAACTCCCTTGTACTTCCAGGTTTTCACTCATGTCTGAATAGCTCAATAGGTTTCCGTAACCATGCCATATTTTAGGCCACATATTAAGTCTCAATAGATTTTATTTTATTTTATTTTATTTTATTTTATTTTATTTTATTTTATTTTATTTTATTTTTTAAAGTATTCTTTTTTTTTTAAAGATTTTATTTATTTATTTGAGAGGGAGAGAATGAGAGATAGAGAGCACGAGAGGGAAGAGGGTCAGAGGGAGAAGCAGACTCCCTGCTGAGCAGGGAGCCCGATGCGGGACTTGATTCTGGGACTCCAGGATCATGACCTGAGCCAAAGGCAGTCACTTAACCAACTGAGCCACCCAGGCACCCCAAGTCTCAATAGATTTTAAAAGATATACATCAGGGTGCCTGGGTGGCTCAGTCGGTTAAGCGTCTGCCTTCGGCTCAGGTCATGATCCCGGGGTCCTGGGATCGAGTCCCGCATCGGGCTCCCTGCTCTCTGGGGAGCCTGCTTCTTCCTCTCCTCCCCACTTGTGCTCTCTCACTATCTCTGTCTCTCTCTCTCAAATAAATAAAATCGAAAAAAAAAATTTTAAAAAAAATTAAAAAAAAGATATACATCATACAAAGTATCTCTTCTGACTATAATGGGATGAAATTAAAAATTAATAACAGAAGGTAAATTGGAAATTTGCAGAAATTAAACAACACATTTTTAGACAATAAATCAAAGAAGAAATCACAAGAATCAGAAAATACTTAGGCATGGATAAAAACTAAAACACAACATACCAAAATGCATGGGGTGCAGGGAAAGCAGTGATAAGGGGGAAGTTTATGGCTATAAATGCTTACTTAAAAATAAATTAGGCAACAAAAACTTCTACGCTGGAAGGGAAGACATAAAATGATGTCTGTTCACAGATGATATGAGCTTCTATGTAGAAAACCCTAAAGATTTCACCAAAAAAAACTTTTAGAACTAATAAATGAATTCAGAAAAGTCACCGATACAAAGTTAACATGCAAAAATCATTTGCATTTGTAGAAAATTGCATTTCTATGCACTGACAATGAACAATCTGAAATTGAAAGTAAGAAAAAATTGTATTTACAAAGCATCAGAATGAACAAAATACTTAGGAATTAACTTAACCAAGGAGGTGAAAGACTTGTAGACTAAGAACTATAAAACATTGCCAAAAGAAGTTAAAGAAGACATAAATAAATGGAGATCCCATGTTCATAGATTGGAAGACTTAATATGGTTGGGATGTCAGTACTACACAAAATGATCTGCAGATACAATGTAATCCCTATCAAAATTCCAGTGATTTTTTTTCTTGCAGAAATAGAAAAATCCAACCTAAAGTTCATATAGAATCTCAAGGGACCCTGAATCACCAAAACAACTTTGAAAAAGAAGAACAAAGTTGGATGTCTCACACTTCCTTATTTCAAAGCTTACTACAAAGCTACAGTAATGAAAACAATGTGGTATTGGCATAAAGACAGATATATAGACTAATGGAATAGACTAGATGGCCCAGAAATAAACCATCCCATGTGTAATCAAATTATTTTTGACAAGGATGCCAAGACTTCAATCAGGAAAGGGTAGTCTTCAACAAATGGCACTAGGAAAACTGGATATCCACATGCAAAAAATAAAACTGGACCCCTACCTAACACCATATTATAACCATTATTAAGGACCTAAATGTAAGACCTAAAACTATAAAACTCTTAGGACAAAGGATAGGGCAAAATCTTCATGACATTGGATTTGGGAATGATTTCCTGGACATGATACCACAGGCACACTCAACACAAGCACAATAGACAAATTGGATTTCATGAAAAATTTTAAATGTCATCCATCAAAAGACAATATCAACAAGGTAAAAAGAGTAAAAAAAAAAACTCACAGAATAGTAGAAAATATTTGCCAATCATATATTTAATAAGGGATTGATATGCAATATACAGAGAGAACTCCTAAAGCTCAACAAAAAACAATCTGATTCAAAAATGGACAAAAGACATCAATAGATATTTCTCCAAAGAAGATATACAAATGGCCAAGAAGTATATGAAAAGATACTTAACATCACTAATCATTAGGGAAATGCAAATCAAAGCTATTATTATACCTTACACGCACTAGGTTAGCTATAATCAAGAAAAACAAAATAACTGTTGGTAAGGATGATGAACTCTTGTGCATTGTTGGTAAAAACGTAAAATGGCACAGTCACTGTGGAAAACAGTAGGACGTTCCTCAAAAAATTAAAAAGTAGAATTACCTGGGGCGCCTGGGTGGCTCAGTCAGTTAAGCGGCTGCCTTCGGCTCAGGTCATGATCCTGGGGTCCTGGGATCAAGTCCCACATCGGGCTCCTTGCTCAACGGGGAGCCTGCTTCTCCCCTGCCTGCAGCTCCCCATGCTTGTGCTCTCTCCCTCTCTCTGTGTCAAATAAATAAATAAAATATTTTTAAAAAAAAGTAGAATTACCTATGATCCAGCAATTCCACTTCAGGGTATATATCCAAAAGCATTTAAAGCAAGGTCTTTCTTTAAAAAATTAAATTAGCCAACATATAGTGCGTCATTAGTGTTAGATGCAGTGTTCCACAATTCATCAGTTGTGTGTAACACTCAGTGCTCATCACATCACATGCCCTCCTTAATGCTCATCACCCCGTTACCGACCCCCCCCCAACCTGGCTCCCCTCCATCAACCCTCAGTCTGTTTCCTATAGTTAAGAGTCTCTTGGGGCTTGGGTGGCTCAGTCTTTTGTGCATTTGCCTCCGACTCAGGTCATGATCGCAGGGTCCCGGGATCGAGTCTTGCATCGGGCTCCCTGCTCAGCAGGGAGTCTGCTTCTCCCTCTACCCTTCCTCCCTCCTCCTCCTCATCATCTCTCTCTCTAACTCTCCTAAATAAATAAAAAACTTAAAAAAAAAAAAGAGTCTCTCATGGTTTTTCTCCCTCTCTAATGACTTCCCATTCAGTTTTCCTTCCCTTCCCCTATAATCCTCTGCACTGTTTCTTATATTCCGCATATGAGTGAAACCATATAATTGTCTTGTTCTCATTGACTTAGTTTGCTCAGCATAATAGCCTCCAGTTCCATCCACATTGATTGATTGATTGATTGATTGATTGATTGATTTTTAAAGATTTTATTTATTTATTTGACAGAGAGAGAGACACAGCGAAAGAGGGAACACAAGCAGGGGGAGTGGGAGAGGGAGAGGCAGGTTTCCCACGGAGCAGGGAGCCCGATGCGGGGCTGGATCCCAGGACCCCGGGATCATGACCTGAGCCGAAGGCAGACGCTTAACAACTGAGCCACCCAGGCGCCCCCCCATCCACGTTGATTTAAATGGTAAGTATTCATCCTTTCTGATGGCTAATATTCCATTGTGTGTATAGCACATCATTATCCATTCATCTGTTGATGGACATCTTGGCTCTGTCCATACTTTGGCTATTGTGGACATTGCTGCTATAAATATTAGGGTGTGTGTGCCTCTTGGGATCATTACATTTGTATCTTTGGGATAAATACCTAGTAGTGCAATTGCTGGGTCCTAGGATAGCTCTATTTTTAACATCTTGAGGAACATCTATACTGTTTGCCAGAGTGGTTGACCCAGCTTCCATTCCCACCAACAGTATAAATATTTTTATATTTATATATAATAAATATATTTCTCCACATCCTGACCAACATCTGTCGTTTCCTGACTTGTTCATTTTAGCCATTCTGACTGGTGTGATGTGGTGTCTCATTGTGGTTTTGATTTGTATTTCCCTAATGCTGAGTGATGTGGAGTATTTTTTCATGTGTCTGTTAGCCATTTGTATGTCTTCTTTGGAGAAATGTCTGTTCATGACTTCTGCCCAATTCTTGGCTGGATTATTTGTTTTTTTTGGGTGTTGAGTTTGATAACATCTTTATAGATCTTGGAACTAGCCCTTTATCTGATATGTCATTTGCAAATATCTTCTCCCACTCCGTAGGTTGCCTTTTAGTTTTGTTGACTGTTTCCTTTGCTATGCAGAACCTTTTTATCTTGATGAAGTCTCAATAGTTCATTTCTCCTTTTGTTTCCCTTGCCTTTGGAGACGAGTCTAGCAAGAAGTTGCTGTGGCCGAGGTTGAAGAGGTTGCTGGCTGTGTTCTCCTCTAGGATTTGTATGGATTCCTGTCTCACATTTAGGTCTTCCATCCATTTTGAGTTTATCTTTGTGTATGGTGAAAGAGAATGGTCCATTTCATTATTCTACATGTGGCTGTCCAATTTTCCCAGCACCATTTATTGAAGAGACTGTCCTTTTTCCATTGGATATTATTTCCTGCTTTGTTGAAGATTAGTTGCCCATAGAGCTGAAGGTCTATTTCTAGGTTCTCTATTCTGTTTCGTTGATCTATGTGTCTATTTTTGTGCCAGTACCATACTGTCTTGATGATTACAGTTTTGTAATAGAGCTTTAAGTTGGGCATTGTGATGCCACCAGCTTTGGTTTTCCTTTTCAACATTCCTCTGACTATTTGGGTGTTCCACACAAATTTTAGGACTATTTGTTTCAGCTCTGTGAAAAATGTCAATGTATTTTGATGGAGATTGCATTGAATGTGTAGATTGCTCTGGGTAGCATAGACATTTTAACAATATTTGTCCTTCCAATCCATGAGCATGGAGTGTTTTTCCATTTCTTTGTGTCTTCCTCAATTTCTTTCATAAGTTTCTGTAGTTTTTAGAGTATAGATCCTTTATCTCTTTGGTTAGGTTTATTCTGAAATATTTTATGGTTTTTGGTGCAATTGTAAATGGGATTGATTCCTTAATTTCTCTTTCTTCCATATCATTGTTAGTGTATAGAAATGCAACTGATTTCTGTGATTTTTATATCCTGCCACGTTGCTGAATTCTTGTATGAGTTCTAGCAATTTTGGGGTGGAGGCTTTTGGGTTTCCCACATAAAGTTTCATGTCATCTGCGAAGAGTGAGAGTTTGACTTCTTCTTTGCCAATTTGAATGCATTTTACTTCTTTTTGTTGTCTTGATTGCTGAAGGTAGGACTTCTAGTACTATGTTGGACAATAGTGGTGAGAGGGGGCATCCCTGTTGTGTTCCTGACCTTAGGGGAAAAGCTCTCAGTTTTTCTCCATTGAGAATGATATTCACTGTGGGCTTTTTGTATATTTTATGATATTGAGGTATGTTCCCTCTATCCCTACACTGTGGAGAGTTTTAATCAAGAAAGGAGGCTGTATTTTGTCAAATGCTTTTTCTGCATCTATTGAGAGGACCATATGGTTCTTGTCCTTTCTTCTATTAATGTAATATATCACACTGATTTATTTGTGAATGTTGAACAACCCTTGCAGCCTATGAATAAATCCCACTTGGTCATGGTGAATAATCCTTTTAATGTACTGTTGGATCTTATTAGCTAGTATCTCGGTGAGAATTTTGGCATCCATGTTCATCAGGGATATTGGTCTGTAATTCCCCTTTTTGGTGGGGTCTTTGTCTGGTTTTGGGATCAAGGTAATGTTGGCCTCATAAAAAGAGTTTGGAAGTTTTCCTTCCCTTTCTATTTTTTGGAACAGTTTCAGAAGAATAGGTATTAATTCTTTTTTTTTTAAAGATTTTATTTATTTATTTATTTGAGAGAGAGAATGAGAGAGAGAGAGAGCATGAGAGGGGGGAGGGTCAGAGGGAGAAGCAGACTCCCTGCCGAGCAGGGAGCCCGATGTGGGACTCGATCCCGGGACTCCAGGATCATGACCTGAGCTGAAGGCAGTCGCTTAACCAACTGAGCCACCCAGGCGCCCTGGTATTAATTCTTTTTTAAATGTTTGGTAGAATTCCCCTGGGAAATGATCTGGCCCTGGACTCTTGTGTTGGGAGATTTTTGATTACTGCTTCAATTTCCTTACATGGGTGTGTTCAGGTTTTCTATTTCTTACTGGTTCAGTTTTGGTAGTTTATACATCTCTAGGAATGCATCCATTTCTTCCAGGTTGCCTAATTTGTTGACATACAGTTGCTCATAATATGTTCTTAAAATTGTATTTCTTTGGTGTTGGTCATCATCTCTTCTCTTTCATTCATGACTTAATTAATTTGGGTCCTTTCTCTTTTCTTTTTGATAAGTCTGGCCAGGGGTTTATCGATCTTATTAATTCTTTCAAAGAATCAGCTTCTAGTTTCGTTGCTCTGTTCTACTGTTCTTCGGTTTCTATTTCCTTGATTTCTGCTCTAATTTCATTAGTTTTCTTTTCCTGCTGGATATAGGCTTTATTTGCTGTTCTTTCTCCAGCTCCTTTAGGTGTAAGTTTAGCTTGTGTATCTGAGACTTTTCTAATTTTTTGAAAAGGGCTTGTATTGCTATATACTTCCCTCATAGGGCAGCCTTTGCTGTATCCCAAAGGTTTTGAACAGTTGTGTTTTCATTTTCATTTGTTTCCATGAATTTTTTAAAATTCTTCTGTAATTTCCTGGTTGACCCATTAATTCTTTAGTAGGATGCTCTTTAACCTCCAAGTGTTGGACTTCCTTCCAAATTTCCTCTTGTGACCTTGGCTCTTTCCATAGTTTGGCTATTGTGGACATTGCTGCTATAAACATTGGGGTGCAGGTGTCCCTTCAGATCAATACATTTGTATCTTTGGGGTAAATACCCAGTAGTGCAACTGCTGGGTCATAGGGCAGCTCTATTTTCAACTTTTTGAGGAACCTCCATACTGTTTTCCAGAGGCTGCACCAGCTTGCATTCCCACCAGCAGTGTAGGAGGGTTCCCCTTTCTCCACATCCTTGCCAACATCTATTGTTTCCTGACTTGTTAATTTTAGCCATTCTGACTGGTGTGAGGTGGTATCTCATTGAGGTTTTGATTTGTATTTCCCTGATGCCAAGTGATGTTGAGCACTTTCATGTGTCTGTTAGCCATTTGGATGTCTTCTTTGCAGATATGTCTGTTCATGTCTTCTGCCCATTTCTTCATCGCATTATTTATTCTTTGGGTGTTGAGTTTGATAAGTTCTTTATAGATTTTGGATACTAGCCCTTTATCTGATATGTCATTTGCAAATATATTCTTCCATTCTGTCCGTTGTCTTTTGGTTTTGTTGACTGTTTCCTTGCTGTGCAAAAGCTTTTTATCTTGATGAAGTCCCAATAGTTCATTTTTGCCCTTGCTTCCCTTGCCTTTGGTGATGTTTCGAGGATGAAGTTGCTATGGCTGAGGTCGAAGACATTGCTGCATGTGTTTTCCTCAAGGATTTGGATGGATTCCTGTCTCACATTTAGGTCTCTCATCCATTTTGAGTCTATTTTTGTGTATGGTGTAAGGAAATGGTCCAGCTTCATTCTTCTGCATGTGGCTGTCCAATTTTCCTAACACCATTTGTTGAAGAGACTTTTTTTTTTCCATTAGACATTCTTTCCTGCTTTGTCGAAGATTAGTTGACCATAGAGTTGAGGGTCCAGTTTGGGCTCTCTATTCTGTTCCATTGATCTATGTGTCTGTTTTTGTGCCACTACCATACTGTCTTGATGATGACAGCTTTGTAATAGAGCTTGAAGTCCGGAATTGTGATGCCGCCAGCTTTGCTTTTCTTTTTCAACATTCTTCTGGCTATTCGGGGTCTTTTCTGGTTCCACACAAATTTTAGGATTATTTGTTCCATTTCTTTGAAAAAAGTTGATGGTATTTTGATAGGGATTGCATTAAATGTGTAGATTGCTCTAGGTAGCATAGACATTTTCACAATATTTGTTCTTCCAAACCATGAGCATGGAACATTTTTCCATTTCTTTGTGTCTTCCTCAATTTCTTTCATGAGTATGCTATAGTTTTCTGAGTACAGATTCTTTGCCTCTTTGGTTAGATTTATTCCTAAGTATCTTATGGTTTTGGGTGCAATTGTAAATGGGATTGACTCCTTAATTTCTCTTTCTTCTTTCTTGTTGGTGTATAGAAAAGCAACTGATTTATGTGTATTGATTTTTATATCCTGCCATGTTGCTGAATTCTTGTATGAGTTCTAGCAGTTTTGGGGTGGAGTCTTCTGGGTTTTCCACATAAAGTATCATATCATCTGCACAAGGTGAGAGTTTGACTTCTTTGCTGATTAGGATGCCTTTTATTTCTTTTTGTTGTCTGATTGCTGAGGCTAGGACTTCTAGTACTATGTTGAATAGCAGTGGTGATAGTGGACATCTCTGCCGTGTTGCTGACTTTAGGGGAAAAGCTCTCAGTTATTCCCCATTGAGTATGATATTCGCTGTGAGTTTTTCACAGGTGGCTTTTATGATATTCAGGTATGTACCCTCTATCCCTCCACTCTGAAGAGTTTTAATCATGAAAGGATGCTGTACTTTGTCAAATGCTTTTTCTGCATCTATTGAGAGGACCATATATGGTTCTTGTCCTTTTATTAATGTATTGTATCACATTGATTGATTTGCAAATGTTGAACCAACCTTGCAGCAGCCCAGGAATAAATCCCACTTGGTTGTGGTGAATAATCCTTTTAACATACTGTTGGATCCTATTGGCTAGTATTTTGGTGAGAATTTGCATCCATATTCATCAGGGATATTGGTCTGTAGTTCTCCTTTTTGATGGGGTCTATGTCTGGTTTTGGGATCAAGGTAATGCTGGCCTCATAAAAAGAGTTTGGAAGTTTTCCTTCCCTTTCTATTTTTTGGAACAGTTTCAGAAGAATAGGTATTAATTCTTTTTTAAATGTTTGGTAGAATTCCCCTGGGAAAGCATCTGGCCACCTGGGCTCTTGTTTGTTGGGAGATTTTTGATTACTGCTTCAATTTCTTTACTGGTTATGGGTCTTTTCAGGTTTTCTATTTCTTACTGGTTCAGTTTGGTAAGTTTATACATCTCTAGGAATGCATCCATTTCTTCCAGATTGCCTAATTTACTGGCATATAGTTGCTCATAATATGTTCTTAAAATTGTTTGCATTTCTTTGGTGTTGGTTGTGATCTCTTCTCTTTCATTCATGATTTTATTAATTTGGGTCCTTTTCCTTTTCTTTTTGATAAGTCTGGCCAGGGGTTTATCAATCGTGTTAGTTCTTTCAAAGAACCAGCTCCTAGTTTTGTTGATCTGTTCTACTGTTCTTTTGGTTTCTATTTCATTGATTTCTGCTCTGATCTTTATTATTTCTCTTCTCCTGCTGGGTTTAGGCTTTATTTGCTGTTCTTTCTCCAGCTCCTTTAGGTGTAGGGTTAGGCTGTGTATTTGAGACCTTTCTTGTTTCTTGAGAAAGGCTTGTATTGCTATATACTTTCCTCTTAGGACCACCTTTGCTATATCCCAAAGATTTTGAACAGTTGTATTTTCATTTTCATTTGTTTCCATGAATTTTTAAAATTCTTCTTTAATTTCCTGGTTGACCCATTCATTCTTTAGTAGGATGTTCTTCAGCCTTCAGGTATTTGAGTTCTTTCCAACTTTCCTCTTGTGATTGAGTTCTAGTTTCAAAGCACTGTGGTCCAAAAATATGCAAGGGATGATCCCAATCTTTTGGTACCGGTTGAGACATACCCAGGATGTGATCTATTCTGGAGAATGTTCCATGTGCACTGGGTATTCTCTTGCTCTGGGATGGAATGTTCTTAATATATCTGTGAAGTCCATCTGGTCCAGTGTGTCATTTAAAGCCTTTATTTCCTTGTTGATCTTTTGCTTAGATGATCTGTTCATTTCAGTGAGGGGGTGTTAAATTCCCCTACTATTGTTGTATTATTGGCAATTTGTTTCTTTGTTATTAATCGGCTTATATAATTGGCTGCTCCCATGTTAAGGCCATAGATATTTAAAATTGTTAGAACTTCTTATTGGATAGACCCTTTAAGTATGATGTAGTGTCCTTCCTCATCTCTTATTATAGTCTTTGGTTTAAAATCTAATTTGCTGACATAAGGATTGGCACCCCAGCTTTCTTTTAATGTCCATTAGCATTGTAAATTGTTTTCCATCCCCTCACTTTCAATCTGGAGGTATCTTGGGTCTAAAATGAGTTTCTAGCAGGCAGCATATCAATGGGTCTTGTTTATTTATCCAATCTGATACCCTGTGTCTTTTGACTGGGGCATTTAGCCCATTTACATTCAGCGTAACTACTGAAAGATATGAATTTAGTGCCATTGTATTTCCTGTAAAGTGATTGTTACTGTATATTGTCTCTGTTCCTTCCTGGTCTATGTTACTTTTAGGCTCTTTCTTTGCTTAGAGAACCCCTTTCAATATTTCTTGTAGGGCTGGTTTTGTGTTTGCAAATTCTTTTAGTTTTTGTTTGTCCTGGAAGCTTTTTATCTCTCCTTCTATTTCTATTTTCAATGACAGCCTAGCTGGATATAGTATTCTTGGCTGCATATTTTTCTCATTTAGTGCTCTGACGATATCATGCCAGTCCTTTCTGGCCTGCCAGGTGTCTGTGGATAGATCTGTGGCCAATCTAATGTTTCTACCATTGTAGGTTACAGATCTCTTGTCCCAATTTTCTGTCTTGAGACTTGTAAGTTTTACTATTAGATGTCGGGGTGTTGACTTATTTTTATTGATTTTGATGGGGGTTCTCTGTGCATCCTGGATTTTGATGCCTGTTTCCTTCCCCAAATTAGGGGAGTTTTCTGCTATAATTTACTCCAATATACCTTCTGTCCCCCTCTCTTTCTTCTTCTTCTGGGATCCCAATTATTCTAATGTTGTTTCGCTTTATGGTATCACTTATCTCTTGAATTCTGCCCTCATGATCCAGTAGTTGTTTATCTCTCTTTTTCTCAGCTTCTTTATTCTCCATTATTTGGTCTTCTATATCACTAATTCTCTCTTCTGCCTCATTTATCCTAGCAGTTAGAGCCTCCATTTTTTATTGCACCTCATTAATAGCCTTTTTGATTTTGACTTGGTTAGATTTTAGTTCTTTTATTTCCCCAGAAAGGGATTCTCTAGTATCTTCCATGCTTTTTTCAAGCCCAGCTTGTATCTTTATAATCATCATTCTGAACTCTAGTTCTGACATCTTACCAATGTCTATTATTGATTAGGTCCCTGGCAGTTAGTACTGCCTCTTGTTTTGTTTTGTTTTGTTTGAGATGACTTTTTCTGTCTTGTCATTGTGTCCAGAGATGAATAGATGAATGAGAGAACAAAATGCTAAAAGGGTAAGAACAACCCCAGAAAAATATATACTAAACAAGTCAGAAGAGACCCAAAACTGGGGGCAAAGAAAGGGGAAAGAAAAAAAAAAAAGAATATGATCAGGCTGGTGAATAGAACAGAGCACACACTAGATTTTGGGTGTATTTGGTCTGTTAGATGAAATTTCCTCCCAAAATTTTAAAGAAAGAAGAACTTATCTATATACAAAAATAAGGGTAAATACGGTGAAGGGATGGAATATGACTATAAAGATATAACTTAAAAAGGATTTTCAGAAAGGAATTGATAAGAAGTTGGTTAAAAAAAGAATGAAAAAAACTTAAAAAAAAGTAGAGAATGTGATCAGGCGGTAGACTAGGACAATGTCATACACTAGATTTAGGGTATATTTTGGTCTGTTAGAAGAAACTGTATCCCAAAACCTTAAATAAAGTAAAACTTATATATATACAAAAAATAAGGTTAAATACAATGAGGGGATAGAATATGACTGTAAAAATTAAAACTAAAAAAGTTTTTTAAAAAATATTTTATTTATTTATTTGACAGAGAGAGACAGTGAGAGAGGGAACACAAGCAGGGGGAGTGTGACAGGGAAAAGCAGGCTTCCCACCGAGCAGGGAACCTGATGTGGGGATGGATCCCAGGACCCTGGGATCATGACCTGAGCCGAAGGCAGACCCTTAACAACTGAGCTAATAAGGCGCCCCGAAAACTAAAAAAGATTTTAAAAAAAGAATTGATAAGATGTTGGTTGAAAAAGGAAAGAAGAAAAATTCAACTAAAAAAAATAGAAAAAGAAAGAAAGAAAATTTTAAAAATTAACTTTGAAAGACTAAAGAATCAGGAGGAAAAAAGCCATGAATTCTATGTGCTGTATTCCCCTAGCGCTGGAGTTCTACCATTCCCATTGATCGGTAAACTTGGTCTTGGCTGGCTGTTCTTGCTGATCTTCTGGGGGAGGGGCCTGTTGTCGTGGTTTCCAAATGTCTTTGCCGGAGGCCGAATTGCCCCGCCCTTGTCGGTCCGAGCTAAGTAATCTGCTCAGGTTTGTTCTCGGGAGCTTTTGTTCCCTGCAAGCTTTCCCTACAGCTTTGGAGGACGAGAGTGAAAATGGCAGCCTCCCAATCTCTACCCCGGAGGAGCTGAGAACTCGGGGCCCCGCTCCTCAGTGCGCCCCCAGAGAAAAGCAGTCAGTCACCCCCATGTCCCCGGTCTCCAGCCACATTCGTGCTCCCCCGGCCCGTGACTGAGCACCTCCATATCCGGCACCCGACCGGGTGCGAAGTCTCCAAACCCAGCAGATCCCTGCGGTGCGCTCCCGCACCGCTCCTCCCGGGGGAGGAAGGGGAGTCTCCCCGGCTCTGCCGCTTGTTGGGTCCCTGCTGGAGGAGCAGTGGCCCGACTGGGCCGCGGATCACAGTTTGTGGCATCCCCGAGCTGAGAGCCCGCGCCTCGGCTCCGTCTCTGCAGCCGGCTTCCCCGCTCCGATACCTGGGAGCTCTGCCGCACTCAGGCACCCCCGGTCTTTCTGTGACCCCGAGGGTCCTGAGACCACACTGTCCCGCGAGGGTTCCACCCCCGCTTAGCCACTGGAGTGACGTCCCTCAGCGGAACCAATTTCTAAAAGTTCCGATTTTGTGCTCCGCAGCTCTATCACTTGCCAGAAGCGGCCGACAGAGGTCCCCTCCCCCGCTGTCTATCCTCCCAAATATCGCCTCCAATTCCCTTCTCCGCACGTCCTACCTTCCAGAAAGTGGTGGCTTTTCTGTTCAGAGTTGCT
Organism: Eumetopias jubatus; assembly: GCF_037043125.1. Classification (NCBI taxonomy): domain Eukaryota; kingdom Metazoa; phylum Chordata; class Mammalia; order Carnivora; family Otariidae; genus Eumetopias; species Eumetopias jubatus. Next base: position 135,163,139 of record NW_028274809.1, on the reverse strand, counting down.
GCTCTTCTTTTCTTCGATCTTTTGTTGAGAATGGTTTGATAACTATCTTGCTGAATTCCTGGGACCAGAGGAGATTTAGGTCTCCTGCTCCGCCGCCATCTTGCTCCGCCCCCTAACAGTAACTTTTAAAAAAGCCAGATGTTTATTCTCTTTCACTGGGTCCTGTTAGGTGCTGCACTCCCCAGCATGCTGGCTCTTCTCTCTAATTGTTCCACCATGCAGCGCTGACTGACCCATTAAATGCAGCAGGCACAGTGCCAAAGGATCCATGAAAATGTTTTAATCTCATTTAGAATCGGAGAAAATAATTAAATATAATAATGAATATATAAAAATGAATCCAGCCTGGATTATATTTGCCACTATATCAATGCAGTTGTAAAATAGAAGTTTTAATACTTTTTTTTTCTTAATGGAAGAAGGGGCCCGGAAAGCCATTGGTATCCCGCGCTCTCCAGAGTCATAATGCAGCCTGGTCACCCCCTGCTGGATGTTTACTGTCATTCTATGGTCCTCTCTTATCTCAGCATGGTGCTGAAAGGAGAAGAAATGGAAGGTGGGGATAAGATCTCTCTCTTTAAGGGCATAACCTGGGAGTTGCACATATTATTTTTATAATCCATGGTCTCAGTCTTAATCCATGGCTATACCCAGCAACTAAGGAGGCTGAAAACACAGTATTTTGGGCTTCCTGGGGCCAGCTAAAAAGTCTATCGTAGTCTGAGTCTATTGTAATGTGAAGGAAGAACTGCTATTGGGAGAACCAGCTCCTTTTGCTGCAGTGACCTTTCTAGATGCTTCTCTGGGTTCTCATCCAGCTCTTCCTCACTAGAACACATGCTGTCCACTTTGCCACGGTCTCCACCTTGTGATCATCTCACTCATGTATGTACCTGCCTAGGCTTTTTAGGCATTTAAGATTCCCACCCCTGTGCTAAGGAGATTACAGCAGTCTAAAAGCAGATGAGACAGTTCGATGAACTGGGGGGTGGCAGTGGGGGTGGGGGTGTGGTGTTGCTGTTTGTCTTGCTTCTCCTGTATTTGGCATAAGGTCTGACATGTAAGTGATTGAAAAGGATTCAACTTCTTTTCCAGTATTTAATTTTGAAACTTGGCTCCCATGCATGTTTTCAGCACTCATTTGGTCTCGGGTGGCTTGAGAACCAATACCCTACGTCTTTTGCCCTTTCTCTGTGCCATATTTCCCTTAGCCTGATTTCTTTGGTCTTGATCCTGTTTGTTTGTTTTTTTTTATGGGACCATTCATGAAGTCTTCCAAAATTCAACATTAAAGGTTAAGTTCTACCATACTAGAAAGGCAATTTTTCCACTTGGTTTATAATATTGCAATACTGACTCTTTTTTCAAAACTTTATTAGGGAAAATTTCAACTATATCCCCAAATTTTAAAATTAGAAAAGGTGAGAGAGAATAATGAATCCCCCAGCATGTATATCATCTATCATCAACAATTATTAACTTAGAGCTAATCTTACTTCACCTCCACCATCTTCCTCCTACCATCAGGTTATTTTTAAGGAAGTGCAAGACAATATATAATTTCACCCCTAAATATTTCAGGATGTATCTCTGTACCTGCTATCTGCCAACCACCCCAAAACATAGTGGCTTATAACAACAACCATTGATTTGCTCACACTTCTGCAGTTAGGCCAGGCTTACCTGGTGATTCTGCAATGATCTCCGCTGTGGTGGTTCATGCAGCTGCAGAAAATCTAGTGGCTTGAGGGGGCTGGGCCAGTCTAGGATTGCCTCACTCACGTGTCTGGGGTCTTGGTGCTGGCTGCCAACTGGGGCTCTCTCTCCATGTCATATCTCTTCCTTCAATAGTCTGATTCTGCTTCTTATGTGGCGATGGCAGCATTTGAAGAAGGTGAAAGTGGAAACTACAAGACTCCTTAATGTCTGGGCTTCAGAACCCATGCAACTTCACTTCTAGCTCATCCTACCGGCCTAAACAAATCACAGGGTCAGCCCAGGTAGAAGGGGTAGGAAAGAGGCTCCTTCCCTTCATGAGAGGAATTGCAAAGTCCTGTGGCCAGGCATTTTATCTACCACAGTCTCTACAACACAAGGACTCTGCTTTGAAACAGAATGATTCCACTGTCAAACCTAAAAAAAGTAATAATATTATATAATGATTTATGATTGATTTGTACCTTCAGAATTATAGAATACAAATAGTGTTAACACAAAACAGTAGTGTTTGGGGATAGTGTGTGTGTGTGTGTGTGTGTGTGTGTGTGTGTGTGTTTTGTGTTTTGGTAGATATTATTAATGGGGATTTGAACTTGAATAGAAACACAGTAATCTCCAGGATTTAGATTCTAATGTGTCTAACCGGCTCCTTTAAAAAGTATTTTTCTAACTTTAAAAAAAATTAAGATGTTTCATTATTAAAGGAATAAGGAGCCTCTTCGGAGAAATTATGTATTTAATTCACTGCAGTTTGCTTTCTAATTTGCTCAATAATAATGCAAATGGACCATTAAAATGTTTCTCATGTTGCAGTTTCTGAGAGTTTAGAGATGGAGAGAAACTAACCAGGGCTGAATCCCTGACCTCCTCAACAATGATCCTAAATGTGCCTTTGTGATAAGCCAGGGCAGCTGCAGACCCCAACGGCTGCCAGTCAGTCTATAAGTGGCCCACAAATCCCAAATGCCAGGAAGCTGGCCAGGTGCAGCCTCTGTCCAGCTAACAGGGCTCCCGCTAACTCATTTTTAATTGTAGAGTCACTTTATTAATAATCAAGGTCATGAGTACATAATTAGTCTTATCAACAGCAAAAAGACTTTTAGTAAAGGGATTCAAAGCTCATTTACAAAAAAAAATTAGATAATTTACATATAAAAAATAAAGTCTGAGGAGACTATGGGCTTTTTGGAGGGCAGAAATCCTCAAAGAACCTGGGAGGCATCACTGAATTGCAGGAGTGATAAAGGTTATGAACCCTGGCTTTAGAGTAGGCAGCTTAGCCTCTTGTTACCATATGACCTTAGACCAGTTACTTAACTTCCCTGAACTTTAGCTTCCTCATAGTGTTGCTTTGAGAGTCAAATGAGATGATCTGTATAAAGTATTTAGTGGCAAGCCTGGCACATTTAAGCATAAGACACATAATAGTTATTATTGGGAAGCATGTATCAGTCAACTTTATATTCCCAGATTCTATCAAAATGCTCTGTTCAATGTAGATGGTCAATTAACACAAACGAACTTACTGTGACTGTGCTAAAGATGTGTGTTATCTCCTGACCAGTCACATTCCTTTCTTGCAAAACCTGCCCCTGCCCCTTCCTTAGCCTGTATAGTGTCACTGCTTCCTGTTTGGACAAAACTGATTTGCCAGGGGGCGCCTGGGTGGCTTAGTCGGTTAAGCGTTTGCCTTCAGCTCAGGTCAGGTCATAATCTCAGGGTCCTGGGATGGAGCCTAGGACTGAGCCCCACGTCGGGCTCCCTGCTCAGCGGGGAGTCTGCTTCTCCCTCTGCCCCTCGCCCCACTTGTGCTCTCTCTCTCATAAGTAAAATCTTTAAAAAAAAAAAAAAATGAAAGCACAGGGTCTGCAAAGCCTCAGGTATTTACTACCTGGCCCTTTATAGAAAAGGCTGGCCAACTCCCTTTGCATATTAAAAAGTAAGCCAAGGGGCGTCTGGGTGGTGCAGTCTCTTGAGTGTCCCACTCTTGGTTTCAGCGCAGGTCATGCTCTCAGGCTCCACCCTCAGCGTGGAGTCTGCTTGAGACTCTCTCTGCCCTCCCCACTGTGTGCTCTCTCGCTCTTTCTCTGTAAAGTAAATAAATAAATCTTTAAAAAACAAAAAACAAAAAAGTAAGCCGGAAAGGCCACCTGCAGAGAGAAGTGGGAAAGCGGCATAGGCAACAGAGCATGTGGCCACAGAAAGCAACGGAGCAGAGAAAGGCATGGCAGGAAAGAGGGAGGCTTGACGAGGCCTGGAGGACCCATTTGGAAGAGGGCTTGCCCTCCTGGTTGGCGAGTCGTGCTGGCTGCGGGCGGGAGGCCTCAGTTCCTCCCCACCTGGACCTCAGATGGCCGCTGGCTTCCCCTGGAGTGAGTGACGCAGAAGGGAGCAAGGGGAAGGCCACAGTGTCTTTTCTGACCTAGCTTCAGAAGCCACACACCATTGTTTCTGCAATCCTATCAGTTATACACAGGTCAGGCCCATTCAGGGTGGGAGGCCCCACGCCAGGGCAAGAACATGTGGAGAGGAGAGTTTCTGGAGGCCATCAGGTGACATTCCAGGGTCTCTGAGGTCCCTCTGATCTCCCCCCATTATCTTATGAGAACCGTCTTCCTCGTCTTCACTTAAGATAACAAGAGCATTTCGGTATCCTCGCAACAAATGAACCCTGAGAAAGCGATGAAAGGAGAAAAAGACCCTGTTATTTGAGCCATCGCCTCTAATCAAAGTGGAGGTCTCTGAGGTCTTGCGCTTCTGAGGGCTTCCTTGGTAGCGTCACATCTCTCCCTGGCATGTAGCATTCCGCACCAGCCTCTCCTCATCTACGCACCAGGAGTGACCGTCAGGCCCTGGGGATGCAGCCACAGACAAAATAGGAAAAGACCCTGCTCCCTAGAGATGACATTCCAGCGCGGGGAGACAGACACCAAAGAAATAGACACACCAGTGGTGCCTGGGGTGCTCAGTGGGCTGAGCATCTGCCCTCGACTCAGGTCATAATCTCGGGGTCCTGGAATCGAGCCCCACATCGGGCTCCCTGCTCAGCGACGAGTTGGCCTCTCCCTCTCTCTCTGCCCCCCCTCCCCAATGTGCTCTCTCTCTCTCTCTCTCAAATAAATAAACAAAAAATCTTAAAAAAAAAAAAGGAAATAGACAAACCAGACGGTGGAAAGTGTTATAAAGATAATCAAAGATAAAAGGCGTGTGTGTGTTATTTTATAAAGGGTGGTTGGACAAGGCCTCTCTGTTGAAGTGGCATCTGAGCAAAGACCTACAAGAAAGAGAGGAAGTGATCCTCAAGAATCTGAGGAGAGAGGGCCCAGGAGTTTGCTGGGGAGTCGAGAATTGAGCAGTCTGTAGGAGAGTCTTTTAAAATGGGACTAGGACAGGTCCTGCAGCCACGGAGCCATTGGTGATTCAGGGATGCAGGAGAGAGGGGGATGAGATGCGGGAGAGAGGGGGATGAGATGTGGGAGAGAGGGGGATGAGGTGCGGGAGAGAGGGGGATGAGATGCGGGAGACAGGGGGATGAGATGCGGGAGAGAGGGGGATGAGATGCGGGAGAGAGGGGGGATGAGATGCGGAAGAGAGGGGGATGAGATGCGGGAGACAGGGGGATGAGATGAGGGAGACAGGGGGATGAGATGTGGGAGACAGGGGGATGAGATGCGGGAGACAGGGGGATGAGATGCGGGAGAGAGGGGGATGAGATGCGGGAGACAGGGGGATGAGATGCGGGAGAGAGGGGGATGAGGTGCGGGAGAGAGGGGGATGAGATGCAGAGGCTGAAGAAAGGTAACCGCCCCCTCCCACTCGGACCCCGCTTGCAGCCTAACAGGAGGGAGGACGGGATGTGATGCTGATGGGAGCAGGTTGAAGATGTAGAGATGACGAATGAAGTTCTGGCAATCCAGAGAGCAAGCCACTTAGGGCAGTGCTTCAGAACCTTTAATGTGGGATGAGTCATCCGATGACTTTGTTAAGACGCAGATCCCGATTCAGTCAGTCTGAGTGGGGTCTGAGTTTCTGCGTTGGTGACAAACTCCCTGGGGATGCCTGCACTGTGTGTCCAGGGCTACCTTTTAAGTAGGAAGAGATGTAGGGTGCACGTAGTATTTGTGGGCCGTGTGTAGGGACCTTTGAGGTTTGTGGCCATCGATTGGAGTGTGAACAGTCCCCCCAGCTGGTGTTCTTCTCTTGCTGCTTGGGTACAGGGATGGAGTCGGGGGAGAGTTGGGTTTCCTCAAGGCTGAAGACAGAGCCAAGGAATTAGTGATCTTTATGAGGGAGCGTTTTTAAAAATGGACCATTTAATCTAGGTGGGGTCCAGCAGGAAGTGAAAAACAGATATGACAGATGATAAAAACAATGACAGGGCCACGGAATTGCTGGGATGGGGGAATTACAGGCAGTAGCTAAATAGAGACGAGGTGGTTGGGAAGTGAGGGGCTTCAGACCGAGGTTTAGAGGGGATGACAGGGTCAAGTGTCTGACCTCCAGAGTGGCAAGCTGAAGATCATCTGAGGTGAGGAGGTCAAGAAACAGAGAGGCCAAGGTGTAAGATGGATCATTCCCCAAAGAGTGACAGAAGTGGCTGCTGAAAATGAAGATCATGAGCCCAATACTCAAGTCATTAAGGAGCCAGGCATAATAGAGTGGCTGGCAGATGAGGGCAGGTTTTTTGTCTGATGGCATGGACTTTGAAGGAGCTTTGTACCAGACTTCTGCCAGGTGCTGGGTATAGGAGACGGACACAGTCCCTCTCCTAAGTGCAATGGAAGGCCAGCGAGGGTTTCAGACAAGGGCTACAGACTCGGTGTGCGCCCTGCCCCCATCCCAAACTCTAACAACCCAAGGTGATGGTATTCAGAGGTAGGACAGGTGCTGGGGAAGGTAACACTCTTTACAAAACATATTTGCCACATGGCCCATGCCATGGCTTACACCCCTCATTTCATGTGCCGGGTAGGCATCCAGGGCACTGATACTGCCATCCGCATTTGGCAGACGAGGACAGCGGGCTTGGAGACCAGTGACGGGCAGAGCCTCTTGTCCTGCCTCCCTCTGAACCCTGTCCCGTCCCTGCTCTGCAGCTCTGATGGGCACCAATGCTGGGGGAAGGGTACTCAGCCAGAAATGGGGAGAAGGGAAGGCTGCGGAGGCCTGAAGATTGGATTCCGTCAGCTTGACCCAAGGCACAGGGATTGTTCTGCATACTTTCTGCTCTTTTATTATGACTTTCATTCACAGGCACCTTTCAAGTGTCTTCACTGTCCATGACATCTGATAATATGTACTTAGATATTTGTGATGGCATGTTTGAACAAAGATGTTAAAAGAACAAAGGGCCCCGGGAGGGCCTCCCTGTGTCTACTAACCTAGAGAACAAATGTGCAATGGGCGGGGGGGGGGGGGGGGGCGGGGGGGCAGGGAGGCTGTCTCGGCCCTGAGGTTTCTTTTCCAGGGGTCTCAATACAGTTCATCTTGCACAAGGACAGCATTATGTCTAGTGAACTTTGGTGTGGGCAGGTGAGATATTAGAGGAGTTTCAAGGCTGCTGCAATTGATGACACCAGCTTAGGACATGAGAGACTGGCAGAGCCGGAAAAGGAGCCCATGTTCCTTATTTTACAAACACACAAGCCAATGGCCTTGTCCACAGGCTCAGCATTGGTTAGCGCAACAGAGAGGACATGAATCCCTGCCTCCCAGCTGTTTCTCTAATTTCTCTAATCCTCTTAAAAAGAATTGCTACAAAACCAAACAACCAAAACTGTGGAAAGAACTGGCATTTTTTTGGATGAGCATGGCCTTCATTAAAGAGAGTTTTGTCAATATGCTCTTGGTGCCATTTCTCCCATGAATCATGAATGTCCTGTGGACAAAGCCCTGGCCAGGTATACCTGCCCATGTCTTGGCATCGTGGACTTTGAACTGTCAGCAGGATGAATGGATGGACAGGTGGGTGGGTGGGTGGTTGGGTGGGTGGAGGGATGGATGAATGGGTGGGTGGGTGGGTGGGTATGTGAATGTACGGATGAATGCAGGGAGGAGTTGGAGAATATTACCTAGACATCCTCAGAGTACAAATTCTGTGACATAAAACATTAGAATTAACGTTATTTAGTTTTTCTGGCACAGAACACTGTGTCTTGGTGGAAAAACTCTGCTGTTGCCTAGCAGTGTAGACATGAGCAGTCAATTAATTACATGTAGTTACTACTGTTTTTTTAATGGATCCTGACTCCCTCAGTGGAGAGACAGTAAATAATTAAAACACTTGCTCCTAAACTGTCCTAAATATTCTTTTGGAGCAGCTGTGAAAATCAACCTTCCTGAGAGATAGAGAAGGGGAGAGAAGAATGAAAAGGAATTAACCCTTAGCACCTTCCCTTTCAGAATGTATCAAGCAGTAAAAAATCACCAGTGGATGCCAAGAGTGGTAGAGATGTCTATGGCTAGCAGAGGAACAGCAGGTTCCAGGGAGAAAAAACAGAGTATTAATAAAGGTGTGTTGGCTCTCTTGCCCCGGGGGTTCTGCTGGGCGCATGACTAGGTTTGCAAGTCACTAGGCTTGCCTGTGGAGGGCTGGACCCAAAGGTGTTTTGCTGCTTTTGGAATAAGGCAGACCTGGGTGCTATTTCCCTAGCTGTGGGACCCTCGACTAGTTTACTTAACCTCCCTGAGCCTTAATTTACTCATTTGTGATTAAGAACAAGACCGTCCAGAGTAAGTGTTGTAGCACCTGGGTGTTAGGGCGCGCTCAGTGAAGCGCTCACAGCGTGGGCCTTCCCTCTCCCCGCGTTGCTGCAGGAAGCGGCCACGGGGAGGAAGGAGCTCTGCAGGAGGAGAGCCCTCCCGGCAACTCCCTAACCGCTCTGGGCGGTCCCTCCGCACGCGGACGAGTCCATTCGCGGGTTCTGGAGACAGCGCGCCCCCTAGAGGCCGACCTAAGGAACAAGGGTTCCTTCCAAGGTAAGGACTGATTAAAAAGCTTTGGGACCCCTAGGCTAATGCACAGGGTGGAAAGGGGCTAATGAAAGACAGCGCAGCTGTTGATTTAGTTTTCTGGAAACCTAGAGGGTTTCCCGTCGGTCCTAATCTGCCTCCCCAGGCCGCCGAACTGACCACAGTTGGCTAAAGCTGAAAAAGCTACTTTGTTCAAGTGGCAAAGACTCAGATTCAACTAACATTTACTGAGCACCCACTATGTTTCAATCTCTGGGCTGGGTGCTTTCACTTACATTATCCCGTTTAAATTCAGCAAGCCTTTGAGGGAGGGTTTATCTTGTTTTTCTGATACGGTAACTAGGAGAAATTATGTGCACGTGGTTGAAACATGGCTACACCAGGATTTGTTTAGTTTGTTAGGGTTGCAATCCCAAACTGCCACAAACTGGGTGGCTTAAAGAACAGAAACGTACTGTCTCATAGTTCTGGAGGCTAGGAGTCTGAAACAAGGTGTTGGTAGAGTTGGTCCCTCTAAAGGCTGTAAAGGTAGGATCTGTTTCAGACCTTTCTCTTTGGATGGTAGATGGCTGTTCTCATGGTCACATGGTATTCAGTCTGTATGCAGATCCGCCCTCAATTTCCCCTTTTCATAAGGACACTAGTCATATGGGATTAGGGTCCACCCTAAGGACCTTGTTTTAAATTGACTACATTTGTAAAGATTCTATCTCCAAATAAAGTCACTTTCTGAGGTTCTAGGGGTTAAAACTTCAACATATAAATTTGGGGGGACTCAATTCAACCATAATGGCATTTAACCCAGAACTCCTGATTCTAAGCCTGCTATTTGCCTATATAGCAGGGTTCTTATGCTTGGGTGTACATTGGATTTACCTAGATAATTTTTAAAAGTTATTGATGCCTGGGTTCTATCCCCACAGGTTATGATCTAATAGACAGTGTATGTCTGGACATTAGGATTTAGAAAATCTCCCCAGGTGGTTCTAGGAGCAGCCAAGCTTAGAACCACTGGCTTAGAGCATCTTTTCATCATCATTTTTGGGCTCCATCTCAGAGGAAGGCAGCATTCTGTCCTTGCTGTATGATCAGGGAAAGAAGGTCAAATTTGTCTTCAATGTCCCAAACTAGGCCACATTTCTGTTTCCCCTTTTAATGCGTTAAGAACATTTGATTCTCACACCTGTCACAATCAGAACCTAGCACAGCGCCTGACACACAATACATTTTAACAAATGTCTGAAGAAGTGTGGGAGGGAAAAGAATCATAAAGGAAGAAATGCAAAGAGATGGGATATAGAATTGGGAAATTCTTGAAAAAGAGATATTTCCTGGGGGCGCCTGGGTGGCTCAGTTGGTTAAGCGACTGCCTTCGGCTCAGGTCATGGTCCCAGGGTCATGGGATCGAGCCCCGCATCGGGCTCCCTGCTCGGTGGGGAGCCTGCTTCTCCCTCTCCCACTCCCCCTGCTTGTGTTCCCTCTCTCGCTGTCACTCTCTCTCTCTCTCTCTCTCTCTGTCAATTAAATAAATAAATAAAATCTTTAAAAAAAAAAAAGAGAGATATTTCCTGGTACCCACTGAAGGAGAATGTCAGTACAAATAGTGATCAATGACAGATAATCTGCCAAGGATATGCCTCCCAGGGATGCCAAACAAGGGCTTCAAGTCAGATTCACAACTTGAGATTCAACTGTTGTGCTTGAAGTGAGGACTAACTAATCTTGGGTTGTCATTTTTCCTTCCCCTCCATCGCCCCCAGGGCTGGTGAATGACCCTCCAAGAGGGTCTTATCCGAATGTTGAATATCCCTGGCAGACAAAGAGTGAAATCCTGACTTCATTGTCTTGTGAGGTGGAGAGTGAGTAACCTGGTTTTCTTGTGCCCTGGCTACTTTCCCCACCCTGGGCCTAATCCATCTCCACGCTCTGGGCTAATTGGGGCTGACTGGGAATGAGCTAATTAGGACAGGTGTTCCCTTATATGCATTACCAGACAGAGCACATACTTCCAGGGGAAAATGAATTCATACGTCAAAGTAATGGGAGATATTTGACAAACACAACTACTTGAAATGAAAAATAACCTATTAGATTACAGAACCAAGTATCTATACAAAAACAGATGAATCAATAATTGACCTAATGGCCTGTATTGGCCTAACAAACATACAAAAGAGATTTAAAAATATATGGCTATTAAAAAAAGGAATAAGAAAAGAAACCAATAAGAAATCTTAGATATGCAAAATATAAAAGTTGAAATGAACACATCAGAAGGATAAATAACAGAATGGATAGAGATGCAGAACAAGTTAGCAACTTGGGAGACCAGGTAGAGGAAACCTCTCAGAAGAAAGAAGGAAAGGACAAAGAAGTATAAAATATAAAGAAAAAGGAAAGTTATTTGGAAGATAGAAGTACTACCACGTGGGTAATAAGAGTCCTAAAAAAAGGAAAAATAAAATTGAAGAGAAAGAAATGTTTGAAGGAAAACTGAGATAATTTTCTGTAATTATAAAAATAGGAAAGATTGAAAGGAGTATATAGGAGATATAAGGAAAAATTCCACATCAGGACATTTTACATTAAAATTAAGAATTTCAAAGAAGCAGGGGGACTCTTAAAAGACTGCAAAGAGAGAGAGAAGATCATGAAAAGAACACAGAAGTCAGACTGACATCAGATTTTTCAACAGGACCAACTGATTCAAGAATATAGTGGAGTGGTATTTTCAAAATATTGCAGAAAAAGAAATTAGAAACATCCTCTATCCTTACATCCAATCTGCCATTTATTTTTTCTTTTTTTTTAAAAAAAGATTTTATTTATTTATTTGACAGAGAGAAAGACAGTGAGAGCAGGAACACAAGCAGGGGGAGTGGGAGAGGGAGAAGCAGGCTTCCCATGGAGCAGGGAGCCCGATGTGGGGCTCGATCCCAGGACTCTGGGATCACGACCTGAGCTGAAGGCAGACGCTTAACGACTGAGCCACCCAGGTGCCCCCAATCTGCCATTTAAAAGCAAGGGCATCGTAAAAAAAAAAAAAATTCTCAGGCATTGAAGTCTTCAGAAAACCTATCACATAAAGATTACACTGGAAACTGTTTTGGACAAAGGGCCTAAATAGGGGAGAGAAAAAATCTAGTAGGAGATATTGCAAGAGATACGTGAAGTAAAGACGATCAAGTACATTGGTAGAATTTGTTTGACTTAAAAGAATAACTATGACTAAAGAAAAAGAGGACACAAATCCACAATAAGCTGGCATTAAAATATAGGTAATAACATAAGGTGGGTTTGGGGAATAGAGATGAAGAGATATGAGTGTATAATAAAGTTTTGTTCTTATTAGGAGAAGGATATAGCTATTAATTTAAAAAATGGGTAAATAATAAATATAAAAATGTAGGTCAAATAAAAAATAGGTGAAATAAAAAATTAAGATGGCAGAAATAGTCCAAATATAAAAATAATTACAATAAATATACATGAACTAAATTCATCAAAGACAAAGATTCACAAATTGGACATTTAAAACATATTTTAAAAGATTATTTATTTATTTGAGAGAGAGAGAGAGAGCACAAGCAGGGGGAGGGGCAGAGGGAGAGGGAGAGAGAATCTCAAGCAGACTCCCCCCCTAAGCACAGATCCTGACACAGGGTTCCATCCTACGATCCTGAGATCATGACCTGAGCCAAAACCAAGAGTTGGATGCTTAACTGACTGAGCCACCCAGGTGTCCAACAAATTGGATTTGTTAAAAAACAAACAAACAAACAAACAAATTGTGCTACTAACAAGAAACACAAAGCATAAGGAAATAAAAAGGTTATAAGTACATGTATGAAAATGGTATACCAGTGAAATACTAATTGAAATAAAACTTGTTTACTACAGTAATATTAGACAAAATGGACTTAATAACAAAAAGCAAGAAGATACATAGCATGTATACACTTAATAAAACAAGATACAAAATTTATGAAGCAAAAATGATGGTACAATAGACAGAAATGGGTAAATCCTCTGTCATAATGGGAGATTTCAACATTTCTCTTTTGATTATTGACAGGTTGAGCAGACAACCAGACGCCCTCTCTCTCCCTAAATATATTTAAAATTCACTGTGGAAAATAGAAGTAGACATAATTTAGAACTTGGGGTAGAGAAAGATTGTAAAGAAGACACAAAAATGTTGACTATAAAAGACAACATTGACAAATATTATATAAAATTAAGAACTTTTGTCCATCAAAGGTACCTTAGAGAAAGTGAAAAGTTGTATCTAGAAGATATTTGAAGTACATAAAACTGGCAAAGGATTATTATCAATATACGGATAAGTAAAAGAAAAAAAGCATAAGCAGCCAAGTAGAAAATAAGAGAAAACAATGAAAAAAAATGTTTTCACAGAGGAGGAAAACATGGCCTATAAACATATATAGAGGTGTTTAACATAATTCATAATCAGGAAGCATAAATCAAGGCTATAATGACATACAATTTTATACTCATTCAGTTGATAAAAATTTAAATAGTCTTGTAATACCAAGTCTTTAAAAATTTTTTTTAGAAGATTTTATTTATTTATTTATTATTTATTTATTTATTTATTTATTTATTTCTGGGGAGGGGAGAGAGCACAAGCGGGACGGGGGTGGGGGAGGCAGCAGAGGGGGAGGGAGAAGCAGGTTCCCTGCTGAGTAGGGAACCCGATGTGGGGCTGGATCCCAGGACCTCTGGATCATGACCTGAGTGAAAGGCAGACACTGAATGGACTGAGCCAACTCTGATTTCTCTTCAGATCACATAAATCTTTTGCCTTTTACTTAATGGACTGAGCCACCCAGGTGCCCCCTTGATAATACCAAGTCTTATTCAATACTGGTGGGAGTGTGAATTTTTGTAATTACTTGGAAAGCAGTTTGACATTTTCTTCTAAATTTGGGCATTTATATACTGTTATGGGCTGAACTGTGTCCCTCAAAAAGATATGTTGAAGTCCTAACTCCTGGAACCTTACATGGACTTCACAGATGTAATTAGCTAGTTAAGATGACATCATACTGGAGTAGGGTGGGTCCTAAGTCCCATATGACTGATGTTCTTAGGAGAAGAGAGGGGACAGAGACAGAAAGGCTCTAAGAAAAATCCTTTCTAAAGGCCTGAGATTGGAATGCTGCAGCAGAACCTAGGAGAGGAGCATGGAACAGATTTTTCTTCAGAGAGTCCAGTAGCAACCAACCCTGACAATGCAATGATTTTGGATTTTTAGTCTCCCAAGCTATGGGAGAGAATAAATTTCTGTTTTAAGCTACCAGCGTGTAATAGTTTGTTACAACAGCCCTTTGAAATTAATACACATACCCAAAGCCCCGACAATTTTTTTTAAAGATTTTATTTATTTATTTGACAGAGAGAGACAGTGAGAGAGGGAACACAAGCAGGGGGAGTGGGAGAGGGAGAAACAGGCTTCCCGTGGAGCAGGGAGCCTGCTGCGGGGCTCGATCCCAGGACCCTGGGATCATGACCTGAGCCGAAGGCAGATGCTTAACGACCGAGCCACCCAGGCGCCCCAAGCCCAACAATTTTACTCCTAGGTATAGACCCAAGAGAAATGATTTCACATGTGCAGCAAGTAACTAAGTTCATGGTATTTCTATTCACAAAAGCAAAACCTGCAAAGAACCCGAAAGCCTAGCTATAGAAGAGAGAATAAATAAATTATAGTAAATCTATACAATGGAATATTATTCAGAAGTCAAAATGAATGGACTATAGCAACACACAAAAATATGGGTGAATCTTAGCAATGTATTAAGTAAGAGAAGTCAATCCCTAAGGGTAAGATATAGCATGATGCCCTTTTAAACAAAGCTAAAAGTGACTAAGATACAAATATTTCCTTTTGATGAATATAAATAGATTTGATTAAACTACCTAAAAAGAAAGGCAGGAAAATGGTTAGCAAAGAATTCAGCATGATGGTTACCTTGAATGGGAAGGGCCTAGAGAGAAAATGGGAGAGACAACCATATACTTAGATTTAGGTTGTTGTCAAGATCTTAATTTTTCCTTTACATGGTGAATTAATGGGTGCTTATCTACATCCACATCTCTATTTATATCTCTATTAACATAATCATATCTAATGGAAGAGGCTACTCAAGGACCACTGAGGAAAACATATCATACACAGGATTATGATTTATCCTAATTCATCCCTGTGTACTTGAGGCTACTCAGTCCCCCAAATAGTTGGGCTTGTCCACATTGGTTCATGATTCCACAAATCTCATTGGCTTATTCTACTAGTTCACTTAGATTTTCACAAAGGTCTGGAAGTTAGAACCATTTTCTCCAAGCTACCTCCTTGACGAGCACCCTGTTTTTATCAATCCAGATCAAACATACAGGTATGGCTTGTTCACAATTCAGTTTAATATTAGAAAGCTTAACTGATTAAAATAAAGAGATCTAGAGACAGAAACTCATTGAATTAAGTGGAATCAGCTCAGCGGATAGGAAAAAGAAAAGAGAAAAACAATCAGTTTCTATAAAACAGAAGAATGTAAGTTGCTGGGACTCTCTTAGGCATGTAGAAATAGAAAGTGGTAGCCAACACCATGAACCCACACCCTGAGAAAATGGGGGTTACAGCAGGGATAAAAAAGCAAAACACAGGTGAAAGAGAATAAGCAAATCTAATCGCTATTGCCCATGGATCAGAATTCAGTTTCGGCTTTGTTCTCCTGTTTTTGAAATGGTGGATCTGCTTTTCCATTTTAGAAGCAATATATTTTAGGCACCTCAAATACCCCATATTCTGCAGGCAAAAGTGAAGACAGAGTTAACAGCACAAATCTGTTTCATTTGACTACATGAGGGAGGTTCAAATTCTCCTTTAAAGGCCTGGCTTGTGCATTGTTCAGGGATCTGGGAGGCTTCAGGGGTACCCACACCCAGACAGTGGTTTGCCAAACAAAGAGCCCTGAATTGTCATGGTGTGAATTTGCAAAACTTGATAGCTTTAGTGATGTGGCATTTGTCTTGAATTTTAGGGCACAGTACGTTTTCTTTTCATCGTAAGGAAAAGGATATGAGCAAAGATAAGGTAGTATATTTTTCACATTTCTTCCCTCTTCTACTCTGTAAATAAAAGGGCAAAGACATTACTGAGCAAATGTTTAGAAAAATTTGATTTATTTTCGTGCTTAGAAATTTTGCTATAGGGATAGTCACTGCTACTGTTTACATGAGACATTCCTACCGGGAAAACTAAACTCTGAAGTATTTACTATGCTTAGATAAATCACATATTTTTCCTTGTGAGTACAGCCTGTTCAGGTTTATACATACCATGTGTAATTCCCCAAGCACTTTTTCCAGCTTAAAAGCGTGATGTCAGATGCATTTGTGGAAGTTGATGTGAAAGTTCTTTATTCTTTAAAATACTTGCTAACTGGGCCTATTAAAAGTATGCCTTGTTACTGAATTTGGATTTGATTGGAATTGGCCCCAAGGATAGAGATAAAATAGGAGGGAAAAATCAGCTTTTTCCCCCTAGAACTTGAATGGAGAAACCCAAGACTAAGGATGGGAAATTTGTCATAATAATAGCAGAACCCTAAAAAAGAAGAGATTCACAAAACAAGGCAGCTGAAGAACACAGAGACTTTTCTGGTTTCTGCCATTGTGAGGCTTGACCCTAATACCTTTCTGTACTTTCCTGTCATGCCAGAAAATAACAGTCCATAGTATTAGGAAAAATATTAGTCAGTTGTGAACAGAGCCCAGAAGATGGTACAAAACATTTCTTTACTGTTCTCATCACGTCATTATTCAGTCCTGCCGCCCAACTATGCTGCATGACAAGGGCCAGAACACCTCTCTCTCACTAAAGCAATTGAGAAATGCATTAACAAGTGGAGCCCCTGCAAACTCTCTCAAAGGACAGCTCTGTAGTTGCTCTGCTTGGCAGGCCAGGTGGAAGATATGGCCACTGACACAGCCTCCCCAAGCCCAATGGTGATGATAGGACCTTAGAGTGGCAGGGAGAGTGGCAGCACTTAATCACCGGAGGTAGAGTAGGGGCATCTACCGTGGAGGGTCATCAGAATGCCTTCGCCTGGTCTTTGATGGTGGTTAATTTATCATGCTCCTACAGTGAAAATAAATGAACCATCTACTAGAGTAGCTTCATCTATATAAGAGGAAAAGACTCTAAGTTTGGGAGCCAAACACCTGCCTTGAGCCACCACTGTGGGTAGTCATGGCCTCTTACCAGTTTCCAGACCTAAGTCAATTTATAGACCCAAGAAGAGGCAGGTTGGCTCCCACATAACCAGGATCCAGGGGTGGAAATGGGAGTGGCTCTTCTTAGTATTTTACCTAATAACTCACTTCCAGTTCATTTTTGCCTCTCATCCTTGAGTTCTGCTGGTTTGGAGGTCTTAGTCCCCAGAGAGGAAATCTTTCCACCAGGGAAAACAACAACGGTTCTATTAAGTTGGAAAGTGAGACTTCCCTCTGCCCTTTTTGGGCTGCTTATGCCACTGAACCAACAGGCAGAAAAAAAGTCAGTCTAACCGCTGCAGTGATTGATCTTAACTACAAAGGGGAAACTAAATTGCTGTTACACTGTAGGGACCAGGAGAACTTTGTCTGGAACCCAGGGGATTTTCTGGGCTGTCTTTAGTATTTTTCCATGCCCAATGTTGAGGGTTAATGGAAACCACAGAAACAAACAACAAATGCAAGATAATTGGCTACTCAGTCCTTTTGGGAATGAAGGTTTGGGTTATTCCACCAGATAAAGAATCCCCACCAGCTGAAGTTCTGACTGAAAGTAGGAGAAATACAGGATGAGGAATAAAAGAAAGAAGCCATAGATATCAACTATAGCCTCATGGCCAAATAAAGAAATGAGGAGTATATTGCTTTGCATATTTTCTCTTTGCTTGGTATATGTAGGTTTTTATTTGCATATATCAACCATTTTCTTCATCCCTCTCATTTTTATTTTTAAATATAAGTTGTTGGAGGTTAGCTTTATAGCTTAGTTTTTAAGATAACAGAATAGCAAATTGAATTGTGATAAAACTTGGGGATTTGGTGACTGTTTGGAACTTGCTTCTCTTCATTTTGATGAAAAGGTGAGAATTTCTTCACTTGGAAGGATATCTGTATCTTATTAGTTAGAAATATAAAGTTGTGGGGTGTCTGGCTGGCTCAGTTGGTAGAGCATGTGACTCTCAATCTTGGGGTTGTGGGTCTGAGCCCCACATTTGGCGTAGAGTGTACTTAAAAAAATAAAATCTTAGGGGCACCTGGGTGGTTCAGTTAGTTAAATATCCGACTCTTGGTTTCGGCTCAGGTCATGACCTCATGGTCCTGGGATCGAGCCCTGTGTCGGGCTCTGTGCTTAGCAGGGAGTCTGCTTGAGATTCTCCCTGTCCCCCTGCCCCTTGTCCCTCTCTAAAATAAATAAATAAATCTTAAAAAAAAAGAAATACAAAGTTACTTTGCTATTTTATATAAGTTGCAATGTTTGTAAAAAGATGTATATGGAAGTTGTGTAGCCAAAAAGGTAGGCTGTGTCAATTATCAACTTATTGCCTCTTGGCTCTAAATCTATCCTTCATTGCCTACTCTGTGATAATGGAAATGGACCCTATAAATATTTCTCCTTTGCCTGCTGAGATGATGCTAAGCATTGTTGGTAAAAGGTACTGTAGAAACACTAGAGGAGGGAGGGTTTTGCTTCCTGATTTTAACGTGCCTTTCATAAAACTAGGCTCCTGCAGTGAGGGTAGCTGGTCAGGCTGGGCTCCTGCAGTATACAGGGGTGGCCAGTGGCATATGGCATGTCCCTGTGGGCAGCGTCACAGCCATGCCAGCATGGCACCTCCCTGTGAAGAGCTAGCCTTGGCATCCCAGAGAGCAGATTTGAGCAAGTTGAGAGGCATGACCCTTTCCTGTGCACGGCTTACTCTGGCACTGCAAATAGCCTCTATCCAGCAAGGCCCGCTAGCACAGCACCCTAGCATCCATAAGCCAAGGAACACCAAGTCAGGGACCACCAGAAGCTGGAAGAGGCAAGGAGGGATTCTTCCTTTAGGGCCTTTAGAAAGAGAATGACCCTGCTGACACCTTGATCTTGGACATCCAGCCTCTAGAACTGAGAGACTTCTCCCATCCCAGGATCTTCCCAGGTGTTCTCTTCCCTAGTCAGTGCATTCATTACCTAGGGTCTGGGGTAGTGTGACAGAGTACATTACAGTGCATCACCTCTAGTAAGGGATAGTGTTACAAAGATTTTTTTTTAAGATTTTATTTATTTATTTATTTATTTAGAGAGCATGCATGAGTGGGGGCAGGGGCAGAGGGAGAGGGAGAGAGAGAGAGAGAATCTCAAGCCCTATGTGGGCTCTTTCTCACAACCCTGAGATTATGACCTGAGCCAAAATCAAGAGTTGGATGCTTAACGCACTGGGCCACCCAGGCACCCCATGACAAAGATTTTTAAATGTTTGTTTAAGATGACCAAGGAGAAAAATTAAAGCAGAGTAGCTATAAAAATGAATGATAAGAAATTATTTATTAAATCCTTAGTTTTTCTTATAGGATGTTACTGCCTCTGCTAATTGGCAAGAAAGCACCTTCAGGTTGGGATGCATTCATTCCCTGACTGCCAACAGAATGCTGATACTTGTGAAGGGCTCTCAAGTATCCATCAGGTTACCTACATAAGGCATTGTAAGGTATTCTTGTCACATTAGAACTGGACTGGGTACAGCTTACTTTCATGTGTCCGGTCCCTGTGTTAAAAAAGAAAATACATTGCTACTAATAACGAAGATGCTAAATGGTGATTACAACTGACTAATAAGATGATTTCTTTAAAAAATAAAGATTGTCTTTTTATATACAAGAATGTGTGCATATTTGGAATTGATGAGAAACTCATCTGTACCGGCTTATATGATATTGCATAACAAACACAGGTAGCAACGGATTCCATTTTCATTTCCCCGTGATTTTTATCTAAGATAATGACCTATGTAGATTGGTTATTTCCATTCTTTGTTTTGCTGTAATCTACTTGGTAGATCTTGGGAGATGTCATTTTGCTTAAATGACTTGAGACTTGAATTAATGTTTTGAGTTTCTGTGACTTGGCCAGAAGCCCTTGGCACTGGGTTAGCGTTAATTTTCCCTGGGGGTGTTCTACTAGGACATTACTTTATAATGACTTGATGTTGTCACATAAACTTTAAGATATGTTTTGGAAATTTTATTGGTCTATGTTTTATTGCATAGTGTGGAACACGTATAAAGCTCGGGTAACCTGTATATAAATAGCTTACAGTTGACTGGCTATAGTGTATTTAGGATTGCCCGTAATATTTAAGCTGCTATTGATGTGTGTAGTAGTAGAACCTACAATTTTGTACATTACGTTTACTGAGATCTTGCCTTTTTTATTTTACAAATACTTATACAAATAGAATTCAAGTGTGCCTTTTGCTTCTGTGAGGATTAATTTGGAAAGATTTAAATGACATTCCACTGATTTCAGATTTCACTCAAAACTGACTTCAGTACATTGTCCTGTATATTAAAAAAAAAAAACACCCAAAACTGAGAAATTATGAAAGAAAAGCAGGCAGAAATTAAACAAGAAAAGTGAGTATCAAAAATAGTGAATGGGATTATTTGTTCCATTTCTTCAAAAAAAGTGGCTGGTATTTTGATGGGGATTGCATTGAATGTATAGATTGCTCTAGGTAGCATTGACATCTTCACAATATTTGTTCTTCCAATCCATGAGCATGGAACGTTTTTCCATTTCTTTGTGTCTTCCTCAATTTCTTTCATGAATATTTTATAGTTTTCTGAGTACAGATTCTTTGCCTCTTTGGTTAGATTTATTCCTAGGTATCTTATGGTTTTGGGTGCAATTGGAAAAAGAAAAACAAAGCTGGCGGCATCACAATTCTGGACTTTACACTCTATTACAAAGCTGTCATCATCAAGACAGTATGGTACTGGCACAAAAACAGACACATAGATCAATGGAACAGAATAGAGATCCCAGAAATGGACCCTCAACTCTATGGTCAACTAATCTTTGACAAAGCAGGAAAGAATGTCCAATGGAAAAAAGACAGTCTCTTCAACAAATGGTGTTGGGAAAATTGGACAGCCACATGCAGAAGAATGAAATTGGACTATTTCCTTACACCACACACAAAAATAGACTCCAAATGGTTGAAAGACCTCAATGTGAGACAGGAGTCCATCAACATCCTAAAGGAGAACACAGGCAGCAACCTCTTCGACCTCAGTCGCAGCAACTTCTTCCTAGAAACATCGCCAAAGGCAAGGGAAACAAGGGCAAAAATGAACTATTGGGATGTCATCAAGATAAAAAGCTTTTGCACAGCAAAAGAAACAGTCCACAAAACCAAAAGACAACCGACAGAATGGGAGAAGAGATTTGCAAATGACATATCAGATAAAGGGCTAGTATCCAAAATCTATAAAGAACTTCTTAAACTCGACACCCAAAGAACAAATGATCCAATCAAGAAATGGGCAGAAGACATGAACAGACATTTTTCCAAAGAAGACATCCAAATGGCCGACACATGAAAAAGTGCTCAACGTCGCTCAGCATCAGGGAAATCCAGATCCAAACCTCAGTGAGATATCACCTCACACCAGTCAGAATGGCTAAATTAACAAGTCAGGAAATGACAGATGTTGGCAGGGATGCGGAGAAAGGGGAACCCGCCTACACTGTTGGTGTGAATGCAAGCTGGTGCAGCCACTCTGGAAAACAGTATGGAGATTCTTCAAAAAGTTGAAAATAGAGCTACCATACAATCCAGCAATTGCACTACTGGGTATTTACCTCAAAGATACAAATGTAGGGATCCAAAGGGGTATGTGCACCCCGATGTTTATAGCAGCAATGTCCACAATAGCCAAACTGTGGAAAGAGCCAAGATGTCCATTGACAGATGAATGGATAAAGAAGATGTGGTATATATACACAATGGAATATTATGCAGCCATCAAAAAGAATGAAATCTTGCCATTTGCAATGACGTGGATGGAACTGGAGGGTATTATGTTGAGCGAAATAAGTCAATCAGAGAAAGACATGTATAATATGATCTCACTGATATGAGGAATTCTTAATCTCAGGAAACAAACGGAGGGTTGCTGGAGTGGTGGGGGGTGGGAGGGATGGGGTGGCTGGGTGATAGACACTGGGGAGGGTACGTGCTATGGTGAGCACTGTGAAGTGTGCAAGACTGTGGAATCAGAGATCTGTACCTCTGAAGCAAATAATACATAATATGTTAAAAAAAGAAAAGAAGAAGATATCCCCCCCCCGAAGGAAGGGAAGAATGAAGGGGGGGAAATCGGAGGGGGAGACGAACCATTAGAGGCTATGGACTCTGAAAAACAAACTGAGGGTTCTAGAGGGGAGAGGGGTGGGAGGATGGGTTAGCCTGGTGATTGGTATTAAAGAGGGCACGTACTGCTTGGAGCACTGGGTGTTATACGCAAACGATGAATCATGGAACACTGCATCAAAAACTAATGATGTAATGTATGGTGATTAACATAACATAAAAAAATACCATCAACTAAAAAAAATAGTGAATTGGAGATAAAGAATAGAGGCAGCATGTATAGATGGCTTTTTGGGGAGGTTTTACTGTGAAGAGGAACAGAGAAATGGGGAAGTAGCTTGGAGAGGAATGTGAGTATTTTAAAGGACGAGGGATGCTGGAGTTTTTGTTCTGATCAAAATGCATGCCCTGTGATTCAGCAATTCTATTCCTAGGCATAGAACCGACCAAAGAATGACACGTACACACCAAAAAAGGCATGCACAAGAATGTCAGAGCAGTATTATTGTACTAGCTCTAACTAGAAACAATCCAAATGTCCATCAATAGAACGGCTAAATAAATTGTGAGATAGTAAAGGAAAAAAAAAAGGAGAGTATGTACAACAGTGAAAATGAATGAATTATAGTTATATGCATAATGTGGATAAATCTCACAAACATTATTTGGGCAAAAGAAGCCAGACACAAATAGTGGTTGCCTTTGGGCAGGATAGAGGGGTAGTAGTTGGCAATGGGCAACAAAGGGGCTTTTGAAGTGCTGGTAATGTTCTATTTTCTGACCTGTGTAGTGGTTACATGTGTGTATTCACTTTATGATAATTAATTGAATTCCCTTTCTTTTGAAAATTGAGGTAAAATTCACATAACATAAAATTGACCACTAGCTATTGTAAAGTGAACAATTTAGTGATCATTTTAGTATATTCATAATGTTTTGCAACCAACACCTTTTCATCACCCCAAAAGAAAACCCTACATTCATTAAGCACCACTCTCCATCCCCAAGCTGTTCATTTTTCCACACTTCTCTACAAGCATGTTTTACTTCAATTAAGACAATTAAAAAAAAAAAGTGAAACCAGGGAAGTCCATGTATGATTCTTCTCCATTGACATTCAGCTGCTTAGATTCAAGCATGAAAGAGCTACTCCAGGGTTGAAGATCTGCAATGGAAGGAGGGAGACAGGCTGAGGGATGAAGTGGATTCATAAGGAAGCAACTATGGTGGACCATGGAATTTAGGCTGGACAAAGAGAATGGAGACATGAGGAAGATAATGAGTATCCACCAGGGGGGGCAGTGGATTGGAGATTTTGCTAAGTGTGAAGAAATATGGTAGTGGACATACTTGAACAAGTGACCTGGAAGGAAAGAGGTGGTGCTCAGAGGGTAGGATGCTTAAAGAAAGATTTTAGAGGTGGTCCTGAGATGTGACTGTGTAAGTGAGCGGCTGAGGTGGAATGGAGGAAAAGGTCATTCGAAATGTTGGTTGAAAGCCTAAGAGGTTAGAGTGTTGAATGATTCAACTACATGGTGTTAGGTGGTTCCAACTCATCAATGCTGAGGTCACTAAGAATGGGTGAGAATGACATGACAAGAGCTGGGGAAGAAAGGAAGGCAAGAAGCTAAATGTTCGCATCTCTCCTGAATGGAGGGGTAGAGCCAAGAGGCAATTAGCAGCTTCAAGGAGGAAGTCGAGGGAACTAGATGACCTGATCTTCAGAAGAACTAGGGTTCTGGAGGCAGGAGGAGAGATGGGGAGCTGTACTACAAGCCAGGAAGACACTGCCTGGGTCTCACCGCGTCCTCAGGAATAGCTGGGTTTTGGTGAAAGTCAGAGAAGAGGTGGCGGGGGTGGGAGAGTTTAGGACCATAGAGAAGAGTTCCTGAGAACACAGCGGGGTGTAGGGAGACATGATGCTTGCGTCCGCAAGTGGCAACACAAAGACAGGTGGGGTGGGGATGACTGGGAGGTCTCCCCTGCTGCCAGTGACTGGAAAACAGGATGGAGGCAGGATTCGACCTGAAGATTCTCGTGGGACAAGGGTGGCAACCAAATCTGATGTAGTTTTGGCAATTTCTCCCCAGGAAACACAAATGACAACGTGATGTTTTGGGTTGGAGCAAGTTCCAAACATGTAGTGTTAATAGCTTATAAAAGTTTTTTCTTTCTGATAAACTCTTGTCTTAACCACTCTGTTAGATTACCTCCTGAGGAGGCACATGCTGCTATGATTGATGCAATAGGGATTAATTAATTTATTTCTTTAAAGATTTTATTTATTTATTTGACACAGGGAGAGAGAGAGAAAACGAGCACATAAGCAGGGGGAGCGGCAGGCAGAGAGAGAGGAAGAAGCAGGCTCTCTGCTGAGCAGGGAGCCCGATGTCGGGCTCGATCCCAGGACCCTGGGATCATGACCTGAGCCAAAGGCAGACGCTTAACCAACTGAGCCACCGAGGTGCCCCAATCGGGATTAATTTAGAAATATTATTCAATCACTGAGGCCTTTGTTTGTATTAATTTTCTCAATTACCAAGATAATGAAGTCACAATTGTTATCATGGCTCTTAAGATTTTTTCTTTAACATTAAAAAGTGCTCTGCCAAGCATATACCTGACAAAGGACCTCCATCTAGAATGTATAAAGAACACTCAAAACTCAATAATAAGAACACAGCTCAATGAAAACAATGGGTAAAAAGTTTACACAAATACTCCACCAAAAAAGATACAGAAAATGCAAACAAGTATGTGAAAAGATCTCAACATCATTAATCATCAGGGAAATGTAAACTAAAACCACAATGAGATACCATCACACACCCATCAGAACTGCTAAAATTAAAAAAGCTGACCATGACAAGTATTGGTAGCGATGTGGAGGGACTGGAACTCCATACATGGCCAGCAGTAACAGTAAAGGGTTGAACTGGAAAACAGTCCGGCTGTTTGGTAAGAATAAACGTACACCAATCATATGATCCAACCATTCCACTCAAAATATTTACCCTGAGAAATGAAAGCATATGTCCATACAAGGACTTGTACACTGATATTTACAGCAGCTTTATTTATAATAGCCCTAAACTAGAAACAACTGAAATACCCATCAACTGGTGAACAGATAAACAAATTGTGATAACACCCATTCAAGAGAATACTATTCAGCAATAAAATGGAATGAACAACATGGATGAACCTCAAAATCATTATGTTGAGTGGAAGAAGTCAAATCTCATCCCCACCTCCAAAAGAATACATATAGTATAATTTAATTTATATAAGATTCTGGAAGATTAAAACTAATTTGTAGTGACACAGATCAGTGGTTGTCTGTAGATGAAAGAAGTGGGACAGAAAGAGATGAAGAAAAGGATTACCAAGGGGCAGGAGGACACTTTTCAGAGTAATGGCTATATTCATTAAATTGAGTGTGATGATGGTTTCATGGGTGTATGCCTATGTCAAAACTTATCAAATTGTACATTGTAAATATGTGTAGTTTATCGTTTGTCAATTATACTTCAAAAAAGCTGGAAAATTAATAAATAAAATGCATTGTTGCTGTATGTCAGACATTGCACATGCTCATTTAATTTTTTTCTCACTTAATTCTTGTATAGCCCCTTTGAATCAGGCATTATCACCTGCCATTTTACAGATGAGAAAACCAAGGCTTCTCCAAACATTCCCTTTCTTTTTAAGGGGATCTGCCAACTTCTGAGGATCCTAAAGCTCTGTTGGGTGGAGGCTGAATTACCTCTCAGACCAGAATTCCTCAGGGTCAGGAAGTGGGAGTGGAGCCCCTCTCTCTCCATTTTACCTTCCAGACCATTGCTCTTCCTAAAACCAGTTTATCTGGAGTCAGTTTTTGAATGGAAGTCCATCAGATGCTAAAGCACATGCTCTTTCCACACCCTTACCTGGGAAGATGAGCCAGCAGTGAGACCATCTGTGCTCCTACCTCCCAGGCAAATGTACTGGGGCAAGTCCTAGATTTCTTGAGGCTTCAGCTCCCCCATCCGTAAAATGAAAGAACACCAGCTCTGTGTGCGTAAGGGGGTAAATGAATGTGAGTGGGTCAGTTGCTAGGGAAGGTGCATGTACATACTGATTAAGGGCCCAGGCTCAACAACTGGAAAGGTCAGAGTTCAAAGGCTGGCTATGACAATTCTTAGCTGTGTGACCTTGGGCAAGTTGCT
Organism: Eumetopias jubatus; assembly: GCF_037043125.1. Classification (NCBI taxonomy): domain Eukaryota; kingdom Metazoa; phylum Chordata; class Mammalia; order Carnivora; family Otariidae; genus Eumetopias; species Eumetopias jubatus. The sequence continues at coordinate 135,136,807 of NW_028274809.1, read as the reverse complement.
CAACCTCACCACATTTGACTTTCCTTTTTTTTTGACCCAGTATTACAACATTCAAAGACCCAACATTGTGTTTGAGGATGAAAATCCTTAAACACGTAAAAAGTTGAAATAATTATACAGTGAGTGCTCATATACCTACCTGCTAGATTCTACAACCCACATTTTACTGTTATCTGCTTTACCCTAAATCTGTCCATTCCTTTATCAATCTGTTACAAACCGAATGTTTGTGTCTCCCCCAAGATTCATATATTGAAGCCCTAACTCCCAGTGTGGTGGTATTTGGAGATGGGCCTCCAACGAAGTAATTAAGGTTAACTGAGGTCATAAGGGTGGGGCCCTAATCTGATAGGATTAGTGTCCTTATGAGGAGAGACACCAGAGAACATGCCATGTGTCTCTCCCCAAGAGGTCATGTGAGCACATGGTGAGATCACAGCTGCCTACAAGCCAAGACAAGAGGCCTCAGAATGAAACCTACCTTGTCAGCACCTTGATCTTGGACTTCCAGCCTTTAGAACTATGAGAAATGAATTTCTGTTGTTTAAGCCTCCCAATCTGCAGTATTCTATTATGGTAGCCCTAGCAGACTAATATACTGTCCATTGATACAACTTATCATTTTGATGCATTTCAAGATAAGTTGGCAGATATCATCAGTACACTTCACCCCTAAACATGTCAGCATGCATATCACTAACTGGAGTTCAATGTTTGTTTACATATTTCTTTAGTCCTATTGAAAATAAATATATATTATATAATTATTAAAAATATATATGTTGTATATGCATAATTATATAATCATATATAATTTTACATATAATTTAAAATTTTTTAAATATTTTAAATTATTTATTAAAAATATTTATATATTTATTAAAATAAATTTTTAAATATTTTGATATATTTAAATAATTAAAAATATATGATTATATAATACATATATAATACAGTATAAAAATAATTATATAATTATTAAAATATATATGTTGTGTATATGTATAGACATATGTTGAATGTGTATTATTAATTCAATTATTATGTTTTATGTAATAATTTTTTATATGTATTCTTATAATTTTATAAAATTTTTATGTTTATATATTTATAAAATTTATATATTTATTTTTATAAATTTTATAAAAATTTCATATTATGTATATTTTATTATATATATTTTAAATTTATGTAATATTTTTTATATTTATAAATATAAATTTTTATATTTATATGTTTATAAAATTTATATATTTATTATTACAAATTTTATAAACTTTTATGAAAAGTATAATTTTTAATATTTATATGTATACACATATGTTGAATGTGTATTATTAATTTAATTATGTTTTATGCAATAATTTTTAATTATTTAATTAAATTATTAATTTATTATGTGTTTATATTTATATGTATACAATACATTGTATATAAAAATAAATAATTATATAATTAAAATATATGTGTTGTGCATTTATATGTATACACGTTGTATACACAACACATATATTTTTAATAATTATATAATTATACATATTTGTATATACAGAAAGGATATCCACTAAATTATTAACCTCTGAGGAGAAGAGTGAGGAGCAGGGAAGCAGGTGATACTTTTACCTTTTATTGTTTTATAATTAGAAAACAATGAATTTTCAAAGACGATGGTCATTATATGTACTGTTTTCCACCTATTGATGGTTTAATTTTTTTCCTACCAACTTTTTCTCTAAGATTAAGTCAGTGTTCAAATTTTAATTGTCTCGTCCATGTCAAAATGTTTTTTATTACTTTAAAAAAAATAAGGATTCAAATAAAGTCCACACGTCACAATTAATTTTAAATCTTTTAAATACTTTAAATGTATACTTTCCTCTTTAGCTGTTTCTTTTTCTTTCTTTGTGATTTATATGTTGATGTTGGGTTATGTGTGCTGTAGCATTTCCCACAGGCTGGATTTTGCAGATTTATCCCTGTGGTGCTGGTGAATATACTCTATTTTCAAAATTTCTGGTAAATTGGTAGTTAGGCCTAGAAGCTTGATCAGATTCACGTTCAGTATTTTTGGCAAGATAACTCATAGGTTCATGGCGTGTTTATTTGACAATCTTAAGAATTTACAGAGTGAAGAGCTTGTATACAACAGAGTTTTTTTTTTAACTTCAATTTGAAGGAACAGCACTTGTTAGAACTACACTTGTTGGTTTTGACACTTTCTGGACATCATTAACAGCTGAAGCACGATTCTATGGAGTGGGAATTGAACTAGGGTCCAGAGACTGGATTATCACGCTGGCTTGATCAGATCTTTGCAAGTTCATTAACTAGAAAATTCTAATACCTAGGATGCTCCTTCACCTTTTCAACTTATTAAATTCATTTATTCATTCACTCAGTTATTTAATTCATTGAATAAGTGGTTTTAAAGTCTCTGGGCCCCTCACTTGCATAGGCCCTTCTAAATCCTGGCAGAGACTCTTGCAACATATTCACATGGTCATGTGTGTTCATAAAATTTACAAAAATAAGAATTCTAACCACAACTGGTTAATGGCTATGTCTTTTCCACTCCAACTTCCCCTCTGTTACGCTTCCCCTATGCTGGGTAGTTTTGGAGTGGCCATAAGCACTTGGGGGATTTGGCTAAGGAGAAGTTGAGTTGGGGGATCCATTTAGGGAGGGTTTCTTGGGAGGTATCTATGTGGTTCACAGTCATTTCATATATAAAGTTATTGTGAGCTGTCCAGGCTTTCTCCAGACATACCCTGTGCCAACTTACCCGATACTCTGACCTGAAAAGGCAGGGCCAGAGGTCATATTGCTTCATGAATGTGTTTATGGTGCCCACCACCAGAAGTATATGGGTACTAAAAGAGAAGCAAGGCTTGGAATATAGCGCTGGAAGCTAATCTGTGGAATAGTCTGATCATCAAGATGAAAACTGTGGGTGGAGAATTTGGTTCTGTTGATTGGAATGTTCTCTCCTGTGAGGAACATGCTTGATCATGTCCTGAAATCTCATAGTGCACATGTGAAGAAACTTGATAGAGTTTCTCCCAAATTGTATAACAACCCTAAACATTTGTGAGGCATTAGGAATCATGAGTTGTGAAGCTGAAGGAAACTTTTCTAATTTACCGATAATAAAAAACAAATTCCTATCAATTATGCTAGAGAAAAGACTGAGATATCTTTCTCTTTTCTCTATAAAAATGACAATTCAAATACTGTCATCATATAAACAGGCGATTAAAGACTATGTAGCCCAAAAATGTAAAGAAAAATATTATAGAGGTTATTTAATCATTAACAAATACAAATTTATTTTTTTCTAAAATTTATCACGTAGAGGTGATTTAGCTATTAACTAATAAAAATATTGTTATTTTTCTGAATTTTGTAATATTTGTAGTATTTGTAAGCTTTTTAAAAAATTTGTCTTTTTTTCTCATTCTTTATACTCATTTTCATAGCTAATGTTGTAGTTATTTGTAGTTTTGTATTATTTTTCTTAATGAGGGTGCCCCAGATTGAATAAGCTCTAGGCTTCAGAATGCTGGATCTGTCCCTAAGAGTGAGCACCATGCAAGACAGTCAACTGACCGGGCCACAGTTGTCAAAGAAAATGCAGAAAGAATTGTGAGATTTGATAGTCCCACTGGCATCAGTATTATTAACGGGTATTCAATTTTTGTTCCAGCTGCCTCCTTCTTCAAACCAGGCAGTGAAAGTCTCCACATGCTAGCTTCAGTTTGCTGAGTGGCTGGCCTGGCCTCCTCTGGTTCTAACATGTGTTTGTTATTGTTGCTGCTGTTGTGATGGGAGTAATTACTCTGTGCCAAATTCCGTGAAGTATATTACACACAAAACCTCATGAACTCTTCACAACAACCCAGGTAAGTATTAACTTAATTTTACAAAATTAATTCATTCAAAAACATTTATTGAGCACCCATGTAAGCCAGGCATGGTGCTAGGCACTGGGAATAGTGTTGGACAAAAACGGACATAGTCCCAGCTCTCCTGGGGATGAAATGTTAGCGAGGGAGGCGGACATTAAGAACTAGGTGGTGAAATGTACAGGGAACAAAGAGATTCAATCTGGTCTGAGGAGTGAGGGAAGGTGCCCCTGAGAGGGTGAAAAGCAGACCTTGTCCAAGTAGAAGACAGCCAGGCGAAGAGGGACGAAAGCCATCCAGGCAGGGTGATCAGATTATACAGGTGTGCAGAGGCTCAGATTATACAGGTAAGGATGTCCAGGCTCATTTTTTCATTCATGTGTTCAACCAATATTTATTGATATGCCAGACATTGAGCTTCGTCCTCCAGAAACAGTGGTAAATCAAGATTACTGCCTTCAAGGCACTTCTATTTGAAGGGAAAAATAAAAATAAGAGACAAATAAGTCTGTGAACAACTATTAGTTAGTAGTAAGTACGGGCGCCTGGGTGGCTCAGTTGGTTAAGCGACTGCCTTCGGCTCAGGTCATGATCCTGGAGTCCTGGGATCCAGTCCCACATCGGGCTCCCTGCTCAGCGGGGAGTCTGCTTCTCCCTCTGACCCTCCCCTCTCTCATGCTCTCTCTCTCTCTCTCATTCTCTCTCTCAAATAAATAAATAAATAAAATCTTTTTTAAAAAAAGATAGTAGTAAGTACTATGGAGGAATAAAATAAGATGGTGTGTTTGGGGGTCTGTTTTTGATTAGTCTTCAGAGATGGTAGCTCAAAGGAATAACATTTACTAGTGAGCTGTAACCTGTAACCTGTAACCTTTCTGAATGACAGAAAGGAGCTTTCATAACAAGACCTGGGGGAAAAGCAACCCAGGCAGAGGAAACAGCAAGTGCAAAGGTCCTGATGTGGGACCAACTGGGCATGTTGGAGGAATAGGAAGAAGTCTGGTATGGAGCAGAGTTGGAGAGGGAAGCAGGGGCCAACTCCCGAAGAGCAGAGCTTCCTACCCGGGCTTCTGGTATGATGGGCTTATCTGTTCTCTCAGGGTTAGGAGTTAGGAAGTGATTCTGGGTACTGCAGGAGGCCTTTGGAATGTTGTATGCAGGGACTAATGGGTTCTAACTTTTGAAGGCCACTGTGGCTGCTCTGTAGAGAACATATGATGGGGTAAATGGCAGTGGCCCAGAGCCCATTAATGAGCCTGCTGCTGAAAAAGAAGCTAGAGAGGCTGATAGAAGTAGAGATACAGAGACATGAACAAATTTGGGAGGTTTGTTTGGAGGTAAAGTGCACACGTAATCTGTCCAAACCCATGCTGCCAGCAAGGAGCAGAGCCAGGATTTGTGACATCTGAGTTACATTCAGATGGTCAGATGGGTTCTCTACTGAGATGATTACTTGGATTGAGCAGAGACAGTGTTCATCACATTTAAGGGCGTGAACCTGACTCTGATGCCAGCCAGGTATGACCTGGAAGAGGTGCTTAACCGTATTGTGCCTCTGTTTCTTCATCTATAAATTGGGATGATAAGAACAGCACCTCAGAGGGCTATAGTGAGAACATACAGCACTCAATACTTCCTGGCACATATAGACAGTCAGTAAATGTTAGCTATTTTTTAGAAAAATAATGTACATAAATTTGCCATTTTAAGTGTATGGTTCAGTGGCACCAATATATTCACAAGATATACAAACATCACCACTGTCCACTTCCAGAACTATTTCATCTTTCCAAACTGACATTCTGTACCCATTAAACAATGATTCCTCATTGCTTCTACCTGGTCCCTAGTGCTCTGTATTCAGCTTTCTGTCCCTATGAATTTGCCTAGTCTTGGTACCTCAGATAAGTGGAATCATACAATATTTGTCCTTTTGAGTCTGGTTTACTTCACTTACCATAATGTCTTCACGTTTCATCCCTATTGTAACATGTGTCAAAATTTCATGACTTTTGAAGGCCGAATGATACTCCATGTTTGTATATACCCCATTTCGTTTATTCATTCATCTGATGATGGGCATTTAGATTATTTCTACCTTTTGGCTATTGTGAATAATGCTGCTGTGAACAATGAATATATAAGTATCTGAATTTCTGTTTTTAACTCTTTTGGGTATATACCTAGAAGTGGAATTGCTGGATCACGTAGTAATTCTATGCAATTTAACTTTTTGAGGAACTGCCAAACAGTTTTCCAAGTGGCTGTATCATTTTACATTCCAACAAACAATGCATGAGTGTCCCGACTTCTCCACATCCTGGCCAACATTGGCTATTTTCCAATTTTTTGATGATAGTCATCCTGATGCATGAGAGGCAGAAAAATAATATTTTAAAGGAAAAGAATGAAATTTTCCCAACAGATGCTTTCAACCTGGCTGTTGGCAAAAGCCTTTTGTCTGGCATTGACTGGTTTTATATATAAGAGCCAACATTTTAAAGCCAGGAGATTCCTCTCTCTCTCTCTTTCTCTCTCTCTCTCTCTCTCTCTCACACACACACACCTTCTCCCCAGACATTCCATTGGCCCAGGTCAGGACATGTGGACATGGTTGTTACATTTCTGCATACATGTTCTATGAACCTTCTTTTTGTTTTGTTTATTTATTTATTTATTTATTTATTTTCTATGAACCTTCTTACTGGACTAACCCACTTTACCCACTTTACCTTTATTTCCCTGCTGGATTTTTTTTTCCTCTCCATCGTGGCCATATGCAATCTCTCTGTCCTGTCAGCATCTCTTCTTCTGCCTGGCCCCATCCTCCTGTTCAGCAAGGCCCCTGCTCTCCCCTTCTCTTCAGATCCCTCTGGTTCGAGGAAAGAGGAGATTGGCAATGCTGTTTGTTAGGGGGAGCACCAAATGTCCTGAGGGGTCCTGAGGGTAGCTGGAATGTGGTAGAGCCCAGCAATTAGGGACTCTGAGTCAGTCCCTGATGATTACCCAAAAAGGCTGGGCAGTAGCATTGTGAAAAGTCTCCAAGCCCCCATTCTAGGACCATGCTGATTGATCTCATTCATGAATCTCCTCCAGGTATTCTTCCCCTTCTATTGTCTATTCATTCATCCCTTCATCTAGTACGCATTTACTGAGCACCTACCATGTGCCAGGCATAGCCTATAGGGTTACAAAGATGGTTCCTGCTCTTCCCCAGGACTGGTAGGGGAGTTCCTGGAATGCTGAGACTATTTGGGTCATTATTATTCATCACAGAAGCCACTAGGTAAAGAGGGAAACCAACTGCTAGGATTGCTTGGGTTTATTCTAGGGCAGTGTTCTCAAACTTGAGTGTGCATCAGAATCACCTGGAGGGCTTGTTAGGACAGGTTGCTGGGACCCATCCTAGAGCTTCTAATTCAGTAGGTCTGGTGTGAGACCTGAGAATGTGAATTTCCAACAAGTCCTTAGGGGATGATGACGCTGCTGGTTCAGGATGCCAGGGTTGTTCTTAGAAGATTTGTGTGACAGTCATTGCTGCTAAATGTTATGGGAGCATTGCTGAAATGACTGGCTGTCTTAACAGCAATCCCAAGTTAAAACTGTTGGGGCTAGAAATCAGCTATCCCTTTGGCTGGGCCCATACTCAGGGAAAGGGATTTTAGCTCAGAATAATGAACCAGTAACTTTCTGAGTTGTTACTTCTGCATGCCAGGGACCCTTGGAGAAGTCCTTTTAAGTCTCGACCCAGTTGAAGTCAGCTTTGAATCTTTCCCTGAAGGTGAAGCTACTGAGGCTGCTGTTGCCAAGATCACTTACTGAAAATGGCGGCTTGCCCAAGACAGTCACTCATCTCTGCAGAAACATCCGGAGTTCTAATCCCTGGGGTTATCAGAGGGTCACTTATCTTCTCTTATTCTGGGCCATGAGGCAGCTCTTAACTTGTTGATTCAAGAACTGAATTCTTCTACAGTCTCCACTTATTTAAAATTTGTCCTAATCAAGAAACAAGTATTATTTTATGTATGCCCCTAGTCTACAGTTAAAAAGGGAGTGGAGAGGGAGAAACCCCTAATTAACTGCCCTCTGAAGGTATAGGTTAGTATTTGCAGGTGCATATGACTCCATCTGAGGTTCTTTTTTATTTTCAGTTTGGATCTATTCTAATTTGAGGGAAATCAGTGCTTTCATGGTGGTAAGATTCTAAACAATGTTTTACCTAGAGCAGTGGTTCTCAGCCTTGGCTGCACAATGGAATCCCCTATGGAACTTTATAAAGTCCGGATCCCAATGGCCAAAGCTGGAAAAATTTGAGCAACAAAATTAAGTAGTATTGGATTATAACCCAAAGTAGAAACAAATATTCATGGGTCCATACTGACATGTACAAATGCTTGAATAAAGAAATAGGGAGAAGAGACAAATCTGTGCAGAAGAATTCTAAATAAATTATATAGATACTCTGTCCTCCAGGAGGTAGAACATAACTCCTTAAATTGGATCTGTCCCCTCCTACAACCAAAAAGGAGGCACAACACCTTGGGGGTCTCTTTGGATTTTGGAAGCAACATAATTTTCACTTGAGTGTGTTACTCCAGCCCATTCACCAAGTGACCTAAAAAGCTGCTGGTTTTGAGCGGGACCCAGAGCAACAAAAGGTTCTGCAACAAGTCTAGACTGTGGTACAAGCTGTTCTGCTGCTTGGGCTATATGACCCAGCAGATCTGATGGTGTTTGAAATGTCACTGGCAGATAAGGATGCTTTTGGAGCCTAAGGCAGGTCCCTATGGGTGAACTGCAGCACATGCACTTAGGATTTTGGGAGCAAAGCTCTGCCATCCTCTGCAAATAACTACTCTCCTTTCGGGAAACAGCTCTCAGCCCGCAACTGGGCCTTAGTAGAGACTTAATGCTTAACTATGGGCTACCAAGTTAACACGAAACCTGAGCTTCCCATTGTGAACTGGGTGTTATATGACCCCCCTGCCCCCGCAAGCCATGCACAGCAGTGCTCTATCATCAAATGGAAGTCGTATATATGTAAGTGTGCACAAGAAAGTTACAGGAAGAAGAGGACCAAATGCACTTGGTCTCACTCCCTACACTATCTTCTCTCCCCAGCCTGCACCTACAGCCTAATGGGGAGTTGCCTACAATCAGTTGACCGAGGAAGAGAAGACTTGATCCTGGTTTCCAAATGGTTCTGCACACTGTGAAGGCACCACCTGCAAGTGGACAGCTGTAGAACTACAGACCCTTCCTGGGACATCCCTGAAGGCAGTGGTGAAGGGAACCTTCCCCCCAGTGGGCAGAACATCAGGTGGTGCACCTGGTCGTTCACTTTGTTAGGAAGAAGAAATGGCCAGATGTGTGATTATAGACTGCTTCATGGACTGTGGCCAATGGTTTGGCTAGAGGGTCAGGGAAGAAACATGACTGGAAACTCCATGACAAGGAAACTTGGGGAGGTGTATGTAGAAGGATCTCTGTGAGGGGCAAAAGTGTGAATATATTTGTGTCCCAAATGAATATTAATCAAAGGGTGAGCTTAGCAGAGGAGGATTTTGATAATCAAGTGGATAGGATGAATCATTCTGTCTTTCCCCAGGGAGAGGCTCTGTCATATCAACCAGAGGGCTCATGAACGAAGTGGCTCTGGTGGTAGGGATGGAGGTCAAGCATGGGCTCAGCAACATGGACTTCCACTTACCAAGGCTGACCTGGCTATGGTCACCACTGAGTACCCAATCTGCGAGCAGTAGAGGCCAACACTGAGCCCCCAATATGGCATTATTTCCCAGGGTGATCAGCCAGCTACCTGGTGGCAGGCTGATTATATTGGACTGCTTCCATGATGGAAGGAGGAGTGTTTTGTTTTTACTGGAACAGATACTTACTCTGGATATGAAATTGCTTTCCTTACATGCAATGTTTCTGCCAAAACTACTATCCATGGACTTACAGAAAGCCTTGTCCACCATCATGGTATTCCACCCAGCATTGCTTCTCATTAAGGAACTCACTTAACAGTAAATGAAGTACAGCAGTGGGTCCATGCTCAGGGATTCACTGGTCTTACCATCTTCTCCTCCTTACCCTACATCGTGAAGCAGCTGGCTTGATAGAATGGTGGAATGGCCTTTTGAAGACTCAGTTACAGCACTAGCTAGGTGGCCATACCTTGCAGGGCTGGGACAAGGTTCTCTGGAACACTGTACATACTATGAATCGACATCCAATATATGGTGCTGTTGTCTCCCATAGCTCATGAGTCCAGGAATCAAGGGGTGGGAATGGGAGTGGCACCACTTACTATTACCGCAGTGATCCAGTAGCAAAGTTTTTTGCTTCCTATTCTCACAACTTATGCTTTGCTGGTCTAGAAGAGGACTTAGTTCTTTTTTTTTCTTTTTCAAATCATTATTTAAATTCTAGTTAGTTAACATATAGTGTAATATTGGTTTCAGAAGTAGAATTTAGGGGCACTGGGTGGCTCAGTCAGTTAAGTGTCTGCCTTTGGCTCAGGTCATGATTCAAGGGTCTTGGGATCGAGCCCCACATTGGGCTCCCTTCTCAGCCAGGAGTCTGCTTCTCCCTCTCCCTCTGTCCTTCCCCTCCATTTGTGCTCTCTCTCTCTCTCATATAAATAAATAAAATCTTTTAAAAAATGTAGAATTTAGTGATTCGTCACTTAGATATAACACCCAGTGCTCATTGTATCAAGTGCCTTTCTTAATATCCATCACCCATTTAGCCCACCCCCCACCCACTTCTCTCTATCACTCCTCAGTTTGTTCTCTATAATTAAGCATCTTTTATGGTTTGTTTCCCTCTCTCTTTTTTACCCCCTTTCCATATGTTCATCTGTTTTGTTTCTTAAATTCCTCATATAAGTGAAATCAAATGGTATTTTTCTTTCTCAGATTGACCTATTTCACTTAGCATAATACACTCTAGCTCCATCCATGTCATTGCAAATGGCAAGATTTCATTCTTTTTGATGGCTGAGTAATATTCCATTGTATACATATACCACATCTTTATTCATTCATCAGTCAATAGACACTTGGGCTCTTTCCATAGTTTGGCTATTGTTGATAATGCTGCTATAAACATCGGATGCATGTACCCTTCAAATCTGTATTTTTGAATCCTTTGGGTAAATACCTAGTAGTGCAATTGCTGGATCATAGAGTAGTTTTATTTTTAACTTTCTGAGGAATCTCCACACTGTTTTCTAGAGTGGCTGCACCAGTTTGCATTCCCACCAATAGTGAGAATTTTCTCTGCATCTTTGCCAACATTTGTTGTTTCCCGTGTTGTAAATTTTAGTCATTCTGACAGGTGTGAAGTGGTATCTTATCATGGTTTTGATTTGTGTTTCCCTGATGATGATTGATGTTGAGCATCTTTTCATGTGTCTGCTAGCCACCTGGATGTCTTCTTTGGAAAAATGTCTATTCATGTCTTCCGCCCATTTCTTAATTGAATTGTTTGTTTTTTAGGTGTTGAGTTTGATAAGTTCTTTATAGATTTTGGATACTAACTCTTTATCAGATATGTCATTTGCAAATATCTTCTCCCATTCCATTTTAATTTTGTTGATTGTTTCCTTCACTGTGCAGAAGCTTTTTATCTTGATGAAATCCCAATAGTTCATGTTTGCTTTTGTTTCCCTTGCCTCTGGTGATGACATGTCCAGTAAGAAGTTGCTACAGCTGAGGTCAAAGAGGTTGCTGCCTGTGTTGTCCTCTAGGATTTTGATGGTTTCCTGTCTCACATTTAGGTCTTTCATCCATTTTGAATTTATTTTTGTGTATGGTGTAAGTGCTCCATTTTCATTCTTCTGCATGTTGTGTCCAGTTTTCCCAACACCATTTGTTGAATAGAGGCCTTAGTTGTAAAGGGAAGAATGCTTCCACCAGAAGACACAACAATGAGTCCACTGAACTGAAAGTTAAGACGGCTGCCCAGCCACTTTGGGCTCTTCACGCCTCTGAATCAACAAGCAAAGAAGGGAGCTATTATATTGCCTGGGGTAACTGATCTTGACTACCAAGGGGAAATTGGACTGCTACTCCATAGTGAATGTAAGGAAGATTATGTCTGGGATACAGGAGATCTCTTAGGGTGTCTCAGTATTACCATCATAGTATTACCTATGATTAAGGTAAATTGAAATCTATAACCCAATCCAGGCTGGACTATTAATGGCCCAGATCCTTCAGGAATGAAGGTTTGGGTCACTCCATCAGATAGAGAACCAGGACCAGCTGAGGTGCTTGTTGAGGGCAAAGGGAATACAGAATGGGTAGTGGAAGATGGTAGTTATAAATACCAGCTACAACCATGTGACCAGTTAGACAAGGAATATAATTTTTATGAGTTTTTAAGTTACAGCATATCAAGGAGAAGAGTAAATATTACTTAAGGACTTTATGTCCTCTTCTGGGTAAGGGGTTAGTGTGTTTTCAGCTGTATGCAAGATAGTTGTACCACGTTAGGTGGAATTATGATTTTGCTATTGTCTTTATTTGTAGATTAAGTATGGCTTAAGGAGGTACATATGGGTGCCACACTTACAAGATGTGGACTTGTGATGGTTAATTATATGTGTCAATTTGCTGGGCCATGCGGTGCCAGTTATTTGGTTAAAGTTTATACTGGATGTTTCTATGAAGCCAGTTATTTGGTTAAAGTTTATACTGGATGTTTCTATGAGGGTGTTTTTGGATGAGGTTAACATTCAAATTGGTAGACTGAGTAAAGCAGATTGCACTCCCTAATGTAGGAGGGGTTCAACCAATCAGTTGAAGGTTGACCTTCCTCCAAGTAAGAGAGGACTCTTCATATCTGACAGCCTTTGAACTGGGATATAGGTTTTTTTCTTGCCTTCAGACTCAGACCGAAACACTGGATCTTCCTTGTTCTCAGGCCTTCAGACTCAGATTAGAACTGTATCATCAGGTCTCCTGGGTCTCCAGCTTGCCATCTCACCTTGCAGATCTTGGGACTTGCCAACCTCCATAATTGCCAATTCCTCATAATCTCTTCCTCTCTCTCTGTATGTCTACATGTATATCTATCATCTATCATCTATCTATCTACTCATCTGTCACCTATTGGTTCTGTTTCTCTGAAGAATCCTCACTAATGCAGGGAAAATGAACATATCTCCCATGCAGAAGAACTCCAAATCTATTCTGCCCACAGGGAGGTGGAACATAACTCCCCACTCTTAAGTGCGGTTTGTGCATAGGAATTCATAGTGAATTCCTTCCAAAGAGTACAGTATGGAAGTGGGGGGAGAGTAGTGTTATAGTGAAGAAACCTGACAAACACTACTGCAGTGAGGTTACCAAGATCAACAGCAACAGTGACAAGTAATGCTAGTAGTATGTAACCTTGACATGATGTGATGAAAATGGCACTTTACCTCTGTGGTCTTACTCCCCAGCACCCATAACTCCATGGGTCCAACTTCAGGAGCAGGAGCATGGAGGAGTGGTGACTTGGGTCTCCCATGCTATCTCTTGGTACTGGGAAGGACTGCCCTCTACCTGTATCAGCCTGTGAAGCATGGTCTCAAAGGGGATGGAGTGATCATCTGGAGAAAGAAGAGATGGATTGTTTCATACTACAGATTGGTGAAGAAGGTTATATTATTTTTACTTATATTATTATACTATTATATTATTTTTACTTATATTTCCTCTCTTTCCATAATTAGTATGTAACATTTTTGCCCTTTTATTGGTAACAACTTTATTGAGATCTAATTCATATACCATATCTCTTACTCATTTAAAGCGTACAGTTCAATGGTTTTTAGTTTATTTACAGAGTTGTGCAACCATCAGTACAATCCATTTTAGAATATTTGCATCCCACCGGAAAGAAATGTTCCCTTTAGCAGTCACCCCTATTTTCCTCCCTAGCCCGAGGCAACTGCTAATCTATGTAGATGTGCCTACTCTGGACATTTCATATAAATGAAATCATACAATGTGTAGTCTTTGGTGACTGACTGGCTTCTTTCACTTAGTGTAATGTTTTCAAGGTTCATCCCTCTTGTAGTATGTTGCCAAATGATATTCCACTGTATAGATATGCCACATTTATTTATTCATTCAACTTAAGGACTGCCATGGACTGAATGCTTGTGTTCCCCTCAAATTCATAAGTGGAAGACTAATTTATAATACGATGGTGTTTGGAGGTGGGGTCTTTGGGAGGTAATCAGGTCATGAGGGTGGAGTCTTCTTGATAGGATTAGTGCCCTTATAAAAAGAGACATACAAGAACTTCCTTCCTCTCTCAACCCCCTAGGAAGATGTAATGAGAAGATGACCATCTGCAGACCAAGTAGAGGATTCTCATCAGAATCCAGCCATGATTTTGGACTTTCCAGCCTCCAGAACTGTGAGAAATAAATGTATGTTGTTTAAAACACTCAGTCTATGGTAATTTGTTATAGCAACCCAAATGAAGAGGACCTTTGGGTTATTTCCACTTTTTTGACTATTATGAAAATGTGGCTATGGACATTCATGTATAAGTTTTTGTGTGCACATGTTTTCAGTTTCTCTTGGGTATATACCTAGGAGTAGATTTGCTGGGTCATATGTTAATTCTATGTTAACCTTTTGAGGAACATTGATTAAGAAAAGTGAACATGATTCTGATTATTACCAGAAACATTTCCATGAGTCTGTTTCAGCTGGTCTGACCACAAGATTTTGCTGAGTCTCTCCCATGGAAGTGTCAGGCACTGGGCTGGCCCTGGGTATATAGGTAGCTGATAAGAAGTAATGTTCTCTGCCTCTGAGTTGCTTACAGAGTCACTGGGACTAGAGACTTGAAAAAGAGATCATTATGGTGTGATGGTACAAGGAAAGTGTAATGGGGAGTGCACCATTTTACATACAAAGCGGTGTATGAGGGTTCCACTTTCTCCATACCTTTGCCAACACTTGTTATGATCTGTCTTTTTTATTATGGCCATCCTGTGGGTATGAAGTAGTATTTCATTGTTGTTTTGATTTGCATTTCTCTGATGGCTGATTATATTAATTAATTATGAGTGTTCTTAGAAGCTATGGATAATAAATCTTTCTTTCAGTGAATTAATAAGGCAGGTTGCAGGCCCTGTAACTCTTCCCTCATTTTCCAGGAGTTGAGGCACTGACTTAGACCATTAACATCTTTGGGACCTTGGCCATAGCCTCCTATTGGTCTCCCTGCCTCTACTCTTACCCTACTCCAAACCACCAACCACATGGCTGCTGGAATTACTAAATTATCCTTGTGTAAAATCCTCCTTTGGCTCCTCATCCATAAGATAAAGGATAATTTCCTTAGTCTGGAATGTAAGGCTGGATTCAGCTGCCCTTTGGTATTCCCCTGTTGCTGCTTGCTGTTGCCTGACCAGGCCTGGTGCCTGTGCACATTGTCTCCTCCACTTGGAATGTTTATCTCTCAAAACCCAGTTCTCTTCCTCTTCCGCCTGGAAAGGAAGAAAGAAAAAGGTAACTGCCCCCCGCCCCCAGATCCCCATTACACTTTCCTTGTACCATCACACCATAATGATCTCTTTTTCAAGTCTCTAGTCCCAATGACTCTGTAAGCAACTCAGAGGCAGAGAACATTACTTCTTATCAGCTACCTATATACCCAGGGCCAGCCCAGTGCCTGACACTTCCATGGGAGAGACTCAGCAAAAGCTTGTGGTCAGTCCAGCTGAAACAAACTCATGGAAATGTTTTTTTCTGGTAATAATCAGAATCACGTTCACTTTTCTTAATCAGATTGAGCCCAGTACCTATTATAGTCAATAGATTGAATCGAAGGTTTAAGAGTCCCATCAGATATTCATGTGTTTGCTCACTGGGCAGAAGTGGGTATGACATCCAGTCAGGGGGCAACTACAGTGACCTGGGAGGAGAGATGATGGTGATTTATTTTGGGAACCTTGAAAGAGCAGGTGGATAAAGATGCTGAAGCATCTACATCTCTTCCTTGTAGATGAGACAAAGTAAAGAACTCACCCCCTCATTTCCACATGAAGTTCCTGTGCTCTCTACACTAATGGTAAAATGATTATTTGGTTTCCATCCAGTAAGCCTATGACTCAGTGAGGAAAATGGACAATTGTACTAATTGAGGGAACTTTTTCTTGGGGGTTTTTCGGTTCCCCTATGAAAAGCCTGGTTGGAAAACTTCCCTTTCATGCACTTTCTGGAGCTGGGTCTTTAAGCAGAGGCTGAAAAAAATTATTTAGGAGCTCTCTGTTGGAGTCCTCCCCACCCCTCCATACCACAAATGTTAGCTTTTATTTATTTATTTTTTTTAAAAGATTTTATTTATTTATTTGACGGAGAGAGACACAGTGAGAGAAGGAACACAAGCAGGGAGAGTGGCAGAGGGAGAAGCAGGCTTCCCGCCGAGCAGGGAGCCCGATGTGGGGCTGGATCCCAGGACCCTGGGATCATGACCTGAGCCGAAGGCAGACGCTTAACAACTGAGCCACCCAGGCGCCCCTCACAAATGTTAGCTTTTAAAGGACGAGAATCATGTATCTCTTTGTAGATCTCCTTGCAGTGCTTAGCCTACTCAAATAAATGACAACAAATGATTACATTCTTACAGATAGATGGACATGGAAGAAGCCAGAAATCTTTTATTTAATTCATTGGATTTAATTGTCAGATGACTGAAGTATTCTATTGGAGAAAAACAGAAGAAATTCTACCTGATATGAATTAACAGAAATCTCTAGAACCATCCTGAGACAAAATAAAACCATACTTAGGAGTATATAAAGTTTAAAACCTCACATATTTAAGTAAAATGATAATGTTCTGATAATGCATTAGTGATGTAGCCACTTCCTGAATTATGAACAATCAACTTCTGAATATCTGTACAAATGAACTGCTCTCTTGCTTCTGCTGCTTTGCCACCACCACCCTCCTTCCTGCCTTGCTGAAAGGATCCCTCATTCTTTATGTATGTTGGGATGAAAACTGTGTGATAGTCACGATCTTTTTAAGGGTAGAGAAAAAGGAGCACAAAGTATTATTTGATCTTATAAAGCCAACTGCACCATCTCTGTCAATGGGAATTCAGGGGAAGAGATGAAACATCTGTTGAGATTCTGCCATGTGGCCAGGTAGAAGCTGGGGAGGCAGAGTTATTTAGGTCACAGCTCTTGTCTGGTTTGGTGAGGGAAGGAAGTGGGAGAGGAAACCTCAAAGGGGATGTACAGGGCCAGGATGTGAGAGGGGGCAGCATTCCAACAAGAGAAGAGCCTGCGGGTGGTGGGGGGCGGTGAGTAATGTTGTGAGAAGGGGCGAGAACAGGGAGGGGGCAAAGGGAGAATGGGATCTGTTCTAGATGATTGGTAGAGGTAAAAGGAAGGTGCTGAGGGGTCTGGCCTTGCTGGAGGATTTCTGGGGATAAAAATAAATAAGCATAAACAAGGCATCAGGGGCGCCTGGGTGGCTCAGTCGTTAGGCATCTGCCTTCAGCTCAGGTCATGGTTCCAGGGTCCTGGGATCGAGCCGCGCATCGGGCTCCCTGCTCCGCGGGAAGCCTGCTTCTCCCTCTCCCACTCCCCCTGCTTGTGTTCCCTCTCTTGCTGTGTTTCTCTCTGTCAAATAAATAAATAAAATCTTTAAAAAAAAAAACAAAGTATCAGCATCAAATAGTAGAATAAGGCCAGGAGTAGAGAAGGGAAGGTACAGTTAGGGGTAAATCATGGGATGAAGAGAGGGACCAAAGGTGAGGGGGCAGCATTAAAGGATTGAGATGGTTTTGGAGGAGAGATCCCTACCCCAAATGTTCATCTCTAAAGAAAGTCTGAGTTACTTAAAATGCACTTGAAGAGAACTACTGCCCGAGAAGACCCAAGGTTGAAAGAAGACTGAAAGGAAATCATGTTAATGAATGAAAAGACTGAATATCATAAAATGTCAATTCTTCTCATATTAATTTAGAGTTTTAACACAATCAAAGCCCCAACAAAATTTTTGTTTTATTTTTGGAATATGACATATTACTCTGCAGGTTATCTAGAAAAATAAACAAGTGATAATAGCTATGAGAATCTAGGAAAAGAAGAGTACAGAGTGGGTTCAAGCCCTACAAGGACAAGAGAACATTCTAAAAAGCAGCAATAATTAACAGTTAACACTGGTGCAAGATCAGACAGCTTTGGGAAGGTCAGACCTATAACTGATCCTAGAAATGCCATATAGTGGAGTAGTTAAGAAGAGTGGGTTTGAGGGGCGCCTGGGTGGCTCAGTCGGTTAAGCGTCTGCCTTCAGCTCAGGTCATGATCCCAGGGTCTTGGCATCGAGCCCCGAGTTGGGCTCCCTGCTCAGTGGGGAGTCTGCTTCTCCCTCTCCCTCTGCCTGTCACTCCCCCTGCTTGTGCTCTTTCTCTGTCAAATAAATAAATAAAATCTTAAAAAAATTTTAATTAAAAAATAAAAAGAGTGAGTTCGAATCCTCCTGCCACTTCTTGGCCACATGAAATTGGACAGTTTCTGCATCTATAAAATAAGGATGATTATAACTTCCTCTTAAGGTTGTTCTGAATGTTAAACAAGGGAATGCATGTCAGGTTCTTAGAACAGTGCCTGGAACATAATGCTCAATCCATTTTATCTTCTTTTGTGGTCCCTCTGAAATGCTGAAGCAAGTTATAATATTTATACCTACAATCAACTTTCAATTATCTTCCTAAATAACCTGAATCACTAGATGAGTATTGGCCAAAGTATTATATAACACTGTGTTCTTAATAAAAGGAGTTCTTTGATTAAATGTTTAGGTAATGTTATACATTCTATCTCCCTTTCTTGGTTACAAACTAGTTCTCTAAAGTTCTGTAGTAAATAAACATATTTCCTAAACCAGTCGGCCCTTGAACCATTTTTGCACAATATCTACTAACACTCTCTAGAACTGGTGTTCTCTGAAACACACTTTGGGAAACACTATGTTGCCTAGATATAGATCAGTAGAAAAGCTTAACTACGCATTATCTCAAAATACCAAATGGCCAATTTTTAATGGTCAATAAAATTGATTAAAATACATTTGTATTGACATATTGGATCCATATTTTATTCCAAGGCATATCTACCAGGCCTGAATCAGTAGTAATTTTTAAATAATCAATATGTAATGAAGATTGAAGCAGTTACTCAGATAATTAAAGCAAAGGTAGAGTTTTTACAATAATTACTCAGCAAATTGTGCTTTTATAGAGCTGCCTTTTGTGAACTTTAAATCTTTATTTTTTCCATTTTCTTAATGACAAAAAGACTTTGTTTTTTTTAATGGCAAAAGGCAAAAAATTCACTGCTTCTGAAAATCTTATTTTGCAGAAAGAACAAAAAAGTTCTTTAAATTAAATATGTTGGTTAATGACACCACAGAAATACAAAGGATTGTAAGAGAATATTATGAAGAATTATATGCCAACACACTGAACAACTTAGAAGAAATGGATAAATTCCTAGAAACATAACTGACCAAAACTGAAGCAGGAAGAAATAGAAAATTTGAACAGACCTATTACCTACAATGAAACTGAATCAGTAATAAAAAACAAAACAAAACAAAAGTCCAGGACCAGATGGCTTCACAGGTGAATTCTACCAAATGTTTAAAGAGGAATTAATGACCCAGCCACCCAATCGTGCTATGGTGAGCACTGTGAATTGTACAAGACTGATGAATCACGGATCTGTACTTCTGAAACAAATAATGCAATATATGTTAAGAAAAAAAAAGAAGAAGATAGCAGGAGGGGAAGAATGAAGGGGAGTAAGTCAGAGGGGGAGACGAACCATTAGAGACGATGGACTCTGAAAAACAAACTGAGGGTTCTAGAGGGGAGGGGGGTGGGGGGTAGGTTAGCCTGGTGATGGGTATTAAAGAGGGCACATCCTGCGTGGAGCACTGGGTGTTATGCAAAAACAATGAATCATGGAACACTACATCAAAAACTAATGATGTAATGTATGGTGATTAACATAACAATAAAAAATTATTAAAAAAATAAAGAGGAATTAATGGCTATTCTTCTCAAACTTTTCCAAAAAATAGACGAGGAAGGAAAACTTCCAAATTCAACTCATAGGGAAAGCATTACCTTGATTCCAAAACCAGATAAAGACATCACAAAAAAAGACAACTACAGACCAATTTCCCTGATGAATATAGATGCAAAAATCCTCAATAAAATATTAGCAAACTGAATTCAATAATACACTAAAAAAATCATTCACCACAATCAAGTGGGATTTAGTCCTGGGATGCAAGGGTTGTTCAATACTTGTAAATGGATCAATGTGATACATCACATCAATAATGGAAAGGATAAGAACTATATGATCATCTCACAGACACAGAAAAAGCGTTTAACAAAGTACAACATCCATTCATGATAAAAACCCTCAACAAAGTGGATTTAGAGAGAACATAGCCCAACAGCTGACATCATACTCAATGGTGGAAAACTGAGAGCTTTTCCCCTAAGGTCAGGAACAAGACAAGGATATCCATTCTCATCACTTTTATTCAACATAGTACTGGAAGTCCAGCAATCAATAACAATCAATAAAAATTCCAGTCAATATCAAAAAGAAATAAAAGGCATCCAAATTGGTAAGGAAAAAGTAAAATTCTCACTATTTGTAGATGACATGACACTATATATAGAAAACCCTAAAGACTCCACCAAAAAACTACTAGAACTGATACATGAATTCAGTAAAATTGCAGGATACAAAATCAATGTACAGAAACCCACTGCATTTCTATACACTATTAATAAAGTAGCAGAAAGAGAAATTAAGAAAACAATCCCACTTACAGTTGCACCAAAAACAACAAAATACCAGAGATAAACATAACCCAAGAGGTGAAAGACCTATACTCTGAAAACTATAAAACATTGATGAAAGGAGCGCCTGGCTAGCTCATTTGGAAGAGCATGTGACTCTTGATCTTGGGATTGTGAGTTGGAGTCCCCCATGTTGGGTGTAGAGATTAGTAAAAATAAATAAACTTTAAAAAAAATTGATGAAAGAAATTGAAGATGACACAAACAAATGGGAAGATATTTCTGGCTCATGGATTAGAAGAAGAAATATTGTTAAAATGTCTATATTACCCAATGCAATTTGTACAATTTTTTCCTTTTCAAATTCTTATTTAAATTCTAGTTAGTTAACATATAGTGTAATATTGGTTTCAGGAGTACACATTTAATGCAATCCCTATCAAAATACCAACAGCATTTTTCACAAGGCCAGAACAAACAATCCTAAAATTTGTATGGAACCACAAAAGACCCCTAATAGCCAAAGCAATCTTGAAAAAGAAAAGCAAAACTGGAGGCATCACAATTCTGGAGTTATATTACAAAGCTGTAGTAATCAAAACGGTATGGTACTGGCACAAAAAGAGACACATAGATCAACAGAACAGAATAGAGAGCCCAGAAATAAACCCACAACTACATGGTCAATTAATCTTCAACAAAGCAGGAAAGAATATCCAGTGGGAAAAAGTCTTTTCAACAGTGTTGGGAAAACTGGACAGCTACATGCAAAAGAATGAAACTGTACCTCCTTCTTACACCACACATAAAAATAAACTCAAAATGAATTAAGGGCCTTAATGTGAGACCTGAAACCATAAAAACTGTAGAAGAGAGCACAGGCAGTAATTTCTCTCACATTGGCCATAACAACATCTTTCTAGATATCTCTCCTGAGGCAAGGGAAACAAAAGCAAAAATAAACGATTGGAACTGCATCAAAATAAAAAGCTTCTGTACCGCGAAGAAAACAACCAACAAAACTAAAAGACAATCTACTGAATGGGAGAAGATATTTGTAAATGACCTATCCAATAAAGGATTAGTATTCAAAATCTATAAAGAATTTATACAATTCAACACCCCAAGACCAAATAATACAATTAAAAAATGAGCAGGAGACATGAACAGACATTTCTCCAAAGAAAACATACAGATGGCCAACAGACATATGAAAGGATGTTCAACATCACTCATCAACAGGGAAATGCAAATCAAAACCACAATGAGATAACACCTCACACCTGTCAGAATGTCTAAAATAAAAAACTCAAGAAACAAGTGTTGGCGAGGATGTGGAGAAAAAGGAACCCTTGTGCACTGTTGGTGGGAATGCAAACTGATGCAGCCACTCTGGAAGACAGTGTGGAGGTTCCTCAAAAAATTAAAAATAGAACTACTCTATGATCCAGTAATCACACTACTGGTTATTTACCCAAAGAAAGTGAAAACATGAATTCAAAGGAGTATATGCACCCCTGTGTTTACTGCAGCATTATTTACAATAGCTAAATTATGGAAGCAGCCTAAGCGTCCATCAATAGATGAATGGATAAAGAAGATGTGATACTGTGGATAGTGCAAGACTGTTGAATCACAGGCCTGTACCTCTGAAACAAATAATACATTATATGTTAAAAAAAAAAAAAGAAGATAGTAGGAAAGGAGAAATGAAGGGGGGTAAATTGGAGGGGGAGACAAACCATGAGAGACTATGGACTGTGAGAAACAAACTGAGGGTTCTAGAGGGGAGGAGGGTAGGGGGATGGGTTAGCCTGGTGATGGGTATTAAAGAGGGCACGTTCTGCATGGAGCACTGGGTGTTATACGCAAACAATGAATCATGGAACACTACATCAAAAACTAATGATGTAATGTACGGTGACTAACATAATAAAATAAAAAGAAAGAAGATGTGATATATATATATACAATGGAATATCATTCAGCCATAAAGCAGAACAAAATCTTGCTACTTGCAACAACATGGATGAATCTAGAGAGTAGAATGCTAAGTAATAAGCCAGTCAGAGAAAGACAAATACCATGGAACTTCACTCATATGTGCCATTTAAGAAACAAAACATATGAGCAAAGAGAAAAAAAGAGAGACAAACCAAAAAATAGACTTTTAACTATAGAGAATAAACAGAGGGTTACCAGAGGGGAGGTGGGTGGGGGGAAGGGTGAAATAGGTGATGGGGATTAAGAGTACACTTATCTTGATGATCACTGAGTAATATATGGAATTGCTGAATCGTTATACTGTACACTTGAAATTAAAATAACAGTGTATGTTAACGACACTAGAATTAAAATAAATGAATGTGTATATATATATATACATATATATATAATATTCAACATATATATGTTGGTTAACAGCCCAAATTTCCCAAATAAAGATGTATAAAATAAACCCTAAGGATTCTAGTCTACTGTTACCATGAAACATTTTCACTGTGATGCTGGTAAAGACATGTCTATGTCAATTTCCTTCTGTTATTGCTGGTGGACTAAAACTGCGGTAGTGCCACGAGCATCGTCATGCACTTCCTTGAAGGTGAAGACTGTCTTACTCATCTTTGCATCTCCAGCCCAGCCTTGTGCTTGCCACACTGCATGTAGATGCTGAAACACACTTGTTGAATAAATAAGCTCAGTCCTATAAAAATAATCAAATTTACTGTATAATGAGATTTCAAGAGCTTATTCAGTTTCCACCAGCATTTCTGAAAAGAGCTGTGGAATACTTAAGTTATACTGTCTTATTTTTCAAGATCCCTATCCAATAGGTAGGAACAGTTTTATGATTAGTGTGACAATTGCTTATAAGTATATACTTCTAAAATGTTGGAAAATTGTTTTTGTGATGAGTTTAAACCTTTTTTCCTATAATTTAATTTATATTATTATATTTGCTTTAAAGTGTTCTTCAAAAGTAAAAATAAAAAGGGAGCTTCAGAGTCTGAATCTTCATGAAATCTGAATCTGTAAAATCTAGCAAAAAATGAGGCTTTTCTATTTTCTAAAGATAATTTTAATGGGAGGAACAAGGCCTAGGAAAAAATTCAGGAATGACAAATACAGAAGATATATCATAGCTTACTTCATTAAAGTATTGTGGATTTTCCAAGCTTCCATGGACATATTCCAATCTAATTACAAGAATATAACACAAGGAGAAGAATCAAATGTTTCCTTGTTACCTGTCTTTGAGGCCACACCTCCATGTCTGCATATAACCCAGGGATGAAAGTGGGTGAATCACTAACTGCTGTTTATTTGTGCTAATGGAGAGCTGTCACACAGATAATCCGAAAATGTAGATATTTATTTCATCATTTCTGACAGATTTACAGGTACCAAGCATTAAATAAGGGTAATCAAATTTGAATCTACCTAATGGTCTAGCCTGGTCTTTGTCTCAGACAGTTGAATGAGGGTATGTTCTGTAGGACTGCTAAACCGTCTTTCATGCTGTCAATGTTAAAAATGATACATTCCTAAGTTTCTAGCTTCCATCAAAAACCCTTTAGAAACCTCTAGAAATCGTTAATGGATTTATCTAATCACATGCCAGGGTAGAATGAACTTTGTACTGTGCCTGACAGAGTGCTTATGTTTATTTAATGAACATTGATTTACCTGGATTTTGCTAACTGTGTCACCTTGATCAGGACACCTAATCTCTCTTGGGCCACTTTGCCCATGTGGGAAGAGAGAATTTGCACAAATGGCCTCCAGTATGTCTTGTTGCTTAACAACTCAGTTTCATAACTATGTCTTCCTATACCACCTCTGGGTGGAATGATCCATTTCTTACATAGCATAAAGTTTTTTTTGCCTCTAAGTATTTCTTTTTTAAGTTTCAAGTGTTGCTACCTTAATGATTAGCACTCAGGAATTTGGTCAGTAAATCCAAGTTTAACCTACCCATCCATACTCACCCTGATTTTATAGATTTTGGTAATATTCGTTCTCAGCCTTGACTTCCTGACTGACGGGCCTACATGTCTAGTGGCTGGCCTTCTCTTGGTCACTTGTCTATTCTTCCTTGGGCTTTCTTCCACTCAACTTTTCACCTGAAATGCAGTAAGTAAACCTTACATAGGTAAAGAGAGACAAATTTTGTGTTTTGTTTCTTATAATGGTTGATAAGATTCTCTGCTTGATTTTCAAAACCCTTCCTAAGAGTAGCATTTTATAGATACTTTTGATTGTGACCATACCCTGGACTGGTAGCTATAGAGATCTCTTTCTGAGCTTAAATAACAGGTAGGAGACCATGATACTCACAGTTTTGTCTATTTGTTCCCAAATCTCCCAGTTTTTCATTCATCACTTGTAAATCACTTTTGTCCACTCACAAAACTGTGTGAGAACTTGTTTACCCTGTTGAGCTAGCACTATGTCCCTAAATAAACTTTAGTATCATCTCCCCTTTCCAGAATTAACACAAATTTAATATGACAAAGCCCAGTATAGATCCCTGGGGCTTCTATATCTCCCATTTCTTTGTTTTCAATTTAACTTGTTTGGAGACTTGGCAACAGTCTGAATGAATATAAGTCAGTTTTAGAAAACATCTAGTTTAGCCTGTAACCAAGCAGGAACCCTATTTACGATATCTCTGGGATAGTAATCCAGCCTGTGTATTAATTACATGCTCTTGTTTCCTGTATTCTTGATGCTTTGGCATCTGGGGCCTTACTGACAGGGGAGGCCCTGCCCCACCTGGCATCAGCTTGTTCCTAGAGACAGTCAGGAGCCTGCCTTGCATTTGCAAACCAACCAATCTAGAGCCCCACTTCCTGTATCTGGCTCTTACACTCCCGGGTCAATATTTCCCTGTCCTAATCACCTTAGGGCAAGGTACCAGACAACCTGGGACAGTCTCTAAACCCCAGAGCCTGCTGAAACTATTCAAACTAGCCAATCCTAAGTATGCTTACCTTGCCTTGCACATGGAACCACAATGAAGACCCATGCCATGCTTTCCCCTTGTTGCTTCTGCCTCCTCACCTAACCTGATGCCTACCTGTGTGTCCCTGTGTGGCATAGTGTGCCCTTTCCTCTTGGGAACTATAACAAATTATCTTCTTCAATGGCATTTGTCCCCTGATCTGTTGGCCTACCATATCTCAATTTAAAAAACTTACATTTTAGGGGCACCTGGGTGGCTCAGTTGGTTGGGCGACTGCCTTCGGCTTGGATCATGATCCCGGAGTCCTGGGATCGAGTCCCACGTCGGGCTCCTGGCTCAGCGGGGAGCCTGCTTCTCCCTCTGGCCCTCTCCCCTCTCATGGTGTTTCTCACTCTCTCTCTCTCAAATAAATAAATAGAATCTTAAAAAAAAAAACCACATTTTAAAACAAATGCTAGAACAATTCCAGGGACCAGAAGTTCACTTCTTTGCAAGGCAGCAATTTTAGTGGTGAACTAATAGGATAGTTCTTTCCCATCTTAAACTGAAATCTGCTTCCCTGTACCTCCCAATAATTCTGCCTCCAGGGCAACAGAGAATCTACCCATTTTTTTCAAATGACGAATGATCAAGTATCTGAAACACACCTGACTGCCTTTCCTGAAATACATTTGTGAGACTCACACACATGGACCTACAGAATTTTTTGGCTTTATTTCTAGTCTTTTTTTTTTTAAATATTTTATCCATTCGAGAGAGAGAGAGCACATGAGCGGGGAGAGGGCTAGAGGGAGAGGGAAGAGCAGACTCTCCACTGAGCCCAGCCACGAGGCTCGATCCCACGTGCCAGGATCATGACCTGAGCCAAAGGCAGACGCTTAAGTGACTGAGCCACCCAGGTGCCCCTCTAGTCTCCTGCTTATGATGATCAGCATTTCACAAGTCACTGTGGCTTCAATAGCCCAGTGAAATGAATACTTTCTCTAACATTCCCATAATCATTCATTCATTCATGGGTTAAGCAGACCCTCAGCAGCCTGATAGCCTTCACTGTTTTATCGCCGTCCTTTTAAAAATGTAGTGTTTACTAGAACTGGTCTACTCCGTATATGGCATCACCAGCGCTAGTACTTTCCTGGGTCTGGGATCAGTTTATGCTGGTGCCTGACATGGCGTCAACTAACAATTTAACAGATAAATTTATCAATAAGAGATAATTCCCAGTAATCTTATTTCCAAGATATATTTCTAGACTCTAGTGTTTTAATGGTTCATATTAAACATAGAAATGTTTAACAACTTTTTTTTTAATCAATGTCTCTTGAGTATTCTAGAGCCATACTTAAGAATTGCAATTAGCAGAGCTCCTTGAGGGCAGGGACTATCTTATTTAAGTATTTATGAAACACAACACAGAGATGATACAATTGTTGAACGACTACATGGTAATGATTCCTATGTGAATACAGATTACACATTTCAGCCAATACTGGGACAATTTTTCCTTTAAATTTCTATAGAACTCTTGGATGGTGTGTGATTTTATTTATATTGCTAATTATATTTAGCATTATTCTGTGCTATACCCGCTATTTCAATAATTTCGTTCCGGTTATTTTAAAAGAGCAAGTTGAAGGGGAATCGCATATCTTATTCAGCACATGGAAGAACGACAGTTAATTGATTCTATGTTTCCACTCATTCACGTGAACAGCCCAATTAGCTCCCAACAGTATTTCCCTGCCAGGTTGCATAATTAATGCAAATTAATATAAGTGGCAGTTGATTATATTCCATTTATGAGTACTATGGTTGTATCTGTGTATATATTCTAGTTTTGATTAGAGATTTCTTCTCACAACCATATCTAGTGTTTTCGCATTCTCTAAAAGAAGTTGATTTAATGTATTTTATCAAAACTTGTCCAAGATCTCACTTGCATTTCCAGCTATGGTTTTGCTATCCATAACTACTTATATTAGAAAATAAACATTCAGTTAAAGATCTGAGCAACAAAATCATGCATATTATCTATTTTTGTTAATGATTTAGAAAAGCCCTAATTCAAATTGTTTTATACCATTCCAAAGTTAATTTATAATAGTCTGTAATCCAAGTTTAAAATATGTTCATATTATCTTAACGAATTGGCCAAAGGCAATTAAAAGCCAAATTTGCTTTTTCTGGCTTTTTAAAAAGATTTTGAGAGACAGAGAGAGAGCATGAGCAGGGAGGAGAGGGACAAGCAGACTCCCTGCTGAGCAGGGAGCCCAATGTGGGGTTCAATCCCAGGACCCTGAGATCAAGACCTGAGCTGAAGGCAGATGCTTAACCAACTGAGTCACCCAGGCACCCCCTTTTTCTGGCTTTAAATATGTAAACTGATCAAAAGATTTTCATTGTTTCACATATCTAACATTATAAATCCTTTGCAATATTTAAATCATTGAAATAATATGGATAATAAATAATTTACAGTCTAACTATGGAAAATCGCACTAGTATGAACAGATGGATTTTTGCAACATACAGAATCAAGACACTGGACATCGCCTCTTCAGCCAGGAACAAATGCAGGTCTTTGTGTGTCTTATGTCCCATCTAGGCCTATATTTAGCTATCATTAAATATTTAAGTTATGGGTTTATATTGTATTAATGTTCTTCATGATGGCTTCATGAAAGGCTTTATTTTTAAATTTCTCCTAGCTCAATGTAGTTTTTTTTAAGTTTATGTATTTAATCTCTACACCCAATGTGGGGCTCGAACTCATGACCCTGAGATCAAGAGTCACATACTCTTCTGACTGAGCCAGCCAGGTACCCCATCAATGTAATTTTTTAAGACTTTATTTTTTTGAATAGTTTAGATTTACAGAAAAATTTAGTACAGAATTTCCACATATTCCCTCTCCCAGTTTCTCCAATTATTAACATCTTATAGTAGGATACATTTGTTATAATTAATAAATGAATACTGATACTTTATTATTAAAATCCATAGTTTATTTATACTTCCTTAGTTTTTACCTAATACCTTTTCTCTCTTCCTGGATCCCACATTACATTTACTTGTTATGTCCCCTTGGGCTCAGTTCCTCTTGGGTATGACAGTTTCTCTTTCCTTTTTTTTTGATGACCTTAACAGTTTGGAGGAGGACTGTTCGAGTATTTTGTAGGATGCCCCTCTACTGGAATTTGTCTGATGTCTTCCTTAAGATTAGACTGAGGTTAGAGGTTTAATGAGGTCATTTTAAGAGGCCTTAGATACCTTCAGATTAAAAACACATCTAGACTTCATCAAACTGTTGTCATGGACATGGCACAACTCATGTATCATTTTAGTATTGTGCCTATTCCCCATGACTAGAGGCAGAAAAGACAGTCTTGAGTAAAGAATAGGATGATTAAAAAAAGGTTGGCTTAAAAAAAAAATAAGAGGTAGATAACATAAAGACAGCCAACAGTAGTCATTTCAATTTGCTTTCCAAAGTAAGGATGTTCTTTATGAATTAAGATTCAGAAAGTAGACAAAAATGCATAAATAACATAGTTCAATTCTGTATCTTCAGAGGTAAATTTGGGTTTTATGTAAATAAATTTACTCCTGTATATTTATGTGTTCAAAGCATATTGTCACATTTTCATCTACCAAATAAACAATAAACACTGTAGGATTCTCTTGCCTATGGGTCAAAAATAGTCTTAAATCCTTAGAAAATTTATAGTAGGCAATCATTCTCTCCTGAACAGTGGTTCTCAAACTTTAGTGTGTATTAGAATCACCTGAAAGGCTTGTTCAAACACCGATTCCTGGGTGCTATCCCCATGGGTTTCTTATTCAGTGGGTCTGGGGCGGGGCCTGAGAATATGCATTCCTAACAAATTCCTGAGGCTGCTGGTTTGAGGACACTATGAAAACCACTGCTTAAGAGTCAACAAGGAAGCTACATTTATTAAGTGCCTACGGTGATTCAGGTGTTTTACATATATTACCTTATTTAACTAATACAGAATCTTATCAAGCAAGTATGAGTATCCCTTTTATAAATGGGGAACCTGAGCTCAGGGAAGCTAAGGAACTCAGCTGAGGAGGTAATGGGATTAGATTGCAAAATTACAATTCAGATTTCTGATTCTAACGCCCATGGTTTGCTAGTACAACATACTGCTCCTTGTTGACAAAGGAGTGAAAGGTACATGTCCTCGGCTCACTAGAAAAGGAGATTGTACCAGAGTGTGTACAGTGTTTAGTTCAGGTCAGTAGGGTATTGAAGGAATCTTTACTGAAGACTTAGCAGAGGCTCAGGGTCACGGATTCACTTATCTCTGAACTTCTGAAATAATCAAGGATGAAGTGAATTTAATGTATAGTTAACAAAACAGGAAGAACATGTATTTAATACAGTACTAAATACTCCTTAATTACTATTATTTTATTATTCCTTACAAAAAAACTCACATTTAAATAAAAGTTCTTAAAAGAATAATCTCATTTACATTTAAGTTTAAAGCATCATACTATTCTAAATGTCTGCCAGTGTATACTACATCACCAATCAACCACTACTTACTCTGGTATTGAAGTAACACAGCATGATGGTCTTCAACAAAAAAGCTGTGACAGTTACTAAAACATTTACCTCCTTTCACAAAGCAACTTAAAAGCAATGACATACAAAGTAAGCAATTTAACGTTTAAGAAAAGTGGTACATTTTACAGTAAATAAATCACCAAAAAAGAAGTTGCCAATAATATATTTTCTATCACTTTGTTATACTCTATATAAAAAAGAACACTCAGACACAAATTAGACTGCAGACTTAAAATGGTTAATGAGGTCTAAATTTCAAAACGAGAAAAACCCACCCAACTCTACATCTCTATTATAAAAACAAATATTTTATGTAAGATTCCCTTTTAAATATATATATACATTTCCCCTTAATACTGTTAATCAAACCCATAGTTATATTTATTTAAATAAGAATTAAATAAACTGCCCCAAATGCTGATTTCATCTCACAAAACAGAAAGTATTTTAAATCACAACTTCCAGATGGTATCTTGAAAACACTGGTTCCTTAAACAACATTAACAAGCATATTTTTAAGAATATATTTTCATCTACAAGTCAGGTAAAGCTTTATTAAATGGTAAACACTTTTAAAAGTACAGAAACACAAGTTTTGAAAACAAATACATTCAGAAGATCTGCTGTTCAAATAATATTTTTTCAAAACCAGGTGGAGGAGTATGATAAAATTCACTGAACTGGCAATCCAAAATTGCACTGTCATCAACTAGAGACAGAAAAAGAAAAAGAAATTAGAAGCTAACACCTTAATTCACAAGAATACATAATTATAAAAGACTGTTTTCATAATACCATAATATTAAAAGGCAAAAAGAATAAATACATCTGCTGCCCAGGTTACAAAACATAATCCTATTGGGTAAAATAACCACAATGAAAAATAAAATTAAAAACACTGAAAGGATATACATCAAAATATTACTAATAATTAGTGTGAATGAGTGCTTTGAATTTTTTCCTTATTTGCTTCCCTGTATTTTCTCAATTTTATACATTAAGATGTGTTACTTTTTAAAAATTGATTTGAAAAAATTATAGATTCAGAAAAGGTTGCACAAATAGTAAGAGTTGTCTGTACTCTTCATACAGCTTCCCCTAGTGGTAACATCTTACATAACCAAAGTACAATATCAAAACCAGAAAACTGACATCGATCAAGTACTGTTAACTAGACTGTAGACCTTATTCAGCTTCTACATCTTTTTACCAGCATTTATCAAAAATAAATAGATACATATATCCAAACAAAGACTATTAGTACTACAGCTAGATAAAGAAGGGTAAACATAGGGCTAGTGAGTGCTACGAGTTTAGGAAGGGTTTTTTGGGATAAGGATGACTCAGAATGTTTACAGGCATTGATGAGAGAGGCTCCTTATGTGAGATATGAGTGAAAGAACTGACAAAGTCAAGTCCCAGAGTTGGGGAGTTTGAAATCTAGACTATACTTTTTTTTTTGTTTTGTTTTTAACATGAAGGATACCTCTTCGTCTAGGATGGGACAGAAAGAAGGCAAGATTGGATTTGATTGAGAAAAACGTCAGGAGGGCAGGGCTGGGAAGGTGGAGTTCACTACTGACAGCCCGTTTCTTTATGAAGTAGAAGGTAAGGTCATCTGTGGAGAATGGGGAGGGAATTCCAGGAGTATGGTGAAGGTCTGGGATGTGCAGAAACGTAAAAGAACTGCCACAAATGTGAGAGCTTAGGCTGCATGGCGTAACTTTATAATGACACTTTTCTTCAGTGTGATATGGCTTTCTCTCTCCATAGTTTGAGTGTAAGAACTGACAAAATGAATGACTGGTTGGATCTAGGATTAGGGATGGGATGGAGGACAAAAGGTAAAGGAATTTAAGTTTTATTTTTATGTATGTATGTATGTATTAATAATCTCTACAACCAACATAGGGCTCGAACTCACCACCCCTAGATAAAGAGTCAGATGCTCTACTGACTAAGCCAGCCAGGCATCCCTTAAGTTTAATTTTTATCTCTGATATTATCAGACCATTAAAATACTTGGCTTAATTTAACTGACTTATCAATGTCAATTTATGAAATATACTTTAACTTACTATCTATAACTTTACTACATTAAAAATTATGCTAAATCAAAGAAACAATTTGGAATAAAATGTATTTGCTACACTCATTTGTATTTGATATTTATTTCATTTCTCAGACTAAATTATTTAGAGTATTAAGCTACTTTCCATTTAAGTAGATAAAGGAATTGCTTTACCCAATATGGCAAAGAAACTAACCAAAATCAAACTTAAAAATACACTTTTATATGCAAAGACAGAGAAGCTAAAATCACTGAAAAATAATTTTGGGGAGAAAAGACTAATGAAAACAACTAAAAAGTAGAGCATAACCCTTAACTGTTATCATATTATTAAATACATTTGTTATTTGTATACTTTTCTGATCATCACTAAAACTGCTACCTTTCTAGTAAATTACTATAAAAATTAATAATTAGTTCTTATAATGGCTCAAATCTAAGAACTTAAAAGTAATTAAATGAGAAAATATTTTTAGATTACTAAAACCATAGGCAGAAAAATAATAGAGCTGTTGTTTTAACTTGTAACATAAAAAATAAAGCAGACTAGAGGGATAAAGACACTGTGCTTATGTTTGTTATTTTTTATAAAGAGATGCCTTATTTTTTAGAGATACATATGCAATATTTATGAATAAAATGATATAATATCTGGCATTTGCTTCAAAATAATCCAAGGAGGGAAGGTGAAAAACAGAAGTATTAGCATTAGGGGGTAGATGAAACCCGAATGGCTCCAAGCTGATAATTGTTTGAAGCTGGGTGATGGGTACATGAGGGATCACTATACCATTCTCTTTACTTCTATACATGTTTGGATTTTTCTATAATAAAAATTACCGTAATTAATTTATTTTTTTAAATTTTTTGTTATGTTAATCACCATATATTACATTAGTTTTTGATGTAGTGTTCCATGATTCATTGTTTGTGCATAACACCCAGTGCTCCACGCAGAATGTGCCCTCTTTAATACCCATCACCAGGCTAACCCATCCCCCTACCCTCCTCCCCTCTAGAACCCTCAGTTTGTTTTTCCGAGTCCATTGTCTCTCATGGTTCGTCTCCCCCTCTGACTTACTCCCCTTCATTCTTCCCCTCCTGCTATCTTCTTCTTTTTCTTTTTTCTTAACATATGTTGCATTATTTGTTTCAGAAGTACAGATCTGTGATTCAACAGTCTTGCACAATTCACAGCGCTCACCATAGCACATACCCTACCCAATGTCTATCACCCAGCCACCCCATCCCTCCCACCCCCCACCACTCCAGCAACACTCAGTTTGTTTCCTGAGATTAAGAATTCCTCCTATCAGTGAGGTCATATGATACATGTCTTTCTCTGATTGACTTATTTAAAAATTACCGTAATTAAATGGTATAGAGTCATCTCTTAAGTAACCCAATTCTTGGGAGGACACACTTGTACAGAAATCATAGTACATACATATACATAACCATCAAAAGCAAAACAATCAACATGAAACTATTCTAAGTCACAATTTCTCTCAGACGAGTTTTAACACTTAGGTAACTTTATAAAGGTAACTAATGCTCAGTCTATATAAAATTCCCATCCCTGGCTCCAAAATATTCTTTAATTACATTTCCTGGTCACCTAAATCTCCCTAATAACTGGCAGAAAGAACTCTGTAAACTCAGCAAAGCTCTTCGGAACTTTCTAGAATGTAAGATTACATAATTTAAAAAGGGAGTATTTTTAAGTATAATCGTTGTATTTGTTTTTTTTTAAAGATTTGACAGAGAGAGACACAGCGAGAGAGGGAACACAAGCAGGGGGAGTGGGGGAGGGAGAAGCAGGCTTCCCGCTGAGCAGGGAGCCCGATGTGGGGCTCGATCCCAGGACCCTGGGATCATGACCTGAGCCGAAGGCAGACGCTTAATGAATGAGCCACCCAGGTGCCCCTAATCGTTGTATTTGTAAAAAAAATTTTTAATACATGGGGAATAAAAAACTTCCTTAGTCCTGCAAAGTGGAATTCTGATATCCTACTAACTACGTTTCATACAAAAGAGGTCCTTATTAACTTGTCCAGATTTTTGAATGATATAGTTAGAAAGTTAATGAAAATGTTAAGTAAAAGTTAACATATAATGATAATAATATTTAGAAATATTTTAGCTTACCATAAACAACTGGATACACTGTCCCTCGTATACCTGATGCTGGACAATGCATATTTTTTCCATTCAAATATACATTTAATTCTACATGGTCATATGTAATACCCTAGGAAGGAAAGAAAATATTAAAAAGTAAAAATATAAATGTTCCATAAAGAGCCTAAATAGTCAGAGAGCACCCACTGGGAAGCATGGAAAAAACTTAATTATAATTGTGTCACAATAGCTTTCATTAAGGGTTTACAATTTGGTGGAGTTCTGCTTGAACTGAGCTAAAAAAAAAAAAAAATTAGTGGTGATTACGTGGGGGAAAAGTCAGGTGAAGTTCCAAGAGTTCACATTAGAGGTAAAACAAATGAGAACAGTTTGATGCCTAGCATTATATTCAGATAATCTGAATTTTATATTGTGAATATTTTTTTTTTAAGGATTTTACTTACTTGACAGAGAAAGACACAGCAAGAGAAGGAACACAAGCAGGGGGAGTGGGGGAGGGAGAAGCAGGCTTCCCGCTGAGCAGGGAGCCCGATGTGGGGCTCGATCCCAGGACCCTGGGACCATGACCTGAGCCAAAGGCAGGCGCTTAACGACTGAGCCACCCCGGCGCCCCTGTATTGTGAGTATTAAGATGATATAAGTACTGCCTGCCATGTACAGAGAGACCTTTATTTTTTTAAATTTATTTGAGAGAGAGAGAGTGCACTGGGGGGAGATGGGGAGGAGGGGGAGAGGGAGGGAGAGAGAGAGAGAGAGAGAGAGAGAGAGAGAGAAGCAGACTCCCCGATGAGCATAAAGCCCAATGCAGGGCTTGAGGCAGGGCTTGATCTCACGACCCTGAGATCATGACCTGAGCCGAAACCAAGAGTCGGATGCTTAACTGACTGTGCCACCCAGGCACTCCCAGAGAGACCTTTAAAAGTCATACAGAAAATATTGCTCTCTCTCGGGGAAAAACAATGAGGTTTTCAGCATTAGGGCTTACTACCCGTCACTGTTCTCAAGTTGTGAAGTGTCTTTATAGAACTTATTTCTGAAAAGAAATACATTTCCATCTCTTTACCTTGCTTTCAAATATGTCAGATGTATTATCAAGCTAGTGTTTACAATGGAATGTAATTGGTAGCTAGTATCAAGTTGAAAACAGAAAAATTGCTCAAAAGAGTAAAAAAAAAAGTGGAATAAAAATGGGTTAATCTGTTTCTCTGAACATTATTGACGGTGCAAGAGTCAAAACTAACAATAAATAGTTACTATTACTAAAATGCTGGAAAATACTTCGAAAGCCTGTATAATGTACCAAGCACTATTCTAAGTCCTCACAACAAGATGGGTATTATTATTATTACTATTAGCCCCATTGTACAGATGAAGTAGTTAAGGCACAAAAAGATTAAATAATTTATATAGGGTTACAGAACTAGGAAGTGACAGAGCTGGGATTTAAATTCATGCAGTATGGCTTCAGAAAACTTACTCTACTTGCCCTGCCATACTACCTCTCTTTAAAACTTTATACAATAATTACTAACTGCGGGCAGAAATTTCTTAATTTGAAGAATTAAGAATAGACAGCAGAGATCTTTGAACAGCAAAATCATCACAGACCGAGAAGATCACTCCAAGGATTTCTGACTGTGGATATATTATATCAACTTAAAAAACTTTTAGAGGTAGATTGGGACACCTGGGTGGCTCAGTTGGTTAAGCATCTGCCTTCGGCTCAGGTCATGATCCCAGGGTCCTGGGATTGAGTCCCGCATTGGGTTCCCTGCTCAGCAGGAAGCCTGCTTCTCCCTTTGCCTGCCCCCCCTCCCCCCGCCAGCTTATACTCTCGTGCTCTCTCTCTCTCTCTGGTAAATAATAAAATCTTTGAAAAAAGAAAGAAAAAAAAAACTTTTAGAGGTAGAAAAAGATCTTACAGATGATCTAGTCTTAACTCCTTCACTTTCTCCTTAAAACAACAAAGGCCCAGATGAGTCAGTGTGTTAAGTGCTATAAGATTCTCTTGGGGCACCTGGGTGGCTCAGGCAGTTAAGCCTCTTGATTTCAGCTCAGGTCATGATCTCATGGGTCAAGCTCTGCACTCAGCAGGGAGTCTGGCTCTCTCTCTAAAATAAATAAGTAAATCTTTTTAAAAAATCTCCTCAAATCTTAGCAAAGCCAGGGTTAAAGAATAATTTGTTAATTAAGAAATATTGAGACAGTTTGTTTCATTTCAGTTTATGTATTTTAATATAATAATGAAGCTAACTGATGGCTGGGATTAGTTTTTGTAATGAAGAGGACTTTTTTCATTTAAAAAACAAAATTACACAAAAACAATGCGTCCTCTCTTTATAGGAACACCTTACGGGATATCTAGTTCAGCGCAGTGCTCTGTAATCCAGTCACCCTTCACCACCTGGTGGCAGCATAACCTACTGTAAGCAAGCAGGTATTAAAAGCCAAACCTGCAGCATCATGGCAAAATCCCAACGCTGAAGAAAGAAGTGAGAAAGGATGTAAGAACCCCCAACTCCTATTAGCAAAGTTTAGTTCAAGTATTTCTAACTTAATCTGTCCTTTTATATGATCCAGACACTAGGTGTCATTCCACCATAATGATACCAAAAAATCTGACATGTTTAAAGCATTTATCAATAATTGCTTGCATGTTCAGTGAACAGACTCTGTAATTAAGCTGCCTGTATTATACTCCGGGATTCCTTCATAAAAGAAGTTACTTAACTTCTCCTAATTTATGAAATGGTAATAATAATACTATTTTATAGAGTCATTATGAGGATTAAACAATTTAATCCCTGGCAGGCATTTAAAACAGTGCCTGGCCCATAATAAATGCTAGAGAAGTGTTTGCTATTATTATATTATAACATAGAATGTTTATAAAACTTCTCTGAAATTAAACTGAAAAATGCAATTTTAGACTATAATTTCCACTTCTCAAAACTGTATGTAAAAGGAAAAAATAAGCCAGGTATGCCTTCCTAGTGCTATAGTAGGCCCTGTGGGTACTGTAGGATTATTGTATGAATATAATCATTTGGTCAGGTGTTGAAAGCTTACTTTTCTTGATTTCTCCTCAGGGAATGGTATATAACTGAAATTCTGCACATGTGAGAATGTTTTTTCCTGTCTTAAATCCATTCTACTTTTCCTATGCCACCGTCAGCAATTTGGTGAAATTTGTTCTCAAATGTCTGACCTAGGAATATAAAGGTAATATGGTAGGGTAATGTTTTACTTTTCTTGATTCTGCATATATTTCACCTTTCTAAAGTCCTCCTTTTATCAGAATGGATATGAAAACTTAAAGTTTAATTTAATAAAGCTTATAGACTAAAAATGACTGTCAATTTGTGGGATCAGTTATTTCAATGAATGAGCTAGGAAGGCAAGAATAACACACAGTAGAAGTTCAACACATCAACAAAGAGAAACATTTGTTACTGATTATCCTTGCTTATGTTTGAATTTCATCTTACTGTAAACAGGATGATAGCATCGACTTAACTTCAAAATTCTCTTTCAAGAAATATCCGTTTGTATAAGGGTGTTCCATATTATGGACATCTGGCAATGATCTACAAATACAAAACCAACTATTCAAAAAGAACAGGGAAAAGCAGATTTTAAAAATGGTTTATGCCTTTTGTCTCCTCAAACACTTTCTTTTCCTTTTCTTTTTGCCTAAAACTCTCTCAACAATTTACCTATTTAAAAACTAGGGGAGCCTGGGTGGCTCAGTCGGATAAGCGTCCGACTCTTGATTTTGGCTCAGGTCATGATCTCAGGGTCGTGACATCTGAGCTCTGTGTCGGACTCCATGCTGGGTGTGGAGTCTGCTTAAGATTCTCTCTCCCTGTCCCTCTGCCTCTCTCTCTCTCTCTCTCCCTCTCTAAACAAAACAAAACAAAATGTTCTTCATATTTTTTAAATTGCAGAAAAGAAAAGAAAGATCAGGGGCACCTGGGTGGCTTGGCTGGTTAAGCGTCCGACTCTTGATTTTTGGCTCAGGTCATGATCTCAGGGTCATGGACTGAGCCCTGCATCGGGTACTGTGCTCAGCAGGGAGTCTGCTTGAGAGTCTCTCCCTCCCTCTAAATAACCACCACTCTCTCCCTAAAATAAATAAATAAACCTTTAAGAAAAATGAAAGATCAGACCACAGTTAAAAATCTTATTTTTCACATTTCTCCTCCTTTTCATCAAAATACTGTATCTTTCTTCAGTTCAATAACCTGGATTTACTCTGTGTCATCTTAGTAGAAACTTTCCCTCATTATGTAGATTCCTTTCAACTTGGTACCAGAGCCAGGAACACAAGGTTCTATGTATAAGGGCATCTTTGCTGAAGGAGATCCTAGGACTCTGTTCTCAATCAATAGCTAATAGCCTGAACCCAGGGTATAAGTTCCTTGGATAGTGCCATTTAAGAAGTAACTGGGAAAGCAGAAAGGTATCTTTGGATTGTATTTTCAACAGGGTGGCTTTGGTAAAGACTTAAATATATTAGTTGGGAATAAAAATAGAGAAGTCTTAAGATATGTAACTCTTTTTATCCCCTGCTTTCCAAAAAACTTCTCTCCAATCAAACCTTAGGATTTTGAGTCCAGTTCTTTGAAGAGTTCTCTAAGTGAAGAAGTTTAAAAAGATCAAGTTTAATGAGGACCAACACTCCTAAGAAAATGCTGTAATTCTTTAAGAGACATTCATAACAAATTAAATACAGGCATACCTTGTTTTATTGCACTTCGCAGACACTGCATTTTTTACAAATTGAAGGTTTGTGGCAACCATGTGTTGAGCAAGTCTATTGGTACCATTTTTCCAACAGTGTTTGCTCACTAAAAGTCTCTGGGTCACATTTTGGTAGTTCTTACAATATTTCAAACTTTTTCATTATTTTATTTGTTAAGGTGATCTGTGTTCAGTGATCTTTGATGTTACTATTGCGATTACTTTGGGGTGCCAAACCATGCCCATATAAGACCATTAACTTGATCAATAAATGTGGGGGTTTTAACTGCTCCACTGACTAGGTGTTCCTGTCTCCCCCCCTCCCCGGCCTCCTTATTCCCTTACTGAATACTGAAATTGGGCCAATTAATAACCCTACAATGGCCTCTAAGAGTTCAAGTAAAAGGAAGTCACATGTCTCTCACTTTAAATGAAAAGTCAGAAATGATTAAGCTCAGTGAGGAAGGCATGTAGAAAGCCACAACAGCTAGGCCTCTTGCACCAATTAGCTGAGTTGTGAATACAAAGGAAAACTTCTTGAAGAAAATTAAGTGTTACTCCAGTGAACACACAAATAATAAGAAAGCAAAACAGACTTATTGCTGATAGGGAGAAATTTTGGTGGTCTGCTTAGAAGATCAAATCAGCCATAATATTCTCTTAACCCAAAGCCTAATCCAGGACAAGGCCGTGACTCTTTTCAATTCTGTGACGGCTGAGAGAGGTGAGGAAGCTGCAGGAGAAAAGCCGGAAGCTAGCAGAAGTTGGTTCATGATGTTTAAGGAAAGAGGCCATTTCTGTAACAAAAGTGCAAGGTGAAGCAGCAAGTTATCCAGGAGATCTAGCCAAGTGAAGGTGGCTACACTGAACAACAGATTTTCAGTGTAGACGAAACAGCCTTATACTGGAAGAAGAGGCCATCTAGGATTTTCAGAGCTAGACAGGAGAAGTCAATGCCTGGCTTCAAAGGACAGGCTGATTCTCTTATTAGGGGCTATGCAGCTGGTGACTTTAAGTTGAAGCCAATGCTCAGCGACCATTCCAAAAATCCTAGGGCCCTTAAGAATGATGTTAAATCTACTCTGTGTGCTCTATAAATGGAACAATAAAGCCTGGATAACAGCACATCTGTTTATAACATGGTTTACTGAATATTTTAAGCTCACAGTTGAGACCTACTGCTCCAAAAAAAAGACTCCTTTCAAAATATCACTGCTCACTGACAAATGTATCTATCTGTTTACCCAAAATCTCTGATGGAGATAAACGAGATTAATGCTGTTTTCATGCCTGCTAACATAGCATCCATTCTGTAGCCCAAGGATCAAGGAGTAATTTCAATTTTCAAGTCTTATTACTTAAGACATACATTTCGTAAGGCTATAGCTGCCATAGATAGTGATTCTTCTGAAGGATCTCAGCAAAGTAAACTGAAAACCTTCTGAAGAGGATTCACCATTCTAGATGCCCTTAAGAACATTCATGATTTAGGGTGCCTGGGTGGCTCAGTCAGTTAAGCAATGACTCTTGGTCTCAGCTCAGGTCTTGATCTCAGGGTCATGAGTTCAAGCCCCATGTTGGGCTCCATGCTGGGCCTGGAGCCTACTTAAGAAAAAAAAAGAACATTCATGATTCATGAGAAGTCGTCAAAATAACATTAACAGAAGTTTGGAAGAAGTTGATTCCAATCCTCACGAATGACTTTGAGGGTTTCAAGACTTCAGTAGAGGAATGAACTGTGGAGGTGGTAGAAACAGCAAGAGAACTAGAATTAGAAGTGGAGCCTGAAGATGTGGCTAAATTTCTGCGATCTCGTGATAAAACTTAAGTGGATGAAGAGTTGCTTCTTGTGGAAGAGCAAAGAAAGTGGTTTCTTGAGATGGAGCCTACTCCTGGTGAAGATGCTGTGAAGACTGTTGAAATGACAACAAAGGATTTAAAATATTATATAAACTTAGTTGATGAGGCAGCAGCAGGGTTTGACAGAATTGAAACTAACTTTGAAAGAAGTTCTACTTTGGGCAAAATGCTATCAAACAGCATCACATGCCATAGAGAAATTGTTAATGAAAAGAAGGGTCAATCTTTCCAGCAAAATGCACTGTTGTCTTCCTTTAAGAAATTATGATGGCCACCCTAACCTTCAGCAACCACCTGATCAAGTCAGGAGCCATCAACATTGAGGCAAGACCCTCCACCAACAAAAAGATTTTGACTCACTAAAAGTTCAGATGATGGTTAGTATTTTTTAGCAATAAAATATTTTTAAATTAAGGTACATCCATTTTTTTAAACATAATGCTATTGTACACTTAAAAGACTACAGTGTAGTGTAAACATATATATTCACTGGGAAACCAAAAACATCATTTGACTTGCTTTATTGCAATATTTGCTTTATTGCAGTGGTCTGGAACCAAACCCACAGTATGTCCAAGGTATGCCTGCAATAAATGTCAAAATTTTCTCTACGAGATCACTAGTTGCAAAAATACCTAATATTTTCTAATATGAATGTCAGCAAACTTTTAAAATTGTGGGCCAAGATTTCTCTGATGTGAGAGAAGCAGATGTTGATACGCAGCCAACCTGTCATTAATTCTCCTGAATGGACATAAGGGCTCATGAGGATTTTCCTGGCCAGGGCAGACAGCTCTAGAAAGGAGAGCAGTTTGGTAAGGCAGCAGTATCTACACCAAGTGCCGTCTTTGGAATATGTACCGCCTCAATTGGATCCAATCCCGGTGCTTCAGAATTGAAACCACAAACTCCCAGGCAAAACTATATACACTAAAAGCAGTTCAACTTTAATAATTTACAGTGGAAAACAATTCCACAGGAAAACTTACCACCACATCTCCCTCCTGCGGAAGACTGTTTGCTGGCAGCCTATTTTTCTCCTCGTTGTTGTGGTAGAGGGCTCCATCATTCCTCATCACCAGGCTGTGCACATCTCGGCCAAGAGGAATCTGATTCAAGTTAACTTTTTGAGTTGCAACGCCAATACCCCATATTCCTAAAAAATAATAGTTTAAATGCCCCCAAGATCTGAAGAAAAACAAACATGAAATAAGGGGTTGTTTTTAAGAGTGTAAGTTGTTTTTAAAAGAAGTAGTGTACTATCACTATTTTTTATTAATTTTTTAAAAAACAAATCTTTTAAAAGTAGTTTGCAAACTTACCCTATGTTCTCTACAGATGGAGTACAACATAGGAGGTAAGAATGGGTCCTGAAGCTGTACTGTCCAGATTCAACCTTTGGCTTAACTAGGTCATCTGGGGCAAGGTATTTAATCTGCCTCTGCTTCCTTACCTGTGAATTTGGGATTCTAACAGTACTTACCTCAAAGAGTTATTAAAAGATATAGCAAGGTAACCAAGTAAATACTTGGAACAGTGTAAGTATTCCCCCCAAAATTGGTTAAGTAAAGTGGAGTATTTTTTAAAAGATGTTAGCTATTATGATCACTACTCTCTAAAAGACATTTTGAAAAAGCTACACAATTAATTTAAATGGCCTAGGGTTCTAGTCAAGCAATACCTCAGAGAAGTGGGAAATTAGTCTCTAGTTTCTGCATCTATAATGCGTGACAAATGACACAGACCTGGTCAATACCATGAGGAGAAAATTAATGATGAAGGATAAAATGATTTTCTTACCCGTACCTTAAATCAGTGAGTTTAAAACCTTTTGGTCTAAGCTGATTTTAAGCAAGCAGCTCTCCTCTTAACCAGCCAAACAGAATACCTAGAGCTCTGGATTTTGTTTCAAACTGTTTCCTTTTCAGTTTTTATCAAAATCAGTTAGGAGAAAATCTATAAATGGAAGAAGGTTTGAAAATCATGTTGCCAATCAATTTTTCTGAATTGAGCAAAACTATCAAAAAGTTGCATGTCTGGGCTTCCTAAATAATCTTACTATATAAGTTATCCTCCAGAGTGGGAAAATTTAAGAGTGACAGAAGGTGATAATACTAATTTCATGGGACAACAGTTCTAGACAGGGATATAGAGTCTCTTTACTCCTAAAGAACTGTGCATGCTGATACACTTTGGCATAACTGCCTCAGGTTTTCACTGAGAGATCAATTTACAAACTCCAACAATGTATTTATTCTAGAGATGTCACTGAGGATGCCATCCTTTACAGAAAATCCACATAAAAATTTGTACTGGATTTAAGGCTCAAGAAAATATTTGCTTCTCTTGAGAAAAGGTAGGTTGTACTTGAGAAGATTTTAGTAACCAGAGACATTTTGCAGCTAACTTGTAAAAGAATGAAATGGAGGACAGTTTCATATTTATTTCATATACTTAAGAAAATCAGTATTTTAAATTAATTTAGAAAACAAGCCCCAGAAGGATGTTTTATATCATTCAAGCTTGTTGAGTATGATTAATTTACTACCCTTTAGTTTTCCTATTCTACACCTATACTTATATCACTCATGCTGTATTTCACTAGAAGTCTTTTTTATAACAAAGCTTTAAAAAATATATTTCCCCACATTCAAAATGGCTACAAGTTAACTAATTGCTATTCTAATACTCAAACAGAACTGCTGTATGATTCAAAAAACTCTGTAATTTTTTAATGAGAGGGTGCCTGGGTGACTCAGTCGTTAAGGCTCTGCCTTCTGCTCAGGTCATGATACCAGGGTCCTGGGATCAAGCCCTGCATCGGGCTCCCTGCTCAGTGGGAAGCCTGTTCCTCCCTCTCCCACTCCCCCTTCTTGTGTTCCCTCTATGTGTTGCTCTCTGTCAAATAAATAATTTGAAAAAAAAATTTTCTTTTAATGAGAAATATAGACATTAGAATTCTAAATCTGCTAATTGCTTCAGAAGACAATGAATCTGGGTATTTTAACAAGATTTATGAGAAAAAATTCAGGATCATAAGACGGATTTTATCTTAAGATAAAACAGCAAGAATCCACACCTTTAATGCTTGGCCAAATGAAATGGAGCATCTAGCACTCATTCATGA
Source organism: Eumetopias jubatus (assembly GCF_037043125.1). NCBI lineage: Eukaryota > Metazoa > Chordata > Mammalia > Carnivora > Otariidae > Eumetopias > Eumetopias jubatus. The sequence goes on along the minus strand of NW_028274809.1, from coordinate 135,092,545 downwards.
TGCTAGTGCCTTACACTGACTGATCGAGTGTAATACACATTCCTAATTGTAACTAGTGTGAAGCAGGAAAGACAGTTCCTGCAATCCCATTTTATAGATAACAAAACTGAACCTAAAATAACTCAATAACTAAATTAACTACTTTAACCAGGATCACACAAGAGGAGGGAAAAAAAAGTTCTTCCAAATAAGTCTGGTGCTTTTTTATTGCCTCCTTAATCTTTTTCATATATTGAAAATTGCTCTTAATATTTACAGTTAGTACTTTCAATAGTAAAAGACCATTATACCAACCTGTGGACTGGATTTTGAATTCAAAGTAGCTTTTGTTTTGATGTAAAGGGGCACTGGCTAAACAACCTCCTGTTCCACATATTCTTCTTCCATTTTTTACAATGACAACATCTGATCCTAAATAAAAAATGCAGAGACCGTGTAAAGTTTATTTTTTTATCCAACAGTCAAGGTTAATTTGTTTCACTTCTGTCAAAAAAATAGCGATGCCATATTTACTCTGAAATATAGAAATGCTGATAAATTAAAAACAATTCTCAGTTCTCTATTTTTTTTCCCTGAGAATGTTTGTCTAATATTCATTTGTGGCTAGAAATCTTGTTTAGAAACGCAATTAAGGGGCGCCTGGGTGGCTCAGTCGTTAAGCGTCTGCCTTCGGCTCAGGTCATGATCCCGGGGTCCTGGGATCGAGTCCCGCATCGGGCTCCTGGGATCGAGTCCCGCATCGGGCTCCCTGCTCCTTGGGAGCCTGCTTCTCTCTCTCCTCCTCTGTCTCTCATGAATAAATAAATAAAATCTTTAAAAAAAAAATAGAAACGCAATTAGGTAGTAACGCTGTAGGAGGAGCACCAGAGGCGCTCCCCTCGCCTGGGGACAGCTGACGAGCCTCGGGAGGCGGCTGCTCCGAGATTCCGGGGAAAATGGGTAGGTAGGTCCACACAACCAGCTCCCGATGACAGGAGCAGACAGGGCTCCGTAGCCCTGAACACAGAACAGGGCCGAGGTGGAGTTGGCTGGCGTCTGGAAGAGATCCGCGAGACGAAACGGGGTCGAGGGCAGCAACTCAGAGCAAGGAGCGGGGGGCGGGCCCGGAGGGGCAGGGCCGCGTGTGGTCCTCCGGACCCCGCACTGCCCCCGACCCGCCGCGCCACACCCGGCGTGGGCCGTTGGGTCTGGGGAAGGGAGGGCCCTTACCCATGTGCTGCGTGTCCAGCTGCACGGCCGGCATCTCCTTCAGAGGGATGTGTCCCGTCCCGCCGTCCCTGCAGCACCGCAGGCAGCAGAACACCGAGGCGGCCATCGCGCCAAGACCACCGACTCCGCTGCCGCCGGCCGCCCGCCGCCTATAGACCGCGGTGACACCACCCCCAAGCCTCGGCTCCGCCTCCCGCCCCCGCCCGAGCGCCAGAGTCCGAGTGGAGCGCGCAGACCGCTACAGCGACGCCCCACGCCGGGAGGGCGCAGTGCAGGCAGAGGCGTAGCCGGCCCCGGACGGAAGATGCAGAGGCGGTGCGCGCGGGGAGGGGCGGGCCCAGAAGGGGGCGAGGCTAGAGGCGGAGCGAGGGCAGAGGGCGTGACGGGCAGAGGGCGTGACGGGCAGAGGGCGTGACGGGCAGAGGGCGTGACGGGCAGAGGGCGTGACGGGCAGAGGGCGTGACGGGCGGGCGGGCGGGCGGGCGGGTGGAGGACCTCATGCCCCAGTGCGCGGGGTCCTTTTTGCCTTGGCGGCGGGGGGAGTCACGTCTGAGTCCTCACGTTGAGCAGCACGCAAGGAGTCGGCGCTCTCCGGGCATTCAGTAGTCGTTGAATGCTGAGTTTTAAAAACCGTTCCCCCCAGCTTTGACCTTACCTTTCGGGATGAATTGACAGAAGCAAGTCAGGCTGGGGGTGTGGGAGCTGATAAAGGACCCCAAGATTTTCCACATGTCCCCCACCATCGCGTGCCCAGGGCTGGGAGAACTTTGCCTCCGCCCCCTACCGTGGCTGGTTTCTGAAGAATTTCCTCAAAGTGGTTTCACCGTGAATGTGCACACGGGGTTCTAAGTCGGCCCTGGTGCATTTTAGGTGTAGGGATGCGCATTCCGTGGCCCTCGGGGCCGCGCGGTTGGGGCCGCTCAGGAGGCTGTTTCCGGAGGGTACCACTGTGCCGGGGCGGGAGGGCGATGCTTGACCGGCCTCTGCCAAGCTCACCCTCCCAGTGGACTGGGGGTTTCAAGGAGAGTGAAGGGAACTCCGGAGGCTGCGAGGAGGATGTCTGGCCCCCCAAGGGAAGCCCTAGGTTCCTACCGCTTGCTCCTTTTTGCTTCCAAGTAGGAGGCCCACGGGGTGGTCACCTGTCATCTTGCCTACTTAGATCATCTGTCCCTGGTCGATTTTATTTAAATACAGCTTGGGGCCCCGAGATGGTCTTCAATGACCTCTAGAATTAACCTGGTTCAAACATTTATTCCCAAATAAGGCTTCGCCCAGGGTTCAGGTCCTGGAAAAAGGACGCAAGATGCCTACTTAATATATAATGCGTTTCTATACATAACTTTTTAGTGACCTGAGTGCAAATATCCTTAATGGAGGATTTTGCCCCCATAAGAGAAGTTTTTCAGGGTCCTGGGTCCCTTTGCTGTCTATACAAATGGTGTTTTCATTACAATAGGGAAAACCTCCAAGTTCTGTACTTTATTTAGTTACCACAGAATTAATAACTAAGGTGATTATTGAAGAGACTGAGGGTGGACTCTCTCATTGCCTATAAAGTACTTTCTTGGTAATCATTTTACGCAAGACATTTTTCTTTTTTTGAAAACCTCGACCTTTATTCTGAGAGTTTAATTAGTGTTCGGTTCTCTTTCCACTGGGAGGGAAGGGGAAATTGAAGAGAATGTGGGAGAGACAAAATTTCCTGTCATTCCATGAGGTGGGCACTCTGACATATGTATCTAATCGAATCCTTCAAAGTTTTAGAGTGGATATTGTCCCCATTTTATAGATGAAGAAATAGAGGGATTACATAACTGGTGTAGCCTCAAATGACTAGGAAATAAACAAGGTAGGACACCTAAGCCTATATTTGCTTCACCAGATCATGCTGCCGCTCAAATGCTGAAGATTTAACTCTTGTAATAAATGCTGAAATTCTTTTAAAATTACCCTCAATTCAAAATGCAGATTTGCTCTTTATTTTTGTATGTTTCATTAATCTCCATATTGGCTATCAGCTGCCATAACTCATGTACAGACAATAACATAAAATAGCAGTTGTTAAAAGGTAAAATATTTATTCAGAAATATTATTAAAAGCAGTACCTGTATTTAATATATAACAAATATTTAGGCCATTCAAGGAACTCACATCTTCAGTGAAAAGCTGGACTATGAGATGGCATGAATTCGCCATTACTGTAGAAGCAGAGCTGCCATACTCTTTCCTGACTAGAAGAGTAATCTGTTGGGCCACTGCCCAGTGCACTTTGCCCTCAATGTAGCAACTCCAGTGTACTCAGCAGTAGGAAGCAAGCAAAACCGGTTAGCTCCTAAAACAGACTTCTCTCTCTTGGCAGATGAATAACGTCCATGAGCTCACAGACCTTATCCTGCCATCCGTGAGCTCACAGACCTTATCCTTCTTATATCTGGGATTCTATTATCCTTTCATTATTATTTTCAAAGGAATTATCCTTGCTTTTTGAAAAGCACAATGCTAAAGATATTTTGACACTCTTTCACAGCTATCACTTTAATAACAATCACAAATAAAGCCTACAAAAAGTTTCCCAATAGTTAGTTAGAAGGTCATTTATCTAAGTCAAAAGCAGTAAGAGAGAATGACTACTTGAAAAAAAAAGTCGGCTTCAGCGACATATGCCAGGAACTTGAGAACTGATAGGACAATAATGTAAAGCATGTGTTTCCGAGTTGAGTTTAACATCGTGCTCAAGATTTTCTTCAATGGTTTTTAAGTCAACCAGACATCTCCTGTTAGTGAACTTTACACTCTGTACTGGGTCACACAAAATGGTTTCTTTTTATTTATTTATTTATTTATTTATTTATTTATTTATTTATTTATTAAAGTTTTTTTTTTTTTTTGACAGAGGGAGAGGCAGCGGGAGAGGGAACACAAGCAGGGGGAGTGGGAGAGGGAGGAGCCCGATGCGGGGCACATCCCAGGACCCTGGGATCATGACCTGAGCAGAAGGCAGACGCTTAACGACTGAGCCACCCACAACTGAGAGACGAACCATGAGAAACTATGGACTCTGAGACCTACTTCTCTCTGGGTCACACAAAATGGTTTCTTTTTAAAAATTCATTAATCAGTTATTAAGCCAAACTTTTTTCTTGGGGTAACCCAGACCCCATTTGTGATCTTTCAAAAATCAGAAACATTAAAAAAACTCATTATTCTGAAAACTAAAAATATTCCTGGGACCTTGATCTATTCATTATTATAATTTTGAGTAATAGTAACTGATATTTATGTGGTGCTTACTATTGCTAGGCAATAATAAGTGCTTTTTATAAACTAATTTAATCCTTGTAACAACCCCATGAGGTAAAAGTATCCTCCATTATACAATGGAGGAAGCTGAGGCAAAGAAAAGATAAGAAAGGTGCCTAAGGGGTGCCTCGGTGGCTCAGTTGGTTAAGCAGCCGACTCTTGATTTCCACTCAAGTCATGATCTCAGGGTCTTGGGGTCAAGCCGCACATTGGGTTCCACGCTCAGCATGGAGTTGGCTTGAGAATCTCTCTCTCCCCCTCCCTCTGCTCCTTCCCCTGCTAGTGCTTTCTTCCGTGCATTTTCTCTTTTTAAATTAAAAAAAAATTAAAAAACAAGCAAGCAAGAAAGAAAGATGCCAATATTCACACGGTCAAGTGATGAAGCTGCATTCAAACCCACGCAGTCTGGCTCTAAGGTCTTTGTTTTTAAGATTTATTTATTTATTTTAGGGGGGGGAGAGAGAGAGAGAGAGAAGGTGAACACTTGTGGGGGAAGGGCAGAAAGAGAGGGGAGAGAATCCGAACAAATTCCACACTGAGCGTGAGCCCTGATGCAGGGCTTGATCCCAGGACCCTGAGATCCCTACCTGAGCTGAAAGGAAGAGTTGGAGGCTTAACTGACTCTGCCACCCAGGTGCCCCTCTAGGGTCTTTGTTCTTAACCCCTATGCAAACTGCCTCCCTAGGGTGCTACATTTAAGAATAAATTCTTAATTTATTAAGAGTAGTTTACAATCTCTTCCCTCATCTCAGAAGCTGACATTTAAATTCAATTGGCATTAATTGCACTCCTTTAAAAAATGTGCAATGGAAAAACGACAGTCTCTTCAATAAATGGTGCTGGGAAAATTGGACAGCCACATGCAGAAGAATGAAACTCGACCATTCTCTAACACCATACACAAAGATGAACTCAAAATGGATGAAAGACCTCAATGTGAGACAGGAATCCATCAAAATCTTAGAAGAGAACATAGGCAATAACCCCTTTGACATCGGCCACAGCAACTTCTTTCAAGATTCTCCAAAAGCTAGTAAAACAAAAGCAAAAATAACTTTTGGGACTTCATCAAGATAAAAAGCTTCGGCATAGCAAAGAAAACAGTCAACAAAACAAAGAGGCAACCCACAGAATGGGAGAAGATATCGCAAATAACACTACAGACAAAGCGCTGATTTCCAAGATCTATAACAAACTTCTCAAACTCAACACCCCCCAAAAAATAATCAAGTCAAAAAATGGGCAGAAGACATGAACAGACACTTCTCCAAAGAAGATATACAAATGGTTAACAGACACATGAAAAAATGTTCATCATCATTAGCCATCAGGGAAATTCGAATCAAAACCACACTGAGATACCACCTCACACCAGTTAGAATGGCAAAAATTGACAAGGCAAGAAACAACAGATGTTGGAGAGGTTGTGGAGAAAGGGGAACCCTCTTACACTGTTGGTGGGAATGCAAGTTGGTACAGTCACTTTGGAAAACAGTGTGGAGGTGCCTCAAAAATTAAAAATAGAGCTACCCTATGACCCAGCAATTGCACTCCTGGGTATTTACCCCAAAGACACAGACATAGTGAAAAGAAGGGCCATATGCACCCAATGTTCATAGCAGCAATGTCTGCAATAGCCAAACTGTGGAAAGAGCCGAGATGCCCTTCAACAGATGAATGGATAAAGAAGATGTGGTCCATATATATGATGGAATATTACTCAGCCATCAGAAAGGATGAAGACCCAACTTTTACATCAACATGGATGGGACTGGAGGAGATGATGCTAAGTGAAATAAGTCCAGCAGAGAAAGTCAATTATCATATGGTTTCACTTATTTGTGGAACATAAGGAATAGCGTGGAGGACATTAGGAGAAGGAAGGGAAAAATGAAGGGGGGGAAATCGGAGGGAGAGACGAACCATGAGAGACTATGGACTCCGAGAAACAAACTGAGGGTTCTAGAGGGGAGGGGGGTGGGGGGATGGGTTAGCCTGGTGATGGGTAGTAAAGAGGGCACGTACTGCATGGAGCCCTGGGTGTTATAAGAAAACAATGAATCATGGAACAGTACATCAAAAACTAATGATGTATTGTATGGTGACTAACATAATAAAATAAAATAAAATAAAATATTTAAAAAATTGCACTCCTTTAGTCTGGATTTACCGAATTCTAAAGTATCTTACCTATATTCAACAACCAAAAGATAACATTGAGAACTTTCTCCTGCAACAGCTCCCCTTTGTTAGCAACACATTTGAACGTTTTGTAAGTGTGTCCTTCATAGATAGAGTGTCTCTAAATGATCCAAAGAAAAGGATAGTTAGTACTTTCAGTTGCTAAAACAGTTAAGCCAGGTTGGATACTGGGAAAATACAGAGATCTGTAGTAGGAAAGAAAGAGAAGATGTGGTAAAATAAAAGAATTTGATAGAGGTACGAAAAATAAGAATAATAGAAGATAAAACAGAACAATTTTTAGTATTGAAGAGGAAGAAAAAGAAGCCAATAGCAAGTGCTCTATAAATAAGAACTCAGGGAATAAAAAATGTGATTTGCCAAGAACTTTCAACCTGGAAGGACGGTACCTTCATCTGCTTCCCTTCTGGAGAAGGTAAAGCAGACTGTCATAAACTGAGGGGAGGTCTGTGATTTCTCCCCAACCTCAGCTTCTCTCACTCAAAAGGCAGGTATCCTAATGTACTTATACATACCTTTCCTTACCAATTTGGGTTCTAGGTACAATTGCTGCAATAATTAGAAGAAAGAGATATTGAGGATAAAGAAAAAAAAAAGAAAAGAAAAGAAGGAAGGCAAAGGGCACTACTGGGGTAGGTTTTGCATTCCCAGAAGTTAAGGAAGATGAAGATAAGTAAAGTTAGTCCTGGGATCTACACTCCTTGTCTAGTAGTACAGAGGGCACTTAAACCAGTCACTTGTCTTCAAGGAGCTAATGATAGTGTTCTGTGTGAAGTTTCTATGGTTAAAGATAAAGCTACATACAGAACCTGATGTTATGGAAAGGAGGTTGCAAAAACACTTAGTTGGCTGGGTCAAATACTTCAATAAATGTTTCTCAAAGCATTTCAAACATTCAAGTGACTCTGTGTCTTGGGACTGCAGTAAGGCTTGGGAACAAGAAGTCACCATCTCCAAATTATGAAACTAAAAGGCACTGGACATTTGCAGGAGGATCAGACAGAGAAAAAAAATACTTCTTGTTATATGTAATAGCTGCAAAAAACCCCAAAATTATCTCACTGAAATTGTGAGAAAGATCCAAAAATGTTTCTAGGAACAAGAAAGGGAAATGAATTATTAGTTAGGATACACCTAACATTACTAATTTAAGATACATACAACCTCACATAGTGTCTATGGTCTTATTTTTGCAAGTGTAGGAATATTTATAAAGCTTTTCATAAGGTTTTACCTATAGTTAGGATCTCTTCAAACCTATTTTTTCAGTAGTGGTCCTATACATGAAAATCCCAAACGCAGGGGTTGTCAGAACCCTGATTTTTGTGTTGAGAAGGAACTGTTTTCCTTCCTTGCATTAAAACATGTGTGTTTATGAATGTAGATGTGGTTCTGGGTAGGCCTAATTTCAGTTGGGGGAATAACCGCTAGGCCACTAAACTTTGCAGATCCTGGAAGCTGAGTCACAGGGAATGTGAGACTACTTAAAATTGCCGGTAAAAGTTTACAAAGCTCTGGAATATTTGAAAACTGCTTAAAAAAACTCACTGTGAAATAAATGATTTTGAAATACTAACCATGAGAGTTAGCTCCAAGGTTATGTTATGGCCAAGAGAACTTCAGTGCAGGAAAATGGAACTGCTAAGAATTGAGCATAATTAAAATACCGTTTTCCCCTCTTATTTTGGCTGTTCCTAACTTTTGTTTTTCTTTTTGTTTTGAAGTAGGCTCCACACCCAGTGCAGAGCCCAGTGCAGGGCCTGAACTCACGCGCCAAGGTCAAGACCTGAGCGGAGATCAAGAGTTGGATGCTCAACCAACTGAGCCATCCAGGTGCCCTGCTATTCCAAAGCTTTAACCAAATGCTTTAAAAATTGTTATATATCTTTTCTTTTAAACTTCCTGTTTGTATATATCATGTCTAATATCTAATGTGGATCTCAGTTCATGCCAAATACTTAAAATATTCTGTAAAAAGAGATGTAAAGCTTTGGAAAGGAGGGAAATAAAAAAGGAAGATACTTGAATTTTCCCCAAATTTTGGAAATAGTAAAATCCCATTTTATATGTTCTTAATTCATCAGCACTCTGTAAATGTAAGAACAGCAAATGAATAAAGCTCCTAAAATAAATACATGTATGATAATTACACTTCATCTGGAACCCAGAAAGTAGTATGTAAACTGAATTCTTAGAAACAAATTTCTACATTAACTGTACTAAGGCAGGTTGTTTTATAAAGGAAATCTATATACAGGATCTTAAAAATAGTAATAGCTTTATTGAGCTATAATTCACATATGACAAAGTCCAACCTTTTAAAGTGTGTAATTCAATGGTTTTTAGTATATCCACAGAGTTGTGCAAGCATTGCCATCACCTCAAAAAGAAACCATGTACCCCTTAGTCACTCCCCATTCTGCTGCCCCCTGGCCCCTGGCAATCATTAATTTACTTTCTGACTCTAGCCGTTTGCCTATTCTGGACATTTCATATAAATGGAATCATGCAATATGTGGTCTTTTTGTCTGGCTTCTTTTACTTAGCATGATGTTTTCCAAGTTCATCCATGTGGTAGCATGTATGGGTACCTCATTCCTTTTTGTGGTCAAATACTCTTCCACTGTAATAAATATACTGTATTTTGTTTATCCATGCATCAGTTGATGGATGTTTGGGTTATTTCCATTTTTTGACTGTTATGGATAATATTGCTATGAACATTTGTGTACAGGCTCTTTAGTGAACATGTGTTTAAATTCTCCTGGTTATATACCTAGGAATGGAATTACTGGATCATCTGGCAACTCTATGTTTAAACGTTTGAATAACTGCCAAACTGTTTTTGCAAAGTGGCTGCATCAAATTACAAACCCAGCAATGTACAGTTTCACCACATCCTCACCAAATTATCGTCTGTCCTTTTTATTTTAGCTGTCCCGTGAGGTATGAAATCGTATCTCACTATAGTTTTGATTTGCATTTCCTTAATGACCCAGGATGCTGAGCTTCTTTTCATGTGTTTTTTGGCAATTTGTGTATCTTCTTTGGAGTAATCCTATTCAGATCCTTTGCCCATTTTTATACTGGGTTATTTATCTTTTTGTTCTTGAGTTATAAAAGTTTTTGTATATTCTTGGTCCAAGTCCCTTGCCAGATTATATAATTTGCAAATAATTTCTCCCATTTTGTAGGTTGTCTTTTCACATTCTTTTTTTTTTAATTTTTTAACCATTTTATTTATTTATTTGAGAGAGAGAGAATGAGAGATAGAGAGCACAAGAGGGAAGAGGGTCAGAGGGAGAAGCAGACTCCCTGCAGAGCAGGGAGCCCGATGTGGGACTCGATCCTGGGACTCCAGGATCATGACCTGAGCTGAAGGCAGTCGCTTAACCAACTGAGCCACCCAGGCGCCCTCACATTCTTTTTTTTTTAAGATTTCATTTTTTTAAGTAATCTCTACACCCACACTCGAACTCACAACCCTGAGATCAAGAGTCACACATTTCACAGACTGAGCCAACCAGTCTTTTCACATTTTTGATGGTGTCCTTTGAAGCACAAAGATTAATTTTGACAAAGCCCACTTTATCCATTTCTTTCTTCGGTCACCATGCTTTTGGTATTATATCTAAGAAACCACTATCTAATACAAGGTCAGAGAGATTTACTCCTATGTTTTCTCTAGAGTTGTATACTTTCAGCTCCTACATTTAGATGTTCGATACATTCTAAGTTAATTTTCCTGTATGATGTGAAGTAGGTGTTCAAATCATTTTTTGGCACAGACATCCAGATGTCCCTGCACCACTTGTTAAAAGGGTCCTTTTTTCCCCATGGAATTGTCTTGCCATCTTTATTGAAAATTACATAGGACTTTTTATAAATCAGATAACAAAGATTTTATCTGACTACAAAGAATATTCATGGTTGGTTTAATCTTAATTAATATGGGTAGTCAGAAAGCAGGTACCAAGATCTTTTAAATACTTGTATACTTTTTTTTTTTTTTAGATTTTATTTATTTGACGGAGAGAGACACAGCGAGGGGGGGAACACAAGCAGGGGAGTGGGGGAGGGAGAAGCAGGCTTCCCGCGGAGCAGGAAGCCCGATGCGGGGCTCGATCCCAGGACCCTGGGATCATGACCTGAGCCAAAGGCAGACGCATAATGACTGAGCCACCCAGGTGCCCCCCTCTGTATGTGTTTTAAACATGGTTGTAAAGATTACCTGGAGTTTTTGTATCAACTATTCATTTTATAGTTACTTTTGTAAAAGTGAGTAGCAAAACCACATTCCCTCATGGATCCTTCAGGCACACCTCCAGTTTGTCAGTCTTTATTTTCCCCACCCCATCTCTCCTCATCAGTTCCCTGGATGCAACATCCTGGTTTGGGTCTGTACTAGGAACTCTTCCTTTCACCATTGGTCCTCATCCTCATCAGACCTCATGCTTCCTTTTTACATAACTAATACTTTGTCCACTTTACTCTCCTGAAATGTAACTCTTAGATATTATAATGTATCTATATAGATAATTTCAGAAAATCAATATAATGCCCTTACTATTAAATAAAGAGGGATGCATTCAGTTGTTTGTGCTTAACAATATCTTGGAGATCATATGCTTTGATACTATCAGAGAATAGTGTCTGAATTGAGAGCAGAAACTAGTACAAAAGACTAAGAAGAAGTTGTATGGTACAATTTCCCCATGGAATTGTCTTGGCATCCTTACTGAAAATTACATAAGACTTTTTATAAATCATCTCAGGAGAGTGTTAGATTAAGAGTGAAAAACAAGTCCAATAATAACCTCCAAATAAATAAATAATTTCAACGAATAATGTTATTAAATATATATTAAATTAAATATATATTATATATATAATGGCAGTAGTATAAAATGAAATTTAATAAACTCCTTGCACTTAGTATCTCAGCTAATTGCATAATAGTGGCTTTGAGCCTAGTAATATGATTCTGTAATCTTCTCTGTTATGTGTTTGCAGTTGGTTTTCTTGCTTTTGCAGCAACTGCACTAGTGCCCTGGCCCCTTTTCAACTAACTATATAGCTAGTAATACTTTCCAAGAAAGTAGGTATGAACATTTTAGTTGGATCTAGAAGCACTTGTGTAGTTAGACTGATTAAATTGCTCTTTGGACTCAAAATCTTTATGTTTTCTTTTGTTAATTTTTTATTATGCTTTATTAATTTCTGCTAAGTTGGCTAACAAGGTCTACATTCATTTCAAATGTATAAATTATCCAATTCAGTGCTTTAAATTAGAAAAAAAACACCTTTTAAAATAATAGCCAAGTGAGAGCAATACATTTCCAAGTCAGTATCATTAAGCACATTTCTATCCATTAATTGCAAGGATGGAAATTGAAAAATCTTGAACAAAGGGTTATTTGTAAATGGTTTAAGTTTGCTAATAAATTCCATGATAATATCCTTCATATTAATGAAATTGTTCTCATTTTCTTTCTGCTTAAAAAAGAGCTCTTTTAGCTTTTCAAATACATTGAAAAGACGTGAGATTTAATTTTGAAATATTTTAACTTTAATGTTTAATTTTTCATTAAATAAAAAAACTCTACAGTTGTATCAAATAGTGAACATAGTCTTTTAAAATAATTTCCTGTGGCAAAACTTTCTTATTTAGAAAAGACATTCATGTTTCAAATTCTTTTTCATTATCATTGTTGTTTGTAAAACTATCTATCATATATCGTTCATCAACTTAATTTTTGCGTGTTTTTTTAATTGAGGTAAAAAAACACCATTATTCATACCTGTTAGGCAGAATACTGGGCTCCCCCTCAAAGATATTCATGTCCTAAATCCCTAGAACCAGTGAATATGTTATTTTATATGTCAAAAGGGACTTTGCAAATGTGATTAATTTAAGGATTTTGAGATGGGGAGATTATCTTGGATTATCCAGGTAGGTCAACTAGTCACAAGGCTTCTTGTAAGAGGGAAGCAGGAGGGTCTGACAGGGAAGGAGATCGAAGCAGAGGTTGGAGTGATGTGTGCCAAGGAATGCAAGTGGCCTCTAGAAGGTAAAAAAGCCTTGGAATGGATTCTCCCTAGAACATACTGAAGGAATGCAGCCCTGCAGACCCAATTTAGACTAATCTTTAGAATTCACCCATAAAAAATTTGTGTTGTTTTCAACCACTAAATATGTGGTTACTTGTATAGCAACAAGAGGAAACTAATACATGCAGTAAAATACATAAAGTGTGCTGATACTAAGTATATAGCTTGAGGAGTTTTTATAAACATATACCTATGTAACTATCCCTCACATTAACATCTAGCACATTTCCAGCATCTCAGTTTCCCTTTGCCCCTTCCCAGGCAACTCCTCACACACCAAAGATACGTACTATTCTGACTTCTTTTTGCCATTAATTAAGTGTTGTTGGACTTTTTTTTTAAGATTGATTGATTGATTGATTTGACAGAGAGAGACACAGTGGGAGAAGGAACACAAGCAGGGGGAGTGAGAGAGGGAGAAGCAGGCTTCCTGCCGAGCAGGGAGCCCGACATGGGGCTCGATTCCAGGACCTTGGGATCATGACCTGAGCTGAAGGCAGATGCTTAACAACTGAGCCACCCAGGCGCACTTGGTTGGACTTTTTATAAACAGAATCATACCATATGTATTTTTTTGTGTTTGGCCTTTTTGCTCAATGTCTGTGAGAATTACCCACCCTATTGCTGTATGAGAATTTGTTTTTTTTTTTTTAATGCTGTGTACTTTTTGCTATTACATATATCAGTTTATTTATCCATTTCCCATAGACTTTTATCCCTTAATTTTTAAATTTTTTATTTAAATTCAATTAGAATCCTTTATTTTTTTTAAAGATTTTATTTATCTATTTATTTGAGAGAGAGAGCACACAGAAGGAGGGGCAGAAAGGGATGGAGAGGGACAAGCAGACTCTGCACTGAGTGTGGAGCCCGATGCGGGGCTTGATCTCACAACCCTGAGATCATGACCTGAGCCAAAATCAAGAGTCCCATGCTCAATCAACTGAGCCACCCAGGCAACCCCAACTTTTATCCTTCAGAAGATTAAAAAAACACATTCCAATCATAGTATGATGATTTTTTGACATTTCCCTTAAATAACAGAAATACGATTTTTTGCCAGCTTTATCAATATTTCTCTGTAAAATGGACACCTGATGGTTTCATTGCTTTACTAGAAAAGCAACTTGGCAAAATGTGTACTTTATTTGTGAGCAAAGTTATGAAACACAACTTCAAAAAAAACACTTGAATATTACCACCTTTTTATGTTGGACATTTTGAAATAAGAGCTAAACAAAAATCTTCATATATGTACATATGTACATATTTACCATATATACATGTGCATATTTACTACATATATATATGTATATAAATGTATATATATATTTACCATGAAGGTGAGAGCACAAATGTAGGCTGATACTGGTAAAGGAGTCCCCCCCATCCATGGTTTCAGTTTGAAGAAGGTACTTAAAAGGTAGGGTCCCCTGAAATAAGGGGCCCAGAGAAGAGGCCCTTGCTACCTAGGTCAAAGGGCTGAACTGATTTCAGGGCAAACAATTAGCTGATGTTAGAAAGTTCTCCTTTACCAAAGAGTCACAGTGATAAATATAGGGAGAATGATACCATTTAAATATCACCCTTTAAAATCCACTAATGAGGGCGCCTGGGTGGCTCAGTTGGTTGGGCGACTGCCTTCGGCTCAGGTCATGATCCTGGAGTCCCAGGATCGAGTCCCACACCAGGCTCCCTGCTCAGCAGGGAGTCTGCTTCTCCCTCTGACCCTCCCTGCTCTCATGCTCTATCTCATTCCCTCTCTCAAATAAATAAATAAAATCTTTAAAATCCACTAATGAAATAAGGGATCCAGGCAATGATCATCAATGAATGCTAGAACGATTAGCTGAAATGTTGATGGAGAATTTTATAACATACTGAAACCACCTAAATCCGCTGAATAAGCTTAGTTTCACTAAAAGTGGAAAACCTGACATTATGTCTCCTAATGTGGGGCAATAGGAAGAATACAGCATGAATGCAAAGTATTTCTGCCTTTAAAAGCTGAAGCAGAATCTGACGAAACTTCTAGATTGGCTTCCCGTTTATAAGAAATACGGACATAGAGGACTAGTTAAATGACTCTGCTGCAACACAATCAGCCAAATCCAAATGTAGGATTGTCAAGAGCTATGCAAGGCATGGGATTTTACCCTGTGTACAAGCTAACAAGTTAGCCTGTCCCTGTTTTGTGGATGCTGGCAGAAGACACAAAATTCCTGAGTCAGAGACAAAGGACTTTATTGCTCACAGCAAAAGTAGTATACTCAGAGCTTCATGTTCCTTTGTGTTGATTCTTCATGCTCCAAAAGTCCCACAGAACTCACACAAAGGGCCCGCGATGGATGCCTGGGCATGCAGTGAGTTGCATTAGAGGAAACACTGAGTTTAGGGGACTCACTGTTTATATAGTAAGTGAAAGCCAGCCTGCTCTTTTTTTGAGGGGGGAGATATTACCCCAGCCCAAGATTGCTTGCTATAAACACAACCTGCAGAAATTGACCCTGTAAAGAATGGTTAAGGCTTTGCATTCATGACATACCCAGTAAAAACATGCAGGGACACTCAGGGCCTATGGCAGATTGCCTCTCTCAACAATCCACCTCTCAGCCCACAATAACACACTCTTGGCCAACTTGAGTTTTTACATGAGTATGCCACTCCGTCAGCCACTCTGATTAATTTGACCACAGAGTCTGGGAGCAAATTCATTTAATTTGTCTCATTCAGCATTTAATCAAAGCTTCTATCAACAGGACTCCGAGCAGCAAGATGCGACCACCTTGCAGTCTTCACCTCAATCAGACCTCTCTCTGCCAAGGGTGCAGACTCAGCCAGCTATGAGTTAGTCCCAAAGGGGATCAGTAAGTCTTATTTCAGACAGCCAGGATGAGGTCCAAGGCAAAGCTATAATCCATTATGATCCACACAAGGGAGTTTAAACTGACCTGCTGATCTACAGTGTCATTGTCAATAATTACAGAGTGCAATAGTTAGGCCAAAAAGCCACTCCGTTTCCAACAGAGGGTTATTCTGTAGCCCACACTTTCCCACATCCAAAAATATAACCTGAAGAGCACAGGTCACTCCACTTTGGGATTTGTTGTTCAACTTGGTTTGGATCACCATTACTTTGGTTAAGCCACATAGTCAGTGTCACCAAGTAGTTATAGTCTAGATCACCATATATGGTATAACTAAGACCACTTAGACATCAGGAGAAGCATATGAATTTGTTGTTGTTGTTTGTTAGCTAGGAGTTTAAGCAACACATTCCTCATCTACAAACAAGTAAAAATAGTTAACAGAGGAACATTTGATCTACACTTTTATTAATTTGGTGTCATTTGTCTTCTGGTTATTTTAATGATCCCTTATTAAGAGAAAATGGAGAAACTCCCTGAAGAAAAAAAACAAAAAACAAAAAAGTGGAGTCTTCTTGCTGCATTTTATTCATCACTTTGTTTTAATGTAGGAAATAATGTATTCCAATTGCATTTGAAAATGGCGGTTTCTGATGCCTAATTAATGTAGTTCTGGAATTCCGAAAGAAAAACTCCCTTATCCCAGACAAGTCATCTTGTGGATAACAACAGACTGATGGAGAGGAAAAAGACCCAGAACAGCCAGCTCCGTACTGAAGTAGAACAAAGCCAGAGGACTGACACGACCCAACTTCAAGACTTGTTATGAAGGCACAGTGAGAAAGACAGTACCTTATTGGTGAAAGAATAGACAAATAGACTGATGGAACAGAATAAAAACCCCAGGAATAGACCCTCATAAATATAGTTGACTGAACTTCGACAAAGGAGTAAAAGCAATACAATGGAGCAAACATAAATGTCTTCAACAAATGATGCTGGAACAACTAGACATCCACATGCAAAAAAATATTTCTAGACACAGACCTTACACCTTTCACAATTAACTCAAAATGATTATAGCCATAAATGTAAAACTCCTAAAAATATAACATAGGAGAAAACTTAGATGACTTGAATATGGTGATGACTTTTTAGATACAACACCAAAATCATGATGCACTGCATGAAAGAATGAGTTGATGAGCTGGACTTCATTAAAATGAAAAACTTCTCCTCTGTGAAAGTCAACGTGAAGAGAATGAGAACACAAGCCACAAACTGGGAGAAAATATTTGCAAAAGACACATCTGATAAAGAACTATTATCTAGGGGCAACTTGCTGGCTCAGTCAGAAGACCATGCAACTCTTGATTTTGGGGTTGTGAGTTTGAGCCCCACATTGGGTGTAGCGATTACTTAAATAAATAAACTTTAAAAAAAAAGGGCTGTTATCTAAAATATACAGAGAACTCTTTTTTAAAAAAAAGATTTTATTTATTTATTTGAAAGAGAGAGAGAGGGAGAGAGAGCACAGAGGGAGAGGGAGGAGCAGACTCCCCACTGAGCAGAGAGGCCAATGCGGGGCTCGATCCCTGGAGCCTGAGATCATGACTTGAGCTGAAAGCAGCCACTTAAGCAACTGAGCCACCAGGCGCCCCTAAAATATACAGAGAACACTTAAAACTCAACAAGTAGAAAACAAATAACCTGATTTAAAAATGAGACAAAGACCTTAACAGACATCTCTCCAAATAGACAGATGGCAAGTAAGCATATGGGAAGATGATTCACATCATATGTCATCAGGGAAATGGATATTAAAACAATAAAGAGATACCACAAATACCTATTAGAATGGCCAAAATCTAAAACTGTCAACATCAAATTGTAATGAGTGTGTGGAGCAGTAGGAACTCTCATTAATTGCTTGTGGGAATACAAATGGTAAAGTCACTTTGGAACAGAGTTCGGCAGTTTTTTACAAAACTAAACGTATTATTAGCATATGATCTAGCAATTGCACTCCCTGGTGTTTACCCAAATGAATTGAAAACTTATTTCCATCTGCCCACAGATGTTTATAGCAGTTAGGAAAAGTTGAAATTTGAAATTTGTTTATTTATTATATATATATATTTTTATTAACATATAATGTATTATTTGTTTCAGGGGTACAGATCTGTGGTTCATCAGTCTTACACAATTCACAGCACTCACCATAGCACATACCCTCCCCAATGTCCATCACCTAGCCACCCCATCTCTCCCACCCCCCTCCACTCCAGCAACCCTCAGTTTGTTTCCTGAGATTTAAGAGTCTCTTATGGTTTGTCTCCCTCTCTGGTTTCATCTTCTTTCATTTTTCCCTCCCTTCCCCTATGATCCTCTGTTTTGTTTCTCCAATTCCTCATATCAATGAGACCATATGAGACATGTCTTTCTCTGATTGACTTATTTCGCTTAGCATAATACCCTCCAGTTCCATCCACGTCATTGCAAATGGCAAGATTTCATTTTTTTGATGGCTGCATAATATTCCAGTGTGTGTGTGTGTGTGTGTGTGTGTGTGTGTGTGTGTGTGTGTATGTATGTACCACATCTTCTTTATCCATTCGTCTGTTGATGGACATCTAGGCTCTTTCCATAGTTTGGCTATTGTGGACATTGCTGCTATAAACATTGGGGTGCACGTACCCCTTCGGATCACTACATTTGTACCTTTGGGGTAAATACCCAGTAGTGCAATTGCTGAGTCATAGGGTAGCTCTATTTTCAACTTTTTGAGGAATCTCCATACTGTTTTCCAGAGTGGCTACACCAGCTTGCATTCCCACCAACAGTGTAGGAGGGTTCCCTTTTCTCTACATCCTTGCCAACATCTGTTGTTTCCTGACTTGTTAATTTTTTAGCCATTCTATTATATATTTTTTGAAAATTGAAACTTAAAAGATGTTTAAAATAGTACCTCCTAAAATAAAAAAAGCTTATAATCTATGATACCTGTGCAGAATCTATATCCAGAGAACTACAAAACATTGATGAAATAAAGCAAAGAAGATCTGAATAAATGGAGAGATATGCTGTGTTTATGGATTGGAAGACTCAATATTGTTAAGATGCCAATTCTCCCCACTTTGATCTACACATTGAGCACAATCCCAAGAAAAATCTTGGCCAACATATTTTTAGATATTGACAAGTAGATTCAACATTTATATGGAAAAGCTTATGAAACTAGAAGAGTCAAGTTTTTAAAAAATGTCACAAAAAAGAAAAAAGTTGGAAGATTTACACTACCCAATTTTAAGGCTTATTGTAAAGCTATAGTAACCAAGACAGTGTGGTAGTGTTAAAAGGATAGATGTATATATCAATTTATCATTTGATCAGAATAGAGGCCAATAATAGACCTACAAAAATGTAGTCAACTTATATGTGACAAAGTTACAAAGGCAATTCAGTAGAGAAAAGATAGTGTTTTCCATAAATGGTGCTAGAATAATCATTCATCCATGTGCAGAAAAGAAACTTAGACACACAACCCATACCTCATACAAAAATTAACTTAACAGACTTAAATATAAAAGTAAAACTATAAGACTTATAGGGGAAAAAAAACCAAACCACTGGAAATCTTGGATTTGGTGATCCATTTTTAGATATGCCACCAAAAGCGCAACTCATAATACAAAAAGTTACGAAACTGAATTTTATCAAAATTAAATACTTTTGCTCTGCAAGATAATCTGTTAAGAGAATGAATTAACAAGCTGTAAATGGGAACAAAATATTTGTAGATCACATACCCAGTAAAGAACTTGTATTCAGGGGTGCTTGGATGGCTCAGTCAGTTGAGCATCCGACTCTTGGTTTCGGCTTGTGTCATAATCTCAGGGTGGTGAGGTTGAGCCCCAGGTTGGGGTCCACGCTCAGCAGCCTGCTTGAGATTCTCTCCCTCTCCCTTGTGCACATGCAGGTGCATGCTCTCTCTCTCTCTAAAATAAAGAAAACAAAGCTCAAATATCTATATATAAAGAACTTGTATTTAGAGTATATAAAGAACTCTTTTTTTGGCTATAATTTTTTTTTTAAGTAGGCTCTATGCCCAACATGGGGCTTGAACTCACAACCCTAAGATCAAGAGTTGCATGTTCTACCACAGAGCCAGCCAGGCACCCCTGCTGTAATTTTTTAAAATTTGAATTCCAGTATAGTTAACATACAGTGTTATATTAGTTTCAGATGTACAATGTAGTGATTCAACAATTCTCTACATTACTTAGTGCTCATCATGATAAGTGTACTCTCTTAATCCCCTTCACTTGTTTCTCCCCACCCATCTACCCCTCTGGCAATCAGTTTGTTCTCTATATTTAAGAGTCTGTTTTTTGGTTTATCTTTTTTTTTCATTTGTTTTGTTTTCTAAATTCCATATATGAGTAAAATCATATGGTATTTGTCTTTATCTGATTGACTTATTTCACTTAGCTTTATATCCTCTGGATACATCCATGTTGTTGCAAATGACAAGATTTCATTCTTTTTTATGGCTGAATAATATTCCATTATATATATAAACCACATCTTCTTTATCCATTTATCTATCAATGGACTCTTGGGCTGCTTCCATATTGCTGCAATAAACATAGAGGTGTGTATATCTTTTCAAATTAGGGTATTTTTTGTATTCTTTGTATTCTTTGGGTAAATACTCAGTAGTGGAATTACTGGATCAGAGGGTAATTCTATTTAGAATATATAAAGAACTCTTATACCTCAACAATAATAAAACAAATAACCCAATTTAAAAATGGGCGAAATATTTGAAAAGAAACTACCCCAAGAAGATATATGGATGGCAAATAAATATATGGAAAGATGTCCAATATCTTTAGTGACTGAGGATACATAAATGAAAACAATGGGTCAATACTACAAACCTATTAAAATGGCTAAGATAAAGAGCTGAATACAAAATGTTGGCCATGATGAGCAGCAGCAAGAACTCTCATTCATTGCTGCTGGAAATGTAAAATGGTACAGCCACTTTAGAAAAAAAATTAGCCATTTCTTATAAAGTTAAATATACATTTAGCACATGACCCAGCAGCAATCCCACTCCTAGGTATTTGTCCGATTAAAACTTATGTTTCCATAAAAATGTGTAGGTGAGTATTTATTCACAATTGCCCCCAAACAAGCCATCAAGGTGTAAATTAATAAACAAACTGTAGTAATCCATACAATGGAACATCACTCAGTAATAAAAAGGAACAAACTATTGATTCGTGCAACAACATTCGTGAATTTGAATGCATTTTAGTAAGAAGAACATGATTGTTGGGGCTGGATGATAAATCCAGGGAGATTCATTATTATATTCTCTACTTTTGTATGTAATTGAAAATTTCCATCATAAAAGTTTTTAAACAGTATTTTGATGTAGTATTTTAATGACATCATAATGTCCAGATATGACACAAATGTGATTAAAATTCCATATTCTGATGCTAGAAGCCACATCTAAAATGTTGCACAGCAAAATGCTAGATAAATGGAGATCAAATCTGGTAATATAAATTATTTCATTTAATGTCTTAAGATATATAATCAGAAAGCTTTTTGAATGGTTTCCAGTACACAATTCTGAGAGGAAATAAGACTTTGGCTCATTGGTTTTAAGAATTTAACTTGCCTGCGTACTGGAAACAGTGTAGAAAGCTACACAGAACAGTCTGGACTCTGGCAGTGAGAGACAGGCCAACCCAGTATCAGGATAGAGGCCGGGGATACAAGTGAGTACTTTTCCTTCTGTGTGTCTGTCAGTGTAGGGTATGTTATAGAAGAAAGAAGTTTGCTACAAGCTGTCTCTACTTGTATTTTCTTTAACTTGAGACTGAAGTTCAAGAACAGCCAGTAATCAGTCATTCCTATGGATCTCTTGATATCATTTCTGAAGATGAGGCTCGTGGAATTCTATCTACTCCCCAGTATAGGACCGCCTGAAAGTTTTTCCCCACTATTTTAAGCTGTAATCAGACCACATTGAAGTTTCAACACTTCTATCCACCTTCTACCAAAAAAATCACCACTCTTAAAAAGTTATGAGTAGTTTCTGAGGTGATGGTAATGTTCTATTATCTTGATAGGGATTTGGGATACACAGGTGTAGGCATTTGTTAAAACTTGGGGATTTACATGTAAGATTTTGCATTTAATTGTATATAAATTTCACTTCAAAAATTTAAAAAACCATCAACAAATCTTTAATTCTATTAATGATATGCATGTTGAATTATTTAAGGGGACATAGAGCAATGTCTGCAATTTACTTTGGAATGCATGAAAAATAAGATGATTAGATGATTGGATAGAGAAATGAATAGACGTGCAAAAGGTAAAACATTAATGGTAGAATCTGGAGGGTAGATGTACAGTATTCACTATAAAATTCTCTCAGTTTTGCTCTATGTTTTCTAAATTTGCATAATAAAATGTCTGAAAAACTATCAAGAAACTTAATGCCACCCTAATTCATTCAGTAGGAAATGCAAAAGAGGCCACCGCTATGATTAGATCTGTATTCTGATTACCAGGTTCTATAGTGTTTTAGACTTAATCTAATTTCCTGGATTCTGATCTCTTGTGGTTTTTACTACTTAAAACTAGTTACCTTATTATCCCTCTACTTTGACTTTCTGGTTTACCTGTTAAATTGCTCATTCATTTTCAAATACTTATCTTTGCCTACTACGCACCAGGCCCTATGTAGGTATTGGCGAATATTGTCTCTGTCCCCACGGGGCTTCCATCCATGGTTTATCCCAATAACCAGTACCTCTACTCCCTTAATTCTGTCAGGAATGCTGGTTCCTGCATCTCTGGCTAAGGCTACACTGTCAGGACCATTTTATCATGGAATACCATAGACTCCACACCAAGGGCCTACGAGGTTTGGCCGGGGGCGGGGGGGTCTATGAAAAATGTTTTATATTTGAAAAAAAAAAATCTCCACTTTACAAAAAACAAACCACAAAATCCTCTACATTCCCTAGGCTGTAGAAACAACTTCTAGTCATCTTGATTCTCCCTTTCTCATAGCTTTTGATCCAATAGGACTGCCAAGTGGCATTTCTGTTCCCAGTGGCAAATCTGGTCCTAATGTGGATGCTGTAGGGGAGTAAGGAACTCCAACAGTCAGAAGGATGCCTAAGCTGTTACAGCCTTAACCACTGTGACTTTGCTCTTTGGACTCCCTTGGGCTGATTCCTTGTTCACCAGGCTATCTTCTGATTTCCACGTAGGTCTGCAGAGAGAATGCAGTATTTAGTCTTTCTGGTCCCTGTAACAGTGGTTACTCAAGCAAACAAGTAAAGTAGCTTATAATGAAGAGTTGTTACATCACATGTCTAGAATTCAGGGAGAAAAAAAACACCAATCATGCCAACATCTTCCTCCTCCTCCTCCTCATCATCATCTCTTGTGGCCATTAATTTCTCAGTGTAAATTAAGTTGGTAATTTAATAACTGAGAAAGGGGAATGAGGAATATTTTGGCCCACTTTATCAGCCATAGCCTTAGCTTTCAATGGTTCTAGTTGACTCACGGCTCCTAAAGCATTTTTCTCAGCTTCTGGGTTCTAAATACCACTCCTCTCCCCTTGTTGACTTTACTTGTCCTCTGATCTCATGCAAGGCCCATTTTACCAACTGAGACTTTAGCTTTTGTTTCTCCACTTTTAGCTGTGTTATTTCAGCATCCCTTGGGCAAGACCCAACCAACCCAGGGCCCTTGGGCCACAGCGATGCTCCTATGGCTTGTGCCCACTGCGTACTCAGAGCTGGGGCTTAGACAACGTTTTTGCACATAAAACTCCATAATTATAAAGATTTCCACCCAGTACATATCGACAGATACAGAATAGTAGTTTTAAAGGCTTTGTTTGAACAAGAGCAAACAACAGAACAATGCCTCATAAACCAGTATTTAATGAAGACTGAGAGCATTGTGGATATTTTATTTTTATTGGTTGGTAATTATGCCTGCATGATTCACAAAATTACTGTAACATTCCTGATTTTATTGTTCCCCCAGGAAATCCTTCTCTATTTTAAATAAAGTGCGTTTTATTTATTGAATGCATGGGATATCTCTACCCTGTTATAGAATTCAACACTGTAAATAAACATAAAGAGCTATGTGGTTTAACTATTTTAACAGAAGATTAGCTCCCTACAGAGAACAGGGAATTTGTATCCCTTTCCCTCTGGAACCCAAAGGAGACTGATGAAAGCAGTTTGCAAGGACTATGTTGAGATGATTGAATCTTGAGTCATCTTCACATCTCTAGTCTGTTGTGTTCATTTGGGTAACTATGAACACATGGAGATCCATTCCTCGGATAGGAAACCCCCAGAACTCACTGCATAGGATCTACCCCAGCTTGGCATTATCTTTTCTGCATTTTTCTTCTGTTACTGTTTGAAAAAACTATAAAGAAGAAAATGAACACATGTGTGTGTGTGTGTGTGTGTGTGTGTGTGTGTGTGTGTGTGTAACTTGTTTCAGTTACCATCAGTTTTGGTATTCAGTGCTATTCAAATATGTTCATCTAACATTATGGCTGATGTAACTGGCACATTTTTTTAGATAAGTACATCCATAGCCTCGCAGCATATGGTTCAATACAATTTAGCACCTCTGATGTGAAAGGCACTGAGCAATCTTAAATCTTTTATGGAACAAAGTAGGGTATAAACCAACCAACTAACAAACTACAAAGATACAAGAGGGGAGATGCAAAGAGCACTGTACTAGTCCTAACCTTACTAGAATCTAGGGGTATTCTGGTTAAAGGCCAAACCAATACTTTAATACTTCATAAAGAATTATGATATAAAGGATTATTAATAAAATAATGATTAGGGACACCTGGGTGGCTCAGTTGGTTAAGCATCTGCCTTTGGCTCAGGCCATGATCTAGGGGTCCTGGGATTGAGTCCTGCATCGGGCTCCCTGCTCAGCAGGAAGCTGCTTCTCCCTCTCCCACTCCCTCTCTCACTGTGTCTCTCTCTGTCAAATAAATAAAATCTTTAAAAAATAAATAAAAAAGAAAAAAAGAAGAAAAATAATGATTAGAGCTCTTTTTATAATTGTATGAAGGAGAATCTGTGTTTACTCATAAATATTTATTATTCATTAAGTATTACATAAATAGTATTTATTATTATTTATATAATAGGTAAAGTACTATATGTTAACCATTCTTCAGGATTAAATATTTTATGTTAAAGCTGTATGAAAAGATACTGCCTAAACCTCTCTACAAGATACATGAAATTCTAACATAACTGTGGAAATTCAACATGTTTTAACTTGTCACCGGGCACAGGACATTGGTCTACCATCCCCTCCTCTCCATCCTGGTCCTCACTCCCACCTCCTACCTCCCCCTGAATTAGGACAAATAAGAATATAAATATGATATAACCTGGCAAACCTTCTGATGAGCTTTCACTACTACGTACCAGCGACCTTGGTCATTACAGTGACATTTGTATGTTTCACACACTTTCATTCAGTTTATTTCACAAAGCTTAATGTGCTTTGTTCAGAATTGGTACAGGTACATTCTCAACATTTCTGACACACATAAAAATATTGGTTTTGTTTTTGCTGATTGAATAAAATTGGGAGGTGGTGGTTTCTTGTTGTTGTTTGGTAATAGGGCTCACATTTGCAGAGAATTAGGTGAGGATTTTCAGGGGCAGGAAGCCTGTCAAAGCATTTTCTGTTAAACCATTGGCTGACAGCAC
Source organism: Eumetopias jubatus (assembly GCF_037043125.1). Lineage (NCBI taxonomy): Eukaryota > Metazoa > Chordata > Mammalia > Carnivora > Otariidae > Eumetopias > Eumetopias jubatus. The sequence continues at coordinate 135,067,037 of NW_028274809.1, read as the reverse complement.
TTGGTCAAACCGCAAGTATCCCGGGCTGGGCTTCATCAGGTCAGAGCGTGGCCATTTGCCTTAGGTGCTCAGGGCCTCCCACCTGTACCTGCCCCTGCACCCCGCCCACTTCCATCAGTGGTGTCTGTTTGTGAGGGTGGGGGTGGGGGGAAGGGGCTCTCACTTTTCACCCTATGCACTTCTGTGCTGCCTGCATTTCTCCCACATGTGCCTTTTTGTGAGAACCTGTAAGTTCCACTCGCTTTTGCTTGCTCTTTCCAAAGACATGTGTTTCTTACTGTAAGATGTTCATCATGGTGCAGCCCTTGCCCTGTGGCTTCTCATACTTTGTATGCCTTTCTGCTTCCCCAGCCTTCTCTTTTCTAACCTTTTGCTTTTCCTCCACTCTCATGGGGTTCCAGCTCTGCCTGTCCTTTCTTTCTTCTTTTGCATGGGTTTTGGTGAACTATACCTCTGTAGGATCTGTTTTAGAGATTCATCGAAGGCCCTCATTTGTAATTACACCCACGATTTGTCGCTGTGATGGCCGCTTCTTTAGGCCTTGGTTTCAAGAAGTTTGTCCACAGTGACTTCTGTATGGAGTGGCATATTTCTCGACTTCCTTTATTTTCTCCCCTCACATATTTTGAGAAGGATATAAGGAAAACCTGTGTTCTTCCTCTTCAACTTCTTTTGCCCCCTGGCTTGTACAGAATATTTGTTAACAGCAGAATTTTCTTTTAAAGCAAAAGGAAGGGGTGCTGGGTGGCTCAGTCGTTAAGCGACTGCCTTCCGCCCAGGTCACGATCCCAGGGTCCTGGGATCGAGCCCTGCATCGGGGTCCGTGCTCCATGGGAAGCCTGCTTCTCCCTCTCCCACTCCCCCTGCTTGTGTTCCCTCTCTCGCTCTCTCTCTCTGTCAAATAAATAAATAAAATCTTAAAAAAAAAAAGCAAAAGGAAATTATTGCTAGAGGAGACAAAGTTAACTAAAAGGCACACTGAGTTGCTGGGTATGTCCAGAGTCTGATTTAGATTTGAGAAGAGGAGCAGAAGTAATTTTTGTATTTTGGAAAGTGAGGAGGACTCCTGGCCTAGTTTCAAGGACATGCATGACCAGAGAAAGCCTATTAAAAAAATTAAAAAAATAAAATCCAACAAAATCAAGTTGGGAAGATAAGCCAGGCTCTTGTTACTAAAAGTGTCAGAGATCTTGGTTGTATATTTTAAATGCACTAATTACTTATTAGTTTAATATCAAAATGCGTAGATATCCTCCTGGCCCTTGTTCTTGTTCTTAGCCTCCATTCCCTCTCTGTGGAGTCCTGATCTTTCTCTGCAGCCCCTCCCACACCTACCTTGGATCAGAGCTGTCAGGACTACTCTCAGGTTGTCTCCTGTGTCTAAGGGAGCACCGGGTAGCCAGATTGCTCCTATGCAGGTCATCAGTTTGTGTGCACAGAGAAAATGCTAGAGTGAGTCATAGTCCTCCTTTCCTAACCAAAGGGCATTGTATTGTGCTGTTTGAGTTGGGCTCTTGTACGCCACTTGAGGTTGCAAACTTATGGTACATGAGGCACAGTTCAGTGACACCCCTTTCAAGTGACATTTTAATGATCTGATTTGGGTGTGTCCCAGTAGACTGTGAGATCCTTTAAGGCTGCGACACTTTTCTTTATCTTTGATCCCCAGCCCTAAGCACACTTGTGCCTCGCTCAGGATATGTACTAAATAAATGTTGCTTGGTTGGAATGCTACAGCAGGAGGGGAAGGGCAAAAGCTGGGCTGTGTACCCAGGCGGAGAAGAGGACGCTGTATGAGGCTGCATCACCTTCACAGGGCCAGCAGAGAGCGCCCTTGCATCAGTAGAGAGAGCGCGGTTCCTTACCCACCCCCACTTGTTTACTGGAGCGTTACCTTTTGGGTGAACCCAGGGCCTGAGACTACAGACATTTAAACTTAAACCTTGCACACATGCATTAGGACATCACCAACTGTACAGATGAAGTCTGTGTTACATTCAGTCCAAAGGCACAAGAACAATCCAGAATTAGCTTGAGGAATACTAAGCCATGACATCTCTGGTAGAATCAAACCTAAAGAAGAAAAATTACCTAGTGTTCCAGGAAATCTTAGTAATTTTAAAGTTGGAATGCTCTTTACACTCACTTGACAAACTAGTTCCTTTAATCCAGCTACCACATTTCTCAGGCGAGGAAGCTGAGGTTTGTCCTCTAGGCTCCTGAAGAGGATAGAGCTAGAGAAAAATTATACTTCTCTCAACACTGGGTTTTAGGCGTGTTTTGAAAACATGTGGAAAGATGGCCATTTGGAAAAACTGCATCTAGAATCCTTCTATCTCTCTTTCACACTCTCTCATATACATTTATGTATGTACATAATGTACATATAAATATGTAAAAATATGGAATATGTAATGTATATTTATATATAAATAACATCGAAATTAAATTTGAAATATAAGTATATATAAACACACACACACATACCCAGGCCCTATAAAGAGGCAGTATAGCCTAGTGATTCAGCATATGGCTGTGATCCACCCAGACTGCCTGGGTTTGAATTCTGGTTCTGTCATTTATTAGCTGTGTGACCTTGAGCAGGTTACTTAACCTTTTTGTGACTTAATTTCCTCATCTATAAAGGTAGCTAATAACAGTACATATTTTATTAGATTACTTTAAGGATTCAATGAGTTAATCTTTGTAAACCTTCTAGGACAGTGCTTGGGACATAAAAAGTAGTGTAATAATTTTCTGCTAAATAAAATACATAAAAATTTGGAAAGACACTATTTTAAAAGTACATAAGGGCAACATTCCAAGGGTACTTTTTTAAAAGATTAGAAATTGGCTTTGAAAAATCTTTGCAGGGGGGAGGAATCAATTGTGTGATAAATTATAAAGGTGTGAGAAAGAATGTGTGGTTAATTAACCTGACCAAAAGGCCTTACATTACAATTCCAGGAGAGGCTCTGGTTTCCAAGGTCCATAAAAGTTTTCTGAGAGCTTTTTTTTCCCCTCCTTTTGGAAAGCTTCAAAAACAACCCAAACTGAAATCCTCAAACCTTCAAAGAATCAAGTGCTTAGAGCATTTTAAATGCACCTACCCCTCTTGCTGCATTGTTTCTGACGAACCATGACTCTCTCTCCAAGGCTGGTCAGTTCTCATCTCCCTCCTTCCCCAGGTGTCCATTTGAAGGCAGCCTTACTTGTGTTCTGTTTTTCTGTTGGGGCTGTAGGGAGTAACTGGCAGGAAAAAGAAACAGGATAGTATGTCTGTGCAGCGTGGGAAGTCTGGGAGGTCTCAACTTCAGGGCAAGTCATGGCAAAGGGAATCCCTTGCTCTTCATGAGACGGACGGCTCACATCCCTGGCAAAAACCAGGGTCGAGGGCAGTCCGGCCCAACTCTAAGGGACTGTCACTGGACAGGTTAAGGCAACTCTAAAAAAGTGCAGAAGGGGGAGCACTTGGGTTGGTATCACAGGTCCTCCTTGGGGAGAAGCACAGCAAGAAAGCCACCCTCCAGGAAATGTCCCAGGAGTGGAGCCTGGAGCCTCCTCAGAGCCCAGGAGTGGGGCGGGGGTGCTCGTAGAAGGAAAAGGGGTCCATAAAAGAGACGCTGGCTGTAAGGGGGCAGGGCAGAGTGGGTATCAGAAGTCCTGAGCTCAGGATTCTTTGAAAAGAGAGGACAGGCCATCTGGCATGTGACTCTTGATCTTGGGGTGTGAGTTCAAGCCCCATGTTGGGTGTAGAGATCACTTAAAAAAGAAAAGGAAGGAAGGAAAGAAGGAAGAGAAAGAGAGAAAGAAAGAAAAGAAAGAGAAAAAGAGAGAAAGAAAGAAAGAATAGGAAGATGGAAGGAAGGAAGGAAGGAAGGAAGGAAGGAAGGAAGGAAGGAAGGAAGGAAGAAAGGAACGAAGGAAGGAAGAAAGAAAAGAAAGTGAGGACGATGAAGTGGGCTGGGGCTTAAGGGCCCTTCAACAGAACACTTACACGAATTCTCCCAGCCAGCAGGAAGGGAGGGGCCTGAGAGCTTCTCTGGCTTCTCAAACTTGCAGATGAGTGGGAATCACCTGGGGATCTTCTGATTCTGATTCAAAGGTATGGAATACCACCTCTGATTCTGCATTTCTAACAAGATCCTTGGTGAGCCTGCTGATCCCAAGACCCTACTTTCAGAAGCAAGGGTCTCTTCTATTTGAGTCTAGAGGTCAGGGAGCAGAGACCCAATCACTGGGCAGACTCTTTCAGCTCCAGTTCAAATTCAAGGTAGTCTCCAGGTTCCCAGGTAGTAAAAGCATTTAAGGAGGAGTTCATTTATGGGGCAAGGAGGGAAAGGGGTCTCAGATTTAGGGACTCCTCACCAACCTCCCAGGGTACCTGGGGGCTAGGAAGAAGAATGGCTGGTCTTTCCATGAGTGGGGGAATAATAATCAGGGAGATGACCAGTAATCAGGGAGATCTGGTGAGGCAGAAGATGCTAGCACCTGAAGGTCCCAAAGCAGCCCCTAAATTCCCCACAGGCAGCTTTTCACATGCTACCTAGAGGCTGCCATTTGAGAGGTTTTGAAACAAGATACTGGGTTACCCCACAGAAGCACTTGCCAAACCAGGTGACCCATTGAGAGAACCTGCTAATTGTAATAGAGGCAGAATGTTATCTGTACTAAGTCTAAAACAGTTTTCCAGGGGGAAATGAGGACGGGCCAAGGCAGCCAAAAAGGGCTGGGTGTTGCCTTTGCAGAAAGCTGAGTTACACGGACAAACAGCGTTGCCAGGTGTCCTGTATTGAACCAAACTGTGTGGTATTTTAGCTTCTGGTGTATTAAAATGCAGCAAATACCTGTTTTAAAAAATCATTATTATTTCAGATGTACTTTTCTTACATTTGGAGTGATTTTGAATCAGCAGAGGTTTGTAATTTTAGCTTTTAGTTACTCCTTCTGCTAAGTATTGAATGGACAAACACCACTTAAAGGAGCTGTAGGATTCTTTTGAAATGCGAGCAATCCTTTTGTGTATCTGTGTGCAAGGAAACTGTTCCAACACTAATGTTAAGTATTCTGTTAAGTAAAGTCAAAGTGTATCCCTTGGGAGGGGAGGGTGCCCTCTGCAAATAAAGTGTTTTGTTTCCTCGTTCTCTGTGGGGTGGATATTTTTATAATCCTATTTACCCAGGAAGCAGGGAAACAGAGTCATCTTGGGGGTAGTCATAAGCGCCAGCGTTTTTCGAGGATTTACCATGTGCCCGACACTGTGTGAGACTCGATGTCCTCTACCCCTTTCTGCAACAATCCCATGAGGGAGATGCTCTCCTTGTCCCCATTTCACAGGTAGAGGAAACAGTCTCCCTGAGTCCCAAAACCAAATTCCTCTTTTTCTCTCAGATTCCCTCATCCAACTTATAACAAGTTCTGTCTGTCCGTGATAACTCCAAAATAGATCCAAAACTCTGACCTTTTTTCAACTTAGCTCAGGCCCTCGTTAGCCATCTTGCTTGAACACTGCATTAGCCTTCAACTGCCCTCATGATGCTACTCTTAACCCTAGGACTTTCCTCCCTACACACAGCGGCCAGAGTGGTCTGTTTATTTTTATTTTTTAAGTGTTTTTATTTGAGCCTCATTGACACAGCGTTACATCAGTTTTAGGTTTACAGCATAGCTGATTGCACTTCTCTATACTTTATGCTATGCTCACCACGAGTGAAGCAACCATCTGTCCCTGTGTGGTGCTATTACAATATCACTGACTCTCTTCCCTGTGCCCTTTCATCCCTGTGACTAATTCATTCCATAACTGCAAGTCTGCATCTTCCCAGAGCGGTCTTTTTAAAATTGTAAGTCATACCATGTACTCTTGAGTGACTTCCCTTCACATTTATTTTTAAGATTTTATTTATTTATTTGACACAGACACAGCAAGAGAGGGAACACAAGCAGGGGGAGAGGGAGAGGGAGAAGCAGGTTTCCCGCTGAGCAGGGAGCCCGATGCAAGACTCGATCCCAGGACCCTGGGATCATGACCTGAGCCGAAGGCAGATGCTTAACCGACTGAGCCACCCAGGTGCCCCTTCCCTTAACATTTAAAATAAAACTCACAGTCCTTTCCAGGACTTACAAGGCCCTACACGATCTGCTCCCAGTTCCTGCGTGCAAATTCTTCATTCATTCAACAAGTATTTGTTGAGGGCCTACTATGTGCCAGGCACTATTCTAGATGTTGGGCATCTTGTTCCTGTATAGAGCTTATATTCTAGTGGGAGGAAACAATAGCTAAAGAAATATGTAGGCCATCAGGTGGTAATACGTTCTATGAAGATAAATGAAGTAGAAAAGGAGAATGGGCGGGTGCCTGGGTGGCTCAGTTGGTAGAGCATGTCGTCTTTTGATCTTGGGGTTGTGAGTGCGAGCTCTACCATGTAGAGATTATTAAAAAAAATAGTAAACATAAAAAAGGAAACAAAAGAATAGGGAGTGCTGAGTGGCAGTGAGGGTCTACCAGGATGGCCAAGTGGGCAGCCAGGAAATTCTTCCTGAGAAAGTGACACTAGAGCAGAGACCTGAAGATGAGGAAGGAGTGAGCCAAGTGGATTCTGGAGAAAGAGCATTCAAGATAGAGGGAACAGCAAGTGCAAAGGCCCTAAGGAAGAGTGTGCTTGGCATATTTGAGGAACAGCAATGAGGCAGATGTGGCTAGAGCAGAGAGAGTAAGGCAGGGGAGTAAGCAGAGGCCAGAGAGGTCCCTGGGGTGGGCTGGGGGTGAGATCAGGCCATGTAAGTACTTGTGGGTCCCCACTCTGCCCCCACTCTGGGGGCCTGGATTTTGAGTGGGTGGGCAGCAGGGGAAGAATATGAGCAGGGCAGCGATGTGACTGTGGAGAAGGGCAGGGAGACTTGCTTGGAATCAGAAACAGGAGCAATAATGGAGGCAAAGATCAGAAGGGAGGCAATGCAGGAAGAGGGCTCCAGTGATGCCCATGGGTCTGGGAAGTGAGGATAGAAGACCAAGCATTGGATGTGCCGAGGCAAAAGATTTTGCAAATGAGGCGTTTTCCATGGGATGGTGGCCACAGCCTGCTGGAGAGGGTTCAGAGGGAATGGGGAGAAAGGAGGTAAAGATGGTGAGCAAAAGTGGTTGTGCTGTAGAGACCATCAGAAGCCTGAGGTGGTGGGTCAGCAAGAGACGATTTTGTGAGGGGCACCTGGGTGGCTCAGGTCATGATCCCAGGGTCCCGGGATCGAGCCCCACATCGGGCTCCCTGCTCAGCAAGAAGTCTGCTTCTCCCTCTCCCTCTGTGCTCTCTCTCAAATAAATAAATAAAATCTTAAAAAAAAAAGAGAGCGATGACTTTGTGACAGTGGAGGGAAGTAATACAGTTCCTTATGCTGGTGGGATCATGAAGGAGAAAGAAGGACACTCTCTAGAGAAGTCTGGAGGGATGGAGTGTGCATACCTGCCAGAAGGCGTGCAGCCCTGGCACCCACAGGACGGAGGGCGAGGATGGGATGCAAGGGCAGCTGGGAGCCCATGGGCGTCCTCAATTGCTTGCTTCTGTTTTCTTAGTGAGATAGGAAGTCTCCGTGAAGATGAGGATTGCAGGAGAAGTGTTACAGGTTTGAGGAAAGAAAGAGGACATGCAGCTGAGGAGTTGAGTGTTTACGCAAAGGGGTAGTTACTATACTGGACTTTGGATCTAAGCTGATTAAGGATGGAAGTGAGGATATGAGGGAGGAGAGGAGCAATAAAAAGGTAATGCAACAGCGGACTACTGTAGGATCCAATGGAGCTGGAGAAATTTTGGGTTTGGGGGACTGTATGGCTAGGAAGATGGGGGAGTAGAAATTGGAATGCTTCACGTGCCACCATTCTCTCTCCTACACTCCATTTCAGCTCACTTGCCTTACTGCTGTTTCTCCAACACTTAAAGTTGGTTTCTGCCTCAGGGCCTTTGTACTTGTCATTCCCTTCACATCTTTTCATGGCTTGTTCTCTAACTCTACTCAGCTCTCTGCTCTAATGTCACATCCTCAGGGAGGTTTTGTCTGATCACCTAGATTGAAAAAAGTCTCTGTCCCCTGACTCTGTTTCATTTTTCTACATGACATTTATTGCTTCCTGGAATTATGCTATATTCATTCATAGGTTTATATTCGATGTCTCCCACTAGAATGTAAGCTCCATAAGGGTAGGAATATTGTCTTATGCACCATTTTATCTCTAACACATAATAATGGGCACTCAACAAATGTTTGCTGAGTGAATGGTGAATGAATGAACTTGCCCAAGGTCACTCAGCTAGTAAGTGATGGAGCCAAGATTCACACCCAGAAGTCTGACGCTAGAGCTTTTGCTCTTATGTACTCAACGGCATAAGGAGGAACTAGACAGAGGGGAACGGCTGTAGCTCTGAGGGAGATTTCAAAGTCTGAGATTTTGGTTGCTTTCCCATGATGGAGTTTGAGGGGAGGAAGGGAAAAAGAGTTATATTGGAAACTTTATTGGAAAAGGCAGAAAGTAGATGAAAAAAAATAATTTCCTGGCTAGAAAACTATCTAGAAGGACAAAAAAACAAATCAGTAACATTGTACAGGTCTGAGATTGGGGTATTGATCAAAGATCACTTAAGCATTACTTGAGATGTGTGTGTGTGTGTGAAAGTGAACGCATTAAGGGAGTGCTTTTGGAATTAAAATGCAAAAAAAATACCCACCTTTTTAAAAAAGGGGGAAAAAAGAAAACTGCAGACTATCTGGTGATGAAGGCAAAGGCTAAAACTTAAGTCACCTTTTCTGGAAGAGCAATGAGTTTAGAAGATTTAGCCATGCAAAGATTTTAAACCATCCATTTTCTGGGTTACTTGAATCTTCAGTGTCATTGGGAATGACTCAGAGCAGGGATGCTTGTGATGCAAAATTTACTCCTCAGTGTTATTTTCCATTTGAGAATTGGTTGGATCCATTTGAGTCAAACTGTGCTTTTGTAGACTTGGTTGCTTCTTTTGGAAGTGTTCTTTCAAATTAGGTTACAGAAACAAGAGCTGAATTACACAGACAGCTGCAGAAACAGATTTCTCCTTTCAAATGTAAGATGAAAAAGGGAATATTGAGAGTATTCCTTTAGTGCCAAAAGCGACCAACTTTCTTGGTAAAGTTGTTTCTCCACAGTCAGAAATTGGTGGTGGTGGGGAGGCGGCCACATGCTCTGAAGAGGCAGCCAGGCCCCTTTTAGGGCAGAAGCTGGGGTCATGCAGATGGATGTTTGAGTCCTGTTCTGTGCCTCATAGTTGGATGACTTTGGTCAAGGCACTTTAACCCTGTTACTTCCTTCATTTGTAAAATCCATGTCCCTGAAACTCCCTCGTGGGGTTGCTGTGAGGGTTCATTGAAATGATGTGTGTGGTGTTACAGAATGACTTGCTTGAGAAATGGAAATTAATTATGTAAATTGCCTGCAGACTACTACTTGCTTTTGCGCACTCATGTTTTTGTTCTCGCTCTGTTGTTCATAGACAGTGTGACTACATAAGTTATCATCCAAACTGGGACCCTTCTGCGAATGAAAGAGTAGAGCAAACCAGAGTGGATTCTGAGCTCTTAGGAGTAGGTCAGGACTAATCCCAAGCAAACCTGGATGTATGGTCACCCTCCCAAAGACTAACTTCCGGTGAGGCAGGAGCCAGGAGAGAGCTGGCTGCTGTCATACCTCCTGCTGGAGAGATGACAAGAAGAAAGGGGAGAGGGGGGCCTTGCCTGTATTGGTAAGTTAGTTAGGAGCCAAAGACCCAGTCTTTGGAAAATGTAAAGAATAGAAGAAGCTGGGGCGCCTGGGGGTCTCAGTAGGTTGAACATCTGCCTTTGGCTCAGGTCATAATCCCGGGGTCCTGGGATTGAGCCCCGCATTGGGCTCCCTGCTCAGTGAGGAGTCTGTTTCTCCTTCTCCCTCTGTCTGCTGCCCCCTCTGCTTGTGCTCTCTCTCTTCTCTGTCAAATAAATAAATAAAGTCTTAAAAAAATAGAAGAAACCCTCTTTCCCTCCTCCCTTGCCACCTTATGATTCGGCAAAGGACTTCCCTCTGTTGGGCCCAGACTGGGCTGGAGATTAAAATAGCCAGCATGTGCCAAGACAGCATCAAACCCACAGGGTTAGGGTGAAGACCCCAGCATGGTTATAAGTAGGCCTTTTCTTGGGATCCAGACCACATTCATTTATGCTACTGTGTTTACTTCTCTGTTCATTGCTAGTGCAATAATGTCCAAATTTGCAGGAATTTAAGGCTAAACTGGCATTACTTTAAAACACCCATTTCCATACTGCCACTATAGACCTTCTGAATCCAAATCTCTTAACATTCTGTCTGTTTAAACTTGCCTCCTGGGGGCACCTGTGTGGCTCAGTTGATTAAGCATCTGCCTTCGGCTCAGGTCATGATCCCGGGGTCCTGGGGTGGAGCCCTGCGTCAGGCTCCCTGCTTGGTGGAGAGCCTGCTTCTCCCTCTCCTTCTGTCCTTCCTCGTGCTCATGCTCTCTCTCTCTCTCTCAAATAAATAAATAAAATCTTTTTAAAAATTAATTAGCTAGCATCCTGGCCATGTAAAGTTAGAAGACATTGCCCTTGCCCTGAGAAAAGTCGTTTAAACTTTCTAGCTTTGATTTAGTTGTGCCATGGGATGTTAAGAAATGCCTTTCGTATGTAACATTGTATCAACTATACTTCAATTTTAAAAAATGCCTTTTGTTATCTCATGCTCGGGTCTCAGAAATGAAAGGAAGAAAGGATCCAAGGAGGTTTTGCTGAAGCAAAGATAATGAGGCCAAGATTCCCAGAAGAAAGATGAATGTCTGGGACAGGGTTTAGGGTTTGGTGGTCTCTGCTTCTGGCTCTACAGTCACCTGGGGGCTCTTTTTTGGTGTCAACCCTGGAGGAACTGAGCTTTATTTTTATTATAAAAGCAGTGATTCCCTGCCCTTATACTTTATCTATCGCTCTTTGTCTTCTTTCTGCATCATGATTCCAGAAAGAATTGTTCATACTTCCTGTCTCCACTGCCTTCGTTCTCATTCACTCCTGATGATCTGGGCAACCCTGGGCAGGTTAATGAATGACTTCAAGCCTCAGTTTCCCCACCGTGACTTGTAAATAAGGTCATGCCAGAAAAGCATCGAACATAGTCCCTGGCAGGTAGCAAACGTGAGCTCTTAATTCCTTCACTTCCTTTACCTACTTCTGCGCCCAGGACAGAGATTAACTTCCTCCTCCTAAAATTGTTAGTGACCTCATTGAAAGATTCAATGGTTCCCTTTACTTCTTTGTCAATACTCAAGACTATACTCAGTTCTTGAAATTCTCATTCTTTTCTCATATTTGTGCCACTTCTCCCAGTGTTCGTCCCCTGGTTCTTTTTCTTTTACATATACCTTACGTGTAGGTATATTGATGGAGTTATACAGTTATCAAAAAGTATCCTGTGAAGACTGTGGAAAGATGCAGGAATGATTACTTTAACATCCTAAGTAGAAACAGTGCCATAGAAAATGCTACATGTTAAAAATAGGTAAGGAGCTTTTGGTCTTAAGAAGGCATTATGACGGCATTATGTGATCCAAAGATAACAGAGCCTTACCCAAGCCTCAGCCACAGCCAAGATCCCCCAAGGGCAGTAGGCATGTAGGGAACACTAGCAGATGAGAATTAAAGTGCCATTTGCTGGGCCTGAGCACCCCTGTGGGCTTCAGGCCTGAAGACTGCCTTTATCTTCCACGCATACACAGACTCTTACCTGCAGGAGCATATCAGAGAGAGGTGCCAGGTCCTCTGTCTGAGAGGGAAGAGATCTGGTTTCAGCAGTGAACAAAGGGGCTGCAAAAGAGAAAAGAGATTCTTGGCTGTGCTGGGGCAGGCTCATAGGAGCTTGAGAGAGCAGATTCTGATCATCTCTTTCCAATTCCACGTTTAGCGAACTTCAGGTTGAAATTGGCCCTGGCAAGAATATTTACATCGTGGAAGTTGGTAGACACTACAAAGTGTGGCTTCCCACCCCCCACCTTTGCTCAAAACTGAATATTAACTATTTATCAGCACACCACCAGGAGAGGGCAGAAAACATGCAACACTCCCTTACTCTGAGTTGGCTTTGGTTATAAAATGCACCGTTCCGTTTCATTGTGGGGAGAGCATTAGGTCAATGTCTGAGTTCACATCTGCAATAACAAAGATGACAATGACAACCTATTGAGCACGTCTAGGTACTGTGCTTCACTGTACCAAGCACTTCCTATGCATAACCTTAATTTATTCTCAAGTCACTTTATGAAATAGGAACTGTTGTTACCTCTGTTTTACATATGAGGAAACTGAGGGTCAGAGTGACTAAGTAATTTGTCTGATGTTATACTGTTGGTGAATAGAAGATTCTGGATTCCAGTCCAGGCAAGGCAGAGAGGGTGACAAAGTTCCCTCCCCAACTAGCACTTGACAGTATGTGTTACTATGATAGAATATTTATATTTAAAAAAGTGCATCCTTTTGTGTATTGTGATACAATTTTTACATAGGTTTTTAGATGTGCAAAATAATACTATTTATTTTCACAGATATTCACATATGTAGTAAAGGTGTAAAAACATACATGGAGATAATGTGGGTACAGAGCTATTTTTTATATAACTTTTTTGTACATTTAAACTATTTTATAATAAAAATTTCATATATTTCTATATAAGGTAATCAGGCTGCTTTTAGAGTGATATGGGTAGTTCTAATCATTTATTTAAAATTTTTAATGTGGGGCGCCTGGGTGGCTCAGTTGGTTAGGCATCTGCCATCAGCCATCAGCTCAGGTCACGATCTTGGGATCCTGGGATTGAGCCCCACATCCAGCTCCCTGCTCAGCGGGGAGCCTGCTTCTCCCTCTCCATCTGCCTCTCCCCACTGCTCACGCTCTCTCTCTCGCTCTCAAATTAATAAATAAAATCTGAAAATAAAATAAAATAAAATAAAATTTTTAATGTTAAAAATTGTTTTTTAGAAATGAGTGCATGCAAAATCTGGTAAAAGTGAATAATGTCTGTAGTCAGCAGTGTTGTGCCAATATCAATGTCCTGGTTTTGAGAATGTCTTGCAGTTACGTAAGATGTCATCATTGAGAGAACTGAGTGACACAATAGATCATTATTGTTATTTTTAAATGAATTAATTTATTTACTGTTTGCAAAAAGTTTGAGAATCTCTGTTTTAATGGAGGTCTCCTCTGCCCCTCAGGTACTGTTAGATGTTTTCCCTGTGTTCCCACCCCTCCTCCACAGCACTTACCACTTTGTAGGTTATGTTTATAAAGGACATTTACTTAAAATGCTATTCTTCTTTTCCAGGAAATTTTGACAGGCCACCAAACTTTTTCCACACTTAAAAATTGAGATATGATTCATATACCATAATAATTCTCCCTTTTAAAGTATTAAAATTCAGTGGGTTTTAGTATATTCACAAGGTTGTGTGCAACCGTCACCACTGTCTAATTCCAGAATTATTTCATCATCCCCCAAAGAAACCCTGTGCTCATTAGCAGTCACTCATCATTCTTCCTTCTCCCCAGGCCCTGGCAATCACTAATCAGCCTTATTTATCTTATTTTGCTTGTTCTGGACAATTCATCTGAATGGACGCCTACAATAGGTGGCCTTTTTGACAAACTCCTTTCACTTTTAGCATAATGTAGCCAAGTTTCATCCATACTGTAGCATGAATCAGTATCATCCTTTATAGGCTGAATAATATTCCATTGGATAACTATACCACATTCTGCTTATCCATCCATCAGTTCACAGGCATGTGGGTTATTTCCATTTTTGACGGGGGGCTATTCTACATAATGCTGCTATGAACATTCATGTATATGTTATTGTTTGTACATATGCTTTCAATTCTCTTAGGAATATATCTAGGAGTAGATATGCTGGATCATACAGTAACTCTATTTAATTTCTAGAGGAACGGACAATTTTTTTTCCAAAGCATAGGCCAACAGCTCTTAAAAGAACTTTTTTTATGACTGTAAAGATAATACATTATATAACCATTAGAGAAACTGAAAAATCCAGGGAAGAATCAGGACAAAATAAAAGTTATTCCCACTTTATACTACTTATGGATAACAATTATTAACATTGTGATCACTTTTTAATATGTGTACACACACACACAATCTGCATTATGCTATATATACCTTTTGAAATTTGCTTTTCTTCACTTATAAAAGATATGCATTTTTTGAGTTGTTAAATGGTCTTCTAAAACATGATTGAAAAATGCCTTCATGTTATTATTTTGCATGAATGTACCGGGATTCATTTAATTCATATCCTTTTGATGGATAATAACAATATTTCTAATTTTCCCGATAGCTGCTGTAACAAATATTCTTGGCATATAAATTGCAGTGTTTATGATTACTTTCCTAGGATAAATTCCTAGAAATTGAATTAAGTATATGTAATTTTTGAATGTTTTTTATACAGATTACCAGGTTGTATCCATCTATGTTGGTTTCCAGCTGCAAACTGGTTTCCAGTATCTCCCTCACTGCGGGCCTACTTGTCATTATGTTTTAAATCTCTGCTAATTTAATGAACTAAAAAGGGCTGTATCAATGCTTGCTTGGTATTTCTTTGATTATCATTGAGAATGAAATTTTTTTTCTCATGCTTATTGATCATTTGTATTTCCTTTTTTAATATCCTGCTTTTCATGTATTTGGCCTGTTTTTCTCTGTGTTTCCTTGTTATTCAGTTGGAAGAGTTTGTTCTAATTGAGTGCATTTTTCTTTTACAAATTTTTCTCTTCTTTACAAAAGTAATAGATGCTCAATGTAAAAATATAAAAGAATTGTAATAATATAAAACATAAGCACTGAAAATCTCCAAATTTTATCCTCTCAAACTGATAATGTGGTGTATATTCCTCCAAAAGGTTTTTTTCTATCCATATTCTACCAATTACATTTCTTTTCAAAATTAGAATCATAGTAAACCTATTGCATTTAACTTATTTTTCACTTACTATATCTTCTACATATCCCATTGTCAAACATACAGCTTTATCTTCTTTTTAAAAATTATTTTATTTTTTAAGGATTTTATTTATTATTTGAGAGAGAGCCCGCACATGTACTTGCTCCCTGTGCACAAACAGGGAGAGCAGCAGAGGGAGAAGCAGACTCCCCACTGAGCAGGAAGCCCGATGCAGGACTCGATCCCAGGACCCTGGGATCACGACCTGAGCCAAAGGCAGACACTTAATCGACTGAGCCACCCAGGTGCCCCCAGCTTATCTTTTTAATAGTTGTGTGCTGTCATGACTATACTGTGTTTGAAATGAATAGTTTTACATTTTTATTGAGTTATATCTTTAAGTCTTTTTTATGGTAGATTGCTTAACTTTTATGCATAGAAAGAAGGTTCTCAATTTTTATGGGAATTCTCTGGACTGTTCAAGAAATTATTCTCATTTTCAGAGACAAGCTATGCTGTGAAAGAGTGAAGACTGTTGACACATCTTGTAAACTGTAGGAGTCTGAAAGACTGCTTTGCAAATGAAGGGGGGAAAGATACTGTTTTGATCAAATAAAATGTATTAAAGTTCCTATTTTAAGTCAATAAGATCAGAGTACATTACCTTTTTGGCTGGTCTCAACAGCTGATTTCTAGAAGGTTGAAATGCATCAGTAGTCTTTGAAAGAGAATTCTTCCCTGAAACATTTATAAAAAAAAATTAAAAAAAAAAAAAAAAAAAGAATGGGATGATTCAGAGGGATCTGTCCCTGGCCTGGAACATTTTGGAAAGCTAACCTGGGATGTGTCAGCTGTGCAGCAGTTGGGGGTGGGAATGTGGGGTTTGGTGGCAGGGAGAGCATGCTTTAGGGAGAGAAGGAACTACAGGGGTAGGAACCCTGAAGCTAGAAGAAGCTCAAGCCTTGGGTAACACAAGGGCTAACTCAACTGCCCACAGAGAAGAGAGGCTATGCGAGAGGAAGAAGCATGCCTCCGCTGAAGTATTTATTTATTTTTTTATTTTATTTATTTTATTTTTTTTTAAAAGATTTTATTTATTTATTTGACAGAGAGACACAGCAAGAGCAGGAACACAAGCAGGGGGAGTGGGAGAGGGAGAAGCAGGCTTCCCGCTGAGCAGGGAGCCCGATGTGGGACTCGATCCTAGGACCCTGGGATCATGACCTGAGCCGAAGGCAGACGCTTAACGACTGCTTAACGACTGAGCCACCCAGGCGCCCTCCGCTGAAGTATTTAAATTCAAACAGTTTTCATCATCTAAAAATGGTATGACGGGGCCGGGGGAGGGGGGAGGAGTGGGGGGACCCTGGTTGGCTCAGTTGGTAGAGCATGCGACTCTTGATTGCGGGGTTGTAAGTTTGAGCCCCACGCTGGGTGTAGAGATTACTTAAAAATAAAATCCTTAAAAAAGAGATAAAAATAAATGGTATGACTACAAGCTATCAGTTTGTGATCCCTGATTTACAGGGAATGTGAGATCACTAAACAGTGACTGAAGTCCTGAAAGTGTCCTGAAATGGCGGCGTGTTCAAAGAATTCCAGAATTTGAGAAGAGGATGACCCAGAAAGTGTTCCTGAGTTGGGAAAAGAAAAGCTAGGAGTGAGCAAGACCTTACTAAAGGCCAGGAAAAGAAGGCCTTTTAAGGAGGATGCAGTGAGTGCTGCTAAGAGATCAAGGAAAATGAGGAACTGAAATAGAGACCTCCACAAGACGCCTAAACTTTGCTGATATTGTATAATAAGTCTCATGCATCTTCTGAATTGTCTGTGTCTTTTGCCTGACTGGGAGGGGGTGTGGCTGAGTTAGATCCAGCACAAGCTCCTAGAGACCCGGCTTCATTCCAGCAGCAATCAGCATGGCATAATAAACAAGACCACTATAAGAAAAACACATTTTTGACAAGGTATTTATTACCAAATGCTTTAAAATCAGAGAGACTCAAGTGGGCTCACATCAAAAACCATGAAGCATGTATTTCTTGTGCAATGCTGTAAAGATAGGTATCTAATAAATCTTGGCCTTCAGAACCAAAGCTCTATGAAATGTACTATTGCCTTTATTTAACATAGACTGTTGAAGGTACAGGAATCTACCAGCTACTGAAAACTGCAGAACCCTACCCCTGGTGTATCTTTATTTGTGGAAGATATATTCTAAAAAATGTGCCATAGAACAGGATGAAAGTCATTTTCTAAATTGAAATTATAAAACTTTATTATCAAAACTGACATTTTTCAAGATAAAAACAGAGCACATTAATGATTAATGAACTCAACAGAAAGATTCCAAAATAGTTTCTACAAATTTAATTCTCTTAAACAACTGTAAATATATAGTATATATAGCTTTACTTGAATTAAAAATTCTCAAGGCCCTCACAAAGTTACTCTTCATCAAGAATAAAATTCTACATATATGGGAATTAAATTCAGAAAAAATTTAGTTAGCATATTGAATGTAATTAAACATTGTTAAAATATCAAAACAGAGCAGTACATTTCAGAGTATATATGTGTAATGATTTTTAAGGCTCTAGTGAGACACACTCTAAAATGTAGCTAAGCAATGTATTAATGTATTAGTCACACAATGTAGTTAAGATTATAGAAAAATAAATTATATATATGATTGATATATGTCTATATACATAAATATATATAATTTCCTCTTATTGGATTTTAGGAAAATATGTGTCATAGTTAATTCTTTCTATATTGTATTTTATTTACAAGTTAAGAACTTTATAAATAATTATTTGGTATTAAATGGTTCAGAAGACTTACTCATATATGCTGTACTTTTATATACATTATTGCATTTTTAAAAATCTATAATTTTCAACAACAAACCTCAGAAGTAAATATAAAGGAAATTTCTTCTCCCTTAAATCTCGGATCCTGTAATCAGATTAATCTTCCTAAAATTATTTCATCTTATTAGTGCCACAAAAATAATTATTCAGTGGCTCCCATTTTCTACAGAATGAAGTTGAACTCTTTATTCTGATATTCAAAATATTCCATGCTTCGGCCTCAAACTTTATTTTCAAACCAGGCCATGCTCTTCACTCAGTATCAGCAAAGCTCATTCCAACTCTGAGCTGTGTTCCTCACTTCCAATGCTCCCCTTTCTCATCTTCAAATCCTATGGCTTTATTTATTTATTTATTTATTTATTTATTTATTTATTTAGTAGGCTTCACACTCAACGTGGGGCTTGAACTCCCAACCCTGAGATCAAGAGTCCCATGCTCTACTGACTGAGCCAGCCAGGTGCCCCAAACCCTATGCCTTTGACTCCCACCTCCCCTGTGTAAATTCCCCTAATGTTTCTGATGCCTTCCTCTAATCTGGTCTTTAACACTCATGTTGGCTTTTAAATAGCCACACTCATGTACAGTTACCAAACTAGTTTCTGTTTTTAAGACTTGTCTCTTCAACTAAATGGGAAATTCCTTGATTAGTGCCTTTGGTGCCTAGCACAATCCTGAGTATATAATTATAAGCACATGCTAGTATCATCTTAATCACCTCTGACATTTTACTTAACAATTTTTCTTTCCAACTACAGAAACAGCACAACTAAAGGCCAAGTTTACTGTTGCTGTAGTGTCTCTCATTCTCTCCAGAAGCCAATTGACTTTGCTCTTTGCTCCCATTATTAATGCATGAACTTTACTGTGCAACTAAAATACATGGAATCTGGAATTTTCTTCAAACCACGGGCTAATACCTTTAATTTCATCAAGTCTTAGGTAAGTTTCTGTCTTTTGCGATAAATGTATATTTACAGATAGATTTTTTTCCCCTTTTAATGGAATATTTTGAATGTTCAATCAATTTCTCTGAAATTATAGAGCTTTAAAATAACTGCCGGTTTCCTTCCATTGAGTGTGATGTTTTTTCCTTTTTTCTCTACTTTCCCTAACTGAGCAAAGGGAAGAGGGTATAGAAGTGGTAGGATATATGCTTTTTAAAAGGCCACCCTGGACTGGGTATAGAAAAGCATGAATTATGGTCCTAGCTTCCTCTACTGCGTAGGCAGCTTTGCTCTGCTTAAGACTGTTAGGCTTGAGGTTCAAATCTACAAATCCAAGGCAGCTGTAATCCCAAACCAGCATGGTTCTCTTCCTCCATATAACTATAGCACCCATTTATTAGTCACCTCCTATATGGCAGACACAGTATTGGTTGCTTTATATATCATCTAATTATCATAATCAAGTGAATCATGATTCCCATTTTACAGAAGACAAAAGGCTTACAGAGGCTTAGAGATGTTAAGTAAATTTGAACAACTAGTAAGTGGCACAGCTAGAGTTTGGATGCAGAACTGATTCTAAAGCCTCTGCTCTTTTCACTACACCTTGCAATGTCAGTGCCTTGTATTGCCAGGAATTCTGTTTTGGGAATGTTGGGGCTTGTACTGATAACCTTGGCAGCTATTGGGAAGGGCAGAATAATAATAAAATGTTTTAGTGTGTTTGAGGAGGCTCACCAACAGTCCTCTCCTGCACACACTTACTCCAGTCTTCGTTTATTAGGTGTTCCCCACCCTGACCATTTACATTACAGTTTACGCCAAATTTGGCACTGTCCCTTTTGTTATGGAACATATGATCACATGTCTTGGTAGGTGGAAGGAGAGCTGGCAGTTTTTATGTTTGTCAAGGCTCAAGACGAAAACAACAGAATGAAATCAACACAACAATAAGTATATACATATATTTCATATGTATATTAGAAATTCTCCCTGTAATAATAGATCACAAAGACAAAGTTAAATAAGACTATATAGTCTTATTCTGACATATGAATTCCAACCTTCAGCTGTTAGTTTACTTATTTGAAGAACAGTCAATAGAAGGAAATTCCAGTGTGACAAGAATTTTGACAATCCCTCAGTATTATCTCTAATGGGATCTAGTTACATTGTGATCTTCCAGGAAGGATGTAGCTGTGTATGTATGTTTTAATCTGGCAGTTACTCTTATTCTAGTCATACTGTATGTGGCGATTCCCATTGCTGTTTTATTAGGACCATGGGAGGAGAGAGGCTATTCTTCCCCCATTTTTCTATACTTGAGAGTTTACTGCGTAATATTCTCTTAGTAATTTAAGAGTCTAAAGATTTCTACACTGATTTAACCAATGTTTTACATTTAGTTGGGCAGAAGTTTATTAATAAGTATTTGCCACCAAACAGATCTAACTGTATAAATATGTATTATATAATTATATTAAGGATAATTTGTGTTTGAGTCAATAAACTTTCACTCTTGTATCATTTTAATATTAGGTATTTAAAATGCTTTTATAAATCAGATTTTTTTGGTGTGTTTAAAAAAATAACACTAACTTAGTAGGAGACTAGGGTGCAGTTTTCAATGGCATTGACAGTTATGGTGCTATAGAAAGAAACTATACCTGGAATCTAACTTTATTATAGAGTCTTGGCTCTGCCTCTTGATTTTTATCTTGGAGAAATCACTTCATCCACTTACTCATCTACAGGATGAGAATCATAATTTCCATCCCCCAATGTTTTTTTATGAAGACGATATGGCATATAGGAGCTGTTCTCTAGAGGCAAAATTGGGTTTAAGGGACAGGGGCATGGCAAGGAACTAGACATCTCAGAAGGGAGAGGGGAGGGGCTCTTTATGGAGTTTGAACTAAGCATTATTATAGTCACAGAGCCCAAGTGCTATGTATGGTAGGCCTAGAATACCTCTCCCTGAAATTCTACTTCCAAAGACCAGACTTCCTTACTGGGGGTGAACTCAACCCCAGGGCATATTTTGTGATTTTTGTTCCTTGTTGCCCTTCCCCCCAAGATTGTAAATTTTGGAGAAGCCATTCTTTCACCTTTGTATCCTCTGGGAACCAAACAGATCATTAGTATAAGTGCTTGATGTGTTTGATATTAGACAAAGTCCCTATACAGAATAGGGAATCCGGTTAGCAACTGGATAACCATTATCAGTATTTAAGTTAAAGCCAATTTTAAGTTCTTCCTTCTCTCCAAAGGAAAGAACAGTGGTGTTTTTCCTAAAAGAAAATCTTAAATTGAATCGGGTCGCTAGTGTTCAGCCTAAAGCCGGCAAAGAAATAGGTGCAAGGTTGGGGAGGACGATAATTAACCATATTTCGGTTGTGCTCTGGCTCAGGAGGAGCCCTGGCGCTGGTCCCAACAGGAATGCCCGTCCCACCCAACCCGAGTTGTGGGGTGCAAGGCAGACAGTTGTCTCCGTCCCTCCAAGCCACTGTGGCTGGGTTTCTGGTCTTGAGAGATGCAGATGAAGTGGTGTGAAGGGTTGGGCTTTTTTTTTTGTTCCTAAAAATGCAACGAACAAAAAAAAAAGTACAACAATCCAAACCCAACCATCTTGTTGCGCGCCAGCTTTCTTCCCGGGTGGCTCCACCGGGGACGGCGCCGCCTCCTGTCGCCCGCGCTCCGTCAGGCCCAGCCCACGAGTCTTAGCGAGCCGTCAGCCTGCCAGCGCCCAGGCTCGGCGGGCTCTGGGCACCGCGCTCCGCGCCGCGCGCAGCCCCTCTGGAAGGGAGAGAAGCGAGCAGCCCGGGACCCTCCCCTCTTCCAGGCGCACCGCAGGCGGTGGCAGTTATTGGTGGCGGTTGTTGACACCGGAAGGACTCCCGCCTCACCTCACCCACCGCCCCCCACCCCCACCCCCACCCCCACCCTGGGAAAGACGAGACTCGGGAGACAGAACAAAGGCGAAGCCCGGCCGAGGAGGCGGACCGAGGTGCCGGGAGAGGAGGGCGGTGGGGCGGGGCACGGCGGGCGCCGCGAGTCCATTTTGCTGCGGTGCCCAGCCGGTAACGCGCGGTCCCCGCTGCTGGAGGACAGGCGGCCGCGCGGCTCCAGGTGGGGCCCCTCCCACGACCCCCCAAGGTCCGAGATAAGTACCCGCCGGGTCCCTCTCAGGGTGGGGGGGGGTGATTCTTGGGCCGGCTGCGAGGGTGGGGACTTGCCCTGGCAGAACAGCGACCTGCGTGGGTGGGGGGCTGGCGGAGAGCTCACTTTGAGCTCCACAGCTGCAGAGCGGAAACCAGCTGGGCGCTGGAACAGGGCTTGGGGTGGAGTGGCGTGCAGGGGGCGTCAGCTGGGCCTGCAGCGTGTGTGTGTTCCAGAAAACCTGCTCCGCTACGGATTATGACCGGCTTCACTGCCGGCGCCTCGGTATCGCCTAGGAAAGAAAAGGCGACCATGAGTCACAAGTCGGAGCACTCAGCACTTTCTGGCCCTGAACCTGGGGAGGTGCCTGGCGCCGAGGGAGGGCGCCCTAACCGGGAAGCTCCTTAGTACTGCACAAAGATCTCCAGCCATGCTCCTGGCTTTTTCACCAGGTCCTAGCACGCTGGCTTTATTTGTGGGGGACGACTGAAAAAATTAAGAGTCAAGACTAAGAGTCCTGTGCAAATAAATGCATAATACTCTCTTCTTTGTTCTTTCTTTGCAGTAGCCTCGTTTGATTGTCAATCACAACGTGAGAAAAAAACAAAAACCTGATTGCTTTGTCCTGGGAAATAGTAACCCTGACGAATACACCTGCTCGCAGGGGACAGAGGTAAACTACAATACTTCTCCCTACATTAAGAAACCAAAAAAGCACCCAGTTTTTTTTTTTTTTTAAGCCCAGAATCATGCAAAATTGAACTAGGTGCAGAATGTGTTCCCATCCTCATGGGCGGTCTCTGTTCTTTTCATATTTTTTCAAAACTCAGGAGAATAGATTCAGTATTTGGAAAATCTTTATGTAGCAGTTATTCGACATGTACTGCAGTCCACAGATTTATAATGAAAAGGAAAAGAGAGGCCTTAGTAGCATTTATTTTTTTTTTAAGATTTTTTTTTTCCTTCTCCCATACTGTGCTGCTAGGACTTGTACAAATACTGAGTTTTCTAACTCTAGAGACTTTTATACAATAGGTATTTTAAAAGCAGAATTTCATTTACATAGCCACTCCTTCTGGTAGAACTTGATGGAGCTGTTGATTAACTGGTTATACTTCTGTCTTCCACAATGAGAAGGTACATTTTTTCAGGCTCTCCTTTTCTTAAAAATACTATCTTTTTTTGCACTAGCTGAGATACTAAGCTTCCCTGGTAAGTCCTTCCATAACACCAGGTTATTCTTTCCATTCTATACACTTATGACTGGCTGGTTACCTGGTCTTACTTGTACCATAGCTACTGTTCAGATATGCCCGTTTCCATGAAAGTGCTTTGTACCTGCTCTCCTATATAATGCTTTACCTTTTCAAGAAATTGTAGTTCAAGAGAGTCTGGCTCTTTCAGGACCTTTCTTGGTTAATATACTCATGCTCTAAAATAACACTTTAAATGTGAATTTACATTTTGTGTATTTGTACCCAACTGTAATTATCCACTTTACCTTTATATAGTTTAGCAATTTACAAAACTGGCACTCATTACTTAATATTCCCAGAAACATGATGAGGTAGATAATGTAAACATCCTCATTCTATGAAGGCTAAAACTCTTTGCTTGACGTTAGGTATTCAGAGACAGGTTCAGTGCTGTGTTTCATCTACTAGAGAGCCTGTTATAGCCTAATTTGTAAAAATCATAAAATTTTAGAAGGGATTTAGAGAGCCATGATTAAACTTTTCCATTTTATGAATGAGAACACTGAATTCTTGATCCACTTTCTGGATAGTGCTAAAAGTCTAAGAATTGGGGAACTCAGGTCCTAAGCCTAGCTTGCTTTGTATAATTGAGAAAGCTCCATTTTTGGAGTGGGGGGGCTCAGTTTTTTCAATTATAAAGTTAGGTGTTTTCTAGATGGTCTCTAAGATACTTTTAGACAGAGTGCTTCTTTTTTTAATTTTTTAAATTTTATTTTATCATGTTATGTTAGTCACCATACATTACATCATTAGTTTTTGATGTAGTGTTCCATGATTCCTTGTTTGTATATAACACCCAGTGCTCCATTCAATACATGCCCTCCTTAATACCCATCACTGGGCTAACCCATCCCCCCCCCGAACCCTCTGTTTCTCAGAGTCCATAGTCTCTCATGGTTTTTCTCTACCTTCGATTCCCCTCCTTCATTTTTCCCTTCCTACTATCTTTTTTTTAAAACATATAATGTATTATTTGTTTCAGAGGTACATAGACCTAGTACTTCTATTTTATTCCTACTCCAAAACTTTTATTACCATATATTCCCTTATACATATTGGTAATCCTGGTATTAAGGTATTAACTGCCTTAAACTGTTTTATATTTAAGTTATATATAAGTTAAGGTATTAACTGCCTTAAACTGTTTTATATTTTAAATTTGGGTAGGTATGGTAAAAATGTCTGCCTTATTCTTGGTGTTTTACTAAACTATAAAGTATGGTTCTATTGTAAGATCAGGAACTGCATGGAGAAGTGGGGCACTCATACATCATTGGTTAGAGTTCATAAATTGGTATACCCCTTCTAGAGGGAAACCTGACAATCTTTTCAAGGTCTTTAAAAGTGTTTCTACTCATTGACACACCTAACAGTACACTTACAGGAATCATCTAAGGAAATAATCAGAGCGATGGACCAAGACTTTTCTACAAGATGTTCATTTAAATGTTATAATCCAAAAAGACATATAGCCAATAAGAGCATATCCATAAGATGGACTATCACATTTTAGAAGAATATGTAATAATAGGGGAAATACATGTGATAAAGTAAGTGAAAAATGGTGGATACAAAATTGTGTGAAGCTACCAGTTTTGTTAAAATAGGTATGTGCACAAACACAACACACACAAGATTGGAAGAAATAAAACAATAATAATGGTTATTCCTTGCTGATGTGATTATGGGTGATTTTTCCCCTGTACTTTCTGAATTTTCTATACTCACAAATTACTTTTATAGTTGGTTGCTTGGATAACCTCTCTAACTTCAGGATGGTGTCCACTTTCTATGTCCTTTTTTTATAAGGCATTTATCATACCTTTTAGAGGAACAATATCTTTGTAAATGTGCTGTATTTCTGAATTTAGGGTAGGAATTGACTTTTGGCTTAAATTTCATCTTTTTAAATATCATTAGGTCATTGGATTATTCATTCTTATTATTCATTAAAGACACTGCCATCTTCATTACCTTGGCCTTGAACTCTGGATACTAGAATGGTACTGATGAATAGACTGCTATACCCACTTCTCATAACAATTAACCCAAATACAGGTGTCCTCTGACATACAGAATAGTTTCAGTCCCATTAAGCCTTCTATAAAGCAATTTCCTATAAACTTTTTAAAAAAATCATTTCCAGGGCGCCTGGGTGGCTCAGTTGGTTAAGCATCTGCCTTCGGCTCAGGTCATGATCCTAGGGTCCTGGGATCAAGCCCTGTATTGGGCTCCCTGCTTGGCGGGGAGTCTGCTTCTCCCTCTCCCCCTGCTTGTGTTCCCTCTCTCGCTCTCTCTCTCTCTGTCAAATAAATAAAATCTTATTAAAAAAATAAAATAAAAAATCATTTTCATTATATATGGAGACATATTACTAAGGAAAAGTTGAACTGAAAATTTTGGTTGACAGTTTAAATTACTGTCTTTCGTGTGGCATTCATGCCACAAGTATATTCTACGGCAATAGCCAGGTTCCCTATTATAACTCCATGAGGAGCTTTTTTATTCCCCCTGCATATTTGTGGTATTGAATATGAGCGAGGAGTGCCAACATAGTATGTATAATATAGCCAAACTAAAAATTGCTCAAAGTTTAGCATAATTGGCCTTCTACTTGATATAGCCTATAGCTCACGTTTACTTTAGAATAAGATGTATACATAATTCTGTACTGAGCAAAAGGACCTTTGTTATACTAATTATATTTCCAATAGGCATCTCAGAAGTAAGTTATTAGTTGATATGTAGTGCTTATCATTTATTTACAAAATGCCTATTTTCCCTTCTACAGTATTATATATGACATAAGTAACCTCACTTATCTAGATAAATCCAGCTAGCTACCTACCAAATGCTAGACTTTGACAGTACTTTCTGAAAGCTGGCATTAACCTGAAATACAGATTTAGATGATGATGGAAACTTTTTAATAGATACCAACCAATAGTGATTGCCAAATTTATGGTTGTAAAAGAAGACAAATTGTTTTAGCGGTAAAAATTTTCCAGCTTCATGAAACCCACTTATATTTATTTGGGAGAAAAGAGACCAGACATTTCTGGTTTGACCTTTCCAGAAGTCATTAGTTCCAACTTAACTAAATTGGAACTCTTAACAGGTAAAGATAAATATCTGAATCTGGTTGATACCAGAGTAGGAGAATAATTTAGTCTATACGTATGTTTTCCTCAAATTCAGACTCATTCAAATAGATTTCATCTGGGTGGGAGAGAATAGGCTTCAATACTATTTGGAAATCACACAGACTTCTGTGGGGTTTTTTTGTTGCTAAATTAAAATTTTTTTTTTAAGTAATCTCTACATCCAACATGGGGCTTGAACTTATGACCCTGAGATCAAGAGTTGCATGCTCTACCGACTGAGCCAGCCAGGCATCCTCCCACAGATTTCTTGATAGTTGTACAGAAGTGGGATAGTGGGATATCTGATCGAGCTGGTATCCTAAAACCCTATTGATACAATGCTGTTACAAAGTAATAGCTGGGGCAGTTATCAAGAGACACAAGGAAAAGATAAAACGGAAAGAAAGATAAGGTGAACAGGCAGGTAGGGGATAAGGGAAGAATAGGAGGAAATCAAAAGATTGTACACCTTGACATGGGGAGTATGATGAGTTAAGAGAATAAACAAAGGAAAGAGGCAAGACAAAATAGTGGTTCAGAAAAGAGAATGAAGAAAAGGAAAAAACCTGTTTTTTTGAGTGGTCTGGACTAACTAGTAAGGATAATGACCTGGCTTTTACGTTTCTGAGAATGTTACCATAGTCCAAAATCTCTGAAATTGCTGAATAGGTGGGTCTTCCAAGCTGACGGAACTTTTGTTCTAGCTTTATTTTGTCCTACTTATCAGGAATCCTACTAGAAATATCCTGGGGAAATTTTAACTACTAATTCTAAGATATGCCAGAAAACAGAAGTTTCTTATTGTCTTATACTGACACATAAGTAACTTTTATATTGTGTTTGCAGGAGCCGCATAACAATTACACAAGCTATTTTAGACACTATATGTATCTTCCATAGTCCTTTTTTGAGATTCTTAAACTCACTTTATCCTGTTTTGATCATATAAGTTATGGAACAGTCTCTAATAGCCATAATAAAGTATAATAACACATTGATAAGGAGTACTTAAAACAAATATTTTGTAAATAATTTTCATATATTATGACTTTCAAAACAGTTGTATAACGAGGAGAGAAACTGCAATATGTGTATGTGGTTTGTCAAAGGCTACTAAGAACCAAACAAGAACAAACAGGCCTCCTCACAGGCCTGGATCCAGAGATTCTCAGTAATAACGTTTTTTATTTTATAAAAGATAAAACAATACTATAGCAGATCAAGCTCTTGTAAAGCTTATCATACCTAGCTAATGCTTCTGAAGTTTTGCTTTTTAAGCTCAATATAGTTTTCTTATAATTGGTCTCCCTTTTTAGTTTTTTTCCTTAATTTTTTATTGTGAAAATTTTCAAGTATACAGAAAATTTGGAAAGTACTACAATAAATATCCTTACATCCTCTACCTTGATTCAGTAACTTGACCCTAAGTTTCAAGAAAGCATTACTAGTGGGGGGCGCCTGGGTGGCTCAGTTGGTTAAGCGACTGCCTTCAGCTCAGGTCATGATCCTGGAGTCCTGGGATCGAGCCCCGCATCGGGCTCCCTGCTCAGCGGGGAGTCTGCTTCTCCCTCTGACCCTCTTCCCTCTTGTGCTCTCTATCTCTCATTCTCTCTCTCTCAAATAAATAAATAAAATCTTTAAAAAAAAAAAAGCATTACTAGTGGACCTCATACTAGCAGGATACAGTATACTACTTGAAAATAAGATTAACTAATATGCTGAGAGGAAGTGCTTAAAAAAAAAAAGTGATTCCTTTTATTCCAAGCATTGTTTCAGGAAAGATTGATGGCTCCCAGTTTAGTAGAGGCTTGCATAATTTAGTTTTGTCTGTGAGGTTTCAATATTTGCTATGTAGTTTCTTATTAGGTATCTACTTTGGAATTCCTGAATCCAAAGACCCCTCAAAGCAGGATGGAAATTTGATTTAAATCCTTAAGATACAAAGTATTATTAACTTTTTTTTTTGTTCTTTAATGGGATTTGGAAGGAAATCATGGGTAGTATCTTGAACAACTTTATATTCCTACCAATTAAATTCAAAGCCTTAATAGGAAAGTTTCTTTGAATAGTTTTTTTTATTAAAATTAACTTTTAAGAGTAAATAAATGAGCACCTTTTGCATTATAATCATTTGAGTTGATCATTTAAAAACAAGGGATTTCTAGGAGAGAGAAGTCTAATACACATATGTAGGTTTTGCTTTTTATTTTAAGACTACTTCCTTTGTAAGTATTGACTTTTCCATAGTCTACCTTGAGTGTAGATATGAATATTTGCCTAAAAATAAATCTGTGGTGGTGTTATACCACTATGCATTTGTCAAAACTCACAGAACTGTATACCAAAAAGAATGAATTTTATTGTATGTAAATTAAAAGTGTATTTAAAAACACACATATGGCAGGAAAATGAGGTTGAAAATGAGAGGTGGTATAATTATATATTTGCTACTTTGTTGGTATAAAACTTGGGAAATTCCTAATTAGTGGGTAAAAGATTTTTGTCCTTCAAAATTTAGACTTTCTTGGTTTTTAGAAACACATTCAAAGGAAAAAACAAATCTTGGAAATGTGTTTGCTATTGTACACTGAATTTGACAGTGCTTAAGTTGAGATTTTATTGCTGGAGAACAATAATTTTTTTCACATAAAGTTTCTAGACTTCTATATTGGTAAAGAAGATTAGCTGTAGAAAAGAGGGGATATGTACTTTAGTTCCTACAAAGGAGTATGTTTTAGTGACTTCTCCAGATTTTACGTGTTAGCCACATTTTAAGAAAAGGATCTGAAAGTTCCTTTACTGCAAAGTATACTCTTCACTTAGCCTAAAAACATTATTATCTATTTTCCTTTAAAACTTTTGAGGCAACAAACTTGCTATGGTTTTTTGGATTCGGCTGTTTCAGTTTTCTCTAAAGTCGGCTGTGGAAGTGGTCACATTAATTTGGTCATAGAGAAAGTTTTGAGTATAAAGAGAAGAAAAGAAAATGTTTAGCTTTTAAAGTGAACAGAAATAAGAATCTTTAAATTATAGGGACACCTGGGTGGCTCAGTCAGTTGAGTGGCTGCCCTCGGCTCAGGTCATGATCCCGGGGTCCTGGGATCGAGCCCCACATGGGGCTCCCTGCTCAGCGAGGAACCTGCTTCTCTCTCTCTCCCTCTGCCTGCCTCTTTGCCTACTTGTGCTCTCTTTCAAAAAAATAAATAAATAAAATCTTTAAAAAAAATATAAACCAAAATTTGTAAGCTGCATCACTAAAAATGGAACTGGATCCACCATAATTCTGATGCAAATTTTTATGTTTTAAAAGATTTGAGAGAGAGAGAGAGAGAGAGCGCTGGGGGAGGGGCAGAGGAGCGGAGGAAGAGGGAGACAAGCAGACTGCCTGCTGAGAAAGGAGCCTCACACGGGGCTTGATCCCAGGACCCTGAGATCATGATCTGAGCCAAAATCAAGAGTCAGTCACTTAACCAACTGAACCACCCAGGTGCCCCTTGATGCGAATTTTTAAAAAGGGACTTTCTAAATAGTTTTTTCCTTTTTTCCTCTGGTTCATTTTCAGAGCTATAAGGTGATTCATGGCTGTGGGATGACTGTTTACTACTAAATTTTCCCATGTATGACATATTCCTATTTATTTTTTTAATACTTGATTGCCTTAAAATTCTTTTTGCCCCCTATTGCTGTATCTTTTTCCATTTTCTTCAAATCTTCTTTGCCTTGGGTGCCCATTTTTTTCCTTTGCATTCCAACCACTTGGTATTCTTTGTTTTTCCTCTTATTTATTTAATATGCTTGGATAAGATTCTCTGGAAATATTAACCTTGCAAGAATGAGTAAATTAGTTTACTTTATTGAATGCTGTCCTCTTATTACTTTCCTGTTTCTACTACCTTCTCCAAAATCTAGTTTTAGCATAGAGTTCTTAGGTGAAAGAGGACAAAGAGCAGTGGAGATGATAAAATATAAAACAGGACTAAGGTAGGAGGATCATCAAAAGTTTTCTTTTCTCTGTTCTAGAGTCAGAATTTTTTTTTTAAAGATTTTATTTATTTATTTGAGAGAGAGAGAAAGAGATAGAGAGCACGAGAGGGAAGAGGGTCAGAGACAGAAGCAGACTCCCCGCTGAGCAGGGAGCCCGATGTGGGACTCGATCCCGGGACTCCAGGATCATGACCTGAGCTGAAGGCAGTCGCTTAACCAACTGAGCCACCCAGGCGCCCTGAGTCAGAATTTTTTTTTAAAGATTTTATTTATTTGACAGAGAGAGAGAGAGAGCAAGCACAAGCAGGGGGAGCAGCAGAGGGATAGGGAGAAGCAGACTCTCCACTGAGCAGGGAGCCCGATGTAGGGCTCCATCCCAGGACTCTGGGATCATGACCTGAGCTGAAGGCAGACACTTAAGTGACCAACCCTTCTAGGTTCCCCTAGAGGCAGAATGTTTTACAGCTGCTTCATAACTTCTCTCAGGGAGCACACTAACCTGTCGTTATAGCCATTCTCCTCCCAATCCCTTTAAAAGGTCTTATGATTTCTTATATCACAAAAGATTGTTCAGAAAAATCAGCTCATCACATATTTTTGCCTTTTGACATTAAATTTGACCGAATAATCTTTGCTTTAATTCTGCATATAATTTTATAATTTATTATACCTTATCCCTCACAACTAAATGTAAAGCCATAAACTAATTAATTAGCCTTGCAAACTCAGCTAATCTTTTAAATACTATTTATCTTCTAGATTATAGCTCTAATTGTGACTCTTAAAATTAGTGCTAAAATTTATTTACTTATTTTTGATTATAAAATGGTCTGTAGATTATTAGACCCTGTTTTATTTATTAGTTTGGTGGTAATGTGATGTAATTTGTCCCTCAGTAAGCTGAATGAGGACATAGTTAGCACTATATTTGGATTTAAAACTTTAGGGATAGAAGTTTTAAAATGTACATTTAAAAATAATAAACTTGAACTGAGAAATGGTATTCTCTAGGTCAGGAATCTCAAATTTTTTTGTCTCAGGATGACTTTACACTCTTAAAAACTGAGGATCCCAAAAGTTTTTGTTTACAATGTACTGTATATAGATATTTATTGTATTGAAAAATTAAAACAAAAAATTTAAAATCTTCAATTAAAATAACGATAAACCTATTACATGTTAACATTTGTGAAAAATAACATTTTCAAAACAGTTGTGGGAAGAGTGGCATTGCTTTACATATTTATAGGTCTCTTTAATGAATTGCTATTAATAGATTATAACTGGAGTCTTATATCTGTCCCTGCATTACACCTGTTAAAATAAGTAATTTTGGTTGAAATATACAAAGATCATATTTGGCCTTGCACAGATATATAGTTGGTGAAGGGAGGAATATTAGCCTTTCTGATAATTGTGGATCTTCTTTGATACTATACCAAAACTCAACAAGTGGTAGTTTCTGAAAAGTTGCAATATGGAATCTGAAATCATATTATTGAATGTGTTGGTCTTTTGATCTTTTGCCCAAGCATGATTTATAACATGCATTGGTGATTTGAACCAATTAGTTCATTGTGTTATGCAGATCTCCAAATGTTAACATTTTATTATACAGTAATCTCCCCCCTAAAAAAGTAAAAGCCCCCATTTGTTAAAATTACCACTTATTTCATTAGAAAATAATTAATGGGAAGTTATCAAGCACTTAAGTGGCAAAAATGTTTTCCAAAATTCTAATTTTCACTCAAAAACTTTTACCATTTGTTTTCCTTGAAGTGAAGAGCTATTTTGTTCATTTTTGAGAAGATGTCTGCTTTACCTAAGTCTAAATAGCCAGTTTGTCATTCATTCTTTATATAAAAATTGTGTTTTCATAAAAAAAAGCAGCTGGTTCAGATTGTGACTCAATCATGTAATTGCTTTTTCTCCAGACAGTATCTGTTGGGTGCAGCACTCAAAATATTAAAAAGGCATGTACACAGTGATCAGGATTTAATAAAATGAATAATTTTTGCTGCTTCATAAAGAACATTCTTAAACGAAACTGGCTACCCCCACCCATACTGTGGGTATGTGGTAATGAAGAATACAATAACTTGTAATACAGTTTGGTGCTGCCTTTTGCCTTGTTTCATTCCTGCTAAGGCTTCAGCAGTGTCTACTCAGCATTGCTTTTACAGTGCAATTGTCAACATGGTGCCAAAAGTAAATATCATCTTAGTATTATTGTGAAAAAAGTATTGACCTTCACAAATGACTTGAAAGAGTCTTAGGAACACCAGATTTCAGCCCACATTTTGAGAACTGATGCATACTAGACAGTTGTGGTGGTTTAAAAGGAAACATTTAATTCTCTGAAGAATGAATTGCAACTCATGTTTTTACTTACGATTTCAATAATTGTAATCTTGCCTCTGAAATAGAAAAATTTGCCAATTTTTAATAAAAGCCTGCACAAGATGCATGCTTGAATTTATATTTCTGTGCTTCTTTATTTTAAATAGCATACCATTTTATAATTGTGGGCCCAGACTAAAGAGCTCATTCTATTCAAACACTGAGTAGCTTTGTTTCTGACAGCTAGTAGTCAGCTTTCTGTTTTAAAACAATCAGTTGGGTCCTGCTGGCTCAACTTGCAGTTGTCCTAGACCTAACCCTATCTCAGCCAAAGACTGGTGCTGGAAAGCCCACACAAAGGCCTTGTGTAAGGGAGTCCTGCTAATAAGGAGGGTGTTCTAGTCCCAGCAGATTAAAGCTGCTTTGGTGTGCATTCCCTTCCCAAATTTCTCACTCATTTCCTTTGCCTGGCTATTTCAGTGAGAGATCATTTTTAATGCCTCTGAAGATAGTTTCTTCTGATTATTACATAGTCTGAGTGGAGGGGATTACTGGAGTAAAATGTTTCTTTCTCTATGGTAGGATGTGATGGAGCTGCTTGAAGAAGATCTCACGTGCCCAATTTGTTGCAGTCTGTTTGATGATCCGCGAGTTTTGCCTTGCTCACACAACTTTTGCAAAAAATGCTTAGAAGGGATCTTAGAGGGGACTGTGCGGAATTCCTTGTGGAGATCCTCTCCATTCAAGTGCCCTACATGCCGTAAGGAAACTTCAGCTACTGGAGTCAATAGCCTGCAGGTTAATTACTCCCTGAAGGGTATTGTAGAAAAGTATAACAAGATCAAGATCTCTCCCAAAATGCCAGTGTGCAAAGGACACTTGGGGCAGCCTCTCAACATTTTCTGCCTGACTGATATGCAACTGATTTGTGGGATCTGTGCTACTCGTGGTGACCACACCAAGCATGTCTTCTGTTCTATTGAAGATGCCTATGCTCAGGAAAGAGATGCCTTTGAGTCCCTCTTCCAGAGCTTTGAGACCTGGCGTCGGGGAGATGCTCTTTCTCGCTTGGATACCTTGGAAACTAGCAAAAGGAAATCTCTACAGTTACTGACTAAAGATTCAGATAAAGTAAAGGAGTTTTTTGAGAAGTTACAACATACATTAGATCAAAAAAAGAATGAAATCCTGTCTGACTTTGAGACCATGAAACTTGCAGTTATGCAAGCCTATGACCCAGAGATCAACAAACTCAACACCATCTTGCAGGAACAACGAATGGCCTTTAACATTGCTGAGGCTTTTAAAGACGTGTCAGAACCCATCATATTTCTGCAACAGATGCAGGAGTTCAGGGAGAAAATAAAAGTAATCAAGGAAACTCCTTTACCTCCCTCTAATTTGCCCACAAGCCCTTTAATGAAGAACTTTGATACCAGTCAATGGGAAGACATAAAACTAGTAGATGTGGATAAACTTTCTTTGCCTCAAGACACTGGCACATTCATTAGCAGGATTCCCTGGAGCTTTTATCAGTTATTTGTGGTAGTCATTCTGCTTAGCTTTCTTATTTTCTTTGGTCCCACCATATTCCTAGAAGGGTCTTTATTTGATGAATTCACAAGTTGGAAAGACCATCTCTCAAACTTCAGTTCCTATCTGACTAAATCAGCTGATTTTGTAGAACAATCAATGTTTTACTGGGAACAGGTGATGGATGGGTTTTTCATTTTCAGTGAAAGATTTAAGAATTTTACTTTGGTGGTGCTGAACAATGTGGCAGAATTTGTGTGCAAATATAAACTACTATAAAATCTGTTGCAAGTGTATGGTTCTCTGTCTTTTGTTAGAAATTTGTTAAAGAGCTGAGTGGTAGTTCAGATTTGGTCAAGATTTCAGTCAGATATCTTCCTGCAAAAGTATTCCTTTCAAAAATAATGTCCTATAACGTGTTGTTCAAATTAGGTAGCATA
Organism: Eumetopias jubatus; assembly: GCF_037043125.1. Classification (NCBI taxonomy): domain Eukaryota; kingdom Metazoa; phylum Chordata; class Mammalia; order Carnivora; family Otariidae; genus Eumetopias; species Eumetopias jubatus. The sequence goes on along the minus strand of NW_028274809.1, from coordinate 135,032,351 downwards.
AAGATAAATGTGAGATTTGATACTAAGTCCTGAACCCTCCTTTCTTTTTAAATAGTGCTTTTGTAATACTCCTCCTACCCCCAATATTGGTTGTGTTTTTGCTATGGAAAAGAGGTGAAAGAAGAGCACATGATCTAATATTATGTAAATGAGGTAGTGTAACAGTGATTGTTCATTTAAACATGTAATAAAGACTACTCTTGTAAAGCAACTTTTTTGGAGACTGGACGTTCTTTTAAAAAAGAAGATATGGGTGGATTGGACTTCAAATTTTTCTAGATTTGGATTTCTAAATTTTACGTTTTTGCTAAAATGTAAATCTTAAGTAAACAAAAAGTGGCATTTTTCTTTCAATAAGTTTACATTTTTAGGAGGAATCTTGCCTTTTTCTCCTTCGGTTGTGTAAATTTGTCACCAAAGGAATTCAAAGGAAATGTTAGGTGGCTGTGCAAGCAAAGGCGTAGGTAAAAAAAAAAAAAAACAACAAAGTCTAACACATGGCAAGAACAGGAAATGGGAAAGCCTTCTTTTTATTGGCAGCTAAGTGTCATGTTGTTCCAAAGTATCATGGCAACTGTACAACCAAACCATCCACTGCTTAACATCTTTTTAAAGAGTAGTAAGATTAATTTGACAATAGATGGAACAATCTTTCAGCTATTATAAAGTGCAAAGTAATCAGCTAAAAACAAATGATTTGTTAACTAGAATTTAAATAAAAATTAAAAAAAATAGCAATACATACATACATACATACTACTGGGGGAAAAATAAAACACTAATGTTCACATAAGATAAAGATACCGCCCACAGATTTTTTTTTTAAGAACTAGGTAGTTTTTTAAAATTTATTTGAGAGTGATAGAGCAAGGAGGAGAGTCAGAGGGAGAAGCAGACTCCCCACTGAGCAGGGAACCCGACGTGGGGCTCAATCCCAGGACTCTGGGATCATGACCTGAGCTGAAGGCAGATCCTAAATGGACTGAGCCACCCAGGTGCCCCCTACCTCCCACAGATTAAAAATACTTGCTTAGAATCCAGATGAAAACAAGAAGTGATCTCATGTTAGAACTGCTCTCTAGTCCCTTATTTCTGTCATGGAACAAGACATTCCTTGGAAAGCCCAGAGTGTCTTTACCCTGCCCTTTAATTTGGTTGAGAGGAGGCAACTAAATTTAAAGAACAGAAGAATCCACCTCTGGGAATAAGAGTCAAATTAAGCTGCTAGTTGAGGTAATGGCTGCCTCATCCATAACTGACAATTCATGATTTAGCCACTAAATTGCTAAAGGGTTCATAAATTATGATAATGTTTCTCTGTAAATCTTACTTCTGCCATGACAACTCATTGTAGATAGGTCTGGGGAAAGGGGAATGTTTTTCTGCTCCCACTTTTTTTTTTTTAAAGATTTTTTAAATCTTTAAATATTTTTTAAAATCTTTAAATCTTTTTTTTAAAGATTTATTTATTTGAGAGAGAGGGAGCAAGAGAGAAACAGCATGAGCAGGGGGAGGGGCAGAGAGGAGAAGCAGACTCCCCACTGAGCAGAGAGCCCAATGTGGGGGCTCGATCCCAGGACCCCTGGATCATGACCTGAGCTGAAGGCAGACGCTTAACCAACTGAGCCACCTAGGCACCCCTCCCAGTACGTTTTTTTTTTAAAGATTTTATTTATTTATTCATGAGAGACAGGGAGAGAGAGAGGGGGAGAGAGAGAGAAGCAGAGGGAGAAGCAGGCTCCCAAGGAGCAGGGAGCCCGATGTGGGGCTCGATCCCAGGATCCTGGGATCATGACCCGAGCCAAAGGCAGACGCTCAACCATCTGAGCCACCCAGGCGCCCCCTCCCAGTACTTTTTTTAAAATAGAGATTTACGGGGCACCTGGGTGGCTCAGACGGTTAGGTGTCTGCCTTCGGCTCAGGTCATGATCCCAGGGTCCTGGGATCGACCCCTGCATCAGGCTCCCTGCTTGGCGGGGAGCCTGCTTCTCCCTCTCCCTCTGCCTCTCCCCCTGCTCATGCTCTCTCTCTCTATCTCTGTGTCTCAAATGAATAATAAAAAAAATCTTCAAAAAAATAAAAATAAAATGCAGATTTATAATAGGTTTTCATGGATATATATATATATTTTAAATGGAATACAGGAGAGGGATCTACTTGACATCTATCCTTAGAAATATTGGCCGTTTTTCTTAAATAATCCAGTTCCTCATCTGTTCCTTTTTCATTGTGTATACTGCAAGTTCCCAAGCAACTCAAATTTGCAAACACAGCTATGGATACACTATTTGCTTTACAGTAGTTAGGAGGGAATCTGGGTCTCTGTTTTTTGTTATTTTCCCCTCCCCTCCATTTCTTAATCATATATAACTAGCAACATTTATGGCTAGAGTTTGATTTACAAGTTTCTAAGTCTGTAGCCTCTAGTTTGAAGAAAAGAATGAGTAGTCAGGAACTGGTCACTTTGAACGTTGGAGGGAAGATATTCACAACAAGGTTTTCTACCATTAAGCAGTTTCCTGCTTCTCGGTTGACACGAATGATAGATGGCAGAGACCAAGAATTCAAGATGATTGGTGGCCAGATTTTTGTGGACAGAGATGGTGTTCTATTTAGTTTCATCTTGGATTTTTTGAGAACTCACCAGCTTTTATTACCCACCGACTTTTCAGACCATCTTAGGCTTCAGAGAGAGGCTCTTTTCTATGAACTGGATCCTCTGGTTGATCTCTTAAACCAAGAACACCTGCTACAGCCAAGACCTGCTCTTGTGGAAGTACATTTCCTAAGCCGAAACACTCAAGCTTTTTTCAGGGTATTTGGCTCTTGCAGCAAAACAATTGAGATGCTAACTGGGAGGATTACAGTGTTTATAGAGCAACCTTCAGCACTGACCTGGAGTAGTAACTCTTTCCCTCCTCAGATGACCTTACTTCCACTGCCTCCACAAAGACCTTCTTACCATGACCTGGTTTTCCAGTGTGGCTCTGACAGCACTACTGATAACCAAATTGGAGTCAGGTATTTTGTACTTTGAAGTATCTCTCTTCTATATCAGTTCCTGATGTTTCCCCTCAAGACTGAAAGTTTCTCATGGCTGAAACTTTTCTTGGAAAAAATTATTACTCAAATGTTTGGGGGGTAATAAGTAGAGTTGAGTAGAATGATCAGATAATTATTGCCCAAACTGGGCTATTTTTCAGAGTGAAAGAGGGTATTGTTATTATGTGGGACAGTAGGAATAAACCAAGACTGTCCAGGGAAAATTGGAACTATGGTCATTCAAGTTGTAAGAGGAAATAATTTTATAGATTATGTTCTATTGCTAGTGAATTTGGCTTAAGACTGAGACAACACCTTTCTTTCCCCCAAGAGATTCTTTTAGTGGCTGGCATATGGTAAAGTCTCAGTAGTTTCTCTTGATTTCCTTACACTCTATGTATATTTGTTCTTTTAGTCCTTATGATTTGACTACTGATTTTCCTCCATCTCACTTTATTTTTAAACACCATTAAGGCAGATATATCCCATAGCTAATTTGGTATCCTATTACATCTTTGGCACTCTTAGGCAACTCAAAATATTGGGATAGGCTGTCAGTATGTTAAGGATAGTTGCTCCTGAGTCAATTATTCACTTTCTCTCCCTGTTGTTCTTGGCTGAACACTAAGGCTGATTTCTACTCTGCTGTCAGGGACACTTTTTTTTCTCCTTAAAAATGTCTTAAAGCTGTCCCACCATTATTTTACTAACTGTGAAAGCTGGCTTTAATTTCCAGGAGGAAAAAAAAAGTAGTCTGCATATGTTCTTTACTGATACTATTTAAAATGGTTTTTTTTTTTTTTTTTTTTTTTTTGCGGGGCGGGGGAGAAAAGGTACACATAGTTTGGGATATTTTCTTGACTTCAGCAGTCGCCATCAGGAACTATCAATGTTTGCCTCTCCCACAACACACCCCTTTGTTCTACTTACCAACTGAAGAACACTGGGCAGTATGACAATTCTTCAGTTTATACACTTAATAATTTCCTGCCCTCCCAAAAAAGGCTGAAATGTCACTTTGGGAAAAGGGAGCCAGTTAAGTTAATAGGCTGATTGTGAAGAGAACTTAAGACCCTATCTTTATCTCAAAGTGTTTTAAGATATCTCTATATACACCTTTCTTTTCCCTGGTGGGGCACTAACATGAATAATTCAGAAGGGAAAACTATCAGTTTTTTTTTAAAATTTGATTTAATGATTAAGATCTTTGAGGATCGGGGTGCCTGGGTGGCTCAGTCATTAAGCGACTGCCTTTGGCTCAGGTCATGATCCCAGGGTCCTGGGATCAAGCCCCGCATCAGGCTCTCTGCTCAGTGGGGAGCGTGCTTCTCCCTCTCCCACTCCCCTTGCTTGTGTTCTCTCTCTCACTGTGTCTCTCTCTGTCAAATAAATAAATAAAATCTTAAAAAAAAAAGATTTTTGAGGTTCCCTTTTAAAAAAAGATAGAAACCCCAGGAAATGATATAATTAATTTTAAGAAGAAACATACAAGGTAAAAACATCCTGGAAATACTAAACACTTAAAAATCTATGCATGTGGAGAAAATAATTGAAAAAAATATGCTGAAAAACAAGATTAAAAACTAAGGTTGGAATATTCTTGTATGTACAGTGCCAAGTGTTTTTACCTTTGCTAAGTGTTTGTGTTTTAGAAATAGTACAAAGTTTTTTCATCTTAATTTGAGAATGGCATTATATTTAAACTTCCAATATAGATAATTCCAAAACCAGAAGTTATTTTAATAATTATTTTTTTTTCATCACCAAATAGTATTCATTTGCTGGAGGTTCAGAATTTTTTCCATCCTATAAGTGTTTACAATTTTTTTCTATCACGCCAATTTCAAAGTAGAGATGGATAACCTGAGTAAGGGGACATTATTGGGATTTCAGGTGACTGTATGAAAACTCTGGCCCTGAAAGGCCCACCTTAGGTACATAACTGCCTGGCTAGCCATCATTTTTATTTCTTGCTCACTCCCTGTTCTGAATCATCCATTCAGATGTTTTTTGAAGGTAGGAAGTGGAGGAGTAAGCCTGGATGGCTCCTAAGAGTCTGGCGTATCATCCAGCTGTTCAGTATGTTCCATTAATATGATTTACCACTCTAAGATCTTGTTAACCCCGCAGATTGCTCAGTTACTATCTCTCAAGTTCACAGAATGAGAAATACTTGGCTTGCATCTTGCAGAAAGTCATTCATATGATACCACATTATCAAGCTCAAGTTATGGTCATAGGATTCTAGAGTCTCTGGTAGCCTTTATTCTATCTGACCTTTCCTTTTTAAATTGGATCAAATGGAAAAGTGTAGTTGCCTTTTTTAAAAATAAGATTTGATTTTTCTATTTCTCAATGCATTCACTCTTCTACCCTTTCCTTCTGCCTTAAAATCTTTCATTTCTTAATTTGACCTCCTAGGGAATCAAGTACTATTGCTCAGTGATTTCTTGCAAGCGTTTGTGTCTTAATGAGAGATGTGCTATAATTTTCTTCTCTTTAATAAATGTTTCTAGGCTACACAATAAAGATCTGGGATTTGGGACTAGATGGAATGATCTCCTAATGTGAAAAATTTGCTGTATCAAACATACTCAACATTTTTTGATATGTACTTTTTACTTTTATAAATCTTACAGTATTTTCTTTGCCTAGAATTAATTTCTAAACACGAGCTAAAATAACCACTCTTTTATTTATTTTATTTTTTTATTTTTAAAAAGATTTTATTTATTTATTTGACAGAGAGACACAGCGAGAGAGGGAACACAGCAGGGGGAGTGGGAGAGGGAGAAGCAGGCCTCCCACCCCGTTGCGGGGCTTGATCCCAGGACCCTGGGATCATGACTTGAGCCGATGGCAGACGCTTAACAACTGAGCCACCCAGGTGCCCCAATTAACCACTCTATTTTAATCATAGTTAAAAGGAGGCAAAGGATGTCGTAAAGGCTCTTTTTATGCCATAAAACTACAGAGAATTTAGGTTTCTTTGTGGAAGTAAGTTAGTCTTCACGTCTCATAAACAAATGGTGAGAGGACTCAAAGACATAAAAATATCCTTGATGGTATTTAAAGGGGTAATATAGCTGTATCTATGTGGACATGTTATGTTGACATTATTAAAACTAACATACAGCCAATCTGAAAAGTTCAGGTTGGCTTTTTTCTTGAACTATGTGTATTGGTTCTATAGAATCTCCTAGGAAATACAAAGTTTTGTCATTTTTACTCCAGAGGCCTTTGACCCCATGCTTTACTCTTTAACAATGGATAGTTATTGAGTAAAAATTGACAATAAAATCTTGACATTTTTTATCTGCAAAATTGTACCTGAAAAAATGTATTTGATAGAAATAAGTCACAAAAGAAAAAATTTGTAATGTCAGTGCTAATAATGGGTAGAATTAGATCTAGGAGGGGAAAGTAAATGTATAAAATATTCATTAAAATGACTGTCAATTCATTTAATTAAGCTGATTAAAATAATATTTTGTAAATTGAAAACAAAAATTAGAAATTGTTAAATTATATAAAAAGTTAAGCTAATTTGTTTAATCAAATTGTTTGCCCAGAAAATAATTTCTCAATGAAAATTCATCAGTGTTGGTTATATTCCTAAATGTGGATTTAAGTGACTTTGGAGATCACAGGAAGGTCTTTATTTTCAATACTCTGAAATTACTAATTTGGATTTATAAATGAAGTCTCAAAAAAAAATCTGATCAAAAATGGTATGATGCCTTTATTTGAGGTTATAAGTCAAATTGATGTGTTTAGTTTTGCTAGTTATTAAAGGGATGCTTTATAATCAAACGTCTGTTGTGTGTCCTAGGTATGTTTCTATAAAACCTGATAACCGAAAATTGGCCAACGGAACTAATGTCCTCGGGATACTAATCGACACCTTATTAATGGAAGGCTTCCACCTAGTCAGCACTAGAACATTACTCTCTGAAGACAAAAGTGAATGCTATAGCTTTGAAAGGATAAAAAGGCCTGAAGTTCTCACCATGAACAAAACACTGAAACCAGAGACTACCATCATGTCAGAGCAATCTCAGAAAAAGAAATGAGGTTCCTGTTCCCTTTTAGAGTAAAGAGAAATTGCCATTTTCTTGTTTGGAAATTCCATATTTATGGCATGTATGTTAGTCATATATGTACTCATTTTAACTTCTGGCCTTGTCTCCCAGCACACCATCTCTGGCAACCATACCTCACCGGTGCTTAAGCCACACTAACTGCTTGCTGCTCTCTCAGTAACACTGTGCACTTGGTGCTTTGGCACATGTTCCTTCTACCTTCAATGCCTCTTTCCCTTTCTTTTCTTCATGAACACTTACACAGCTCTCAAGAATGGGTTCTGGAATCAGACTGCTTGATTTCGAATCCCAACTTAATCAGTTACTACCTATATGACTTGGGCAAGTCATTTAAGCTCTCTGTGCCTCAACTTCTTCATCTATCAAATGGGGATAATGTATCTCTTTATAGGATATGTGAAAATAAAAGGAGATAATGTAAAGTACTCAACACACTGTCTGGCACATAGTAGACACCAAGTAACTGTTCGTGATGGCAATGATGATGTTGAAGAAAAAGACGACTGGTGGCCTATTTTGAATTGTACCTCTTCTGTGAGGGTGAGGCCTTGTCTTCCTCGTTTCCCAGGCATATGAATCAGCCCTTTCCTCTAAATAGACTTATATGCCATCATGAAAACAAACGTTTTTCACTTGAATGTGATCCCAATCCACTCAACAGTTTTAACACCACTACGTGTAAAGCACTACTAAACATTTGGTGAGAGGAATAATAACTGTTACTTATTAACACCTACATTTGGTGAAAAGCTTCTGAATGACCTCTCCTAACATTTAAAATATACATATACTATGACTTAGTGATTCCTCTTTTAGGAATTCCTCATATATATGTGTCATTTTGAACACCAGAATAAACATCTAGAAAAGGAAACATTAAGTCAAAGAGCACCAAACACACAGGAGGGTTAAAAACCTGCATGGAAGCAGTTGAGTACCTTTGTAAAAAGTACAATTAATTCATTCAAAGACATACGTTAAACATTTGTTAGACACCATACTAGGTTTTCAGGATTAAAAAATGAGTAAGACAAAAGTTCTTATTCTCAAAGAGCTCATATTCAAGAGAGGAAGTACATCATCTAACAGCAAAAGATTAGAAATAAACTCAAAGTTCATCAATAGGGAATGGGTATATTATGGTTCATACAATGAAATACTATGTAGCCCTTAAAGAAGAATAGGGCAACAGTTTATAAACTAAGGAAAGATTGTCAAATATTTGTAAGTGGAAAAAAAGCAAGGTGCAGAACAATGTATAAAGTGGGAAAATATATTTCCATTATATATGTGTGTATGTGTGCATAGTTTCCAGTTGTGGAAACATACTCATTTTCTTTTTTTTTTTTTAAAGATTTTATTTATTTATTCATGAGAGACAGAGGGAGAGAGAGAGAGAAGCAGAGGGAGAAGCAGGCTCCCAAAGAGAAGGGAGCCCGATGCGGGACTCGATCCCAGGACCCTGGGATCATGACCTGAGCTGAAGGCAGACGCTTAACCATCTGAGCCACCCAGGTGCCCAACAGACTCATTTTCTTAAACATGCATAGAATTTTCAGCAAAGATACGGGTCACCTGTGTAGAAGGGAACAGGGTGAGTGGGGTTTGGTGTGGAAGGAAGATTTACTTTCACCAGATCATGTAGATATATTATCTATTTAAAAAAAAGAAAGGAAGAAGATACACCTGAAAGACTGTGTATCTGTGTGTGTAGAGGAGGAAGGGATTTTAGGAGGACTATAATGGCATAGTAAGAACTATTATCTTAATATGGATACAAATGTTAATCTACTACTTTTCCTGTGAAAGCCCTCCACTTAGTAAAGAATTTGCATTCCAGAAATTTCTACCAATTATAGATTTGTATACTAGGTTGTAGAGAAGAAATAAATATTTTAAAAATTTCCTAACAGTATCTCAACAGGTTATGTATAATGTAAGTGCAAAATACTTCAAGATTAGTAAGGTCAAGGTTAGCTGTTGAAAATAATGAGCCCAATAAGAGAAAAAGCCCTATGAATAAGTATTTTGTTTTTGGTGGCACTTATCCCCTCTTTCCTGCAAAAAAGCCAGTTTAGTTGTTTTAGTGTGTCATCTTAATTTTGGGGATGATGTGTTTGGTTCCCTTGTTAGCACCATATTCTAGGGCACAATATTTCTATTCTGGTAAGTTTTTGACATTTTGTGATTTAACTAGCTGGATATAGTTGCCATGGTTACATATGCAACACTGTTTAATTCTGTATAGAGCTTTGCTGATAAGATTATTAAAAAACTGGTAACTGGTTAAAAAATACTGAAACAAAAAATATTGTAACAGGTTGGCAAATAATAAGACAAGAAATGCTTAAACTACTGTTAGGGAATGCCTGGGTGGCTCAGTCGGTTAAGCATCTTGTCTTCGGCTCAGGTCATGATCCCAGGGTCCTGGGATTGAGTCCCGCATTGGGCTCTTTGCTCAGCGGGGAGCCTGCTTCTCCCTCTGTCTGCTGCTTCCCCTGCTTGTGCTCTCTCTTACTCACTCTTTCTCAAAAAAATATCTTTAAAATAAATTAATGTTAATATGTTCTCAGTTATTCATACTTGCACAAAACTACTTTGAGTTGAGAAATAAAATATTCTTTTTAATGTGTTAATAGAAACATATTACCTATGGAGACATAATATATATGACATTCATTCATTCACTCAGTAAATATTTATTGACATCTACTGTGTGCCAAATACTATTTTAGACATCGGATATACTGCAAGGAACAAAACAATGCCTTCCTTTCTAGAGTTTTTTCACAAAAACAATTCATAACATTGACAATGGGTTTAATCAGAATAACAAGTATTATTATTAGTTTCTCAAAAGTTATGAGTTCACAATGCAGAGGTTTTTAGAAGGAGATAGAATATTCCAATTTAAAAAATATATTATTCATTAGGGAAAGTGTACTTTCAGAGTAGATTGAGTTTCTTATTTTAGTAAATATTTTAGAGATTATTGCATCTGGAGACACATCTGTCAAGATCATCTCAGTAAGCCTTTTGTGTTTACTCTAAAATAGAGTGGGACATTGTCATTGGGATATCAAGATATGCAAAAAATAAAGTCTTGTTTTAGAAAGGGGGGCAGGCAAATGTAGTTTGAAGAAAACAGGGCTATATTAGATGCACCACAGGCAAATCAAAAACTCTTGCCTGCTTTAGAAAAAAAAAACTTTAACATTTTCATACGGGTATCACTTAACTCTTAACTTCTTGACTGAAGTGATTTGTCAGTGTTATTTTAAATTATAAGAAAATAATGGCAGAAGCTTGTCTTGGGAAAACCACTCTGAAAACCTTCTATCAAATCATATGCACCTATCAATCCATCTCATATATATAAATATGAATCATCACAACGATACATTAAAGTCTGTCAGCCCTTAACAGGACCATTAGTAGTTGGGTCTCCCCTATTCTCCCACTTCTGTTACGTTTATTTTAGCTTTTCTCCATCACCCACAGTTTCATTTTGGATAAGGCACTAAATATCTTAGCTTATTCTTGAACCTCAATAATTTACCTTATAAGTGACTGGAAGTTGTCCCTAAAAAGATTTTCTAAAAAGGATATCTAATGTTGAAATTTACTTTTGATTTTAATATACAAGTCATAATTACAAAGAATTCTTAGGCTATGGTAAAGTTGGAATTAATTTGAGCTGCTTTCAAAATATATCTGAAATCAGGATCCTAAAATAACATAAAATAGTCAAAGGAAAGCAGCTAGAGAAATAATATATGGTTTAGGGAATCATAAGCTATTTCAAATTTATCTTCTATACTGCTAACATCTGATAAACTTCAGTTTTGCTTTATAAGTTTTTGTATTGGTTCTCTATCACAAATAACAGAAATGGTCACATCACCAGAAACCTTGCTGGGATAACAAAAGACTTGCTTAGAGCACTCTAAATCTCCCATATTCTATTGTTATTTTTCCTCTGTGCTGGGGAAGTTGACTCCTTACCAGCAAGTTTAGCAATGCAGAAGAGCCACTATGAGGGAATTTTTAAAAATAAATTTAGGAAATTTTATTACTTTCCTGGCGCCAAAGAACCCATGGAAGAGAATAATGTGACATCAAACTTAGTGTTTCAAACAAAGTTCAAGAAATAGAGTTGACATGAAAATATATTACTAAAAATACTTAGATTTCTAGAATGCCAATGACCTAGTAAAAGCCATAATTAACTCACTAGCTTTGCCACAGAACTACACTTCAAGAATTATTACGCCGCCTATCAGACCTATTAGAGGTGAAAATTTCTATAAAAATTTCACCAAAAAACTCATTATGTCATAAATATTAAGCTTAGGAAATGCTTTAATATTTACCTAAACTATGAGATAGATCCAACCACAAAAATCTTTTAATGGCTAACACCTTACATGGTAAATGGGAAATAAGTATTAAGCATGGCACAGAATAAAAGGGCAACAACACACAGCAAAATAAATAGGACTTTGCTCCCTGAACTAAAATGTGCCTAAGATTTGTCTAATTATACAGAAATTTTAGATAGGCAGCATTCTGCACCTTCACATTTCATACTAATACCTCAAATCCAGAAATCATTTTTTTTTTTTAAGATTTTGTTTATTTATTTGAGAAAGACAGAGCACAAACAGGGGGAATGGTAGAGGGAGAGGGAGAAGCAGGCTCCCTGTTGAGCAGGGAGCCCTAAGCAGGGCTGGATCCCAGGACCCTGAGATCATGACCTGAGCAGAAGGCAGACACTTAACTGACTGAGCCTCCCAGGTCCCCCAGAAATCATTATTTTAAAGTGGCTTTTTACTCTATCAGTTGAGTAAAACACACCCCAAACCAAGTGTTTCTATTTCACGTCACTCTCCATTATTTCACACTCTGATAAGAATCTGAATTTCCTTGGGTTCCCAAGTTGGAAGCCAAATAGGAGAAGTTTGTCTTACTCTTCTTGTAGTAAGACACCCCAAGAAAATCTGGCTGCAATGTCAGAGCTTCTATGAGTTCTTTTAAGATGAGGCCTGGGATTGTGCTTTATACTGATCTGTACACTCCCCCCACAGCGCTGTACATCTAATGGTCTCAACTGAACTGAACTGAACAATTTGGAACACTGTAGTCTCAGTGAATAGGCACTTGGAAAAACAAGTATTATAGTAAATTCAAAGATGGATGACACTTTATGTAAAGAGTCTGAAGGAACTGATTCAAGCTAAAGACTCTTACAGAAAAAAATCCCATGGTATTTTTCTATTAGAAGTTTACTTGGGTAGGATGCGTGCGTGGCTCAGTAGGTTAAGTGTCTGCATTCAACTCAGGTCATGATCTCAGGGTCCTGGGATCAAGCCCCGTGTCCAGGTTCCCTGCTCAGTGGGAAGTCTGCTTCTCCCTCTTCCTCTCCCTCTGCCCCTAACCCCACTTCTGCTCGTGTGTTCTCTCTCAAATAAATAAATAAAATCTTTAAAAAAAAAAGTTTACTTGGGTAATAGCACACAAAATAAGATGAAAATATAGATGTATATGGGAATACTAACTAGTTGAAAGTTACACAAAATTACACATTTAATCAGAGTAAAACAGTCCAGCCAAAATAGGAATTTACATAATTTGTTAATAAAAATGCAATGCTACAAGAATGCTTAGTAATTAAAGAAATATTAAGGGTATACAAGTTCAGAATGAATGTTATATGACCATAATTGATATTAAATCTTGACTTACCTTCACAATTTAGGAGTCTTAAAAAGATAGAAGTCATCAGAGCAGGCATATAAGTCAGATGAAACTAGGAAAGAAATAGAGAAAAAAATGTTCCCAGTTCTGGATAACCCGATTTAAAGTCCTAGGTTTACTGAACTTGGATTAATCAAATGATTCAAGGATTGAGGTGAAATGGTCTAAAAGATGCTGGTATATCCAGAAGACATATTACTGAGTTTTTTAAATGCTATTTTGGAAGCATAGATTAACGTTTTAGGTTTCCTTACATATCATTAAAATGGAATATATATTAAAAAATCAATTCAAGATGTAGAATAATGTGGAATTTCTGTCTCATGAAGGTGGCTATTTTTCACAGCAAGTAGTAACTAGGTAAACAGAGCAAGATACTTTGACATTCTAAATAGAAATCCTACAACACAAGGTTTAGCTCCTAGAAAAACAAAATATTTTCTTTCAATTAAATTTTCCCCTCTTTGGTCACTTTTAAATTCCTGGCTACAATTTACTGAATCCCTGTTTGATTTGTTCTGGCTAACACTTTTTTTCAGAAGCAAACCTGATTTAGAGTGAGAAGGAGTAAGTCACAGGCCTCTTAGATAGAACCTTCATTTCTGCTTAACTGTGTTTCTCCATCAAAAACAAGTATTCATATAAGGAATCTCAATTATCTAAACCTATTTTTGGCCATCTTCTGGAATTTCTTGTTATTATCTCTTTTGAAATGCCACAACTGCACATTTGGAAAACTTGTCTTCCTGGTTTTCAAATTTCTGTTTATTATTATAGCTCTTCAGCCAGAATGCCAGGTCTTTGTGCTGTACTGTTTCTTGAAACTGGAGACCAGCACATTTCCCACAATTCAATTACCTGCCTTTCCATTTGAGAAATTAAAGCCATGTCAAATTTATAAAGTTTTAACTGACTGAATCATTTGAACTTTAAGTTTTCAATTTCCTTCCCTCAATCTAATACTGGGAAAGATCTCTGTTTTATTAATAGACGTGAAGGTAAGGTTCAAGAATATTAACACACATTAGTCACTGATGCTCATAACTAATATAAGTATAGGGATTTTCTTACAGGCATGAGCTTGGGATACCACAGTCTAAGGAAAAAAGGGAGTTGATTTTTGGAAATGTTTATTTAAGATTACGTACCTAATCAATTTATTTATGTAAATTTGTGTTACACATTTCTTTTTAAAAGAAAGGGATTGGGGTGCCTGGGTGGCTAAGTCAGTAAAGCGTTGGACTCTTGATTTCAACTCAGGTTATGATCTCAGGGTTTTGAGATCAAGCCCTCAATGCGGCTCATGCTCAGCGGGAAGTCTTCTTGAGATTCTCTCCCTCTGTCCCTCCCCCCTGCCTGCATACTCACACACCAATGTGCGTGCTCTTTAATAAGTGTTTTTTTTTTTTTTTAAGATTTTATTTATTTGTCATAGAGAGAGAGCACAAGCAGGGGGAGTGGCAGGCAGAGGGAGAAACGGGCTTCTTCTTGATCAGGGAGCCCAACATGGGGCTCGATTCCAGGACCGTGGGATCATGACCTGAGCCGAAGGCAGATGGCTTAACTGACTGAGCCACCCAGGTGTCTCTAATAAATAAATCTTAAAAAAAAATAAAAAATAAATAAAAGAAAGGGATCTATTGTCCTTAACAGTTTCAGTTCTCTTGTCTACTCTTATCAGCTTTATGAGGATAACTGACAAATTTACCTTTCCAGCCTGACTTTTACATAGAATTCCCCTTCTGTATACTCAGTGATCTTTAATTAAAGGATTTCAAATGGAATGCCTAGATATCATCTTAAATTCAATGTTACCAAAACGGAACACATCTTTCCTTCTCAAATTCACTTTTCTTAACTGTTCTCTTTCAGTGATACTGCCATTGTCTTCCAGTACAGAAAACATAATTTTTGACACCATCCTTTTATCTAACTCATCATGGTGTTCTACAGTTTTTTTTTGAAATATCTTAAATTTATTATTTCATCTCCATTCTCAATGCTATTATTCTGTTCAGGTTTTCTTTACTCCTAGATTACTGCAACAGTCACATGCCCAGTTTCTTTGCCACCAGAATTTATATCTTAGAATCTTTCTCTATATAGTATATAGTATTACTATATTTAATTTCCAAAAATTCCATTACTTTGTCAACTTCCATTATTTTGTTGGAAGAGGCCCTAATGTCTCCCTATTCCATGCTGTTTCAAGACTAAAGTTCTCTAATCTGTTTTCCAGGCAAAGGCCCAATTACTTAGTTTTAACCCAGTTATCCAAATTCATGTAACCTTTGCCTCAGGTCTTAAGGCAAAGGTCCTAAGTTTACTTTTCAGGGAATATTGAACTTTCTTTTGCCTTAAATTCTTATCAACAAATTAGGAAAGTCCACTATTTAACAGTTCAGTACATTTTAATTTACAGCATACAGGCCACAAATTATAAAATGAAGACTTTTTTTTATTGAATCAGCAGGAACAATGGTCCAATTCCCCTGTACTTCCCCAAATTTACTTACAGTTTTGTGATGAGAGATCATCTTGTGTGGCATTTATTGCCCTTTACAAGAGCGAGCTGTTGTCAGGTACTCTGCTCTATACAATGTCTTGTTTTCTGTTTCCAGTCTCAGTCCTTTCTCCACATGGTCTAGGTACACATGCAATAGTCAGTTCTCACCTTTTGGAGGGGAGGCAGTGGTGGTATCAAAATACATGCCTAGAAAACAGGTCATAAAGCAAATCAATACAGAGGGGAAACTGCTTTGCCATATAAACTATTATTTAGTTGCTGGTTGAAATCCTGGATTTTGGTTAAATGTTAAGTGTAACAAGTCAACCATCCTCAAAGCCAAATCAAACTCAACAGCAACAACAGATCTTTCAAAAAATGCAATTTACATACAGGTTCTGAAAAAGACATAAATATCATATTTTATATAAAAGCTCTAAGGGTACATAAAATAAAACCTTATCACATTATAAATATGATTTGAATGTCCTAGCAGAAAACAAATGCTACATATTTGAGCCACAGTTTTGTCTTAGATTTCTAAAAGCTTTCTCTGGGGTGCGCCTGGCTGGCTCAGTGAGTAGACCACGAGACTTCTGATCTCAGGGTCTGAATTCAAGCCCCACGATGGGTGTAGAGCTTCAAAAAAAAAAAAAAAAAAAAAGCTTTCATTGGTGTGATGTGGATAGTCTTTTACACAATTGTCCAAGAAAATTAGAAAACCTATTTCACTCAATGAGGTGGTTCCAGTAAGCAGAGGGATTCAGAAACACACACTTCAAAGAATCACAGGAGATGCTCAAGATATTTGTTTTTTTATGATTATGGTAATGGTGTTTCTTGAAAAGCATTTTTAAATATAAGTAGTTTTCATTCTATCATCTCCCATCTCCTCAGAGACACACAAATAAAGGCCAACAGAAAACAATTAAACTATACTTCACTGAAAAGCTTTAGATGATCAATTAGATTACCAATGGCCCTCCAGAGGGATACTGAAATTTCACGGGCCTTCTAACTGTTCATAAACCTACCAACAGGTTTGAGCTTTGATTAAAAAATTTTTAAAAAGAACATTTTAAGATAAATAAGACTTGAGGCATGAGTGTCAGTAGGTAGCACAGAATCAAAGGAGCCCTGTAAACGTAGTAAAAGGTGGAGAACTTTTTAATTACCAGGAAGGAGCCTAGGCATTTCTGTATTTATCTAGCTGGTATTTAGCCTTTCCAGAATAAATTTATCATAAAGATATTATTGCTGATTTTCAGCAATCAATTGCCATTCATCAAGCACCCACTATGTTAAGTTTGTGGTGTATACAATAAAGAGTTAAGATAATCCCTGTCTATAAAGCAGGATCTATTAATTGTTCTAAATCAGGTATATGAGCACAAAAGAGAGAAATGGCATTTCTGGCTGAGGAGGAAAAATGAACTGGGAAAATTTAATGCAAGGAGTAAATAGCCTGAGAAGATTTAGACAGGTGAAGATGAGGGAAAGGACACTCTAAGAGTAAACAACTTGAGCTAAGGCTTAGAAGCAAATTAGAGAGGCATTTGGAAAAGGAGTATTTCTATTTGGCTTAACAGTACTTTGGTATTAATTCACAATCATTCTCATAGCATTAAGATCAATTTTACCTAGAACAAAAAATATCCCTGGTAGTAAAATACTGGCTATGTAATCCTTTCCCCTTAAGATTTCTCACTTGATTTGCTGAGTTAAAATACATAGACCCCCTAATATTTCGGGTAAACTTGTCTAATTTAATCCTAGATTTCCTTCCAATTGTGTTTTTATCCCCCCTTCAAATCATCACATTTTGGCTCTCAAAGGGTCGCAGGCAATCCAAATACTCTTGTTTTCTTCTATTAGAAATTAGGGCACTTTAGGCAAAAGAAAAGAATCTCAAACATGGTTACATTCATTTCCCTACCTATTCCCCAGTACCAATCTCTGTTTTCGATCTAGTATATGTGTTATTCCTTCCTACTTGATGATGCCTTGACTCATGTTTCCTGAACTTGAAAGTCTCCGATTTCTTCACTTCAGCTCATCTTCCACCTAAGAAGTCTTCTTTGATGAGTCTAAGTCCACATTTTCTTTGAGCTTCTACTGAACTTCAAGTCTGCCTGATAGAATTTACACTACACTATTTTCTAGTTGTTTCTTGTATGTGAGTATAATATTTCCATCTAGGCTAAAAGTTCTTTGCTGACAGTGACAATCTTTTTAGGACTATAGTGGGCATTGAATAGGCCCTTAAAAATCACATGAAAAATGCTAACAAATTTTAAAAAATTAAAAAAAATTAAGTAAACTCTATGCCACATGTGGGGCTTGAACTCATGACTCCAAGATCAAGATTTGCATGCTGTACTGACTCAACCAGCCAGGCACCCCAACACTTAAAAAAATTTAAAGTAGCATTAGGAACTATTTTTGATGACTCAAAATTATATTTACTCTCATTTATAGAATTTGAGGCCTCAAATTACAACCAACTCAGATTTTCACACTATTCAAAAATAGATTTGCGTATTAATAAAACTGTCCTAGTCTACCACATGTACATAACCATGATCAAAACCAGCGGCCATTCTTGGTAATCCAATCCCTTCTGATCCAATTTCTGACAGTGGGGGAGAGATATACAAGTATATGGCCTTCTTACAAGCAACAGATTATAACTGAAAGTTTTATAATTAAAATCCTTTAGAATGTACATCTTTAAGTGTGTCGTCAAATCATGAATACAGTAATGTTCAGCTTGAAATAAAGTGAAATTTTGCTTAAAGGAAATTGGAATTCTTCAAATCGAATCCTTAGTTAATCTGAATTAGTCTCTTGTACTCTACCTCAAGAAAAAAACTGTAGGGGCGCCTGGGTGGCTCATTTGTTAAGCATCTGTCTTCGGCTTGGGTCATGATCCCGGGGTCCTGGGATCGAGCCCCACATCAGGCTCCCTGCTCCGTGGGAGGCCTGCTTCTCCCTCTCCCACTCCCCCTGCTTGTGTTCCCTCTCTCGCTCTCTGTCAAATAAATAAAATCTTAAAAAAAAAATGAAAAAACTGTAATCAAATATCCTCTGTGTTATATGGCTTAGAACACATTGAACATAATTCTTAAAACTTCTATACCTATTATTACAGAATATATGACTTGATCATTCCTTACTCATAAAATTTAACAATATTAAGATTAAACAATATACTAAAATATTGCAATTTTTTATGTTTTAGAAAATATTCAAATAAAAGTTTAGGGTAATTATAAACTTCAGTTAACTAAATCATCTAATACTCCATATTGTCCCATTAATTCAATTAAATGCCTTATCTGATAAACTTTAAAAATTTTATCATTATTTTTCATTTACAGTGCAGCAAGTGCTTCTCCTTCTCTAAGTTCCAGTGGAGATTGTTTTTCTTTTTTTGACTGTATCTCATAGAGTCAAGGTGTTGGGTTTGATGAAGGGTAGGAGAAACAAATCTAACAATTTTTTCCATAATGGCAAAGTTAAACGTATAATTTCCAAAATTCTAAGGTGATATTAAAGTTTCCACATAAATCCACAAGACTTAACTTTTTTCCTTTGCTTTTATGTCAGTATAAAGAATTATTTGCAAAATGGATATATTGGAGGCTGACTTTGTTTAGGGTTTTAAAAATATGGGATAAGACAGAGCCAAATTCAATCTCTTACAATTTTAAACAGAGGACTGGAGAGAGATAGCAACTTACTTAAGGTCACATAACTAACCAGTAGTACCACAGCCAATTTTTAAATATTTGAATATGACCACACTTTTTTTTTCCAACTTCTTCAGTCTTATCTATTCCGTACAAAAAAAAAAAAAAAAAAAAAAGGCATGAGCAAGTTATTTGTGGGACTTATTGGTTTTGAAGGAAACCTGTAAGATTTTGTCCCCCAGGCGGTAGCCGTTCATACTCGCTATGGCCATGGCGGCTTCTTCATAGTTTGTCATGGTCACAAAGCCAAAGCCTTTGTACTTGGTGTTGAAGTTGTGAATCACTTTCACATTGGTGACTGCCCCAAAGGGGCCAAACATCTGCCAGAGGATCCCTTCATCGGCGTCCTGCCCGAGGTTTTAGATGAAGATGCACCACCCCGAAGACGCGTTGCCCAGGACATTGACACCAGAAAGCCCACTCATGTGATCTACACCCATAGGGGAGAACCTGAATCTCTGCGCCTGGTGGTGAACAGGGCCTCCGAACCGTCTGGCGGGCGAGTGGTACAGGTGGGAGAGCAGCACCACGTTTTTGTTCTGGTTGGGGTTGGCTGCAAACTTCACTGTAATGGGCTCGGAGGAACCTGGGGGTTTATGACCAATGAAACTGGTAATTGCCTCTTCTGCTTCCGACCCTTTGTCAAACCGGATAAACACAACCCCTCTGGACAAACCTGTGGTCTGATCCACAAGGACCCGGGAGTTGATTCGCCCGAACCGAGAGAACATGTCTTCCACGTCCTTCTGGTCTGCGGGAGCCCGCTGATGTACAGGTTGGCGTTTTTGATTACCTCTGAGCTCGGGCGAGCGTACGACAAAGTAATGGTTTTTGACTGGAGCCGCAGGCCATTCAGGGTGTTGATCGCTCTCTCCGCATCCTTGGCAGTCACGTAGTTCACAAAGCCGTAGCCCAAGCTGTGCCCTGCTACTTTATCCCGAATGAGTTTTGCAGATTCGACTTCACGGACACTGCTGAACAGACTCCGCAACTCATTCTGGGTCATGTTCTGCGGGAGGTAGTTGACAATTAAATTCGTTCTCCCGATATCATCCCTGCAGTCTTCGGCCATGTAGTCTTCATAACCATTAGATACTGTATTTTTTTAAAAATCTGGATGCGAGCTGGCGGGCCTGGGGCCCAGGGTTTAAGCTTCTGTTTCCATTGTCAATCCTCTGGCAAAGTGACCAAGCTACCTAAACACTTCTTTAGCATAATATTCACAAATATGAATTTATTATATTGCATTATAACATTTTGCTCTGCTTCATTTCATGGTCTTCTAAACCAGTGGGAAATCTTTAGTTTCTTTTACATGCTCAACTGTTATCTGAATAAAATGGCATCTTGATGACATTGAAGAGACTGGTATCAGAGGCAAGTGCCTCTGAATAAAGTGACTTGTTGGATGAATGAATAGCTGTACACACATTACTGAATGAGAATGAACTGATGGAAGTTTTATTGTCTGAGACCTTAAAAATAAGGACAAAATCATAGGAAATAACTTACAGATTTGCATGTCTAGAATCATCAAATTAATGTAATGAATATTTTCATTTCTATTAGCTGATTTTCCAGATTATTCCTAATTCTTATATGAATTCTCAAATGAATACTAATTCTATTTCTTTAGGGATGCTTAAATTATTTTCTATAGGAGCAAGTAAGAGAACCAAAAGCATAGTCTAAAAAGAATCTAAAAAATTCATTTTACTATTTCTAGAACTTTCATCTTTTCAACCGTAAGAAATTGAATACAAAAATATTGACTACTAAAAGTAAAAATTTTGAATGCACAGAGGCTCTAAAATTGTAAGATGATTTGTTGATAACAGAATTCTAAAAATTCTGACTTACCTTTTAAAACTCCCATGAGAAATAAATCAGATTTTTTATTCAATATTAATTAAATGCTTACTGGGTATCTACTATGTGAGATATGTTTTCAGCTTAATTTTAATGTCCTTATATGTGTAAGGGAATTTTGTTACTTGAAATAACATCAGCTATCACAAACCGTAAAACTATACAGCCCATGCATGAATTTATAAAAATGCAAACAGTACAATTTCATACAAAAAGATTATCATACTAAGACGAAATGAAACAAGATGAAAAGTAAACTTAGCCAGAAAAAGTAGTTTCCAGCCACTTTAGACCTTTCCATGGCTAATAATTACAGTAGTTCCCTTATCCTTGAGTTTGCTTTCCATGGTTTCAGTTACCTGCTGTCAACCACAGTCCAGACGTTGATCCCCCTTCTAATGAATCATCTGATCTACAGTAGCTTAATGCTACGTCACAATGCCTACATCATTGACCTCACTTCATCTCATCACATAAAAGTACAAGGTATTTTGAGACCACATTCACATAACTTTTATTACAGTATATTTTTATAATAGTTCCATTTTATTATAGTTATTAATCTCTTACTGTACCTACTTTACAAATTAAACTCTACCATGGGGGTGTGTGTATATACATACATATATATATGAATGTGAATGTATATGTATGTGTGTGTATATATATGAAACATAGTATGTATAGGGTTCAATACTATCTGTGGTTTCCACACATCCACTGGGAGTCTTGGAACATACCCCCACGGATAAGGGGGGGGTTACTATATGCAGGCCTGGATTGAAGACGAGGTTATCATTTTATCATTCTTATGCTTCCTTTGTGCCATGTGTTGTATTTAGAATCTTGCTATCAAAACCCTATTCTAACACAATGATATCTCAGGCTTTTTACTTGTCTAAAAATGAGGATATTGAATATCTCTGGAAGTGAGTAGTTAATTTTAGAAAAGTTATTAAAAATAATTTGAGTAGCAAATGTGTCAGGTAAATTACCAAATTAAATGAATTATCAGGAATTCATTTAACTATAAAACACCCAAATATTTGACAAGGTAGGTCTTGTTTGGGAGGACTTAACTATGAAGAGCAACAGACTACCATGTGAAATCTATTCAAGAGGCTATGTACAGCAAGCAAGGTATTATGAGCTTCAGTTACTTTGGGAATATACTTGGGTCCCCCAAACAAAAGTAGAGCCCAGAAGCCAGATTTCTCAATGCAGAGTAAAGCATCTGAATGTCATAGATTTAGGTAGACAGGATTCAGAGACTGAATACTGTGGGGTTCAGGCAGGCAGGGTTTGGGAGATCAGCAAGAATACAAACATAGTGCTAGGTAAAGGAGTCACACCCAGATCTCAGGTAAAGATGCAGGTGAAAACATCTATTTCTTGATGTGGTAGATAGAGTTACAAAGTTTCTTGATGTGGCTGTTTTGGTCGGATTCTTACATACAAGCTTGTATGAATTCATTGGCTGAGGCAAGGTTGACTTGGATTTTAAAGTTGTCTTAAGCAATCAACTATAGGTGATTCAGATATCAATGAAGTGAAAAAAAGTCCATTAAATAATTTTAATACTTTTTAAAAGTACTTAATATTTCAAACTCTGAATCTTGCGGTGGTAGAAAAGCTAACCGAAATTCTGACCTCCATAGTGCTTTCTTGTAAAATCTGAAAGAACATCTGAGAATCCATTTCAGCCTGCTAGGGACAATTTTTCTTAAGACTTACATCAGATATATTGTCAAAGTTTTTCTTGTCTGTTACCTAGGAGATAAAATATGCTCTGTGAAATTCTTTATTCCTAACTAGTACCTCATCTCAATGAGAAAGATAAAAAGCCCTTACACAGACTTACTTCACATATAAAACTATATATTACCTGGCAAACACTATTTCATGTTTCTAATTTATCTTTTCCTTCTGATCCTTTAGTAAAATTGTGATACTGGTGACCTATAGATGGATTTGACCTAATTGAGCTTGGGAGAATTCCACCGAAAAGCAAGATCTAATGTCTAGCTGACTAGTGAGTTGCTTTGAGCAGCCATATTAATATTGGTATCAATGTATTGTATAATAAAGGAACTAACGTATTAGTGCTATGTGAGGTCATCAATTCTATTTACTCCATTAGTCATAAGTGAGCAGAGTTAAGATATAGTCTCTGGGCTCAAGCGTGTTAGGCTATCAGCCCAACAGCAGAGAAATAAGGAAATAATCACAGTACAATGTAACATAAACACTAATTAAACTATTATAAGGATGATGGTACAGAAAAAGGAGTTATTAATTTTCTGTGTATGTGGACAGGCTGGGAGGAGGTTGCTCTTCTAAGACCCGAGAATATTTCTAAATGCTAAGTAAGGATTTGCTGGAATTGCTCTATGAGACAGAATGAAGTTTATTATTAAGCCCTGCCAGAAGTCCAATTCTTTAAATTGATAGGGAAAAAAAACCTGATAGGAAATTCTAAGAAAATAGTGTCTGATAGCTTAGGGATAATCTCCAAAACAAGTCACAATTTATACTGTATAGTTTGTTCGCAGCCTTTTAGTTATAAAAGGTCTGTTTTTCTTAGATTTTGATGAGCTTTCAGAGACACTGTGTTTGAGATGACAATGATGTTTGATGCTTTAATGCCTTAAAAACAATACAACTAAGTATAATATATAGATGTGTAGTCTTTACTCTGGACAGTTAGGTGGGAGCAGTTTTCTCAGGGGAGGACTATGCTCTTACACTGAAGCTGACTGAATTCATATACCTGTATGTATATCCATGGACCATACAAACATACAGAAGGACATGGACACATAAACTCACCCCATGTCAAATGTTACCAAAATACACTTCTAAGAGTATGTCTCCTTACAGTGGGATGGTAGTACCATCATGGAATATTTGAGCTAATTTGTGTTTGGTAGAATATTCCCACACACAAACCTATTTTTAAGGTATCAATATTATTTTTAGCATTTTAGGGTGTAATATTTGTTAATTTTGTCCCTTCTGCGTCTTACTAGCTATAGGACAGAGGCTGTTAATTACTAAGGGCATGATATCTGTAATCAAACCACCTGAGCTTGAATGCTCCCATCCCTTTACAAGTTATGTGGCTTTAGGCATACTATTTCCCTGTAACTCCATTTCTTTATTTATAACACAGGGATAATGATGTACCTCCCTCACCAGGTGGTTATGAAACTTAAATGGGTTATAAAATGTAAAAGTTTCTGGCAAAGGACAATCAATGTATTAGCAGTTATTTCTACCACTAATAGTACCTAAAGCTTGAGTGGTTTCTATATGCACTTAAAAAAAAAAAATCAACCCTAGTAAGTATTTAATACATTAATTTGATTTGGGCCATTTTCACTAAAACAACCATTTAAATAGTAAAAAAAATTACTGGCTTATTTCCCAGAGGGGCAAAATACACCTTAAAAACTGGGCCATGGCTGATGTTCACTATTTTTTTTTTTAAGATTTTCTTTGAGAGAGAGAGAGAGAGAGAAACAGAATGAGGGGAGAGGATCTGAGGGAGAAGCAGGCTCCCCGCTGAGCTGGGAGCCCGATGTGGTACTTGATCTCAGGACTCCGGGATCACGACCTGAGCCGAAGGCAGTCGCTTAACCAACTGAGCCACCCAGGCGCCCTGATGTTCATTACTGTATTTACAATTATTCCATACCCATAATCTCTTATCTAATTTGGAAGAGAACCAGAGTAGTTTGAAAAAGTACTTAACTGTAAGAACTAAGAAGCTTGCATTAAAAGGTATCATAAAAATTTTTTTAGCCAAGCCATAACATTGTCTCACAATGATTTGGCCTCAAAAGAACTGGCAAAGATACTATAGAATTATGTCCTGCATATTTGATGCCAGACTCAACTAGACCCCATCGCTAATTTTATTTATTTTTATTTTTTTTAAAGTAACTGGGTTTTTTTTTTTTTTAAAGATTCTTTTATTTATTTATTTGAGAGAGAGAGAATGAGAGATAGAGAGCACGAGAGGGAAGAGGGTCAGAGGGAGAAGCAGACTCCCCGTCAAGCAGGGAGCCCAATGTGGGACTCGATCCCAGGACTCCGGGATCATGACCTGAGCCGAAGGCAGTCACTTAACCAACTGAGCCACCCAGGCACCCTCCATCGCTAATTTTAGAGTGATATTGATCCTCCTGGGAACACTCCATCTAATTAGTAACTGAGCACCTACTATGTGCCTGGCAAGAGGAAAAGCTCCAATTGAAGCTGGATTCCCCTATATTTAACTACAAAAAGAGAATCTCAAGAGTGTAATTCTAAGTCCAAGCTATGGCCTTTCAGTCTTACTAACATCCAAACACCACAGAACATCAAAGAACGCCCCCACTTGGACACTATAACTCATCTCAAACCAAAACTGTTCTATTAAGAATTTCTGTAGAATTGATTTCTTTCTATTGGTTTATCTAAATTTTTTAACTTTACTCTCCTTGGAAGTCTTAAGAGGAAAATGAAAACTTAATAATCTAGTTCTATGTCGGATTTGTCCAATAGCTTTCAAAAAGTAATCTTGAAAACAAATGCCAACTTACAAAAGCTTTTAGTATTTAAATATTATGTTCCAACTCCAGTATTTAATAAGTTAACATTTTCATTTATTTCATTGTTCTCAGACAAGTGACATGTTTCTGGAAACCTTGATCTTGAACTTCTTAGAGCACCTTCCTTAGACAGTGTCAGGTCTGTTAAAAAGAAAGTTTATCAGTAAAAACTGTCCAAAAGCAAAAAAAAAAAAAAAATCCACATTTCCCTATAATTTCCTTCAGTCAAAAATTGTCCTGTTAGCACAAATGCCCTTACATTTTAATGGCAAGGATTTAAGATGATGTATTCATTTTCATTTCAAATAGTATCTTTAAATCATACAAACTCCCCCATCCCCATTTCACTTTTGAGGTACTTGGTAAAGCAGTCCACTTCCATAATGCATACATTCAAAGTTAGTAGAGAGCCCTTGCTTGTTTTAAGGAGCTGTATTTGCAACCCTGAAACCTGATCTCCCTGGTTTTGCCCTCCAGTGCAAAACAAAATACACAAGTCTCAAGATTACTTGTCTTCTCCTTTTCAAGGAAGCTTCTCAATACCTTCAACCATTCCTTGTGACATTTGAACACCCCATATTTTTCAATTCTCTAAATGCACTCTAGTTGGTTCACTTCCATATTTTACATGTGTCCTGACATGAGCCATATACACCAATACTTCCCATCAACAATGGTTTGGGGGAACAAGTGTTTATTAGCATATAATAGGTTAACCTAGAATTTTCATGTTAGTTTTGAAATTTGTTCAAACTTTACCTAAATTCCAAATTGAATTATACAACTTGGCTATCCAGGAACCAGGAACATCTGGTATTTTTGAGAATAAGAGTACAAAAAAAAAAAAGAAAAAGAAAGTAAGAGTACATTAGGGGTGCCTGGGTGGCTTAGTCGTTAAGCGTCTGCCTTTGGCTCAGGTCATGATCCCAGGGTTCTGGGATTGAGCCCCACATGGGGCTCCCTGCTCAGCGGGGAGTCTGCTTCTTCCTCTGCCTGCTGTTCCCCCTGCTTGTGCTCTGTCAAATAAATTAATAAAATCTTAAAAAAAAAAAAGATGAGTACATTAAAAAGTTTTTTTTTTTTTTTTTGCGGTGAGGAGGATTTAGTTTCTAACGAATATAGGAAGTATAGTAAAACCACCATAAATGTTTCCTGCAGAGCATAACTATGTAGCACTTTCTAAAATGAATAAGTCATCACATTTTAAAGGTCCCAATTCCTTGAGTTTTAGCGGTAAACATATCTAAGAATCACTAATTTGAAAAAATTGTACAATAGCTTATTTATTATGGACCAAAGATTTTACTTTCGGGTATTTTTCCTATTTTTTCAAAGGATGCAATAAACCACTAAAATGCTGACAAAAATGGCACAACAGAGAATCTGACTTGAAATCTGTACCATAGGCGTCTTTTGGTGACAAATACCCCTCCCAGAGATAAAGATTTTTAGACTTCCCCCAAAATATTTTCTTTGTTCTATTAACCAAGTTGTTTTCAGGTTCTAAATCTCCCTTTCTAAATTACTACTGTTCTTAAGAGTTTTAGTTAAGTTCTAAAATATCTGCGTGTGAGAAAAACAAGTTGAGACATACCATTTTTGCTTACATGCTAAATGGGTCACTGTAACAGAAAGGTCATATACTGTGAATCCATACATTTGTGTCATATTTACATTTAGCCATGTTTTGAACTGAAATGTCCATAATAAATGCTTTTTGAATATTAAATACAAATTCCACAATTTGAGAATAGCCAGCTTTTTGATAAATTTGATATAGTTGTGGAGATACAAAAGAAAGAAACTCATAATTTAATATACCAGTCTTAGATTTCTCTTTGAGCAAACCTTGAGCCACTCCACATACTTCGGTGATTATTTTTCTTACTCTCCTGCTAAAAAAACTTCAATGACCTCCCTTGCCTCAGAATGCTTCTCACACTACGGAAAGGTACCCTTGGGGCTGGCATGAAACTGTGGTAGAGGAACCACAGGGTCAACAAGATGTATCTTCTCATATGTTCAAATTTACTAATATTGAGGAAAAAAGTTAAAAAAATTTTAAGCATTTTTACAGTAAAATATTATGGAACAAATTATAAAGTTAGTAGTTTAAGGTGCATTTTAGATAAATGTAAAGAAATTTCTTAGCCAGAAGCATATCCCATCTTTCTTTTCTAGAGGGAGATACTCTAGATTTCTATCCCTGGCATAGTTATCAATTGGATTAAGAAATTAAAACTATGCAACTAAAGGGAATGAGGCTGATAATAGTAAGTTGCTACTGGATGGTAAAAATGTGATTTCTAAATAGAATTTTTTGCCTTTTCCAAGGTTTCTATGCCTATGTATTACTTTTATGCTAGGAGAAATTAAGACCAATCTTTTTAAACAGGAAAATTCCCCCCCCCCTTTTTTAAAGTAAGCTCTACACCTGAAGTGGGGCTTGAACTCATGACCCCAAGATCAATCAAGTCATATGCTCTACCAACTGAGCCAGCCAGGTGACCCAAAACAGGAAAATTCTTCATTTTTAGATCTAAAAGTCAGTTTAATTGCTGCTAAATATTTATAACTATAAAATAAACTAGATTAGTTTTTCTTTATATAGTTCAATATGGCTTCAAAATTAAAATACATTTATCTACTTTTTATACTTACCTTTTGAGGTTTTGGGGGCTGGAGTGGAGAAATGACAGCAAAACCACTCAAAAAATTCTTGAATTCTTTTCAACACGCCTTTGAGAACACATAGATTGCTCCCCTACAGTTGATTTTAAAATTATCTGAGTTTTGAAATTACCTGTTCAGTTCTTCCCTGATAGTTAATTCTTCATTATCACTTCTAAAGATCCTGAACCCCGTAGGATTTCCATTTACAGATTTCCAAATGGGGTTGATTATGTGGTTGTAAGTCTGCTTCAAATAATTTTTATTTTTCAAGGATTTATCTCTCTCCTTTTCAGAAAACAAACTTTCCTTTCCCTGAGTCACAAAAATCATACATGCTTATTTGTAATCATGAAAATAAGATCCACCCCCTCATCCTAATAAGATTTGTCTCACACCTGCAATAAACAATAACAGTTTAGCAAATGTATTCGTTTAAGGAGTCTGAAAATATCTGACATATCTTTACTTAATCGTGAACAATTTTCTAGCTGATTAAATATTCATTACATTATTTTAAATAGCTGCACAATATTCCACTCAGCATATTAATCAGCCTTTTATTACTGGACACTTTAAAAACTCTTCCAAATTTTTAATATTATAAACAATACTATAATAAACACATGGATTACTTCTTAAAAGAGTATATTTATTAATTGCTTTTACAATATGGAAAAATTAGAGAATTTATTATTCTTTTAAATATACTAAAATCCTAGAAATGTATATGGCTAGTCCATACTCAATTATAGGTGAGATAGAGAGAGAGAGAGAAAGAGAGAGGGAAGTGGGGGAAAGGAGGGAGGGAGGGGAAGAGCTTTTCATATAACAGAGGAAAAAATCAACTATATCATTCATCAGCATAAAATTAATATGTAAACTCTGGAACCTGATACTTAGGCTGATGTTTTCAAGTTCTGGGCATCTTAGTCCATTTGCTTTTCTTCATTCTGTTTATAAAATTTTAAATTTTTATTCATATGGCTAATATATTTAAAAGGTCAATATGTACTAATAAATGAGGCACAATTAATGATGAAGCGTTGTCCCTCAGGTGTGTTAAGTTAGAGAAAAAGGTTAAGAACTACAGATATAAACTGTTCATACCACAAGGAGGGGTAATGTCTTATTGTTAAAGTAAGGACACATTTACCACACACAAGAGGTCTGGCCCATTTTTAAGCATGTACAAGAATTAGTTGGGGGGAGAGTTGTGGTGGGTGAAATGGCATAAATAAAGGCAAAGAGAAAAATTGGATGGATCAAGACTACTTCCCTTGAAAAAAAGTAAGGGCAACATCATAAGGTACAAGCTAAGGAGTTTAAATTTTATCCTATAAGCAAACGTGTGTTTTAGGAAGATTAAATTAGTGGGATGTATACTATAACAAATGAAACAATTACAGGCAAAGAACTTCTCAGATACGATGCTACAGAATAGGTGAGAAGTAATGGAATACTTAATTATGGCAGCAATTCCAGAAGGGAGGAGTCAAAGATGGTGGTGATTCGTTTGGGTAAATGACAAACAGGAGTAAGGTCAGTGTCTCCTGGAGCCATTAGCACTGACAAGCTAAACTGATCAAGTGGAAAACAACTTCAGAGCCATGAAAGCACAATCTGTAAAAACCGGATCATTACACATGTATCTATTCACCAACTATTTAAACATTTTGTTTATATTCTAAATGGTGTCAGATGGAGGTTCTAACCTTGAGTCAGATTCATAAATATTGTTCTACCTACAAAGGTCAAATAGGCTGAAGCCTCTTGAGTTCTCTTAAGTATGAAAAATTAAATCTGTAGAGCAAGCTAAAAGCTTAAACAGCCATGAAATCTAGCCCCTATAAACTCTTCGATCCCATGAGCTACAAGTCTCCTTCTTGCATATTTAATCATGGCCACCCAGACCTTGCTGTTCCTTGTACACACCAAAAATGCTTCAGCCTCAAAATCTTTGTAGTTGTTATTTCATCTGCCTGAAAGGCTGTTTTCCCAGATACCTAATGGTTTGCTCCTTATCATTTTAAAAATCGTTGTCTTACTAAATATCATCTCTGTGAAGCATTTTCTGACTATAATACTTAAAAACATCTCTCTCCTGCTTTCTAAACACCTTTATTCCATCCTTTCCCCTTCCTTGTATTTTTTCTACATAGAACTTACCACCATCTGACATACCACATATAGTACCTATCAGTTTTTTTGTCTATTCTATTACCTATGTCTCACTCCCAAGACTGTAAGCTCTATGAGGGTGGAAATTTATTTTTGTTCGGTGTTGATCCTCAGAATTTAAACAGAATAAATTTGTACCTCTCTCTATATAATGTTTCAAATCTAATTTTAATGCTCCCTGTCAAACATTAGCATTTTCACACTGCCACAAGATATTCATGAAAGTATAAACTAAATAATATAAAAATCTACATTAATTATTTTACAATTTAAAAATTCTCTTAAGGAATGATATACTTAAACTTTCCTGACTTATACTACAGGACAACAAATACCCTTCTTCATTGTTTGTTTCATGCTAAAATGGCATTTTTAATTGATGACAGGGAAACAAAAAAATCTATAATTTACTATCATATGCATTAAATTCAAAAAAGGAATAAGTTTTAGTGGTACTATAAGAACTTATACCCCTGAAATATTATAATATAAGCATTCCCAAAGATTATAAAATAATGAAATGTGGAAATAAGCAAACTCTGGGGTGATTCAGAATTTCTACCACTTCCTAAAAATATTCTTTAATAGAATAATCCATGGTGGGTGGTTAAATTATAAAACAAAGATATACAAATACTTTTAAATAACAAGTTAACCAGATTAACATTTTGTGTAAAAGTAGCTTAAAAGTTCTTTCTCAGCATAATTGCTTAAAATCTAATCCTACAGCATATGATAAATAGAAACAATAACAACATTTTCCAGGTAGTTTATATTTCTTCAAAACACAAAAGTTCAATCACAAGAATACAATAAATATATTATTCAAAGTTCCACAGAATTAAGGGGGACCTATAATCATTGATATGCTAATTTAAGTATTTTACTCAAAGTTTTTGCATGAATTCCATGTATTAGTAATCAAGAAATAGACCCAAATAGAAATTATAAATGTTGAATTTCAGTAATAATAAAGCAAAAAAAAGCAACTAACTTGTCACCTTGCACAGTAACTTTAACAAAAGGTTTAAACTTATTTATTTTGTCAATATTTTCATTGTATATAGCTCAAAAAAAAAAAGACATCAGAAATCTGTGAGATATATTTTTAAACAAACAAGGCAAGAACATATACTCTCACATTTCTGGTGAGTTAGTTCTGCATTAAAGGGGCTCAAGTTATTAGTAATAAGACAGAAACTGCAAGAAATCCTTTGACAGAGGTAAAAAAAATAATTTTAGCTGGAAATGATGATGGTCTCATTTCTTCTCCTAGATACGCAAATAATGTCTAAATACTTACTAGAGCCAAATCTATCTCAAAAGTTTGGGACATTAATTTTTCTCCTTTTTGTTAATACTCAATGAGAAAAAAACACTTAGAAATAAAACTTTTTCGATGAATAAGGGATAGTAATATCCACCTGCAAAAGGAAAAAAAATTGATTTAGAATGTCAACTTCTAAATAAATAAATCATTAACTTAGAGATCACAGTTTATGAAAGTATAATCTTGCTTATCCAATTATGGCTAACCTGGGCATGTATCCATAAATGATACTTAGTGGCTTACAAACAACATGTAATTCTGTAACAACAAAAGGATATATATTGATTGAAGAAAACCTTTAGGGTTGAGTATAGAATTTAGTCTAAGGCCAAATTTTCTATCTACCATCACATATCTGTATGTGTGATCTTAAGAGATCTCCATTTAAATATAGGATATAAACGGAGTTATTCAACTATTAAAATATTCCTCTTGCTGCTTCTTGGATACTTGCCTGAGTCCTCTGAATTAGCTCCAAACTCAATCCATATTCCAAGTAAAAGATTTAAGATGCTCAATATTGAAATTATTTGGCATCAACTTAAAAAGAGACTGAATGAAAAAAATGAGGATTTTTTCCAAAGATGGAAAAATGAAAATTTAATACACACCCATACTTATTTTTCTTTGTAAAATAGCCAAATTTAGGTTATAAAGGGTATAACTTGTATTTTACTATTTCCGCTTTATGTGTTCAAAATTACACAAAGATGGAAGTGTATTAACTCATACAAATAAAACTTCCCAGTTCCGCTGAATTACCTAAAATGTGTGTTTCATTAGGTACTGATAGGCCATTTCCTCTTCTTTAGTAAGAGACTGGAAAGAAGCTGTATGCTGTTACGATAAATTTCAATATAACAGTTTTTCTACAGTTTCTCACTTCGCCAATATTTCAATTTTTCTTTAATCCATTCTCAGGATTAAAACAAGAAAGTTTTCATTTAGCTGTAACAGCCCCAAATATTCCTTCTTCACATCTGGAGGATCTAGATATAAAGATTCACCTAGTAAATGTAAAATCCAGGTTTTCTCTCTGTCATTTAGAAAGCAGATTAGACTAAATATAATTTTCTAAAATTAGGTCAAAATATACTTAGGAAAACAAAAAACAGAAAAAGGAAATCTAATTCCTGAGTTGTTCTGGAAAATACTGGACAAACTTTGTACTTTATTCAATAAATATTTCCAAGCATTTAGATGTTAAATCCTGGAAAACTTTTAGTGGAATTAAAAATCATCATTTATTTGTTACAGTCTTTCACAAAAGAGTTGAAATAAAGGAAAACAGGTTAAGAGCTTGATGAATGATTTTTCAAAGCACCAAGGCAATACTTATTTCCATGTAAATGCTGGCATTTAATACTAATACATATATATGGTATGCTGCTTCCTTATTTGGGGGAAAAACTGTTCTTAAAAATGAAAGCTTTATCTTATATATTTTCTTTCCCTTCAAATTAGATTTTAAACAGAAGATCCTCAAATACAATTCCTTAATTTAAACATCTGAAATACTTTTAGAGTTTCTAAAAGAGACAATAATAATTGGAAATGATTCGTTAAGAACCCCTTTTATTTTGTAGATTTTCTGCTTGGTTACAGTTGAAAAGGTTAAGATAGTCCTTGTAGAAAAGACCAGAAGTGTGGTATACTACATAAACACGCCTGTCTTATCCTGAACATTAATTTTTAGTTTAATGACTTAATAAAATAACAAAATAAGAAAAAGAAAGTAAAGAAAACATTTTCCTGGGGCGCTTGGGTGGCTTAGATGGTTAAGTGGCTGGCTGCCTTTGGCTCAGGTCATGACCTCTGGGTCCTGGGATTTCAGTAATTTATTTTTTATTTTTTTTTAAAGATTTTATTTATTTGAGAGAGAGAATGAGAGATAGACAGCACGAGAGGGAAGAGGGTCAGAGGGAGAAGCAGACTCCCCGCTGAGCAGGGAGCCCGATGTGGGACTCGATCCCGGGACTCCAGGACCATGACCTGAGCCGAAGGCAGTCGCTTAACCAATTGAGCCACCCAGGCGCCCCGGATTAGAGGAATTTAATTTACATGTTTTGATAGTTCCCCCTTCCTTTATAAGGAAATATTTAGAAACATTACTAAAAACTGTCTTCTAAGTTCTGTTCAGAATGTATATTTTATAAATGTACACTTATCTGTAAGATAAGCAAATATCTTCAATTTCATTTCACTAGAGAAACAGGGAAAACGAATATTTAAGTAAAAATTACAGTATTTACATTGGATATAAATATGCAATAAAATAAGTCTGATTCTATATAAGCTCCTTTTTTATTAAAAGATTTATTTATTTGACAGAGAGAGACACAGCGAGAGAGGGAACACAAGCAGGGGGAGTGGGAGAGGGAGAAGCAAGGCTTCCCGCGGAGCAGGGAGCCAGATGCGGGGCTCGATCCCAGGACCCTGGGACCATGACAGGAGCTGAAGGCAGATGCTTAACGACTGAGCCACCAAGGCGCCCCTCTATATAAGCTCTTTCAATAAACCCTTGATGGCATTCAACACAATTATTAAATTGCAATTATATTATTTTATTTTACTCTATTTTTAAAAAGATTTTATTTTTTTAAATGTTTATATGTAGTTTCTACACACAACATGGGGCTCGAACTCATGAGTCCCGAGATCAAGAGTTGCATGTTCCTCTGACTGAGCCAGCCAGGCACCCCACAATTATGTATTTCTTTAATACACATACATCGGAAAAGTTAGTACTTGTTTTTATAGAATCAATGTAAACATTAACAAGATTATCAATAATACTGAAAATACTTTATCAATAAAACTGAAGATATATCAGTAATATTAATACATATTAAACTGTAAAACATATCAGACTGTAGAGAATGGCCAACCTTACTTCAGCAGCACAGTTAATACTGGAGATAATTTTAGAATCTTAACGCCAATATTTACGTGCTGCTAAGGCACTGCTGACATCACTATCATAAGAGCTATGAATAAAAAGAAATATATTTTCTTCAGAAGATCAGATCCTTGTATTTTTGAGGCAGCACAATATGGCCTGCACCTTTTCAAAATCCACAAACCATTATGTGCTGCTACTTTACTCCAAGGTTTTTGTTTTTTTAAACACACATTAGCACCTAAAGATACAAAACATTTTTTTCTTTTAGAATACATTAAAAAACCCATGTTTAAAGATTATAACCGACAAAGTATGCATAATTTGCTATTTCTTAGAAGCTTTAAAGTAGCATAAGATTTATTTCTACATCAAATGTTTAAGAAAAGCCTACTATGTGCTAAGCACATTGCTATAGGTTAGGAACACAAAGATGTGTAATATGCAGAAAAGAAAAGCATTTCCCCCCCTTTGTCAACTTAATAAGCTAATACAGTTAAATATTTGATCAAAGTTTTGAATGTTATAATATATAGAAGTTATTTTTTCCTTTTATAAACAGAAAGTGAATTCATAAAATTTGGTCTTTACCTTGATAAAAGTGTTAATTTACAGACAGCATTGCATTCCTTGCAGTACACCTTTCAAAAGACCTCTTCATCAAGTAGGTAAGACTTCATGTCAAGGGAAAAATAAGAAATGATCATACAAAAGCTCGGTTTCATAAACTTAAGTGGGCAAATGCAAATATACTTTTATTTATTTATATCTATCCATCCATCCATCCATC
This sequence comes from Eumetopias jubatus, assembly GCF_037043125.1. NCBI lineage: Eukaryota > Metazoa > Chordata > Mammalia > Carnivora > Otariidae > Eumetopias > Eumetopias jubatus. Next base: position 134,996,857 of record NW_028274809.1, on the reverse strand, counting down.
CATTCTGCACTAGAGTACATGCATGCCCATGAGTTGGGGGTGCGGTGGGCGGGGGGGGCTGAGAGGCACAGGGAGACAGAGAATCTTAATCAGGATCCATGCTCAGCATACAGCCCACAGGGTTCCATCTCACGACCCTGAGATCATGACCTTAGCCAAAATCAAGAGTCGGACACTTAACCAACTGAGCCACCCAGGTGCCCCCAAATACACTTTTAAAGGAAAAGCCAAAGGTAATTCCAGATTATGAGGCCGTGGAAAGATGAGTTAACTTTGTATTCAGATGAGAAGTAAAACCGGAATCTTGTGGCTCTTAATCTTCCTATATCCTACCTGCCTCCACTCTTCACTAGGCAAGGAAATGTACTCTTCAATAGTTTCCACTTATTCTGATGTAGGAATGCAATTACTTCTCTAAAAGATACCATAAAACTATCATCATTCTAGTTCATGCCTTGACAACCTTTGCTCCAGTTTTCTCATCATTAAAATGGCCATGCTAAAGCTATGGTGTAGGTATGGAATAAGGAGATGTACAGTGAAATCTGCCCTTCCTCTCCTATCTAATTGTTTACAAAAGCACAAGTGTCCTACATTCTATATTTTTTTTTGTGAGCATCTTCCCCATTAAAAAATATATGTAGCTAATCTCCTGAGTAACCCCTGTTTCACATACTACTCTGCTCTATTACTATCTCAAATTTCTGCACAATTTTTGAGTATGTAACCAAAATAAATCTTTTTGCAATGACTGGAGAAATACACTATATTTGTATTTATCAATTAAGGAACAGTTCCTTAGGCTCTCTCTCCCATAACCCCACTTTCCAAACAAAAAATGTAAACATGACATTTTCAAATATGCATAATTTATATACATACATTTCTCATTTAATAAATATCTTACTGAACACCTACTATGTGCCAAGCACTGTCTCAGTCATTACACTAGTTAGTACACTACTATATAGACACAGTCCCTTCTCAGAAAAAAATTTAACATCATTTAAATTATAAGATATGAAATCATTAAACAAATAACTATTCAAGTCTATATATTGTTCTTGTCACCCACAGAATATATATACATTAAGTCATGTATACATATACATGCTAATAATTAATACATGACAATTCCAAAATCAAGAAGAAATCCACTGGTCACTTCAATTTCAATCTTCTTTCTTTTTTTGCTAAGTCTATATATTTTAAACAAAGTCAAAGGTGCCAAACTTGAAAGAAATAAACGTGAGTATTGCAAAATGAAAGTCACTTTTATAAACCTTTTTTTAAACAAGACTTCACAGTAAGAATGTCATTTATTATTTTCAAAAAATTGTGGTTGTAATACACCTAACATAAATTTTACCATTTTATACAACTGTGTGGCATTAAGTCCAGGTACATTGTGTAACTATCACCACATTCCATCTCCAGAACCTTTTCATCTACACCAACTGTAACGGTACCCCTTAAATACTGTCCTTCATCCCCTTGGCCCCTGGACACCACGATTCTACTTTCTGTCTTGATGAACTTGCCTATTTTAGGTACCTTATATAAATGGAATCATAAAATATTTATTCTTTTGAGTCTGGCTTATTTTACTTAAGATTACTTTTTCAAGGTTCATCCATGCCGTTGCATGTATCAGACTTCCCTATTTACAGCTGAGTAGTATTCAATGTGTATATATACATTTTGTTTGTCCATTTATCTATGGACATTTAAGTTGCTTTGATCTTTTGGTTATTATGATTAATTGCTGCTATAAACATGGTATGCAAATATCTGTTTGAGTCCTGCTTTCAATTCCTTTGGGTATAATCCCCAGGATCACATCACAAGGTATTTAATTCTATTTTTAATTTTTTGAAAAATTGCCATTCTGTCTCTATCATTTTACACTTCCATCAGAAATGCAAAAGGGTTCTAATTTCTCTATATCCTTGTCAACATTTTTTTCCTTTCTTTTCAAAAAGAATAGCCATCCTTATGGATGTGAAGTGGTATCTTGGTGTGGTTTTGATTTTTCATTTCCCTAATGAGTAGTCTTTTGAGCATTTTATGTTTATTGGCCATCTGTATATCTTCTTTAGTAAAATGTTTATTCAAGTCCTTTGCTCATTTTTTAACTGGGTTGTTTGATTTTGTTGTTGCTGAATTATAAAAGTTCTTTATGTATCCTGGATATAAGTCTCATATCAGATATATGATCTTCAAGCATTCTCTCCCATTCTGTAGGCTGCCTTTTCACTCTGTCGATAGTGTCTTTGATGCACAAAAGTTTTAAGTTTTGATGGAGTCCAATTTATCTTTTTGTTGTTGCTGCCTGTGGTGTACTATCCAAGAAATTGCTATCAAGTCCAATGTCATCAGGTTTTTCCAAGTTTTCTTCTAAGAGTTTTACAGTTTTAATTCTTACATTCAGGTCTTGGATCCATTTTAATTTTGTATATGGCATGAGGTATTATTTTATATGTTGATATCCAGTTTTCCCAACTCCCTTTGTTGAAAAGACCGTCCTTTTCCCATTGAATGTTTTTTTTTTTTAAAGTAAGCTCTGTGCCAAACGTGGGACTTAAACTCATACCCCTGAGATCAAGAGTCACATGTTCTACCAACTGAGCGAGCTGAACAGTCTTGGCACACATATTAAAAATAATTTCATCATATATGTGAGGGTTTATTTCTAGGCCCTCTAGTCTATTCCATTGGTCTATATGTCTGTCTTTAGGCCAGTACCATACTGTTTGATTACCATGATCTTGCATTAACTTTTGAAATCAGAAGTGTGAGATCTCCAAATTTGTTTTTCAATATTGTTTTGTCCATCTGGTGTCCCTTGAGAGATTCTGTATACATTTTAGAGTTTTTCTATTTCTACAAAAATGTCATTGGGATTTTGACAGGGATTGCACTGAATCTGTAGATCACTGTGGATAATAGTCATCTTAATACCAAGACTCCTAAAACATGAACGTGGGACGTCTTTCTATTTATTTGTGTCTTAAGTTTCTTTTAGCAATGTTTCGTAGTTTGCAGCGTAGAAGCCTTTCACCATTTTGGTTAATTTTATTCCTAAGCATTATAATCTTTTTGATGTCATTGAAAATGTAATTGTTTTCTTCATTTACTTTTTGGATTGTTCACTTTTATTTTTATTTATTTTTTTAAAAAGATTTTATTTGAGAGAGAGCACATGAGAGGGGGGAGGGTCAGAGGGAGCCTGATGTGGGACTCGATCCAGGGACTCCAGGATCATGACCCGAGCTGAAGGCAGTTGCTTAACCAACTGAGCCACCCAGGTGCTCCCGATTATTCACTTTTAGTGCAAAGAAATGCCACTGATTTTTGAGTGTTGATTTTGTATCCTGCAACCTCACTGAATTTGCTCATTAGTTATAACTCTTTTTGTGTGTATGTGTGTGAACCAAGTGTTTTTCTTTTTAAGATTTATTTGACAGAGAGAGACACAACAAGAGAGGGAACACAAGCAGGGGGAGTGGGAGAGGGAGAAGCAGGTTCCCCGCTGAGCAGGGAGCCCAATGTGGGGCTCGATCCCAGGACCCTGGGATCATGACCTGAGCCGAAGGCAGACGCTTAATGACTGAGCCACCCAGGTGCCCCGAACCAAGTATTTTCTACATATAAGATCATATCATCTGTGGCCAGAAATGATTTTACCTTATAAATCTTTTATACCTAAAACTGGTTCAGAAGCTGTTTGGCAACCTTGGTCTATTCATTTTCTCATTCTTCTAGGAAACCATCAGACAGGTGTCTCTCCTCTCTCTTCAAATTTCCATTATCTCTCCTTTCTTTTCTTTTTTTTTTTTTAAGATTTTATTTACTCATTTCAGAGAGAGAGAGTGCACAAGCATTACCTGGGGGGCAGAGGGACAGGGAGAAGCAGGCTCCCCACTGAACAGGGAGCCCAACGTGGGGCTCGATCCCAGGACCCTGGGATCATGACCCGAGCCGAAGACAGACGCTCAACCGACTGAGCCACCCAGGTGCCCCCCATTATCTCTCCTTTCATCCTCATTTTCACTCAGGTAACAGAAGCTATTAAAAGAGAATTTCTACTACATCTATTTACCTACATATATCTGTGCCCATATAACTCCTCCTTCTCTGTATAATGGATAAGCAATCACTGTTCGTAAGACATAAACCTCTTATATACTAGATTTTATCCTCTTGCTTACTTAAGGATATTCCTCTAGCACTCTCCCCTGCATCTTTAGTTTTTCTACTGGATCATTCTTATCAGCAAAAATGCTATAATTTCTCTCATCTTAATTTCATTTCTTAAAGATTATTGCAATTTTATCACTGATGTTTTAATAAACACCCTCAGAGGAAGATTTTTCCTATTTTTATTTCTATTTTTTTTAAGATTTTATTTATTTATTTGACAGAGAGAGACACAGCGAGAGAGGGAACAGAAGCAGGGGGAGTGGGAGAGGGAGAAGCAGGCTTCCCATGGAGCAGGGAGCCGGATGCAGGGCTCGATCCCAGGACCCTGGGACCATGACCTGAGCCCAAGGCAGGCGCTTAATGACTGAGCCACCCAGGTGCCCCTTTATTTCTATTTTTAACTGAGATACTAAAAAAGAACTGCTTTCTATTGGAAAGCCTGATAAATTTAAGCTATTAGCAAAAGTGTCTTTCCACACTCCAGAAAAATACGGAAATTCTTGACTTAAATGTATTAATAAATTGAATAATTCCAGTGGAGCAATTGCAGCCGGATAAATCTCTTTACCTGTGTTTTTGTTTTAAGATTTATTTATTTGTCAGAGAAAGAGAGAGCGCGCAAGTGAGCACAAGCAGGGGGGAGCGGCAGGAAGAGGGAGAAGCAGGCTCTCTGCTGAGCAAGGAGCCTGATGCGGCACTCGATCCCAGGACCCTGGGATCATGACCTGAGCCGAAGACAGACGTTTAACCTACTGAGCCACCCAGGCATCCCTCTTTACCTGTGTTTAACAATAACAAAACAACAATAATCTCCCAGTCTGGTAAGTTTTGATTTTTCCTTTCCACTGATAATGACCTTCTACTCTGGGGCTGCTAAAGTAGTTTTAATATTATGCTTTCAAGGAGTTATTTTTTTTCAAGATTTTATTTATTTCAGAGAGAGAGGGAGGGAATGAGCAGGGGGAAGGAGCAGAGGGAGAGGAAGAAGCAGACTCCCCACTGAGCAGGGAGCCAGATGCAGGACTTGATCCCAGAACCCTGGGATCATGACCTGAGCCGAAGGCAGATACTTAACTGACTGAGCCACCTAGGGGCCCCAAGAAGGGGTTATTTTAAACTAAAAATTTCTTTGAATCTATAGAGGGCTTCCACTGTCACATGATTGAGATATTCAGATGTTAATACATGCCATGAAAATATTTTTGCTCTTTTGTTTAGACATACCCACTGTGTATCTGTACACTGCTTTGGGTTTTTCAAATACTTAATTTCACTTTTAATCTGACATCAAAACTATCTGTAATAATTACTTTCTTCAAGTATGCTTCAAACTCTGCACCATAAACCTCTTAAGGAGCTGGCTATAGCCCCTGGGTCACAGAATTACTATACTGGCTAAGGCCAATGGAATACTACACTCATGGTATGAAACGCTGATACTATACCTGGAGAAAATTTAAAATTAGCCATCCTGTAGTATCTTTAAGAATAGGCCTAAATTATGGGGTTTAACTAAACTGCATGATAATTTTATTAAACATAATAATTTTGGGGAGCCTGGGTGGCTCAGTCGGTTAATAGACAGACACCCCCCAAAATATTAAGGACTGTGTAATTAGGACCTGTCCAGTATTTCCTACTTCTTTCCAATTAGAATCCTCTACCATTCTAGTTAAAAAGTCTCTTTTAAGAGACATGACAACCCAATACAATAATCAGGAATTTTAAGAGAAACTAAATGTTATTACAGTAGGGGCTTATTATTCATTTTGTTATTATAAGTATGAATGGCTATATATTTAGGAAAAAAGGATCCCTTTAAGTTAAAGAAGCATAGGAAGTACTTATGAGTGGACAAAAACTGATCAGGCATGTGCTGTGGGGCCACCAGGTAAATAGCAAGTGGAATAAAATTACTTATCATGCTTGGGCGCCTGGGTGGCTCAGCTGGTTAAGCGTCTGCCTTCGGCTCAGGTCATGATCCCAGGGTCCTGGGATCGAGTCCTGCATCGGGCTCCCTGCTCAGCGGGGAGCCTGCTTCTCCCTCTCCCTCTGTCTGCCTCTCTGCCTACTTGTGCTCTCTCTCCCTGTCAAATAAATAAAATCTTTGAAAAAAAATTACTTATCATGCTTTTAATAAATTGTTTTCCAGTTCTTTCTTCTCCTAAGTTATATATTCCCACCTGATCTCTGAATCTTCACTGAAGCTACTGCTAGAAGCTAAAGTACTCACTAATCCCCTTTCCATTTATCCCTACTTTAGGGGACAACTTAAGTGTATCCTCTCCAGTGCATTCTTACTTCAACCTTTCTGGCTGATACTGAATTGCACATTTATAAGAACTTTGGAATAGAGAAAATTATTCTCAGTATTGAGTACTGTGCTGAGCAAATAACCGGCTTAATTATTTCATACCTATCATCCGTTCAACCGGACCACCTATGTACCAATGCTTCCTGGTATGGCCCACACCATTTCTCTACTCTTGTATCTTAGTCCACTACAAACATTATAGTGCCTCCATTCTTTAAACTGTGCTTTCAAGTTTGCTGGCTAAAAGAAAAGCCACATTCCTTAACTAGATATGGAATGAGCCCTACTGGCTAGATGCAGAACCAAACAAAGAGAGCTATTAAAAAAAAAATTAGAGAACAGTACCATTCAGTTCTTGCCTTTATTTTTATCAAAGTCTTAGTTCCAAGTGTGGTGGTTTATATTCTGGCCTGTGGGCTCTTAATTATCTTTACTAGCTCTTTATATGTATCAGCTTTTTATTTTTATGATCTTCTAAGAAAAAAATAGTCATTTTGAAAGGTGAGACAATAAATGTTTTGCTTAAGAAGTCAACTTGAACATGAATCTGAGTAAATGGAAATCTTTTTTTTTTCTTTTCATTGATGTAAATGGAAATCTTTAAATACCTTAGTTTTCATATTAGGTAACAGATTTAATAAAAATTTAAAATACAAAAGGATACAAATTTTATATAAATTAATGGTTTCTCCCCTCATTTCCTCGTAAATGATTTGTTACTCTAATTCTGATTCCATTAACATTTTTGTTTAGGCATATTTACTTTCTATCTTAATGCTGCTGTAATTTCAGTTCATCTAGTTTACATAAGGCATTACTGCATTTAACAAAAACATTAAAAAATTCTAGGTATGTCTCCTAAGCTCTGAAATCATCCTGAGCACAAAAGAATTTACTAGTCAATTTCTGCACTTCCAATTTTATCAATATAATAAACAGCAGAAATAATTTACTGAGTCAACAACAATATAGAACAGTGAATCTGAATTTGGAAGACCCAAGATGGAATCCTGGCTCTATCCTTTATGAATCCTTATCTTGGGTAAGTTATTTCAGTACATGGAGCCTCGAGTTTCCTTTTTGTAAAATGGGTTATTAATGCTCAGTTCATAGCCCTGTTAAGACTGTACAAATTTAAACTTTTATGAGCACATCTAGTAGTGAATAGGTATTTAATAAATGACTGCTGAATCTAACTTTATAGGTTTTGAAACATACTTTGGGCAAACAGGGTTTCAGTGGACTGTGATTCAACATGAACCAACAGTGCTGATGACAAAGAGAAAGTTAGTGGAATCAAGCAGGCTGCATTAACAGATCTCATTCATAAGAGAAAGACTGTATTGTGTACCTCAAACCACACAGAATACACTCAGTTCTGTACAGAGTATTTTTAAAGAAATACTGAAAAAATGTAGTAGATCCAAAAGTGGAATATCCAGGATACTACTGATCTAGAATTCATACTATGAGAACCAGTGAAGGACTTAGGTATGTTCAGTCTAGAGAAAAGACAGACTATTTTTAGAAGACCTATCTAGGGCCAAAGGATGAAATTATATACTGAACTGAAATATGCTCTCTTATGAGAATTTTATTTTTTATCAATTATTTTAACTGACATAATTTATACCATTAAAGAAATAGCTTATCTATTACGGTTCTAATTCTAAAACTCTGAGGGTTAAAATAAAATCAATATAGATCAATTAAAAAATGGACTTTTAGGGGCTTCTAGGTGGCTCAGTCAGGTAAGCAGCTGACTCTTGGTTTCAGCTCAGGTCATAATCTCAGGGTTGTGAGATCGAGCCCTGCATGGGCCTCTGCGCTCAGTGGGGAGTCTGCTTAAGATGCTCTCCCTTCCCCTCTGCCCCTCTGTGCGTGCTCTCTCTCTCAAATAAATATTTAAAAGAACTGACTTTTAGAAAATTTCAGTATACTTTACTAAGCTGTCTTATTAAGGATTTGGAGGACAATGTGTATTTAAGTTCTGACAAGAGGGCATTAAATACAAGGGGCGTAAAGAAATAACTTGAGACAATTTAAAGAAAATGAAACTGAAAAAAATTTTAAGAAATTTATCTATTGGATAGAACAGAAAGCATGAAACTGATAGTCTAGACAAAAAAGTCAGGTGTGACTGCTGACAACTTGACATATATCTATTTCAATTCTGCATTCACTTTATTCCTGTTTTACATGGAAATCACTTTGAAAACTCAATTTCAGACAAAAAGATAGTGGCAAAGGACAAGACTGCATTGAATAGTCTAGGGATGTTACCTATTGTATTTATGCTTAGAACCTGAAATCCCTATTACAGCAGAATTTATTGTATTTGTATGTTTATTTCCTATTTTAATTAAGGCCTGTGCTATTAAATTTTGCCTTGTTTTCATTTTCCTAAGAAAACATCAAAAGTAACTTCATAAATAAGAAATTCCCTATTACTATTCTTTGAATCATCCATCTTGAACTGAGAAGTTGTTCAGGGTAGGAAAATAATGACTCCAACTCCTTTCTATAATTTTGGCACTAAATTCAAATTTTATGCCTACAATTTTGTTGAGACCAGAAACACAGCCTCGCATAGACAGAAGATCAGATTTAATAATTTAAATTATTCTGTTAAACACATATATGTCAAACATTAAGACTTTAAGGATAGGAACAACTGGCATTTGATTAAACACTAGCTCTCAGAAAGAGTAGTTATTTGAACAATGACTGAAAAACGGCTATGGCACATTGTAAATTTTCTCTATGTTAATAAACCATAGAATATACCCATTTAAGAGCTTAGATTTGATATATTTAACTAAATTAATATCAATTGGGCATTTCAGTAAATTTGCAAACCTTCTTTACCACCAAATGCTGACAGTACCTAGCACCCTTAAAGTTTTTTTCATTGTAAACACTGCTTACTACTAATCCAAGTGCCAAAAGAGCAATTTGTTTTTTTATCTCCTCTGGCACAAATCTTTCTCCCAGAAACATTCACATTATAAAATTATTCAAGATAATTATTTTCCTCATGAGTGCCACAAGTAGACAGCATTTTACATTAAGAGTAATTTTCAATCACAAATATGTTAAAAATAGAGTATTTAGTGACTCATACCAAAAGCATTACATTCTCATTGAAAACAACAGATTTTATATCATTTGCCATTATTAATTACTGCCCTACTCAACATTCTGATTTTTTTTGGAGTACTTTTTTTTGCAGTACTTTTAGACAGCCCCATATATATGTATTTTTAAAGATTTTACTTACTTGAGAGAGAGAACATGGGGGAGGGGGCACTATGGGGCCCTTGATCCCAGGGTTCTGGGATCATGATCCTGGGATCCTGACCTGAGCTGAAGGCAGATGCTTAACTGACTGAGCCACCCAGGTGCTCCTACATTATTTATAATTTAAGAACTGACAATATTTTCTAATACGTATGATTACATTTCTAAAAACTTATCTAGATAGTTCAATATGAGAAATAATTTTTTGTCATTTCTATTTATTAGACTAGTTCTTGATAGTAGGCAAATAATAAGTCTCCTGAATTACAAGGTAACTTATTTCCATGACCTTTTTTTATGGGACTAACAATGACAGCCCTGAATGAATTTTCTGCTTTATCTTCTGTTTTTTACAAAGTCAGTGTCTTAAAATTTTTGTTGTTGTAGATTAAAAAGAAGCAATGATCTTAACTGCTGACAGTGCATCTAAAGGTGTTATTTCATTTAGCACCAAATGATATATCTAGTTATTTTAAGTTTATATAACAGAAATACATGATTTAAGTACCTAAAACTGCAACATAAAAAAACCAAAAACACCGCTCAAAGAAGAAAAAGTGGGAAAAAAAGGAAATATTATTTCTGAATGTTTTATGTTAAGTAACAAATATATAAAAATGAACCCAATATATAAAAATGAAGCAAAAACACTGCTATTATTTAATTCTGACAGGATCAAATATATGAAACACCAATATTCTACAACTTCTGGAATACCCACATTCCACAAGTGGGGAACAGCTTAAAAAAAATCCCTTTCTTAAAGAAAGAATGGCATTAAACAAACATAAGGGAATGACAGAAGACGGTATATACACACATAATCATACAGAATCACTCACTACTGTCATTATGTACCTATTTTTCTGGGTACTGTTTAATTGGAAAATCACCATTTTAATAACTCAGATTAAAGAGAACTCCAGACATACTACCTAGGACAGAAAACAGAAAGCATTCCAATTATAAAATATAGCAAATGAACCTATCTTTAAAAGATGCTGGACATTATCCAAGAAAGGCTGTTTGCTTAGAAATTTATAAAGGAGATGAAATAAGATTAGGAATGTGATGTTATCTATGCTCATAAATCTGTTACAAGTTAAATGATACCTGTTTCTTTTTGAAAAGTTGACTGCTCCCCGGTCCACAGTAGGAGTGCAATACCAGTCAAAAAGATTTCTTTTTCTTAAGCTGAAGTAAAACTGAGCTGGCTTCCAAGGGACCAATTAAGGAACTTATGCCTGGGCTATATGGGATTCTTTGGGGATTTGTAAATGTTTCCATTTTAGTTTTCCAGAGACAAAAATATAAAAAGGAAAAAATTAAAGAAGTGACCTGTGGTATTTGACTACTACTCTTCAAACTGGCTAATACAAGTTTTCAGTATTTAATTGATTTCTACCCTAAAAACTATTTACTGAGTTCAGTGGCTGATCTTCTATGATCATAAGGTCACTCCTCAACACATACATTATTTACCAAGTCACTAATGCAATGGTATTAGATGAGGTAAGAGAAGAATCTGATGCACTAGTTTTCACTTAAATGGGGCCATCCTTCAACATCAAGGACAGAAAACAGATGCACTTGAGTTTCTTTTATTTAGAAATATAGAATTAGCTCAAGGAATAGACAGAAATGAATCTTTCTGATAACTGATATCAGGAAAATACTTATCATCTTGCATCGTTACCATGACCTTGATTTGAGAGTTTTTCTATCGGTATGACATTAATTTCAGCTAACCTGTAAGAATTTTTCCCTTAGAATTTTTAAGTTTCTCGGGGCACCTGGATAGGTCAGTTGGTGGTTAAGCGTCTGCCTTCTGCTTAGGTCGTGATCTCAGGGTCCTGGGATCGAGCCCCACATCGGGCTCCCTGCTCAGCGGAGAGTCTGCTTCTCCCTCTGCTCATGCTCGCTCCCTCTCACTCTCTGATAAATAAAAAGTCTTAAAAAATAGAATTTATAAGTTTCTCAAAAGTTATATCAATCAGGGTAAAAATGTTTCTTATTCTCAGAAAGGTGTGCATGTGCATATATCAAAGGAAGGAAAAGTGATTGCCTTCCTGGTTTTTCCTACCTTCTGAAGTTTAAAAGTTAAATTTTAAGTATCTCACGAAGTCTGCAGTACAATCTAGTGAAATGCAAAAATAAATAAAAAAACTATTTTTCAAGTGAAGAAAATACTTCCAATTTATAAAACCATAAAATAACTGTCAGTAAATCTGATTAATGATGATAATAAGAAAGATAATTAGTAATGTATAAATTCATTTGAAGGAAAACTGTTTAAAATTGTGATTCTCAGATTTAGAGAGGAAAGGGCCTGGCTGTAAAATACTTCTCAAAATCGAAACTTACCCAAAACAATGGCATTATTCTCGCTCTAAATTGGATTAAATTCATATCAAACTTCAATGTGTAGGCGGTAAGGGGAGGTCAGAAAGTTGTCAATCTAGGGGTGCCTGGTTGGCTCAGTTGATTAAGCGTCCGACTCTTGATTTCAGCTCAGGTCATGAGATCAAGTCTTGCATCAGGCTGAGCATGGGAGCCTGCTTAAGATTCTCTCTCTCCCTCTGCCCCCACCCACACCGATCGCTCTAAAAAAAAAAGGTTGTCAATCTAGGATTGTAGGAAAAAATTCAGAAATAAAGCAAAAGCTGTAACCAAACACTTTTTATAGCAATGAGCGAGGTTCATACTAAATATTAACTGAGAGTTAATACTTACAAGGTAAGAATTGCTGGGCTAAGTAGGGGGACTGTTTTATTATGGTCTTCATTTTATCATTATTAAACCTAGGAAAAAAATAAGAGTGAAGACTTTAAAAATGTGATCACATTATTTAAATTAGAAAATTTTCAACTGGGGTAGATAATCAGTTTTCTGATATAGCACAATCACAGATTATAAACACCCAGCAGCATTTGTGTATTTTAGTCCAGAGTGTTATTAGTTTTTTAAATTCACTTTTCTATTACTATTACCTTCTCAAAGTTTAAAACTCAAATATGTAAGTGCAACTAAAACTCATACTTCAAGGTCTAACTTGGAACACACTGAGTTTCTAGAGGACATCATATAATTGCAGATATTTTAAGATAAATTCAAGATCATACTTCAAGATTGACTGGTCTCTCTCTCACGCACATAAATACACACATGTACACAAGTGCAAAATCTAAAAATCCATATATTGCCCAAGAATTCTACTGTAATAACAGTATAAATACAGAGCTTAAGTTGGAGTTTCAAATGCTTAAAGAAATGTCTGAAAATAATGTTATGATCTATACCCAAAACAAAATACTATTATGAAATTGCGTGAAAAATGGAATAGTAGTGATAAGAAAAATTGTTTCCAAGGTTGTCCTTTATTTACAAGAGTAGGAAGTATTAAAAACCAGTATGCAGGGGCGCCTGGGTGGCACAGTTGTTAACCGTCTGTCTTCAGTTCAGGTCATGATCCCAGGGTCCTGGGATCGAGCCCCGCATCAGGCTCCCTGCTCAGCGGGAAGCCTGCTTCTCCCTCTTCCACTCCCCCTGCTTGTGTTCCCTCTCTTGCTGTCTCTCTCTCTCTCTCTGTCAAATAAATAAATATTAAAAAAAAAAGCTAGTATACAAAGAAAGGAAACATTACAGCTTATCTTTAAAAATGAAAAAATTTAAAAATATCCTGACTTAAACTGGTTAGAATGTTTACTTTCTGTGGGCCATGACTGTAAGTTGTAGTTCTTACACCAACTAATGCTTAAGCACTTACTACAAGATACAGAATAGAGTAAGTAGAATAAACTCATCGATGCTTTTAATGGAGCATTCTAAGTACACATCTTATTGTAGAATATCTTCACCAAAATACAGAATATTTTTTGATATATTTGAAAAAATATTTCAAATCTATGGAAAAAAATCAAGACAATACCAAAATGAATCCCCATATCCTACCCCTGGCCCTCTGACTGAATTCTAATATTCTGCCATGCTTATTTTATGCGTCTTTTTTTAAGAAAAACAACAACAACAACAGCAATATAGTTGAGTCCTTTTTGTACCATACCCTGATCCCATTCTCCTCTTAACATAAAATCACAATCTTGATTTGGTATTTATTTCCTATGCATGCTTTTACACCACTACTATTATAAATTCAAGTGCTTAAAACATTTATCATTATTTTCAAGCTTTATTTAAATGTTATCATATACACACTTTATATAAATGCTTTCATACAATACATAACCTTTTGCGCTTGTTTTTGTTTGCTGAAGACATTCATTCATGATCATACACAGAGCTCTCACTTTAATAGCAGTATAATAAACAGTTTATCATATGACTATGCGAAAATTTGACATTCTCCTGTTGCTTAATGTTTACAGTGCTTTTGATTTTTTCCTATTAAAAATAAAAGTAAACGAGACTTTGCCATACATGTCTCAGTTTATTTAAAACATCTAGGAATGGAATTCTTGGGTTCAAGCCTATGTATATTCAATTTTACTCAGATAATGTCAGATGCTCCCATAAGGAGCATATGAAAAGTTCATTTTCTCCAATATTTGAAAGTACATTTAAGAAAAATAGCTACTATCTAAAGGAGTATTTTCAAAATTCTTAAGTGATCAAATCCTTCTGTTTTTATCAAGTATAGGTCTAACATAGGTATACTAAATGTTCTAAACAAAAGAAACTACAATTTTCCCCAAGGTACTTGCACAAAAATAAAGCTCTCATGATACAGATTTTCCTTATATGACTGAGGAAATACCAAGACTTAATCTAGAACTACTGTGGTAGAAATTTTAAGAGTCAGAATTAGTTACTGAGCTTAGATCCACAATGACCAAAGAGGGCAGGGAAGGGGGGAGCAGAAAATATAAATGGTTTATTACTGTGAAGAATCCTCCCCCATTTCATTCTGGGCAGTGCTCCTCACATGTGGTGCTTCTAAAAAAACTCACTTGGAGCTTGTAAAAAATACAAATTCCTGAGTCCCAGGGCTCCAGAGAATCTGATTCAGCAGGTCTGGTAAAATGCTTTATTCTAAGTTATTCTGGTACAGGTAGGTGGTCCATAGACACTTTATGTAGTAATTCATAGTAAAAAACAAGGTGTTTTAAATATAAAGGATTTTGTAACTCATTTAATTAAGACAGGCAGCTAATTAAAATGTTATCTGTTAAATCACAACAACATAAATTACATCAAACATCCTAGTATTAGCAAAAAAAAAAAGCAATTTCAATTTATGGTTGAATATGTTTGACTTCATGTTAGACAAGGTTTTAGGCTCATTTATTATTTCAGATAACTAAACACATACTACAACAAAGGTTGTTTTGATAGTATTAGGAGGAAATCCACATTCTGAGTTTGCTGTTATTGGTAATGGAAAACATTAAGAGTGGGAATGATTAGTTGTGATTTTAATGAAGGTGACCAAGGAAAAACAATGATTACCTTTTTAAAAGAATGCTACTGCAAATTTCAAGACTTTAAAATGGGACATTAGACTTATAAACTAAAATAAAATGTCATTTGTAGTTTCCTGCCTAGAATGCTACAAATGAAATCAGAACTATGAGAACAGCAATCTAATATTCACTTCCCTTTAACTACAACCTATTGTAATTTTATTTAGATACATAAGATGAGAAAAATGCAAAGATATTTAGGTTATGCAAATGTGGGCAGATTCAAGTTGTAAAAATAAAAAAAAACCCCTTTTGTATCATTTGATATTACAAAGCCCTATTTCCAAAAGATTTAGAATAATCTGAACCTCCAGATATATAAAGTTCAGATATACAACATTATTTTAATAGTCAGAAAAAGTAAAGACTTAATGAATTTCCAGCTGCAGCCTGCTTTGTCTTTAAGTACAACACTCAGCAGCATGGGGTATTCTTTTTTAGTTATAGTGAAATCAACAAGAATTTGGTCTTGTTTAGACTGGGCAATAAAACAAAGATAATAGAGGCTCAGAATATGGCTCCAAAGTGAAAGAAACACTCCTGTGTGGCCATAGTCAACTTTTCTTTTCTTACTCTAACACCTAACTTGTGTTATCAGTAACTAATAATTTTTTTCAATCTACCAGCTTAAAAGTAAAAAACATGAAACATACCATACATACTTCCAGAAGATGGTTTTCCATTCAAACAGATGGAATTAACGGATTCAAAATTAAATGAACTAAAATCACAGAGTAAATAATAGAAAATAATACAAAGTCTAAGAACTATAAGCAACTACTGTTTTCTTTATGCAGCTTTGGGAAGAAAGTACCTTTTTGTCAAAGAATGTATTCATTATACTATATACGGGTTATAATGACAGTTGAGCCCTTCCTACCTGGTCTGTAAAAGCTGGTGGGTGCAGGCTCCTTTGGCCACCATTATTGCATATTGATGCTATTTTGTACAACAGCTGACAAGCAGTAGCAATCTCCCAGCCCCTGCACCCAGCTGTAAGGAACAAGAACAAGGGCTGTGGTGATACTTGTTTATTCATTGTTGTTGCTACTGCTGCTGAAGCAGCAAGCTAAGAAAAGCATATGCAACTGACACAGAAGACAAAATGGTTCTAGTCCAACCTACCTAGCAGGTCGGCTTTCATCACTATATGATAAAATTTTCTAAGGAGAAATTTTTTCTTTAAAGTAGGATGGGAAAAAAAGAAGAAAAGACAAAATTAGTGTTTTGATCAGAAAGGGAATCTATAATGTATTTAAGGAAAAAAATTAATGACACATGTAATGATCTTCAGCTCCCAGTTTAAGTTTAGATTTAGAGTTAAAACTCTTCTGAGAAGAGTTTTAACCAGGTTTGGCATGAATTCATAAATTTGTATTATTGTTCCTATCCATTCTACTGGAAAGTAGTACCTAAACTTTAACCAAGAAATGAAATTATATTTTGCTTATAAAATGTTCCAGGCTCCCAAGTTCCACATATCTAATCATCACCATATGTTTGACATCAGACCCTATTAACAAAGAAATAAGATTTAGCCCATAAAAATTTAACAAAAACTCCAACTATTAAAAAAAATTCCCACATGTAATTTATCTACTTTAAATGTGTACTACAAAGCTAAAAACTTAGTAAGTACATAAGATCAATGATGAGTAACATAGAAATATTTATTCTGCCAAATTATCTTTAAATTTAAATGTGATGCTATTTATGGACTTATAACTTCAATTTTAAATGCAATCCTTATCTTTTAATACCTTAAGCAATTTTTGATTCTGAAAAATATTTAAAAAGTCAGAAAAATTAGGACATCTATAAATTATTTTTTAAAATGCTAGAATTGGCTTATAAGACTAAATAATATCTAGTCAAGAAGGCTAGATTTAGGATTTATTAAAATAAAAGTATAAAATACAGTAATATCAAAAACTCAGATCAAAATATTTTGGAAAAAAGGGGAAAAAACCAATCTTTTATTTTTATCAAAATTGCAAAAACGATTGTTTTGCTTAGCAGCAGTCCAAAAACAAATAATGCTAATAAAAATAAAAGAAATAATTCTGAGGATCACAGGATGACAAAATTACTTTTATTATGAAAGCCATAGAATGAAAAAACACTGACAGCAAATATCAAAAAAAGGATTTTTAAAAATTAAGACATTTACAAAACAGTAATAAATTAATAAACTATTAACCAGTGGATTAATCAGTCTTAGGAACTACATTTGAAACATGCTACAAGTTTCTCTTCCAAGTGACTCTAATCATGAAACAAGAAAGTAAAAGTAAGTCAAATCATATATGTTAATGAAATATCAAAAGTGTGGTTTGTGGTGCTAAGGACTGAATTTCTACTTCAAAATATTTATTGAAAAATTTAAATCATCTCATTAATTAATGCCTTTTGAAGATGCTTAGAAAATAAAATTCTGAAAAGAAAAAAACAGATTAAGTATATATTTTATTTGTTGGTCAAGAAACAACACAAAATACAATACAAAATTGCTTCGAACATTTAAAAAAAATTTTAAGAAAGTTAATTGTCTATTCTTTAATGAATCCTCAGCAACATTACAAAATCTCAATAAAGGAAGCTGTTACAGCTAAGAAATTGGTTAAAATATGTTGTCCTTATAAACTAGAATTATACATCAATGACAAATAATGAATAATTTCAAGTCCCTCCACATGTAGACATGTTAAATTACTTCTATTCTAGTTTAGCCAAAATATTCTTTCCCCATAAGAAAAACTATTTCAACAAAACAGGAATACTGACAGTATAACTGTATTTTAGGAACAATTAATAATTTTTCCTGAAAATGAATGTTATTTAACCCAGAAAGTCCATTTAACCAAAAATATAAATATTGCACAAATAAGAAGTCTATCAGTGAAAAAAACAACACCACAGTAAATCCTTTCCTCCAAATCCTGACATAATAAACTATTTATCAGGCTTAAGTTAGATATAATCAGGTTTGCAAATTTAAGTAGAAAATGTCCTTTAAGGGGTAGTTAAAGGCTAGCCAGTCACACATAGCAGTAAAAGCCTTTATTAACCTGTCTTCTAAAATAACACATACTACTAATTAGGTTAAAGTTTCTTACCCTGTAAGAACTGACCAAATACAAGAAAACTATTAATATCTGCATCAAGTCTCTTAGATGTTAAATTATTTAGGAAGCTAAAAATCTGGAAGTTTATAAGCCAGTGTACAGCTATAGAGGGATGATTTTATGATGCTAAATACTTGTGTTCAAGCAGTAAGTTTTGACAACTTCAAAGATCAAAAATCATAAACACCCTAAATTAGAAACAACTCTGTGGATTTATGTCTTTATTTAAAATATGAACTCAAAAGCTATCTCTCTTCCTCCATTTAACAGTAGGCTGGTGTGTAAAAGATATCTGGATTGAAAGTGATAAATTGAATCTAGTTTGTTTTTTTTTCCACATACTCAGAAACCATATTTTTCACTTTTCATCTTAACGTCTAATCTGAAAATCACTGGTTAAATCGGAGGGGGAAAGTTGTATTTATTTTCACCCTACTCAAACTCAGCTGCTTTTTCACAACATTCTCAAATCTAAGTTATGAAGACATTCTATAACTTATATTTACCTCAAATAGTACAGTGACACTTTACAATATGACACCAATACTTGAAACTTTACCCTTACATTAAACTGATTTCTATTAAATTTTAACATTTTATTTAACATTAACTCTGTTAATGGATTCACATTCTTGGATTATCTAATATCTAGTAATATCAAATATTAGTTTTTTAATATTTTGATATACATCTCAATGTTCAAACAGGCACTGGAGAATTTGAAAAAAACTGAACATTGTTTAAAGATACAAACAGTTCTATGACCACAATTACACTTCACTCTTAAAACTAAATAACATTTTTCTTATGAAAACAAATCTTTATCTCCTGTATCTTAAGTATATAAAGTAAATATTTTTAGGTGAAAAAAAATTTAAAGAAAAATTGTAGTATGCTTTATTTTAGTAGACACTTAAGCAAATAGTTTTTTTTTCAAAAAAACATTATGGTTAATACTTTATCATGTGACTAATATTTTTACCATGGAAAAATTAATCAATACTTAGTAATATTGTTCAATACATTCATTTACATTATACCAGATCACTATTTAGCAATCAAAATTTTTATTAGGTAAGTATCTGAAACTTTCAACTATAAAAATCAAAGAAAATAAATATACTAGAAAAATGGCTCTTCTGATAAAGTATTTTGAAGGTAAAAATAAGTTACTGGAAGTTCTGGCATTCTTCATTTTTAGAGTTTGCAATTTTTGATATGAATAATTTAAATATTTTATTCAGAGTACCTATGAGTAAGATACTAGTTTCTGCTTAAGAAAGTGGGTTTTTCAGTTTCAACCAAAATGCCACTTTTGGTTAGGATGGTATTTGGAATACTCTAAATTCTCTTAAAATAATCTCATTAATCTTATCTTATAGGCTCTACCTATCACTATACCTCTCAAAGAGCCAAGCACCAAATTCTATTTTAAATCTTCCATTTTAAGATGAAAAGTCCACTAGTTAATTCTTCTACATATATAACAGTGTAATAACCTTAAGAAAAATCACTATATGTACTTATTTTTAGAATAAATTCAGTTGGAATTGGACCTAATAAAACATGATGAGAATATCAATTATATTTAAAAATCTGCAGTTTTAATAAGCAAGAGAAGTCCACCTTGGCCACTTCACAGATTTCTATTAATAATAAATCTTTATTGATTTCAGCTCACTTAAAAGTTCTAGTTTTACTGTCTAGTCCAATTATATTGCAAAGATATAAAATAGTATGCTTTTAAAATTCATTAGTATACCTTAATCTCCTATCATGTTCCAATGCATTATGTGAGTGTTCAATCAAAGAAGTTAGGTTGTTCTCCAGAATTGGCTCTCTCCTAAAGGTCAAAACCTGCAATAAAAATGTCATGTATTATAGCATGAAGACACTCAACAGATTTCCGCCTCCTGTAGTTCCACAGCTGATCCCTGAAGACTGAGGTAAAATCTTCAAAATGACCCCAATCTTGCCTGTGTTCAAAGAAAATCTAACTTGAAAATAATGTTTTTAAGTAGAAATAACTTGATTAGAAACACCTGTGATATGCTTTATCATCTGAAGCCTCTTCAAATAAATCAGATTAATATGTTTCTGCTTTCATTTCTCTTTAGGGCATTCATTTTCAAAGTTGTGTGTGTGTGTGTAGGTAAGTGTTGGAGGACTGTTAAAGGGGACTCCATAAGGAATATATCAGAAATATAGTTTGTGCTTCTAAAACTCATGTTTGTGCTTCTAAAACTCATAAAATCCACAGTTAAAAAGACTATTCAAAGGACAGAGATAGATTTTTAACTACCTTTCTCCCTCAATCATCAAACATTTTGATGACAGAAATTACCATTATTAAGTTTAGTCTTCTGCCTTGCCCGAGTGAACAAATTATACTGATATTTCCAAATATTTTAAGACATTACAGTTCTAATAGAACAAAATTTACAATTAACTTTTTAAACAAAATATTTATAAGTAACAAGTGGATGACTTGTTAAGTGGATGGCCAATGGTTTTTACTATTTCCAAACAGACATGGTGTAATCAAATGTATACAAGTGGCTTCTTCATTTGTTTCACCTGAATCTTAATGATTTAGTGGCAATCAACTATCTAAAAATATAAAGTTAAATTACCAAAGGCTTATAACATACTATACGTTAACCATAATGCTCAGAGTTTTCTAGTTTTATTTAAGAATAGCTTAGGAAAAGAAATGAAAACCAAAAACCTTTAATCCTCTGCCGCCAAATATTTGATTGTTTAATGACAAACACTACACATATGTAACTCACAAACACCAATCCAAATACCATGACACTTTGAAAAATTAAAATCATTTCTACATAGTCTTCCTCAAAAGACACAAAGTTTTCTGTATTTGAGCACTCTGAAAATTAAGGTATCGTAACTTTAAAAATCACAGAAGGATAGTAGAAACCAGTACGTACTCCATGCCAAATGTTAAGTTTTTAAATAGTAGGGAAACAACAAATACTAGATGATAAAGAACAAAAGAGGTTCGGATATAAGACAAATATTAAACCAAATGTGTAAGATTATAAAGATGTAAAAAAACCCTGAAATAGTATAATTCGATGTCAAACCTATTACAAAATACAGTTTATTATTTATACTTAGAACCCAGTGCAAAGTCTTTCCAGTGCAAAGATTTTTTAGTGAAATAAGACAGGAATAAACCAAAGTATATTAAACTTCTCATAATTTGATAAAAAATGTTAAGAACAAAATTCATATATATATATTTAATATCAATTTCACTATTTGAAACTTGTCTTTGTAAAAGGAGATCCTAAAAAGAGACAGACAGAAGGGGGAAAAAGGCAAAAGAAAATCATTTCCCTATAAGAAAGCAATATTTATATGAAGGCTTTACAATTATTTGTATATGCAAACAAATAGGTAAACATGTATTAGTAATGTGATATTCTAAAACTGATGTTACTCTTATAATATTAAGACAATCACGACTTTAAAGTTCTAATACTATCATTTGTGAAAACTTAAAGCAAAAATGGCTTAATCTAATTTTCGACACTTATTTGAAAGAAAGTGGTGGTTATTACTATTTCCTTTGGTCTTAAAGAGATTTGGGGCTACCAAATTTCAGCAAGTCATAGTTTGAGCTTAATTACATGCCAAAATTAGTTGCCTGGCCAAAGTGTTTCTAAGTTTGTTGAACAAAAATTAATAATAAGAAATAAAACTACATGTAAATACTCTAGTATGACAATTCTAAGAAGTGTTTTCTAGTTATAAGACCAATAATGTTTCTTCTAAAAAAGGGTTAAAAAAAATCAGTGTGGGAATTATTAAGCTTCACTAAACAAAAGGAAAAGACAAGAGCAAATTTTAGGCCACTAATTTTTTTAAATGAGATAAATTTTTATAGAATTAAATTTCAAAATTGTGTGTCTTATTAATTGGAGAAAACTTATGTATCATGTAGAAGAAATATCTAATACAGTCTCTGGGCATTTAATTTTTCTTTCTGTAAACCAAATTAACTGAACAATATCAGTATTTCTGGATGGAAGTATAGTGTGACATTCTGAATAGTTACTGCATACCAATAAACACAAATGTGTATTTATATACATCTTCACAAAACAAAAACCAAACAAAAATGTAGTACACAAAGCATGATGAAACAGGGGATCCAGAATACGAAAGCTATTTTGAAATTTTCATCCTTAGTTCCAGTTCTTGATAACGTTAAAAGTGTTATTAATCTGATTACAAAAAATGCGGTGTTACATGCAAACACCTGAGGCTACATTTTGTAAATGTACAACTAAGACAAGTTAACAGCACTAAAACAAAGTCTAAAACTGCACTTTTATTTGAGGTTTTAAAAATACTAGGAAAGGCAAACAAATGAAAATCAATGCTACCAGGAAGACTAGCACCTTACCTTCTCTAGTTCCCTCTCCCTCACATTATATAAACATAGCTTTTAAAAAGAGTAGAGCTACTGTAGCAACACCTTTCCTCACCATTGTTTTCCAGTGGTATGACTTTTATAGTCCTCACAATAGAAAATGAATTATAATTATCAATTTCCACAGAGTAATATGGATAATACACATAATAAAATACATCTGTTGGATCTCACGCCTACATGCCCACAATCTAAAAACCCAAATCTTCCTCTTATCTAGCATCACATAAAAGGGAAAATATTTTGAATGCTGTGGATTTTATTTAGGTGCTAGTGCATTCTCAAGCTTTAAGTGCAGTATTTTAAATAAAGGAATTTTCACTTTTTAAAAAAATGGCTTATTAAACAAAACAATCCTTCACCATCACCCCTCAAAACAAACAAAAAACCCCATAAACCAAAGTACTAAAAAAGTATGGTTAAATTTAACCAGCCTGGTGGAATTTAAAGCCTTCCCCCACCCCACCCTCAAAACTCTACGTCACATAATAATTTGAATGAAAATTAAAACACAAAACCCCAAATAACAGTGAAAAAGTAAAACCCACTAGATCTGGTATCACAGGTAAGATTACATTTACAATAGAAATGGGGTCTCCTACAACTTCATTAAGTCAAATTTTATAGAAAGGATAATTAGCACCTTTCATGAAATTTTCATGAGATGCTTCAAAATAAACAGCTTTGAAAAAAGGTAATGAACAAAGATTCTGTAATTGCAATTCCTGTTATAAAGGCAATACAAAATAGTATGATTTATAAATTCAGCTATTCCACTCAATATAAATTATATTTATAGCCCTAAAGAGATTTATAGAAGTAGTGGGATCTTTTCATTTGAGTATTTTCTAACAATGCATATTTGATCTAAATGTGAGAATATAAACTGTAAGTTTCAAAATTTCAACTGCTATTCATAAAAGAGCATTAATTTCTATTAAATTAAAAAAAATCTTTAAAAAAGCATCTACAGCTATCTTATTTATCACTGAGTTTACCGATTTTCTTTGAAAACCACACCCGCCTTTTATCAAGATGCAATTAAACGGAATGACAAGCTTGGTAATAAATAGAAATATATTGACTGCTGTCTCAAGCAACATTAAACAAAAATCAACTGAAAACCAACCAAGTAAGACACAACACACCTACACTGTTGTATGCAATATATTTCTTCACAGTGAATTTATCAAAGGAATGAAATCATACATAGGCACCTGTGCATACTTACCTGTTGTACTGTATAATTAAGCAACGTAAATTTCTTGTAAATTAAGTTTTAAGTCCACAGCAATGGCTGAATTAGCAAAATCCATGTATTTTAAGTTAGATGTGAAAAAAAATTTAAATACACCAATTTTTATGAACAATGTGGAGAAGCTCATTCCTAAGAAAATTAAAGTTTCTTTTCATCAAAATAAAAGAAACAATTCTCCCGTAATCTGCATCGAATATGTAATTTAAGCTGAAAAATTTTTGTTAAAGAAATAAAAAACCTAGATCGTACAGTTTTTAACCAAAAGGGAACAGGGGCAAATACATAAAAGTCTTGCAATTTCAGCCAGCAGAATTACATTTTTTAAGAAAACTGCCTCCTCAGTTTTACTTTTAATATACATTTCAGAATCATTCGGAAGTCCTTTATGGAAGAAAAAAATATTAAATCCCAGCTTCCCCCCTCCCAATCCCCGTCTTAACGTTTCCTATTTCCGTGGTTCTCTAAAAGTAAAATTTTTCGGAAAGTCGAGAATTGTAATCTAGTGTTCAACATTCAAACCCCCTCCAGTCCCGCTCTCTTCCAGCCAATCAGGGGGGGTAACAAGTCCGGTGTTTTGGGAACTCCGTTAGATAAAATTTGAAAAACATCACATTGCGCTCTCCTATTCTCTTCGGGGACAGATTCTAAATGAGGGCGGGTCCTCTAGTCTTTATAGAAATAAGAAATCGATCAATTGTTACATCAATTCCAGGAGGAAAAACTCTTCAGGCAGGTGGTCCTAAAGAGTGTGAGATTGCGGTTCCCAGAAAGCGTTATTCCTCTTTGCGAACAATTGAATAGCTGCTGCAAAACCCATCTCCTGCACGTTCGCAACCCAAAGCCGCGCACCCCACACGCAAAACACCACACCAGGAAAGGGTTAATCAGTGGTGCCTTCAGCGCCGAAAAAGACACAAAACCTAATATATCTCTAATGAGGAATTTTTACAAAGGCCATTATTTATAAAGTACTACTTAAAGTTAAAGCCGTCACTGGCCCAAATCATGCAAGAGTTGTCGACTAAGAATTGGTAGAAACTATGAGGATAAAAAAATCACTAAAGGGAAAGACAAATAACAGCTCTCTTCCCTCCGCCTCAGAGTCAAGAGAGTTCCCGAGAAAAGGTGGGGATTGCAAAATTACCGTTAAGTTGTCCGGGCTAAGACTTTTCGGGAGGAAAACATCAATAGTTTCACAGATTGCTTTTATCCTTGCGACATGTTTCAAAGACTGGAGAAGGAAAAAGTCCTCTAAGAAAAGTGCAACTGGGTGAAGGAAATTGCAAGCTCGAAACCCTGTCTCCCCCCGGCCCCTCCCCGAAAAAAACAACACCGTGAGAGCAAATGACAAAAATCCCGGGCAAAAAGCGAAAGTCCAGCATCTTTCCTAGGAGCCCGCTAAAACCTCAAAAGTCTGCCCCCGCCCTATCTCACCCAAATTGGAAAAGCCAGACACCGTCAGGGTTACCCCTGCCGGGACCGAGGAGCGCAGAGCGGGAGGGCTACGTTGTGAAACTCACATGCCTAGGGCACCTCACGCTTCAGCATCAAGCACAATATACAGTGCTGGGTCCCGCGGGCGGTAAGTCCGCACAACGGACTGGAGGCACCCGCCACTCCGGGTTAATTTTCTGCCGACCTTAAGTTTCATGTCACCAGAAGACGGTAGTCAGCGGGCCGGGAAAACTGCGATAAAAGACGGCTCGGTTCGGCAAATGGGGGAGGGGACGCTCGTCCCCCTCCTCCTGTCAAGAGGCCGCGGCCTGCGGAGCCCAGCCGCGCCCCGGGCCCGGCCCCGGGCGGGGGGTCCGGCTGACAGATCCGCTGGGCGGCGGCTGCTCCGCCGCAGCCCGTCCGCGTCCCGCTCAAACTGCAACTCCCCTCCCCCCACGCCCCCGTCTCTCCGCGCTCCCGCCACATTCCGCCCGCCGCCGCCCACTCCCAGGCACCCAATTACCCCTAACCCCATCTCCTCGCATTTTTAGCCATTCAAATGAGAGCGGACCCAGTGCCCACTCCCTGCACCCCATCGCCTGACGGTCCCACCGCTGCCACCTCCCAGGTCCCACTATTACTTCTTCAGGTTCTTACCGTCTGCGCCAACCCCGGCGAAGCCCCACGGACTGCCCTTTGCTCGAAGTAATTTTTGGCGATTTTTTTAGTGATTTTTCGGCGGAGTCCTCGTAGCGCTATAATCTCGGACAGGTTATCCCGTCTCTCCCACTAGATTGATGAGATCAGGCATCACTCGAAAATGGCGCCGAAAGCGCTGAGGCTCCTCATTCAAATTCGTTAGAGCCAACCCCGCCGCCCCGGGGCATGCCGGGAACGCGGGCTGCCTCCACAGCTGTCAATACCGCCTCCGAACCCTTCTCCAGCTTTCCCGACACTTCTGCTCATGCGCAAACTCCTACCCCAACCTCCGCGCCTTGAACATGCGCAGAATCGTCGCTGTTCGCCGCTCTCACTTCGTTTCCTCAATCTCACTCCTCCGACCTCCTCTCTTGCGCGTGCGTGCAGCTCCTTTGCTCAGCCGCGGACGTGGAGGAACCGTGCGACTGTGGGCCCGGGGGTCCATAGATGACATGTCAGTCGATAGGTATTATTCTACTGTTCGAGGAAAACAAATAAGGTGCAGCTTAGACGAAAAGAAAAGCGTTTTATTGCCAGTGTCTAAACTCCTAACAACGGAATGTGTCTCTAAGACCTTCTGTATGGATACACGTGTGCTTAAAAACAGCCCCGCCTGTGCGTATAGCACTTGCTGTGTCAACGCTTTACAGGAGCTATTGCACTTAAGCCTCAGAACAACTTTATGAGGTAGGTACTGTTATTATTATCGGTTTGCAGACCAGGAAAGGAAGGCTCAGAGACTACTAAGTAATATGCCTTAGGAGACACAGGTAGCAAGCACGTGGATGAGTCCGCATCTGTCAGATTCTGGAACATGGGCCATTCTCTATCTTACTGTGCGATGCAACCTGAGCACACACAGGAGGCGTGGTTTCCCCTGCTCAACAATTGTGTGTGTCGTGTGTGCGGTGTATGCGTTCGCGCGCGTCTGGAGTTAAGGATTACTTCAGTGCGTTGGAGCTCTTCTTCCCGGTTCTAGGCTGCCTGTTACGAAGGCACTTTCATCCAGTCCAGTTTCTCTCACTGTCTCACTTGTTCTTAAATGTTCTGCTGTTTTGGAGAGGTGAATGGGGAGTCTTTGGCCATCACTTAGTGTGTGTGTGTGTGTGTGTGTGTGTGTCTTTTAAGGGTGGTAAGGGAACCGAAACTACCAAAGACGGGTTTCCATTGTGCGACACATTAATAAAATAATAGTAGCCAGATATCACATACTGACTGTACTCTCAGTACGGGTACGGTTCAAAATAAACGCTTTACGGATTGGTGATGTTTGCTGCTCACAACAGCCCTATTAAGAAGGTATTATCGTCATTTTACACATGAGGACATCCGAGACTCAGATTAAGAAATGTGCCCCTAAATCTTAAAACTAGTAAGTATAAGCACAAGACCTAGGCAGATCTGTGGTCACCTTCAAAAACTGGACGCTAAGATATGACAATAAATGACGATAAAGTTGTCAGTATTTTAACACCTTCCTTAAAAACCTCTTTTAATCATTCATATGCTTGGGAGAGTTATCCTACCCGCCACCAGGCTAGTTAAGATGAAAATGAAAACAAAACCAGTGCCATTGATTCTAAATTATTATATTTTAAGATTATTTTTGGTTACTTTTTTTCCTGATCCCAAGTTATAATACATTTTCTAAAGAATCCAACAATTTAAAATCTGGGGTATTGCTACATTTTTTCCCAGTTTTTGTTGCAAAACAACTTGTGATAGACATAACTGTAGGAGTGTACAAAAACATATCATTGTGAGGGTTAAAGAAGACGATGGATATTGAAAGTGCCTGACGTACTAAGAAGTAAGGAAATGGGAGAAGGCTAGCATGATTTGCATTACTGAGGTAGAATTAGAAAAGAAATGGATTTTAATAATTTGAGATCATCAAGAAGTAACATTGCAGAGTAGTGTTTGTCTTACATCTCTATGGTTCTTTTGTGCACTGGTTAAGTGCGTGGACTCTGGAACCAAACTGCCTGGATTTGGATCTCGGCTCTGTTACTAACTAGCTTTGTGACCCTATGTGAGTTACTTTTTCTCAGTTTGCTCTTTTATTATCTCACTGGGTTGTAAGGATGTAAATGAGCTAATATAGTAAAGGCATTTGAACAGTGTTTGGTTTATTAGTAGTAAATGTTAGCTATTGTGACTCATTAACACTGACCTTTTTAAAACAACTTCTTGTGTTTTAAAAAGTTTTAAGTTAACACCATTAGGAGTTAAGTATTTGGATTCAAAAGTCCCTTAAAATGATAAATCAGCCTGACAAATTATTTTCGCCAAATATGAGTAATGGTTTCTGCCAGATGAATAAGGATGTTAAATTTAAGTCTTACCATTTCAAAAGAATATGCATATGGAAATGGAATAGTTTTATTGCTTTTTCTAATTATTAAAATTAAGGGGGAGAAGGGAAAATCAGGCCAGTCTAAAATATAAATTAAAATATAAAGTAAAAACTATCCAAATTTCTGTCATCCAGAGATAAATACATATTCTTTGTTCTTTAAAAATGTATCTGTGGTGAGAACCAGCTAGTAGTAATCTGAATAAGTGGTATATTTGGGGAACTTATTTGCACAATTGTACTTGAACTTCATGAACTGGTAAATTTTTGATCTAGTCCCCTTTTAGATATATTCTGTCAAGAGAATTCTAAAGTGATGATGTTGTTGGTAAATAATATTTACTGAGTTCCTACTATGTGTCAGGTAGGCCTGTATGTGCATTTTCCCCTTGAATCCTCATAGTAACACTTGAGGTTGGTGTAATCTCCATTTTGCACAGACTAAAGTTTATATGGAGGTCACTTGTAGAAAAGTTAAGTCCTGTTTTATTTAAAATACTATTCAATAAACCAAAACCCTTTATAAATCTTCTCAATTCACCAAAATGGGAGAAAACAAAATCGAGTAACATGGTTCCCATGCCTGAACAAAAAGCCCAATTGGAAAAAATGTTTTGAAAACCAAGAAGTTTATGTTGTGACCACAAGGGGGTGCAAATAATTGAGCTGAATTTTAAAGGGGGAAAAAGTGTTTTTTACTTCAGATGATCAAATTCACAGGTAAAAACTGGTAAGAATACCTTCTCCAAACTTTAATACTCCACATAGTTACGTACTTTATGAAAAAAAGAAATCAATTATTTAGGTACTCAATTAGGGCAGAAGTTTTCAGCTTTCATCTTCAACATGGTGAAGAATTCATCAGCCCTACCCCCACTCCTTTCCACCCAGCCCATTTGTGTCTCTGCATACTCTACTTGTCATAACAGTACAACTAAAGTCATAATTTAAAATCTGAGGTTTTACTTGGAAACTGGAATGCAATCACCAGCAAACAAATGGTAAATATGGGTAGTGTGGAGAACAGAGGTTTTGTAATTTCAATGCTTTCTTTCCCTCCTGCTGTTTCTAACAGAGTAAGCTACAACTGATGGAATGTTGGCTTCAACATATTGACTTATTTAGATAAAACTGTGAAAGCTATAGGTCTCTTCATCTTTTACAAAAGAATGAAGACTCTTGAAAACATTTTGAACAGTAACTTGAAAACAGTATACACTGGAGAATGTTTTAAAGACAATTTGCTTAGATGGGTTTTAAAGTAACTTTTATTTTCTTGTTGGTCTTGTTTCTCCAAGGTGGACTTAATTCTTAAAAAATCTTTTTACTTAGAAATAATTTAAAATTGGCTTAGTCGGTTAAGAGTCCCATTCATGATTTTGGCTCAGGTCATGATCTCATGGGTCCTGGGATCCAGTGGGGAGTCTACTTGAGATTCTCTCCCTTTGCCCCTCCCCCCACACTCGCCCAGGCTCTCTCTCTCAAATAAATAAATCTTTAAAAAAGGAAGTAATTTAAAATTTACAAAAAATTGCAAAAATAAAAATAGTTCAAAGAACATCCTTATCATTTGCTTGCTCTTGTGCAAGGTCTCTCTCTCGCCACATACATGTATACTTAAATACATTTTTTTCTGAACTATTTGAGGTTAAGTTACATACATTTTGGCCTGTCACCCATGAATATTTAAGAGTGTATTTCCTATCAATTCATAAATTTACATTGAAATAATACTTCAATCTACCACCATATTCCAGTTTTGTAGCTTGACCCTTATTAGCATTTACCCCTCCAGTATAGGAGCCAGTCTGGGGTCAGGTAATACATTTAGATGTCATGACTCTTTAGCTTTCTTTACTTTGGGACATTTCCAGCCTTTACCTTTTATGACCTGGACATTTTTAAAGAATTTTTAAAGAATATAGCTTTTCACTCCACTGCATTTTTTTTTTTTTTAAGATTTATTTACTTGAGAGAGAGAGGGAACGCCAGAGTGGGAGGAGTGGCACGAGGGAGAGGGAGAGAAGCAGACTCCCCGCTGAGCACGGAGCCCAAGGCTGATGATCTCACAACTCTGGGGCCATGACCTGAGCTGGATTAACTGTGGGAGCCATCCGGGCACCCCTCCACCACTCTTTTTAATAAAATGTTCCTTATTTTGTTTTTGTCTGATGTTTCCTCATGATTAAATTGGGGTTATATATATTCTCAACCGGACTATTACACAGGTGATAGATGTGTCCTTTGTAGGGTATCACTTCTGGAAGCACATGCTCCATCTGTCCCTCCTTGGTGATATTAGTTTTTTTTTTTTTTTTAAGGTTTTATTTATTTATTTGACAGAGAGAGACACAGCAAGAGAGGGAACACAGCAGGGGGAGTGGGAGAGGGAGAAGCAGGCTCTCCGCGGAGCAGGGAGCCCGATGTGGGGCTTGATCCCAGGATGCTAGGATCATGACCTGAGCTGAAGGCAGATGCTTAACGACTGAGCCACCCAGGCGCCCCAGGTGATATTAGTTTTGATCACCTGGTCCATATGTGGACTGAATCTTCCATTGTATAGCTACTGTTTTTTTTTTTTCTTCCCAGCAATTAAAAAGCAAATTGTGGGGAAACATTTGAAGATACATCCTGCTCATCATCAAAATTCCCATTTAAATTTAGCATCAATTATTGCTGATATTTTTTGCCATTATGGTTGCAAAATGATTCAACAAATCTAGTACTGTCTCCACATCTACCAAGTCAGTCCATAGCATTCTACTGTGAACAAAGAGCCCTTTCTTCTCTATTATCTGCATTAACTTATGAATTCCTGTTTTTCCATTCTGTATTTGCTTTGATTTCTTGAGTTCTAGCTATATTTAGATATGTATATTTTGTACACTTTTTAAAAATGAATCACTTGAAGGTAAGTTGTTGTGTCACGACCTTTCACCTCTAAAATATTTAAGTCTATATTTAATTATTTTGTTATTTACATTGTCCCAGATTAAGCTAGTGGGAGCACTTTTAGTCTGGGTACTATGTTTTTGTGATATGCCTATATCTTTTTTTTTTTTGAGCACTTCCTTACTTTCTGGTATAATAAGATGTTCCATGTTCATCTTGTCCTTACTCTGTCCCGGCCTTGGAATTAGACTTTTCTCTAAGGAGCCCTGTTTCCTGTTAGTACAGAATGGTATTAGAGACCAAGGCTAGGTATGCTCTTGCTAATGAAGTGTTTCTGCTTCTTGGATCTTTCATAAGACTGAACTAGGAAATATATACATACATATAGAATATTTATATACACAAACAAAAATGTACATACATACAAATGTGCATACACTTACATATATACGTTAATGATATGGGCTTAATTTTAAATTATCTTCATTATAATTATAATTGAGAAGATACCATGGCAACATTTGTAAAATTCTTAATAAAGGCAACAAAATCACAATCCACACAAACCACTCATACAATTTTCATGTTTCCTTTTAGTCACTATCTATACATATAATTTTAAAGGGTCATAGTGTGAAATCAGTTTTGTCTTTTTCCACTTTAACATGTCGTTAGCATCTGTGAGTTACTGTATCATTTTATAATCTTCATTCTAAATTGCTACAGGTCATTCAGCAGATTCTACCATTCTTCTATTGTTGGACATTTAAGTTGTTTCTAATATTTTGCTATTACAAATAATTCTGAAGTGGACATTTTTATGCATATGCCTTTTCTAATGACCTTCTTATTTATTTGCTTATTTATTGGAAGATTTCCCAGAAGTGGGAATACCAGTTCCCACAGGTAGGTATGTTTTAATGGGTTTGATATGTTTTGGCACACACATGTAATCAAACAATTACCAAAGCCCAAACCAGGGTTGGATATATAGAGATGAAAAATATGTAGTCCCTGCTAGGAAGAAACTGAAAGCCTAATGGAAGATAGATAAATTCTCTAAAAATGACAATTAGAGAAATAATAGACAAAAGAGCATTTAAACTAGGTTAGGAATAAGTGGCTCAGGAAAGCTTTTCAGTAGTAGAGCTATATCTTGAGGGATACCTTAACGGAACCTTAAAGGACTGGGATTATTCCAGTGTGAAAGAGAGAGTAGAAATAAGCCATAGAAAGCATTTTAAACATAATCACTGGATTGTAAGAAAACAAGTCAGGAAGAACCTGCATGTTCAGGAAAATTCAGGTAGTTTATATGATTTGTTGCTACATGTCTTTGGAGGAGTTGAGAAAGTTTAGCCTGATCAAGTGGATAGAGGTAATCATGAAGGGTCTTGCATGTCACCTTTATAAAATGCACTTAAAAAATCTCAAACCAGTAAGTAATATGATCAGATATATATTTTAGAAACTCACTTTAAGAAGGATACTGGAGGGATGCCTGGGGGGCTCAGTTGGTTAAGCATCTGCCTTCGGCTCACGTCAAGATCCCAGGGTCCTGGAATCGAGTCCTGAATTGGGCTCCTTGCTCAGTGGGGAGCCTGCTTTTCCCTCTGCCTGTCAATCCCCCTGGTTGTGCTCTTTCTCTCTCTTCCTCTGTGACAAATAAATAAATAAAATCTTAAAAAAAAATCCAAGGATCCTGGAGAACAGATTAGAAAATGTGAGAGCAGTGGTTGAGGCCTTAAGAGGCTATTGTAGTATCCCGGCAAGCAATAAAGAGTACTTGAACTAAAGAAGTAGAAATGGGAATGAAATGAAGTATGAAAGGGATTGAATTTATTTATTCAGTATTAATATGTAGGTATTTCCAGGTAACTAGCACATGCAAAGTGTCATGTATTGTGCAAGGTACTGAGCATATTAGTCACTGCTTCTCATAGTCTAGTGAGAGAAACAATGTTTAAGTTAATAGTTACACAAATTACAACTGTGATAAGTACTGTACCAGAAAAATACAAATGCAATGAAAGCATACACCATGGGGACCTAACACTGTAGGTTTAAGTAAGGCCTTCCTAAGGTGGGACAGTTAAGCGGAGACTTAGGAATTAGCCAGGCCAAAAAGAAAGGAAGAACATTCTAAGCAAAGGAAGAGTGTATATTAACATCCTGAGCAGGAAAGACTGGTAAATTCAATGCCCATATGGCTAGAGCAGAGTAAGAATGGAAAAAGTTGGAAGGTAAGACTACAGAGAAGGTTGGTTTGTTTGTTTGTTTGTTTGTTTATTTATTTAAAGAATTTGTTTATCTGACAGAGAGAGACACAGCGACAGAGGGAACACAAGCAGGGGGAGTGGGAGAGGGAGAAGCAGGCTCCTGGCTGAGCAGGGAGCCCGATGTGGGGCTTAATCCCAGGACTCCGGGATCATGACCTGAGCCGAAGGCAGACACTTAACGACTGAGCCACCCAGGCGCCCCTACAGAGAAGGTTTAAACAAACAAAATTTGTTTATGGAGAAGAGAGGAGGAGATACGTCACAGGACTCCTAGGTTTCTGGTGTGGGCATGAGTGGCTGTCGGTGCCATTTCCTGAGATAAGGAAACTAGAACAGGTTTGATGGATTTTGATATATGAAGTATTGATTCTGAGATGCCTGGTGGGTTAAGTACATCCTCCCATCCTCACTTTACAGATAACTAGATAGTAGGATTGGATTTTGATTTAGACGTCTGGAATTTAGGGGAAAGGTCTGGTTTGCATGTTGTCTATAGATTTACTAGTTGACCAGTCATAGATGGTAGTTTAACCTATGGGCTTGGATGAGGTCACTGAGATATATAGAGTGATAAAAAGGGTCACAGAATCTCAGAGAACATTGGTAGCTACACAAAAAATAAATACAAAGGGAAAAATTCACTATTAATACAAAAGACACATGACAAACTGAAAAATGTTTTTAACTTATAAAGCAGATAATGGGTTAATATCCTCAATGTACAGAGATAAGTCTATAAGAAAAAGAGAACCATTAACAAATACACAGTTAACAAAAGAAGGAAAACAAACACAAAAAGCTTAAGGAATATTTGAAAAAGCAAAACCTGAAAGTGAAAGTAAAGAAATTTGCAAGTTTTCACCATCTATCTCATTTTTATTGATTTACTTTTTAAAATCAATAATTGAGGACATTGTTAAGAGACTGGAGGGTGCTGATGGACTGATGGATCACATAATTCTTAAAAATCTATTTTTTAAAGCACTTGCTTCTCTTGTTCATAAAAATTTAGATCCCACTTGTTAGCATGACTTTAGTGCAGAATTTGAGAGAGATGGAGAATCCAACTGGATGATCTTAAGGTATCCAGAGATATGCAAAATTAACTAAGTAGTAATGAAAATTAGCTACAGTCTTAGTGGTACATGGAAGAATTAAGTTATGTGTAATTTGAATCTGGTTTATATGTCTGTAAGGTCACCTCTTTTGGGGGGCTCTGATAATTAACTTCAGTGCCTGGGATGGTAACCCTAACTTGCTTGAGTTGACAGTTTTTACCAGTAAGTCATAGTTTTAGCCTCAGGAAGATATAAATTAAATGTAGAATAATTTAATAAATCAGGCATATACTACTATAGCTTAGGTAGGAATGATCTATGTATTTTAAGTTCTTGTAATGTTTAAGAAAATTAGGCAAATATCAGTTTATTTCAATTAAAAAATAGTATTATGGGTGAGTATTATGGAAGTAGAACAGATTCATACATAGCATTTTCAACTCTGACTTAAGGTTATAGAAGTATAAGGGTTTTTTCCCTCCATATGAATAATTGTTTTACTTCCATATTCTTGAGCACAGATTATGAGACTGATCTAAAATTCATTTACAATTAATAATGGTTAATATTTACTGAAGAAGTCTGAGCTCTCCTCACTCCCTTTACCAATAAGGATACCTGGAAAAGGATAAACCCACTTATTTCAGTTACCTACTTTCTAACAAATTCGTGTGAACATGCTGCTTTTAGATGAAATATTAAATAGAATGTTTTGGAATGTTGTTTTATTAAAATAATAGCTTTGGAGTCATAAAGTCTTAGTAGTTAAAACATGTCTCTTTGTAACCACTACCCATTGTCAAAGTGCCCCATGCAGCTACTGAGAATAAATTAATTCCCATCTATGTGTGATAACCTTTTAAATATGACTACTACTGGGGCACCTGGCTGGCTCAGTTGGAAGAGCGAGAGACTCTTAATCTCAGAGTCATGAGTTCTACATGTTGGGTGTAGACATTACTAAAAAAAAAAAAAAAATTAAAAAAAAATATGATCACTATTACGTTCAGCCATGAAGACAACTGAATCACGGCCCTCCAAAGATCCTTAGTTTCCTTAGTGGCTCTGTGATTTTAAACCCTTCACCATCTTGGCTTCCTTCTGGTTATGCTCCAGTTTAACGGGGCCCCTCTCAAAAAGTGACACACCCAGAACGGTAAATCATATACCATATATGGTCTGAAATATACCAAGTGTTAGTTAACTTTTTGTCCTAGCCATTAAAATGTCTTAAATTAAATTCAAGATAATAAAATTTAAGATAATAAAAAGGACTGGTAAATAATAGAAATGGATCTATTGATCCTTTGTCAAAAGAAAATTGAAGGGTTTTAATAAAATAAACTTCACATTGAGTAAAAACTTTTAAAAATTATAACTCATGACCTTCTCAGAGACTTTGTTGATTTGGGGCGAGCCTTGTCCTGGAAGTTGAGAAGAACAGAGAGCCAGGAACCTATGATCATTCATTTCTTACTTATTTTTAGTAAACAGAAGTAAAATTGAGACCCTCTGGTCTTTAGGAGATGTGACTGAGAATGTGTGATGAGTTCTTTATGACAGTTGAGCTTCATGCTACATTTCTATTCTTCATATGTAAAAAAATTATTTCTTTCATGTAGCACAAATCTGTAGGGAAATGAGAATAAAATATAGCACATTCTTTTTTGGCAAAGAAATGCTTATGTGTTTAAAACAAATTAACTTTTTAAGGCAGCTCTGAAGAAGTAATTTATTTTAAATAGGTGAACAGTTTACAGCTCTTGTGGGAACACTTTTTCCCCACTTTTCTTCATCATAGGATTAGGCCCTATGTTTTTAAATTAAGTCCTTTAATTTTTGCTGTTAACATTTAATTTACTTGATGACCCTATACTATTAACTTTTGACCCAGTGAACCCAGGATGGTATATACAATGCATATACCTAATTTTAAGAAAACTCTTAAAGAAAAATAAGTGGTTTGAATATCATACATACTAATTTTTTCCCCTTTTGGGAGGATGTATTTTATAAGCACAGGGTTTTCTTTAACAATTAGATATTTATGCCATTGGCAAAACAACCCAAAGCTCATGTGACTTTACTGCAATATTTTTAATAACTGCAAAACTACTAATATATTATGGTGGATACACAACTTTTCCTGACAAGAAATTCTTATAGCATATGCTCAAACCTAATGATCCTCCCATCTACCTTTATTTATACACATATTTCCTTTAAAAGGAAAGGAATATAAAATTGAAAGTTCCTAAAGTTTAATCCTTTAGATGTAAAAAATGTTAGTAATACAGTTGTTAATTACGATAAGTTCAAAGCTTCTTGTAAATCACTCGATGTAAAAATACTTTTATTTGCCCTTGGGACACTAGACCTGTGGACTCACTTTTGAACGTCCCCTGGCCCCCAGTTATAAAATACATCATGTGTATTAAAGAATACTGAAAAAAATCAGGAATGATTTGGAAGGCATTGCTTCAGAAGGCCCCTTAACAATATACCACTTTTCTCTCTCTCCCAATTGACAAAGGAAGACTGTATTTGTCTTTCGTGTCTTGGTATTATTGAATTTCATTCATTTAGCATTATTAAATACTATACTTTGTTTTTCTTCTTCAGGAAAATTGCAGTTTGTATCTTGTGGAATAGATGGTTCCATCTTTCAGGCATTAGAAAGCAAAGTGGAAAAGATTTGGGGAGGCAGTGGGACCCCTCTGATCTACCTATGCCACACTAACTACAAGGGTGGCCGTGGGGGTGCATTCACTTTCATAATTTTGGAAGCATGGATAGGTTGAGTGCTGTTAAAGACAGTAGAATAGGAATGAAAGGAAGCTCAGTTTATAGGGAAAACTCAGTTTGTTAGTTTATGTAATTCCTAACGTGGTCTATGTGTATAGGTATGTGTGTGGTATATGTTTTAAAGAAATCCTGGTGAACTAACAAGGTATGAAATTGTATTTTGTTATATAAAAATATGGATCCTACTATTTATTGACCTTTTAATTTGCAGCTTAATGATTATTATGATTATCTTTAAGTGTGCCATGTTTACCTTATTCAAAAGTGAACAGATAGTAAAGCAACAACTGCTGTGTGATTAAAAACTTAGGTATGGGGGTATAAACAAGGTTTCTGATCTCTAGGCATAGTGGAGACTATGCTTCTGTATAAGCCTTCACGGTTTGCTAATTAGGTAACATGATCGTAATTTCATTATTTAAATACTAAGGGAAATGTTGTAAAATGTGCTCTATTATTACATATTATTATGTGTAATAATTATTATTACTTAAGTAAATGGAAGTAGTTTTATGTGGTTTTACAATCATGGGGGCAAATAATAGGATTTTGGACTAGGGTAGTAATGGTTGGGATAGAGATGAAGAAGAATCTAGAACGATTTTCTAGTTCCTGGCTTGGTTGTAGAGTACAATAGTGGTATAATTAACCAGGATAGAGGCAAATGGAGAAGAACAGGGATTTTGGCTTATGTGTATGTGTGTATAAGGATGTGGAATAGAAAACTGGGAAAGGGGAAGGAGATGAGAAACTCAATGAAGACATACTGAATATGGAAGATTGTCACTGGGATATCCATATAGAAAAGTTCAGTAGGGAGCTCAGCATGTGTATCTGAGGCTTAGGAGAAAGGCTGGAGCTGGGAGTGGATGTCACTAAAAAGGTAGTAGTTGATATTTTGGGGGAACTGGATGCCATTGCTCATAGAAACTGAATATAGTGAGAGGAAATGAAAACCAACATTAGTAAATGGGCAAAGTAACAGAAGACAGCAAAAAAAATAAACTAAGCATAAATAGCAGAAGGATGGAAGGGAGCACCAACAGAGCTCAGAGTTCTAGAAGCCAGTGGGGGACAGGATTCAGGAAAAAAGAGTCAGTATCAGAAGATAAAGACAGGTCAAGTAAATTGAAAAAGATAATAGGATTTGGCAATTTTGTTATTAGTAATGTTTGCCAGAACATTTTCAGTGTGCTGATGATAGCAGAATTCTGTGTTGGGTTGAAAAATATTTTATTTATTAAAGATTTTATTTATTTATTTGCCAGAGAGAGAGCACAAGCAGGGGGAGGGGCAGGTAGAGGGAGAAGCAGGCTCCCTGCTGAGCAAGGAGCCAGATGCAGGATTTGATCCCAGGACCCTGGGACCCCCTGAGCCGAAGGCAGACGCTTAACCGACTGAGCCACCCAGGCATCCTGAAAAGTATTTTAAATTGAGAAAAGTTACAATAGATTTATATTATTTCAAGGCTTTTCATTTCTTCTTTAAAACAGAAATAAAGGATCACTATAGGGAGTAGTTTATAGAATTGAGGAGGGGATTCTCCAGTGAAGAGAGTTTAATATTTATAAAATGTGGGGAGAGTCATCAGAAGAGGAAGAGAAGAGATTAAAGAGAAGAGGGATAAAGGTAAAGAAAGATCTGTAGGAGATGAGGGAATGTGGGATCAAGGGTGTAGTAAAAGAGTTGACCTGGAAGAAGAGATAGGATACTCCTTCCTCTAAGATTAGAAGAAAGGAGGTGAAGATAGTTCATATATAACTTGTAAATGTGGAACAAGAAGGTTAGGAGATTCATAGCTTA
Organism: Eumetopias jubatus; assembly: GCF_037043125.1. Lineage (NCBI taxonomy): Eukaryota > Metazoa > Chordata > Mammalia > Carnivora > Otariidae > Eumetopias > Eumetopias jubatus. The sequence continues at coordinate 134,957,392 of NW_028274809.1, read as the reverse complement.
TAGTTTTGACTTTTTTTCTGATAAAGGAGATGTTAAAGATAAGGGCATAGGTGAAGTAGCAAGTTTGGGTTGTAGTAAGGTGGCATAAAATATATGCCCTAAGGAATGGAAGAGGGAATTAGCCAGGGGGCAAGGTTATTATCGAGATAGACTGATGTACCTGGGAAACTAAGCTAGATAGGAAAAGATATGAAGCCATGCTGGAGATTGTAGTTTGAAAAAAAGAAAAGGGAATAGTTGAGGAATAGAGGTTAAAATAAGATAAAAAAGCAGGTGTTTAGGGAATAAGAGAGTGAAAAAATTAGAATGATAAGTGATTGTGGTCTGAGATCAATAATATTGAAGTCTAAGGCTGTGGAACAATTTCCTGGTGATCAGAAGGTTGATGGATGGTATGGGTATCACTGAATGAAGTGGTTGTAAGCTGGTGGAGTCAGAGCTCAAGGTTGTTGGATGGGTTGTCCATGTGGACACTGAAGTGGCACATGATGGCAGGAAATGCAGGGGAGGCAGATACTGGAAGTCAGGTGCCAAAGTCCTCTATAAATAAGGGAGGGAATGACTAGGCAATCAAGTAATGAGAATGAAGAAGAGGAATAAAAAATTTCCAAGATTGTTGATTTTGCCCTTTTTGTCCTCACAAATTAAGAGTCATGAGGGCAAGAACTTGTCTTATTTAATACTGCAAATATTTGTTGATTAATGGATAAACAAATGATGATCTCATCATTTGGAATAAGTATTCATGTTGAATTAGTATTTTTGGAAACTTTGGGTGTTTCTTATTATATGCAGTTGCTATTAAAGAATATACAACAAGATGAGCAAGATGTAGAAAAAAAATCCAAACCCAGAAATAACCACTGTTAACCCCTTTTATTACATTTTCATACCTGTTTGTTGTTCATCCTAGTAATAAATATTCAGCTATAATATCCTTTAATGGCTGAGTAGGTATTCCATATAGAATAAGGATATAGCATAATTTAAGCAATTTCTTATTTGGGGGGTATTATACTTATGTTTTTCTCTTTGTAAAAGGGACAATCTAATAGTTAAATTTTTGCTTTATTTCCTTAGGATGCAGACTTACAAGTGGATTTTCCAGTAGGATCTTCATAGCCAGCCTATTTTTCTTTGTTTTAGGCTTATTTCTAACAGCCTTGTTTATGTGTATTATTATTCTATCCTGGATTGGAATCAGAAAATTGGACAGTGTTGTAGGTACTGATTGATGTAGGCATGCTGATAGCCGCAAAAGTGAAAATTGGTAAGTAAGTATTTAAAAAACTTGGAATTAAGTGTAGTTTTCATGAGCACAATAAGAAATGATTCATGAGCTGAATAACAGGATATAGTGGTCAATTCATAAATTAAATAAAAACCTCTGTGAATAACCTACATTTGTTGACAGCATCCAATTTTAGGGGAGGTTTTAATAAATCATGAATAATCATCAAGTTCACAGCTTCTTAAACTTTTTCACAAAAGTGTGGTTAATAGTAGAGAAAAGTGAAAAAAAGTGCCCTAGAAGCTTGATCCCAAACCAGAATTTTTAGTTTCTTGTTTTGTCTTAAATTTACTGTAAATGTTGCATTACATATCATAACAGTCTTATGTTTAGTATAAATATAATGCTTATATATTTTTTCCAAAATCCCTGAGTAAAATTGATATCTAAGAAGATGCCTCATGTTTATTCAGTAGCTTTTAGCACCCTGCATACTATAAGTTTCCTTTGCCTCCAACTTACTTTTAGAGGCAAGGTTCTAGGCTATTTCATGGTGTACAATATGCTCCTTTTCAGTTTTCTCTTTTATACTTTAGCCCAGGCTATTTATAGTAGTGTATGGTAGGGAGTAGATTAACTGATGATTACTTACTTTGAATCTGAGAGTGTTTCAAAGACTCTGAAAATTCACAGAATGAAAATTTAGTATCATTGCCAACAGACTGCACTACAAGAAATGTTAAAGAAAGTCATTCAGGGGCGCCTGGGTGGCTCAGTTGTTAAGCGACTGTCTTCGGCTCAGGTCATGATCCTGGAGTCCCTGGATCGAGTCCCACATCACGCTCCCTTCTCAGCAGGGAGTCTGCTTCTCCCTCTAACCTTCCCCCCCCCATGTGCTCTCTCTCTCATTCTCTCTTTCTCAAACAAATAAATAAAATCTTTAAAAAAAAAAGTCATTCAGATGGAAGGGAAATGATACCAGATGGAAATATAGATCTACACAAAGGAATGATGGACACTGGAAAAGGTAGCTACAGGGTAAATGTTTAAGTTCTTTTTACATTTAATTCTCTTTAAGATAATCAACTGTTTAAACAAAAATAAAAGCATTGTATTATGGGGTTTACAACATGCATTAGTAAATATATGCCAACAATAGCATAAAGACCAGGAGGAGAAAAATAGAAATAAGATAGTATAAGGATCTTTTATTATATGTTAAATGGTATAAATTCACTTGAAAGTAGAGTGTGATAAATATGTAGACTATAAACCCTAAAGCAACCAGTAGAATAATAACAAAACTGTTACAGGTAATAAGCCAACAAAGAAAAAAATGGAATAATAAAGTACTCAATCCAAAAGAAGGCAGAAAAAGAAAAAAAGGAACAATGAACAGATGGAACACAGAACAAATGGAACAAATAGAAAATAGCAAGATGATAGACTTAAATCTAATTATATCAATAATCACATTAAATGTAAATGACCTAAAAATCCTAATCAAAGAGTAGAGATTGTCAGATTGGATAGAAAGCATGACTCAACACACTTTACATATAAAGACACAAAAATGTTAAGAATGAAAGGATGGAAAAAGATATACCATACTGATGCTGACATTAGTCAAAAGAAACTAGTGGGGCTGTATTAACATAGTAGAAACAAAGTAAGATTTCAGAGCAAAGAATATTACCAGGGTTAAAGAAGGTCATTTCATAATAATAAAGGAGTCAATCAGGAGGATATAACAATCCTAAATGTTTATGCCCCAAATAAAAAGAGGTTCAAAATATGTAGAGTAAAATCTGATAGAACTGCAAGGAGAAACAGACAAATCTATAATTATAGTGAGAGATTTCAATACTTCCCCTTCAGTAATTGCTAGGACAAGCTGAAACATAGCAAGGATATAGTAAACTCAACACTATCCACCAATATTACCCAACTTCCCTAACATTCCACTAACAGTAGAATACACATTCTCTTTAAAGAGTACATGAAACTTTTACCCAGAGAGACCATATTCCTGGCCAGGGGTTAGCAAACTATGACTGGGGGGCCAAATCTAGCCTGGTTTTGTATGGCCTATGAACTAAGGATGGTTTTCTCATTTTGAAAGATTTCTTAAAAGTAAAAAAGAAAAGAAAATATGTGACAGGAGAAACTGTATGTCACCCACAAAGCTTAAAATATTTACTGTCTGACCCCTTATAGAAAAAGTTTGCCAATCTCTGTATTAGACTGTAAAATATGTCTCAGTACATTTTAGAGGATTTAAGTCATGCAAAGTATGTCCTCTGACCACAGTGGAATTAAATTAGAAATCAGTAACAGAAAGCTAACTGGAAAATCCGTGAATATTTGGAAACAAAATCACATGCTTCTACATATCCCACTGATTAAAAGAAGAAATCCAAAGTGAAATTAGGAAGTATTTTGACCTGAGGGAAAATAAAAATACAATATATCAGAATTTATATAAACGAAATGCCTACATTAAAAAATACAAAGTCTCAAAGCAATGACCTTAACTTCCACCTTAAGAAACTATAAAAGAAGAGCAAATTAAACACAAAGAAGCAAAAGAAATGAAATAAAGGTCAAAGTGGAAATCAATGAAATAGAAAACGAAGATCAATTGAGAATATCTATGTAATCAAAACCTGGTTGTTTGAGATCAATAGAATTGATAAACCTTTAGCCAGACTGGTTAGGAAAAAAAAAAAGGGAAGACACTTATCAGGAAGACCAGTATCAGGAATGAGAGAGGTGACATCATTACAAATTCTACAGATATTTCAAGGATAATAAAGGAATATTATGAACAACTTTAGGCAAAAAATTTAACAACTTAGAAATGACCAAGTTCCTTGAAAGACATAAACTACCAAAGCTGACTCAAGAAGAAATAGATAACCTGAATGGTCATCTATCCATTTCCAAAAAATTGAATTTTTAGTTTAAAACATTCCATAAAGAAAAGTCTTGGCCCACAGGACTTTACTGGTGAATCCTTCCAACATTTAGAGAAAAAAAAAATACCAATCACACACAAACTCTTCTAGAAAAGTGAAGAGAAAGGAATACTTCCAAGCTTGTTCTTTGTGGCCAGTATTACCCTGATACCCAAGCTACACAAAGACATTACAAGAAAAGAAAACTCAGGCCAATTTCCCTTATGAACACAGATGTAAAAAATTCTAGACAAAATTTTATCAAATCAAATCTAACAATATATAAAAATATTATTTATTGGGTGCTATTTATTCCAAGAATACAGGATTGGTTTAACATTCAAAAATTAATCACTGTAACTCACCAAATTAATCTAAAAAAGAAAAACTGATCATCTCAATAAATGCAGAAAAAACATCTGACAAAATCTAGTATTCATTCCCTATTTAAAAACTTAGCAAACTGGGAATGGAAGGGTACTTCTTCAACCAGATAAAGTGCATCTACAGAAAACCTATAGATAATCCCATACCTACTGGTAAAAGACTGCATGCTTGCCCCCTAAAATCAGGAACAAAACAATGATGTCTGCTCTTACCACTTTTTTTTAAAGATTTTATTTTCATTCATTCATCCATTCATTCATTCATTCATTCATTCATTCATTCATTTAGAGTGTGAGTGGGATGAGGGGCACAAGGAGAGGGAGAGGGAGAGAATCCCAAGCAGACAAATGCTGAGCACAGAGCTCCATACGAGGCTGGATCCTATGACCCTGAGATCATGACCTGAGCTGAAATCAAGACTTGGACACTCAACTGACTGAGTCACCCAGGTGCCCCTGCTCTTACTTTTATTCAACATTGGAGGTTCTGCCAGTGAAGTCAGGCAAGAAAAGAAAAAAATACATTCAGATTGGAAAGGAAGAAATAAAACTGACATAATTATCCATCTGTTCCACTTGGTGGAATCTACAAAAAGCTACCAGAACTAATTGGTGAATGTAGCAAAATTGCAGGATACAAGATCAATATACAATAATCATCTGTATTTCTATGCTCTAGCAACAAACAACCGAAAATGGAAATGCAAAAAAATGTATCATTTACAATAGCATAAAAATATGAAATATTTAGGAAAAAATCTGATAAAAGGCATAAAAGATCTGTATGCTGAAACCAGCAAATACTGTTGAGAGGAAGTAAAGGCAGCTTAAATAATTGGAGAGATTTACCTGGCTCAGTGGGCTCATATTGTTAACATGTCAACTCCCCTTAAATTATCTATAGGTTCAACACAAACCAAATCAAAATCTCAGGAAGTTTAAAAAAAAAAAAAAGAAAGCTGATTCTAAAATTCATATAGAAATGCGAAGATCTAGAATAGCCAAAATAATTAACTTTGACAAAAAGAACAAAGTTGGAGGGCTGATACTACCTGATTTCAAGACTTATTAAATATGTACGGTAATCAAAACAGTGGTTTTAGTGTAAGAATAGGCAAATAGATTGATGTAACGGAATAGAGAGTACAGGCGTAGGCCACATACAGAAGGATAACAGATTTTTGACAAAGTGCAAAGGTAATTAAGTGAAGAAAGAATAGCTGTTGTTGCTGTTGTTGTTTTTAACACAGTGTGCTTGGAAGAACTGGATATCCATATATAAAAATAGGAATTTGATTCATATCTCACACCATGTAAAAAAATGTATTCAAAATTGATCACAGACCTAAACATAAAACCTGACATTACTATTAAACTTCTAGAGAAAATGTAAGAAAATTTTTGTGACTCTGAGTTAGACAAAGAGTTCTTAGATGTGACATCAAAAGTACAATCCATAAATGAACAAATTGGGAAATTGGACTTTTTTACAAACTTTTACAAATTTTTACAAACTTCTATTCTTTAAAATACACTGCTAAAGGAGACAAGCTCTAGCCTGAGAAATATTTGCAAAGCATGTAATAAAGGATTTGTATCAAGAATGTAACGTACTCTCAGGGTTCCTGGCTGTCTCAGTCAGTAGAGCATGTGCCTCTTGATCTCGGGGGTCATGAGTTCAAGCCCCACATTGGGTATAGAGATCACTTAAAAAATAAATAAAGATTAAAAAATAAAAGAATGTGACCAACTCTCAAAACTCAACAATGAGCAAACAAGTCTCAAAAAATAGGCAAAAGACTTGAATAGTAACTTCACCAAGAAGATAACCCACATAGCAAATAAGCATATGAAAAGAAGTTCAACTTATTAACCTCATTAGTCTTTAGGGGAAACATAGAGTAAAACCATGATGGAACAACTGGATATCCATATACAAAAAAAAAATGTATACACATCTATTAGAACGCTAAAATGAAAAGTGTTGTTAAGGATGTGGAGAAATTAGAACTTTACACACTCCTAATAGGAATGTAAAATGATATAATCGGTTTGGAAACAGTTTGGCAGTTTCTTGAAAAGTTAAACATACACCAATATATGATCCATTTCATTCTAGGTATTTCCATAAGAAAAGACAGTACATGTTCCTACAGAGATCTGTACATGAATATTCATAGTAGCTTTATTTTTAACAGTCTCCAATTTGAAACAACTCAAATGTCACCAACAGATAAATGGTTAAATAAATTGTGATATATTCATACAATGGAATACTACTCAGCAATAAAAGGTAATGTACAATATTGTTCTGTGCAATATCATGGATTAATTTCAAAACAGTATTCTGAGTGAGGACAGAAAATACAAAATTCTAGAAAATGCAGACTGATTTATTGAGACTAAGGGCAGACAGAGCAATGGTTGTCTGGGGAGAGAGGTACTAGGAGGATTATAAAAGCAGGGGAAATTCTTAGGGTTGATGGATATATTCATTGTCTTATTCTGGTGATAGTTTCACAGTGTTAACATTTATCAATTGTATACTTATAAATTCTATACATGTTAAAAGTTATCAATTGTACACCTTTTATATACATAGTTTATTGAATATCAGTTATACCTTAGCTTAATACATTTAAAAATGTATCTAGAAAATAAAGGAGGGGCGCCTGGCTGGCTCAGTCAGTAGAGCATGTGACTCTTGATCTTGGGGTTGTAAGTTTGAGCCCCATGTTGGGTATAGAGATTACTGAAAAATAAAATCTTAAAAAAGAAAAGGAAGGAAAATAATTTCAATTGAAATATAAAAGGGAATTAACATTTATTAGAAATATACTAAGGAGCAAGTACTAGGTAGGTACTTTAAATAAGAATGACAGTATATGTAAATATATCATTTTCTATGTGCCAAGTTCTGTTATATGTACTTTAAATATATTAAGGTGTTAAATCCTCACAACTCTTTGAGGTATAGGGACTTTTATTACCCTCATTTTACAGATGAGGAAAGGAGGCATTAAGTCACAATTTCTGCGTGAGGGAGCTGAGATTTGAACCTGGGAAGTCTCTTCTTTTAATAGATCTTTATGACATCCATTAGGCTACAGAGTTTTAGTTCCAGTTTACAAAATGAAAGAACTGTGACTCACAAAGGCAGTAACTTTTTCTGGATCGCAGAATTTATAAGTAATGTCAAGATTTAAACTCAAATTTGTTCTACTCCAAAATATATACTCTTCTATACTAGATTGCCTCCATTTAGATTTGTGGTTCAATGGCAGGACTGATGGTATAATACTACTGATAACTAAGATCTCAGACTATGTGATCCACTCTGTTCCATACCCCTTTTACCATTCAGTAGTGCTGTCTGGCATGTTTGTTAACTATAGATTAGAATATATTTTACACCAGTAAGCAACTAAGAGCTCAAAAATTATTTGTTTTTTGGTCTTGACAATTCTCTTTTCAGTATTCATAGTATAGCTATGTCTGTTGAAATTAAGAAATTGAATGCGTGACTTTGGAGGATTTTTTCAGGCTAATATTAAAGACAGTAATTTATCTATGCACTTCTATAAGTGGAATTAAATAGATGTGTTCCTATATCCCTAAAATTGAGCTGGAGGATTTTTTTTTTTTTTACTTTTCCATGAAATCTTCCTTTCCTGTGAGTGTGTGTCTCTGTGTGTGTATGTGTGTGTGTGTTAAATTATGGTTACTAATCTGGGAGATATAGTTTGATACGTGGTCCAAGTGGCACCCAAGAAGATTTTCTTGGTTAAAGTCATGAGAATAAGCAAGAACATAGGAACATTTCTAAATTGCCAAAAAAAAAGTATTCCATTATATTGAAAGAATTCAATAGACATAAAACTTTTATAATAAAAATGTTTTTAGGTGAATTTTGGAGGCAATAGGATATTAAGAAAAGTGGCATTGGAATCAGACAGATCTGAACTCAAACCCTAGCTCTGCCCACTTACCAGCTATGTTACCTTGAAGATATAACTTAACTTGGGCCTCAGTTTTCCCATCTGTGAAATGGGTTAGTAATACTTCATTGAGTTGTGAATGTTAACTAAATGAGATAGTAAATATTGGAGCACTTAACATAGTGTCCAACATATAGAAAATACTCTAATAAATGTTCTACTGCTAGCCACTTTGAAGGTGCTTCTGCATAAATATAGAAATCCAAAGCCATATTAGATAATGAAGAAATGCTAAAATTATTTTATGATATAATCTGTGTACAGAAAATATCAAATAGATTCTAAAAACTCTTAGTTCAGGGAGTGTCAGGATTGATCCTTTCCTATTTAAAGGAACATGTAGCCTAGTGCATTTTTTTAAAATTAAAAAAATTTTTTTAAAGATTTTATTTATTTATTTGACAGAGACATAGTGAGAGAGGGAACACAAGCAGGGGAGTTGGAGGGGGAAGCAGGCTTCCTGCAGAGCGGGGAGCCCGATGCAGGGCTCGATCCCAGGACTCTGGGATCATGACTTGAGCCGAAGGGAGACGCTTAATGACTGAGCCACTCAGGTGCCCCAGCCTAGTGCATTTTAAAACTGAACCTTCTTTAAAGGTAAGTTTCTATTTATGTGGTTCCACAACCAAGATTTGCTTTAGGGATGGAAATTCATGTTCACCCTGACAGTGTTATATAAAACAAACTCCATATTTAACAGCTAAATAATTCGAATGACTTATGCTAATGTAAATTTTATATTCTGTATTTTTTAAGCCATAGCCTTTATATAAAGGTATACAGTCAAAGAAAAGTTGCAGATAATTTATTTTGCTTATTGTATCTTAAGACACATAATTTGTATAAATTGGCTAGGAGGACATTCAGTTAAACATTCAGAATTTCCACGGGTGCCTGGATGGATCAGTTTGTTAAGTGTCTTGACTCTTGATTTTGTCCTAGGTCATGATCTTGGGATCCTGAGATGCAGCCCCGCATCAGGCTCGTCACTCAGCAGGGAGTCTGCTTGAGATTCTCCCTCTCTCCCTCTGCCCACCCCGTCCCCCCCCTTGTGCATGCGCTCTCTCAAATGAATAAATAAATGAATAAATAAATTAATCTTTCTTTAAATTTTTAAATTTTTTAAAAAGATTTTTATTCATTTGACACAGAGAGAGAGAGAGACAGTGAGAGAGGAAACAAGCAAGGGGAGTGGGAGAGGGAGAAGCAGGCTTCCCACTGAGCAGGGAACCCGATGCGAGGCTTGATCCCAGGACCCTGGGATCATGACCTGAGCCCAAGGCAGACGCTTAATGACTGAGCCACGCAAGCACCCTAAATAAATCTTTTTTTAAAAAAATCCAGAACTTCCAGTGAGATAATCCAGAAAAAAATAAGTCTTTCAATTTTATTCATTTGTTTTGTTATTCTCACTTACTAAGGGGTCAGTCAAAATGAAGAGATGATGTTTAATAAAGGACAGCTTTGACCTGAAGGAAAGGGTTCCAAAGCTAGATTACCTTCTTTGAAATTGCTTTGAAATTGATACCTAATCTTACAGTCAAAGTTCATACATAGCCATTTGATCATCTTCATTGTATTTCCTCATTAGTCCATAGAGTTTCAATCAATTTCTATATGGTGCTGACTTACACGTGTCCATCAACAGGTCCAGTAGCTTATCAAGAAAGTCTGAGTCCTCTATCTTCTGGAGACATCTCATTTAGATCTGACATTAAGTTCATTTTTTCCTTCAAGCTATTTCTTTCAAATTTCTTGGCTATTCTTATTGACAACACAAATTTTCAGAACTTCAAACTTAAAAACTTACATTCATTTCCTTATTTCCTTATCCTCCCATAGGTAAACAGGGGTTAAACTTGTTACTTTTTATAATTGTTCTTTATTGTATACTTCAGATTTGTCTCTTTTCACTTTTAAAACTGCCCATTTAATCCAAGCTCTTAATTGTCAAGTTTGTATTCTAGGCTCTTATATTATATTGCATTACAGCCTCTTGGTATTCTCCTTAGCGCCCATCTTGTCTTACCCCTTTCCCCACCATCCCACACAAAACCTGAAATACTTTTCATCACACACAGTGTAGAGAAGTATTGCTAGGTGAATAAGGAACACCTGATTGACTCAAAAAAGGGAATTTAAACGGAATCTCCTTTCCTTTCAGTGATTCTACCTAGAAGGAAAGAAGAGCAGAACCTTCAGGAATTGAATCACAAATACTGAAAGGGAGACTGTTGCTAGAAAGGGACTGATAATATATAATAGCCATTGGAAAGATAAAAGGAGACATAAAATTCAACTTTTGCTTCCTATTCTTTCCCTTTTTGCTTTCCACATACTTCAGCTGTGAATCTTTCCATATGCAGTATTTATTTTGTGTTATCCTGGTTACTATAAAGTTATCTGAGAGGCTAGGAGAGTTGACTGACAGAAGGGAAAAAAAAAGGCAGTCTATTCTGACTGCAGTGACCAAAGGAGTTCAGTTCACACCAAACATCTTTCTCCCATTTAGAAATATCCTCGTATTTAAGGCCTTCTACTATAAGCCCATTACTAGTTCTTTTCCTTTCTATTTCATTTCTCTCTACTCTCATATTTGTGTTTTCTGTTTCTATCAAACTATCATGCCTCCTGGGCAATGAAATATCTGTTCATGCTCTCCAATGGTTTTGTGTATTACCATATCTCTAGTGCCTTGAACAGTGTCTAGCATATGGCACATAGTGAGCCCTCAATAACTCTTTGATAAGTGAATGAATGGTTATCTTTTCTCTCTGGCAATCAAAATCCATCACCACTTTAAAAAATTGACATAAAATTTGCCTATTCCAATAAACTTCTATCCATTATCAATCTAGTTTTAAATCACTTCATCTTCCACTTCCCCTTAGCAGTTATTTATAGTTTGCATTTGATTAATATATTCTTATTACTTTTCAAACACTCCCAAATCCTTTTTACATATGCTGTATTTTCAATGAAAATACCTCAAATTCTTGGGGCACCTGGGTGGTTCAGTCACTTGAGTATTCGACTCTTCATTTTAGCTCTGGTTATGATTTCAGGGTCTTCAGATTGAGCCCAGCATCATGCTCCATGCTCATCAGGGAGTCTGCTTGAGATTCTCTCCCTCTCCCTTTCCCTTTGTCTTTCCACCCACTTGTGCTCATGTGCGCTCTCTCTAAATCTTAAAAAAAATTAAAAATTAAAAGCCCTCAAATTTTATATATTATATATGCTGCTCAGCAGTGCCTCACGTGCTGTAGAAAGCTAGGTACTCAGCAGATGGGCAGGCTACCTTTCATGACATTCTCTGGATCATTGTGATCTGCCTTGAAAGGGAGTTTGGATACATAGATAGGTTCTATTTTTTGCTATTTCCCTCCTATATTATGTAACTTTGAGTAAAATCATTCCTTCAGTGCTCAGTTTAAGAACAAATTAAGAAACGATTTCCTAAAGAAAAAAACATTTTAAAGTTATAGAAGTTATCTATATGTTGGTACATTTCTCCAGAAATATTTAATGTAATATAAAAGTTCTAGGCTAGTCAATTTGAATCTCTTCTTCTTCCCCCCCTTTTTTTTTTGTTATGGAACACTTCATGAATTTGCGTGTCATCCTTACGTGGGGGCCATGCTAATGTTCTCTGTATTGTTCCAGTTTTAGTATATGTGCTGCTGAAGTGAGCAGTGAATCGCTTCTTGTAATTTCCATAGAGATGTCCATGTACCAAAGAAACTGAAATAATATTATGTAGAAAATATCACCAATCCTAAAAAGACCCCTAATTTCTTCAGAGAGGAAACAGAGATAATATCCTGATTTTTGCAGTACTTAAGCTACTCCTTAGTTGTTTCATGAAGGAATTAATGTAGTAGAACACATTCGAGGAATTGCTGAGGTATCAGAATAAGAATATACAAAGTCTAAGACTATTTTCTGTAATGTATTTTTAAATAGATTAAGAGTCATGCACCCTCTGGCTTCTTTCTCCATCTACGCTATCTTCTGGCATTAATAAAGTTGGACAACATATATAAAAAAGCAGTTTCTAAGGATGCCAAACTAATAGCAGTTTCTGGATCATTCCCATTTCTTCCTCTGTGAAAATCTACAACACATGGGTTACTCTAAATATTTCCCCCAAAACCCAAAGTGTTAGGTTACCAAAGAAAACTTATCAGGTAATATTACTATTTGTCTTATGTAATCATTTGAAGTACATACAAAATCAGACATTAAAATGAAAATATCAAGCCATAGAAATGAGTTTTAGTTTTACTGACATTTATATATCATACTTCCTGTTTATGATTTGAGAAGTGCAACCATGCAGTGCTTCTATTAAAAACTGAGTGATTGAGAACAGTTTGAGGATTATAATGACAACTTATCCAAAGGAAATAAAACCATTAACCTTACTGCTGCCTTCATTTGTGGAACTGCTATCTTTGTTGTATAAAAAGTTGAATATTTTTCAAACATCATTTACTAATAGTGTAGTTAAAAAGGAGAACTTGGTGGTCTTGTATCCCTGAAACACATGCATGCATGTGCACACACACACACACAGACACACACAGAACCACACACACACACACACACACACACACACACACACAAGGGTAATACTTGCAAAAATTTGCTTTTTATCCTCCTTTTCAGATGTCAGTTACCAATTGGTTATTGTTATGCATTAATTAACAGTCCCAACCTGAAGGAGGGAAAGGGTAGAGGTGAATGCAATTCTTAAATAAAAGCTCCTTTATTTGTTTTATTTGAAGCATAATAATGTGAGTTTGTTTTTTGGTGTCCACTTCAGGGTTTGTGTGTGGGGGGTGTGTGTGTGTAGAGAGAGAGAAAGAGAGCACCCAAGTGAGCAATGACTCTTAGTTAGACATCCAAATCCATCATGTTTTCATTTCTTTTTGGCCACACAGATAAACTTATTTCCAGTCTCCCTTGCAGGCAGGTGTGGGCATGTGACCGAGTTAGAGCCAATGGAATAAGAATGGCAGTTTTATGCACTACTTTTGAATCTCCTAAAAAAACTCTCCTTCTAATGGACTGGAATAGACAAGACCCCACAGGAGACCTTGGAAGTTTAGTACTGAAAGCCTAGGTACTAGAACACCTTGGAAACTAAGTACTGAACTACCTGTTTATTTTAGAAAGAAACTTGATTATAGCAAATATAATTTGAGCCATTATACATTTTGGGGTTGGTCTGTATGGCAATTAGCCTACCCTAATTAATTTAACATACAAAACTTATATTTGTAGTGTCCCTATGATGCACAACTCCATTGGGCACTATTTACATTGTAATGTATGTAAATGGCATTTCCTGAAGCAGGATTAAGAAGCTACAGGTATATATACATATGGATATACATAAATCTTCATCCCAGGAGTTATGCAACAATATAGTTCTGCCAAACTAACTCCAACTACTCTCCTGGGTTTTATTGCACACAAGCATCAATTTGTATAATTTTGTATCTCTGCTAACAGATTGAGGTGGAATGGATCATCCAACAAGAATCTTTTTTTTTTAAGATTTATTTATTTGAGACACAGTGAGAGAGGGAACACAAGCAGAGGGAGTGAGAGGGAGAAGCAGGCCCCCCAATGAGCAGGGAGCCCAAAGCGGGGCTCGATCCCAGGACCCCGGGATCACGACCCGAGCCGAAGGCAGACGCCCAATGACTGAGCCACCCAGGTGCCCCCATCCAATAAGAATCTTAAGGGGAATATGTATACTAAGGATACAAATCAGATATCTTTCTTAGATTTGTTCATCTATTAGCTATCTGTTAGAATATTTACCTACCTGTTAGCTACCTACCTATAATCTAATACCCTATGGTATGCATTAGATTGAAAGAGAGTGTTAGGATCCCTCATCTGCCTCCACCCACTCCAAGCTTACTGCTATGAGTAATACAAATTTTCTGGGTTTTACTTTCCCTCTCTGTAAGATGAGAGTTGGATTATGTGACTTCAAAGATCCTGTCACTAAAATTCTATAATATTGATATAATGTCAATTGACATAATTGATATATCAGTAGTTATGAAGCTATTGGTAGAAATAATTGTTAATGTGAGTGTTCCTTTGGATTCCAAACTGATTCTATAGAGGTCCTTAATAGTATCTTGGAAGTTTTTAAAAAAGGTATTTAACTTGCACCAATTCATAATCAAAGAGGCACAACAGAGCTTCCATTCTTTTCCTAAGTAAAAACTTCTAAGTTGAAAAGGTATTTAACTCATATTTTTTAGGGTAATTTTAAAGTAGGTGTCACCTCTCTGATTTCTTTACTCATGGTTGGAAAAGTACCAATGCTAATGCAGAACATGATATCTATTGAAATGATATAGCATATTGCAAAAAAAGTAAAAAACTAAATAGCAGATTATATAGTGTTCACTGAATTTAGTAGTTAAAACCTTAAATTTTATTTCTCCTAATTGTATATTTATGCTCTAATGTTTCAATGTAGTAATAGCTAATATTATAGCAAGTTCAGGATCATGGCAAAATCACCAGTCACAGTTATCTTTGTCGTAATTAACACACTAAATCACATTTTTGGTATAGCTAACAGAAATGAACCTTTGCCTATTTGTCTGCTGTTGGGGTTTTAATCTCATGGATTTCAACTTTGGTTAAAGCTAAAATGTATGTTATCCAGATTTGATGCAGGCGTGGAATTGGCTTTACTTCACATTCTTTTACAGCAGGAAGCTGCAGAAATATGGACCTTACTCTGGGATGATACTGTTTTAGAGAGGAGAAAGGACAGCCTCTATCACATTGTCCAAAGTGGAGTTTTTATATTAATAGAAAGCCATGTACAGGCTGGAGTAGATAAGAAGGAATCATAGTGATTTTTTTTTTCCAAGCAAAAGGAATAAAACAAAAGAGAAAGCCTGTAGTAGTATTTTGAGTAAAGAAGACAAATAGAGATTCTAAAATATTCTTGGGGCGCCTGGGTGGCTCAGTCAGTTAAATGTCTGCCTTTGGCTCAGGTCATGATCTCAGGGTCCTGGGATTGAGTCACGCATCAGGCTCCCTGCTCAGCAGGGGGCCTGCTTCTCCCTTTCCTGCTCCCCCTGCTTGTGCTCGCTCTCTCTCTGTCAAATAAATAAATAAATAAAATCTTTTAAAAAAATATCCTTTACAATACTGCAGAAATTGGGGAAAAAATCTTTAGAATGAGGGTATGGATAGATACATTTTGGTATATCCATATGTTGGAATGCTGTGCAGATGTTAAAAACATGTTTTTTTTTTTTAAAGATTTTATTTATTTATCTGACAGAGAGAGACACAGCGAGAGAGGGAACACAAGCAGGGGGAGCGGGAGAGGAAGAAGCAGGCTTCCCGCTGAGTGGGGAGCCTGATGCGGGGCTCGATCCCAGGACCCTGGGATCATGTCCTGAGCCGAAGGCAGACGCTTAACGCCTGAGCCACCCAGGCGCCCCTTAAAAACATGTTTTAAAAAATATTCAATAACATGAAAGAATGGTCATTAAAAACTATAAATCCTTTATCCCTATTAAACAGGAATCAATCTTATTCCTCTTCATCCCCAATATAAATAGGAGCATAATGGAAGAGATGTTTAACAGAAAGATGCATAGATAGTGAATTTTAAAGCCCAAAGTGATTTTTAGAGATCATTTAGTCAAAATCCATCATTTTGCAAAGGAAACTGATACTCTAGGAAATGAAGTGTCTCACCTAAGGTTTCAATCCCTTTAGCACTGTCACTTGCTAAAACTGAGGTTTTCTTACTCCCCAAATTTGGAATGTTTTATTTTCTACTACAACATGCCACAGCAGAGATTGGGTCAGGCCAGAGTCCAGAGAGTAATGAAGGGAAGGCCAAAGTCTAGATATCCTAGTCTATCCTTTCTATTGGTGGGGGGTTGGGGGGGAGTACAGGGCATAAGGGGATGATAATGACTATTCATAAAAGATCTGTAGAGGTATCTATATGTGGACATATCTATATTTCCTAATAATTATAAATCTTTAACTTTTTTTTTATTCAATAACACAACTTTAAAAACTCTTGGTGTAGAACCCAAATCATTTCTTTGTCTCACTTAAGTAATACTGGTAGTGGACGTGCCTAGATTACAGCTTAGGACTATTCATTTATTCATTTGCTTTTGTCTGTCTCTTCCACTAGAATGTATCTTCCAGCAGGACAGGCCTATATCTTTTGTCGGTTGACTCCAGCACCTAGCAAGTGTTTGACACACAAATCAGTAAGTATTTGGTGAGTGAATGAATAAATGATAGCTACTAAAAAACAGTAATCCTTTATTTACTTAGACTAGATTTCTTCTGGATATTTTCTCAAGTTTTGCAATTCCATCACCAGTCTAAATTAATTTTAGAATTAGGTGAAACTGCTTTGTTCATATGCTCTGTATTTCAGTCTAGAATGATAGAACTGTTTTGTAGTATTAATTTAGGCACTCTTAAAATTCTTGTGCCAAGTTTGCTTAGTTTGGAAATGACCTTGGCCTGCAATTTTATTTAGGTTTCCATCCACAGATGAATGTGTACATCTGTACCATGAATTAGTAGTGTACATGTGAGATTAAACTGATGATGAGTCAGGAGGCAACACTGTTGGGTGAGCATATCTGAAAATAGGAAAAAAGAGATGATGATACCTTAGGCTGAAATAAATATATATTTAAACTTAAATCCTCAAATTAAGTGTAAGTTTTGAACCTGACAAAAACAAGTAAATATTTTGAAGAGTGGATTTTTCCCTAAAGGTAAGATATTAAAACCAAAACCAAAACACTGAACCTAAACTTAAATGTTAGTCTCAATTTTAAAAGGTAGTCCACATAAATTTTTCTCCTTAGCTTTATTTTCAGTACGAGTATGTAAAAAATGAAAAGATTTTTTTACAGCAAAATTTTTACCAGATGAAGAACCTTAAAAATATTGGCCTTTTAAGCTTATTTCTAGGAATTTGTCCTAACTTAGGAAATAATCTGAAATGCTAAAACAGATTTAAGCATAAAAAAGTTCATAGTAACACTACTTACAAGAAACTAAGGAAAATAGCTTAAATGAGCACTTAAGGAAATACTACTCAAGGAACATTATGCAGCCATTGAAAATGTTTTTGAGGACTTTTAAATAACTTGAGGAAACATTTCTGATACATTGTTATGAAAAAAGGCAGTGTACTCAAGTAGTTTAAACTTCATAAGCTTAAAAAACTACATGGAAGTACTCAACCTCAATAGTCAGTTGCCTGTAAATAAGAGAATTATTCGTTATTTTTTCCTGCTGTCCTTTAAAAAAGATGTTTTCTTTACTTATTTTATTTAAACATATCTTCAAAATTTTCTTCACTTACATGTACTACTTTTATAATCAGAAAAAGAAATCCATTACTTGTCATAGATATAAGTTTATGTCTCAATGATATGTTTTCAGTGTCATCACATGAATATAAATATTGTTGACCAATAGGAAAGTTTGATATTATTTAAATTCAAATTATGGAGTTTCCAAAACAAATGCTGATACATCTCCTATAAGTTGTAAAATTATAAAGGTTTAATATAATTTAGTAATGATTTTAACATAGCAGGCTCTCAATATGTTCATGGATGATGAAGATGGTTAGAGTAAGGGCACCTCAATTTACCAAGTTCCTTGAATCTGTCAGTTAAGTAGCACCTCTCCCACCAAGGGTTTAATGATATAGTACAGTGTCAAAAAGCTGTCCCTAAAATTGCTCTTAGTTTGTGTGGTGCACTTTTGCAAACTATTATTTTGTACTTCAAAAAGAAGAGTCTCTTATGTGCTAATTTTTTAAAAACACACAAGAGAGAAAAATTTGTTCTTGTCTATTCTGGTCAGCTGTGAGCTTCAGGTAAGATTCTGTGATCTGACATCACTAGTAAAAAAGGTTTCTTGTGGAAATGACTGGCAACAGTACTTACCTTGTAGGCTTGTGATAAGTGTTAGAGATCATGTATGTAAGGTCTCTAGCATGCATTGCACACAGGCATTCAGTAAATGGTGGCTATTATAATAATATATAATAGTACTGTGACATCTTACTGTTAAATTCCTATGTATAGGGTGAGCTGAAAAAATATGAATTGCAATCTATTTAAAACATTATTCTAGACTTCCAGACAAAGATGGGGGAGTAAAGGCAGACCACAAAGTCTTCCACTTCAAATATCTTACAGGAGAAACAAACAACAGTAAAAATTCCGTTAAAAACAAAGAATGTCTACAACCTAACCATTGAAGACCAAAATAATACTATTATTTCAAAACCAATACTTTGGAATATCAAGAATGGCTGGAAATCAAATTCTCAACAAAAGGGAAGACTGGCAATCCCAGCACACTCCCCTAGTCAATTCATTCTTCTCTTCTCCTAGATGATTACACTTTGTCTCTTCTCTTAAGTCTCTCACATCTCCCCACTCTTCACCCCAAACTCTTGTTTTATTGATAAATAGAAGCTGTCACAGGAAAAACTCCTCTTTCTTACACCCTATCTACCAACCTCTCTTCATCTATACTTATACTGTCTTCCTTTATAAAGGATCAACTATCCCTTCTCTTAAATAAGGCATGCCCCTCACCTGTGCCCCCATTCTATGTTTTCTTGTAAACTCAAGGATTGTGTTCCTGTGATTATTTCCTCCATTTCCTGCATCCTCATTTTCTCTCTCTTTACTGGATTATTCTAACCAGTAAATACACTGTAATTTTTCCCATTCTAAATATACCATCACCCCCTTTCCCCCTCTACTTACTGAGTGAGCCCATTTTTCTATTCCCCTTTATAATAAAACTTTTTAAAGACTGTGCTTGCAGTTTCCACTTCCTCGCCTTACATTATCCCTTCAGTCCATTCCAATTAGGATTACCGTTTCCACAGTCCCACCGAAACTGGGCTTGTTGAAATCACCGATTAACTTCTTGCCACATCATTTTCCTCTTCTCAGATGTTTGGGGCCCCAGGCATATTCCTCACCCCTTTTTTCCTTCTCCATCAACATTTATTTTCCCTTGGGTAATCTCATCAAGTTGTTTTCTTTTCCTTTTTTAATGTTGCAGATGTTCTTGGGACTCCTAAAATTTGTATTCTATCCCTCATATCTCTGTTGAACTCTGAACTCATACCCAACTGCCTACCTAGGAACTGCACTCAGACGTCTAGCAAGGACTTCAAAGTCAACGCATTCAAAACCAATCTTGTAATTTTCTTCTCCCCCTCAATTTACTTTTCTCCAGGTCTTCCCCTAGGTCAGTAAATGACATTACTTTCATCCCGTTGCTCAAGACAGAAATCTAGAAGTCATCCTTAATTCCTTTCTGTGCTGGTTACTAAGCTGTTATCTCTTAATAATAAATCCTTCCACATTCATACATTTTGTGATGCTAGGATGGGACTCTGCAAACTACATTTCTATTTTCCCAGCTGAATCCTTGCTGCATTCTCTTAATAAGGTGCATTAGAGAAAGACTGAAAGTCAAGAAGAGAGGGGAAAATAACCTGCTCCTTCTTATTGGATTTCTGCACACGTCAGGGTTGCCCCAGTTATGGACCTTCACTGTCACAGTGGCACTCAGCTCCAAATTTCAACTATTTTCCATTCCCTAGAACCAGCCCCAACATACTCAACATACCCTGTCAGAGGTATCAGCAGCAAATGGGCAGCAACCTATCTTCTGAGGCCAGGGTTCCAGCGTCTCCCCTTCTAGCTTCTGGGTTCTAAAAACTTCAGGTCTTCCTTGTGTTTATCTAGTATCAGGGGTAGTGGCTGCTTCCTGAAGTTACTCTTATTTTAGTGCTCCCTTTTTGCATTTTCAGTTCTACACCTATCTGACTGATTCTTTATACTCAGTTATTGCTATTGAAATACTTAGCAGCAACCTGAATTACTCCTCTGAAGCATACATCATCTCCCTCCTCATCACGCTTAGAACAAAATTCAGCCTCCTCACAACCCCTTTTGTGATCTGGCCTGTCCACTTCTCTAGTCTCATCTCTCACCACTTTCTGGTTACTCATTTGGCTCTAATGATTCTGTCTTGAACACACACCACTTTCCCACTACAGGACCTTTGTATTTGCTCTTTTCTGCATCTGGATTGCCCAGGTCTTTCCCTGGCTTCCCCCCTCACTTCATTCAGATCTCTTCTCAGGTGTCATTTTACAGAGAGAGGCCTGCTCTCACATTCCATCTAAAATGCACAATTCCTTCCCCCATCCTTCTAGTTTCTTACCTGGGGTTCTTCTTATTCCTACCTGACATTGTTACAGGTTTATTTATTTCTCCCTCCCCTATCCCTAACTAAAAGCTTCATCAAGGCAGGAATATGATCTTATTTACCACTGGTGCTGGCACTCAATAAATTCCAGTTGAGAAATGAATTTAATAAATTGCAGTGAATGTAGGAGAGAAGCAGATCAAAGTAATTGCAGAATCAATACAAAAATCATGTAAGTGAGACGAAGATATCATAATAAACCTGCTTCATCTTCCTGAGTACATAATATAACAAATGAATCAGAAAAAGCACAGAAAGATGTAGCAGAAGAGAATTTCCACCAAATAATGAAAAACCTGAACCTGCAGAAAAATAATGGACACATAATATTCAGTATTGAGGCATATCCTGGTTAAGCTACTAACCATAAAGAATGAAGGAAAAACTTCTCAGAACTCCAGGCAGAAAACTAAATAACTTATCAAGAGGGAGGAAATCATGCTGGCCGTAGACTTCCTCTAAGCAATATTCAAAGCCAGAAAACAAAGGAAAAACGTCTGTATGGTTTTGAGGCAAAGCCAGCATGACCCCAAACTATTACATCTAAATAAGTGTCATTTGAGAATTGATGAAAAAGGCAAACACAGCATCCATGGATCCATGTAGAGGAAAAAACAAAAACGAAACAGTGAAGAACAGATAACTGATCAATCAAAATTAATAACTAGGATATTGAGAATCAAGCCATGTTGTGAGCACTGGATTAAGATACAGATCAAGACCAAGTGATCAAAGAAATTAGGATTATAAAACAAATAAACATTAAAACCTTGACTTTGTAAAAATAATGATAATGTAAAAATACATTTTTCATAGCAGAGTCTGCTAGTATTTCTAAATTTGAAACATAGATTTAAAAAGCCTCCAAACTCTTTTTTAAACCAGATATTTTAGGAAATAAGATCTTTTGTAGTAAAGAAACATTTTTCTGAAAGTTCAGCAATTCCTTCAGTTTATCTTACCACTACCAAATTAAAATAAGTTTAAACTTAATACTTTTTAACTTTAATGTACATTTTCTGATCTTAAATAAGATTATCTTATTTGTATAAATGCACAGAAATGCCTACCATGATGTTCATTTAAAATTGATGGTAAAATCTGGAATCCGAGATTTTAAAACGTTCCTGTAACTTTCTATATTGTTTAAATTATTTATAAGTAAACCTGTATTATTTTTATGAACATTTATTATTTTTATAAAAACACTATTATACACAATGTGAATACACTTAGTACTACTGAACTGTACATTTAAAAATGGTTAAGATGGTAAATTTTATGCTATGTGTTTTTTGCCACAATTTAAAATAAAAAATTTTAAACATACTGTTATAAAACTTATAAAATAGATCCAGCCATTATAGCTTTACAGATGGATTTTGACTATGCTAAATTTTTCTTAAATCAGCTTTTCCACCAAGATTACCTCCCAGATTATACCATTCACAGAATACTCTCTACTTGCCTATACCTTATCTAATTTAATTTTAGAAAGCAGAGATTATTCACTGGTAGACATTATTATAAGTATACAAAATGAAAAAGTACTTATAAAGAGTAACTAATATGATGTGTTACTTTATTAAATATCCTAGAGTTGTAAGAATGTAAACATATGTCATTTGATTTACATATTTGGGAGGAGATCTTTTAATTTTAGTGACTTCTAAATTTTTTATTGTTATGTTAATTGCCATACATTACATCATTAGTTTTTGATGTAGTGTTCCATGATTCATTGTTTGTGCATAACACCCAGTGCTCCACACAGAACGTGCCCTCTTTAATACCCATAACCAGGCTAAGCCATCCCCCCACCCACTCCCCTCTAGAACCCTCAGTTTGTTTTTCAGAATCCATTGTCTCTCATGGTTCGTCTCCCCCTCCGATTTCCCCCCCTTCATTCTTCCCTTCCTGCTATCTTCTTTTTTTTTCTTATATTGCATTATTTGTTTCATAGGTACTAGTGATTTTTTTCTGACTGTTAAAGTAATTTATGCTCATTTTTTAAATTTTTATTTTATTTCTCTTAAAAGGTTTTATTTATTTATTTGACAGAGAGATAGCAAGCACAAGCAGGGGGAGTGGCAGGCAGAGGGAGAGGGAGAAGCAGGCTCCTGGCTGAGTGCGGAGCCTGATGTGGGGCTTGATCCCAGGACCCTGGGATCATGACCTGGGCTGAAGGCAGATGCTTCACAACTGAGCCACCCAGGCACCCAATTTGTGCTCATTTTAAAAAAGAAAGAGTAAAATTACTATAACCACATATAACACACTTTGATATATTTTTCCCCATCCTTTTTCTATGCATATAAATAAGTGCATTTTCAAATGAGGAGAAATAGTCTTATAACCTAAAAAATTTAACTGTACATTAAATTACTATTAATATTTTTCTGTGGCATTAAGTACTTTTAGTTATCACATAATATTCCATTTGATTGATGCACCATGGCTCATTTAACCACTCCTTTACTGTTGAATATTCAGATTATTTCCTCTTATAGATACTGTAGTGAATATATATAAATCTTTGACTTCCTATTTATTTCTTTAGGATTGGTTCCTGGAAGTAGAACTACTGTATCAAAAATCTGGACATTTTTAAGACCCCAGAAAGGTAATATAGTATAGTACTATACAGTTTGGTTGGGGCTGTTCCTCCCTCAGAACTTCATTACATAATTTAAAAGTGTTTACTTAAGCTCCTTTGGGCTGCCTCCATGGTAGCTATGAATTCACAGAATTAGGAATAGTTTGGGGCCTGATAACAAAGTCTATTAGTTTAATGTGAATACTATGTCAATTTTTTTTAATCATTGCTGTATAAGAACCTTTAAAAACAAAGAAACGTTTAATTCATTTTGTTTTTTAAAACACATGTGCTTCTTTAAAATCATTAAGAAATACACAAAACAAAGGGTTCATAAATATATGTTTGCTCACTATTTAGATATACTTATTTTTAAACTTGTATTCCATACTATGGATTCACAGTATCATTTTGACTCAGTATAACTATAAACGATTATGCAAAATTACCAAAATATGTAGAGGTATTAGACAGCCTTTAGGAGAGTATGAATTATTATTATTATTTTTAAAGATTTTATTTATTTATTTGAGAGAGAGAGAGTGAGAGCCAGAGAGCATGAGAGGGAAAAGGGTCAGAGGGAGAAGCAGACTCCCCGCTGAGCAGGGAGCCCGATGTGGGACTCAATCCCCGGACTCCAGGACCATGACCTAAGCCGAAGGCAGTTGCTCAACAACTGAGCCATCCAGGTGCCGGAGAGTATGAATTATTAAAATTCTATTTCTGGGGCACCTGGGTGGCTCAGATGGTTAGGTGTCTGCCTTCGGCTCAGGTCATGATCTCCAGGTCCTGGGATGGAGTCCCCTGTCTCTGGCTCCCCGCTCAGCAGGGAGTCTGCTTCTCCCTCTCCCTTGGCCTCCTCCCCTGCCCCTCCCCCACCGTGCGCACGTGCCTGCAGGCTCCCGTGTACGCGCGCTCTCTCTCTCTCTCTCTCTCTCTCGCTCTCGCTCTCGCTCTCTCTCGAATGAATAGTCATTAAAAAAATAAAAATAAATAAAATTCTATTTCTAAGCCAAGAAAGCACTATTTCTAAGTCATAAATCTTTTAAGAGAACATCAAAGATGTATAAATTATAATAATATCTGCTTAGGAGAATTTAAAAAGATACTAGGTTATAAGAAAAGATTGTTTTTCGTGATTACTCAAAGAAAGGTAGCATTTTCAGTTCCTAAGAGAACTCTTGAGCCTTTTTACCAACCAAATAATTGTGTGTACTGGTTTTAAAGAAAAACAATACAATGTGCATTATAAACATGGAAGAAAGGTCATTTAAATTTTGTATTATAATAATCAAGTGGTATATGACCTTCAAGGCAACATACAAATTCTTATAAAATACCTAAAATCTCAACCATCCCTTTTAGAATCACTGAGTTTTAAGAATAAACAAGCCTAAGTCAAGATCCTGTATCTAAAAACATATAGCCCTTTTAAAGAAATGTCATTTTGTTTTAATTATGTAACATGAATTTGTTATAAAATTATTTATTGGAATAATCCCCCTATAGCATTTTGCTTTTTGACTCTGAGAAGTAAAGACATGTCACTGATGGCCTTCCCAATGATCTGGTAAGGTACAAAGTCAGGGATAATTCAGGGAAAAACTTTTAGGACCTGATTATTGCTTTAGAGGTATAGCCACTGTGAGGATCCTACCTGGTTTGGGAGAGAGGGGTATCTGTGTATAGGAGGCCTGACCTGGAGTGGGGAGAATGGTCAGGAGAGAGAAGAAGAAGGAAAGATTATGAGACAAATTGCCTACTTGGATTGCTTTAGAATTGGTTTTGCTGTAACAATGGAATGTTTGAGTTTTTGTATCTCATTCTGATATCAAAAGAGGATGTTTGGTTTCTTATGTTTAAACATTTTTAATATACAATATATTGTTTATAAATCTATCTGAAGTTAATTTGTGTGGTGATTTTAAACACGGTGCAAATTTTTTGATGCTCCTTCCATTAAAAGATGAGTGGAATTCCCCTCTCTAGAATATGTATGGCATTAGTGATTTTTCTCTAACGAACCTAATGTGATGGATATGATGCTGCATGACCTCTAAGATTAGGTCATAGAAGGTGATACAGCTTTACCTGGCTCTCAGTCTTGGGACACTTGGAACCCAGCAACCCTGTTGTGAGAAAGCCCAAACCATAAGGAGAGGTCATTGCGTAGGTGTTCTGACCTCACTGCCCCAGCTAAGGTCCCAGGCATCAGTGAGTACTAATCACTAGACATGTAAGTGAACAAGCTTTTGGATGGTGCCAGCCTCCAGCCTATGGGCTGCCCCAGATGAGGCCAAGTGGATTAGAAACAAACTATCCTTGCAGAGCCCTACCCAGATTGCATATTCAAGTAAAGTAATGAGTAAATTCTGGGGTGGTTTGTTATGTACTTGAGCCCCTGTTTGTAGGGACTAGTTCTAGCTCAGGTTAGCTGTAACAAGTAGGAAGGAGATGGAGGAAGCAAAAGAAAACGCTTTCCCTCCACTTTTTCTTGTTTTCTTAGCCAGACTGAGACCTTAGCACCTCCTAGTACTAATTGTTGGTGTATAAGTATGCTTTTGAAGTGCCATCAGGAACCAAAAAAATACCATAATGGGGACCTATCTAAACTCCTTTTCCCTGAATGAAGGCTTAGTGTCTGAGCAGGGAAAAGAGAAAGCTTGAGTCTATTTCTTCTTTTCTTCTCCCCTAGGTATCCCTAGTTTCAAAAAAGAGGGGAAAGCAAGATTTAATCATCTCCTGCCCTCATCTCTCTTCTGAATTAAAATCTTTGGAAAGGTGCCCCCCCCCCCAGAAATAATACAGACTTTTCAATCTTATGAAAGGACTAAAGCTGCAACATATTTTCATTCCTTATCAAGGAAGCAGGATTTACTGACCAAAGTTATACACTAAGGACACCATTCAGTCTTTAGTTACTCATCAGTGCCCTTGAAAGTTTCCTCTGGCTCCTCCCCTTCCCCTAAATGTGGGCTTTCCCCAGGGTTCTCTTCTCAGACCTCTTCTCACTTTGCACACTTTCTGGTTCATCTTATAGATTCCCATGACTTTAGTTACCATCTACATTTTATTGACTCCAGAGAGCCAGACTTTACTTCCAACCCTCCTGGGCTAGTTCCCCGATAGCTCAAATTCCACAGGGACAAAAGAGGGTTCCTCCTCCTGGACCTAAGGCCCACTCCCCATCCCAGTCCACACACTGGACCAGAAACCTAGGGATCTCCTGCCCTTGCCCCATACAACCAATCAGTTTCCCATTTCAATTCATTTTAATTACTTCTCTTGATTCCCTCTTCTCTCTATTCCCACTGTCATTAGGCACACAGCAGTGGTCCCAGTCCATTCTTACTTAGATTACAGGCTGTTTTACATTCCATCTTCAAGTCTCCAGGACCCCAGCCAATGTAATCTTTTCAAAGACCTCTAATCTTTTCACACCTGACTATGCATTTCCATTAAAAAATCTTTCTTGGTTCTCCCTTTCCTATAGGTTTAATCCTGAGGCCCAATAGTGCTTTACTTACAAACCCCTTGAAAATGTATGCAAAACTGTAGTATAGGTCTATAGGTACATTTTTTCTGGAGAGGCCACAGTGCTTCCCATAGGTTCTCAAAAGGGTATGTGTCTACAAAAAGGTTAAAAACTTGTAGCTCTCAGGATAAAGGTCAGACTCCTCTGGCCTTCTGTCCGGCTTCCTTTCTCATCCGTCTTTATTCTCTTCTTGTCCTGTACTTCTCTCTCTGTAGTTCCAGGCCTTTATACATTCTGCTTCACTCTCTCAGCTTAGGAAGCCCCTTCCTTTCCTAGCTGGCCTAACTGGCCATCCAGGAGACCACCTTCTTTCTTTCAGGAAACACCTCAGATCTTGCTACCTATAGAAAACTGTGCGGGGCTAGGCAAGCTGGGTATGAACTGTTGGCTCTGTGAAGCCCGACTAGCAATGGCTCTTTTTTAGCATTTACCCCCTGGATTTCCGAACTGGGGTGGGGGCGAGTGGGGGGATGGGAGAAAAAGAAAAAAATAAAACCCATAAAGCCTGTAAAACAAGCAAGGACTGATAATTGTTTCTGCAGCACTTACACACTGTAAAACTCCAGGCTGCAATATACATTTTTACAGTACTTTCTGGGAAGAAACTGGATGGTAAACGTGTAATTTATATTTGTCAGCAGTTGTGATGGTAAATACCACACACACCTTCCTGTTACAGAATATTGTATAGGAATTTTCAACATCAACCAATTTTCCTTTATTTTATGCCTAGCCACCGGAAGGTGTTAGGTCTATTATTTAAGAAATCCTGTAAAAATGCAGTTCTGATATTTTGTAACCTGCTAGGAGGGCTGCTGGGTCATATATCTGTATTATTGCTCCTGGTTCACGCAGCACCAGAACAGTCTACCATCACGACGTGTCCCTAAACTTCTCCATCTACCCTGGAAGATGTTCCAACTTTTTGAGAGAAAACGTGTTTTGACTACTATACTCGTGAGAGCTGCTGGGTCTTACAGCATAGGATCTGAGTCAAACCTTTTCTCTTTAAAAAAAAAAAAGTTTTTTAGCTGTCTCTTAACAGAGCTCTTTGCCCTCCTCCGGCGGACGGATCTGAGTGAAGTGTACTGCCCTGCTAGTAACGCGTCAACTTATAAATAGCGCTTACCGCGCTGAGTCACCAAAACCCCGAATTTCCCCAAATAGCTTATAACGACTGCTGGAATCGCGTCCCCTGGAGCGGTGACCGACTCCTACCACACACCCGCAGG
Source organism: Eumetopias jubatus (assembly GCF_037043125.1). NCBI lineage: Eukaryota > Metazoa > Chordata > Mammalia > Carnivora > Otariidae > Eumetopias > Eumetopias jubatus. The sequence continues at coordinate 134,929,106 of NW_028274809.1, read as the reverse complement.
ACTGTAGGCCCGCGCCACTGAGCGGGTTCCCCGCCCCCCAGCCGCTCGGCGCCCCGGGAACGCGGGCAAAGCCGCCAAATTCCCAACCGGGAGTCGAGAGTGTTGGACCTCGCGCGCTCCGACGGCGCTCTGGGGACGCAGCGGGACTTGGCCTTGACTGCTCCGGGGCCGCCCCGCCCCCTACGGAGCTAGGAGCCGCGGGGGGCCGGCACCAGCCTCCGCCCAGCGCCTCCCGCTCACACAATGGGACGCGTCGGGAGGGGGTGGCCACCGCTCCCACTCCGGTTCAGGCCCGGGACTCTGGATTGCTGGGGAAGCAGCCAGGGGCTGGGGCAGTGAGGAAAACCCCTGTCCACCCTCCGCCCACTCCCACACTTGGAAATGGCTGCAGCCGCAGTTACAGAAGGCTGCAGAAGAGATGGGGGAGGGAGCGGAAGTGCCACCCCCTGCAGTCAGGGGATGGTGACGTCACCCCTACAGCCAGCCTGTAGCGGGGGCGTCTGCCCGTCACGTGACCCAGCCCCCCCCGCCGCCGAATCTCGCGCGCGCCTCCCTCCCCCAGCTCCGACTCCCACCTCTCCCCCGCCCCTTCTCCCCAACTTTCGCCCTCCCTGCTCCAGCACTGCTGTCAACAGCACCAGCTCCGCCCCCTCCCCCGCGCCCCGAGTAACCGCCACGGCGGCGCGGCAGGCGCTCGCGCACAGGTCCCGGGCTCCCGAATGAGAACTTGCCCCCTGACCCCACCTTGCCCCCCAAATGCCTGGCGCCCTGGGTGCGTGGGCACCGGAGCCAGGGTGCGCGGCGGCGTGTGGCGACAGCTCTTCTCTGCTCAGCCCTCCCACAGCAGCCGCAGGATGAGGCGGAGACGCCAGGTCCGAGTTCGGAGGGGGCGAGGCGCGCTCAGCGGCCTCCTGGACCTGGCACGTCTCCGCCGGGGGTCGGCCCCCGGGCGGGAGCGGCAACCGGGAGCCAGCCTTCGACCCGCACCTCCGCAGCGCTCCCGCCTCCGCTCTCCTTGCCGCTTGGGCGGCGCACGCTAGTCCTGCCTGGCTTCGTCTCCGGCCGCGACACCGGCACCGGCCGTACGACGAGGGTCCAGGCGCTGACCGCCTCCTTGAGCCCCCTCGGCCACCCCGCCGTGGACTGCTGGGGTTGCAAATTTGGTGGCTGTCACTGCTTCGCCTTGTTCTATTTTTTCCCTCAATTCCCTTCTAAAAGTAGAGGCTTGGGGGAGGGAAAAGAAAACCCAGTGTAGAAAGGGGCGGTACGAACTGACCTGTCAACGGCGGAGGAGGAAGACCCCGGTTCGGGGCGAACTCTCGAGCCCGCGCAGGGACCGGAGTCCTGGGTTCGCGCGGAGCGGTGCGGCGGCAGCTGTGCCTCAGCCAGGTGTCCCCCCTCGGCGGGGCCCGCGCTACCGCGCCCGCCCCCTCCCCTGGCGCCGCGCTCCCCGCCCCGTCGCCAGGGACCAGGGAACCCCCCAGCTCGATTTTTTGTGCAGTTTCAGCAAAGCTCCGAGGAAGTTGGTCCTTTTGTTCCACTATTTATAGATTGCGTCAACATTGCGAAAAGGAGAAGGCGGAGCGGTGGCCCCTCCCCCTCCCTCCGCCGGCTCCTGGGAGAGAAAAGCCCCAGCACACGACCTAAGTACACAGCAGCCAGCCGTCCGCCCGCCCCCGGCCTCCTGCTCGCCGCTTCCCCCTCCTCCTAGCCCGGGCCAGAGCGCTGCCAACCCCGTCACGTGCCCGCCCGGGAAAACCAGCTCGCCGGTGCTCCGCGCCGCCCGCCAGGCTCCGTGGCGGCTGCGGCTGCCTCGCTCAGCTGTGCGCCCAGCTCGTGGGCTCCGGCTGTAGCCCGAGTGTCGCGCACAGCGTGGGCACCCACGTCTTAGCCACCCGGCGGGGACCCCTGGTCCGCAGCTCTAGGGTGTGCTCACAAAGGTCCGGCGCTTCCGCCCTCCACAGCAACCCCCCCCCCCCCCGCTTCGGGAGCGCCACCGCCCCGGTCGCGAAGTGTGCGCGCATTCGGGCCTCGCCTCGGAGCCAGGGGCCTGACTTGTCCCTCGCTCGGCCGCTTCCCCTGGCGTTGGGATGCCCGCCCCCACCCTCCCCCGCATGATCGGATGAGGGCGGGGGATTGAGGCTTGCGGAGGTGGCTCGCAGCGGCTCTCAAGCTGGTCCGCTGAGCGCGGGGAGCGCGGTGCGGCCGTTTCAGGACGCGCGGAGACGCACTCTCTACTCCGCAGGTGCAACGAGGCATTAAGAGAGTTTACTTACCGCTTCCCGGACAGCTAGGAATCGAGGAGTTTGCAGACCTAAGCCACAGTGGGGGGAATATGGTTTTTGAGTAGTTACTGTAAGTTAGATATGTGACAAAAACATTGGAACTTTCCTTCAAAACCTGATGAAATGATAGGCCCCGGTATGCCCCCGAAATGAAACTGAGCTCCCTACCGGCCTAAAGCCTCTGTTTCTGAGTTCGATGTAAACAAGGAAGGCGGTAAATACGAGAGGAAGGCCTTATAACAATACCAAGTGCAAGTAGCTAGTTTGAGTGTAATTTACCTTCTCGCCTTATGGGACTTTTTCCTAGCTAATTTATTTAGATCGAAGTTTGAGTCGGAGTAAAACATTGTAGCCCATCAGATCACGGATGGAGGAAAGCCCAGGCTCAGCTGGGACGAGTGCAGGAAATGCGTTGGACCTTTCCGGGCAGCTGGACGGTGTGGTAAACAGTCTGGAAGGGTTATGATATTTTCTGAGGATTTTGGAGAGACTGTACCCGTGCGTTCAGCCTCGTTCTGGCTCAAGTGCAGACCAGGGGAGCGGGGGCGGGACCTCTGTACCGGCCCGCGCCCGCGAGCCGCGCTTCCTGGCCGTGCACTGTGCTTGTCCAAACTGAGGAGAGCTTTCGCACGGGCCACATGGGGCAGCAATAAGTGTGCCACTGTTTGACTAACCGTTCCAAGTTTGGGCCTTGTTTGTTTGTTTGTTTGTTTGAAGGGGGAGAACTTAGGCCATGGGTTCATCAGTTTAGCAACGTGTGCTTCGCTCGCCATAAAGACGGAGGTGAGAAGAAATAAAGCAAACCTTTATAGTGGCTGCTGGGTTTGCAAAGCGCGGAGCTGAGCGGACCCGCTTCAAATTGGACGACATGTTGGTCCCCTGACACCTGACGGGTCTTAGAGTTTGGTAGGGGAAGCCACTCTTAATCTTATGGCTTTCGTGCCTCCTCTCTTTTCCAACTTAGTGAAAGGTCCAGGCCGCCCCTCTTCCCGCCTTTCCACTCTGCCTTGTCTTCTGTATTTGAAAGACACAGCCTGCCTAAGAAGGCGAATTCGTTTACGAGCCAATTTTGTTATATCCATACCTACAAACCACGTTTCTTTGCAGGAAGAAAATAAGCCAGGGCCTCCTGGTCCTTCCCGCCCCTGCAGATGGCAGGGTGTCCAGGCCTGAGCCTTAGCCTTCCTTCCCCCTTCCCGTTTCGGGCCAAACCGCAGTGTCCCCGCCACTTTGTCGGGACACGTGCCTTTTACCCCCACTTTGTTCTTCCGCAGTCTTTTCAGCTGCGGCGAGGAGGGAGCGAAAGTAAAACGAAAGCACCCGGGCGCATCAGTCGCAGCGGCTTCCCTGGGTTTCCCTGAGAGCGGCCGCCGGAGGCTAAGGTCTGGGGTAGGGAGGCGAGAGTGGACGCCAGAGCTGCGCAGAAACCGGGTCGGGGGTGGTCTCCGGAGGGCGTCCGGGGGCTGCCATGAACCCTAGCGCTCCTCCTCCCCCTGGGAGAAGCGAATGCCAGTCCAGAAGGGAAAGTTTGGCCTGGATCTGGAATTGAAATTCGAGACTGATTAGGGCTGTGCGGAGGGGACGCGGAGGCCAAGGAGCGTGGCGCGGAGGCGAGCGTTGGCCCCTGGAGGCGGATCCCGGGGAGAGGCCTGGGCGAGCGAGTGCGCACAGAGGCCGCACAGGCCCACAGAATTGATGATCCACTGACGTTGAATAAGCATCGAGACTCTCTGCAAAAACCAGAGTTCTACGTGGTATAAAGATTTCAGAAAACTTTGGTGACATCCTCTGCTCCTGCCCTCCTCCCTCGCAGTAGTCACCGCGGGGACAAAGGCGGCCTGCGCAGATTTGGATGAGGCGCGGCCAGTGTGGGCGGCCTTACCGGCCGCAGATTTTCTCGGTTAAGGGAAGGCTTGAGAATATCTTCACTAGGTGAAGGTAATCCCCCACAATCATCTCTCAGGGATGGCAGCCAGTCCCAAATTGCGTCCTCGCTTCCCTACCCACCCCCGCAGTGACCCAACACTAGAAGACTGGCCTGCTAGAGGCTCTCTCTGTCGCTCCAGTACATATATGTAATGCCAAACTCCAGAAAAGCACCACCTTACCCTAATAAACAACTAACTTTATTCTATTTAATGGTACATTTGTTGTAGCAATATCTGTGAGTTCTGGCAAGTGTTAAAAAAATCATTTGATTCTAAATGAGTCGAATGTGGAAACAGTTTTCTGTACGAGTAGTTGGGTCTGTGCTTTCTCTCCCTGGCACCTACTGCACGGTGCAGCCCACAGCTGTTACATCTCTAGCTGTTCAGAGGCGCTTTCGCATCTCACCCTTTCGCTCTTTAAATAGAGAGACTTGGGAATGTGTACTTGTTTGCGTCGTTTAGATCCCATATTGCTGGTCATTCATTTCACCAAAGTGACTTTAAAACAGCTGTAATTTTAAAAGATGCAAAACTGAGTTCGCTTAGGCGAGCCTTGGGAAGGCAGTCTTGGTTTCCTGCTAGTGTTTCGCTGGTAACAGGCAGTAGTCAATCCCAGACTAGCGTTCGTTTTTATTCCTTCCTTTTTCACCACAACTACAAATGCCAGAAAGTTCTAACTGTAAAAAAAAAAGACGGCCTATTCCACCCAAATTTCTTTATACAATGTTGAGAAGAGAGCTACAGGTTAAATAGAACCTTAGGTTTATCGACCCTTAGGCTACCCTTTTGTAAAGAACCATCTATTTCTTAAAAAAAATATTCATCAGAAGCTGTTTTTGACGCAGCAGACTGATAAAAAAAAAAGCCTGCTTTCACTATGTTCGCCCTTTGGCTTCATACCTGGCCACTGTTCTCACTTTCTTGCAAGTTTTTCCTCTTGTAACTTACTGTTGTGAAACAGAGGTTCCATCAGGTTATCTTGCTTACCTGGGCGTCTGTAATTATGAAGTTGGTCTATTCTCCACCCCACTTAAATAAAAAGTACATGCATGGCTTTGAAAGCCATAGTTGTCTTTATTACGCACCCTCTTTTTTTTTTTTTTTTTTAATCTCCGCACACGCAAATGACACATTTCCTGGTCTAGGATAAAACTGCAGCACCTAAAACGTTACCAGTCCGGGCAGTCCCTTGAGCCATCGAAAGCCCAAGCTTGCGTACTCCACTGGAACCCGCACCAGAAACCTCGATTTGGAGTCCAGTTTGGAAACAAATCTGTGCTTTTCGCGGTGAAATGGGAACTTGCCCAAGCGATGCATCTGGCTTTAGATTTTATGGGGAATATGATCTGGAAAAGGGAACGCCTGCTTCAGGCGTGGCCACATGCCCCGTGCGGATCCCTGGGGGCTCCCTCCAGCAAACAGTGCGCGGGGCCTCGACCCGCAGGGCCTCAGCCAACCTCTGGGCGCCCTGGTTTGGGTTAACCCCACACTGGCGCTCTCCCTTCCCGGCTTCGCCTGGGGTCGCTCTCGGCGGCTGACGAAGCTTTTAGACTAGAGGAGAAAGCTTGAGGCTGAGATCAGATGTCCTTAAAGGGGCTGGGAAAGGGAGAGGCTCTTCGCAGTTAGTGCCAAGGAACTCGGACACCCCGCGCTCCACTCGAGGTGAAGACAACCGTCCTGGGGGAGCACAAGTGTTCCCCAGACTTTGCCAAAGTTTCGAGAATCCAGAAGTAGCATGTCCTCCACCTCCGCCCACCACTGGTTCATTTCACAATCCCCTCCCTTCAGGTTGCTTTAGGAGGTGACCCAGGCGGAGTGGGGGTAGGGTGGGAGGTGGGGTTGGGGTGAGATGTAGAGGTTAAGCATTCTCTGTTTAGCGCTCCCTCGGCTGCGGAAACCTGTAAGGGGTTAAATGGCGCGGCGGGGTGGGCGTGGGGAGTGGTGCCTGTGTTCGGCCCCGACGGGCGGGAGAAACGGGGTGAGGGTGTGGGATCCCGGAAAGGGCCGGGAAAGCGGGGACCAAGGAGGGAGGGTGTGAGGCGAGGGTTTCTGCTGTTGGGGGTTGGTTTCAAGGAAGATGCGGGCGGTAATGGGGATGGGACCCGTAGCCGAAGAGCCAAGCACTGGTTAGTGCACGTCTTGGCCCCCCTGGACAGGATTATGTCAGGAGACCTCTCTGGCATGGAGGTCTGACCAGCGGAGAAGATACTCGCCCTCGGGCTTTCTCCGCGAGCGGGGCAGGGCGGGCGCAGGGAGGCTGGCGGTGCGCCGCGCCGAGCCCGGGGCGCTGAGGTCGACAAGTAGCCTTCGGAGCGGGCGGCGGCCCTTCGCCAGTCTACGTGGAAACACTCATCTGAAAGAGCAACCCCTCGGCAAGCAGCCCTTTAGCCCTGGTAAAGGAGACAGAAAGGGACTCAGGGAATGAGGGAAGTTCAGTTTAGAACTTCCCACAGTTTCCACGTTTGTCAGGCGACTGGGAATCTTGCTAGCTCTGGAAGAGCTGCGCCCATTTCCCCTTCCAGAACAAAACTAAAGGAGTTTTCCTCCAAAGGAAGGCTGAAGAGCAGGCCCCATGTGGGACCGGAGCAGCACCGCCAGCTGACCTAGGGCTCGCTTCTCCCAGCGCGCGGGGGAGCGTTCCTACTGAGCAGCCCCGGGTGGGAAGCGCGCGACTCCCGGCGCGCTCTCGCTGGGCCGCTCTGCGGCCCGGGCGTTACAGCAGGAAACGGTTCGTCCCGTTTTCTGTCTCCCAGTCAAAACATTTGGCTGAATCTCGAAATAACTTTTTTGATAGTCCGGAAAAGAAACACGACAAATAGACTCACCATCAGGCTTGCGTCAGAGAACCATTTCCCCCGGACTATAGTGAGATTGGTTTTTTCATTAGTTCCAGGAACTGAATTTTTGATGATTTACCTGCCTGCTGGAGCTCCTGGGTTTATTCTTCTCCTCTCCTTTCCCACTTCATCTGGGGTTTAACTCCTTTCTCATTTTTTTTTTTTTAAACTCAATCACACCGTATCCATTGTAACATATGTAGCCGCTAGTCTAACTCAGCCTTTATCAATGGTCAATATAAGCCACAGTGTTTGCATAACCCTCACAAAATGGGTCATGTTTTCGGTTCCTTTGATCCACAGCAACGGAGGTTTTGTTTTGCATGTTCTTTCCTTTCTTCTCTTTCCTTTCTTCTTTCTTTCTTTCTCTCTCTCTCTCTTTTTTTTTTTTTTTTTTTTTTGGTTCATCGCGTTCAGTGATGGTGCTCTCCTCCCAGTTACAAGTTCCGTCTCCTCCCGAACAGTTCAGGATTTCTTTTTCTTTATTCTTACAGGGACCTAAAGAGTTAGGAGAAATTCAGCGTTTGCTGACTCACCTTCCCCCCCCCTTAACCCCCAGTCAGGATTAACACTAAACGATGTAATCGGTTAAACAAAACAGACTTTAATATCATTAAATATGGATCTCTACATTAACCTTGGCAATTATGTCACTTCGAAGAAGGAAGTAATAAAAACGAAATTCTTGCGAATAAAATATAATTATGGAAGCTATCCATTTGAGGTCCGGATGCAGAAGGAGGTTTCCGTCTTTTTAAAAAGAGCTCTTATTTATAAACAATGATTAATATGAAATAAAATGGGTAAAACTAGCCCCAACAGGGTGCATGCACATAGTGGGTACTCAATGAATATTTAATCTCCTTCTTTCCCTTTCTTCTCCTCATCACTGGAAATTTTGGCAGGAGGTACAGATTCCCAGTAGCTAAGGAAATTATGCTCAAACTTCGCTTCTGGTTCAGGTAATCTACACTCATTTTAAAAAAAATATACCTCACAAAATTTATCCAGGGAGCTTTAATAGCTTATTAAAACTTAATGGAAATAGCTAGACAAAATAAAAAGTATGGTGATTACATACATATAAATCCAAAACACACTAGATTATTTCAAACTTTTCAGTGGCTGTAATAGGTAATCATTACCATTTGATTTCGTTTACCAACTTCTACAGTAAAAACGAAAATTGTGGGCTCCTGCTCACTTCTCGCGTTTCTGCTAGAGCAGCCTTCACCCACAAACTGATCTATCTCGACTTCATATTTTTCACAATGCAAATTTTATCTGGACCCTGTTCAGTTAGCTACATTTGAGACTTGTGCTCATTTTTTTTCTTTTAAAAAATAAAATGAGAAAATAGAGAAGGAGGTTGTAGCACTCACGGGTGGAGAAAACCCACCTGCCCGCTCCTCCTGCCTTGGTTGCGCAGGCGCTGGAGGTCTCAGAGAATCGCCGGGAGCGGCTTTGCGGATCTTGCGCAAGTACCTGGTCCAGATGTGTTTTCTTTGCGGCCCATTCGCCGGGAGGAAACAGTTACATTGGCAACTTTGCGCTGCTCTTTAAGAGAACTCCCGCACGTTCGCGTCCGCCTACAGGCTTTCCTGCCTCAAATGATTAAGTATTTAAAGAGTGTTCCACGCAGCCTTTCTCCTTCTAAATGTCGAGGCCGGTCACGGCGGGTGACCTTGGCATCTGCTTGGGTCTCAGCCTCCTGGAGCGGGGCTGCCTCTCCCTGGGACCTGGCGACAGTGGCGCCTAATTAGTACGTGGCTCCCACAGACGTGAGTGGGTGAGCACAGTGCGTGCATCTCGAACGCTATACCCAGGTTCAAAGCGCCGTACGTGAGGAAAACTTGGGGCTCAAATAGTCTTCTCTTTGGACAAGCACCCTTTGGGAATCTGTGGAGAGGACGAGGGGGCGCAGTGGCGGCTTTGGGACGAGGACTTTACTTTTGAGATCTATTTAGCTCGTTCTGGAAAACGACACCAGACGTGAGCCTATATAAATTCCTCCCCGGCCTCCACTCCCGTGGTCTGCAAGCCCCGGGTGCGAGCGCAACTCCTCCGGAGTCTCGCACCGGGCTCCCGCTCGCGCAGAGCCCAAGGCGGGGCGCGGAGGTCACACTCAGGTCAGAGCCGCGGACCTAGGTCAGAAATGGGGGGGGGGAATATCCAGGTCCAGCTAGGAGCTGCTGTCTGGGGCTCCGCCCTAGCCCCCTCAAAATCCTTCTCACATTGCAAAAGTAGCGGATTGCTATACTTTGAGCAAACTGGACGCCACACCTGAAGGGCCCGCAGAATCACTTGCTTGCCTTTCGCGGGGGTCCTGGCATCAGTGCGACCAGAGCATGTTATTATTTTTGCAAACTGAGCCCCCATCCTCCACCCCACCCCCGCGGCCCGGGAGCAACCCCAGGGCTTTCCGATCTGGAGGTCCAGGGGTCCGGGCAGGCCCAGCACCGAACCGGCTTGTCTGCAGCGGGGCAGCGGGGACGGCGTCGCGCACCGACTCTGGGGCAAGGAGGAGCGGCGGCGGTCGCGGGCAGCCCACGCGGGTCTGGCGCAGCAGCGAAGGCAGAGGCGCTTCCAGCCTCGGCCTGGAGCGAGGGGCACGCAGGGGGAACCACTTCGCGAGCTTCGTGGCGCAGGCAAGTGTGGCGGGGAAGGGATAAGGGGCGGGAACGAACTCTGTTCTCATCAGGGATCTTGCGGTCTCAGCCTTCAGCAGAGGCACTCCGGGTGAGGGTCGAAGGACCCCGGGAGCTCTGAGCAGCAAAGGTGGGCCTCGCTGCAGCTACCAGGAATCTCTCCCTGTCAGGGTGGTGCAGCGGCCTTAGCCTTATGGGTGCCACACACAGTCTGGCCACAGGTCATACAGTTGGGCCGGGCCAAACTCTCAAGAGTGCGCCTGTGCAGATGGCCCGATGGCAGGGAACTCCCAGGCGTTGGCCTAGACGCTGAGAATTCACAAGGGTATTTCCAGGCCCCAGCGGCCTCTGGGCAGGGGTTAGCTCAGTGTCAGGTTTCTTCTTTCACCAAAAAGAACTACACAAGTTTCCCAAATCTGCAATCAATGAACTCAAGGCTGACTGTTTTCTTAGGATCCTATAGATATTTTTGCCTGTAGAAGTGGATTTTGGGACTACCTTCTTTTCCTCGAGGGAGGTGGTCACACAGACAAAACGTGGGTTACAGGCCTGCGAAGGGTTCATCCCCTGTTCATGTATGTGCCTCCTTCTTGGGACATTGTGTGTCCTCCACACTCCTGGGCTTGCTAGGGGAGGTCCTGCACTGAGCTGAGGAGGTGAGCTTCCCTGCAGGACTAGTCTGACATGGGAATGAGAGGTGGATTCTGCAGAGGTGGGAGGGACAGCAGGAGGGCATGAAAATGACCAGGAGACAGGACCTGAATGTGTGTGGAGAACTTGGGATGGTTAGGATAGCTTTCTCCCTATGAAAAAGAGGCCTGGGGAGTTTAGTAGCCCTGCCTAAAAGACAAGTTGGTTATGCCCAGTCTAAAGGTGAATAGGACAAGGCTGAAGCTTCCAGAGACTATGCTAGTGTCAGAAATCTGTATGTTCCTGGCTAAGTTTCTTGTACTGTATTTTAAGATTCTTTCCATTTGTTTTCCATTTACTCTTTAGTCAAGTGTTTTTGAAAATCTTGCAAAAGGAAGTCATTCACTTAGCAGATCTTTATTGAGAGCCTACTGTGTGTTGGGCAAGATAGTTCCTGTCCTCACAGAGCTTACAATCTAATTTTCTTTATAGAGGAGGAAAAAAAAACAGGCAATTAAAATATGCTGTGAAAGGAATACATGGACACACCCATGGTGAGGTGAACATGGTTATTTGGGCATATTTACAACATCCCTCGAATATAGTGGTCAGAGGACTGGGTGGGGGAGTAGAGAGACAGCCTTAGGTGATTAGCCTGGATCCAAGAGAGGAGTTTAAAGGGTAAGCAGTGCATCATGGGACCTTCAGGGTGTTGGATGGCCCAGAAAAATAGAGCTGAGGAGGCTGTGGTGCTGCAGTAGATCAGATGCCTCCTAGGATTTTCTTCTGGTGCTAAGAAAGATTCACTTTCATTTTATTAAGGGATTTGGTATTTCCATTCCAGGACCTGCTGAGGCACATATAAATAAATAAAACACATCTATCCCTGTTATACCTAGATTATTGACACTTCAGACCTTGAAAAGAAGAAAACTAAAAACTAATTTTAAGAGAACCATCTAGCAGAAAATTTTGTGAAAATATTGCAATTAGAGAATTGTATTTGAGACTAAATCTTAGACAGTGAAAAAGACACTGTCCTGTCCTCATGGAGTTTAAAATCCAGTGGAAGTTATGGAGAAATAAATACAAGATGTTCAACATCCTGGAATATAAAGGGCAACAGACAAAGCAGGCTTTAAACTCTCAGGAGGCCAGGTCATAGGGGTGGGGCATTTAGTTCAAGGTAGCTCAGGGAAGTCCCATGGGGAAATCCCAGAGAACATTCCTAGGAAAGAGAAAGCCTTTGTGGGTTGACACAGCCCTTTTCCTCTCTGGAAATGTTGGAGTCTTCACAACATTTGTGAGTCTTAGGCGTGCTATCAGCTATTAACTCTGTTTCAGAGAGACAATAGAAAGATCTTGCAACTAATTAGACTTAAAAAAAAGTGTTAGTTTGATGTCACAGTTATTAAGTATGAAAATACCTAGACTGGTACCTTTAACTAGAGCTACTAAATTCCTTTGTTGTGTGGTTATAGGGCCAGGAGGGAACAATTCATTGAGCACCTGCTGTGTGACATAGACGTTTCATACATATTGCCTTTTCTAATCCTGATAACAGCGCTGTGAAATAGGTGTTTTTAATTTCAATTTTATAGATTAGGAAACTGAGGCTCAGTGTGTTTATGTATGGTCACTTGGCAAGTAAATGGCAGAGCTATCTGACTCCAAGTCTGTGTTCTCTTCATTCTTCTCATGGAGTCTGTTCCCAACCAGAGGGTGATGGTCCTAAAGAAGAAAATCATAGTAAGAGAATTCACATTTGAGACTTTAAATCCTTCTGGAAAATATAGGGTTGGGTGAAGTTACAGTATCCCTATAAATTATATTTTAGAGTTGCCAATATTAAAATTAAGGGATCACAATAATTAGAACACCAGGAATGTTTTTATACAAGTTGAATTCTCACACAATGTGATTAATTTCTCTTTACCATCCTTTGCTTGCTAGAAAAATTTCAAGATAAAGACATGCTTATATGTTAGTTTTGTTCATTATACAGAGAAACATGTGTGTATAGTCTTACATTTAAATGAAAATTCCCTTTTTGATTTTCTAACCTGCAGTCTCTAGGTCACTTTCCTTGGGTTTTGACTGAGGAGACTTGTCATTAGTATGTAGATCATCTGAGGTTTGTGATTGGGGGAGACTATGATAATATTACAATTTTATAGACTGATAACATTTGATAGGTAAAAGGACAAGGTTTTTTTTTTAATCCTAGGATTATATCAGTCCATCAATCAATTCAATAAATATCTGTTGAACCCATACTACTTGCCAGGTACTGTGCTATATACTGAGTATATAACATTGATCAAGACAAACTGAGTCCTTGCTGTGGACAGTGTATCAGGAAGGAAGGAAAACAATGTTTGCTCAGCTCCTGCTATGTGCTAAACACTCTCTGAGACTCATTTAATCTTTCAGAAAAGGCTGCTGTCTGTCCCTGTAGATACAGTATATACACAAAAAAGGAAGTCTCAGAAAATTTAAATAACTTGTTCAAGATCGCACTAGTGAATGGCAGAGCTCCAGTTCAAACCCAGCAATACAGACTATACTTTTTCATTACCCCACTATGCATCCTTGGTCATGCAGATACTAAAAATTGTGAGTACTTGCTAGTCATTTTATCCCTTCTTGTCCTGTTTCCTCAGCTAAAACAGATAATTATTCTTACCGTGTTTACCTCATGGAGCACTGTTAAAACCCAAAAGCAATTGTTTAGCTTAATTTAATGTCACAGGATAAAAAGCATATGAACTCTAATGATAGGTTTATTTTAACAATCTATTGATGGAAAAGAACTTCTAGTCCAGTAGGATCAGATTTTGATGAATTATTCTTGTTCTTTGTTTTATTAATTAATTCAGTGCCAAACACTTACTGGATGTAGTAGAATTGTATTGAGCCTGTAGATACAGAGATTAGGGGAAGTTCCTTGTCCAAAAGGAGCTTCAAGTCTAGTGGATGAAAGAGACATATAAACAGGTAAATTATGAAAATGTGCTATAACAGATGCCTGAGGTCTCTTGCAATCCAACAGCATTCTGAGCCTCCCTTGCTCAGACTAGACTTTTGCCTTCTGAAACATTGTTTCTCAAGCTAGGAAACACTTGAGCAGCTTGTTAAAAACATAGAATAGTACCTCCCTCTTGTACAGTCAGATTTTCTGGAGGTGGGGCCTTACTCTCCATTTTATTTTATTAAAAAAATTTTTTTTAATTGGGGTGCCTGGGTGGCTCCGTCGGTTAAAGATCTGACTCTTCATTTCGGTTCAGGTCATGATGTCAGACTGTGTGATTGAGCCCCCTATTGGGCTCTGTACGCTGGGCATAGAGCCTGCTTAAGATTCTCTCTCCCTCTGCCTCTCCCCCACCAAAAATATTTTTTAAATTAATTTCTATGCCCAGTGTGGGGCTTGAACTCACTACCCCAAGATCAAGAGTCACATGCTCTATCGACTGAGCCAGGCAGGTGCTCCCATTACTCTCCATTTGAAACAAATTTTCCCGTAGTTCTTAGGCAGTCTGCCTAGATCAGCATTTGGGAAAAAGATCTAGACCACTTAATTACAGTCAAGTGGCCTAAAGAAAAACAGCCCCCTAGCCCCTGACACTGTGGATAGGGGTGAGGTTATACTCTACCAGTGAAAGTTAAGAATCCAAACCCACTTAGAAAATGTGCGTGCTAAGGGGTGGGAAAGGTTGACAGGAAGTCTTCAGGGCAGATATAGATGACGTAAAATATAATACCTTAAATGGGAGAGCATTTTGGTGAATAGTTTCACCCATGGTTCATTTAAAACCATTCGTGGATGGGAGCACCTGGGGGGCTCAGTCGTTGAGCGTCTGCCTTCGGCTCAGGTCATGATCCCAGAGTCCTGGGATCAAGCCCCGGCATCAGGCTCCCTGCTCCGTGGGAAGCCTGCTTCTCCCTCTCCCACTCCCCCTGCTTGTGTTCCCTTTCTCGTTGTGTCTCTCTCTGTCAAATAAATAAATAAAATCTTAAAAAAAAAACCAAACAAACTATTCGTGGATGTCACTCAGCTCCAGAGCATCCAGTTTGACATATATAGCCAAACTGCCCTCCAGAATGGTTGTAGTGAGGCAGACTCCTGCTGTGGATGGATGCAAGTTCTTGCTTCTCACACCAGAGCTTTACTTTTCATCTGCCATGACATTCTGGCTATTTATGTTCAGTATTTGACAAGGAGTGCACCACTCCTAGATTTGGGAAGGAGGAGGGGGTATTTAAGGTTTGGGAGTAGATATTTTCCAGCATTTACCATTAAAAGTCTATCTCAATATTTTGTGTTTCTTTTCTTTTTTTTTTAAAGATTTTATTTATTTATTTGACAGAGACACAACGAGAGAGGGAACACAAGCAGGGGGAGTGGGAGAGGGAGAAGCAGGCTTCCCGCAGAGCAGGGAGCACGATGACCTGAGCCACAGGCAGACGCTTAACCAACTGAGCCACCCAGGCGCCCCCTGTATTTTGTGTTTCTTAAAAACACAGCGAAGTCTGAGCAGGGCTGATTAGCTTGGCTCTGTGGCTGTGGCTCTTAATGCCTGGAGGACATTCTGAGTACTCCCTTCTTGATTTCAGACCTCATTCAGGCCTCAGGGAGACGTCACCCTAGAAGCACCTCTGCCACCATGACCACCAGCCTGGCTGGAATGAGTCTTTCTTTGGCTGTACATTTGCTTTGGGGACTTTTTTTTAGAAGTTAAATTTATTTGTGTGTAGGTTGAAACTAGTCACTTGACCACATTTGCGATGTGAGTTACATTAGAATAAAGATCTAGAAGGGTGGCAAATTGCCTAAATTGCAGCACTAATGGTTGTGGATATTAGCATTTAGAGATACAAAAACTCTCTCTTCTAGTCCCTCTCAGTTCAATCTGGATTTAACTTTTTTTTTTTCATGATCTGTATACAATGTGTGTGTGTGTGTGTGTGTGTGTGTGTGTGTGTGTGTGTGTGTGCTGGAAAATTTAAATAAGAGTTCCATATGTTGTTATAGTATACTGTTACAACCAAGTGTTAACTCAACATACACACACACGTACACACACACGCACTTTATCTGTTTAGGGAAAGTACGCTTTTTTCTTTCTTTGCTCACAAAATTGAAAAATTGGCAGAATTTTTAATTTGTAACTTGGCAGTATTGCAATTTACAGGCAGGCAAGGCAAGTCAAATTCAGTGAAAATTGTTTGAGAGTTTCTTTTGAGTCTTAGTGAAAATCATGTAACTGAGTGTGCACATTTGGACATTTCTTGCTTGATTTTTAACCACATTTATTGGCACTGCCAGAGGTAGTTAAAGCTTCCCAGTGAAGGCATGTGATGTCCAGAGGAAAGTGTGGAGATTTATGGTCACCGTATCCCTGCTATTAATGTTAAAATGACTGTTGGTTTAATTATTTTGAAATTTTGATTGGGGAAATATGAAATGGGATTTTACCCGAGCTTCATAAATCCATCTTAATCATGAATTATATAAAAACAGATTTGGGGGGTTGGGAGGTCAAAATCAGATGTGTTTTCAGGCCTGAGCTTTTTCTGTGGGTTTCTGGAACATTCATGGTGCCCAAGACACAGTGGGACCCTGACAAGTTTGAGGCTTTCTCTTCTGAATGCTGGGGGCTTTGAAATTGTCTTCACAATGAAGGAGGATTCATGAAGGAATAAAAGCTGTTTCCTTTTTAAAATGTTCAGACAGCAGCACAAACATCTGGGAATTTGTTTAAATACTCTGGTTCCCTGAGTTACCCATTTCCTTAACATATATTTTACTTATTTTTCTAAGGGGAATAAATTTCTACTTTGTGTTTTCCCCAGTTCAGTTGTGTTAGGCTCCTCATTTTAGCAGTTAGGGTCCTAGTATTTAAGCACACAAGGTAAGGCCCTATCATGCAAGCTATGATTTGGGGTGGGGTGGAATGTTGTCAGGTGCCAAGGGCAAAGTGATTTTTGTGTGTGGAAGAAGTTTCTTTACATTAGAGTTTCACTTCTTATAAATTAAGCAAATAAAGAAATGGCTAAAAAGGACTGGTGTATCTTACAAAGAATAATCAAGCAATAGCACTCAATACTAGAATTAAGCAAAACCGTCATTTTCTTTCTTCTTTTCAAAACTTAGCTTCCCTTTCCAATTTCAGAAGTCATGAGACTTCTTTTTCTATCTCCTTTCTTTCCCTCACTGTGCAGTGTCTCAGATGGTGAAAAAGTATGTGCGGTGGAGGGAGGTGGTGGTAGGGCAGTGGTCAGAATATTCAGGAAGCTAGAATGAGAGAAACCAGTTTGATTTCTGAACTTAGAAAATAGTTTATGCCTATTTAGGGATGTAAGATCTGGACTGATGTAAAAATGTGGACATGCTTAAATATATCAATATGTAATATCAGATGATGAGACAGTGCAGTATTTATAGCTTCCTGGATTATCAGTGTAGCTCTGTCTCTGTTTCTGTTTTACTTGTCATACTTGTAGTAAGTAGAACAGGTGTGGTTTTAAATGTTTAGGACTGGGCTATTTTTTGACTAACTGGACTGTGTTATCATATGTGGGTTG
Organism: Eumetopias jubatus; assembly: GCF_037043125.1. Taxonomy (NCBI): domain Eukaryota; kingdom Metazoa; phylum Chordata; class Mammalia; order Carnivora; family Otariidae; genus Eumetopias; species Eumetopias jubatus. Next base: position 134,912,193 of record NW_028274809.1, on the reverse strand, counting down.
TAAGTTTACAATCAATTAAAATACGAGAAATATATGAGATATATTGGTTAGTATGACTATACTAAATAGAATTTAATCTAGTTGATTTATGTGGTAGGCATTTTAGGATATCGCAGTTACTACTGTGACCTTCAGTGGGTTGTAAACAGCAATTGTTACTATGTAGCATTAGACATGAACCTGTGGGGATTGGGCTTAAAAGATACAAATTTAGCAGTGTAATTTAGCAGTTGCCTGTTTGAATACCCTGCGGCCACTTTGAATGTTATTTATTTGCCCTCATCTCATAAAAATAGGTTGCATAACATATGTTAAAAAATTCTAGCTATGTGAACTGACTAGTTTATTTATTTCTAAAAAGTTAAACAGTAGTTAATTGTGATTGGTATGTCATTTCTTTCTCCCCATTGCTTTAATTTCTGCTTGCTTAAATAAATGAAGGAATATTCTGGATTCTGCCTCTTCCACTTCAAATTTAGGGATATTGTGAAGGGAAATTATGACATTTGACTGTGGAAAGGTATATATTTGTACCTTTTACCCGGATTCTTTCCTCAGTGTCTCCTTCTGGTTCAGATGGAGTTATCAACTTTATATCCAGGTCTGGTGAAATGAACACTGACGGAGAAGGGCCTTCCCTTCTGAAATGTCACATTGCCTGACATGGATGAATACACACCATACTCTGGTACCCTGTGAATATCAGTGAATGTATTTGCATAGTTCTCAACTAGGAGAAGATGCCCTGTGAGGAAAAGATAGGTCTAAGCCCCTTGAATTTAAGGATGTGTTGCAACAAGTAGTTCATTGTTGAGATCCAGAATTACATGTTTGGCATTATGAAACACATAGCCAAAGCAAGGTTTCCATTAGCAAGGGTGAAAGTGCCTAATACTCTGTTCTATTAAACTTACCTGATTAATGAGAGAACTGAGAGTTATGGATGTTTTTCTTTGTTTTGGTGTATATGTGTGTATGTATGTGTAGATGGTGCTGAGAGAGAGCTAGGCAGTGTGAGAACAGTTCTGGGGGTCTACTCCCACTTTGAGGAACTCAAGTTTCTCATCTGACCTTGGTAGTCTTTGACAATCACTTAGCACAGTACCTGTTTCATAATAAATGCTCTGCTTCATAGCTGCAGTGGAAATTGATCCCTTTGCCACGTGGTCACCTCCCTCCCAACCCCACTTGGTCTTGCATCCTTGGGTTTGGGTCACAACCTTTGGGGAAGAGTGGAAAAAAAAAAACAGAATTGGCAATTATCCCAGTGATCTAGATTCTAATTAATTAGGGTCTACTTTTTTCCTACTTTTTAGGGGGATTGTGCCTGTAGGCATTTTGTGGGAAGGATGCATTTCTTGATGAATGATTCTATCTCAAGCTTTCTTGGATCCAGGAGGGGACATAAAAAAATAATTAGCTGCAAGGGGCACAACTGAAAGTATAAGATTTACACTCAAGCCAAAAATTTTATTTGCATATTAAATAACAGAGTCATGCTTGATGTCTCAGAATCTCTAGCTATCATAATCAGCAAAGAAAGTGAAACCAGATGTTTTCATTTAAGCTTTGAATTGTGTTACTATTAAAATAAAAATCAAGTTTCTTTAAGATTCCTTCTAGGTACAATCTAGCCATTTCTTTAGATAGACTTCTCTGAAAGGCCAATTGGTTTTTTGAGAGTGGAATCTGGTATTTTGCTGGATTTAACAATTCTCCATGAAGCTACATACAAATTTTGTCCATTTGCCATTTTGCTGTACATTTCTTAAAGTGCTATTTTTGTTGTGGTTTCGCTGATTCTCTTCCAAAACATAGCAGCATCATGTCATGGAAAAACACTGGACTGGGAGAATCAATTCTCGTCTCAGCTCTTCCGTTAAATGAAAAGATTTGAGCTTTTGGAAAACCACTTTAACTCTTTGGACCTCAGTTTCATCAACTGCATCAGTCTGCTATATAAAGTCCCTTCTTTCACCTAACATTTTAAGTCTGTTAGAACATGCACATCCCAGTGAGCTCAAAGGATACTCATCTGTAGAAATTTGACATCTCAAGCTTCAGAGTAACACTGTGAAATTAAAATGAATGTCAATGTTGGCAGAAAGTGTAAGTCTTAATGTTAGAAAAACAAATACCATTAACTTATTAACAGACAATTAAAAAGTTTAATGTATTAAGAATAATATTTACTGTTCTTCTCTCTTATACTATTAATCTGTGTTCATTGCAGAAAATTAATGAAATTCAGAAAAAAAAGAAAAAAATAATCTTAATCTCACCATTCAGAACTAACCAGTAATAGTGGATATATTTTCATTCCTTTTGACTCTATATTTCTCTTATGTTCTATGCCATATATGATTTACTTTTTTATAGAGTTGGGATCATATTGGTTTGAGCTATTTTGTATCTTGTTTTTTTTCACTTGAGAAAATACTATGAGTTGCTTCCTGTGCCCTTATTCTGAAACATGATTTTTAAAAGCTTTTTATTTTTGTTTTTGAACTATAAAGCAGATACTTGCTGAGTATAAAGATTTAAGCAATAATTAGTTTTATAAAGCTGAAAATTAAACTTTCTCTCCACACACTGTCAAGTCATTCACTCTCTGTCAGTCACAGTCCTTCGAGGTGACTCCAGGGAATACTTAATAGTCATTAAGAAAAAAAGAATGGAAGTATGTAAATGTATATGAGTATCTGTGATATGAGAGTTTTTCCTTTAAATAGGGTAATTTCATTCATGCCACTTTCTACTGTGAGATTCTTTTCTTTTTTATTATGTTATGTTAGTCACCATACAATACATCATTAGTTTTTGATGTGGTGATCCACGATTCATTGTTTTCGTATAACACCCAGTGCTCCATGCAGTTCATGCCCTCCTTAATACCCATCAAGGGGCTAACCCATCCCCCCACTCCCCTCCCCCTCTAAAACTCTCAGTTTATTTCTCAGAGTCCATAGTCTCTCATGGTTCATCTCTCCCTCCGATTTCCCCCCCTTCATTTTTCCCTTCCTTCTCCTTTTTTTTTTAATTTTATTTTATTACGTTATGTTAGTCACTATACAGTACATCATTAGTTTTTGATGTAGCGTTCCATGATTCATTGCTTGCGTATAACACCCAGTGCTCCATTCAGTACGTGCCCTCTTTAATACCCATCACCAGGCTAACCCATCCCCCCACGCCCCTCCCCTCTAGAACCCTCAGTTTGTTTCCTGGAGTCCATAGTCTCTCATGGTTCATCTCCTCCTCTGATTTCCCCCCCTTCATTTTTCCCTTCCTACCATCTTCTCTCTCTCTCTTTTTTTTAACTGTGAGATTCTTTAGGTGGCATCACTGGGTGGGTATTTTCTAGTCAGCGTACACAGCCAGAGTTGTCTCACCACAGTGGCTACACAGTGGTCCCATCCATGGATGCCCATTTCTCTTTAATCATCTCCTACTGCTGGACATTGTGGTTGATTTGAAATTATTTTATTTTGCTTTTAAACGTGTTGCATAAATATTTTCTCCATATCTTTGGGTGCATGTTTGTCTATTTCCCTAGGATAAATTTTTAGATGTCAAATGACTGGGTCAAATGTTATATACATGTGACACTTGGTACATATTGCCGGTTTTCCTACAGAAACAGCCTGGTTTACATCCCAGCATGCCCTGTGAGAGAGGCTCTGTCCTGCCCTTTCCCAACTTTGAACTAGTCAAAATTTAAGGCAAAATTTTCATTGTCATTGCACCAATTTTTATCTCAATTCTAGTCTAGGACATTCATTTCAAAGCATAGGGAAAAAAGTGTAGTTGACCCCTGAACAATGCAAGGGTTAGGGGCCCTGACCACCCCCCCACATAGAAAAAAAATCCATGTGTAACTTTTGACTCCCCCCAAATTTATCACTACTAGCCTACTGTTGGCCAGAAGCCTTACTGTTAACATAAATAGTTGATTAAGATATATTTTGTATGTTATATGTATTATACTATATTCTTACAATAAAGTAAGCTAGAGAGAAGAAGATGTTATTAAGGAAATTATAAGGAAAAATACATTTATAGGACTGTACTGGATTTATTGAAAATATCATGTATAAGTGGACCTGTGCAGTTCAAACCTGTGTTGTTCAAGGGTCAACTGTAATTCAGATTCTCTGGTGCCTAAATCATCTTTGATTCCTCTGGTGAAACTTTGTAAAGGGCCCTTGGGAATTTTAAGTTCTACTATACAGGATTTTTTATTTTTATTTAGTGTGATGAACTCAGAGATTAATAATTTACATATTTCTTCCTTTAACTTTCAAACTGGCTGGCTTAGATTTCCTCTCCTATTAAAATATAAAGCCCTTTAGGAATGATAGCATATTAAAGAATACTGTCATTTATGTTCCAGTAACTAAAGTCTGGGTTGGTTGAGCTTCTAAAAATCCTCATAAGTGAGGAAGTATAGGGAGTTCAAGACTGGAGGGTAAGGGCGCCTTATTCTAGGGAGAAGGGGAACTGTTGGAGGGGGGAAAAGGGATCAAATGAAGATTCAGTGTGACAGATGGCAATTTAAATACAAGAGAGTTTAAAATGACCAAGTTTCAAAGCCTTTTCTTAAGCACATAACAATAAAGGTAACCATTGTTTTAGCTGCATTGAATAACACTCTTTAACACTTTGATTTTAGTGAATTGTAACCGTTAGTAGCAGTTTCATCCAGTCCTTAAAGAAAAGTCATGTGTTACATTTTAGTTGAATGTTTTCTTGATCTTTAGATTTTGTGACTCTAGAGATACACTGAAGTTATTGCTATGCCTTTTTCTGAGGAAAGTGCTCCCAAATAGGCGATGTTTTGAATTACGGCCAACACAATTTTAATATAGCACTCTACTGTGGGGGTTCAGTTTATGACAATGGAATGCAGCAATAACTAGTCACAACGGAATTCAGATCTGGTGTAATGGGGAGCAGGTTCAACCCTAAGCCAGTGCGTTTGGTTCTTGGCCCTGAATTAATTAATAGCCTGGATTACTCTGGGCAGGTGTTGTAGGTCATGACAATATAGGCATCTAATAAATAGTGGTGTGACCAAGCATTTCAGTTTGGGGTCCTAATACTCCATGATATCTTCGTAAAGTCCGGTGGTCAAAATACACCTGGTTGAAAAGAATACCCGACCACTTAGTTCAGCTTATGCCATACAGACAAGCCTTTGTATTCCTCTTTGCCTGAGTTTCTCCAGCTCCAGCAAAATGTTGATACCACTAAGATATGATCTAGAGTCTATGACCTTTTTTCCCCTATTCATATATTCAGCACATATTTATTGAACGTGATTATATGTCAGGCTCTGTGCTACCCACTTAAATTTACAGTGGTCAGAGTCAGGGGAGTCAGGCTGGAAGACACACTAAAGGAGCCCACCCTCCATGTGGCATTCCTGGATTCTGCATTACAATGCAAATGCCTTAAGCCTGTCAAGAACTTTACCCTTGGCTTTATGGCATGAGGTAAGGGCCCATCAATGCAGTTAGCCTCTGAACCTTCTTTCAGTATGCAGAGGTTCCAAAGGAGAAACAAATGTAAAATTTGGATATTTAGACTATCCATCTCCTCATTGATCTTGATTCCTGAATTTCATTATGGTAGTAATATCTTTAGTGGTTTATTTCACAGATGGCAGCAATTTGTTTTTGATAAGTAGCTCAGTACATTTTCAATCAGTGAAAGACCAACTTGTCCACACAACTGGATGGTAAATTAAAGACACATTCCTAATACACATTCATGCACACAGTTCACAAATGTATGCAGGAACACGCATGTAACTTTTAAGGCACCCTGCCTTGGTCCTTAAGAATAGAATTTGACCTACAGTTGACAAATACAAACTTAACCACATCTATTTGGGGAAAAGTATGCTGTAAGAAAAAAAGTTCTGAGGATGAATTGTGGCATTTAAGAAACAAGTACTTGTAAAACACCCTACTTTTTTTGTGAAAATTGACATAATAGAAGCGGCATCTTGCCAAAGTATATCTAATCAGTATTTAACCTTACTGAGGCCACAAACTAGGGAAGGTTTCATCTTCAATCTTTCAAAACCCTTTTCTGTTTCTTTCTTTTTTCTTCGTAATCAAGAGTAAACAGTTAAACTTCATACATCTGAATGCATTTATTCTTGGATTCTTATTTAATAAAGATTGGAAAAAAAAACTTGTAAAGAAAACTCTTGGTGTATTATGTGTGGCACATTCTTTGAGGCACAGGAACCCAGCGTGCTTTAAGAAACACTTCGACATTTGTAGGATTTTCAATCCCCTGGGGTTTAGATAAAAAAATACAAGGCACATTTGACCATCTCAGGACAAGGAATGTTCTTCTCAGGAATTGATTATGCTCTATGTTTTGATGAAAGATTAGGATAGAGTCAAACCATGTGTCTTGGTGTGTGACTTTAACATTTGCATTCAGCATTTATTAGCTGATGAGTTACTGGAGATTTGCATTCTTCTGAGTCAGCCAATATTGATATTATCTAGCTGTTTTATTGCAGTCTAAAGTTGTACTGAAGGGTGCCTTGGACAGCATGTTTTCTAAGTGTTGGGCAAGATTGATGTTCACAAGACTTGCAGCTGAATGTAATGTTATCCAATGCTAGTCTTGAAAACACAATGGCTCTGCAAGAAATTGGGGCAATATTTAGAACAACTAAGACTTAAATTTCCAAGACTATCTTGGTTTCATGCATTAAATTCCAGTATATCTTTTTCCAGTGTTCTGTCACCCCATCTCACCATCCCTCTTTAACAGTCCTCAAAACTGTCTCTCCAGTCCACTTTAATGCCTTAACATCTTGGATTTCATGTTTAGTGGTCCACGGCTATTACAGAGGAAAGAAAAAAATTGACCAAAAGGTTAAAAAAATAGGATTTATGAAGGTTAAAGGAGCTAGGATTATTCTGGTTGGAAGAAAGACACTGGTGGGTGGCTTAATAAAAGTTTTCAAGTGTATGAAGGGTTATTGTATGGAGACCAGTAACCAGCTGTTCTCCTTGCTGCTGAGAAGAGAACAAAAGGAAATAGTCTTTAACTTCAGCAGAGGTGGAACTAGGTTAGATGTAGGGAAGAATTTCCCATTAAAGTGATGTTTGTTAATCATTGGAATGGATTATTATGGAATCTCTTTTTCTGGAGATGTTTGGAAATAAGACAGAAACTGATGTGGCAGGAATGGTTTGGATAGGTGGACAGACCCTTGCCTAATGCATGGGAGGGTCAACCAGATGACCTGCGGAAGCTCTTTGCTGGTCCTCTGAGTCTACACCAAACCAACTGGACCTCAGTTTGACAAGATATGAAGTGCCAGGTTAGTTCATGTCTTCAGCTATTTTAGCAGCTGCTAAGCCACTGTTCACTTTGCCATGGGCTCAATTTTGGTATTTAATTTTATGGTGGGAAGTAGTGATTGGGGTAGGGGTGGGTAGGAGATAAAAGAATATGGCCTTGTCACAGGCTAGAACATACCTAGGCACTCTTTAAAGAATTCTGAGTGAATAAGAGTAAGGTCTATGGAGTGTGAAGGGCCCTTGTAATTTCTTTCTTTTTTTAAAGCCTCAAATAGTTTTTTCCCTCAATAGTATAGCTTCTGTGTGTTTGTGAAAACTTCTTCCTGTAAGCTTTTGATATATAGAAGCATGTGTATATCTCTGAGGGAGTATCCCCTTTAGTGCATATTTAATAAACTAATTACAATTACAGGATTTTGGACATGACTGGAATTTTGGAGAGACCTATTAGTGGAAGAGTTTTTCTAACCTTCTTAATAATCCCCAAATTGTATTGCCATGACAATAATAAGTATGCAATTGTAAATAGTACCACAAGAATTTAAGTTGTTAAAAACAACTCAGTGTGTTATTTTTGTTAAATATGCTGTTAGTACAATACTTTCAACTGAGCTGAACTTTTTTTAAAATTTAGTTCAGCATTTAGACATAACCCAAAGCTTTGACAATATTTAAGTATTGTTTTAAGTACTAAAACTTTGGATACTGGCTAATACAATATCTTGATTGCTTCAAACATGATTATTGCAATAGAACTACAAGAAGGGGTTGATTTAATACTAATTGCTGGTTATGAAAACACATACACGCGCACACACACACACACACACACACACACACACACACACTAAACCAAATGTAAACTCTTTGTTTCTGAGCAGTTGAGAGATTATACTACTGCAGTTTTTAGAGATTTTTCTCTTTCAACTATTCTAATAAGTTTTGAGATTAAAAATGTTTTAAACTACTTCTGACATCATTCTACAAAAATGTCATTAAAGAGAATGAAAGTAACTTTTTACTGTGCAGCATCAGACTAATGAACATGGTGTCTTCTTTCTCTTTTAGTCATTTCCTTTAATGTTGCATTCACAAAGATTCATAGAGAAGCAACTGGGGCAAGGACGTGCTTTGGCAGGCAAGGAAGAGACTTATGCTCAAGTCTCCCACCCCACTCTCTGACTTTGAACTATTAATGTGAAGCCCAGAAACCTAAACTCTTACCTTTCCCTTCCCCAATAGGGGTAACCAGAACTATTTATATTAACCTGGTGAATGTCCAAAAAATTAATGTGTCAGTCTGATATTTTTAGGGCTTCCTAAATTTTCTTTGTTCTTACAAGATATTCAGGTCTCTAAAACCTGATTTATTCTTAGGAACACTAGCAGACTGCTTGAAGTTGGAATTTTCATCTGAAGAATATAACAAATGGGTGAGTAAGGGCAAGACATGAGAAAGAGCTTGATGCTTCCTGCCCAGGTTCACAATAGTTAAGTCAACAGGTCTTTCAACTTTGCTTAACAATGGCAGCTTGAAGCTTGGAGTTGGTCAATAGTCTGCATATGCCTTCTCTCTAATCAGAAAGGCCATATGTTACAGAATACTTTTTCAGCTTTTAAAAATCTACTGGCAGATTATCCTGATTCCTTGAAACAATTTTTGAAAGGAGCAAAGTTAGAATGTTTGATCCATCTTATGGGTCCTTGGTAGGGTTCAAGGCAAGCACACACACACACACACACACACACACACACACACACACACACTCTTAAGACTTCTGTGTGGTCAAGGGAGCTTGCTGTTCAGAACTCAAAGTTGGACTAATAAAAGACACCAGACTACAGTACTTGCTTTGTTTGTTCTGTTTGACTCAACCAAATGTCTTCAAGTTTCGTTTTCAATTTTTATCGTAAAAACTGTGAAAGCAAGGTATTTGCTTACTGCTGGGATTTGATTCCATCTTAAAGACCTGGAGCAGAAGTTTTATACAGAGAAAGCTGATGCTTTATGATGCATACCTAGTAGAAGGTATAAAAATGTAAAGTAATCCAGTAAGAGTAAACAGCAACATAACAACAAAAATTTAAAATATATTCAAAAGTGAATTCTTAGTATACCTCTCACAGTAGAAACCCAGACTTTTAAATAATTGTTCAGGGCATTTAAATGAGAACTCTGTGAATGCTCTTTCCTAACGGTTTAAAGACCTGATGTGGTTGTATGTTTCCATTCTCTTATTCATGTTGGCCAGCTAGTCATATATTCAGATTCAACAGAATCATGAGAGAATTTCTAGCATGACTTCTGGTATATCATTCTGTGTTATGGTTTCTCTGTCTGTCTTTATGATGCACATCCTGTTGATTCTGCTCATAGCAGGAAAAGGAATTATTTTGCATTACGATTGTACTGTTGATATACACTTGATATTTTGGCTGGGATGGTCATAATTTAGGGGAAGCTAAAAATATTTTAGCTTTTTAACCAAGCTATGATTTGGCACCTACTCAGACTAAAAGCTATCTTGTAGGATTAAAGGGATGGGGAAGGTTCACGGGAAATCATTTTTAAAGGAAAAGAGAATGACATATAGAGTTAAAAAGCAACATTATAAACTGTTAAGAGGCCAATATTTCAATGCAAATAACATTCAAGTTATATAAAAGCCCTGTGAATGATATGTTTATTGTTACTAGTTTTTAGGCTTTGTAGTCTTTGGGGACTTTGCTGGCCTGGATTTCCAGTTTGGTAGAGTACATTCAGCTGCATTGTGCACTTGAGTTCTATGGAACCGTTGTGCTTCATCTTTATTTACCTCATCCTTGTGGGCAAGCATCTGCTTTTGTGTCTTACATCTTAGAACTGCAGCTGGATTTCTGGAATTCTGTGGCTGTCTGGTATTTTCTTCTGCATATTAATAGGATTAAATTGTACTGATGGTTCTCTTTTTTATCCTTTCAAAATGAATATACCCCAGATATTCTTAGATAATAAAAGTGATATAGTTACCTTGTAAAAATAGTTGGTGTAGAAATGTATAGGTATCCCCAGCTTTTTAAGTTTGCTTTATGCCACTTTGCTCTTAATGAAAGACCTACATTACTACCTGTTTTCACTAACTGAAAGAAATCTGAAAAAGATTTTCGCTTTTAGGAAAAAAGTCGAAAAGTGAAAATAGTGTTCAGCATTTGTTTTGCTTATATGGAGGTAGTGAGTACCCCATATGGAGGGAGGGAGTACCCCAAGCAGCAAGAGGGGCCCCCGCCAAGCTCCTGCCCCAGAACTATACTTGGCATCTCAGCATCAAGCTGCTGGAGCTTTGACCTGTGTGGGCGTCTGTGCTTTATTTTGATTTGTTTTGTGCATTCATTAGCACGATGTGTCCTTAAGTATCAGAAAGGCCTAAGAGAGGCAATTTTTGGGGTCTGGGAATACTAAACAATTTTTCCATGTGAATTAATGTTAATTGCTTCTTTGCTTCCTTTCAGTTTATGAGAAGTTTCATGGGAATGCTCTACTTACAGATAGTGGGGGGGAATTTTGTGTAGAGATTAACAACAAAAAAGCCTCAGAGATAATCCCTGGTAATATGACAACACACTGGTGATCATCCTTACAGATGTCTCTCAATGTATACATATTCACATATAAATATACATAAGTAAATACACATGCATTTTTACATAAACGAGATAATACTATATGAACTGTTAATAACTATAGATCTACATCATTATTTTAGTGGATGCATTATGTATACTGTATATAGAATACTGCCTGGCACTCAGTAGGCCCTGAACCAATTGTTGATGAATCAAAGAGCAATAATTTATTTAACCAATCTTCTGTTAATGGTCATGATTTATTTCCAATTTTTCACCATTATAAATTACACTGTGATGAATATCCTTTTGCATCTTCTTTGTTCACATGTACAATGATCTGTTTAAGGAAACTTCTGAGAAGTGAAATAGCTGGGTCAAATGTAGAAATATTTAACAGTTTGAGAGAGATAAAGTTGCCAGGCTGGTATATTCATGCTCAAGTAGTATCAGTTTACACTATCGTCAATAGTAGACAAAGGTATCTGTTTTACACGTTTTCCTCTACACTCTCACTGGTGTCAGTTTTCTTTTAAATTTGCCATTCTGATAGAAAAATTGCTGTGCTGGTTTTTGTTTTTTTTTGTTTTTGCAATGCTTACATTACAAGCAAAGCTGGATATCTCTGCATATTTATTGGCCATAATATATTTCTTTTATGCGTTGTCTGTTCTTTGTCCAGTGGTTTTCTCTTGAAACACCAGAGACCTATTTTGTCCTGCTGAAGTAAATTAATTTTATAATTTTAAAATATACTCCAAGCAGGTAACAAAATACTTCCTTTAGTTGGGTATATTGATAAGTGAACATGTGGAGCCATGGTTCTCATTTGTCAAGAGATAGCAAAGAAGATAACTTGGAGATTTTACCTCTAAGGAGAGTATTTTTTTTGTCTGAGGACCACTGCTAAAGTTTTAAAAAGATTTGTTAAAAAGATAATAGTCATTTGGAGCAAATATTAGGTTAACCAATATCTGGATTCCAAAAAGTGGGGACAAAGTAAATTAATTTTTATATATGTTGAAATGACACACTTCATTTCCAACCACTAAACACAATGTTCACCTTTCTTCTGTTTTAGCTTCAGTATGCTTCTGAAATATGTATGTGTGTGTTTAGCCAGAGAGAAGGTCATTCCTAACCTCATATTTAGTGTTGGGACCATCACTTGTTTAGTGAGGCACTTTTATTTTTCAGGCCCAAGTTGCTGCTGCCTAAATTCCTTCTGAATCCCCAATATCAATAAATTACAGAGGTTTTAGTACCCTTCCACAAAGTGATAAAAAAATGATTATTTTTAAAACAGTATGTTGTGTACAATGGTGTTAGTTCAAATTCTTAATATCCAGGCCAAAATACCAGAAAATGAACCTCAGTTTCTTGGTAATAATAAAGTGAACGGGCTTTCAGCAGGGAGATTTTATGGCTTCTGTGACGTGCCTCCGTACTTACCTGTTCTCGAGCCCCTTTTCCACTTGGCAGTGCAGAGTCACCTTGCTCAGACCTCTGGCCTCACCTGGAAAAATGTCCTCATCAGTGAGTACTTGTAGGGTTCAGGTGATAAGGATTCTAAAGGAAAGAGTGCTTGTTTCAGTTCAAGTAGTTGGATTAGTCACAGGGATACTTAATCCATTTACAAACAGTAGAATCCTCCAGCAAGCTTCTTTGTGTTCATCAGAGTATTTTGTACTCATTTAAAGGAAAAAAATGAACAACTGAATACAAACCATGCAGGAGTTGTTCAGTTAGCAGAGTTCTAATTTTCCTGATTATAAGAAGTATAAGCATTTAGATACTTCTAAAGATTTACGTTTTCCATAGAGTTTTACATTGTGGTTAAAATATACATAACATAAAATTTACCATTTTAACTATTTTTTTCATCCTTTAAAAAATTTTCTTTATTATGTTATGTTAGTCACCATATAGTACATCATAATTTAACTATTTTTAAGTGTATGGGTCAGTGGCATTAAGTACATTTATGTTGTTGTGCAACAATCACCACCATTCACCTCCAGAACCTTTTTCATCTGGCAAAACTCTGTACCCATTAAACACTAACTCCCCATTCTCCCCTTCCCCCAGCCCCTGGCAATCACCATTCCACTTTCTGTGAACACTTTTTTGAGGGATGTTATATGTCTTTCTTTACAAAATGGGGGTTTATATCTTTCTTTAAAAAAATCCATCTTTTGGGAAGAGTTTCAGGCACATTCCTGCATAGACATGTAGTTGGGCAGTACTATAATTATACATCGTCCTGAAATGCATTTTGGGTCATTTCTACGCAGAACTTTAAAAAAATACTTCAGATGAGTACTGGAGGTTCTTGCTTTTCTTATCCCACTAACTTTTTGAAAGCATAAGAATATCTTATTAAGGATTATGCAAAATAACCTCCTACAAATCCTGATATTATTACACTGCCCCCAAACTTCAAAGCATCAGGAAAGGTCCCCCCCCCAACTTTTTAACTAAACCAGATTCAGCTGGCTACCCCACTTGGCTACAGAGTACTAAAGAAGAGACTGAACTGACTGAACTTGATCCTGCTGCCCCTGCACACAACACTCCCATTGACTCTAGAGAAGACTTAAGTGCATGAAAGGACTCCCGGATCAAAAGGTTAGCTCTACGGGGAGCTGTGTCTGGCTCAAGCAATCCATTTTTTTTTTCTATTGACAGTGAAAACGTTTTATAGTTCTTTTTCAAAGTTTTTCAATCTTTTACAAAAACAGCCTACTTGTGAAAAAGTGAGAAGGCATCTAATTGAACTATATCCAGAGGAGATCATGGCAGAGACCAACAGGGAAGAAAACATTTCTAAGCCACAATGATGTTGGTCACATAATTTGTATTTTAAAGATAAAGTATTTGAGGCACCAGCTGAGGGAAATTTTCATTATGAAACCTGGTTGGGCTATGAAGCAGTATACGGGATAAACTAAAACACAAAGCTCTTGATTCTCTTTGTCTGCTAATGACTTAATAATGCTGGCAGGATTATGCAACCTTTGCATTTTATGATATCTATGAAAATAGGAAAAAATACATGTGATATCTAAATGGTGTAGATGCACAGATGCTTAACCCACATTTAATTTATTTTTGGGAAAATAAATGCCTTAAAACATTTCAGAAAAAGAGAAATTGCCTTAAGTAATTAAGTAATTAACAAGAAGAGTAGTAATAGCATTTTTGAAGAAAGTGAGATATGGTTCTACATGATATGGCTCTAGGTTTTCTACATTTATTGGAGCTCCTTAGTATTTGTAAGAATTCATTCCTTCATTCATCAGACATTTTTTTGTGACTTACTATGTACCCAACGTTAAACTAATAGTTTTTCAAAACCTCAGTTGAACAAGTATATAAGGAAGTGGATTATATGTTATAAAATAGGATCCACGGCTGGGATGGGGGTTTGTGTCTCAAGTATTTTGCATTCTCAAATCATTCTTCATTAGTAAATTTGCCTTAAGAATTTTCTCTAGCTTCACCTGGAACATACAATTTTGATTGGCAAGTAGCTTATTCCTTCTAGAAATAACTATTATATTTATTCTAATCTATGTACTAGGGCAGAGAATGCTATGTTGAACTAACTTGAAAAGCATGTTTTATAATCAGAAAACTGATTTAATGTCATTAGAATTTTGATCTTAAGCATCCTCTATTATATGAGCAATGGAAAGGCTTGGTGGGGAGTTTGTCTATGCAGTTCTCTTGCGTTTTCACATAATTGGGCTTGACGGTTTTCTGCCATTGCACAGGATAACTGCAGTTGATGGTGTTCATGTTTTTACTTAAGGGCCATTGAATTGTATTAGAAACTTTATGCTACACTCTTGTAATCCTGCAAGTCATTTTTGAGTTGCATGATTGAAAGTGAATAATAATGTACCACAAAACAAAAATTACTCATGCAGTTAAAGCTTTTTTGTGTGTAGCTTTAGAAACAACCAGTCCACAGAGAATAGGACTCATGAAAGAAATGAAAATACATGATCATCCCCATTACTCCTTGTTGTCTAAGCCTATTCAGGTCTGGTGAAACATTCAGCCACTTAACCTAAGTGGTACTGGACACCTAATTTATTCAGCTTCTGGAAAGTACCAGGTTAATGCTTACAGAGGCAGGATTTTAAAATTTGGAGCAGGGGGGTGGGTGGTGGGTAATAATGTTCTAGTAAACTCTTCTACTTAGCACGTGCCCAAGAGTCCACAGAAATCAGGTACTTCTTTGTTAAGCTACCTTAAGTTTTCTTGGGAATTATTGGGTGTTTAATGGGCTGTGTTCTTATATGGTGGTTAAGTTGGTGTGCTGAAATGGATCTAGAAAGATCCAGGGCAGTGACTGATTATAAAGAGCTGTTGAGTGGATAGAGAGAAAATCAAGGTGGTATGACAGGGAGCAGTTTCTTTCTCAGGCTCTCAAATCTCTCTTCTAGCCAATTAACATTAAGTCCAAAATTTTCTCCACTAGTGTCACTTAGGCTGTTGTTTCCTGAAGGGCCCTGCTCCTTTGGAGAATTAGCACACTAGTTTAGGTGAGTTTGTCCGACTAACTAAGCAGTTATCTATGGCACTAAGAAAAAACAGTCCAGGAGAAGTAGGACCATAGTCATTCAGGTGTTATCGGAGAATAAAGTTTGAGGAAGAAGAGTTCTGAGAATATAATGACGTCTGTGGAAGGCAGGCCAGGGGTGGGCACATAGCGTGGGACTTTGGCAGTTTGAATTAACATAAACATCATAGAATGATGACTTTGTTGGGGATGGGGTTGATAGAAAGAATGGGGCAATTCCTGTAAAGAGGTTTTAGGTGTCCCTGAAGACAAATTAACCTATTTCAAATTCATAGCCTGATTTGGAGTTTGGTCTTTACAGGAGCTCTTCATGGAGATTCGAAGGCTTTAGCCTTTGAATATATGGGAAAAAGTTTCATCTCAGTTCTTCACTGTGCTTGGTTGAAGCTGCTTGGGTTGCAGTCCTGGATCAAGAGAAGTTCTGAGGCCAAGTCCAGACTCAGGGGAATGAATTCCATCATTTAATGATTCCTGCCATGGGTCTAACGGGAAGAAGTGGTCATTGCAGTCTTAGACTTTGCTGTATTTTTGAGGATTTAGTAGATCATCATTGGCAGTGACAACTTAGTCCAGTCCTCACAAATGGGAGAAGAGCTTGGGACATCCAGCTGATGAATATACAAGAATTCTGGGAAGCCTTGATGTGCCTTAGTATTCTCCTTGCATATTTGTATTAACCTGGAAAATTGCTTCTTGAAGAGAAAAGGAAGTGATATTTTTAGAATTGGATCAGCATTTCCAACACATCTATTGATGGGCTAGCTCCTCAGTGTTTACATGGCAACGGGATGAACTATTATTAGCACTGCTCTCATCATGGGGTATCAGAATGGTTTTTTCCTCTGGTAGACCAGTTGTACACATAAAGAAGTTGAGTACATTGATTCATTGAAATTAGTGTTGATAGTTTAGCTGTGATTCTTTCTCAGTTTCTTCTGTAATGTCAGACTGCAAAGTTCCATGTCCTTGAGAGAGGATTATTTTAAGACAGTAAATCCCTGAATCATATTTAGTGCAATGAGTTTCTTTTGAGTGTTTGCTATGTTTCTGACACTGTGCTGAGTGTTGTGTGGGACACAAATGAAAGAGGGAATACACGGTTCCTACTCTCAAGGAACTTATAATTTATAAAGTGAGACAAGGCATTCTTGAACCAGTTAAATAATGAGATAATACAGTATATGATTCATATACTTACACTTATTTAGTAGTTTAAAAAAAGAAGGAACAGTGGGATTATTTAAAGAGCTAAAATACCTACAACTTGCTTCTGCCACTCTAGTGGTCAAGGACTCCAGAACCCTGTGAGGAAGGGAATAGCAAGCACAGAAGAAGGCTTACTCATCTCTTGTTCTTTGCTCATGCAATGATACTCTTGTAAGTCAATGTCTATGGAAATTTGGAAGCCAATGGGAAATCATTTTCACAAATAGAGACGAAGGCAGTAATGGTAGAGTATTACCCAGCTGTAGCTCTTGCCTTCTGTCCATCTACCCAGAGAGCCTAGTGTACACATGTGTTCTTCTAGCGCCTACAGTTCATTCTTTAAAAAAGTTTTAAATTACCACTACTAATTATCATTTTTTACTCAAGTCTAATTAACATACAGTGCAGGCCATTCCTGCATGGTCACAGATCTGTCTGAGGTCATAGGGACTCACCTTGATTTCTATTTTTTCAAACGCTTCCTAGTCAAATGTCTCTTTGAGGCAGGGAGAAACAGAGAACCTATTTCTTCCTCATTGCTTCTTCTCTTCCCTGACCTCCCTGCCCCATTCCTGATGTTTTTACTGATTTCCCTCTCTCCCTTCCTCCTAGTAGCACATCTACTTTTTCCTGGCATTTCTAGTTTTCTTTCTCACTGCTCTCCATATATCATTATCTCTGTCTAAGTCTGAAGAAGGAAAAAGAATAAAGCAAGTATTGCCAAGAAAGACCCGAACTTTCCTTCCATGTTTGGAAGATTAACTCCTGGAATATAGGTCTGGAAGTGCAAGCGTTGGATTACCTTTGTTGTTCTGTACACATTGCAGTGTGCTCAAGACATTTCATAAAGGTTAAGTGAGAACAATAACAGTCACTTATATTATGTAAGACATCCTAGGCTTCATCCTAGATAGGTGGTGCATTGCTATATCTGTCTCATTCGCTTGTTTATAATTCATTCATTCACTGAATAAAGAGGTAAGCAGAAGCCAGATCTTATTAGGCCTTCCAGGCCATCATAAGCTTAGTTTTGATTCTAAGAACTGTGGGAGACCATGGAACCGGCATGGTCTGATTTTTTTTTTTTTTAAGATTGTATTTATTTATTTGACAGGGAGAGAGAGAGAGAGAGCATGCACCCAAGCAGGGGGAGCGGCAGGCAGAGGGAGAGGGAGAAGCAGGCTCCCACTGAGCAGAGAGCCCGATGTACGGCTCGATCCCAGGACCCTGAGATCATACCCTGATCTGAAGGCAGACGCTTAACCACCACCCAGGTGCCCTAATTTGTGTTTTTAAAAGTTCTCTCTGGCTGTAGTGTGAGAATAGATGAAAGAGGTCAAGGGCGGGAGCAGGATATCTACGGCAGAATTCTAGGCTAGAGGTAATGATGGCTTAAGCGAGGGTGTTTGAAGCGGAGAGAAATGGACCCATTCTTGCCGAAGTGTGTATTTGTAGGCCAAACCCTGTTTCTTATACTAGTGTAGCCTTCATTTATGGCTGGGGCCTGGCTCTAGCGTTCATGTACTTAGTGTCTGAGCAGCTGGCTTGGAACCCTAGAAACCAGGCTTCCCTGGATCATCTTATTGGATCAGACGTACTCCTTGTATGCTAGCCACTAATGCCTGTTTCAGAGGCTCGATGCTGCTCAGAGTGTTTGTTTGATAACTTGATTATTATTTGTTTCACCTTACATTCCACTGGCTGAAAATATTTTTTAATAAAAAGGAGATGCTGGAACTGATGGTTTTTAAAAAATTGCAAAAATGCTTTCCCCATCCATTTCTTACTTTAATTGCACTGTTGTGTGAGGTATTTCATCCAATCTGTTGAAATGAAAGTTTTAATATTTGGGGCATAAGAATGCCCAGCATTGTTATGGAAAACACTGTGTCAGCTATCACCAGAAAGTACTGGACATGGCAGGGCTTATTTCCACAGGTATTTGCTAAAGGCTGAGTATGTATAAGATATAAAAAAAAAAAAAGATAATAGGAAAAATGTGGCCTCTGCCTCCAAGAAAAGATAATAGAAAAATGTGGCCTCTGCCTCCAAGAAACAAGGGAAAGTAACAAAAATTACGGTGTATCTTTTAAGCGCTGGCCTTTTACATCTACCACTCATTCAACTCTGAGGTGGGCGCTGTTCTTACCCCTATTTTATGATAAGGAAAGGGACATCATCATCTGTCTCAGGTCACATTGCTACTGTGTGCGGAACCAGGAATGAAGCCCAAAGCCCAGGGTTTCCCCACTTTACATTGTAGGTACCACTTCACAAGATTTCAGAATACTGCCCCTGCCCCCTTGACAGCTGCAGAATCTTGGGGGAAAATGTCTTAATCTCTCTGAACCTCTGTTTCTTCATCTATAAAAAATGGATAATAGTATTTACCTCACAAGGGTATGTATGAAGCATGTATGAAATGTCCCTGGCACACAGTAGCCAACGACTCAAGTTCATGTTTCCTTTCTTTTGTGAACTAGTTTTATGGCAAGAGAATCTGTGATGTGATTTTGTTAGAGAGCCCTAAGCAAGCAAGGCAAAGCATTGCTTCCCCACTGCCTACCCCCGCCCTCCCAACCTTACAACTGTCAGAAAAGCCTGTGTTATGCATTTGGGCTTAGGGGATAGGAGAGGGCTACAAGATTATGGGATATGTTTGTGGAATATCTGTGTTCAGGAAGCAAGGCATTCTCAAGCTCCCTAGTCTGTCTCATCCAGTTCAGGTAGCAACAGGCAGTTGTTTATATAGGACATATAAATGAAGGCCTCAGATCCTAAGGTGTCAATTTTGTGTGTCCTTTGGAGGTGAAATTAATGGACATTTCCCTTTGAAGGATCAACTGTGCAGCTACTATCCAGTGGAATAAAAGGACCTCACACTGTTTTTTGGTGAGAGATCATATTTATTTTTTTAATTCTTGGTGAAAACCAATCTGCCTTTCTTGAAACTAGACATGTAAAATTTGATTAGCTAACAAGGAGGGGAAAAGAATAACAACAATAACCTTCCAGTCTATATCAGGCTCTTAAAAATAATGTATGGGACAATAAATAATACTGCTAGTTTTGCTACAAAGTGGTCCATTATACATATGTGAGGAAGGTAAGAAACTACTACCCTGGGAGGAAAATAGAGCCAAAAGGTTGATCTTAGTTATTGAAGTGTAGTGCATTGCTCTCCAAAGTTTTTTCTTTCTTTCTTCTTCTTTTTTTTTAATAGAATGGATTGTGGCGGCAACTTTTGGGGGACACTCTGTCTCACTGGGAGACTGTGGTTTATTAAAATCATCAAAACATAGATGATTGTTTTACTCTTCTTTCCTTAGTTTGTATCTGCTTTGAATCAAGTCTTGTCCAAGGAACAAGGACACCCAGAGAGCTTGTTAGACTCATCAAATATCCTCTTGGTGCTTGGATTGCTTCTCTTCCAATTCTATTTTCCTATAATGTGATCTATTACATACTGGTGGCCAGTCTCCAGCAATCTCATGAAGGCTCTGCAAGGGGCCCTACCAGTGTGTTCACATGATCATGTGTGTTTCTAAATTTTGCAAAAGCAAGATGTTTTAAATGTAATCACTCAAGATCATCTCTTTCCACTCTGACATCTCGATCACAGTTTGTCAGCTGGCATCTGAGTGACGGGCACGTTTTGGATCTGGCTAAGAGGAAGTTGAACTGGGGATACGTGTAGTTTGGGGCAATATTTTTATGAAGTTTGCAGTCCCTTTTGTGACCATCCAGGTGAGGAATGACTTCTAGGAATACCCCTACCACCCACTGGATGACTCACCCAACAGGGATGGTGAGGAAACATGAGGGCCAGAGGTCTTAAGGTTATAAACCAGTTTATGGTGCTCATCACTGGAAGTACAGGGGTAGTGGAAATAAAAAAAGGTTTGAAGCAAAGTTTGAGAAGCTCAGCTGTGGAAAATTCTTACCTTCGGCAGTTATAAAATTGTGAGTGGAAGTTTGATGCCTAGTCAAATATATTCTCTCCTATCTGGAATATGCTTGATAATGCTAAGCATACAACTATAGACTCACTATGTATATTTTTCTTTTTTCATGTGAATAGCATGGAGTAGATTTTATCAGGATTCTTGTATTTGTGCATGTTTCTTCATCCCATTCTGGATCTCTTCTTATTTTATCTGTTGCATTTTGTCCCCAGAAAGCTTGGTGGTTTCAGAGGAAAGTCATCACCAAAGCAAGAGAAATGCCAAAGAATAAGTGTTATGGTGACAAAACTCTCACATAATCCATCAGTAATTCACAGTATGTAGCATAAGAGGAATCCAATTATCCACTCATGTAGCGGGATGCAGTGTAAGGACATTTGACTTGTTCTTGTGTATACCTTAATTTCAGGTTAATTTTGTATATCTTTTCAGAATTATTATTCATACCCAAATTCAGATGTGATAGAAAGGATATATGTCTATTGAAAACCAAGAGTGTAAATTGAAAGAAAATGTTTGTGATACCTGTTGTCTTTAAAAAATGTGCAATTTCTTTCCTCATTCTCAAGAAATACTCATTTTTTTGGTATCTAATTTGTATTATACTTTCCTTAAAGAGTGGTACAAAATTTGTATTAGCTTTAGGCCCCACAAAACCCAGCTCTGCACTCTTCCATCCCTTCAGTCTCGTATGGACATGTTCAGAAACAGCTGAAGCACGTGTGTAGAGCAGGGTAGCATGTTGTAATGGAGGGAGTAACCTTGATTCTGCCACCTACCAGCTGTGTGGCTTTCGCAAGTTTCTCAGCCTCTCTGAACTTTAACTTCCTCAGCTATAAAGTTATAGTAATATAATAGTTGTAATAATCACAGGATTATTGTGAGACCTAAAGGAACACATGATAAATGCTTAGCATGGATAAACACTCAGTAAATATTATTTCCCTTTTTTCCTCAACCACTTTCCAGTGGTTCACAGGTTAATCTCAGGTCAGGGACGCAGGTGAGGAAGCATTTTGTCTTTTTAAAGTGCATATTGTTAGAAGGGTATGAAAAAGAGAGTTGGGGTTTCCCCTGTGATTCTCGTCTTTAAAAAGCCCTAGGCAAAATGAATCACAATGTTATTTTCTCTGGGTAAAAAGCAAAGAATGAAGTGCTTTCATCAGCTGTGTAGAGTATTGAATCAAAAGTCCCGATTCAGTGTGTCTGCCACTACACACACACACACACACACACACACACACACTTATGTGATATGGCCCAAGGATTAGATTATTCTGAATCACTGCAGTTTTTCTACAAAGCTTCATCTCTCCATCAAAAACAATTGATGAACAAAGCCCTAAGCCAGGTGCTAGATTCTCATGACATGTAGGAATCCTTGAACTATGGCTTATCAACCTGGGGTGTCCTAATGAGCCATGGTATCCTGGAACACCACAGTCTTTCTGATATGTTTTCTTCAGCCATATACACACAGAGATTAAGCTCTGTGAGGTGGGGCTGGGAACTGGAAACACAAAGTTGGCTGAATACTGACTTGCTGATAGGATATGACTTAGTCCTCGTAGCGGACGAGGCTACTGCCTAGGATGCTGGACAATGAACTCTTTTCTTTGAGGGCAAAATCCAAGAATTCTTTTTTTTTCAGTGCCTACCAGGGCTAGTACATAGTAGGTGTTTGTAGTATTTATCGAATTAATTTGTAGTCTATATATAATTGGGGTACAAAGAAAGACTTTTAAAGTGCCCAAACGGTTTTCCTTTCTTGAAAGAAAACTATAGCCTTTGATTAATAAGCATGATAATTATGTCCCTTGCCCTGCTGTTTTGGAAGAAGGGGAATGTGTTTGAAAAGGGAAATCAGAAGGCCTACTTCATGTACTTTGCCTATAAGCCTTTCCTTCTCTGTGTGAAAGGAATCAAACTTAAGCAAGTATAGGGAAGTCTGAGAAGTTTACATACTTGTAAAGACAGAACAATCACGAGTAGACTGTCAGCTGAGTGAAGGCCAGTGTGGACTCTAACCTGCAGGCAGTTTACAAAGAAAACTCATTCTGAGACCAGCTGTCTCCCCCTGGAGCTGGCATACATGACTGATTTCTAATGAAGAGGAATTGCTGGTTAAATAAGAAAGAGTCTGTGTAATGTATGTTATAATGAGTTATACATTTATCTACTAATTGTTCAGGAAATTTGGATGCATTGACCTTACCCATATTTTATTTGAGGCCATCTTGGTTAATGTTCATGCTTTTTAAACTACTGAGTTAAATAAGCTCACTCAGGTGTTGTCACGGTGAACCCACCTAATCTCATTAACATCTTGGTGTCTGAGTAAGATGTACCCAGGGTCTAGTCTGTTTGGCTGCTAAACACACACACACACACACACACACACACACACACACACACACACACGTTTGTTTAAAAATAATCATTGATGTCTACTGTGTGTCAGGGAGTGTGCTGAGCACTGAGGATATGAGCCAGACACAATCCTGAAGTGTAGACTAGATGAACAGAGCAGCCATATCTCTTATTTGGGTATTACAGGAGACCTACAGCTTATCCTGAACTTCCAGAAGTGTTTCTAGAGGTGGCCAGTCTTGCCGCTTTTCTTATTTACCCTCCCAAAGGGCAAGACATGCAGGTTACGACTGAGACAAATGCCCCATTCATTGTCTTCCGGGCCACTTAAACTTTGATCTATTGGATCATATGAAAAAACTGAAAAAGTTTAAGAGAATGATAATTTCTTAAATAGCCATACTTTATCTGTCTTCAGGTTGATTTCTAGGGTATTTAGGATGATTTGATAGTTGTCTAGGTGTGTTTGTGGGACTAGAGGAGCCTAGGGTCCTCCTACTCAGCCGCCATCTTCCTCTTAAAAAGCCATACTTTAAATGCCAAATCTTAAATGGATAAATATTTAACATAAGTGAATTGATGATTTTTAAGGCTCTTAATAACAACTATTTTTAATTGTAGCAGTTTTGCTTTGGACAAAGATTATGGGGATAAGTTTTAAATCTGGTTGGAAAATAGCATTGAAACAGTACTAATTTTGTCAAATTTTTAGTATGTGGGCATTTGGAGTTATTCAGATTTACTCTTTGTATGTTCAGGAACATTAGTTATTTCAGACTGGAATATGACTGGCTATAGCTAGTTGAATAAAATTCCTGCAGTTCATCCATTCTTCTCCTACCAGCAGGTGTCATTATGGAAATATGAAAATACTGTAAATTCCAAAGTTGTAGGAACTGGCTGTGAGAAAGAGAAGTAGCACTTTGGATATTAAAAAACAACAAAGAGTGGAGAGAAAATTTGGTGCTAACCAAGGATGGCATGTTTAATTACTAGTTTGGCAATGTTTTATAATAGAATGTAACTGACACAGGATTTCAAGGCACAAACTTAATTTATTTTAATTAGATTAAGCAAATATTAAGACTTGCTCCAAGCTCATAGGGTCTCAAAAGAGAAGACATAACTCTTATCCTTAAGGAGCTGGGATGGTATCTACAGAGAAAAGGGTACATTCATGAAATAATTAACAGAATGCATCAGTCTTTCTTTTTAATATGCCAGATTGAAGTACATATATAATATAAACAGTAAAAGTTCCAGCTGGAAGGGCTGTGTATAGTATTGTTGCTTCTGGATTAATCAAATAATACTGTTTATCTATTTAAGTAGAGAGGAGGTTCAAAATTATTTGGTAACTTGAGAGCTCATTCTTTCCTTTCTTGCTAACTGCCATCACCTATCTTTCTCCATACATCTTAAGTAATAATTAGAATAATTACATATATATTGGTTAACCTAGGATGTAACAATTGTTTATAACAGTTTGCTATAATCAATTGATAATATGATTAAGTCTTTCTAAAAAGCAAGGTAAGTACAGTGGTCATTTTTACTAGGAGATCTTAATATAGTACCCTGGATAAGAAGAGTATTAGTGTTCTAGATCAGGATCGTATTTTCCCCTCTAGACTGTGAGTTCTTCTACGGCATGGGATATGTGGCATTTGTCTTTGTGTTTCTGACACTCTAAAGCTGTGTCTGTATCTTTGGTGGGCTCTTAGTACATGTTTGTTGAATGACTAAATGAGTGATACTATCACCAAAGGATAGGGTATTAGCAAGTGTGCATACATTATGTTGTTAGAATGTATGTTGATATTAGATTAAGAAATCTCAGATGGAATGACGCAGAAAACTTATTTGAAAAGTTGATAGATTCCTAAAGTTTTCTCTTTTTATTCCATTAGTCCATCCAAGGAAGATTTGTCTCAAAAATTATTTTAGCATACTATATGAAGGACATTATAATTCACCTAAATAGAATGAGTCAATATTTTCCAATGACAGTTTACTTACTGTAGGCATACTAATTCTTTTTATTTGAGGGCCATTATTAATTTACCAACTGCTACATGGTAAGGCTGATATGCTCAGCCTACCTTTGGTGGATTAAGCTAACTACCCTTTATTCATCACTTACTTATGTCTCCAGCTGCTTACTGGCCTTCCCCATTTTGATTTTCTGTTGTCAGCTCCAATTTAACATGTCAAAACAGGAAATCATTTTTTTTAAAGATTTTTATTTATTTGACAGAGAGAGACACAGTGAGAGAGGGAACACAAGCAGGGGGAGTGGGAGAGGGAGAAGCAGGCTTCCCGCGGAGCAGGAACCCCGATGTGGGGCTTGATCCCAGGACCCTGGGATCATGACCTGAGCTGAAGGCAGACACTTAATGACTGAGCCAACCAGGCACCCTGGAAATCATTATTTTTTACCTGTAAACTACCTCTTTCTTCTGGGCATACTTTTCTCCTTGATGGTACCATCATTTTTCTAGTTACAGGCTAAAAACTTTGATATTTTATTTTTCTTAATCATTTTCTCCATCAGATCAACAAACTCTTACATTTCCTTTGTGATGCTTTTGATATTAATTCTTTTCTTCCTTTCCCTTTCCATTACCAAGACCTTGGGTTAGACAATGCATGGATAAAATAGCCTCCTGGATCATCCTGCTATCAGTTTCTCCTCTTTTTTTTCTATGAATGACTATGAATATTTTAGTTAGAATCATTCAAACATCAATACCAAGTCCATACTCTTTATCAGAGTTGCCATGGCCCCTCATGGTATGCCACCTGATCACTCTAACTCAAATCTTGTCTACTCCACTGCTTTGCTCTAGTTATATGGGAAAAATGCAATTTTCTGTCTAGCCCTTCTCTCTCTGACTTCTAGAATTTTTTTATTGTGGTAAAATATACATAATGTATACATGTATAGTAATGTATACATTATTTTATACCAAATGTATAAAATTTGCCATTTTAACAATTTTGGTAAATTTGGTAAATTTTTGTAAAAATATACAGTTCAGCAGCATTAAGTACATTCATATTGTTGTGTAACCATCACCACTATCCATCTTCTGAACTTTCTAATCTTCCCCAAATGAAACTCTATACCCATTGAAAAATAACTCTCTATAACCCCCTCCCCCAACCCCTGACAACCACTGCCATCATTCTACTTTATGTCTCTGTGAATTTGATCTCACATACGTGGAATTACATATTTGTCCTTTTGTGACTGACTTATTTCACTTAGCATAATGTCTTAAATGTTCATCTGTGTCATAGCGTGTGTCAGAATCCTTTTTAAGGCTGCACAATATCCCATTGTATGTATATATCACAGTTTGTTTATCCATTCATCCATCAAGGGACATTTGTAGTTTTTGCTCTTTTAACATATCCTACTAATCACAAAGGATTAATCTTCTACACCTTACTTCAGTCATATTACTTGACTGCTCAGAAGTCTTCAGTGAATTCCTTTTTACAGGTAGGATCAAGTACAGCATTCATAGCCTAACATCCATGGCTCTCCCCAGTGGGTCCTGACCTATGTATAGAATATTATTGCTCATTATTAATCTTCAACATTTGTTCATGAAACAAATATTTTTTAAATGCCTGGTATGTGTTGGTCCTGAGATAGGTGCTGCCAATCCAGCATTAAACCAAATAGACCTGGTCCCTTGTCTCATAGAACTAACCTCAGAGCTAAGTGATTCCTTCATTCATGCCAGAATGCTCTCCCCTTTCACCTTGGAAGCTGGCTACTTCACCCAACATGAAATTGCTAAGAACCATTAGGTGACCAACTTGCCAAAAGCTAATTCTCTAGTAATCGTTTGATCAAAAGATGAACTTCCTGAAATACAGAGTTTTTCTAAAAAAATTATTTTACCCTGGTGTCACTGAGGCTCTTTTCCTGGAGATATATTTTGGCCAAATGCTGTTTAATATCAGCTTTGCCTGTGTTTCACATTGTAGACCCTGAGAATTCCTAGAACACGTAACACTTTCTATAGAATGATTAAGGTTTTAACACTGATTTTTGTCTTAATTATTATTGCCTCTGTCCCTGTTGCTTCTGCCCCTAACTGTGCCCCTGTATTGACCTGGTACAGTGGCTTTGACAAATTGTCCTATCTAAGGCATTTGTCAGATGATTGCTCAGCGAATTGGTTATTCATTGAATTAGTCGTTAGGGGGCCAATCATATGACAAATCAGTTTCCAAAAAATTTTAAAATGTCTTCTCTCCCTTGTAATAAATCAGAGGGAAGCATTTTCTTCTGTTTTTCAGTGTGTGTCCTCTCTAGTTGAACCATAGTATTTTTTGATATTTCTGTTGATTTGTCTTTACAGTGTCCTTCTTATGATATCTTGTGATCAGAACCAATAGTTGGTTGGTTAACCATGAGAATTGGGGAAAAGTAGAAAATCATACAGACACTTTTTTTTATTTTTTAAAACTTTTTTTAAAGATTTTATTTATTTATTTGAGAGAGAGAGAGTACACGAGAGGGGGGAAGGTCAGAGGGAGAAGCAGACTCCCTGCTGAGCAGGGAGCCCGATGTGGGACTCAATCCTGGAACTCCAGGATCATGACCTGAGCTGAAGGCAGTCGCTTAACCAACTGAGCCACCCAGGCGCCCCGATACAGACACGTTTTTAAAAATAAAACATATTTAATGTACATTTTATCAGCCAGTCTTTCAGTGGAAGGTCGAGGCATTTTCTTTGCAAATGGGCCAACTGATTATTCGTATCATCTCTCTTACGTAAACCATACTCATAATGAATCACCTATGATTTCCAGTTCCATGTTTTTAAAATAAGAGCAAGATCTTAAAGACACTTGTGCTGTAATGAGTGCAGAATCCTTGTATATTTTCATTTATTCTTCCCTGTCATGAACAGTTGTTTCACTCATACTCAGTTTAAGAGCAGATTTTCTTAGTAACTCGTCTTTATTGATTCTTTAAAAGAATTCAGTTTGCTTTTTCAAAGAAACATAACTCTCTTTGTTGTCATATTTCATCAAATAATATAAATATTTAATTGAATTATATAATTATAATTGTAAATACAGGTGGCACAACTTTACTCCTTTGGACAGCCTAACATGTGGTTGGCGGGAGTAGAAGACTGCAGGCATGTGGCAGAGGAGACTGCTGGCTGTGAGCACCAGGTGTGCCGTGGTGTATCAGCTGGTAGGTTTTCCTGAGGACAGGAAATGCTGTCTTTAGTGCAGGTTGGCTAGAAGGGCTTTTACTGTATTTGTTCATTCTTACAGACAAAGGTATGTGCGTGCTTACTATCTTATAATGAAGTAGGAGCTGAGGAGGGATCTGTCAGGAATTGGTATGGGGAACTGCACAAATCCTTCTGATTCAAATGATAGGAAAAGGGAACTTCTACATTTGATGTAAATTTATCAGATGTATCAGAGATCCAGCACCGAGGGGAATGAGGGTGGAGAGACTGAAGGAGACAGGGTCTCAGACTGTCGTGACTGGCCACTTTATCTCCAGGCAGATGGATTTTTCCACATGGATCATCTCTGCCGAGAAGTCCTCTGCCTATGTGACCATGCAAGGCCCAGCCAGGGATTGCAGCCCCATGTGAGGGAAGCCTCTCGGTGGACTTCATCTGACTGCCCACTTTTTGGCCCTCATCCTCCATGTAAAGGTGTGCTGGCCGTCATCCTCCACATAAAGGTGTGCTGGCTGTCATCCTCCACATAAAGGTGTGCTGGCTGTCAGGGTCTCCTCTGCGTACTTCCATACACATGTGTGCAAAGGAATCACGTGTAGGGGTAGGAGGTGGATGCTCCCTTTCTAGCTTCCAGTATTGCTGCAGTGCTGCTCAGCGTTCATACCATTAAAAGTTATCCTTCCTAAGCAGACTTACGACAATGGAGTAATAATACTGTCAGTTATTTTGTGCCGTGCTTTATGGTATTAGCGCGGTTTATTGCTTTATTTAATGAGATAAATAACTGGACTGCTTGAAAGGGGTGTTTTTTGAACAAAGCATTAACTGAGGTGAGAAAGGAGTTGTCTTCTACTTTCTGTTCTGCTTTGCTTGCAGTACAGTCTGGGTACTTTTTAAATTATCTGTTCCCAGCTTTGTTGCACAAAGGTACAGCTACATCAGGACATTGGCTTGTCGGTGCTCACCATTACTTTTATTTTTTTCTCTTTTAATAGATACAGCTTTTGACAGAAAAGAAAGATAGATGACTAGACAATGTTAAGGAGAGCACAGGCCCTAGTCTCAGTCTTGAGGACGGCTTTTGGAAGATAGTGGTTGTCTATGCTCTTGTTTTCTGACTGCCCAAATCTGCATTGTCACAGATGGGCATGGTTTTGCTAGATCAAGGAAAAGATGAATTCTGTGGCTTTGGAACAACGTTTTCTTCAATTGCCTAACCACAGGCAGAATAAGGTCTTTTTGAGAAAGGGAAACTGGACTACAGGCATCTTTCTTCCATTAAAAGATGAAATGGATCTTCAGTCAGCCTCACCACATACAACTCTTGCTTTATGTTAACATGCGTTGAAATCGTATAGACTCTGTCCTCGATCTCTGAACTCGAAAATCTCTTGTAATACTATAAATTACCCTCACTGGCTTCCTTTTTTAAGCTCTGGTGAATAATCCATGGGTTCTCAAGTTTCTGTTAAAAATGTCCCTCCAGGGACCTGCAGTGAAAATGAGGCGTTGTTTTATGTTGTTTGAACACCGCGTGAACCCGGTCCTTGCTTTGATTTTGGAAGCTGACCATATCTGACGCGGTTCTCCTAGCCTACAGCTGTGCCAGATTCTCTTCTTCTCTTCACAGCCTCCAGGGCCAGGAGCCCCTGCTTGCATGAAGGTGGGGTAAGAAGTGTGACCCACTGTAAGGAAAAGCTGAAGCTTACTCACCCAGGGAAGCAGTGAGCCTCGATAAAAATGGCACTGGAAACGATCCCCCTTTAAGACCGTCAAACATGAGAAATGCTCAACAGAATGCTGTGCATATATTAGGCACTCAGTCAATATTTGTTGAATGAACAGACGAATGCAGCAGAGGGTGGTAGTCATCCTATTTCCAGCTCAGCCTCTCTGGTGGCAGCTTTCATCTCTAGCCACTCTCTTTATTCTTCACTTGCCCTCTTGCCATCCCATTGCTGCTCTGTCCTTTCTTCTCTAACCAGGAGAAAAGAGAAGGGCTAGTCTGGGAATCACATTCTTAGGCAGGACTGGGCTGAAGGCAATTAAAGTTCATAGACTGAAGAGGCTTCAGAACCACCTTCTCTCAACTGCAGACATAGACATCTGCCTCTACTGTCCTGTCCCTGATGCTTGACTGGTGGGATGGTCCTAGGTGGTCAAAAGAAGTTCATAGAATATTGACTTTTCAGGGTCCAGGTTGGGTTTCTAATGTTTTATAAACCAAGGAGTTTAATTAGCTGTGTTCACACCACATATCTTTATTCCAGCATGCTGTGGATGAGTTGCATGCTCTTGACTCTGGAAATGGGAAGTGTCCTCCTCTAACTTCTTAGCTTTACAGAACATGGTTTGTGTCTGTTACCATTGTCATTTCTGGCTTTTATATAGCCACCACTATCTGTGAAGTCAGTGGAAAACAGACTGTGGTTTTTCTTAGATATTTTCTTAAACTCCTTTGGGGCAGTGTCTACGCTGGAGGCAGTTTTTCCTTTCTCCACCTTTAGGATAATTCTGAGAATCTAAGGAAAAATTGGTATCTTTTGGACTTTCAGCCAAGTGTATTTGCTGGTCAGGCTAAACATTCAAGCAGATTTAGAGTGAGTGACACTGAGTCTTCAGTTACAGGGTGAAGTTCACCACTTTGATGTGTCTTCTTTCCCATTTTTTTTTCTTCTAAATAGAGTGGAATCCTATCAAATGTAAACTTAGCTTAAACAAATACAATTATGCTTAGATAATTTTGTTCTCTACTGCAACCAGTAAGTGTTTGCCTTGGGGGCACACAGAAGGTGATAGAAAAGAACCTGCTATTCCCTTGATTGTCTTAATTCCCCTGTGCCGCTCATGGTGTTAACTTTTCATTGTGCCGAGTGTGATTCTAATATCGATTGTACAACAGATTGTTGTTACCACATAGTCTCTAAATAGCAGTTAGGTCCTTGGTCTCAACCAAAGCTATGGTTATCTGTTTCACCTTTGCAGGAAAATTTGGATATGTTGGACTGAACTGAGAGACTGTGTGTCTCCAACATGGTACATTCCTTAGGGATTTTCAAGGGTAATTTTGGTGATATGTAATTTTAGCCCTAAGTGCTCACTTCAGAATCTGTCACCTACGATAATACACCACAGTAGTGTCTGATTTGTCTTTATGGTGCCTTTTGTGATAAATAATTCACATTCTGGTAACATTCTGCATTTTTTGAATTTAAAGTGCTTTCTAGTCTTTTTAGGTAGTGAGGATATAGTTTGAGCTGGTATTTGTTGTCTTCTCTACCTTTGCTATATAAGGTCTATGTAACGTTTTTGTTGATCTGGGACATTATGGAAATTTAGAACCATGCCTGGAGCCAAAATGTTGGACACATCACAGTTTGCTGTTTTAGAGCTGATTGATGGATGCTATATGCCACAAGATACTAAAAGTCATAAAAATAAGCTAAAATTTCTGAAAGATAAACACCAAAAACACCAAAGCTCAATCCTACTGTTCTTGATAATGACCCACACTGTTAATTGTAGATTGTAAGTTGTTATAGTGATAGGAAAGGTCTGCCCTGATTGGGAATTGGGAAAGATGTTGGAATCTGAAGATGGCCTTTGTCTAAATGCAGTGAAACTCACACAAAGCCAGGCTTCCTTGTACGGCAACATTCAACAACAGTCTACCTCGAGAAACCTTGAAGAGTGAAGTAAATATTTACTCTTAAACTTTATATTTAAGGGATTTCAGATAGAGAAATCATACAGAAATCTTCCTAAAAATTCCCTTTAAACTTCTTTCTTTTTCACCAGCTTCCTACTCATGGCAACCGCTCTGCCTCAAGCGCACTTGTGGGTGGCTCTGCCATTCTGAGCCCTCACACACCACACACAGACCTTCTTTGGTGTGTGCAGTCTTCTGGAACATGTACTCTCTAGTGCTGGTGGCTCTTCTTGTAAGCATAAGCTACTCTTGCCCCAGAACTCTGGTGAATAAAATCTTCATATCAGTATGAAAGTTTTGCTTTTATTTACTCTTTGATATTGACTTGAGACATACTGCTTGCTCTCACATTGATATAATATGTTCAGTCAAGTTGTCTAAGACCCTGACAATCAGACCAATCTGCCTTGGGTTCATTAAATCAGTGGGGCCACTATAAGAGGAGGTATGTATACAATTATAGTTACAGCATATAGCAAACAGCAGGCCCAAAGTAGTAGTCCTCACTTTGCCTCTTGGTCTCTCCAGAAGGCCATATAAAAGTGGTGGATTTAGATGTAAATGGCTCTGACTGAATGTGGCAGCCCTGAATATGGCGGTAGTGGTGGTGACTGGCTTTCCTTTTTAGTCTGGGTGTGACTTTTATCTCAAATGATTCTTTGAGTTACTACCAGAGTAGGACATATGGCTGCAGTCTGGGGGAGAGAAAAACAACTAAGTCTACTTGGTGTATCTTTATTCTTTACACAACTTGGCTATAAAATTTATACAAGCATCTGTATTAGTCAGGTTCTCCAGAGAAACAGAATCAATGGAATGTATATGTGTTTCTCTCCTTCTCTCTCTCTCTCTCTCTAAAGGGATTTATTATAAAGAATTGGCTTATGCAGATGGGAGATGGACAAATTCCAAGGTCTGCAGGTTGAGTTGGCAAATTGGTGACTCAGCAGAGCCATTGGTATAGTTCCATTCTGAAGGCTACCAGGCTCAAGACTCAGTAAACGTAAAAGCTGATGTTTTAGTTCAGGTCTGAAGGCAGGAGAAAAACTGACGTCCAGCTCGAATGCAGTCAGGCAGAAGGAATTCTCTCTTACTCTGACCTTTTATTCTATTCTGGCCTTCTACTGATTGGATGAGGCCCATCCACAGTAGAGAGGACTGTCTGCTTTACTGAGTCTACCAATTCAAATGTTAATCTCTTCCAGAAACACCCACACCCAGAATAATGTTTGAGTAACTATCTGGGCACTCTGGCCTAGTCAAATTGACACATATATTTATCCATCGCAACATTCATGAAGAATGTAGGAACATATAATTTACAATTCAATTCCCATTTATATGTATGGCTATTACTTGATGGATGTGATCATGCTTTTAGAATTCAGTGAAAGGAAAGGCATGAGAAAATTTTAATGAGATTATTTATTTCCTGTGTTTTTCTCAAGGAGTATATTAATCTGTAGATCTTTTTTCCTCTACTTCGTTTAACAACTTAGAGTATATACTTTATCTTGCTGTCTTTGGCGTCAAAAAAAAAAGATGTGATAGGTCTTTCTCTGTTCTACGAAAAATGATTCTTTTTTCTCTAAAGAAGGTGCTCATCTTCACACTATGAAGTCTAAATGTTCTACCCACCATAAAAAGAACAGTTAGGCCAGAATTTCGGCCTGAAGAATAGCTTAAAGAAATCCTGTGGTTGTGCTCACTTTGGCAGTACATGTACTAACACTGGAATGATACAGAGAAGTTTAGTATGGCCCCTGAGCAAGGATGACATGCAGGTTTGTGAAGTATTCCATATTAAAAAAAAAAAAAAGGAAGTAAAAGAAATTCTGTGGCTTTTTTTTCCATTAGTGTCAACTAACATGGGTTGTCTCAGAGAAGCTGCTTGAGCTGACTCACCTCAATATGATGCCTGTTGGGTTTTGTATTACCAGCTTTCTTCACCTGAGAATTCGACTAAGAGAGAAGTCTGTCAGCAGGTTACAGCTTGATCCAATTGGTGGTTATTTGGGCCACAGCATGGGGAAATCTGGGGGGTTGGATGGGCCTTCTAGGTGTGAGGTTCTTTCTTGCAGAGGTGGTTTATATAAGAGGCATGGAGAGGTAGCTCCTAATTTTCTTTTTTTTTTTTTTAAGATTTTATTTATTTATTTGACAGAGAGAGACATAGCGAGAGAGGGAACACAAGCAGGGGGAGTGGGAGAGGGAGAAGCAGGCTTCCCGTGGAGCAGGAACCCCGATGCGGGACTCGATCCCAGGACCCTGGGATCATGACCTGAGCCGAAGGCAGACGCTAAACGACTGAGCCACCCAGGTGCCCCAGCTCCTAATTTTCTTAATACAATCAACTGGGAGGAAAAATTTGCTGTAATGGTATTACTTCTGTGGTAAACCTTCTCAGAGATCTCTGGCCCAGTGACTGGCCCAAAAGAAAGACTCAATAGAAATACTGACTTTACTTGAAGTCTATGGGTCATTTTTAAAAAGTTTTGATTTTATGATTTTATTTATTTATTTGACAGAGAGAGAGAGAGAGCACAAGTAGGGGGAGTGGCAGGCAGAGGGAGAGGGAGAGGAAGGTTCCTTGCTGAGCAGGAAGCCCGATCTGGGGCTCAATCCCAGGACCCTGGGATCATGACCTGAGCCGAAGGAAGATACTTAACTGACTGAGCCACCCATGCGTCCCTAAAAATTTTTTTTTTAAAGATTTTATTTATTTATTTGAGAGAGAGAGAGAGAGAGAGAATGAGAGATAGAGAGTACGAGAGGGAAGAGGGTCAGAGGGAGAAGCAGACTCCCTGCTGAGCAGGGAGCCCGATGTGGGACTCGATCCTGGGACTCCAGGATCATGACCTGAGTCAAAGGCAGTTGCTTAACCAACTGAGCCACCCAGGTGCCCGTCCCTAAAAGTTTTTATTTTAGTTCCAATCAGTTAACATACAGTGTTATATTAGTTTCAGGTGCACAATATAGTGATTCAACACTTCCATATAATACCCAGTGCTTATCACAAGTGCCCTCCTTAATCCCCATCACCTATTTCACCCATCCCCCCCAACCCCCTCCCCTCTTCTAACCATCAGTTTGTTCTCTATAATTAAGAGTCTGTTTCTTGCTTTGTCTCTCTCTTTTTTTCCCTTTGCTCATTTGTATTGTTTCTTAAGTTCCACATATGAGTGAAATCATATGGTATTTGTCTGTCTCTGACTGGTTTCTTTCACTTAGCATTATACTTTCTATTTCCATCCATGTTGTTGCAAATGTCAAGATTTCATTCTTTTTTTGGTGGCTGAATCATATTCCATTGTATATATATATATATATATATACCACCTCTTTATCCATTCATCAATTGTTGGACACTAGGCTGCTTTCACATCCTGGCTATTGTAAATAATGCTGTTATAAACATAGAGGTGCATGTATACCTTTGAATTAATGTTCTTGTATTGTGTGGGTAAATACTCAGTAGTGCAATTGCTGGATCATAGGGTAGTTCTATGTTTAACTTTTTGAGGAACCTCCACACAGTTTTCCAGAGTGCTGCACCAGTTTGCATTCCCACCAACAGTGCAAGAGGGTTCCTTTTTCTCCACATCCTCATCAATACCTGTTGTTTCTTGTGTTTTTGATTTTAGCCATTCTGACAGGTGTGAGGTGATATCTCATTGTAGTTTTGATTTGCATTTCCCTGATGATAAGTGATGATGAGCATCTTTTCATGTGTCTCTTGGCCATCTGTATGTCTTCTTTGGAGAAATGTCTGTTCATTTTATTTATTTATTTATTTATTAAAGATTTTATTTATTTATTCATGAGAGACAGAGAGAGAGAGAGAGAGAAGCAGAGGGAGAAGCAGGTTCCCAAGGAGCAGGGATCCCGATGTGGGACTCGATCCCAGGACCCTGGGATCATGACCTGAGCCGAAGGCAGACGCTTAACATCTGAGCCACCCAGGCGCCCAATGTCTGTTCATTTAAAAAAAAAGATTTATTTATTTATTTGAGAGAGAGAGCACATGCAAGTGGGTGGAAGGGCAGAGGGAGAGGGGAAAAAAATCCTCAAGCAGGCTCCCTGCTGAGAGAGGAGTCTAATGTGGGGCTCAATCCCAGGACTCTGAGATCTGACCTGAGCCAAAATCAAAAGTAGGATGCTTAACCAACTGAGCCACCCAGGTGCCCCTTCTCCCCATTTTTAAATTGGATTATCTCTTTTTTAGATCTTGATTTGTTTAAGTTCTTTATATATTTTGGATACTGACCCTTTATTGGATATATCATTTGCAAATATCTTTTCCCATTTGGTAGCTTGCCTTTTAGTTTTATTGTTTTCTTTACTGTGCAGAAGTTTTTTATTTTGATATAGTCCCAAAAGTTCATTTTTGCTTTTGTTTCCCCTGCCTCAGAAGATATATCTAGAAAGAAGCTGCTATGGCTAGTGTCAAAGAAGTTACTGCCTGTGTTCTCTTCTAGGATTTTTATGGTTTCAGGTCTCACATTTAGGTCTTTAATCCATTTTGAATTTATTTTTGTGTATGGTGTAAGAAAGCAGTCCAGTTTCATTCTTTTGCATGTTGCTGTCCATTTCTCAACACCATTTGTTGAAGAGACTGTCCTTTTCCCATTGGGTATTCTTTCCTGCTTTGTTGAAGATTAATTGACCATATAATTGTGGGTTTATTTCTGGATTTTCTGTTTTTTTAAAGACTTATTTATTTTAGAGAGAGAGAAAGAGAGCGCAAGCAGGAGGGTAGGGGTTGAGGGAGAAAGAGAGAGAGAATTTCCAGCAGATCCCACGCTGAGCGTGGAGCCCGATGTAGGGCTCGATCTCACAGCCCTGATATCATGACCTGAGCCAAAATCAAGAATGGGATGCTTAACCGACTGAACCACACAGGCACCCTTGGATTTTCTATTTTGTTCTATTGATCTACACATCTATTTTTGTGCCAGTATCATACTGTTTTGATTACTACAGCTTTGTAATATAGTTTGAAGTCCAGAATTGTGATGCTTCCAGCTTTGCTTTTCCTTTTCAAGATGGCTTTGGGTATTCAAGGTCTTTTTTGGTTCCATACACATTTTAGGATTGTTTGTTCTAGTTCTGTGAAAAGTGCTATTGTTATTTTGATAGGGATTGCATTAAATGTGTAGATTGCTTTGGTTAGTATAGACATTTTAACAATATTTGTTCTTCCAATCTGTGAGCATGGAACATCTTTCCATATCTTTGTGTCATCGTCAATTTCTTTCATCAGCATTTTACAGTTTTCAGACTACAGGTCTTTCACCTCTTTGGTTAAGTTTATTCCTAGGTATCTTATTATTTTTGGTGCAGTTATAAATGGGATTGTTTTCTTAATTTCTCCTGCTGCTGCTTCATTATTAGTGTATAAAATGCAACAAATTTCTGCATGTTAATTTTTGTATCCTGCGACTTTATAAATTCACTGATCAGTTCTAGCACTTTTTTGGTGGTCCTTAGGGTTTTCTATACAGAATATCGTGTCATCTGCAAAAAGCGATAGTTTTACTTCTTCCTTACCAATTTGAATGTCTTTTATATCTTTTTGTTGTCTGACTGCTGTGACTAGGACTTCCAGTACTATGTTGAATAAAAGTGGTGAGAGTGGCCATCCTTGTCTTCTTCCTGACCTTAGGGGAAAAGCTCTCAGTTTTTCCCCATTGAGGATGACGTAGGCTGTGGGTTTTTCATAGATGGCCTTTATTATGTTGAGGTATATTCCCTCTAAACCTACTTTGTTGAGGGTTTTTATCATGAACGGATATTGTACTTTGCCACAGGCTTTTTCTGTGTCTATTGAGTTGATCATAAGTTCTTATCCTTTTTCTTATTGATGTAATGTATCACGTTGATTAATTTGCAAATATTGAACCACCTTGCAACAGAGGAATAAATCCCACTTGATTGTGGTGAATGATTTTTTTAATGTAGTGTTGGATTTGGTTTGCTAGTATTTTGTTGAGGGTTTTTCCATCTCTGTTCATCAGGGATATTGCCCATAGTTATCTTTTTTAGTGGGGTCTTTATCTTATGGCCATTCTTTTTGCTGTTCTTTGTACCTTCAAATCAGACTCTCTGCTTGGTCACCTGACCCTTTTTCCATCCTGTCCCTTCCTCAGTGGTTCAGGACTGGTACAAGTGTGCTGTACTTGTCAGACCCTATTTTGGACTGTTATTCTCTCCTATCTTCTGGTTTTCACTCCCAAAGTGTTTCAGACTTGACCTTTGTCTTTGCTTTCCAGCCTTATGCTTGCCCTTTTGGATCAATGAGATTTTCAGCTTTTTTGATTCCCTGACTCTTCTCTAACGCTTCTCATTTCTAGATTTTTGAAACAGACAACTTTTCCAATCCTATTCTGGGGTTTGGAGCCTCACCCTGTGCTAACCTGTCCTGGCTATGGACTTAAAGGTAATTTGAGAAGTAGCAAGCTCATTTTATGGATTAAATTTATACATCAAATAAGTATATACAAAGAAATAAACATATATAAAATTACTTCATTCCCAAATTATTTTTCTTCCAGACTTCTGCTTGCTAAATCAGAATTTTGCCCCTTTAGGACCTTCATAGTAAATGACTAAGCAAAATGCAAAATCTGCCCCTAATAAAACAGCCTCTAAAATGGATGGGATGGAGGGCCAAACCAAAAGAGGAAAAATAGGAAATTTGAGAAATAAGAGAAATATCTCTTTCAGTATTAATACTTTTTAGATTATATCTCTATATAGTAAGCTCTCAACATTTTATGGAGCACACAGGAGTTTAATAACAAAAGTGTTAAATGGTTAAAACATATAGGAGTAAAATAAAAAAATGTACTATAAGTTGGCTAAATTTTTTAAAAATGTACTATAAGTTGGCTAAAACAAAACAAAACAAAACAAAACATATAGGAGGCCAAGCCTAGTTGTTAGCCCTCTTAAGGTATCATGGAATGGTCACTTTGCTCATGGGACTCAAGCAACTCTGTTTTGAAAGCTTTTCTAAATGATAAAACATTGTTAGAAATGAGTGAAATTTTTCTACTACATGTAAGCTTGTCATCAGAAGGAATTAAGAATTACTTATCCTCATATAATTGGACTAGGTTTTATTCACTAACAATAAAAAATGGTTACTGCCTTAATTGTTTCCACCCTGGGGCTTATTGGTCATAAAGCCCTCTAAAAACAAATGAATTTGTAGTGCTTATTTTGACAAGAAGTAAATACAAAGGTAAAGCATAGTTTGTATAGTGTTGTTATCATGACACTCTTGGGCATAATTTATATATAAAGAAAATAAAAAGGCAAACATAACTTTTAAGCTTATTGCCTGTAAAGAACTTAATTGAAAACAGTTTTCTTCTTTTAAAAAGTGATTTATTTTAAATGTGCTTTTAAGAACAAAGGTCTTATTGATAACCATTTTAAGTGTATTATCTCAATGTGGGATTTAAGTAAAAGGTCAAATCTTACAGAGGTATTTTTGGTATGACTCAGTTCAGATCACAGACAAACTTTATCAAGAAAATGAAATTAGTTAACATTTTCAAGTCTGAGCACTTGTCTAGAGAGGCAGCAACCCTACCCCGCCCCCACCACCACAAATACAGACTTCAAGGAGAGAACT
This sequence comes from Eumetopias jubatus, assembly GCF_037043125.1. NCBI lineage: Eukaryota > Metazoa > Chordata > Mammalia > Carnivora > Otariidae > Eumetopias > Eumetopias jubatus. The sequence goes on along the minus strand of NW_028274809.1, from coordinate 134,872,542 downwards.
TTGGTTGAGAAACATGGAAAACAAAAAAATTCAAAATGCTATTGTGTAAATGTTCTTTAAGTAAGATAGTATTATATGATGGGAAAAGCACTGGATATGTTTTACTAAAGAATAAACTTAGTTCACATATGTGGTTTTTGCAGTGTGGACAGATGAATCAGATCTTTTCTGCTTAAAGTTATTTGCATATATTCAACATATTCAATTAAAAGACCAACATTTTATTTCAGAAAAGCTAATGTGGAATTTTTAATTTAACATTTAACTCCTGTCCAGTAGTTCATCTTTCACCCCCAGCCCCCTCACCCTCCATCTCCGGAACATCTGTGACTTGCCTTTTTCCTGGATCTCATGTGACTCCTACAAGTAGTTTATTGGCCAAATGAGAGTCACACACCCAGTCATAGCAGGGCAGGCTCCATTTGCCGATGGGCTGTGGGACTGGGCGCTCACAATATTTAGTCATTCAGCTCCTTTCCCAAGGAATAAGTCCCAACCATTCAAGTAATTAACCTTTGCCTTTGAACTGGAGGTTCACCAGGGGCAGGGAAGGAAGTGCCTTCTTTTCACTTTCCTTCTCAGTGCTGTAGCTCTCCCTAGCTTCATAAATGACACCTGAAGTGTGTGCTAAGGAAAGAGCAAGTGGGACTCTGGTCCCTAGGAAGCACTACTTGGTAAAAGCTCTGAGCAACCTAAAATATTAAACAATGAGAGTCTCTTATTTCCTGATATTCCCTGATGGGGAACCTTTTTACCATTGGACTTCATTGTCTTTATCCCATTTCCCGCTCTTGAAGTAGCTGAAAGGAAGTGCCTTTCAGGCCAGGAGGTTGGGCAGTAGCTAAGACCTCCAGTTTGCATTCCTGATAACCTCTGCCTTAGATGTGATTGATACTTCCAGGTTCTTCCTGAATTTCCATTGGATGCTCTGGCAAACAAATGCCAATCTTGACTGTTCCATTTAAAACAGTTCTTCCACTTTGCTGGGTGGATTAGAGTTAGAAATTTATGTTTTCCTAGACTCTGCTTCCAGCTTGCCTATTTTCCATTATTCCCTTCTTCCTTACTAGCAGAACTCTGGTTTTCTTCATATATTGGCGGCAACATGATGAGTCCTTGGATCCTGACTGGTCTAGGCCAATTGGAATATTTTTTCCAGTGTCCCTGTAGCTAGAAGTGGCTAAGTAACCTAGTTCTGACGAGTAAGACTTAAGCAACAGAAGTCCCCTGGGAGGAGGGAAGGAAGTGGGGAGGGACAAGAGAAGGCAGCTTCCTGGAAAAGTTTTTGTGCTCCTGATAAAAGGGTACAGAAACTGCTGGGCGTTTTGCTCCCTTGTCTTGGCTTGAATGCAAATGTGTTGCCTAGAGCTGGAGCAGCTATTTTGTGACCATGAAGTACAGGCCTGACTGCTTGTTATATGAGAAAAATATACCCCCACCCACATAAGCTTCTCTCACTGGAGGATTCCATTACGTGGCACAGAATTTCTAATTGATACACACAAAAATTCTAAGATGTGCAAAGAAAATATAGTTTCTTTCTATTTTTTGTAACTGATTTTACCTTCTGAGTTTTCAAGGTTGGAAATGATGGTAGAGTAGGTGGGTAGTAGACACTAACATTTATCAATTAGTGGTAATTTATTTTGGGTAAGTGACCCAGTTCAATTTTCCTTCCACTTCCCCTGTACCTCTCCAAGATGACATTGGGGGGAAATGGGTAGGGGTTCTTAAGCAATGGTATGCTCATCCAGCTTGCACTGGCTTATCAGAATTGATTGTTACATTTTTGGGAATTTTGCAAGTCAGTTTTTATATATAGTCTTTATTAACAACTAAGTGATATAAATTTACAATTAAGTAATATTAAAAAGAAAGTAAGACTCAAAACTCATCACTTCCTAATTATTGAACTACATTTGACTATTATCTATACAACTGAAGTTATTTATGTCTACTGTATCTGTAAGTGGAAATACTATATAATAGTACACTGCCATGTATCTCATCTCTTCCCAACTCCAAGTTCAATGGTGTAATGTTGGTAGCTTGAAGTCTGCCTTGGTGGGAGTATTCACACCAAAGAAATCTCCAGGTGCTAGAAAGTAGGACTTTGGAGTAGGACTTTTTCTCTCTGAAGAGTCTGTTGTTAAACATTTACTGGAGAACTGCTGGTCTTAAGTGACTTTAAGTTCTGAGCAGAGAGGAGGCCTCAGTTCCACACACTTAGGCCTTTGTGCTCCCCTCTGTTCTCCACGACAGTGTCACTTATCGGCAGATCACTAATAGTCCTCTGGAATCTGCTTCCTGTGAACTCAGGCTCTCTCATTCTTGGCCCTTATGGTTGGTCTTCCCTAGATGACTTGACTTCTGGATTCCTTCCCTGCCACATAGGAGCCGAGGAAGACTAAGGGGTGTTACCTCAGACTTTATTTCTTCTAATCACATCATTTTTCCTTTCATGAGACTCCTCCATATTGGTGTGGAAGTCATTCTGGGATGAAATTTCCTCCTGGAGTTCCCATAGGAAGTGGGGACAGAAACCCCTCTACTTTTGACTGTTCCCTCAGCCTTTACCTAATAACCTCTCCTGTGGGGTTTAGGCCTAAGGCAAAAAAACCATGCCATGCTCTCTCCTTGGTTATGTCTCTTATTTGAGGTCACCATTCACTGTAAAGTTTAATTGCCATTTCTGGTTGGTAGGAAATGTTTCTAAATCCTGTTCTCTTTCCTGAGGAAAGAGTTGGTTTTTCCCTTTCTCTGAGGCCATAATGGTGGGAAGGCTGTATAAAAGCTGAATAGGAGAGACTGAATTAAAAATACAACTGTAGGCATAAAAATGATCTCCATCGTGCTTATTCATATGAGTCACCCTGCCCAGCCTTTCACTTCTCAGACCTCCATTAACTACTCCAAGGCTCCACAGATCTGAGAGTAAGGACTGAGGTGAAGAATAATAAACAAACATTTGTCACTGAAAACAAATGCGTAGTTGCATTACCCTTGATATATCAGTACTTAAAAAGATATCTTTTGCAATTAATAAAATCCTTGTATCCTTTTGGGTACTAGAAATAAAATTGGAGGTAAAAAGGAATAAATTGGTCTTTAAGAGGTTAAGATATACTGTTGCAGGGACAAGTTTAGGAACGAGGCAAAGAATATTGCCAATGCTTTGCTATCTCTCGAAACAGCTCTCTCAGTGCCCCTGGCATCTCTGTGTCTTCAGCTGAGTCCCAACCATCTGTCAACCAGTCCTCCTTACTATTAATTGTTAATGGCTTAAGATGTCACCACCTCCTTAATTGCATTTGAAACCTTAAATATGCTTTTAGTCTTTCTAGTTATAAATAATAATTCATGTTCATGTGAAAATATAGATAATCAAAAGTCATTGAAAACTGTTGCCTAGAGATGACCACCATTAATACCATGGGGTGCGTCCTTCATTAACCATTCTTCTACAGATTACTTTAAATGGCTGCAGAGCATAGGTCATATTCATTTTAGTCAGTTATAAAAACCTATTTATGGTTTAACAATAACTTCAAAACTATTTACTGACATTTGGAACCTGTTGTCAAGATGGGGAAGATACTTTTGTTGGGGAGGTCTTCCTGGTGCACCTTAAATCACTCCATGCCTTTGTTATTTTGCTTGTCAAACTCAGAAATCTTTTCCTCCTCTTCTACTTCAGTTAAAATCATCCCTGTCTTAAAATCCACTGGAGTTTTACCTGTTCAACCTCCTTCAAATTTCCTGCTAATTTTGCTCTTCCCTTTCCCTGAAGCCCTTATTACATGTGTTGCTCACACAGTACTCATTTGTACATTTTCTCAAATTGTTGTCAAACTCCTTGTCTCAGAAATGTTTAGGGCAGAAAGGGCTTTCATGATCACCCAGTCTATTTAAACAATGAGACCCAGAGATCTTGTTATTACAAAGCTTCTATGGCTGGAATTAAATCTCTGTTCTCCTGACTTCCAATCCAGCTTTTTACTATCTCAAATTCCACCTCTTTATTTAGAAGCTAGCTAATAAGCTTTAAATGCAAGGAGCCATTATTAGTATATTCTCCATTTTAAGGATGAGGAAACTGAGGCCGTAGCTGAGTAATTCAATGTAAGGTCAAACAGTGTGTAATTGGTGGAAACCAGATTGCACTCGGGCCACAGACTCTCTAGTATTCTTCCTTTTAACCCACATGGGACCAATTTATGGCAATGCCATAACTTCAGGAGAGAGAGTTAGATGAGAACTGAAGACTGGGTATGACACACTGGAAGATGTTGACCTTTTCCAGGGGAGCTTTGATATGGGAGCAGGATTGGCAGCAAAATTATGAGCAGTCACAGGGTGGTGGTTGGAGGAGTGGGTGGAATTGAGTGGAGGCCTGCTTTATCGATTGTTTGGATGGGGAAGACTCAAGAACCCAATGAAACACCTCAGAAAGGGAAGGCAAAGATGAGATCAAAATGTAGGTGAAGTGACTGGTCCTGGAAGGGACTAGGATACTTTTTAGACAAGAAGGAAATGGGGAAGATGGGTGGGAATAAAACCTGAAAGGTGGAAGGGATGGAAGTTGTGGATGCCGTGTGTGTGTGTGTGTATTTGGAATTTAGGCAGCAATGTTGTCTTAAGATAAAGGGGCTAGGGTTGGAGTAGGGGACTTGAAGAACATGGGACAGCTTTGGAAGTGCTGCTCAAGGCAAACACAACAGAGGAATATTTAGGGAAGAGGAGAGATTGGAGCTCTTAAATTTGTAATTTAGATAATCAACATGGTTTTGTGATTCTCTCCAATAGTACCAGAACTCTCAGAATTGGGGAAATCAGGGAATTTCTGGGGATTGTCAGGAGAGGGGAGAGGGCCACAGGGCAAGAGAATGGAGATATTGATGAGAATGTTGTTTAAGTGATTGACCGGGAATCATTGTCTGTGTTATTGATGGGCTCAGAACTCATTACAGATCTGTCTCCTATTTGCTTACATTTTTGTCATGCCCTAGTGACAAAGAACATATAGGTGTACATATGCTTTCACATCAAAGTGCAGCAGTCTACTTCATTCACTCTCCAGCCCTCCCTGCAGATCTTGGTTCTGGAGAAGAGGGAGGGGAAGTCCCTAATGAAGGTTATATTTTACCTTTCCCTCTCGTTCAGTGGTAGTGTGTGTACGTTGATGGATGGTAAAGGGAAGAATTTTTTCAACCACCTATGGAACCCCTAGAGTGCTGAGTCACTGTCTTCAGGATGGAAAGAGACAGCATGTCTTTCAGTTCATGCCAGCAGTGACATCATGGTCAGAGTGTGCTCCTGTTAGATCAAGAGCCCCAAGGGGCTCAAGAAAAAACACAGGGCCTCATTTTTATGAGGCTAACTGGGAATAGCCATGGTTCTTATCAATTGCCACCTGCCATCAGCTGTTTTCTCTCCACCTGGTTCCAAGCAATCTAACACACTTATTAAAAGTTCAAACCAGCACTTACATCACCATCATAACATTGCTTACAATTCTAGGCCTAGAGGATTTTACTAATTTAACCAGTAGTCTGGTGATCAAAGAGAGAGGGTTCATTATGTGGGCACTGAGCCAAGGAAACAGTCTCATGAAGGATTTTGCTGGCATTTCCTCTGGCCACAGGTATGGAAGGAAGAAGTGTCAGGAGGAGTTGATAAGCTGGGAGTAAAGGCAGGGGTTGACGGGTTGGACATTTGATGAGGTGGAGGAAGAGGTTTAATGGGAGAGGTAGCAAGGTAAGAATGTAGGGTCAGAGAGCAGGATTTTCAGGTTTACTGAGGGGGATGGCCTTTTCATGGCATGGGCCTAGAGGAATGTGTTCCCTCCAAGTCACTCAAAGGCTTTTCTACTGCTGGATCCCAGGGCCAATTCATACTCAACCTGCCTCTCAGTGTTTCTTCTTCCTCCCTTCCCCTCCCTTCATGAATGAAGACATGGTGGTCATTGCTCCTTTCCCTAAGACCTCCTTCCTTGCTGGTCTTCCCCAGGTGAAATCTATCCAGGACCATTATGAATTTGGGTAGTTGACTTACCTGCTTGGTATAGAAGAAGGATCAAAGGCTGTGACTATATTCAACTTACTCATTACCCGCTTCCCCACAGATACTTTCTTTGGCAGAAACACTACTCTTTTGGCTAGAGCAGGTGTCCCTCACCCCTCCCTCCCTTTCTTGCTCCTACTTCTTTCTCTTCCTTCCCCAGCCCCCTCTTTTAAGCTCCCTGTCCTGGTGACCTGTACCTTCCATTAGGCAGTGCTGTTCCCATTCTTTGGAGGGGGAGATTCTGTCCCTCATCCTTTTTCATGTCTTCGCACTTCATCAGGTTTGTTGTGCATGCCATTGCTGGGGGTTGGGGTGGACTCAGGCCTTGTTCCATGCAGGAGGCTTGCGGGGTTCTAGAAGTGGAGAACTCAGCAGTCCTTTCTCTCTTGGGGCCTGGGTGTGCTTGGATGAGCACCACTCTGGGGAGCAGGAACAGTAGCTCTCAGGCTCTCTCTGAAAGTCTGAGTGGGCCCCGTCTTGGCAGAGGCATTCACCTCTCTGTTTTGTTTGTCATCAGTAGGATCATTCTGTAAGAGAAGTACATGTGTGCACATGTGCGTGTGCACGTGTGTGTGTATGTGAAGTTCTTAGAGCTGCCCTGTTTACTGAGAAATAGAGCTGAAAACCATAGCAAGCTCAGGTTTATATTCTGAAATCGCAGCCGCTCTGACAGAGCCTTAGGTTCAGCCACAGCTTTTTCTGTAGTTAGGCACTGATGCACTTTTCCCTTACTGAAGTGAAAAGGCACAGGCAGATTAAGAATTTATGGTAAAACAAACTATTGGAAGCATTATATTCCCTAGAATTTCACACATTTAATTTTGTTATTTTTACTTTCTTACATCAGGCCTTTTAAATCCTGGAAGGAGAGCAGACTTTTAGGGATTATTTTTTTTCTTCTGTTCTGTTTGGAAATAAATTCCCTTGGTGTGACAGTTCAGACAAGCTGTTTGGACTGCCATTGTGGAATGCCCCAGAGCGCGGCAGGGAGGAGGCCTTTTGGTTCTGTGCTTAAGGTGTTGCCTGTGTCGGGATCGTCGCTCATTCATGTCCAGCGGAATATGGTGAAAAGGCACAGTTGGAATCTTACCCACAAGGAATAGCCAGAGTTCTTCAGGCCAAAGTCATAGTTTTAGATTTGGTTAGTTATTTAAACTAGGTTCCAGAGGCTGGGTTCTAGTAGTCACCCCTAGCTATCATTTGAGTGACACTTGACTACCTACCTGGACCCACAGGTGTGGCTGGAGGCTCCAGCAGGCTGGCCTGTCTCAGCTACTGAGGTCTGCTTTGGGCATCTAAATGGAAACATTTGCTGTATCTCAGATGGGCTGGCAGATGCTTCAATTTACTACTATATGTTTTTGCTGGAATAGTAATACCCCATCTCACAGATGAGGTTTCCCTGCATAGAACAGTGGTTAGAGCAGGAGCCTCTGGGGTTGGCCTGTGTGGGTTTGGATACTGGTCTTATTCCCTATTGGACAAATCACTTAGCCCTTTGGTGCCTCTGTTTTTCCATTTATCAAAGGGATCATGGCACCCACTTTTTAGCGTTGTTCTGAAGATGAAATGAGTTAATACCTAAAAAGTGCTGAAGGTGGTGGCCAAGACGTGGAAAATCCTCAAAAGAGCTGCTATTATCATGACATCTAAAAGTACTTAGGAACCAAAGCTCTTACTAAAGTTCTTACTTCTGTGTTAGGCAAAATGGTGGGACAGGCTAAACATGATCTCGAGGTCTCTTAGGTAGGCTGTCTTTAGTCACTCTTCTCTGCAATCCACTACCCCCCCGTCCCCCCCCCCACCTCCAACTTGGAGTATTGATCCTCTTCTTCCCTCAATAACTCTCAGTGGCTCACCTGAGAAGCCAGCCACCTTGAGCTGTAAATTTCACAGGATTAAAGTAACACCCAAAATGCATCTTACTGAAAGTATTTGCCTCACATTCTTCCAGGTAGAGATTTTTGGTTTATAAACTCCTCAGGCATTTGTCTATCTTATATACACGTTTGTATAAATTGCTTCAGGTATTCGGATTGCTTTCTTCTGAAAGGCTAGCAGAGATTTGATTCTGAAGGCCTGGTTGTTTTTTTGTTTTGTTTTGTTTTTTGTTTTGTTTTGTTTTTTTTTGTGTGTGTGTGTGTGGAGCAAGGGGAGGAAGGAAGGTGCATTTTGGAGTGTGGTTCTCTATAGGAGGGTTGGTTTGGGTAGGATGCTGCAGTTGGGGCTATGGCCAGCATGTGGGCCTCGAGTATCCAAGGGCCAGAGAAAGGAAAGGGGGAGATGGGTGAGGGTTCAGAAGAGAGGTGAAAGTCTGCCAAAGGTAGCAGAGGGGGCAGAGGGACTGTCTTTGGACAGGCTGGGTCAGACCTCAGCTCTTCCACCTACTGGCTCTACGGGCAAGTTATTTCATTCCCTAATAGGGATTTTTCCGTTTTGGGCCCTAATCAAATATCTGATGCTGTTACTTCATTTCAGTAGTTTAACATTTTTTATTTCCAAACAAGAGTAGGAATTTGGAAAGTGAATCCCTTTTAATTTTTAGTGTTTTATGCCCTTCTTCTTTCTGGTGTTAAAGGTGTATAGATAAGTTTATTGGTTTTCTAGTGCTTCTATAACGAAGTGCCACAAGCTGGGTGGTTTAGAGCAACAGAAATTTGTTGTCTCACAGTTCTGGAGGCCAGAAGTCTGAGGTGAAGACGTCAGCAACGTTGGTTCCTTCTGAGGGCTGTGAGGGAGAAATTTGTTCCATGCTTCTCTTTGCTTCTGGTGGTTGCCTTCTCTCTGTGTGTCTTCACGTTTGTCTTCCCTCTAGGCCTATTTGTCTCCAGGTCCAAGTTTCCCTTTTTATATGGACACCAGTCACACTGGATTAGAGGCCCATCTACTCCAGTATAACCTCATCTAATTTAACGAACTGCATCTGCAATGACCCTGTTTCCCCAAATGGTCACATTGTGAGGTACTTCTAAAGTGCTGGAGGTTAGGACTTCATCATACGGATTTTTCTTTTTTAAGATTTTATTTATTTATTTGACAGAGAGAGACACAGCGAAAGAGGGAACACAAGCAGGGAGAGTGGGAGAGGGAGAAGCAGGCTTCCCACGGAGCGGAGAGCCCGATGCGGGGCTCGATCCCAGGACCCTGGGATCATGACCTGAGCCGAAGGCAGACACTTAATGACTGAGCTACCCAGGCGCCCCCATCATATGGATTTTTGGGAGGACCCCATCCAACCCATCACAGGACTGTACTGAGTGAGTCTAACACTACCCCCTGGTGCCCCAAAAGCAGCCACTTCTTTCTCATACATTTGACCTAGTGTTCCTGGGCTCATTTGCACACATAATTGTACATTTGAAATTTTGGCATTAAGCAGACTATGGTGGAAGGAAGGGCTTTTCATCATACCTAGTGGTTTCTATTTGTCTGAGCATGTGGACTGCTGTCAAGAAGAGGACATCTTATTGGAATAAATACGGGTCTGCTTACCAGACTTTTGATTTGAAGAGGATGGTTGGTGCCCACGAGAAACCAAAAGAAGCCAAACAAAACCTAGAACCCATAGAAAACACTAGTAAGTTTAAAGAAACATGCTGCAGAAAAAAACATGAAAGAACTGTTTGGGAATGTATCTAATTTAATCTTATTATAAACTTCTTACTTACTCAGAGAGCCTGATGTAGGACTCAATCCCAGGACCCTAGGCTCATGACCTGAGCCGAAGGCAGATGCCTAACCAAGCCCCCAGGTACCCAACCACATGTCTTTTTAATCACTCTATTATTTTAGTATAAAGCATAAATTATGTGCATGTGTATGTATCTGTGGCATATACACACCTAAAATAGGTGTATTATATGTATATATCATAAAGATATTAAAGTCAGATATAACACCTGTCCTCATAAGGATATACCTAAATATGAAATCTCACATCCAGTAACAATTGTCAAATGCTATTTTTTTGCCAACATTCTTAATAAAATTTTCAAACCTCTAGAAAAGTTGAAAGAATTTGACAGTGAACAACCATATGCCCACCATTTAGATTCCATGACTAACGCTTTACTATACTTGCTTTATCACATGTAGATCTCCACGTACCTATCCCTCTATTTATTAACACATCTTATTTTTTGGATACATTTCAAAGTAAGTTGCAGACATCAAAAGACTTCATCCCTAGACACTTCAGCATGCATTATCTTTAACTAGAGTTAATTATTTTCTATGATTTTTTTTCCCTTTGAGGTGAATATACATACAGTGGAATGTACAAATCTTAAATGTATCACTGGAAAAGTTTTGATAAATGCATACAGCTGTGTAACCCAAACCACTATTCAGATATAGAACATTACTATCATTCCAGAAAGTTCCCTTCTTGCTCCTTCTCAGTCAGTCCCCATGCCTTCACTCCCACGGCAACAGCTGTTCTGATTTTTTCTTATCATTGATTAGTTTTGCTTATTCTACAACTTACAGCTAGAATTATACAACTGCTTTTGAAAATAAAAAGGTTTTCTTTTATTGTTAACACTATTTAAATTTCAGGGATAATTAAATGTGGCCCTTAGGGTCCTAAAGTACCTAGAATCATAGATTATTTTCAAAATGGGGTATTATTGAGGGCAGAAGAGTAGCTTACCCCTCGGTCTGGTTGACAAGAGATAGCTTGAACTATGTTCTTGGGGAAGTCACTTCTATTAAATGTTCTCCTTTGTGGAATGAAAAAGTGAAAAGCTTTTGGAAGGGAATCTAGTGAGCAATCAAATAAGCACAAGTTTGCGGTTGTCTGGCCAAAGATTCTTTGTTAGTCATGGAGACACTTTGTTGGCTGGCTGCCCCCAGGGACAGGGACACATCCTGCACAAAGGGGGATGGGCAGGGGAACAATAGTGAACTCCGAGATAGGGTGGGTAGGCCACTGACCACTTCACCTTAGGCACTTTTTTTTCTCTTTTACTCCCTTTGCCTTCTCTGTCGTCTTGACCTTTAATTTCCTTTCTTTACTTTCTCTTCCTTCTCTGTTATTCCCCTGTGGCCGCTGAACATTCTGATCCCTTGTGCTTGAGGTTTTGCTTGTAGCTCCTATAGTCGGCCAGACGCTCTAGGCTTTGGGGTGTTTCTTCCCACAGCCCTCTGGAGAGCATAACGACAATTTCTCCACACCCACGGGGTTGCTCCGCTTTGTTGTTCCACTTAGCAGCGACGGGAATGGCGAGCTGCTAACCCGACTAGCTGTGACTCAGCATTTCTCCCCACAGACGCAGGCCTGGGGAGAGACCCTGGGAGAGGATGTGGAGGAGGCACTTTCCTTTCCCAGACTGCAGATCAGACATCCCTAGGGGCAAGGGGAGGGGCGGGGGAGGGGCGGGAGGAAGGGGGAGCCTGTCTCATAGCTGTTGTATGCGTTCCTGTGCATGTACACATCACTGAATTTGTGTGAATTAGTGTCACAATTCTAAAATGTGTTCTTAAAGTCTTAGGCTCTTAAAAAATTGTTTGAAAAGGAATTTTATATAGGTCTCAGAAGTTTGAGAAAATATGCCTACTAAGTACGAGAAGGAAAGAATATATATGAACTAGTTAAATTACATTATTGTGTCTAAAATGTATAAGGCAATTTTCAAAACATGTTAAAATAGTTAAAAAATCTTTGAGGGCTTTTTCCTGAACTTTTTTCCCTTCTATTTAAATGTTTAGTTTGCTGCTTATAAAAAGCTTTACACATAATAGACATATAATAGGTAGTTAGTAGGTTTTTGTTGGTCACAGGAAGTGCAATAAATTAAAGAGATCATAAGAGATTACTCTGTATTTAAGGGATTGAGATTTTCTACTATTTTTAGCCAAAGAACAATGTGCACTTTTGAATTCAAAAATTCCTTATTACTGATTGGGAGTTGAACTATTTGCAAAAGTTGGTTGCCATATAATATTATATGATGGTGAAATATCTTTCTAAGTTTAGTCTTGATATATGGTGAATTAAGTGGCTTTTCTCTAATTTTGAATAAACTTAAAAAAAAACAACGCTGTAGTTTATTTATCTTAGTGTAGCTTTTCTGCCTCACAAAATTTATTTAGTAGTCACTTAAAAGTAAATTCCTGAATTCTCACATTGTATAGAAATATCCCAGGAGCCATTTCTGGGCTGAACAAGACTTTTTTTTTTTTTTTTTTTTATCATTTCCTGAGGCATAGTAATATCTGCTTGAAGTTGGCTGTGGCTATAGCCAGTTTGCATTTCTGGATATGGTGATATGATTTTTAATTAATCATAGCCACTGGTGAAGACAGATGACTAATTTTAAAATGCTCAGCAAACTCATGGACATCGTACCCTGCTAACAGTCTGGATAGGCAGAGATGGGTAGGCTAAGTTATTTCAAGCAGAGGAGAGAGGGAAAGGGGAGCAAAGGCTTGAGAAGAACAAGATGTATGTGGGTAGTAAGATAGTACATCTGCCTCTCATGAAATGTTTTTCCTTAGTTTGGTTAGTCTCAGATGCAGGCCTGGTGTCTCTGTTCTCTTCTGTGATCTTACCTGGGAATGTATGTCAGCTTATCATGCCATGCTGGGTTAAAAGAATTCCACATGCTGAGCAGAGCCCTGAGACCAGAAGATTGATGTTATAAATTGTACACTACATTGTAATTATTTTTTCTTTAATCAATTATCTTTTAATGAATTAAATGAGAAAAAGGTCATTCATATTATTCACATCGTATCTTCCACCTGAAGGTCTGTTGGCAATGCATTTTCTGTTTTATTTTGTTTGAACGTGCCTTTATTTTACCTTCATCTTTGAAGATATTTTTGCTGGATATAGAATTCTAGGTTATAGCTTTTTCTCTTAGCACTTTAAAGATGATACACTGTTGTCTTTTGGTTTGCATTGTTTCTGGGGATGAGAAGTCAGTGATATTTTTAATTATGGCTCTATTGGTGATAGATATGTCTCTTTTCTCTGGTTGCTTTAAAGATTTTCTCCTTATCATTGGTTTTTTGCAACTTGATTATGACGTGCCTTTGGGTTTGTATGTGTGTATTTTACTTGCGGTTTATTGAGCTTCTTGGATCTATAATCCAGGGAACATTTATTTAAGAAAAATGGCTGAATTTTGGTAAGATTAGAGAGCTTTGTGGTGTATAACTTGTCCCATTCAAACCCTCCACTTGTTCCCAGTTCTACGTTAGCCTTGAAAACCAATAGCCTGTAAATCACAGTTAAAACCAGCAGCCTGGTAGACACCAGAGAGGGCAGAATGAGGTTGAATTTCCTTCAAATCCTCATTCCCAGAGACTTGTCATTATAGACTTATCTGGTGGTTCGTTGGAAGGCCCCACTTGCAGGGCTGTTTTTACTTGATCTAAGTCAGAATTCACTTAATGTGAATAGCTGTTTCATTGGGAATGTTTGTTAAAAACAATGAGAGATAAATGTTGAAATCTCAACTGCCTGGGAGTTGTGAAGCAGTGAATAACAGTTGTGGCAAACAATGGGCTAACCAAAAAGGTTTAAAAGGAAAATCTGGGGAACTAAATGTCCATAGGGGACTTTGAAAAGCTATGACATATTTCCGGGAATCCAAAAGATCACATACATGTATAAGGTTATGTGCATGCCCAAACTGTGCACGTACTCAGGAAAGACCTCTGAGCTCTCACCTCTGGCTAATCTTGAGGCTCTGCGTGAGCAAAAAATAGAGGCTGAGGTTCAGTTTTAAACAGCCTGGCTGACTGTTGAAAGCATGCTTAAAAATGCACACAGAGTCCCTTAGCAAAGACTGGGAAACTTACTGACTGCAGATATTTAAGGAAATCTCTAATTATTAGCTGAATACCTAACTGAGCAGAGATTTCAGTGGCTACATGTGACAAAGAATACCACCTTACAGAAGTAGTTCAGAAAAGTCACTAAACCATCACCACCAACAAAACAGCAATAACGACAAACCCTAGGGAAGAAGGAAGATTGTACTCTGGAGTTGCCACATTGTATTATTTAAAATATCCAGTTTTCAACAGAAAATTATGAGATATGCAAAGAAATAAGAAAGTATTACATAGAAAATAAAAGCAGTCGATAGAAACTGTCCCTGAGGAAACCCAGATGTTGGACTTTCTAGAAAAAGGCTTTAAAATGCTATCTTAAGTATGTTCAAGGAACTAAAGGAACATATGAGAATGATATCTCACCAAATAGAGAATATTAAAAAGAGATAGAAATTGTAAAAAAAAGACCCAAATAGAAGTTGAAAGTTGAAATAGTATAGAATAATAAGTTGAAAATTACAATAAGTGAAATAAAAAATTCACTAGAGGGGCTCAGCAGTAGATTTGAGTGAGTAGAGGAAGAATCAGAGAACTTGAAAGTGTCATTTGAAATTATCTAGTCTGAGCCAAAGAAAGAAAAAAAATGATGAAAATGAACGGAGCCTCAGAGACTGTGAGACACTATCATACGTACCAACATATATACGTAATGGGAGTCCCAGAAGAACAGAAGAGAGATAGGGGCAGAAATAATATTATAAGAAATAATGGCTCCAAACTTTCCCATTTGAGGGAAAACAATAATCTACAAATATTAATAATAAAAAAAAACTGAATGAACTCCAAGTAGGGTAAATACCTTAAAAAAAAAAAACTACATCTAGACAGATCATAATCAAACTATCAAAAGCCAAAGACAAAGTGTTAAAAGTTCATAAATTTCATTGATATTTCAAAAAACCAGTTTTTGGTTTTGTTGATTTTATCATCTTTCTAGTCTCTATCGCCATTATTTCTACTCTAATCTTTATTCTTTACTTCTTTCTGCTTGTTTGGGTTTAGTTTGATCTCTTTTTCTAGTTTCTTGAGGAACTATGCTATTCCAATTAGGTTATTTTTGAGATCTTTCTTCTTTTTAAAAATAGGCATTTATAGCTGTAAATTTCCCTTCTAAGCACTGCTTTAGCTGCATCCCATAAGTTCTAGTATGTTGTATACTAATTTTCATTCATTTCAAAGTATTTTCTAATTTCCCTTCTGATTTCTTTTATGCAGTGGATAATGGTAATGTGTTGTTTAATTTCCACATAATATATGTGAGCTTCACAAGTGTCTTTTTGTTGGTTTAACACTGCTGTCCATTATGGTTGGAGAACATGCATTGTATGATTCCAATTGTTTTGAATTCATTGAGACTTCTTTTATGGCTTATCATATGGTCTGTCTTGGAGAATGTTCCATGTGCACTTGAGAAGAATGTGTATTCTGTTGTTGCTGGGTAGGGTATTCTATAGATGTGTTAGATGTAGTTGGTTTATAGTGTTGTTCAAGTCTTCTTTTTCTTTATTGATGTTCTGTCTAGTTCTTCTCCCAGTAGTGAAAGTTTTGAAGCCTCTAACTATATTATTGGATTATCTAATTCTCCCTTCAATTCTGTCGGGTTTTGCTTTGTATATTTTGAGGTTCTGTTGTTAGGTGCATGCATGTTTATAATTCTTTTCTTGATGTACTGACATTTATATCATTACAGACTGTTCTTTTTTTTAAATCTCTGGTACAAATTTTTACCTTATAGTCTATTTTATTTGATGCTAACATAGCCACTCCAGCTCCCTTTTGTTGAGTGTTTGCGTGGTATATTTCTTACCATCCTTTTATTTTGAACCTATTTGTATCTTTGAGTCTAGAGTATGTCTTGTAGATGTCATATAGTTAAGTTATTGTTCTTTATCCATTTGTTAATTTTTGCCTTTTTTTAAATTTTAAATTTTTGTTTTTATTTATTTATTTTTATTATGTTATGTTAATCACTGTGCATTACATCATTAGATTTTGATGTAGTGTTCCATGATCCATTGTTTGCATGTAACACCCAGTGCTCCATTTAGTACGTGCCCTCTTTAATACCCATCACCAGGCTAACCCATCCCCCCACCCCCCTCCCCTCTAGAACCCTCAGTTTGTTTCTCAGAGTCCATAGTCTCTCATGGTATGTCTCCCCGTCCGATTTCCCCCCTTCTTTCTTCCCTTCCTGCTGTCTTCTTCTTCTTCTTTTTTTCTTTTTTTAACATATAATGTTTTATTTGTTTCAGAGGTACAGGTCTGTGATTCAACAGTCCTACACAATTCACAGCGCTCAACATAGCACATACCCTCCCCAATGTCTATCACCCAGCTACCGCATCCCTCCCACCCCCCACCAATCCAGCAACCCTCAGTTTGTTTCCTGAGATTAAGTATTCCTTATATCAGTGAGGTCATATGATACATGTCTTTCTCTGATTGACTTATTTCACTCAGCATAATACCCTCCAGTTCCATCTACATCATTGCAAATGGCAAGATTTCATTCCTTTTGATGGCTGCATAATATTCCATTGTATATATCTACCACAACTTCTTTATCCATTCACCTGTCGATGGACATCTTGGCTCGTTCCACAGTTTGGTTATTGTGGACACTGCTGCTATAAACAACAGGGTGCATGTACCCCTTCGGATCCCTACCTTTGTATCTTTGGGGTAAATACCCAGTAGTGCAATTGCTGGGTCATAGGGTAGCTCTATTTTCAACTGGTTGAGGAACCTCCATTCTGTTTTCCAGAGTGGCTGCACGAGCTTGCATTCCCACCAACAGTGTAGGAGGGTTCCCCTTTCTCCACATCCCCGCCAACATCTGTCGTTTCCTTACTTGTTAATTTTAACATTCTGACTGGTGTGAGGTGATATCTCATTGAGGTTTTGATTTGGATTTCCCTGATGCTGAGTGATGTTGAACAATTTTTCTTGTGTCTGTTGGCCATTTCGATGTCTTCTTTGGAAAAATGTTCATGTCTTCTGCCCATTTCTTGATTGGATCATTTGTTCTTTGGGTGTTGAGCTTAAGAAGTTCTTTGTAGATTGTGGATACTAGCCCTTTATCTGATATGTCATTTGCAAATCTCTTCTCCCATTCTGTCGGTTGTCTTTTGGTTTTGTGGACTGTTTCTTTTGCTGTGCAAAAGCTTTTTATCTTGATGAAGTCCCAATAGTTCGTTTTTGCCCTTGCTTCCCTTGCCTTTGGCGATGTTTCTAAGAAGAAGTGGCTGTGGCTGAGGTCGAAGAGGTTGCTGCCTGTGTTCTCCTTTAGGATTTTGATGGACTCCTGTCTCACGTTTAGGTCTTTCAACCATTTGGAGTCTATTTTTGTGTGTGGTGTAAGGAAATGGTCCAGTTTCATTCTTCTGCATGTGGCTGTCCAATTTCCCCAACACCATTTGTTGAAGAGACTGTCTTTTTTCCATTGGACATACTTTCCTGCTTTGTCGAAGATTAGTTGACCGTAGGGTTGAGGGTCCATATCTGGGCTCTCTATTCTGTTCCATTGATCTATGTGTCTGTTTTTGTGCCAGTACCATACTGTCTTGATGATGATAACTTTGTAATAGAGCTGGAAGTCCGGAATTGTGATGCCGCCAGCTTTCCTTTTCTTTTTCAAGATTCCCCTGGCTATTCGGGGTCTCTTCTGGTTCCATACAAATTTTAGGATTATTTGTTCCATTTCTTTGAAAAAAGTGGATGGTATTTTGATGGGGATTGCATTGAATGTGTAGATTGCTCTAGGTAGCATTGACATCTTCACCATATTTGTTCTTCCAATCCATGAGCATGGAACGTTTTTCCATTTCTTTGTGTCTTCCTCAATTTCTTTCACGAGTATTTTATAGTTCTCTGAGTACAGATTCTTTGCCTCTTTGGTTAGATTTATTCTAGGTATCTTATGGTTTTGGGTGCAATTGTAAATGGGATCAACTCCTTAATTTCTCTTTCTTCTGTCTTGTTGGTGTATAGGAATGCCACTGATTTCTGTGCATTGATTTTATATCCTACTACATTACTGAATTCCTGTATGAGTTCTAGCAGTTTTGGGGTGGAGTCTTTTGGGTTTTCCACATAGAGTATCATATCATCTGCAAAGAGTGAGAGTTTGGCTTCTTCTTTGCCGATTTGGATGCCTTTGATTTCTTTTTGTTGTCTGATTGCTGTGGCTAGGACTTCTAATACTATGTTGAATAGCAGTGGTGATAGTGGACATCCCTGCCATGTTCCTGACCTTAGGGGGAAAGCTCTCAGTTTTTCCCCATTGAGAATGATATTCACAGTGGGTTTTTCATAGATGGCTTTTATGATATTGAGGTATGTACCCTGTATCCCTATACCCTGAAGAGTTTTGATCAAGAAAGGGTGCTGTACCTTGCCAAATGCTTTTTCTGCATCTATTGAGAGGATCATATGATTCTTGTTCTTTCTTTTATTAATGTATCACATTGATTGGTTTGCAGATGTTGAACCAACCCTGCAGCCCAGGGATAAATCCCACTTGGTCATGGTGAATAATCCTTTTAATGTACTGTTGGATCCTATTGGCTAGTATTTTGGTGAGAATTTTTGCATCCATGTTCATCAAGGATATTGGTCTGTAATTCTCCTTTTTGATGGGGTCCTTGTCTGGTTTGGGGATCAAGGTAATGGTGGCCTCATAAAACGAGTTTGGAAGTTTTCCTTCCATTTCTATTCTTTGAAACAGCTTCAGAAGAATAGGTATTAATTCTTCTTTAAATGTTTGGTAGAATTCCCCTGGGAAGCCATCTGGCCCTGGGCTTTTGTTTGTTTGGGAGATTTTTGATGACTGCTTCAATTTCCTTAGTGGTTATAGATCTGTTCAGGTTTTCTATTTCTTCCTGGTTCAGTTTTGGTAGTTGATACATCTCTAGGAATGCATCCATTTCTTCCAGATTGTCTAATTTGCTGGCATAGAGTTGCTCATAATATGTTCTTATAATTGTTTGTATTTCTTTGGTGTTGGTTGTGATCTCTCCTCTTTCATTCATGATTTTATTTGTTTGGATCCTTTCTCTTTTCTTTTTGCTAAGTCTGGCCAGGGGTTTATCAATCTTGTTAATTCTTTCAAAGAACCAGCTCCTAGTTTCGTTGATCTGTTCTACTGTTCTTTTGGTTTCTATTTCATTGATTTCTGCTCTGATCTTTATTATTTCTCTTTTCCTGCTGGGTTTAGGCCTTATTTGCTGTTCTTTCTCCAGCTCTTTAGGTGTAGGGTTAGATTGTGTATTTGAGACCTTTCTTGTTTCGTGAGAAAGTCTTGTATTGCTATATACTTTCCTCTTAGGACTGCCTTTGCTGTATCCCAAAGGTTTTGAACAGTTGGTGTTTTCATTTTCATTGGTTTCCATGAATTTTTTTAATTCTTCTTTAATTTCCTGGTTGACCCATTCATTCTTTAGTAGGATGCTCTTTAGCCTCCATGTATTTGAGTTCTTTCTGACTTTCTTCTTGTGATTGAGTTCAATCTTCAAAACATTGTGGTCTGAAAATATGCAGGGAATGATCCAAATCTTTTGGTACCAGTTGAGACCTGATTTGTGACCTAGAATGTGATCTATTCTGGAGACTGTTCCATGGGCACTAGAGAAGAGTGTGTATTCTGTTGCTTTGGGATGTAATGTTCTGAATATATCTGTAAAGTCCATTTGGTCCAGTGTGTCGTTTAAGTCTTTATTTCCTTGTTGATCTTTTCTTAGATGATCTGTCCATTTCAGTGAGGGGGGTGTTAAAGTCCCCTAGTATTATTGTTTTGTTGTTGACGTGTTTCTTTGCTTTTGTTATTAATTGGCTTATATAATTGGCTGCTCCCATGTTAGGGGCATAGATACTTACAATTGTTAGATCTTCTTGTTGGATAGAGACTTTAAGTATGATATAGTGTCCTTCTTCATCTCTTATTACAGTCTTTGGTTTAAAATCTAATTTGTCTGATTGTAAGTATTGCCACCCTAGCTTTCTTTTGGTGTCCATTAGCATGGTAAATGGTTTTCCACCCCCTCACTTTCAATGTGGGGGTGTCTTTGGGTCTAAAATGAGTCTCTTGCAGACAGCATATCGATGGGTCTTGTTTTTTTTTTTTTTTATCCAGTCTTTTACCCTGTGTCTTTTGATTGGGGCATTTAGCCCATTTCCATTCAGGGTAACTATTGAAAGATATGAATTTAGTGCCATTGTATTGCCTGTAAGGTGACTGCTACTGTATATTGTTTGTGTTCCTGTCTGGTCTATGTTACTTTTAGGCTCTCTCTTTGCTTAGAGGACCCCTTTCAATATTTCTTGTAGGGCTGGTTTTGTGTTTGCAAATTCCTTTAGTTTTTGTTTGTCCTGGAAGCTTTTTGTCTCTCCTTCAATTTTCAATGATAGCCTAGCTGGATATAGTATTCTTGGCTGCATATTTTTCTCATTTAGTGCTCTGAATATATCATGCCAGTCCTTTCTGGCTGGCCAGGTCTCTGTGGATAGGTCTGTTGCCAGTCTAATGTTTCTACCATGGTAGGTTACAGATCTCTTCTCCCTGAGCTGCTTTCAGGATTTTCTCTTTGTCTCTGAGACTCCTAAGTTTTACTATTAGATGTCAGGGTGTTGACCTATTTTTATTGATCTTGAGGGGGGTTCTCTGTGCCTCTTGGATTTTGATGCCTGTTTCCTTCCCCACATTAGGGAAGTTCTCTGCTATAATTTGCTCCAATATACCTTCTGCCCCTCGCTCTCTTTCTTCTTCTTCTGGGATCCCAATTATTCTCATATTGTTTTGTCTTATGATATCACTTATCTCGCGTATTCTGCCCTCGTGATCCAGTAGTTTATCTCTCTTTTTCTCAGCTTCTTTATTTTCCATCATTTGGTGTTCTATATCACTAATTCTCTCTTCTGCCTCATTTATCCTAGCAGTTTGAACCTCCATTTTTGATTGCACCTCATTAATAGCCTTTTTGATTTCGACTTGGTTAGATGTTAGTTCTTTTATTTCTCCAGAAAGCGTTTTTCTAATATCTTCCATGTTTTTTTCAAGCCTAGCTAGTATCTTTAAAATCATCATTCTGAACTCTATTTCCGACTTCTTACTAATGTCCATATTGATTAGGTCCCTGGCAGGCGGTACTGCCTCTTGTTCTTTTTTTTGAGGTTATTTTTTCCATCTTGTCATTTTGTCCAGAGGAGAATAGATGAATGAGAGAACAAAATGCTAACAGGGTAACAATGTCCCCAGAAAAATATACACTAAACAAATCAGAAGAGACCTGAAACTGGGGGAAAAGAAAGGGAAAGAAAGAAAAAAGAAAAAGAAAAAGATAAAAACAAAGAAACAAACAAAAAACCCAGAATATGATCAAATATGATCAGGCTGGTGCATAGATCAGTGCCACACAGAAGATTTTGGATGTATTTTGGTCTGTTAGAAGAAAGTGCCTCCCAAAATTTTAAAGAAAGAAAGACTTATATATGTAGAAAAATAAGGGTAAATACGATGAAGGGATGGAATCTGACTGTAAACATGAAAATTATAAAGGATTTTATAAAAAGAATTGATAAGAAGTTGGTTGAAAGAAGAAAGAAGAGGATTTAAAAAAAAAAAGAGAGAATGTGATCAGGCAGGAGACTAGAACAAAGGTATACACTAGAGATTTAGGGTATATTTTGATCTGTTAGAAGAAACTGTATCCCAAAATTTTAAAGAGAGAACAACTTATATATATATGCCAAAAATAAGGTTAACTACTATGATGGGATAGAATATGACTCTAAAAATGAAAAATAAAAAAGATTTTTTAAAAAAGGGATTGATAAGATGTTGGTTGAAAAAGGGAAAAAGAAAAATTAAAAAAAATTAACTTTGAAATCCTAACGAATCATGGTAAAAAAAGCCATGGATTCTATGTGCAGTGTTCTCCTAGCTCTGGAGTTCCGCTGTTCTCATTGATCAGTAAACTTGGTCTTGGCGGGCTGTTCTGCTGATCTTCTGGGGGAGGGGCCTGTCACCGTGGTTCCCAAATGTCTTTGCCGGAGGCGGAATTGCCCCACCCTTGCTGGTCCGGACTAAGTAATCTGCTCGGGTTTGCTCTCGGGAGCTTTTGTTCCCTGCAAGCTTTCGGTGCAGCTTTGGAGGACGAGAGTGAAAATGGCAGCCTCCCAATCTCCGCCCTGGAGGAGCCGAGAGCTCGGGGCCCCACTCCTCAGTGTGCCCCAGAGAAAAGCAGTCAGTCACTCCCGTCTCCCCGGTCTCCGGCTGCACTCGTGCTCACCCGTTCTGTGACCGAGCGTTTCTATCTCTGGCACCTGACTCCATGTGGAGTCTCCAAACCCAGCAGATCCCTGCGGTGCGCTCTCGTGCCGCTCCTCCCAGGGGAGGAAGGGGAGTCTCCCTGGATCTGCTGCTTGTTGGGTCCCTGCTGGAGGAGCAGTGACCCAACTGTGCTGCGGAACACGGTTTATGGTAACCCCGAGCTGAGAGCCCACTCCTCGGCTCCGTCTCTGCAACTGGCTTCCCTGCTCCGATACCTGGGAGCTCTGCCGCAGTCAGGAACCCCGGTCTCTCTGTGTCCCCGAGGGTCCTGAGGCCACACTGTCCCCGTGAGGGTTCCACCCGCTGCTTAGCCACTTGTTCGACGTCCCTCAGCAGAGCCAACTTCTAAAAGTTCCGATTTTGTGCTCCGCTGCTCTGTCACTTGCTAGTAGCTTCTGACAGAGGCCGCCTCCCCTGCTGTCTATGTTCCGGAATATTGCCTCAGATTCACTTCTCCGCACATCCTACCTTCCCTAACCTGGTTGCTTTTCTGTTCAGAGAGTTGCTGCTATTCTTTTCTTCGATCTCCTGTTCAGTTCGTAGGTGTTCAGAATGGTTTGATCCCTGTCTAGTTGAATTCCTGGGACCAGATGAAATTTAGGTCTCCTACTCCTCCACCATCTTGCTCCTCCCCCCTAATTTTTGCCTTCTAATTGGAGTGTTTATTTACATAAGGTAAGATTTAGCTACTTTTTTCTATATAGAAATGTTATGTTTTCTTCCTCTGTTCTTGCATACTGCCTTCTTTTGTGCTGAGTAGTTATTTTCTAATGTAGCATTTCAATTCCTTGTCCTTTACTATATTTTAATTTTCTTCGTCGTTTCCCTAAAGATTACGATTAATATCTCAATTTATAACAATTTTTGTACCTGAGAGAGGTTTATTCACACATTATTCACATGATTATTCAGAGATACAATAGAACCTATAGTATAGAATTTTCTATTCACACAAGAATGGTTGTTCATATTAAATGTAGTTTTGTTAATTATTGCAAGTTTTACTTGCTAGTCAACCACAAGTGTTGATGAGGATGTGTACAAATTGAGAATGTGAATGTTGTAGCCACTTTGGAAAACAGTTTGGTAGTTCCTCAAAAATTTAAACATAGAGTTACTCTATACAACCTAGCAATTCCACTCCAAGGTATATATGCCCAAGAGAATTGAAATCACATGTCCACATAAAAACCTGTACGTGAATGTTCATAACAGCATTATTCACAATGTAAAATTAGAAACAGCCCAAATGTCCATCAACTAATGAATAGATAAACAAAATGTTGTCATTGCATACAATGAAATATTATGCAGGTATAATAAGGAATTAAGTACTGATATATGCTACATGAATGGGCTTTGAATAACTTACACTAAGTGAAAGATGTCAGACACAAAAGGTCACATGTTGTATGATCCTATTTATATGAAATGCCCAGAATGGGCAAATCCTTAGAGACAGAAAGTAGTTTAGTGGTCGGCAGGGGCTAGGGCGAAGGGGGAAATAGGAAGTGACTGCTAAATGGATTTCTTTTCATGGTGGTGAAAATGTTCTGGAACTAGATAGTGGTGACAGTTCTATAGCTTTTTGAATGTGTTAAAAACTACTGAATTGTATTAAAAGGGTGAATTTTATGGTATGTGAATTATATCTCAATTTCAGAAAGTGCCAATTAAGAGAGTATACAAAATACCTGTTTAGTAATCCTCAAAACTGTCAAGGTCATTCAAAATAAGCAAAGTCTGACGAACTGTCACAACCAAGAAGAGTCTAAGGACACCTGACTCCTAAATGTAATTTAGTATCTTGGATGGGATCCTGAGTTAGTAAAAGGATATTAGGGAAAATCTGAGGAAATTTGAGTAAAGTATGGACTTGTAGTTAATAATAATGTGTCAATATTGGCTCATTAATTGTGAAAAATATACCATATAGTATATTGTATTAATAATTGGGGACACTCGTGCGGTATTTGAGAATTCACTGTATTATCTTCACAGTATTCTAAAAGTGTTTTAAAATATGAAGTTTATTAAGAAAAAAAGTAAGTAACAGGGAAAAATGTAATTAAGAGGTATTGGATTATTAGACATTAACTCCTAGAGAGAAATAAAATTTTGAGGTTCCTTCTAACTTTAGAAATATGATTTCCTGTACAGTTTGGCCAGTTGAGTTTTGGGCTATAAGTTTCACCAGTCACCTCCTCAGTTTCCCAGCCAGACCAGGGTTAATCATCTGTCTGTGGACTCTGGGGTGACAGGAAGCACTCAGGGAAGAATGTTCTGTCAGTGCAAAACACCCCTGTCAGGGTGCACCTTAACCTGCCATGTGCACAACTTCAGGTGTTCTTTGGAACTACTATCATATCATGTAAGGGAGATGCACTCAATTTGTGGTGGGTATTGATGAGATGCTTATTATGTCAGGCATCTGGGAGAGATGAAGGTGAACACAGCACAAAACCACACACTCGAGAACTAATTGTGACGATAAGCAGGATGAAGAGTATGGTGCTTTGAGAGGATCTCACCTGAGTTGGCAGTTGGAGAAGGTTCTGGAAGGAGTGAGTGCAGTTTAAGCTGAGAGGAAGGACCAGTAGGAGTACTTCAGGTGAAGAGGTGGGATGGGCATTTGTGGCAGAGGGAGTGGTATTGGGAAGTGTCTTAAGGGGGCAAAGATTTGGGAGGAACTGGAAGAAGACCCTTGTAGCTCTGAGGTATGTGGGCAGATGCTGGCATGGGGGTGAAGGGGGAATATTGGTGTGAGATAATGCTGGAGAAGTAGGAGGGGGGTCATTAGAAAATCATTGAGAGCTTTTAAGCCTGAGATGTTTTGGTCAGATTTGTATTAAAAACTCAGTACTCTGAGTGCAGTGTATGGAATGGATTGGGGAAGCAATAGTGGAGTAGGGAGGCCAGTCAGGAGAGTAATATTGAAGGTGAAGGTGACAGGGGCTTAGACAGGGCGAATGTGGTGAAGAGAAGTCAACTGAGTTGAGTGAAAAGTAGGAGGTGGAATCAACAAAAAAGTTTATGGGGTGATAATTTCTAGACACAGATAACATAAATACACAGGTAGCTTTACTAAAAACAAAACAAAACACAAAGTACTTCTTAAAAAGCAAAAGACAAAACAACAGCTGTACTAATGAACCCAGGGATAAATTAAAAGCAAGGCTCTGATCTGAAAAACAAAAGGTTAGATGTCATTATAAAATGCCTGGTATTTTTTTTTAAAGCACAATTATTCCTCCGAACTAGCTAGTATTTTTCCCCCTAAAAATTTGGTTTGCTCTTTATCAAATTATATAAGATTTGTCACATAAGATTTGTGTGTTTTCCACATTGCCAATGGTTGGAGTAGTGATGTGTCTTACGAAGTTAGGCTAAAGAGAGTGTTGATTTGAAAGGAACTCTCTGAGGCAGGCCTGGCTCCGTTGTCAGTGCCCAATGAGATGGAGTCAGGACGTGGTCCCAGTGAGGGTGTTCAGTGACAAGGCAGGCCAAGGGCAGGGTCAGCTGTGACTCTGTAGACAGACTCACACCCACAGCATCTACAATACACACAGCTGCTGCCTGGCTGCGTTACAAAGGTGTCTCGGCAGAAGCATTTTGGCCGTCTGAAATATGGCCTTCACACAATCCTTAGACTATATTTTACAAGTTCATTTTCTAACACACAGGCACACTTTTATGGCATCTGGAGCATTTTGCTGAATGACTTGGTAGTGCACTGCTGACCAGACAGCACATTTCCAGATTTAGATTATAAGAGAAAAACATCAAGTGGTAAGTTCAGCTGCAGGTCAATGGATACTTATACTACAATTCCCTCACCGAGCCCTGGGCTACTCTATCCCGTGGGACCAGTACTGTAAAGCACATTCGACAGAGATGGCCCTAGGTGTTTGCTTGTATGACTGTTGGCCACACTCACACTGGGAATATGCTGTTAACCACATTGTAAACATTATTCTTAATATCAGAAAGAAAATTGGGGGGAGTGTCAAGGATTGGCACACACAAAAAATATGATAGAATTGCCAGTGGACGGTCTTATTATTTTCTGAACATTCACGAGCTGCAGGAGGTAGGTGCAGCTTATAAAAAACAGAGGTGGTGAGAGACATTAGCCGATGGTTATTGATTTTACTTCAAACTGTGTACATCCTACATATTTTAGGTTCTTGCTGGAGTTGGGATAACCAAGGGGGACATAATGATGTTTATTGACAAAGAGCCTTCTGAAAGAGTCAGGAGTTCATATATTATTCCGTAGGGGTCAAAAACTCCCAGAGCTTTTCAAATTATGATCACATTTACCCTTTAAAGTTTTTGTCCAATTTGTCTAATTTAATTTTAAGAATGAGGGAGGATTAATTCAGATTGTAGTAGTATTAAATACATGAAACCTTAATTTTAAATGATGGCTGTCAGCAAATTTGCCCTCACTGAGAACAAAAATTTAAAAACATTTGTACTGGAGATAGCAGACCTTGCTTGGCCACCCACAGACCCTTAATAATTATGTTTTATGCTACACGATCTCACCCTGTCTGTCTGGTCCTTGGTGGCCTCTTCACTTCACGTTAAGGGATGTCTCCAGCCTAGAGCACCAGTTAGTCTCCAGCCTAGACTTACCAATTTCCAGGACCTGTGTACATTGGCCCACAAAGATGTTATGGGCCCTTGAGAATCAGAAAATGGGATACTGAAGCCGAGGCCAGCTAGCTAAAAGCATCATGGAATAGAATTAGGAGACAGCCATTTTGATCTGGTGCAAGCTGAAGTAAAAAGGAGGCCGGTTGGCAAAGAGAAAAGAATGAAACTCATGTGGAGAGAAAGATGTGATTAAAAAGGGAAAGAGGAGAGTAACTATGTAGGATCCTGGTAGTTTCTGAGCCAGGCCTAGTCCATTTATTTTTAAAATAAATCTCATTTTTCTTTGAGGTAACATGAACGAGGTTCAGATCTTCACTACAAAAGAGAAATTATCCTTATCTGTGACATCTGCCTGTGTGGTTGGTGAACAGTTAAAACTAGTGGCAGGAGGGACAATTCCAAATGGGAACGACGTTCAGCTATGAAATTTGGTTCTAAGTCAGAGAGAATTTTAAGGATTGCTACTTCCTTGTTCAGTCCTTTCTAGCTTGGAGGCAGTACCATAACTTCCATTTATCCAAGGCATACTTTGCCTGTGTATCAGTTTTGTCTCACTTTTGGTGGTATTGCCTGAAAAGAAAATACTGTAACCATGATGGCTTACTCTTTGGCTTTCACAAAACAAAGCAACAACTGCATAACACCTACCTGAGTCCTCTGAGGTTGAATTGAAAAAAAGGGGGGAGGTTGTGAAACCAAGCCGAAGCCCGTGACCATGTGCCCGATGACTAAGATGGAACCCATGTAGGAGTTGAGTCAGTAATAACATGCCTCTTGCTGCAGCTCAAGTTGCCTGCAAACCCCCACGCTTTTTAGCAAATATTATTTTGAATGTCAGAGTGCACAGAACTGTTCTCTAGGGTTGGGCTAAATTTGACTCTGTGGGAGAATAAAACTAGAATTCCAAATGTGGTGATCCCAACAGAGTATGTGATGCAAGACCAATTTTCCACTTGTGTCGGGTGGGTTTGTTCAAATCTCACACAGAAATGAGAGATGCCAGACGGAGTGTTGACTTGCCCAAACATAAGGTAGTAATTTAGGTTTTATTTTAAATAGGCATTGGAGTCTGGGTAATCCAAAATTTTAATTTAGGAAGGAGCCTGGGAGAATGGCAGAGGACAGGAGCTAGGTGGCCCTCTGATGAAGGGTGTGAGTGGAGAAGTGAGGCCTCATGTGCTTCAGTTCAGTTCTGGAAGAGTTACTTTGTGATAAACTAAAGGCAAACTCTAAGTCTGTGTCTTATTGTGATTCTGAAGACGGATCTAAAGGAGATTCTGGGTGTTGTGATTTGGAGTGATAGTTTCATTCTTTAATGTGCAGATGACAGAGTAAACTTTAATGATTAACGCATTATAAGCTGACTGCAGTGTTTAAACACTGACCCAGTTTCAGCAGTGACCTAATCAGGGTGGCCTGGGAGAAGGGGGGCTTGGAGAGCAGCTTGGAGGAAATAGGTCAAAAGGATTTCTCCCAGCTTTTGTCAGGCGGACACAATGGGCTTTTGCATTCTTTACACAAAGCCTGGGGGTTGCATGAAGATGTCTCTCCCAGAATGCTCCTCTAAGCAACTTATTCTTGGTTCAAGTTGTTGCTTGGAATGCTGGGTCATTCTCTTAGTTTGAGGAGGATGTACAGTGTGTTCATTCAATAAATATTTATTGAGCACATACTGTATTCCAGGTACCATGTAGGTGGCTGAGAATATAGCAGTGAATAAAACAAAATCCAAAATCTCTGTTCTCATGGAGGTTACTTACTGGTGCAGAAAAATCTGAGTTCAAATTCAGACTCCATCAGTTATTGGCTTGTTGAGTTACCTAACCTTGAATAAGCTAATTCCTCTGTGTCCCTGATTTCCATATCTGTAAAGTGGGATGACTAAATTGGACTTAGGAAGAGCAAGAAAACATTCAAGCTTCTGGTTAGTTCATAGCAAGTGTTTAAGTGAGGCCTTCTGCCAAGTGTGGCTATTGGGTGTGGAGTTCAAAACTAGTGAAAAGCAAAGGGACCCAGAAACCTTTTTTTAAGTGAACATTAGCCTTTGAAATAGAAGCCTAAATGGAAATGTATTACAGAAATTGACTATATTCTTTCTACAGGGTTTTTGCTATCACATTTATAGTCAAGAGATCCTGCTTGGAATTAGTAGGTTGTATTAATTGGCCCCTTTAGGGAAAGAAATGCTATCATTTGCCCCAGCTGAAGACTTGCTATGTAAATTTGCCGATGGGCCAACCAGGTGTTCTGAAACATTGATACCACACTTTTGCTTTGTGCAGATGAGAGTGATTTGGTGACTCGATTTTTATATGAAATCTTGAGAATTCTGTGATTTTTTTTTTTTAAAGTAGGCTCCATACCCAACGTGGAGCTTGAACTCATGACCTTGAGATCAAGAGTCACAGGCTCTACTGATTAAGCTAGTCAGATGCCCGAAGAATTCTTTGCTTTTTAATGTGAGTGTTAATATCAATCAGGCTGTCTGAGCTAATGTGTCACTCCACTACTTCCTAGCTTAATTTCTTTATCTGCAAAACAGAGGAAGCTGAAAGAGTAACCTCTGGTTAAATCAGTAGGACCCTAGGAAGCATTTCTATACAAGTATATGCCCATTGGCTAGGGTACCTACAATATTGTGTAGCACATATCAAAGCACATATGTCTTGCTTCAAGGTGATACTTACTCATACCTGGAGCAGATTCTGATGGGCAATGTTAATTCTGTTATGTTTAGAGACTCTTTAAATAGCTGTTTGTTCATCTCAGATACTTCTAGTTGTTATGGTCTGCTCCTTTGAAATTTCCAAATATGGTTCTGGAGAAAATGGGTACATGTTCTTTCTTTTTGGAGCAAAGGCTTTTTGGAACAAGGGCTGTGTTACTGATGAAAATGTTATATTGGGTCTCATGGCAATTCATTTATTGCTTTCTTGACCCTGTGTCATCCCGGGAGTGTCAAAAACCACATGGTGCTTCTGAGCCCCACAATTTTTGCAGTTGAGTCTCTGATTTAGCTGACAGATGTTAAAACACAGACACAGCCAGATAATTCCCCAGTGACAACACAGATGCAAAAACTGAAAAGTGCAGTTATTCCAGCTTGGGGAAGGATTATACTGATGCTCCAAATTTCCCCTACTCATAGCCCTTACATTTTTTTTTTTTCTGGTAGTTTACTATGGCTTAGGTTAGAGGAAACTGAGTCTCTTGTCTTCTGCTTGATTCAATCTCCCATCAATACCCCTAAGAAAATGTGCATATCTGGAGCTCAGGAGACCATGGGAATATTAACAATAATAATGGGCTCTAGTCTCTTTTATGGCCAAGCACAGCTTTGACTGAGCAGCTTTTGGCTCTGAAGAGAGAGGGAGGAAAAAAAAAGATCTTAGATCTGGAGGGAACTTGCCTTGGTGTTCACCCAGTCATTTTATGGATTAGGAAATATGAGGTCCACAGTGACTTTGTCTGGGTCACAGGTAGGACTAGCCAAACCAGGACTAGAATCAGGTCTCCTAATCCCCAGTAGAGCCTTTTCCTGTTGGGTGCTGACCTCTCACGTGTCCTCTGCTTGTCTTCATTTCCACCTCAGATTTCTTCTTGGATTGGTGTTGGGGACCAGGGATGATGCACAGTGGGGGTTGGGGTAGGGCCTCTGGCTCTGCCCTGTCTAGGGTGTGCCTCATCTCAGCCCATTTCCTTTTGGGAAATGCTAACCACAAATATGGTTAAACTTTTTGACTATAGAGACAGTTCATAACTGTGAACTGATAAATAAAGAAACTGAGGCTCAAAGAGGGAATGTAACTTGCTAAAGTTTCCATAGCAAGTCAGGAAATCAATCGATAAATATTAATTGAGCACTTAAGATGGGCCAGGCTGGTGGAATGTACATGAGATTTGACCAAGATTAAAACAGTTTTGGTTCTTACCCTGGAAAAACTTACGTCCTGTGTAAGACATGCAGCAAACAAACAGCCACAAATGGGAGGAATTTTATGAAGGGGGAAGTGTAGGGTCCTTTTGGAGAACTTAACCTAGTCTTCAGAACATTAGTGGAGAGTTGAAAGCTAGGGAAAGATGCCTTTGAGGTGATTTTCTTTCCTATCCTCTTTGGATGTTTGGATTGATTTAAAAAATTCTCTTTCATGTACAGTTGTCCTGGTGCTATTCAGGTCCTTTCTACTATTACCCTGTTATTTACTACACTGAGGCATCTGTTCAAATTATGGCCTTACCACAGGCCATCCTGGGAGAAACAGAGGTAGGGGTAGGGGGTTTCTTAGGGCTTATAGGAGAATGAGGCCCAGTATGCCTCCCAAGAGAGAACTGCTGTCTCCATGGCTTCTGGTCACCTCTAGAAAAAAATATAAAACTCCAATCATAGATTAGTGACATTTACTAATTGCCTGCACTTGCCTAGGCTACTGGCATGTATCCTGGCAAGATTGCCCCTTTTGGACCTATAGACCTCTTTTCTCCATGTTTTATTTCTCAAATTCTGGAACTTTTCTATATGATAGCCATTTTTTCTTGCTGGAAGAGAGTGCACCATGCCTTTCTGAGTCATGCTCCTCCACCTCTTTCTGCTCAAAGCTCACCTCTTCCTGACTAACTCCACCCCTCCTCCAGCAGTCCCCCCCAGCTCTTGTGTACCAGCTGCAACTGGTTTTGTATGTGGCGATATATTCAAAACAATTTGTGTTTCTGTCTCTTTTCATTATGTGCATCCTTTCTTCCCCTCTAGATTACAAGTGTCCCAAGAAGAGGGCTTGGAGCTCCTATTTCCTGTAGGGCTTAGATTACTAAGAGTGAAGTAGGCTAAACATTTGGGAAGATTGGTCCCTGCTATTTCAAAAGCAGGTGGGAGAGTAGGAGCAGGGAGGATCCATGTCAGGAGTGCACTGGACAAGGGCAGTTGTCTGAGGCAGGACAGCAGTCTGAGACACTGATCTGCTATGTGACTTCGGGCTGGGTTTTGGGTGCTTGTCTGCAAATGTGTGCAAGCACAGTGTCTCCTTACTTCAGGGTCTAGTGGTGTAATGTCTGGGAGGGTGCCCTAAACGATACAAAGCATTAGGACTATGTCATAACGTTCTGCTCTCAGACCCTGCCAAATATGTGGAGGACCAGGAAATTTTACTCAGGCTTTCTTGTGCTGGGTCTGGATCCAGAACCAGTAGATTCCAATTCTAGTCCTCACCAGAGGGATGGACAGTGCTGGGCAACCCAGACAACAGTCAACATGGCTGCAAGAACTGGTGGAAGGAGGCCCTCAAATAAGAAAACAATGTTTTGAAAAAGTTTTAATAATTGGTTTATACATGTACTAATTGATACACATATAAGTGTATGTGTGTGCATGTGTGTATATAAAAAGCATTGAGGTTGATATATATGATAGGGAAACCCAAAACTTGGTGGGATCTTATTACACTCCGTTTAGAGTCTAAACCTTAAAATTGTTCACAATTTTAATTATACTTGGAGAGTGAGCATACTAATCTCTTCAGTGCTCACAAATGCTGAAGTCCTTAAATCATTGATGTGGGAATCACTCATCAAACCCAGAGTGCCAGGGTCATGCCTGCCACCCCTTCTGGTGTATTCCCACCTTCTTGTTTTCCATGTTGGAAGATACATAAGTGTCTCAGCACAAGCCCAGTCTCAAGGCAATCAGGGCAGAGTGAGGCTCTGCACACTGTCCACATTCAAGAAAGGGTGATGGCAGACTCAGAAGCCTTGGGAAGGGGATACTCATCTATTGGGGTGGAGGGTCCAAATCATACATGGTTTGTTTTTTGTTGACATCAGAGTAAATTATCACCACCTTTTATGGGCATTTAAAAAGCCAAAGGCAGAAATTCCACCTCTCAGTGTATACCTCCAAAGAATAGAAAGCAGAGTCTCAAAGAGATATTTGCACATCCATGTTCATGGCAGCATTATTCACAATAGCCAAGAGGTGGAAACTACCCAAGTGTCCACAGATGGGTGAATGGATAAGTAAAATGTAGTATACACATATAATGGGATATTATTCAGCCTACAGCATGGATGAGCCTTGAGCATATTATGCTGAGTAAAATAAGCCAATAACAAAGAGACAAATACTGTATGATTCCTCTTATATGAGGTACACAGAATAGTCAAAATCATGGAGACAGAAAGTAGAATAATGGTTGCCAGGGACTGGGGGAGGGGAGAATGGGGGTGATTGTTTAATGGGTAGAGAATTTCAGTTTTGCAAGATGAAAATAATTTTGTAGATTGGTTGCATACAATGTAAATTTACTTAACACTGAACTGTATACATAAAAATAGTTAAGATGGCAAATTTTATGCTGCATATATTTTACCACAATTAAAACAATAACAAACTCTAATGCTTAGGCTGTACCACAGACCAATTAAATTGGAATCTCTGTGGGTAACCCTAAGGTACACGTATTTAAAAAATTTCCCCAGAAAATTTTTAACCAAGGTGGTGAACCACTGGACTCAAGATAGGTAATCTCATCCTGAGGGCATTGCTATAATCCAGGGGTGCAATGGAAAAGAATGGGGTCACAGAGAATAAGACAAATTGTATGGTGTGAAGGGAGAAATGTCAGTATTCAGTGATAGATTATGTATGGGAAAAAGACAGAATGGATCAAAGATGGTCCCAGGTCTTAGACTAAATTGTGGATTTGTGGAAAAACTGAATATTTATGGGGAGATGTTTAGAAAGCTTTTGGGGGATGACAATTTATTTGATGATTTGCTAGTGTACCTGAATAAAAATTTCTCAGAGGTAGCTGGAAATTTTCGTACTCTAAATAATTAATTCATTTCTTCCATAGAAGCCAGAGTTCCATTTTTACATTAAAAATGAATTTTTATTAAAAAAAGGACCAAAGGCAGAAAAATTACCCAATAGATATTCTATCTTCAGGAGCCAACAATATACCTATACTAATAACAATATACTATTATTTCAGAGTTCTTTCTGGCACAAGTATGAAGTTGTAGAGCTAATTTATCTGAGGCAGTCTTTCCCTTGCTGTTCTGCTCTCTGCTTCCAAATCTTCTACATGGCTCCTCCTTTTCAGGACCCTGTTTAAGTGTGGGTGCCTTGTTCCTCCTGCCTTTTTAGAAAGCTTATAGTAATCAAATTCACATTAAGGCAAAAGAAACTTCCCACAGTAGTTTTTCTAAGAGCATTTACATTTTTAAAACAAACTGAACAAAGAGAACCATATTTAGCAAAAAAGAATACAACCTGAATGATAGTATTTCAGGAAAGAGAAATTTTAGATGAGAAATTTTGAGATCTTCAGGTGTCTGGAAAGCACCTTCATAAACAGTCCTGGTTAGATGTCCAGACTGAGGTGAGTGAGAGATGGAGGCAGTGAATGGCATGTACTCAGAGAGGTGGCTAGGCACTGGGAGGAGGTTCTGTGACTGAGTCAAATACATCACTCTATGGTGACTGACATAACATAAAATAAAAAAAAAAAAAGATCATGGGGAAAAAACCAGTGGGACATTCACTGTATCATCCTCCTATATCACGGAATCATGTTTTCTAAGCAGAACAGTCTCTGCTTTACCCCCATGGTATTCAGTAGATTGAGGATACAAGGAAGATTTCAGAAACTTTCCCCCAAAATGGACTTCGAGATGCCTTCATCACAGAACCAGCGATAGGATGCTATGACTTCAAGCCATTGACAGGTTTGTTTTGGACTCGTTAAGGTGGAAAGCCTAGGGCAGTCCTGGAAACAGGGAGAAGAAGAAGAAAAAAAGAGTTGAAACTGCTGCAAAAACACAGAATTGTTCAGCTTTCTCCCATGTTTCTAGCTCAGTGCCTGGCATGTATAGGTAGTGAAGAAATACCTGTTGAATGAATAAAGGCATAGTAGAAATAGTTTCTTTGTGGTTAATTTTACGGTTGTAGTTTTGTTGTGCTATGTGTGGGTGGCATGTTGGAGGAAAACCCAGAAGGCCTAGATTCCAGTTTGGTTTTGTCAGTCATTCGTTCTGTGATATTGGCCGACACCTCAACTTCTCTGACCTCGTTTCCCATGTGTTAAATGGAGATAGTGAAGCTGTCTTTTTCACTTCCATGGCTATTGTTTGCATTAAATGAGATAACTGTAAGGGGCTCTACAAATATAAGGGTACAATCATTTTGAAAGCACTTGGCTTTGTAGAGGGTTATGTGAATTAATGTGTATTGATCAAAACATGGGTCTCATTAGGTTAAAAACTGAAAGTAAAACTCATGTACTTTAGGATGTGAAAATAAACTCAGCAACTTGTGGAACACTAATTTCAAGAAGTAGTATATGAATTTCAAGTAGGAAATTGGTAAAAAAACAAAACAAAACTGAGATGTGAAAATATGTTCAATCCTGTTGCCTCTGACTTGCTCAAGTCCCAACATTTTTATAATTCTGCCTAAGAAATTTACATTAGGGTTGAAATACATCAGTATCCATGAGCAAATATTGAGTTCCTGCAATGTGCCTGGCACTATTAGGTACCAGGTATCAGGGTTATGTTTCTATTGCTGTTCTTAGAGCAATCACTAATTTCTTTGGCAAGTGGCTGCTAGTCTTTTCAGAGCTCTGTGTGTGTGTGTGTGTGTGTGTGTGTGTGTTTCATATCACAAAACATTCCTTAGCTTGACGCTTACACACTTATTTATGTGATAAATACCTTTTTGATGTGTTAACAACCTTAATGGTATAGGGCCACCAGGAACTGTGTACGTATTTTCCTACATCTAATCCTAGTCTTACGTGTATTCTTGAGTAGTCATTAACTTAAGTTTAATAATAGCTGGATGAATAAAATATTAGTTACTGTATATTCTTCAAAATAAACCTTGTTATAGCACAGAAAGGTGAGCTGATCTCTTATTTTACTTTGGCTAAAATGAATTATGCTTAAACATTTTGTAGTGGTTTATAAAGTTTAGCTTCTCTATGGTATATTGAAGGATTTGTTTAAATGTTTACTATAAATTTGGTGATAGTGACAAAACATCTTGCTCTTTTTGAATGCATTCATTTTTCCCCCAAAATACAGCTTACGCTTTATCTACCATAGTGAGAGTTAGAAAGGGCAAATGAGCACCTCTTTTTTAGTGATAAAACTGAAATACATTGCAAGAAAGAGTAAATATACTGTTGATGATACTCATGTTACACATCTATCTGTTGCTTATGTACTTAAAAAACTAAATAGGAAAATCTTACTCATCTCTGTAGAAAAACAGTGTAGAGATTACAACTTGGGGACGTCGTGATATTTTCTCTGTGTGCAGTTTGTCAAAAGGCAATTTATCTAAAGCTGGAAAAGGATATGGTTTGGCTGACTAAATTGTGGAGTGATACAAATGATATGTAACGATAAAAATGCTTAGGGGAATTTTCGGGGCACTCAAGTCAAGTGTATAAGACTGTGTGGGTGTGAAGAGCAGACTTCTCCCTGTCTCTCTTTTTGCACAGTTTTCAAAACTGTGAAAGTTGCTGAATTTTTATACCACAGGCTGGACCGTTAAATCGCAATTTACGTGGTCACTTATAAATATGCCTGTTGTGGAAGGAAAGCTTGTTTGTGCACATGCCTTTTCCTCATGTGTCCCTCTTCTTGTTAAATCATGCTGGATACTTCCATTTTGGAATCCAGGGCTCTCTGATCTGGGAGTGATTTGGGTGAGAACTCTGGAACTGACTTACTCTTTAGGTGCTCCCTGAAGAGAAGTTTGAAGGATCATTCAGAAAAATGAGTCTCCCAATCTTCAGACAGAAATTCTCTTTCTGACCAGCTTGCTACAATGCTAGAAATTCTGACGTGAAGGGATATCTGCCTACCTAACCCTGAGGTTTGGAAGTCCTGAAGATATGTTAGTAGGGCAAGTTGTTTAAAATAATTTTTCGGTCTCTTTTGTAAAATGGGGCTACTGATACTGATAAATGCTCAGTCATCAGTAAAATGATCAGTATTAATGAAATGATGCTTACTGATACTTAAAACAGGGCGACTGATACTTACCAAAGGGGGTTTTGTGGAAATCAAGTGAGGCAAAGCAAGTCAGATGCTTGATAGAATGCTCAATAGCGATAGTTGTAGTTGTTACTGTTTTTCTTTTGCCAGGAAGAAGAGGAGGAGGGAGGGGCTATTAACTTAATGTGGGTTTTTTTTTTTTTTTTTTTCCTTTCCCAGCTACACCCTGGTTGACTACAGAGGTGGTGCTGAAGGAAGCCTTTGGTGTTCATTGCCTAAGAGGGCTTCTTGGAGGGGCTCCCACAAGAGAAACCTTTTGTGAGGTGCTTTAACTTTTCAAAGTATGAGGTCATCTGTTGATTTGTTTTCACCATATATGGGTGAAGTTGGCAGGGTGGGTATCCTTTTGTCTTTTCTTTTTTTTTTTTTTTAAAGATTTTGTTTATTTATTTGACAGAGAGAGACACAGCGAGAGAGGGAACACAAGCAGGGGGAGTGGGAGAGGGAGAAGCAGGCTTCCCGCGGAGCAGGGAGCCCAATGCAGGGCTCGATCCCAGGACCATGGGATCATGACCTGAGCGGAAGGAAGACGCTTAACGACCGAGCCCCCCAGGCGCCCCTGGGTATCCTTTTTTTCTATAAGTCAGGAAACCAGAGGGCAGACAGGTAAGAGAACTCACTGTCACACAAGTTAGTGGTAGAACTGGGATTAGGACCCGTGTCTCAGCCTCGGGGTGCATCACCCTTTCTATTATGTGACATTCCCGGAATCAAATGATCTCCTTCCTAGGTTTGTGCTGGGACCTGGATCCCTACTCATGAACCCGTTACTGGCATTCTGTAAAACAGCAGGGATGAGAAATACTGTAAACTAGTTTCAGCTGGAGATGCCTGGAGTTACAGCACCTGAGTCAGGTGAGTTTTCATTTCCTGGCCATGGATGGAGGTTTCTTCCTGAACCCACGCCAAGTGGAGTCACACACTGGGGTGGTCCAACTCCAGCCTGGAGTTCTCTCTAACACCATCTCTGCCCTGCACTTCAGGGTCCAGTGGCTACACTGAAAGGAATTGAAAGGAGATGCCAGTAATATTGAGAAATGTCAGGAAAGCCTGATCCTGATGTCTTTCTATCACCTTCCCTCTTCCTTCCCTCTTTTTTTTCATATTAATGATACAAAATAATTCCAGAAATTCAGAGAGGGGTTCTATAGATGTTAAGCTTTTGTGTTATGCTTTTAACTGCAAAGCCCTTGGGGGCATTGGATTTCCTAATGTTTTGGGTAGCTGCAAAATTTAATTTTAGGTAGAAAAGGGTTAACTGAGGGTCAGTGTAATTCCCAAAACATCAGCTGCAAATCATCTAACCATATGTGAAAAATTCAATGACATTAAAGGTAATTTTCTGGGAAAGTAAAAATAATATGCAGTTCTTTGACCAGAGATAAAGATTTGGAACATTTCTTTATGCATATAGAATTCTCTAGTAGGTGAACTTGGATTCATGGTAGTCATCATAAGTTAATGTGGAGTAGCTAGAGTTTATTTATTAATTTAGCCTTTTTTTTTTAAAAGATTTTATTTATTTGACAGAGAGAAAGACAGCCAGAGAGGGAACACAAGCAGGGGGAGTGGGAGAGGGAGAAGCAGGCTTCCCGCGGAGCAGGGAGCCCGATGCGGGGCTCGATCCCAGGACCCTGGGACCATGACCTGAGCTGAAGGCCGACGCTTAATGACTGAGCCACCCAGGTGCCCCTAGCCTTTTTTTTTAATAAAGAAAATTTACATAGTTTAGGTGAGAACACAGATACACTAAGACCAATACAGATGAACTCAAGGCAAAAATTAGAAAGCAAAAGGAAAAAGGAGAGGATGATAGAACAGCAGGGCCTCCTGACTGAGGAAAGCCTGGTTGAGTGAAAGTACTTGAACTTCCTTGTGGCCTGAGGAAAGATGGTCCCAAAATGAGGTGGGTGGCTCTCATTGTCCTGTCTAGTACTATGATGCCTATTTCATTCATTCATTTATTCACTCCTTTATTCATTAATTCACTCATTTCAGTGAAATGAAATGATTTCATGGCACTATGCCAAGCACAACAGTGAACATGATCCAGAAGGTTTTACCTTCTTGGAGCTTATAGTTTGCTTCAGAAGTCATGTAGACAAATTTTTACAATATGCTAAGATCTACAAGATGTGCAGTGAGATATAAGAACATCCAGTAATGCACCTTACCTGGAGTGGAGTTAGGGAGGTTTCTATTACCCCCTAAAACATTTTAAACAACCCCACCTTTCCAGAAGCATAAATAGCTTGTTATAGGATTTCAAGACTACTTTTCAAAAAGAGAGTCTGATTTGTTCACATATAACTTTAAAATTAATTAATTAAACCAAAATTGGCAGGCATTTTTTATGTGCCAAGCACTCTAGTAGTCCTTACTTGGTCATTATGGCTTGAAATAGGATCTATATTATTGGATGTTTTCCTTAGTATGTGATTTCTATCCTGGTTCTGGGTCCCTTTGCTGTCTCTTCAAATACCTTTAATATGAGAGCATAGTCATAAAAACTGTACGTGTATTGGTTTACCCCAGTCATGAATGATAAAATAGGATGAGATAATTAATCAGAATATGAATATTGCCAGGTTCTTTGGAGAACTAACTAAAGTTTTTCCATGAGATTTGACATGTAGAGTGGGACAGCAGTAAGCTGAAGATCTTTGTTTTGAAAAATATTATTATACGATACATATGAAATATTTCTGCTGAACCAGCAAAAGAGTTCTGGATTTTATAATGTAGAGAATTCCTCTAAGGTAGAGGTGGGGGTTAGGGTAGGTAAGAATGTGGAATAAAGTCAAGTTCTGGTTCTGCCACTTTGTAGCTATGTGAACTGGGATAGATTACATAATCTGTTTGTACCTTCATTTCTAAATCAATAGCATGGGGATAATAATATTTATCTTACAGAGTTGTTATGAAGTCTGTATGAAGGCAGCTAGAGTACTTAGCACAGAGCCTGGCAGATAGCAAAGGCTCAATAAGTGTTAGCTATTTTTTTTAAAGATGTATTTATTTATTTTAGAGAGGGATAGAGAGCATGAGCGAGCAAGAGTGGGGTTGGGGGATGGGGATGGGGAGAGATAGAGGGAGAGGAAGAGGGAGAGAATCTCCAGCATATTCCTCGCCAAGCACGGAGCCTGCTGCCGGGGCTCGATCTCATGACCCCAAGATCATGACCCGAGCCAAAATCAAGAGTTGGATGGCTTAACTGACTGACCCATGCAGGTGCCCCAAGTGTTAGCTATTTTTAATATTAGGGAGAAAATACAGGATTTTGAGAGTTAAGGGAAAATATTTTAATTTGCTATAATATTTATTTGGAATCTACAAGAAGACATGTCTTTTAAGAAGAAGTAGGACCACCAAGGACAAATGGCCACAGCTTTTAAATTTTATTTATTTATTTTTTTGCCACAGCTTTTTAAAATATAAAGATTCCATGAGGTTAATATGAATGGAGAAAAAAGATTATATAGCTAACATATACCTTGTTCTTATAATTCTCATTATGTCAGAGAAGCCCAGGATTGTGCAGAGAAGTGATTTTTGAAAGAGGCAGGACTTACTGAGGTGTAGGAAAGCAGAATATGTGGTGGTTAAGAGCACAGACTCTGGAATCAGTTTGAACCCCATCTACATTTGGTAGCTGTGTGACCTTGGGCAAGTTACCTAACCTCTCTGTATTATACTCTCCTCATCAGTAAAAAAGAGGGTAATGAGAGTACCTACCTCATTGGGTTGTTGTGAGATTAAATGAAATAATTGAAGTAAAGTGTCCATAACAGAGATGCCACATGGCTTTCAGTAAAATTAGCTATTATTTATCTTACTTGGATGTAAGCTTCTTGACAGCAAGTATTTTTTGCTTGTTTTCTTTTTTCCACTCATGCATCTCTAGTACTTGAAAAGTGCCTGACATGGCAGTTGCTCAAAACTTTTGTTGAATGAAAAAGTATATGCAAAGTCTGTTAGTCAAATAATAGGATGAAAAAGCTGGGCTACAATGTTGAGAATTATTGAAGCTGGGTGATGGGAACATGGGAGTCTATTAGATGACTCTCTCTACTGTTGTATATGGTTGAAAAATTTTATAATGAAAGTTAATAAAAAGAAGGCTAGGCTGATGTAATCATTGGAGATAACCAGACATTAAAAAAAAACCCTAAACTTTGTATCCCCTTTTATTACAGCTTGAAAAAGTAAAAAGACATTTTAGATTACTAAACACTACTATTCTGCTACAGACTGGTGAAACTGTGGTCCCCAAAAGACCCACTTGTTTTTCTTTAAAGGACTCTGATGGCAAGCAAGAATTTCAGTAAAAACCAACAAAGCTGATCTGCCAAACTGCACTATTTTTCCTTATAATCACCCTCTCATAAACCCAAAGGGCTGTAAGGACCCTTGGGGACAAGTTTGTCCACTTCCCTTAGAGGTTACTCAGGTAGCTGTCAGCACTGTCCACTCCCTGTCACCTTCCTCCCTCCAGGGCAGAGGTCACGATCCCCACATCTAACTTCTCAGCAAACTCCTGAATCCCGATACAGTAGTACCTCCATACCCTGCCTTCCTGTCTTCCCCTTGAGCCTCTGCCTGGTTCACTTTCTGACTCACTTGGTTCTCTTCAATTCCCCATTCTCATCTTGCCCTAATCAGGTGCAATAACCAGCCACAGAATGCACACCTTAGTCCTGACACAGCTCTTTATGGGACACAGCCTTTGGGAGCTGCCCTGGGTTCCTCCTCCCATGACAGTTCTGGCTTCGAGGGCTTCCCTCTGTAGAAATCCTGTTCAGGCCCCCAGGGTTGCTGGTCACTTCTTTCCTCCTGGCCCCTTGCCCCTTGGGAAACACCATCTGATAAGCATCTTAAAGAAACCACTTTAATAGCACTAAGCAATGCTCTGTGGGACGAGAACTCCATAGTCATGGTGCTTGTGCTTTTGAAGGGGGGATGGGAGTTCTGTTCTGTAGTGTTACTGTGAACCCTGGATTAGTGGCTACTGAACCATTGCTCTTAGGGGAAGTATAGGGTTTGGCTCCTGCCAGGCTCTGGTCACAACATTTTTGTCACTGAGCAATACATAACCTTATTTTCTGTATGTTTCTATTTAGATGCCTTATTTAATATGCAGTTGATTCATTAACATTGAACTCACAGCCAATAGTACCAAAACTCATGCCTGAATGAAGCTTATCTAATATAGTTATGTCTCTGTAAGGCACATCACAGCCTGCTTGCATCTAGGGACAGTAGACAGCACTTCAACACTATGCTTGGGCCCATTTTAAACCGTGAAATTACCAACAAAAAGCACAAACATTTGGAAAACGTGACACTAAGTAACTGTGAAAAGGACACTTGTTTATAAGAGCTGAAGCAAGAAGGCAGAGTGTTGCCTTGTTCAGATGATTCAAAAGTTTCACCGCTCCTCATGTTTGCAAATGATTATGAAAGGGCTACGAGTATTGCTTTTGGAGTTACAAATAAATTTTACCAAATAGGGAAAATTGCAAATACAGAATGTGTGAATAATGAGGATTGGTGATATATCTGTTAATCTTGCACAATAGGGATTATGTTTAATGAAATAAAACATGCAATTTACTACCTATATGTTACAGAATATTATATATAGTTATGTAAAATCATGGTTCTTAATTCCATGTCTTTGATCCAGGCAATCTGAAATGAGAAAAAAATTAGATTACAAGGTGAGCCACAAAATTTTAAAATATATGATCTCTTAAACTTTAAACCTTTAGGCTATAGATATTACTCATATATTTATACATATTGTATGTATAATGCTATGTCATGTCATTTTTATCATCTGTATGGCTCATAATTTTAAAGTTTCCTTTATTGCTTTGAAAAAAGTTGAACTGAGGCAATTTTCAGTGATTACCCGAAACATCATGTTTATATCTAAAGAATATACTAAAATCTAAACATTGTAAATACAACCTAAAGTAGTAAAAAAATTCCCCCCAATGAGAATTATTAGGAAAAATTATTTCCAAATTCATGTCTCTAATCTCTTCAAAGGGCAAAGAATTTTCACATTTAAATATCATGAAGGCAAAGTTGCCTTGGTTTTAAGTGGAAAATTAACCATCCCTAAGGGCTATGATCATATAGAATACATTATTAGGAGCTTTCACTGAGAAGCAAAGGAGAAGTTTACCTTCCTGGATTAGCAAATCAAGGGATAGGAATTGGAGGTTTCAGAATGGAAAGGCATCCTTAGGTCTGTGCAGCTAGAGGTTTCTCAGATGTACTTCTGCATCCCTAGTCTTGGGAGCCTGCCTCTTGTAACTCAGTGTCTTAAGGTGCTTGTATTATTGTCACCTGATTGTCACAGGTACAGTAGGATGATGGAACTTGGGAGGTGACTGGATGTTTTTAATGAACACGAGAAGAGCACTTTTTAGGACCTGTTGGTGCTTGGTGCAGTGGTAGGAAAATCTACCCAGGAAGATAAATTAAAATAACATATAATCTTCTCCCCAGTGATCCAAGATGTTCCTGAATACCACACCAACAAGGCAAATAAAAGACTGAGTGTCCATCCAGATGCCAAGAATAGTGAGAGATGTCATAAAACATGCCACAACTAGCTCAGACATGCAGTGGGTAGACTTGCCTCAGGCATGTAGTCCTTTAGCCTGTTGACTTTAATCTGGTCTGGGGATGTGTTACAGGAAGTATAGTCTAGTGGATTAAATTGGAACCCTGTCACTGAAGTGCAGCATTCCATATGAACTTATATTTACCACTGGAGAATAAAGAAGTGACTTATGAAACAGTTAAACTCAAGG
This sequence comes from Eumetopias jubatus, assembly GCF_037043125.1. Classification (NCBI taxonomy): domain Eukaryota; kingdom Metazoa; phylum Chordata; class Mammalia; order Carnivora; family Otariidae; genus Eumetopias; species Eumetopias jubatus. Next base: position 134,828,760 of record NW_028274809.1, on the reverse strand, counting down.
TGTGTGGTTCTTAAAATGTACACAATCACCGTGGAATGCAGAAATAAGGAATGCTGGGGCAAGGAGAAGGAATAATGGAAATTAGACCAAGATTGCATTTGAGAGTCAGATTCACTCCCAGTGGAGTCATTTGGCACACTGCAAACATGAATCAGAGCACACAATTTCTCAACTGGGTGCTGGGCATGAAAACTGCTGGGGGCTGGACCACGGTTGCCTCAGTGATACATCTCTCAGCCCCAAGTGTGTGGTCAGACTCACTGCTCACAAATTCCACCAAAAAATAGTCTTTCTTTTTCACACTTAAAAATTCGTTCCAAACAAGTGTTTCCTTTTAACATTCCCAGAGCAGATTGACTTTTTGAGCTTTGTGTTGCTTCCAACCCTGTCAATGTCAGAGGCCTCAAATTAGTTCCAACATCTCGTTGCTGTTTTCCCTTAAGAAGTCCTGATGGTATTGCACTCGCTTTGGGTTCAATCTGTTTATGCTTATTGGACTGCCCACTGGAGCAGCATTTCTACCATTCTGTCCCACTTGTCTTGGTCCAGGAAATTCTTGGTAGTCATCCCTATCATCTTTACTTCAGCCCATTGGTTATGAAACAGTTACATCCAGTTAAAAGAAGAAAGGAGACATGTGGAGAGAAGGGGGGCAATTGAATATTATTAGAGCCTTGAGGAATGAAGGCCACAGGGTGAAAACCATTGCATATTAAGTAGCTCAGCTTAATAAAAACCAAAGGAAACAGCAGCAAACTGTTACAGAAAGTTCTTTGGAACTGCCCTCAGCCCATTTTCTCCTACTTCCGTTGGTGATACTTGGACAGACATGTGCCTTCAGACACATGCTCACACATGCCCTGCCTGACTTCTGACCTGGCTTTACCCCTAGATAGCAGGTTCTAGGCCATCTTCATGCCTTCTCATGTGAAGGTCCATGCCTGGTGCCCAACTGCATATCCTTTGTAGCAGTCAGTAACAAGGAGACCTGGAGAGGGCCTTCCCTGACCACACAAGATGAGGCAGTGCCCACTCTCCCACTCTCCCTCTTGTCACCCTTCATTGCATCACTTCATTTTATTTCTCTGTCTAACACTAATCTCTTGTGTATTCATTAGTTGACTTGTTTATTTTTTGTCTCTCCCAACTACAGTGTAATTCTGTGAAGGAAGAGACTCTGTCTTGTTCAGCATGATCTCTAGGGCCTAGAAATGTCCTTGGCATATAATGGTTCCCCAGGAAATATTTATTTACTCAGTGACTATGAAATGATGAGAGAATAACTTTGCATCATGTATTGTGAGTGTGCATATAGCACCCAGCAAAGAGCCAGGCATGTAGCAGGTATTCACAGTGACCCTCTTCTCCCACATGCTCACTATAAAATGCATGCTCAGGGACACGCTAAGGGGTGATAGGATCACAGTCTTGTTGATTCAACTGTTGACTGACTTATTAGTTTTATTTCTGATTTAGCTTTGGCCTCTGGGACAGGCCAGGAGGGTGCAGTGAAAGCAAACACACCAGACTACTGGAAGTGGGGATCTTGGGTTGCAGTCTTGCTTTCACCTCTGACTCACTATGTGAGCTGTGGGCAACTTACTTAACCTCTCTGATTCTGTTTTATCATCCACCGAATGAAGAGGTTGGATAGATGATGCTTAAGATCTTTTGCAGTTCTTGCACTTTTATAATGTCACCTCTTTACCTCTGTTGAATGTGAGCAACAGACCACTGTCTTCATATGAGAATAAACATACATACAGTGTTCTGGAGTCCTTAGAGAAACACTGCTGCACAATTCACAATATGGCATCATGATGGACACACACCACTCTCCTCTTTGTTTCATGGAGGATCTCAGAACATATTGTTTCCTTGCCACATACTTTAGGAGTCTTTGTACTCAAAGTGGATTTAATAAATCCCCTTTTTTCATTTGAGGATATCAAGATTTATCTACAACCTGTCATTAAGTGCTGTTTTTTTCCCCTAGAAATTCTCTCTGTTCTGCCTATTTATCCCTCTCTATGAAATCTGAAATCCCTCTCTATGGGCTTTCTATTTTTAAATTTTTATTTATTTATATTTATTGAGGTATAATTGGCATACAATATTATATTAATTTTAGGTGTACAACATTGTGATTTGACATTTGTATATATTGTGAAATGTCACCATAATTACTCTAGTTACCATCTATCACCTTGCACAGTTAATACAATATTACTGATTATATTCTCCATGCTATACATTACATTCCCATGACTTACTTATTTTATAACAGGAAGCTTGTAGTACTTAATCTCCTTCACTAATTTTGCCCACCCCCAATTTCCCTCCCCTCTGGCAACCACCAATAAATATGTTCTGTGTATCTATGAGTCTGGGTTTTATTTTATTTGTTTTTTTGTTTGTTTTAGATTTCAGCTATAAGGGAAATCATTTGATATTTATCTTTCTCTATCTGATTTATTTCACTTAGCATAATACCCTTAAGATCCATCCGTGTTGCTGCAAATGGCAAGATTTCATTCTTTTTTATGGCTGAGTAGTGTTCCACTGTATACATAATGCCACATCTTCTTTATCCATTCATCCACCGATAGATGCATGGGTTGTTTCCTTATCTTGGCTATTGTAAGTAATGCTGCAATGAACATAGGAGTACATACATTTTTTTCAAATTAGTGTTTTCAGTTTCTTTGGGTAGATACCCAGTAGTGGGATACCTGGATCATTTGGTAGCTCTATTTGTAATTTTTTTGAGGAACCTCCATACTGTTTTGTGCGTTTCCTTCTGAGCTCTCAATTCTATTCTATTCCATTGATCTATGTGTCTGTTTTTGTGCCAGTACCATACTGGTTTGATTACCATAACTCTGAAATCAATTGCTATAGCTCTCTGAAATCAGGAAGTGTGATACTTCTGGCTTTGTTCTTTCTTAAGATTGTTTTGGCTATTTGGGGTCTTTTCGGTTCCATACGAATTTTAGGATTATTTTTTCTAGGTCTGTGAAAAATGTCATTTGAGTTTTCATAAGGATTGCATTGAATCTGTAGATTGCTTTGGATAGTATGGACATTTAGCAATATTAATTTATCCAGTCCATAAACACAGAATGTCTTTTCATTTATTTATGCCTTCTTCAATTCTTTCATCAATCTTATAATTTTCAGAGTGCAGGTCTTCCTTTGTTGTGGACAGCAGCTCATCTAGTTTTCGGATCTTTTTCAGAAGGACATGATCCATATGTAGCTGTAGATGTGATGTGTTTGTGGGAAGAGGTGAGTGAGAATCTTCCTATGCTGCCATCTTGGACTGCTTCATCAGATGCTATTGTTTTTTTTTTTAAGATTTTATTTATTTATTAGAGAGCGAGCAAGAGAGAAACAGCATGAGAGGGGAGAGAGTCAGAGGGAGAAGCAGGCTCCTCACTGAGCTGGGACCCTGACGTGGGACTCGATCCCAGGACTCCGGGATCATGACCTGAGCCGAAGGCAGTCGCTTAACCAACTGAGCCACCCAGGCGCCCGGTGCTATTGTTTTTAAAGAAGTGAAAGGATGAACTGGTTGAAATCATAAGAATTATCTATACTTTATATTCTGTCAGTGCTACACATCAGAAGTCCAGAGTTACAAAGTATATTTTGTTATCATTATATGCACTACAGAATCCCCTCATAAGCACTAACTTATTACATGAATTAAGATTATCTTTTGTCAAAATGTTACCCCATAGATGACTGGGTCTCCTGATTATGATTCCTGAGACCTTCATTCACTCTTCAACTGACTGCAGTTTGAACACTTCCTTTTAGTTCTCTGAGTCAGCTCTTGCTTTATAGTGGGTGCTGCCATCTAAAATCCAAATCTATTGTTACTTTAGTTTTTATCTTATTTGATGGGTCTATGGAAGGTTTCACTCTGCCCTATTACTGTGTTCCAGCTGATACTTGTGCTGGATCACACATCTATGCTTTGTACAGGCTCTTCTCTGCCTAGATTTGCCAACCTCATTTGCCTGGCAAACTCATGCTCATTTTTTTTTTATCTTAATTTTATTATGTTATGTTAGTCACCATACAATACATCATTAGTTTTTGATGTGGTGATCCACGATCCATTGTTTTCGTATAACACCCAGGGCTCCATGCAGTACATGCCCTCCTTAATACCCATCATTGGGCTAACCAATTCCCCCTCCCCCCTCCCCTCTAAAACCCTGTTTGTCTCTCAGAGTCCATAGTCTCTCATGGTTCATCTCTCCCTCCGATTTCCCCCCCCTCATTTTTCCCTTCCTTCTCCAAGTGTCCTCCATGCTATTCCTGATGTTCCACAAATAAGTGAAACCATATGATAATTGACTTTCTCTGCTTGACTTATTTCACTTAGCATCATCTCCTCCAGTCCCATCCACGTTGATGTAAAAGTTGGGTATTCATCCTTTCTGATGGCTGAGTAATATTCCATTGTATATATGGACCACATCTTCTTTATCCATTCATCTGTTGAAGGGCATCTCGGCTCTTTCCACAGTTTGTCATGCTCATTTTTGAAGATGTGGCTCATACATCTCATCCTCTTTAAAGCTTTTCTGACCCACTCTCCTGATTCTGGGAAGGACTGACTTCTCTCTTTTTTGTATTAACAGTATGCCAATATATAACAAAATCAGAGTATTTATTCTTTATTGCCTTTTTTTTTTTTTTTTTTTGCATGTCTGTATTACCTGCTGAGAATTCACTGTGGGGAAGGATTTTGTCTTTTAAAGTTTTTATATTCTTAGCCATAGTCTAGTGCTCTTGGTAAACGTTTGTTGAATGAATAAATGAATGAAAATACAGGATTTAATTTCTGGCCCCAACACCAAAGTTTTAAAAAGGTTTTGATCTATGTATATGAAATACTCTTTGAAATGGCTTTATGGGTAGTAATGGGATTAGAAGGTAAATTCAGAGGATTCCATGAATCCCATGAAGGGTGTCTATAGTTAACCATAGTATGAGTCAAACTGTGTTTTAGTTTAAATTAATTCATCCAATTAAGAGATGTTAATTAGATCAGCCTGCCAGCAAGGGGATTAGAACTAGTATTAAGATGACTCTTTTTCCTCCATCATAAAATGTAGCTTTCATAGTCTCTAGACACACTAATGAAGTGAAATTTGTGAAACAGCCCATGGATTGATTGAATTGGCAAAACTTCAAATACATTTTTAAAATATGGCTTTTATAACTTTTTACTACTTTATAATTTTTAACTGAAAAAATGCTATAATATAATTAAGGAAGACTTAATAGAGAAATAAAACTACTGATAAATCTGTCATCCTAACAGATTTTTTAAAAGATTTTGTTTTATTATTTTTTAAGATTTATTTATTTATTTTAGAGAAAGAGTGAGCAAGCATGGGGGGGAGGGGCAGAGGGAGAGGGGGAGAGAGAGAGAGAGAATCCCAAGCAGACTCCCTGCTGAGTGCAGAGCCCGATATGGGGCTTGATCCCAAGACCCTGAGATCATGACCTGAACTGAAATCAAGAGTCAGATGTTTAACCGACTAGGCCACCCAGGTGTCCCTTTCAAGATTTTATTTTTAAGTAATTTCTACACCCATCATGGGGCTCAAACTCGCAACCCGAAGATCAAGAGTCACAAGCTCTAACGACTGAGCCAGACAGGTGCCTCCTAAGAAGGTGCCAATTACCTTCATGTGCATTCATATTTTTATATAGTTGCAATCATGGGATTTTTTCATTTTTCTACAGACTTCCCATATATGATCCTTTAAAATGGTTAGATAGCAATATTTACGAAAAGATGTTTCACAAATGCTAGTTTCTTGGGATTTTAACTGATGTTCCTTGGGGAAAATAAAACATCTCTGAGGTCAAATCAGTTTGGAAAGTTGTGAAAGTGAACAAATTCCTTTACTCTAGGATTTCTCAAAGAAGAAATCTTCTTGAGAAATCTTGCTTTAAGATAAAAGATGAGACTGTGATACATTTTCTTCAAATTAATTTTTTTTTTTTAAAGATTTTATTTATTTATTTGAGAGAGAGAGAATGAGAGATAGAGAGCATGAGAGGGAAGAGGGTCAGAGGGAGAAGCAGACTCCCTGCTGAACAGGGAGCCCGATGTGGGACTTGATCCTGGGACTCCAGGATCATGACCTGAGCCGAAGGCAGTCACTTAACCAACTGAGCCACCCAGGCATCCCTCTTCAAATTAATTTTAATATGAAACTTAAAAAGATACACATCACAACATCTGTTCCACAGATAAGTGTTTAGAACACACTTCGGAAATCAGTGATGGGTAGTCTGTGGTGATGCTATAACCTTATTTACTAACCCATTCCTCTACTTTTGGTCAACAGTATTAGTCACACTTGGGATGAAGCCCAAGATCCTTGACATGGCCTACAAATCTGTATGATCTGGTCCCTTGGCTTATCTTCCACCACTCTTCCCCTTGCCTACTGTGCTCTTAGCACTCTGGTTTCTTTCAGTTTTTTGAACTCACTAAGCTCTTGCCCATTGCAGGAAGGGCTTTTACACATGCTAATTTTTGACTTTTATAGATAACAGAACACTTATAATATTTCCTTTCATTGGGTTATTTCCTAATTTACTACCCGTTTTCAGGAGATATAATTAGTAACCTAATATAGAAGTATAGTACTATTGGTTTCATCTACCAGCACTATGTTGCATGGCATTTCCCTGTCTTGTCAGGATGAACCATCATGTTTCACTGTTACGGATGTTAGCCTAGAAAAAACTGAAAGAGAAAGGCACATAATAGATCACAATGCCAGGTAACTTTTAGTTATTTTATTTCCTTGGTTGATAAGATGAATTGCCAATCAGCTTTTTTTCTTTCAGGGACTTTCAGAATATATGTTTCACATTGTTATATATTGTAGCTCATGAGGATTTTCCTCAGTGTGACAAGTAAGTGGCAAATTGCTGTCTTCCACACTTTGGAAGACCTATGGTGCTCTAAAGGAAGTGAAGGATGACTGTTGACCTAGTTAAAGAAGCCTCTCAAGAACACAAAGTGAGACCTGGGATATACACATATTCCTCTGTATTTTGCTTATATTCAGTAATTTTATCAGTAAATAGGATAGAGCATAGAAGCAATATTTATCAAAAGTGTAAGTGACCCCAAATTACAGAATGAGGTTTTGTTCCAACCCATTGATTTTATAGATGAGCAATGGCAGATCCCAAGCCTGGGCCACTGCACAACATCAGGAGGGGCTGTTTGTATAGGTGCTGTTTGGCTGTGGGGTAAATGGTCCCTGAAGTTGTTCAACATGGTAGCCTTGGCAGAGAAGTTAAGAGACTTGCTGAAGGTCATTTTGTGGTCTTAGGCTGCCACTCTTATATGTTTGATTCTTGATTAAACATTTTTTACCAGGTTTGAGAGATGGTGAAACCAATGTAAAGTAAAAAGCGTAAAATATTCAATTTAGATTTTGAAATCAATTGACTCAGTCCAAACTGGAAAAAACCTGACTTGAGGGTGTTTAAATTAAAAAGTCTTAGAGAAGAGTTTATTAACCATAAGCACAGTGTTAGGCATCCTAAAGGCTATAGCTGCAAAATGGTCTAGTTGAATCATAGGCTGAAGTAATACAGATAGAGCATCCCAAGTGCTTGTATTGGTCAGAACACAACAGTAATATTGTATTCCGTTCTAGGAGTCATATTTTAAAAATGGGTACTAACAAATCTTTGATCCCCAGGGTCAAGTGCATGGCACCTAGTAGTAACTCAATGAATATTCAGTTAGGCTGTTGCTGAACTAACTATGCTGTATGTAAAACCCCTGGAACATAGCAGGTCCTCAGAAATGTTAGGTTTTCCTTCTTTTTTCACAAGGAGGGCATCAGAATGCTATAGGTCTTGACAAACATGCTCACTCAATAAACTCTCAAGAAATTTGGGATTTTTGTGGGGCACCTGGGTGGCTCAGTTGGTTAAGTGTCCGTATCTTGGTTTTGGCTCAGGTCATGATCTCAGGGTCATGAGATCGAGTCCCGTATTGGGCTCCACACTCAGTGGTGAGTCTGCTTGAGATTCTCTTTCTCCCTCTCTCTCTGCCCCTACTCCCATTCTCTCTCTCTCAAAGAAATAAATAAATCTTAAAAAGGAAGAAATTTGGAATTTTTCTGAATCTTTGAGTATCCAAAAACTGAGAGCCTGTTTCTCTGCTTTTACAATGTTTTTTTGTGATCCTCTATAGACATATAAACTTGTTATTATTAAGACCCTACTGGAATTGTAGAAATGTCAACCAGTGAGATTTCCCTCCTTCCCTCCCTGCCTTTCTCTGATCCTCTTTCCTTTCTTCTTTTCCACATTTATTGAGGGCCCCACAATGTCCTAGGCTCTGGGAATTAAAAAATGAATAATTTATGATTTCTTTGAAAGGATTTAATGTGAAGGGAAGTAGACAGACATGAAATCAAATAAATTACAGTATAATGTGATGGTCATAGCAATAGAAGCATATAGAAGGCACAGATATAGCAATTCAATTCAATGAATACTGGCTTTGAGAACCTTCTATGTACCAGGGACTGTGTTAAGCCCAGGAGATACAGCTGAAAACAAGACAGAACATCTTTTGTGAAGCTTAAATAAGTAATTACATGTGTATAAGTATTCTGGAAGGGGAAGCACAGGCTACCATGAGAGCTAGAGTCAGGAGAAGAGAAAGGGTTCCCTGAAGAAGTGATGTTTGAGCAGAGGCTAAATGAAGTATAGGAGTTGGCCAAGCACAAAGAGTAGGGAAGAGCAGTCCAGGCAAATGTCACAGATGAGCTGAGTGTTGTTAGATTTTCCTTGAAATATAATATCTTTCACAACAGGTAATGTTCTTTTGCAAAAGTCAAGTGTGATGGTCATTTCAAGTTGCTCTCATGTATGCTGGAAAAAGAAGTAACCCAAGAAGCACACACAATTAGCAAACTTGGAAAGTCATGTTTGTTTTGGCAGTGTTGGCCTTACTTACAGGCAGAATACAAGGTCTTGTCTGTTGTTGTAAATTAAAGGGTTTGGAGCAGACCTTCCACCCAAATATGGAGACTCATTTCTTAGGCCAGCAATTTCTTTCAAGGGCCTCTTGTAAAATTTACCTATTGTAAGAAAATATAGCTTATAACACATTAGTGGGAGTGAGTGCAATAGATTACTTTTTAAAGAAAGAGGAAAGAGAGAATGGGGTGGGAAGAGTGAGCAGAAATGAAGGAAAATGGAGACATTTCAGGGTGTTGTGAGTCCACAGAAAGGGGACGCCTTGGAGGTGGAGAGCAAAGTCTTCTAGACTCAAACCATCTAGAGTTGACTTTGAGAGTTGCTGGGTGAAAAGAAAACACTGAAAACTTAAACAATTTTCATGAATGCTCTGAATATAGGAATAGTCTATGAAGAAGTAAGAGTGAAAGTTCTGCTTGCAAAACCCACTCAGTGAGACTTTTCTGGCCACCCCCACCTGGATGGGATTAATCACTTTTTCTGCTGTGCTAATTTCTTTGTATATAGATCTATTTTTGTAGATATTGCATACTGTATTATATATTTACATATATATTTATATATATTTACATACATTCCTTCTCTGAACTACTTATTAGTATTTATTCTCTTGGGATTCTTAGCACCTAGTTCAATACCTGGGATTTGGTACTTTTTTTGGATGAATTAAGAAATAATTTTGAGGGGGGACCCTGGGTGGCTCAGTTGGTTAAGCATCTGCCTTCAGCTCAGGTCATGATTCCAGGGCCTTCCTGCTCAGTGGGGAGCCAGCTTCTCCCTCTGCCAGCCACTCCCCCTGCTTGTGCTCTCTCTTTCTTTCTCTCTCTCTCAAATAAATAAATAAAAAGATTTTTTAAAAAAGGAAATAATTTTGAGGGAATAGAAAATAGAAGAATGATTTAGATCAAGGTTGGACAAAAGATAAAAATGTTGTGGAGAACAGATAGGGAAAGAAGTATCAAGTAAAAAGAGCTGTGGTGGCATTTGAAGGGGCCCTGGCCCAGTTTGGGACATCAGAGGAAGTTCCCTGAGGGAATGACATTGAATTGAGATTTGAAAGACGAACAGACATTAACTAAGAAAAGAGGGGAAACCTGAGGAAGCAACCTAGGCAAGGGTGCTGGGTGCTGATGCAGATGACTTAAGAGAGAGATAAAATCAATAGGACTTTATTATTTCATTCAACAAATGTTATATGATAGGCATCCCTCTACCTTTGGGGATGTGATGGTGAGAGAGATTCCAACATTCAAAGGGCTTACATTGTAGTGGAAGGAGACAGATAACTAATATGAAACAGATCATTTGTTGATGGTGCCAGAGTGGGGAGGGGACAAGAATGCCTCCCAAGCACTAAGTTGGGCAACCTGATGGATGCTGGCACCATTACCAAGGTAGGGAATACTAAAAGATTTGTCCAGGAAGAGCTCGGGTTCAGTTTGGGGCATGGTATTTGAAGTGCCTTCGAGATGAGCAAGTGGATCTCAAGTATTCAGTCATTTATGTGGATTTGAGTTTCATTGTTGTCTGGACCTGAGATAGACATTTTGCAGTCCGTAATGTAGAGATGGATATAAAGCCACAGGAGTGGATAAAACTGTCCTTATGACCTAACAAAGCCATGCATTTTACATCTTGAGGGAGAGCCAGTTACATAGACTGTGGTGGGCATAGCGTCTCCTGGAATTGTGCAGAGTGCTGGCTATGGGTGTGGAAAAGATGTCGTAGGGAAGGAATATGCAGTGAGAAGAAAAGTGAGTTTTTATTGAATAAGTGAACATGCAAAGGCCAGGCCGAGAGGAAAGAGCTATGAAGGGAGAGTGAGGAGGAACAGCAAAGAGCTGGGAGGAAAACCAGGGGAGTGATGCCAGTGCAACTAAAGAAAGAGAGGGCTCTGAGGGATAAGTAGAGGTCACCAGGGTCAACTGCTGCTGAGAAATCTAGTAAGACAAGGTCTGGACACATGGTCACCTCAGGTCTTGGTGGCCTTAGTAAAAGCTGTTTTGGTGGAGTAGTAAGTATGGACTAATAAGGCCAGATGGGAATGAGTTGAGGAATGAGAGGGAGGTGAAGAAATGAAGACAACTGATGTGTCCTGTGATGTGACATTTGAAAAGGTCCTCACTCAACCATGCAGGATGAGCCCCAGGTTGGGGTGGTTCAGCTCAGAGGGAGGTGGTAACTCTAAGAACCCTATTTGGAGGTGTTGAGCTTAGTAGTGGTTAGGTTTCTGAGCAATAGTTTTTTTTTTTTTTCTTTCTCTTCCTCTGCCATTTTATTGTCTGGAATATGACTGATTCGAATGATAGTGTCTGAGGTGACAACAAGAGGGTGTTTTTGGAAAAGGGGCTGGAGTTTCCAGCACACACACTGAGTTGATTCTACTGTTATATTTGAATAGCACTAATAAATTGGGAAAACATGCTACAGACCACACACAATTTTTGGAAAGTCCTCCACTGATGTAAGGAGCATATCCCTCAGACCCTTTTGTTTAAATATACCCTACTGTTCTCACCCAGTCTATCCATTGCCCTTTAAGGGGTATCGATCTTCTGATCACTTGCAACTTATGATGTTTCTCAGGCTCTTCAGTGGAAACACCTGTAGAACTAAAGTTCCCTAGGTGAGCATTAGTTTGTGGGGAGAATCTGGGAAACTCAATGGCTTTAGGACACACTTACTGGGAGCAGCAGCTCCCTCTTTTGCTCTTGTTCTCAAGGTCTCTGTGTATTGCCTCTGCTCTTCAGGAGTGTTATTCAAGGATCTATCTGCTCTCAGAATCTATAACATATAGCTGCCCTCCAGAATGCCCGTTAGAAAGCTCCTCGAGAATTGGGATTTATGCAAGTTTAGAAAAGGGTCTTTCCAATCCATTTCCAGAGACATTTCCTAAGCAATTTAAAAATCTCTTATAGAAAAAAAAATGGTTTTGCATTTCATATAGGCTTGAGATAACCTATTGTCAAAATTCAATGCATGTTGCAATATAACTCACTGGAAGGAAAATAGGCTAGTAATAGCATTTTCAAGCAGGGCCTGGCACTAATTATTGCCTTCTTCTTAATGCTTGTGTCTGCCAGATCGAACATGTTTTAACCTTATGCAGCACAGCTGGGACACTAAACATTTATTCTCATTCACATAAAACTTGTGTGCTCAGGAATTCACCACTAAGTACACTCAAGCCATGTTAAAAGAGTGGACATATATTCACTCTTCTAATATAACTCTGCATGCACAAAAAGTTGATAACCTGAAAAAATGAAGAATATATATAATGGTAATGTGAAACAAAAAAAATCAAGCTAAGGGGGGGTATCGTTCTGCTATTCAAAAGGAGAGTAAAAGTCAACAGAATCTTACATTTTACACACAGGTTCAAGGGAGGCAGTTCTGCCCAGCTAGCACTCCCTCAGTTTGGAATGAATTTGCATTTGGAAAAGGCATGGGGCTGGGACTCCTTTTGACTCTTTGGGAGCAAACTCCTTTTGACTCTTTGGGAGCTAATGAGAATGAGAGACGGCTTGTCTTGAGGAATCCTATTGATAATATGCCTAATATATTGAGTAAAAGTTAACTTATATTTATTTTTTTGGTCTCTGAATATTTCCATCTATTCTGGACCGTGTGTTCCTATTTGTGTTCTTTATTTTTAGGCTGGAAGTCTCTTGAGAGTGAAGTATTATTCTTTCAAGGAAAGCACCACAACAGCCAACACGATGGAGCCTTATTCTTGTTCTCACTATTACTTTGACCACTTGGTTCTCTTGTAGTCTCTCTTTGAATGGCCAAATGTCAAGCATTGTGGGCATTTCCAGGCAGGAAGTGTTAGTCTGCTGTGTCAGTGACAGTCAAGCTTTTAGTCAGCTGAATCCAGAAGAGCTATTACAAATTGCTGCTGTTGTGTCACTTAGGGGATGACATCGAAGTGATGCTTCTACACAGTGCCACAGCTATTGGAAATCTCTCAAGCACTGATATTGTCATCAAGGAATTCACTGACTTGCATGGTTGGAACTATCAAGAGCTTTTTCAGTGGTGTTGCCTGCATACATTGTTGAGAAGTTAAAGAAGCAAAGAAGGAAGGCCCATGCAAGATTTTTTTAAAAGTTCTTTGTATAAAAGTGATTATAAAAGTCATACTGGCTTATTGCAGACAACTTGGAAAAGACCCATTTAATATTAAGAGAAAAATGTTTCTTTTATGGAGACTGTTTTTATGGTGTTCATGTATTTTGGGGGACTTGATTTCATGTCAGTGTAGAACAAAGCATTTCACACCACTGCCCTCTGTGCTTTGCACCTCTGTTCCAGTTTTCTTTCCTTTCACAACATGATAAACAAAACCACATGTTACTTGTGTGGTCAAGTCAAAGGAAAGAATATCTCACCAAAATAAAAGAATTACAAGTAAAATATAATAAACCCAGCCTTATTATGGTTTTTCTTTTCTAAGTTTTTCTTAGCAGGCCTGAAGTAGCCAATGTGAGCCAGTGGTCATATCTCTAGCCATCTGTTCTCTTTGTGGGCTGCCCCCAAAGCTGGCTTTCAATCTGCTGGAGAAAATTTATCCCAAACAACAGGATCTTTGATTTTCCAAGTTCCTTTTCAACTTCAGCTTGGCTTTATTGATGTTGAATATATTTATTCATTGTGTTTGCACTGGTGTTAAAGCTGTCTGTGTGAATCGACTTGACCAGGTTTTGAGTTTACATTATTCCTTCTCCACAATTTCCTAATAGCGATTTTCTTTTCCTAAATCCAGTTTATAGAAGTCGGTGTACCCAACAATTTCACCTGTCTTCAGACATGGTTAAATTTCTCCTGTCTTACACACACACACACACACACACACACACACACACACACACTACCTTAGAAGAACTCTTTGGCTAATGTCTTTCCTATTTCTTTCTTAGACTATGAGAGAATAAAGGTTACTAATATAAGAACACTTCCAGTTTTTAAACCTGTCCCCATTCCTGAGCAGGATCCTGCTTTTCTGGGCCTGGTGGAAGGAAGGTGAACTATCCAAGGGGCATCAGGGGGCAAGGGCTGGAAGAGCATTTGGGGAGAGAGGTTTGGGAGCAATTATAGTTTGTGAAGGAAATAGAGGGAGAAGAAAGAAGGTGTTAAGAAGTGTAGGTGGGATCTAGGTCCTTCATGATGTTTGCATTATTTTGAAATTATTTTTGGTTACATGAATTGGGATTCAACCAGAAGGATGGTGGTCTTATAAATCTTAGAGATATATATGTCATATCAGCACTTATTTGTTTTAACCACATTTTACAGGGTAAATGCATGTCATGGTGCCATGGGAGTGAGTAGGGTGGAGAGCTTACATAGGCCATGCCTTCAACTTTGATCCTCTAGGTCTGTGTTTGCTACCACAGATCCCTAGAGCCATACCTCCATGTTTGCTCCCATGCTCTGGACTGTCCCCACTGTAGAATTCCACAGAATTGTGCTGGTGCCATGAGAATAATACTGAAGCACTTTCCAACCCTCCAAGCTATGTGCTATGGGTAACTTGACCAATATGTGGATGGAGGGGAGCCATCTCCCCACTGTGTGTTCATGTGTTCTGAGTGGCCCTGTGCAAATGCACCTTCTCTGACATAGGGGCTGGAAGCAAGCTCTTGAAATGCTCTGATGAAAGAATCTAAGTAGGCACCACTTTTTTTTATTTTGGAGTTCATAATTAACCCCTAAACTGTGACCCAGGTGGCTCCCAAATAGAGGGCACCCTGGTCATTCCTGTTCACTCTTTGCCATCACCATCAAGATTCCAGGGATCCATTGACTATGTGTGGGTTGGCAGTCTCTTCCACCTTCACATTCTTGGCAGTTCCTCTTTTCCCTCTCCACCATGTCCATTTGATGCAGCACCCTGTTTGGCTGTTTAGAAGAGAAAATTACAAGATTTCTATGGTTGTTTGCGGGCTCTAGGTGATTAACATATATAGCACATAACTATATAGCATATTATATACACACCCCCCCCCACATATTTTTTGGTGTATGGAGTGGGGAGGTGTTTTATATATATTTATGTATATTCATATATATGTTGATATATTTGTATTTTGTATGCCAATGTATTTCAATATATATTTATATATGTTGTTATGCTTATAAATTAACTTTCTTATTTTCTATTTTCTATCTTTGTTCTTTTTTTTTTTGGTTGTACTTCCTGAGAAACTTCTTGAATTTTAATTTCCAGCCCTTTTAATGAGTTTTTCATTTCTACTATCACATTTTTATGTTCTAAGGCTTTCTGTTGTTCTTTGAAAACATTAAAAATCAGGGTTTTTTTGTATTCATAAGTGCAGTATTGTCCTTTATTTCTTTGAGGTCGTTACTGATAGACTTTCTTGAAGTTTGCTTTTCCTGCATAGTCTGCTTCTTCTAGGTTTTTTGTTTGTTTGTTTATTTTGTATTTCTCTTTCATGATAGAAATTCTCCAATATCTGGTATCCTTAATTGCCTGCTCAGATGCAAAAATGGGGTATCAGGAGCAGATTGGAAACCCTTTGTGTGTGTGTGTGTGTGTGTGTGTGTGTGTGTGTGTGTGTGTGTGTGTGTGTGTTATACTTGAGGGTGATCTGACTGTGCTGTTTGTAGATGGATTTCTGATGTTAATAATTAGGTTTTTTTTCTCTTGGGCTGGTTGGAGAAGGCTCTTCCAAACTCCTCTCAAGGGGTAAAAACCTGACTGCTAGCATTATGGGAGCTGAGTGAGAGAACAACCTGGGAGTCTCAGCATCTTCCTGTTTTTACTTCATCTTCCTGTTTTCAGTGTGGTACACCCACCCTCAGTAGTGCTGCTGTCTCCCAACCCAGAGACCTGTTTCTAGAGAATAAGCCTTTGTCATCTTAGAGGAGTGTGGAGAGCTGAAGACTTTAAAGAAACCTATTTTAGCCTGTCCTTTCCCCCTATTTCCAGAGATGCCCAAGCCTTTTGGAAGTTCTGAGGAATAAATGCGGGTTGCTCCTGGGCTTCCCCAAATGCCAAATTAGGATTCAGCTTTTTTTGTTTTGTGATACCAGTTACCATTTTCTTTCATCAGTTTTCTAGCTTCCAAAATATTTTTGCTCTTATCAACTCTCCCATCTTCACATTTATCCTTATGGGCTTATGCCTTTAAGGAAATCTCTTTATTGTTATTTTACTAGGGTTTTGGGATGGAGCAGAATCTTAAGTGTGAGTCTAGGCCATCATTTTAAACAAAAACCTTTTATAGACATTTTATTTGTGTTTCTTTCTTTGTTTCTTTCTTTTTTTTTTTTTCATAGGCTGACACCATGCTGTGCCCTCTAAGACTGGGGCATTGATGTTGGGCCAAGCTCATGCAAATGTTTTCATCTCAGGGTGAACTATTTTCAACTGGTTTCTCACTCCAGTCTCTCAAGCCAATACATTCTAGTTGAGTGGCTCCACTTATTTTTGAGACATGACCCTAGAAGTCTGAATTCTAGCTATAGGCACGGCTTAGGCTCAAACTGGAACCTCTTTCTCTTATCAAAGACTTCTCTCTTGCTGGAGGACTCGGAGTTGGGTTATTCAAATTGGTCATGGTGTTATACCGTTGGTTCATTAATAAAGCACGTTTTCCTTTGTGTGGACATTAAAATCCTAGCTATGGGGCACTCTACAGATATTGAATATTCTGGGGCTCACTAGAAGGAAGCTGGTTGGAGATATTCTGATTTTCTAGAATGTTTGTTTCAAAGGATACCTTGTTATGACAGAGGTGTCATGCTAAATACTAAGTTATATACTGCTGCTATAAATACAATTACTTTCTGAATTGTATTTTCAAAAAAACATACATGTTGACATGAACTTTTTTTTTTTTTGGCCTTAGCTAGGTGGTGTGTAATACAGTGTTAAGAAAACAAATAATATAAAATCTAGAGAGATATATATAAAAGTTTTACTAAGACTCCAGTACTTGTAGCCTACAGAAATCTTGGTCCCTTTGTATGACATAAAGTTGCCAAAAAAGTTATTCAGAGATGTTTCATCTGAATGTTTTCACACGTACATCAAAAGAATGTGAATGCTTCCAAGATGTTAGTTTCTTTCATTGGATTTCACAGCTTTGCATCCCGAGTCAGGAAGCTGTAGTGGGGCTGTGCTGATCCACCAGTGCTGAATGCCAGGACACCCATATGCAGACACATATGCTGAACCAGGAGCCAGTACTCTGGCCCTCGGAGGTATCCCATCCCAGACATTGCTCATCTAAACTCAGAGCTGAGGTGGCCCCTGTAGGCCTTCCCTAAACTTTCCCTCTGGCTATGATTCGAGACTAATAATTTTACAGTCTCAGGTTAAAATAGCACTGTCTGTGAAGTTGAGACATGACACTTGATACATTTCCCAAGCCAAAGGCTGCAGTCTTTATGATCAGAAGAGAAAACCGTGGGATGTAGTCACTGTGGCAGGCAAGTTTTTTGTCAGCCTGACATCTCTGTGTGTACCATTCCTTCCCAGGTTTGAGGCCTTGAATTCTGATGGGACTGACTGCAACCTCTGTACCCATAGGTGGGCACACGAGCCAGGCACGGGCCATTAAAATACTCCATCCAGCCATCTGACTGCTGTGATGGCTCAGGAGTGGACACCTGACTCAGCCTGCCTGTCTGAGCCTGCACTGTGGCTCTTGCTGGAACTGTCTCGGATGACGTGTCTTTTTGCTGGCTCACTCTCTGTAAGGACAGTAGAAGTCTAAAGCTGCCATTGGCCCTCTTTGCTGCTTTTGGAGAGAGACAGTCTGAGAAAGGAGTCAACACAGAGGAAGCAGGGCTAAGGGATGGAGGACAAGGGGCAGATTCCTGATGATATTATTTGTATCCCAGTAATGCTTAAAACCAGGAATGCCCCTGCCTTTTCTGATTATGGGATTCTAATACGTGCTCCTTTTAAAAAGTGCTGGTTTAACTGAATTTCTATAACTTTCTGTAATCGAAAGAGTCTTGACTAATATGGTTATATTGGTCTCCACCAACTATAATTTTTCTGCCAATCTGTGTACATTGGTCAGATTTCAGACGGTAATCAAGTCAAATTATTCAACTGGGCTCTCCGTATTGAGGTATTTAACTTGATATTTGCTAAACCTCCACTTTGTACTGTGTGGATAACTATGAACCAGCAATAATGAACTGACATGCTAGCTGCACATGATTCACTTTGGCAAATTGTCTACCATTTCAGGGTTAGAGTCCTTACTTGTAAAACGATGATGAAATTAATAGAGACACTGTGCTAAGTACTTTACACAAGTCATTTATACAAGTCCTGAATATACTTAACTGTAGTAACAAAAGTGATTTTACTTTCATTATAAGATGCCTGTTGACCTCTCAACTGATCAGGATATAGTAAGAATTTTCTCAAACTTTAATTCTAAAATGACTTATCTAAATAGACTTTTCAGAATAAAATCTGTTTTATTCTTTTGTGTGCTCAGGTTACAAATATGACTTATTTATGAAACATTGATAGCTAGTATTCTAGAGTTTTGGCATGATAGTTCTTATTTAAAGAACACCGTTTTTAAAATAATGCCAATAGGAAATGATGTACTAAAACACACTGCTATTAAAATAAAGAAAAAATAATTTTAAAAAAGAATTAAAAAAATGGAAAAACAAAACAAAAAACACATTGTTGATGAAAATTATTAGGTCTCCCAAGAACATGCATAGCAACAAATCAAATATATTTCAAATATTAATTGCCTTGCCAAATTCTCTTCCAGCTTCTCGTTCTGTATAATGTATACTAGAACTTTTCCTTGTCTACCTTAAGTTGGTCCTCTGTCCTGCCACCCTATTATTCTTTTTATTTATTTCTTTATTTTTAAATATTTATTTATTTGACAGAGAGACACAGCGAGAGAGGGAACACAAGCAGGGGGAGTGGGAGAGGCAGAAGCAGGCTTCCCGCAGAGCAGGGAGCCCAACACGGGGCTTGATCCCAGGACCCTGGGACCATGACCTGAGCTGAAGGCAGATGCTTAACGACTGAGCCACCCAGGTGCCCCCCTATTATTCTTTTTAAAAAATAGCTTTATTGAGATATAATTCACATACCATGAAATTTGCCCAGATATGTATACAGTTCAATGACTTCTACCCATTATTCCACAGAAAATAAACTGTACTCTGTTTCTTTCCATTATTGCACTTGTCAAAATTTGTAATTACCTATTTACTTGTTTATTGTTTATGCAACATGATTGCAATTTTGGGAGAAAAAATAATGTGTGTATTGGAAAGACAAAGACCTAAAGAAATACAGGATTATGTTAAGTTTTACTCTCTTTGAAATTTTTTAGGGTTTTCTAGAGTTTCTACAATGAGCTTAGATTTCTTTTTTTTTTTTTTTTAATCAGAAAATGGAAGTCACTTTAAAAATAGCCTTCAGTGCGGGGGGGAAATTGGAGGGGGAGACAAACCATGAGAGACGATGGACTCTGAAAAACAAACTGAGGGTTCTAGAGGGGAGGGGGTGGGGGGATGGGTTAGCCCGGTGATGGGTATTAAGGAGGGCACGTACGGCATGGAGCACTGGCTGTTATGCACAAACAATGAATCATGGAACACTACATCAAAAACTAATGATGTAATGAATGGGGATTAACATACAATAAAAAAATTTAAAGAAAAAAATAGCCTTCAGTGCAACCATATAGGTGAAACTTAACAATGTAATGTTTAGCTAAAAAGGAATTCCAAAAGAGAGCAAAAAACATGCTATAATTATTATGGTATCAGAAACAACCAAAAAAATATAATTTTTGTGAGCAAGTATAAATGCAATAAAACTACCCCCCCCCCACCAAAAACAAAAAAAAACAAAAACAAGAACAACAATAAACACAAAAAAAAACCGCTGAGGGAATGTTGAACATAGGGTTTAGAATGACAGTTATTTCAGATGGATGAGGCCAGAGAGATGGGACAGGGGAGTCATATAGTTAGAGAGAAGCTATTGTTAAGAATCTAATTTTTGTTTCTTTTGTGGGCACTTACAATATTATTAAAATAAAGACAGAAAGGGTGTGTGGGCGGGTGGGGGAGAAGAGAAAGAGAGAGAGAAGGGATGGATAGCTGGATAGTTAGATGATGGATAGTTGGAGACCATCCTTAGTCAAGCACCTGTCTTGCAAATTACAGCACTTTGCAAGTATATCCTGTCACTGGGAAGTGCTGGGGTCACCAGGGCCAGAATTACAGGCCCAGCACTAGCAACCAAACCTCTGTGTCCTCCTTCCTGTGAGAGGAGCCGGATCGGGAGTCCGAGTGGGAGCAAGCGGGGTTGACACGCAGCTGGGACGCAGCTGTGTGGCGGGCGAGCCCATGTCTGTGCTGTTGACTGGGTGCTCATTCTGATTGGATGGGACCCTGTCCCAGTTGTTCAGTGTTCTTAACATCTCCCCCCGGTGGGGCAAAGCTATCCAAGCTCATTTCAACCGCCAGGCCAATCAACCACATTGACATGCAGCAGCATGACCACAATCAACTTGTACTTGGGCTGATGATTACAAAGAGGGGGAGAAAAGGAGATAATTGTAAGGTTCAAAGAGATAGTACCTTTTCTTGTGGTCAATTAGAACTGTATGTAGAGTGAAGAATTTGAAGCCAGAAAGAGGCTCCACATCCCATGCGGCTCCCAATGTCTGCTCGGCTCTGTTTTTATAGCATTTCCTGACGCGAGATGTGTCATCACCTCTTGTCTCTGCTACTCATTTTAGACACATACTGTAGATGAAAAAGATTTCTGAAGAGAGGAAGTAGACAGATGACAAAATGCCCTTTAATAAACCCTTCCAAATACAAACCCAGACGTCTGGCGTGGTCCTCAGAGAGCCCCCCACTCTGTGCGCCTCATATACAGACAAGACATAGGCCCTGCAGGCCTCAGAGCTCTGTCAGTCGTGGCAGATCGCCACCAGGACCTGGTCCCCACCTGCCGTCCCGGTGTGCTTTTCACCGTGCCACACAGTGTGTAGTGTTTGCATGTGGAGAAATACGGCTTGTAAACTTCCCAGTTATTATTTCTTTAATGAGTTTTACACTGCCTGATTTCAAAAAGAATCTCAAATTAGTTTACAACGTTATAATACCCTAACATATAGAAGAGAAAGATAAAGTAGTTGGAAACCACTTGGTGGTAAGACCCGGGATGAATTGACCTCTGTGATGGAGCTGGGGTATGTGGAACATATGGGTATCCTAGCATCCAAGGGAAGTAAAAGTTGGAGGGGTATCTTCACCTATGTGTCAAAAAATGGTTGAAAGCCTGCAGAAATACAAATATGGTAAAGGCCCGCTTTACCTAACAGAAATATTACTGAAAAGCTGTCTGAAAGTCAAAACAAATCCCGTTCTGTATTGGAAATGTAGCCAGGGTCTGCAGACTTGAGAGAAGTCCTGTTTAATTTCTGAGGGCCGGGTGCTGCGGCATCCGCCAGGGAAGTCCTTGTTGTGCATGGGGCAGGTTGTAAGGTGGAAGTTAGCAAAGCCCCTTCCCTTTTATAGGCTGGTACTAGTGGAACCGTCTCCACAGTTCCCTCCCCTGTTATTTAAACTCACTGCAAACCTGGAAGAGAAGGACAGGAAGGGTGGAATGCATCACTGGACTTTACTGGATAAAGCTACAACATGTGCTGGTAAGAGATGGGCAATGTGATGTTGGGTTGTAAAGAGTTGTATTGAAGTGCTATCTGCTGTTATACTAGGCTCTGCCTGTTTTCTGTCTTCTCTCAGGAGCCAAGTTGTATAAAGACAATAGGGCTGCACCAGACGTCCTTTGTTCTCAGGGTGGCAGTGGCATCTTCTGCTCTGAGTCCTGGGAATCACTGTATCTCTTCCCTGTTTAGTCCTTAAACCATTCTAGTGAACATTTTTGACCTGCAGTATTTGTAGATGCCATTAGCTCCTTGGTTTAATTCTCCAGGATAATGTTTACATCCTAACAGGGATCTTTGAGGGTTTCATTAAGAAAGAGAAAGTGATATGGGAATTTCAGGCTGTTTCAGGGTAAGAGATAAGAGAGGGTATAGGTTTCAGGATAAGAGAGAAGTACATTGTGGGTCAGGGACTTTCAAGCCACACCAAGTAGTTCCTTGGTCTCCAGTTTGCAAACAGTGTTCTCTGTACATGCTCCTGCATAGGTGGTCTTTATTAATCAGAACACAGGAATTTCCTTTACTCCCTGTCTGTGTTCTTTGATGACCATAATTTGGGCTAAGAAAATCTTTTTGTACATTTTCAGAAACCTCCAAGGTTTGGATTGTGCCAGGGTGTCAGCTGTTTTGCAGGCTGAAGCTGGATTGGGATTGGGAGATAGCCCTGATATAATATCATTATCTCTGTTAATACCAGGCGGGCAGTCTTTAAATCCACTGTTCACAGCCACCCGGATCCTGGAGAAGATTCACACCTTACTATGGTTTGGTGGCCGTCTCTGGGCCTCCACTAAGTCCCACCCGGTGGTTCTTGTAGTGTGTCTGAGGTGTGCTCCCTTAACAGGCCCCGGACTTGCAGAAATTACATTTGCAGCCAGAGAATTTATAATTTGCTACATATGGCCAGTCTTCTTTAGCAGCTTTCCTTCTTTCTTTTGCATTTTCCCACACCCACTCCCACTTACGGTTGGCTGCCCTCCCAGTACCTTCTCACCACCAGGGACTTATATTAATAGGCAGATTTCTGTAGGCTCAGAGAACCCCCAATTGCATTATTTGCCTCTTGTTTTCTTTTAGTTATTATTTTTTACCTTACTTGTCCTTTACACTTGTACATAAACATTAAATAGAAGCCAAAGATACAGTCATTGAGCCAGGAAGAGGAATCCATGTTCCTTGACTGCTAGGGGATGGGGAGGAGACAAGGCAGTACAGGAGTGGTGAAGCCTTGTGTGGCTTCTGTAGACAGGCAGTGTGGAATGGAGGGCTGAGGTGACAGGCTGTGTGACAGAGATGAAGGAGCATGGTATCTTGGAGTCACCCAGATCTTACCTGGAATGCTAACTCAGCCACTGATTGGCTGTGTGGCCTTGAGCATGCTACCTGACGTCTCTAAGCTTCAGTTATCTTTACCTTTTCTGTAAAATGAACTGGAAAGCTTATTCTGATAATCAAATAGGATGGTGGATATGAAAGTACTTAGGGGCACATAAAAGGCACTTAGTAAATATTATTTTCTTTTTCCTTTCCCTATGAGGGAATGAGAAAAAAAAAACCCAAG
Source organism: Eumetopias jubatus (assembly GCF_037043125.1). Lineage (NCBI taxonomy): Eukaryota > Metazoa > Chordata > Mammalia > Carnivora > Otariidae > Eumetopias > Eumetopias jubatus. The sequence continues at coordinate 134,805,435 of NW_028274809.1, read as the reverse complement.
ACATGAAAATCTCCATGTTCTATTAATAACAGCTCCCATTTTTCTTTTCCATAATATTTTCATAATGCTTCAAACCATGTGGGTAATTGTTTCAACATTTAATTTTTCCACTGAATTATTTAATTACATTTATGACAGGCACATATTTATTTTGAGTATGTCAGTGGAACCATTAATTTATTCTAATGGATTTACAACATGGCCAGACATTTTTTCACCATTAACTTTGTGGTGATAGAAAACTATGCAGACTGCCGTAGATTTGTCTTACTTCAATCATATTTTAATCAAAATGAATTCCTGAAAAGTCTAGATAAGGATTGCCCCTAGAGGAAAGGAGTGAGAAGATTTTCTCCGAAAACTGTATCTAACCCTGATAGTGTATCACACCAAATGACTCCCACTTTTGCCCTCCAGTGTTAGCTGAGGAAGCTTTGTAGGCATTTTATCCCGGGGTGGACGGGGCTTAGTGGTGGAGAAGTAACGAGATTAGGGATTTCTCTAAAGAAAACGGTCATTCTGCACATCTGGAGAGCGGTGCAGTCGTTTGTTTGGCTCACAGATGCTTTTGCAGCCCACCCTTCTGGGAAGACCCTCTGCCTGTCATGTCTTCATTGCCTTCAAAGGGATTTCTTTCTGAGCGAGGTAAATAGTGTTCACTTGCACAGCCTTCCCTGACTAATGCCTCAAGGCTGGTTGGCCAGTCCTGATTGGCTGATGAGAACCGAATTCCCCATGTAGTCCTCTCAGGTTTTAAACATTCAAAATGACAGGACATAAAACACATGCCTTTCTTCACTTTTATTTTCCTATCAGCTCATGGCTTGGGAGTTTAGGTTGATCTTCCAGCTATAACCAGGGTTTGAAAGGAACAATGAAAGCTTCCTAACAGTTCTTTTTGCAATTTTTCCTAGTTAATTTTTTTTTAAAAGATTTTATGTATTTGAGAGAGAGAGAGAGAGCACGAGTGATGGGGTGGTGGGGGTGGGGCAGTAGGAGAGGGAGAAGCAGATTCCTGCTGAGCAGGGAGCCCGACCGACATGGGGCTCAATGGATCCCAGGACCCTGAGATCATGACCGGAGCTGAAGGCAGATGCTTAACCTACTGAGCCACCCAGGCACCCCTCCTTATTAAATTTTAAAAATTTTCATTTATTTATTGGTGGGTATGAGCAGCACTGAGATGTGAGGCTTGGTCATGAACAATAGTTGGCAAAGGGGATTCTAAGCACAGGTAGTTGCAGATGAAAAATACTTTCACAATTAGTGTCTTCCACCTAATGGTTTAAAACTGAAAAAAAAAAAAATCCAGCTGCTGAAAGATATTACAAAATGAGGACAGGTTGATAGACCTTGCATTAAAAAAAAAAATCTCATTCTGGGAAAAGCTTCACCTTTCTCATTCTTAGCCACAGTTAAGACCAGGCAGTAATTTTTTAAATCAGTGTGCCTGATGATACAAATTTCTCCATGAAAAATTTACAAAAGCTACTAAACAAACGTATGGAGAGCTATACGAACCTTAATCTGAGTATGCAACATGCAATGTAGATCCACCTATTACATAAGTCAAACATTTCCCAGAAGGAATGGTGATAGCTATATTTACAGCTTAGAAATGGACTGTTTGTGTTAGGATGAGATAGGCTGACATTAAAAGTGTAATAACCAACATTTATCTCTTTTTCTATGGACTTTTATTTTTAAAGAGTTTATTTATTTACCAAATTTGGGTTATCAGATCTCCACATGAATTCATTCTAACGTACACTAACATATATTCTCATGAGGTTTTTTTTTTTGGTTAAATATTTTTAAAAATACCTTCTTTATAATCAAAGGTGAAGTAATGACTAATATCATGCATATCATTATATAATACAGTTTGTGGGAATATTTTGACAAAAAACCAGTTATGGTTACAAACTAATTAAAAATTTTGTTAGATATAAAATTTAATTTTTATAACTTTATTTCATTTTATTTTTGAATTCTCATTATTAATTTCAGAGGTAGAGTTCAGTGATTCATCAGTCTTATATAATACCCAGTGCTCATTACATCATGTGCCCTCCTTAATGTCCATCACCCAGTTACCCCATGCCCCCACCCCCATCCCCTCCAGCAACCCTCAGTTTGTTTCCTATGATTAGAAGTCTCTTACAGTTTGTCTCCGTCTTTGATTTCCTCTTGTTTTATTTTTCCCTCTCTTCCCCTATGATCCTGTTTTGTTTCTTAAATATCATATGAGTGAGATCATAAGATAATTGTCTTTCTCTGATTGACTTATTTCACTTACCATAGTACCCTCTAGTTCCATCCATGTCATTGTAAATGGCAAGATTTCATTTTTTTGATGGCTGAGTAGTATTCCATTGTGTATATATATATACCACATCTTCTTTATCCATTCGTCTGTCAATGGACATTTGGGCTCTTTCCACAGTTTGGCTATTGTGGACATTGCTGCTATTAACATTGGGGTGCAGGTGCCCCTTCGGATCACTACATTTGTATCTTTGGGGTAAATACTTAGTACGATTGCTAGATCGTAGGGTAGTTCTGTTTTTTAACTTTCTGAGGAGGCTCCATACTGGTTTCCACAGTGGCTGCACCTATTTGCATTCCCACCAACAGTGTAAGAGCGTTTGCCTTTCTCTGCATCCTCACCAACATTTGTTGTTTCCCAACTTGTGAATTTTAGCCATTCTGATTGGTGTGAGGTGGTATTTCATTGTGGTTTTGATTTGGATTTCCCTGATGCCAAGTGATGTGGAACATTTTTTCATGTGTCTGTTGGCCATTTGTATGTCTTGTTTGGAGAAATGTCTGTTCGTGTCTTCTGCCCATTTGTTGATTGGATTATTTGTTTTTTAGGTGTTGAGTTTGATAAAATGTTTATAGAAATTGAATACTAGCCCTTTATCTGATACGTAATTTGCTAATATCATTTCCCATTCTGTCAGTTGTCTTTTAGTTTTGTTGACTGTTTCCTTTGCTGTGCAAAAGCTTTTTTATCTTGATGAAGTCCCAATAGTTCATTTGCTTATGTTTCCCTTGCCTTTGGACATGTGTCTAGCAAGAAGTCATGTAGCCGAGGTCAAAGAGGTTACTGCCTGTGTTCTCTAGGGTTTTGATGGATTCCTGTCTCATATTTAGGTCTTTCATCCATTTTGAGTTTATTTTTGTGTATGGTGTAAGAAAGTGGTCCAGTTTCATTCTTCTGCTTGTGGCTGTCCAGTTTTCCTAACACCATTTGTTGAAGAGACTGTTTTTTTTTTCCCCATTGGATATTCTTTCCTGCTTTATCGAAGATTAGTTGACCATAGAGTTGAAGGTCTATTTCTGGGTTCTCTATTCTGTTCCATTGCTCTATGTGTCTGTTTTTGTGCCAGTACCATACTGTCTTGGTGATTACAGCTTTGTAATAGAGCTTGAAGTCCAGAATTGTGATGCCACCAGCTTTGGTTTTCTTTTTCAACATTCCTCTGGCTCTTTGGGGTCTTTTCTGGTTTCATACAAATTTTAGGATTATTTGTTCCAGCTGTGTGAAAAATGTTGATGATATTTTGATGGGGATTGCATTGAATGTGTAGATTGCTCTGGGTAGCATAGACATTTTAACAGTATTTATTCTTCCAATCCATGAGCATGGAATGTTTTTCCATTTCTTTGTGTCTTCCTCAATTTCTTTCATACGTGTTCTGTAGTTTTTAGAGTACAGATCCTTTATCTCTTTGGTTAGGTTTATACCTAGGTATCTTATGGTTTTCGGTGCAATTGTAAATGGGATTGATTCCTTAATTTCTCTTTCCTCTGTCTCATTGTTAGTGTATAGAAATGCAACTGATTTCTGTACATTGATTTTGTATCTTGCCACGTTGCTGAATTCTTGTATGAGTTCTAGCAATTTTGGGGTGGAGTCTTCTGGGTTTTCCACATAGAGTATCATGTCATCTGTGAAGAGTGAGAGTTTGACTTCTTCTTTGCTGATTTGGATGCCTTTTATTTCTTTTTGTTGTCTGATTGCTGAGGCTAGGACTTCTGGTACTTTGTTGAACAACAGTGGTGAGAGTGGACATGCCTGTCGTGTTCCTGACCTTAGGGGAAAAGCTCTTAGTTTTTCCTCATTGAGAATGATATTTGCTCTGGGTTTTTCATATATGGCTTTTATGATATTGAGGTATGTTCCCTCTATCCCCACACTGTGAAGAGTTTTAATCAAGAAAGGATGCTGTACTTTGTCAAATGCTTTTTCTGCATTTGTTGAGAGGATCATATGGTTCTTGTCCTTTCTTTTATTAATGTATCACATTGATTGATTTGCAGATGTTGAACCATGCTTGCAGCCCAGGAATAAATCCTACTCTGTCATGGTGAATAATCCTTTCATTGTGCTGTTGGATCCTATTGGCTAGTATCTTGGATGAGAATTTTTGCATCCATGTTCATCAGGGATATTGACCTGTAATTCTCCTTTTTGGTGTGTCTTTGGTTTTGGGATCAACGTAATGCTGGCCTCATAGAAAGAACTTGGAAGTTTTCTGTTTTTTGAAACAGCTTCAGAAGAATAGGTATTAATTCTTCAAATGTTTGGTAGAATTCCTCTGGGAAGCCACCTGGCCCTGGACTCTTGTTTGTTGGGAGATTTTTGATTACTGCTTCAATTTCCTTGCTGGTTATGGGTCTGTTCAAGTTTTCTATTTCTTCCTGTTTCAGTTTTGGTAGTTTATACTTCTCTAGGAATGGTTCCATTTCTTCCAGATTGCCTAATTTGTTGGCATATAGTTGCTCATAATATGTTCTTGTAATTGTTTGTATTTCTTTGGTGTTGGTCATGATCTCTCCTCTTTCATTCATGATTTTATTAATTTGAGTCCTTTCTCTTTTCTTTTTGATAAGTCTGGCTAAGGGTTTATTAATCTTATAAATTCTTTCAAAGAACCAGCTTCTAGTTTCATTGATCTGTTCTACTGTTCTTTCGGTTACTATTTCATTGATTTCTGCTCTGATCTTTATTCATTCTCTTCTTCTGCTGGGTTTAGGCTTTATTTGCTGTTTTTTCTCCAGCTCCTTTAGGTGTAAGGTTAGGTTGTGTATTTGAAACCGTTCTTGCTTCTTGAGAAAGGCTTGTATTGTTATATACTTCCCTCTTAGGACTGCCTTTGCGGTATCCCAAAGGTTTTGAACAGTTGTGTTTTGATTTTCATTTGTTTCCATGAATTTTTTAATTCTTTAATTTCCTGGTTGACCCATTCATTCTTTAGTAGGATGCTCTTTAGCCTCCATGTATTTGAGTTCTTTCCACTTTCCTTTTGTGATTGAGTTTAATCTTCAAAGCATTGTGGTCTGAAAATATGCATGGAATAATCCCAATCTTTTGGTATCAGTTGAGACCTGATTTGTGACCCAGTATGTGATCTATTCTGGAGAATGTTCCATGTGCATTTGAGAAGAATATGTATTTTGTTGCTTCATGATGGAATGCTTTGAATATATTTGTGAAGTCCATCTGGTCCAGTGTGTCATTCAAAGCCCTTGTTTTCCTGTTGCTCTTCTGCTTAGGTGATCTGTCCATTTCTGTGAGTGGGGTGTTAAAATCCCCTAGTATTATTGTATTATTATCAATGTGTTTCTTTAATTTTGTTATTAATTGGTTTATATAATTGTCTTCCATATCACTAATTCTCTCTTCTGCCTCATTTATTCTAGCAATTAGAGCCTTCATTTTTATTGCATCTCATTAACAACATTTTTATTTCAACTTGATTAGATTTTAGATTTTTGTTCTTTTATTTCTCCAGAAAACGATTCTCTGTTGTCTTCTATGCTTTTTTCAAGCCCAGCTAGTATCTTTATAATCATTATTCTGAACTCTAGTTCTGACATCTTACTTATATCCATACTGATTGTTCCCTGGCAGTTAGTAGTGCCTCGTTCTTTTTTGGGGTGAGTTTTTCTGTCTTGCTATTCTGTCCAGAGAAGAATAGATGAATGAGAGAACAAAATACTAAAATGGCAACAACGACCCCAGAGAAATATACACTAAACAAATCGGAAGAGACCTGAAACCGAAAAAAAAAAAAAAAGAGAGAGAAAGATAGAATATAATCAGACAGGTGAAGAGCAGAGCAATACACTGGATCCTGTGTGTATTTTGGTCTGTTTGTTAGAAAACTAGATCCCAAAATTGTAAAGAAAGAAAAACTTACATATGTACAAAAATAAAATTAAATACAATGAATGGATAGAATGTAACTGTAAAACTGAAAATTAAAAGACAAAAAGGAAAGAAAGAAGGAATATGAACAGACAGGTGAATAGAACAGAGCAATACACTATATCCTGGGTGTATTTTGGTTTGTTTGTTAGAAGAAACTACATCCCAAAATTGTAAAGAAAAACTTATATATATATATATGCAAAAATAAAACTAAATACATTGAAAGGATAAAATGTAACTGTAAAGATGAAAATTAAAAAAACTTTAACAAAACAAAACGAGAGAAGAAGAAGAAGAAGAAGAAGAAGAAGAAGAAGAAGAAGAAGAAGAAGAAGAAGAAGAAGAAGAAGAAAAGAGAATATGATCAGGCAGGTGACGAGAATAGAGCAATACACTAAATTCTGGGTGTATTTTGGTCTGTTTGTTAGAAGAAACCACACCCCAAAATTGTAAAGAAGAAAAACTTATGTATATACAAAAATAAAATTAAATACAATGAAAGGATAGAATGTAAATGTAAAAAGGAAAATTAAAAAAGACTAAAAAAAGAGTTGATAAAATAAATTAGTTGAAAAAGGAAGGAGAAAAAAAATTAAAATGGAAAGACTAAGGTATCGTAGGGAAAAAGCCACGAATTATACGTACTATTTGCCCCTAATGCTGACGTTTTGCAGTTTTGTGTGATTGATAAACTTGGTCTTACTTGGATGTTCTTGCTGATCTTCTGGGGGAGGGGCCTGTTGTGCTGATTCTCTTGTGTCTTTGCCCCTGGCGGAAATGCACCTTCCTTACCAGGAGGCCAGGCTCAGTACAAGCGGCTCCAGTTTGCTTTATGTGGCTTTTGTTCCCTGCAGGCTTTCCACGCTGCTTTATTTTATTTTATTTTTTTTAAAGATTTTTATTTATTTATTTGACAGAGAGAGACAGCGAGAGCAGGAACACAAGCAGGGGGAGTGGGAGAGGGAGAAGCAGGCTTCCGGCTGAGCAGGGAGCCCGATGTAGGGCTCAATCCTAGGACCCTGGGATCATGACCTGAGCTGAAGGCAGACGCTTAACGACTGAGCCACCCAGGCGCCCTTCACGCTGCTTTAAAGGATGAGAATGAAGGTGCCAGCCTCCTGGGGTACCTGGGTGGTTCAGTGGTTGGGCATCTGCCTTCGGTTCAGGTTGTGATCCCGGGGTCCTGGGATCGAGCCCCACATCGGGCTCCTTGCTCGGCGGGAAGCCTGCTTCTTCCTCACCCACTCTGCCTGCTTGTGTTCCCTCTCTCGTTGTCTCCCTCTGTCAAATAAATAAATAAAATCTTTAAAGAAAAAAAAATGGCAGCCTCCCAATCTCTAGCCCCAGAGCCAAAAGCTTGGGCCCCACTCCTCAGTGAGCCCCCGGAGAAAAGCAGTCAGTCACTCCCGTCTCCCTGGTCTCTGGCCGCACTCCGTGCTCACCTGGCCCATGACCGAGCATTTCTGTCTCAGGCATGTGACCCCGTTTGGAATTTCCAAACCTGCACCCATGCACTCATGCAGCTACTCCTGTGGGGTTGGGGGTGGGGGAGGAAGGGGCGTCTCCCTGAGGTTCTACCACTTGCTGGGCCCCTGCCTGGAGAGTGGTCACCTGACCAGTCTGCAGTTCCAAGTTTATGGCAACACTGAGCTGAGAGCCCACTCCTAGGCTTGCTGATTGCAGCGGCTTCCTGGCTCTGATGCCCGGGGACTTTGTGGCACTCAGCCACCCCTGGTCTTCCTGTGACACTGGGGATCCTGAGACCACACTGTCCCACCTAGGATTCCACCCCACATTGCCACCTGAGCACCTTTCAGGTGGGGACATCCCTCTCCAGAGCAGACTTCTAAAAGTTCTGATTTTGTGCTCCTTTGCTCTATCACTTTCTGGTGGCCGGCTTATAGAGATTCCCTCCTCCTGCAGTTTATCTTCCCATATATCGCCTCAGATTCCCTTCACTGCATTCCTACCCTGCAGAAAGTGGTTGCTTTTCTATTTGTAGAGTTGCAGTTATTGTTCTCTTAGATCTCCAATTAAGTTTGCAGGTGTTCAGAATGATTTAATAGCTATCTAGCTGAATTCCTGGGACCAGACAAAACTAAGGTCTCCTACCCCTCCACCATCTCAGACTCATCTCTCTCTATGGACTTTACCTAAGAATACTTCAATGCTTAAAATTTGAGGAGGTAATTTGAATGGTGTTAGCTTTTTTTTTTAATAATTATTAATGCCTTGTCACAAATGTATCATTTCTTTAAATATATGATTTCAAATGGCTTGTCATATTCTTTAACTATATGTTGTATGTGCAAGATGTTTATTTTATGGGAGTATTACTTAAAGAAAATCAAGGGTAAATATGATTCTATTTATAGAAATTTGCTTTTTCCTCAATAACTTTTTGGGTTATACTTCTACATGTTTTATTCACTTTCAAGTAGGGTGGGACAATGAAGAAAGAAAAACTGGCTTCTGAGTTCTTGAAGATCAAAAATGCCATCTTGGGGCACCTGGGTGGCTTAGTTGGGGGGGCTCAGTCGTTAAGTGTCTGCCTTCGGCTCAGGTCATGATCCCAGGGTCCTAGGATTGAGCCCTACGTCGGGCTCCCTGCTCAGCGGGAAGCCTGCTTCTCCCTCTCCCACTCCCCCTGCTTGTGTTCCCTCTCTCGCTGTGTCTCTCTCTGTCAAATAAATAAATAAAATCTTTAAAAAAAAAATGCCACCTTTTGGGAGGGTCTTCTGCCCACTCAAGCTATGAAGGACTCTGTCAGCAAAGGCCCAGGACACCTTCATCAGCCCTAGAATACCCTTCTAAGGCTCTGTCATGAGGCTGCATCTGGAAAGAGGCCCAAGGGCACTCTAATCTGTCCACTCATTGGGTCCTGGTCAGACACCTGGCTTCCCTAAGCCTCCAGGGCCAATGCCTAGGGTATCGATGATGAAACTGCAGGCTGAGAGATAAGACTGCACCCAAAATGCAAAATGGTCTTCTCAGATCATGTGTCTACAAATCTGAGAACTTAGGGAAAGAACAAGATAAAAAGCAAGCATGCAGGCAGTTTTCATCAAGCTAAAGCTTCCAGATATATTCCAAGTTGGCCTGAGCTATCAAAGTGATTAGGACCTCTAAAACAATTTGTGTTTTCATTGGAGTTTTTTTGAAGAACAAAAATTCAAAACAATGCTGAAGGCAGTCTAGTGAGTCTAGTGATTCAATAAATTGTAAAACATTGCAAGCAGTCAGTGCAAGTGTGTGAAACAAAGTGCTTTTTTGAATTATATTTGGCTCAAATATAATTTGAGGGCCAAAATGTTGTTTTACTTTGTTTTAGTAGGAGAGTAGAGAAGAAAAGTTGACCAAGATGCCTAAGGATGGAAGAAAAGGGGGAGGGGACAATTAAGGACATAGAAGTGCAATTGCCTTGAGGAAAAGGAAACTTAGAGATGGAAAAATGAAGGCTTGGCCCCCTGGAGGGAACACACACACACACACACACACACACACACACACACACACACACACATATATACCTAAGAATATGAATCTTTGTATGACTTTCTCCTCTGTACCACCTATTTCCAAAAATGATTTGAGATGGATTGTTTTTATCCAGGCCGATTTGGAATAGGGTAAGACATGATGACCAAGAAGGATCACAGTCTGATGCTGTTCTCTTTTGCCCTGAGACCAGGTAATTGGGCTAAATTATGATTTCAGGTCTGAGATGGGGACAGGGGTGGGGGTGGGGAGGAGAAGGAGATAGTACCATCTGCTGGTGCTAAATGTACTCACTTATCCCATAGAGTTGGGATGTGTTTGTGTGTGTGTGTGTGTGCGTGTGTGTGTGTGTTAGGCATATGATAAGGTGACTGGTGGTAACCATTTTCTTCCACACGTTCTCCTGGGACTTTAGACTGCCATTTTTGACAGTGGCTCAGCCTTGTTCTTCTTCCCTGAAGAACGTCTCTACCTTTGGTTTATTGCTGTTTTCCCTGGTCAAAATTTTGGCCCATTGAATGAGATTGGTCTTAATGTTCATTTATGTAAGATTTTACCTGTATTTGCTTGTGTGTGTGTGTGTGTGTGTGTGTGTGTGTGTGTTTGGAGGGGCACACATATTCATGTTTGCATTTGTATCTAGTGATTTGCTCTGTGTTCTATACTTCTTAGAGAAGTTTTTGACTCTTTCCTAGCTTAAATTTAGCAGGGAGATAAATGGGCCCTCTGTGGGTTTAGACAAGGTATAAGACCAAACAGATGTTGTTTTCTTGTTTATAACTTGCCATCAACCTTCTCTCATTAGGAGGTGGTATAAAGTCATGAGATCTTTTTCTTTCCTTACATTGCTAATAAAGGGAGACATAACAAATCTGCTGGCATTAATTTATACACTATATTGTATTCAGTAGAGATTGTTGAAGATCTTGTACCTTAATCCAAAGGAATAACTCTTATTGTGGAAAAGTTAGGCTAAGTGGAGAGGCTTTCAGAATCCTTCAAACCACATATAGTAGTGATCACCTGCTGGCTCCAAGAAACTGGGATGACTTTTTTGAGAGAATGGTTGTCATGTTGTATTTGAATTGTCTGTGAGACATTCAGATGAGTATGTGAGTAGATAATTAGAAGTACAGTTTTGGAACTTAGGAGCTAGGTGAGGGCCAGAGGTGTGAAATTTGGAAGTCATAAGTCTATGAGTGATAGTGGAAGTTGTGAACATATGTAGGATCACCAAAGAAGAAATGAGAAGAGACGCCGCCTAGGACAAGCTAGGACCGGAGTGTGATAGCTTGCACTGATGTGTGGGCTATAGTCTTAGTGACCTTGTGATCTTGTTAGGCTGATAACACATATACAAGAACTGTTTGCATAATACTGCAAATTTAAGGACCAAATTTAGTGGAAAGTTAGGCAGTCTGTTTAACTGTTGCTGAAAATGAATTTATCAGACTCTTTCATACAAAGATGGAAGTTAATAGAATTCAGCCTACCAAAGATTTACTAACTATAAAGAACTCTGTTCCATGCCAACAGAGGAAAAACCACAGATGAATTAGATTAGTTCTTCCAAGAAGTGAGGGAGGCAGATGTGTAAACTCTTGACTGTAATGTGAGGATGAATGAAATAGGGACTGTAAGAGTTGAATGCTGTGGTGGGAAATTAGTTTCAAAATGGAGTTTGAGGCAAGTCCCACAGAAGAGGAAGGATGACTAAGAATCCAATAGGCAAAAAAGTGAGGGAAAGAATCTCAGTGTGATGATTTCTCTCATGGCCACAAAAGAGGCACTACAAGGCTGAACTGGGTTGAACTTGCTGGTCAGACACTGAATATTAGGAAGCTATCTGGTCACCTTGCTAACTTCCACATCCCAGACCCTACACAAGAGAACAAGAGCCTCGAAAATACAAAGCCCTCTTCCTAACCAGCAGTTAACAGTACCTTCCCACAAGAACCTCCCAGTGACACTTCCAAGCAATAAAAATGAGTACTTCACGGTTCCTTATATATGGGATAGAAAACCCCAGAACAAACAGGGCACATCACATAGCAGTCCTATTGAAATACAGTTGGAATCACTTTTATAGCACTGAGAGAATTTTAGCAAGATACAGTCTATTTAAAAGATAAAAAGTATTGCTTTCAGTAGCTGAAAAAGAATAAAACAGTAAAGACCAAAGCCTACCAGTTTGGTGGAAATTTATTCTGGTGGAAACAGTACCTGGAGTCCATATCCATTTGGTTTTCTTTCTTTCTTTTTTTTTTTTTAAAGATTTATTTATTTATTTGAGAGAGAGAGAGCGAGCAAGTAGGGGAAAGGGGCAGAGAATGAGGGAGAGAGAAACTCAAGCAGACTCCATGCTAAGTGCTGAGCCTGACAAGGGGTTCGATCCCATAACCCTGAGATCAGACCAGAGTTGAAACCAAGAATCAGACTCTTAACTGACTGCACCACCTGCACCCATTTGGTCTTCAAAGGAGAAAAAGCAAAAATGAAAGAGGAGGGCACTACTTTTCTCACACTTAAGTCTTTCCCTGGTATGAATCATGTCAGTGTATTTTCGAAGTCTTTGTATTTGAAGAATTTTGCAGGGTCTATGTGAAGTTTAGCCTTTACTTCATTTGTTTATTATGTGAGATTTATTTATTTAGTATATTTATTTATATAAATTAACATGTATAAGTTATTTATTTAAAATATTCTCTCAATCTTATATATCACATTTAGTATCACATTTAGTTTGTATCACATTTAGTTAGTACATGGGCCACTCTGGAAGCACACCTCAGCAAGATCTGGCTTCCTTTTCCTGCTTTCTTCCCACAAGTTAAGTGCTAATCCGTTGGCTGACAAAATAAAAGAAGCATTCAGGGTATTATATAAATATAAGTAGACTATCCTTTCCTCTTGGAAGCCTTCCTTGGCTGTCTTTGACTAATAGCTTCCTCCATTTTATGACTTCTGTACTGTTGTAGTTTGTTTGAGCTGCTGTAACAGAATAGCCCAGATTGGATGGCTTATAAAACAATGGAAATATATTTCTTATAGTTCTGGAGTTAGAAGCCCAAGATCAGGGTGCCAGGGTGGTCAGGTGAGGCCCCAGGTCACAGACATCATGTTGTATCTTCATATATGGAAGGGGGTAAGCCTGCTTTCTGAGGTCTCTTGTATAAGGGCATTAATTCCAGTCATGAGGGTTCCCCATGACCTAATCATCTCCCCAAGGCCCACCTCTTAATACTATTACCTTTGGTATTAGGTTTTCAACATGTGAGTTGTGGGGGGACACAAACAATCATATTATACCATGTACTTTGTAATTATAACTGTTATATATTATGGTGGGTAATAAGAATTCAATTTTATTGACACTGTTGTCTCCTCCTGTGGACTGTGGGTGATAGGAGGGGCAAGGACTGTATTGCTAAGTAGTTCCAGCACCCAAATGTGGTGCCAGGCACATGGTATGAGCTCCATAAATGCTTTTCAAACCGAATATGTGAATATAATAGAAATTATGGTATCCTAAAAATCCTATTGGGATTCTCCAAAGCCATTCTTATATATATTGGTCAAATTGCTGGAGAAAATTTGTGAATATGAATTATGTTCCTGAACACATTTTACACCTAGATAAGACAATGTCCAATATGGCTTGAAGGAGCCATAATACAGTGGGTGTTGTTAATGGTCTAGGTATAACTGGGTCCTAGCCCTGGCTTTGCACTGCAAATCTTGTAGCAGTGGGCAGGTTTTGTTTTGTTTTCTTTTTGTTGTTGTTGTTGTTGTTGTTTGTTTTTAACCTCACCAAGTGTTGTGTTGCTATCTTCAAAATCATATTATTGGACCAAATCAGTATTACAACCTGCTTGGGGGTATGATCAATGAAGACAAAGTAGGATTATTATATCTTATGTTTGGGACTTTTGTGAATTTATTTATTAATGCAGTCTAAGATTACCCACCTCTCCCAATCTTTTTTTAGAGTAGGCATGTCATATTACTGCATTTTAGTAAGTTTCTGATAAATTAGAATTTCTATATTATTCAAACTGACTGCTGTCCCTATTCTATAATTTCAGGACCTGAAAAAGTCTTGACAATAACCCAGTTAAACTTAATCTTGTTTGTTTTAGCTTAGCATTTCACTAGTTGTGATACATTTGCGTTTTTTTTTCTTTTTCTTTTCTTTTTTTTTTTTTTTAGAGAGGGAGGGGGGCAAAGGGAGAGGGAGAGAGAAAATCTTAAGCAGGCTCCACGCCCAGTGTGGAGCCCCACGTGGGTCTTGATCTCATAACCCTGAGATGATGACCTGAGGCAAAATCAAGAGTTGGAGCCACCCAGGTGCCCTAATACATTTAAATTTTAATTCTGTATTTTAACATATTAGTTATCATGTTTATTTTCAGGTCATCTGTAGATCTGAGAAATGTACTTCCTAATTTTCACATAAATTATTAACTGAAAATATTAGAACAAATTTAAGGATGGAGCCTTGTGATACTCTGTTGGAGATTTTCTTCCAGGTTGACAACAAGTGATTAATTAGCACTGCAGTTATTCTTGTTTATAACTAGCTATAAATCTGTCCTCCTGAATGAACTAATATTCAACATATGCTTACAAATACTCCAGTTCCTGTCTGGCCCTAAAATATCGGAGGATTCACTAGGTTGAGATGTTTTTAATTTGTACTACCTGAAAATCCAAAACAAATCTAAATGCTGATTTTCCCCATAGGAGCAACTAAGACTCCTGAAGGGGACCTAGGACCCTTCTCTGCCCCCAGTATAGGTTCTATAAGGTTAAAGCTGCTTGGGCAGAAATGGACCTTAAAATTGGTATATGGAGGCCCTTGAAAAGCTCAGCTATCTGCTTCTGTCTTGTGATCTTAGAGCAGAATTGGCTTTAGGGCAAACTAAAAAGTAGACCAAAATTACTTTATTGCAGTTTGGAGCAACTTCCCCTTGGCCCGTGACACATCTTGCTACTGGAGGTTGGTTTGGTCTTCCTGATTTCTCCCAGCTTCTTCTCCTTTATCACTCACTAGGGAGGACACCCCTCTTCCCCTAGCTTCCCCTCTTCCTATCAAAACTGTTTCTCTTTGGTGACCATTGTATGCTGCTAGGTAATGGAATGGAGGTATTTGCTTCCATGAGTTCAGTGCACACACATACACACACACACATGCACCCATGAGAGTGATAAGCCAGGGAACCGTTGCTCTTCTGGTGACATACAGCCTCTGAGAGCTTTCTTTCTGACTAGCGTCAACACCACCCTCCTTGGCTCATTTTCCTGTTGTGGATGAAGAAAGAGCAGAGCACGTGACCTGTGCAGTTGCTCAGGGATGCTGCATTCAGAAGAACCTTGCGTTTGTTTTAATGCTCTGTTGTTGCCATCTTTAAATTATTAATTCTTTTTGGACAAGTGACCCTGCATTTTTAATTTGCACTGGGCACCACAAATTATGTAATCAGTCCTGAGAAATGGTTAAGTGTTCTGTTGCATGATGTGCCTGTTCCCTGTAGCTGGGGAATCTCTTCTATATGTCAGCAGTTGCTAGAAGAGTAGACTTTACACTTATTTTTTAGCTGCATATTTAAAATAAACTATGTTTTAAAGCTATTAATGAGTGTTGTCTAAAAAAATTATTTCACCCAAGCGTTTATCTGATGGAACTATTTGTTTTACTATGCAGAGGTCCCAGTGGTCTCCAGTCCTGATTTAAGTTAATTTTAATGTCTATATGTTCTCTAATTCTAAAAAATTCCAACTAGGACAAATCTATACATCAGATGAGGAGAGATGCAGCATATATTTGAGATTCAACACAGATTCAATCAGTACCTAATATGAGCTTTCCTCTGTTCTGGAGGCTGGGGATAGAGCAGAGATTATAACAGCATCCCTGATCTCGTACAGCCTGCATTCTCGTGAGTGGAGACAGACAATAAGCTAATAAATGAGTAAGTAATAAACTAGTAAACACATAAGTAAGTGTGATAATTTCCATAAAGGTAAGTGATAAGCAGAAGGTTAAATCGGGTCATGTGGTAGAGAGTGATTGGAGGTAGCTTTGATGGTCTGAACAGACCTCTCTGCAGAGGTGACTTTTAAGTTGAGACCTAAGTTATTTACTGTGTAAATTTATAGTTTTCGTAAGGCTTTAAGCTCTAATTCAAGCATTCTGCATTGTTTTAGTCAATCATGAAATCTATTTAATAGATGTTCACAGAGCAATGGTGGTAGTTCTTAATGAAAGCAAACATGCTTCCAGAAAGCATCAATCCTGAACTCAGTGGTTGAGGTCTCAGACTGGTTTCTACTTCACTTTCTTGTCAATTCAGTCTTGTTTAGGTACCACATATGTGTGGAACACTTTACCAGGAGTCATTTGTAGTTTTAGAGGAAGTAGAAGTTGCAGAACCTACCCCTCCAAATTACTGGAGAAGACAGGGCAAAAATCAAGGAAAGGTAAATAAAACCGCAAACCACAGAAACGCAGGTATTGCCAATTACAGCTGCACATGCCCAGGGGTCAAAAGGGATGCTAGAACGCTGGAACTTGATGGGACAGTTTCCATGTGCACAGATTTTTCCTACACTCTCAAGCTAACCTCCCTAACTTCTCTATTTTAGAACCTCATTCTTTTCCCTTCTTGAGGTTCTTTTTGAGAAGACAGTGCCAGAATAGATATTTTTTACAAAGATATTCAGATGGCCAACAGGTAAATGAAAAAGTGCTCAACATCACTAATTGTTAGGGAAATGCAAATCAAAAGCACAATGAGATATCACCTCACATCTGTTAGAATGGCCATCACCAAAAAGATAAGAGGCAATAAATGCTGGCAAAGATGTGGAGAAAAGGGAACCCTGCGCACTGTTGGTGGGAACGTACATTGGTGTAGCTGCTATGTAAAACAGTGCGGAGTTTCCTCAAAAAATTAAAAAAAGAACTACCCTATGATCCAATAATTCTCCTTTTGGGTATTTATCTGAAGGAAACAAAATCACTCTCTCAAAAAGATATCTGATTCACTGCAGCACTATTTATAATAGCAAGGACATGGATACCTAAGTATACATAAGCAGATGAGTGGATAAAGAAAATGTGATATATACGTATATATAATAGGATGCTATTTGGTCATTTAAAAAAAAAGGAAATCCTGCCATTTGTGACAACAGGGATAGACCTTCAGGGCATTATGCTAAGTGAAATTAGTCAGAGGAAGACAAATACTGTATGATCTCATTTATATGTGGAATAAAGAACAAACAAACTTTTTGAAAAAGAGATCAGGTTTGTGGTTATTAGAGAAAGGAGGTGGGGAAAGGGGGAACGGGAGGAAGATAACCAAAAGGTATAAACTTCCACTTACAAGATAAATAAGCACTGGAGACGTCGGGGACAACAAAATGACTGCAGTTGATACTGATGTATGGCATATCTGAAAGTTGCTAACCGTAGATCCTAGAAATTCTCATCACAAGGAAAACATGTTTGTCTTTTTGTAACTATATGAGGAAAAAGATATTAACTAAAAGTATTGTAATCATTTCACTAAATATATATATGTTCAATCATCATATTGTACACCTTAAACATGTACAGAGCTGTATGTCAGTTATATCTTAACAAAACTGGAAAAAAAAGAACGTCAGAAAACAGGTATGTGTACATATTGAAGGACTGAGGGCATGGGAAGCCCTGGTCGCTTTTTTTTTTTTTTTTTTACTGCTTAATTGATAATTATTCACGGCCCCCTGTGATTATTTGATTACATCCCAAACTGAACTTGTGATTTTTGCCTCAGGTCCTCCTCTGACCTCAACATTTCTTTATTATTGTTATTATTATGTTATGTTAATCACCAGACATTACATCATTAGTTTTGGATGTAGGGTTCCATGATTCATTGTTTGCGCATAACACCCAGTGCTCCACGCAGAATGTGCCCTCCTCAATACCCATCGCCGGGCTGACTCATCCCCCCACCCCCCTCCCCTCTAGAACCCTCAGTTTGTTTCTCAGAGTCCATCATCTCTCATGGTTCGTCTCCCCCTCCGATTTCCCCCCTTCATTCTTCCCCTCCTGCTATCTTCTTCTTTTGAACCTCAACATTTCGATTCCTCCTTCTGTCGAATACTATTGGTCACTCTTTTGCCAACTCCTATATTTTTAAAACACTTTTACTTTTCCCTTTTTTGAACTTTTCCAGTACTCTTGTAATTAATTATTTGTATTATACTCCCATCTGTCTGACAAAGCTGGAGTAGTTTCTGTTATCTTGATTGTATGATAATTGTATATGCTTTTTTTATTCATCAATTTAAGACATTTTCTCTTGTCTTCTCTCTATAAGTGGAAGCTTAAGCCACTTCACAGCATCCATTTATCCCCTCCAATTTTTGATAATAACTATTTAAAAATTTTCAGTGTTTTTTGTGTACCTGTAAACCTCAAACCTTGTGCAATCAACTTTAGAGGTGATCTCTTGCCTCCTCACTATGGTAGATGGGGATATTCATATTCTTAGCCTTCCTTCTAGCTGTTTTGTATTATCCCACCTCCCATCTTCTGACCACTGAACCTTTATTTTTATATTATTAAGGCTGTTAGCATTTACATTTTGTTCTATAACAGTATTTAAATCTTATATAGTGGATTGATTATAAAAATTTAAAGCTATTTTATTATTATGCATGGAAATAATATGTTGCCCTTTCACAGCCAAAAATTGTATTTCCCAAGATTTTATTTCCAAAGTTTAAGGTTATGTTTCTTTCTCCTTATGTCTAGTATTATAAGCTCTTGACCCTTCAACAGATATTGTTTATTCCCTCTGCACAGGTCAAAAAGATAAATAGGTTTTCTTTTCTTATAATTTGTTAACTATTCAAAATTATTTGGTAGTTTGGTATTTTAGTTTGCTTTGTATTTGTACTATGATTTTTTTCAAGATAGTTTTTTTCCTTGAAGTTTCTAAATGTTAATTCATTATTGGGATAGGAAACTTTTCCCCTTTTATTACCATGTTACTAATATCATGCATCTTTGTGATTGTGTCCATTGCTTGGAATCTATAAAATTTTTCTTGAAGATAAATTTTTCATGGAGTGTACTGATATCTTGTTCCATTTGGGCCAGCTGCTTAGCCAGACACATAACTGTCGTCCATAGAATTTCTTTTTATTGGTTACTTGGTTGAGTTCCAGCTATTTTTTTGATTTCCAGTTTTTATGTTTTGTTTCACTTTCCTTGAGTAAATCCTCAAGCAACTTTCTCTTAAAAATTGCATAAGAGGTAACTATTCTGTATATTTCCTGTTTGTAATTGTTATGGCGATACATCTAGGCATTGCCATTTTCCTGTTAATTCTGTTAAATATGTTAGATGATTTTCCCTCTAGGTATCTTCTATAAAGGGAAAGCTGCCTGTGCTCTGCATGTGAAAGTGGAGTATGTGGACTGGTAGGCTTTACTTTAGAGTGAGCTGATACGGAGTCAGCCTTCAAACAAAAAGGGGCTTTAACATTTCAGAATGAGAAGAGCTTTAATCTGGGCTTTTATCTCCCAAGCAGCCCTCCTTCTTTCCAAGAAGTTGACTTAACTTCTTTAGAGAAATTCCTCTAGTTGTTATTGTTTTGCCTAGGGGAGATGGAGAGAGAGAGAGATGATACAAAGAGACAGAGACACAGGGAGACAGAGAGAGAAAGCCAGAGGCATACTTTCAATGAACCCCCTTGCTGTCCATGTCACACAGCTAAGTTACTGACAAGGCCAAGGCTGGGGTCCAGCTCTCCTGTGAAGTCATGCCTGGGTGTCTCCCCTTAGATGGCAGGTTTCCTTTTGTGCCTGAAAGAGCTCATGAGAAATTTTGTCACCTTAAGTGAAAGATCTGTTTATGATGAAAAATGAGCATTAGCAAAAGTATTCCAGTAGACAGATACTTGGACTTTGTTGGATAAATGTAGTAGCAAAATTTTAGGTTTTCCCTTAGCTCCACGTAGTTAAAACTTTGTGTGGAAAAATAAGAGAGTTTGGAGACTAGAGATAAAAAGGAGGAGGAATCATCTGCCTTTATTTGGTGGCCATGTTAACATAATAGTTTTTTTCTTGTTTGACCAGATTTGATTCTGAGACAAGCTTTGGTGAGTCTTATGAAGCATTTGCAAATTGTTGCAAAACTCCAGCCCTCCGAACTGCTGGATTTTTTTTTTCCCTGTAGTTTTTTTTTTTTTAATGGCTTTGTGATAGGATTATAAGGAAGCAGAAGTTAGTTTTTGCTTCTGCAAAAAGAAATAGTTTTATTCACATGTGTACACTTTCTAGAAACTTAGTATGGAACATTACACTATATGTTAACTAACTAGAGTTCTAATAAAAACTTAAAAAAGAAAAAGAAAGAAACAGTGTGGAGAACCAGAGATAGTTTACACCTAACTCTTAAGAATGTTAACTAAATTAAGTGGGAGGATGCACCTGTTTTATAATAGGTGTTGGAAAATGGAGTTTCTATCACCAACACTGCGTATTCAAGGATGGAAACAGGAGGATAAAAGAGTTATAGTGTGTAGAGTGAACAGGAGATTTTCATTCTGAATAAATATGATTGAGCAGATCAGGAGTTTTATTTATGTTGTCTTAGATGGGTGACCTCATTGGGTAAAGTCAGATATATCTCAGAGACTTACAGAAATGATCTTTAAGTTGTATGTCACCATCACTTTGGTCTCAAAAGAATGATCAGTGGGAGAAAAATCATCTCTGATAGTAACTTGGACTTTAGGTTTCTCTTTCCCCAACCAGCCCCCACCCCCATTTCCCAAATGATATGAACATTTTGGGAAAAAAATGAAAAAGAAGAAAGAAAGAAAAAGAAAGAAAGAAAGAAAGACTTCCCACATTTATTTCTTCAAGAACAGGTTTCTACCCATGTCTTTCGGCTTATTAGGACAAAGATGATGAATGGCAGTTTCCAGATGTATTTCTGAAAAAGATGAATGAGAAGGAGCTGTATTTGACTGACCCTTCCATTCCTGGGAGCAGTTGAGTTAGTGGAAGTACAGAGAGATTGTGTATCTTAGGAAGACCGACGTGAGCATTTGCTCTTCTCATCCTCGTATTGCATGTGTTTGTGCTTATGTGTTTAATGTTAAGTATGCTTAACCTGTGTTTTAATCTGTGTGGAATTTAAAGTTAAACCTTCAACAGTAGGATAAACGTCATCCTTTAAAGGAGTTTTCTGGTTTACTAATTTTAAGTTCACTGTCTTTGGCATTATTAGCTGAATTGTTCTACTTAAAACGTAGATCTAACCTTGTTACCTCCCTGATTAGGGTCCTGTTGTGACTGGTCCCCAAGCTTCTAAGTAATAGAAATGAGCTTTTTGTGCATTGCCTTCTTTCTCTCTCCCCAGCCTCATTTCCTGCCCCTCCCTGCTTTGCACTTGACATTTTATACTCTAGTGATCCCTTCACACTCTGTGCTGCTCTACATTTCACAATGATCCTTCTCTTTGGAATACCCTTCCTGTTTTCCTTTTCTTGGCTGACTCTTACTGAATAAACCATCCTTCTCTCCAAAAAGTCTTCCCTGAAACTAGGTGAGACTAAGCGCTTTTCTAGATGCTGTGGCTCCTGTCTTACCACTGAATATACTAGCACTTCTGTTCAGGTGTATTTTGACCTTTTAGTCTATAAGCATCTTATGGGAGGAGACTATGCCTTATTTGTTTTTGCACATATCGAGTGCGGTGCCAAACACACAATATGTGCTTAGTAAGTGTTTGCCAGCAACTTCTGAATATTAGGCATTCGTCTCAACTAATATTTCAGTTACTTCCTACTTAGTGGTAAGATTGAACTGAAAAACCACAAGAAAGTTTCACAATGATGAGTGGTAAATAGCAGTTATGTCAGGAAGTGAGGTATAGATGATTATTTTTCTGTCAGTGGTAGGGTCACAGTATTTTTAATGAGTTTATTTTATTTTATTTTTGGGGGGGAAGGGGAGAGGGAGAGGGAGAAGGAGAGAGAGAATCTTAAGCAGGCTCCAATCCTGGTACAGAGGAGATCTGTACTCAGGGCTCAATCTCACGACCTTGAGATCATGACCTGAGCTGAAATTAAGAGTCAGATGCTTAGCTAACTGAGCCACCCAGGTGCCCCCTTTTAATGAGTTTAGATAAATCTACCACCTGTGTGAAGTACATATGCACATACAGCGTGTGCAGTAGGGATCACAGATACTACTTAGAATTAAGGGCTATAAGAATTGGGAAAGGCCCTTGATGTCTTCCAGGCAAATCATCTGTGGTGCAAGAATCCTTTTTATAATATTTTTGATAAATAGCCATGTAATTTCTATCTAAACACCTCTTGTAATGGCCCCCTTTTCTTTCCCTAGGCAGCTCATTCCATTTTTGGACCATTTTAATTTTCAGAAAGCTCTTTATACTAACTCAGATCTACCTTTCCTATACCTTCTATCCGCTGGTCCTAATTCTTGCTCTTGAAGGAGGAAGATACAACAAAGCCAGTCTCTCTTCTTCTTTAAATCTTGAAGATATCGGTGAGGCATCAAGTGTACCCCAAGACTTCTCCTCTCTGGGTGAAGTTTCCCTCAGTCTGACAGTCGTCCTTCACCTTCCCTGGGTTTTGTTCCCCTCACTATGCCAGGCTCTCTACTCTGCTGTGCTTTAGTTTGTGTGGATGTGAACATGTTATTCCGGGTTCCCCTGTCAGTACAAACTTGAGCAGGACTCTGGCAAACATTAAACTGAACGCTGTACTTTGGTTCCTGAAGACTGAGGTTGCGTTAATTTCTTGGTAACTATGCTTTGCTGACACATATAGAACTTGGAACTTGCAATCAAATAAATCCTCTAGCATTGTCCCCTTCATACCATTGCTAAGCCTTTCTATGATCTGGTTATGTTGCTTAGGTCTTCTGCACAATGCTGCACAAGAAACTGAAACCAACAAACATTGACCAACTGTTGATAATATGTGTAGACCAATCTAAGATGAGGCAGTGCCTGTGCCTGAAGATCTAGAAAGTACTTTCTAATAGTTTTCATTTTACTTACTTTTCTTTAGGCAAGTCATCCAGCCATTTAAAAATGAGAATTTCCAGAATTTATCTTTTCAAGCAGTTTTGCTCTTTAAATCAGTGATCTTGTGAGACTATATGCTTAGTCTAATGATGCCTTTTTTTAAAAGTTATTATGACGATAAAATATTTTTTGAGTGCCTACTATGAGCTTAGAGCTCAAATACTTTTTTAAACTTCTACCTTTGAATTTTTTTAAAGTCAGTGAATGAAACACACAGGAAAATCATTCTATATAATGTCAAATATTTTTTCTTTTTGATCCCAAGCTTCTAGTACAGTGGACTGGGTACTATATGACCTTGAGCTATTTCTAAAAATCAAATATGTCCTCAACCATGGCAATTAAGAAATGTCCTCATGCAGGCCCCAAGAACAGGTTTCCTGCTGGGATGGCCAAAAAGCTTCACCAAGGCCTTACCTGCACCCTCTCTATTTAAAAACAGTACTCCTAGAAATTCTGTCTGGAGGCTCCAGCTCCTGCCAACAAAAATGTGTTTTCTCCTCTAAGACCAATTACCAAGTAAAGTGCTCTGTGGAGAACCCAGATGAAATACTGTATTTCCCTACCCAGTTGGTAAGAGAAGTAATTAAACTAACCTGCTGTGCAGAGCAGGCCCACAGCCATGTAACAGTCACAGTGCCTGCAGTGGATGCAGACTTACATGAGAGCAGGTGTGACACAGGCCTGGGCATTTCATAATCACTGTCCTTAGCCATGGCAACTAAGGACCCCGTCTTTGGTTCAGAAAGGCAGCTCGCAGCCCTTGTGGCTATGGTTCGAGGTGACATTAAAAAGCAAACATTTTAAAAAGCACACACTAAGTATGTTTGTCACTATGGCTGGCAGTGGTTGTTCATAGAGCTTAGATAAACAAGTTTGGGCCTATCTAACTAGAGCTAGGATTTGTTTGCTCTCAAGAGCTGCAGTGACCTGAGCACAACTTTTGTTTGACGAAGAGTAGTCTTTGCTCTTATTGGCCAGGCCTTCTTCCATCATCAATTAGCCTCATCAAGTTCAGGAGGCATGTGACTTCTCTTAATACTAAAAATCACTAGGTGTCCTGTAACCTACAGTCATCATTCAAGGCAATCTGAACTTCTATAGTTTCTTTGAACTTACCAGATTTTGCTAAAATTCTGGAAAATTATAGAATCTGTTTGGAAACTATAGCAACACACATTTTGTTCCAAATGGTAAACTGAACAAATTAGATATAATTTATTGTCTTATGACACTGCATAAAATTTGGTTAAAAAAATCTGTTTAGTCCTTGCTAGATTATTAGGAAGTACACAACAAAAAAAAAAAAAAAAAAAAAGGAAGAAGAAATGGCAAGCTGCCTTGCTGAAATAAGGAACATATTTCTTTCAGTCAATAATAATAATAATAATTATGTTGTTGGTGACAGTAATGAGACCATGGATTTCTTTCTTTATTTTTTTTGAGACCATGGATTTCTTAGCTGAGAAAATTGACCATAGACCAGCAGTACTTAAGAAGTTAGTCTGAGTAATGTAATTAAAAAAAATTAGTGAAGCAAGAATTTTAATGATTTTCAAAAGAGTGATAATATCTTGTATGCACATAGCACTGTGAGATTTATAAGGGATTTTCACATTTCAGTAAAGGATTTTGTAGAGGAGGAGGTAGGCCTTGGGTGGTTTAAGTGGCAGGACCTGGATTTGCTATTCTGTGTGCTACCCATTACTGATAAAGTAAAATGCACTCAATCAGTCCAAGCCTTCCTCATTTGATAGAGTTATAAAACCCTGTGTGTTGAGTTCATTTATGTCAGGTAGACTCTTGACCCTAATGGTGACAAAAATATCTGTAATGGAGATGACATATTAAAATTATTTTTCAGATGTATTTCCATCTATTGTAAATCTTGATATTTTGGGGGCTTCTCACTTATTGAAATGAGGGGCTCAATAGACCAATGGAAGTGGCTTTTCTAAGTATCTGTAGACTATCAAGAATCTGGTCTGGAGGGCTCAGATCATTCAGTTTTTTAATGAAGTGTTCAGAAGATTGCTGTTCTGCTTTTGTAGCTTGAGTCAAGGGTCTTGCTGCCCTTGGGTAGAAGGAAGATATGATGTAAAGAGAAGTAAGCAAAGTTTCCCCTTCCAGTATGGGAAGATTAAGGGGCAAAGGAGAAAGTGAGATGTCAGGGTCCTTGTTTCTCTTCTTCTATTAGGGTCCAACGTGGGATAGGGAAGGGACTGTAGCTTTAGAAAGTGTCATGAATGAAAAAGCCAACGAAACATTTGTTCCTTTGGACTAGTGTGGTGAAGACTGAAGCCCTGTAGGAAAGTTGCAGCTGTGGACCTGGTACCACGGCCAGCATGGCATGTGAGCAAATTCAGGTGGTGTCAGGAGTCCGGGTCAGCAATTCTGGACCCCCTCTGCTTGGTACCAGGACTTTTAAGTTACTTAATTTCCTAGGGAGGGGAGATGGAGATGCTGGGGGTCCTGGTGAACCAGCAGAGGCCCTATTTTAGGGAGAGAGTTCATTTTGGGTGAGCTCGTAAAGATGAGGATGAATAACATGGATCATGGGTTCCTACAGTGAGTGTTAGCATGTGACCTCAAATGGCAAGGCATACGCATTTGTACCTCTGTGGTCACTAGTTCAGGGAGAATCTGTCTGTCCTCTCTGCGGTAGAGACTCAGTGAGAATCCAGATGACCCCATGTGGCTCTGAGGACTCCCTCTTCTCTGTCACACTGTTATGTATGATCATTGCTGTCCTCTTCAACCAGCCACCATCTGGGATTGGAGGATGGGGAGGGAGAGGAAATTCTACCCAAATCAGACAGTTAATTAAAGTGACTGCTGTAATTGTAGTTTGCTGGATTAGAAAGGCATTCCCAGGTTTGCTTTAGTGGATAGGGGCTTATGAGGATAATCATATGGGCTATGGAGAGACAGTAGAAATTCCTATATTTTATCAAAGCTAAGATACCATTGATTATTAAAAGAACCAGTATTTTATGAATTGCTGAGAAAGAAAAAAAACTGTATCAGTCAGGGTTCAACTGGAGAAACCGAACTATTAGGAGATATATATTAAGAGATTTATTGCAAGGAATTGGCTTACATGATTGTGGGGGCTAGCTGGGTGAGTCCAAAATACTTAGGGCAGGTTGTGTGGAAGAGCAGGGTTCAACTCTTGGGCATGACATGAAGCTG
The DNA here is from genome assembly GCF_037043125.1 of Eumetopias jubatus. Lineage (NCBI taxonomy): Eukaryota > Metazoa > Chordata > Mammalia > Carnivora > Otariidae > Eumetopias > Eumetopias jubatus. Next base: position 134,779,393 of record NW_028274809.1, on the reverse strand, counting down.
TTGTCCACAGGCAAAATTCTGCCTTCATCAGGGAAGCCTTACTTTGCTGTGAAGACCTTTCAGCAATTAAAGTCAAGCCTACCCAGATTATCTAGGATAATCTCCTTTACTTAAGTCAACTGATTATGTGCTTTAATCACATCTGTAAAATACCTTCATAGTGACACATAGATTAGTGTTTGAATAGCTGGGGATTGTAGCCTAGTTGACACATACAACTAGCCATCACAGCTACCAATTAAACTATGACATGTTAAGACATGTCTCAATTTTAGATATGTTAAAATGTAAAAATATATATATATATTTTTAAATTTTTTATTTTTAGGTTAATCACCATATATTACATCATTAGTTTTTGATGTAGTGTTCCATGATTCATTGTTTGTGCATAACACCCGGTGCTCCATGCAGAATGTGCCCTCTTTAATACCCATCACCAGGCTAACCCAACCCCCTACCCTCCTCCCCTCTAGAACCCTCAGTTTGTTTTTCAGAGTCCATCGTCTCTCATGGTTCGTCTCCCCCTCTGATGTACTCCCCTTCATTCTTCCCCTCCTGCTATCTTCTTCTTTTTCTTTTTTCTTAACATATGTTGCATTATTTGTTTCAGAAGTACAGATCTGTGATTCAACAGTCTTGCACAATTCACAGCGCTCACCATAGCACATACCCTACCCAATGTCTATCACCCAGCCACCCCATCCCTCCCACCCCCCACCAATCCAGCAACCCTCAGTTTGTTTCCTGAGATTAAGAATTCCTCATATCAGTGAGGTCATATGATACATGTCTTTCTCTGATTGACTTATTTCACTCAGCATAACACCCTCCAGTTCCATCCATGTCGTTGCAAATGGCAAGATCTCATTCCTTTTGATGGCTGCATAATATTCCATTGTGTATATATACCACCTCTTCTTTATCCATTCATCTGTCGATGGACATCTTGGCTCTTTCCACAGTTTGGTTATTGTGGACATTGCTGCTATAAACATTGGGGTGCACGTACCCCTACAGATCCCTACATTTGTATCTTTGTGGTAAATACCCAGTAATGCAATTGCTGGATCGTATGGTAGCTCTATTTTCAACTGTTTGAGGAACCTCCATACTGTTTTCCAGAGTGGTTGCACCAGCTTGCATTCCCACCAACAGTGTAGGAGGGTTCCCCTTTCTCAACATCCCCACCAACATCTGTCATTTCCTGACTTGTTAATTTTAGCCATTCTGACTGGTGTGAGGTGGTATCTCATTGAGGTTTTGATTTGGATTTCCCTGATGCCGAACGATGTTGCGCACTTTTTCATGTGTCTGTGGCCATTTGGATGTCTTCTTTGGAAAAATGTCTGCTCATGTCTTCTGCCCATTTCTTGATTGGATTATTCGTTCTTTGGGTGTTGAGTTTGATAAGTTCTTTATAGATTTTGGATACTAGCCCTTTATCTGATATGTCATTTGCAAATATTTTCTCCCATTCTGTTGGTTGTCTTTTGGTTTTGTGGACTATTTCTGTTGCTGTGCCAAAGCTTTTTATCTTGTTGAAATCCCAATAGTTCATTTTTGCCCTTGCTTCCCTTGCCTTTGGCGATGTTTCTAGGAAGAAGTTGCTGCAGCTGAGGTCGAAGAGGTTGCTGCCTGTGTTCTCCTTTAGGATTTTGATGGACTCCTGTCTCACGTTTAGGTCTTTCAAACATTTGGAGTCTATTTTTGTGTGTGGTGTAAGGAAATGGTCCAGTTTCATTCTTCTGCATGTGGCTGTCCAATTTCCCCAACACCATTTGTTGAAGAGACTGTCTTTTTGCCATTGGACATTCTTTCCTGCTTTGTCAAAGATTAGTTGACCATAGAGTTGAGGGTCCATTTCTGGGCTCTCTATTCTGTTCCATTGATCTATGTGTCTGTTTTTGTGCCAGTACCATACTGTCTTGATGATGACACCTTTGTAATAGAGCTGGAAGTCCAGAATTGTGATGCCGCTGGCTTTGCTTTTCTTTTTCAACATTCCTCTGGCTATTCGGGGTCTCTTCTGGCTCCATACAAATTTTAGGATTATTTGTTCCATTTCTTTGAAAAAAGTGGATGGTATTTTGATGGGGATTGCATTGAATGTGTAGATTGCTCTAGGTAGCATTGACATCTTCACAATGTTGGTTCTCCCAATCCATGAGCATGGAACGTTTTTCCATTTCTTTGTGTCTTCTTCAATTTCTTTCATGAGTATTTTATAGTTTTCTGAGTACAGATCCTTTGCCTCTTTGGTTAAATTTACTCCTAGGTATCTTATGGTTTTGGGTGCAATTGTAAATGGGATCGACTCCTTGATTTGTCTCTCTTCTGTCTTGTTGTTGGTGTATAGGAATGCCACTGATTTCTGTGCATTGATTTTATATCCTACTACATTACTGAATTCCTGTATGAGTTCTAGCAGTTTTGGGGTGGAGTCTTTTGGGTTTTCCACATACAGTATCATATCATCTGCAAAGAGTGAGAGTTTGACTTCCTATTTGCCGATTTGGATGCCTTTGATTTCTTTTTATTGTCTGATTGCTGTGGCTAGGACTTCTAATACTATGTTGAATAGCAGTGGTGATAGTGGACATCCCTGCCGCGTTCCTGACCTTAAGGGAAAAGCTCTCAGTTTTTCCCCATTGAGAATGATATTCGCTGTAGGTTTTTCATAGATGGCTTTTATGATATTGAGGTATGCACCCTCTATCCCTATACTCTGAAGAGTTTTGATCAAGAAAGGATCTTGTACTTTGTCAAATGCTTTTTCTGCATCTATTGAGAGGATCATATGATTCTTGTTCTTTCTTTTGTTAATGTATTGTATCACGTTGATTGATTTGTGGATGTTGAACCAGACTTGCAGCCCAGGGATAAATCCCACTTGGTCGTGGTGAATAATCCTTTTAATGTACTGTTGGATCCTATTGGCTAGTATTTTGGTGAGAATTTTTGCATCCATGTTCATCAAGGATATTGGTCTGTATTTCTCCTTTTTGATGGGGTCTCTGTCTGGTTTTGGGATCAAGGTAATGGTGGCCTCATAAAACGAGTTTGGAAGTTTTCCTTCCATTTCTATTTTTTGGAACAGTTTCAGGAGAATAGGTATTAATTCTTCTTTAAATGTCTGATAGAATTCCCCTGGGAAGCCATCTGGCCCTGGGCTTTTGTTTCATGGGAGATTTTTGATGACTGCTTCAATTTCCTTAGTGGTTATAGGTCTGTTCAGGTTTTCTATTTCTTCCTGGTTCAGTTTTGGTAGTTGATACATTTCTAGGAATGCATCCATTTCTTCCAGATTGTCTAATTTGCTGGCATAGAGTTGCTCATAATATGTTCTTATAATTGTTTGTATTTCTTTGGTGTTGGTTGTGATCTCTCCTCTTTCATTCATGATTTTATTTGTTTGGATCCTTTCTCTTTTCTTTTTGCTAAGTCTGGCCAGGGGTTTATCAATCTTGTTAATTCTTTCAAAGAACCAGCTCCTAGTTTCGTTGATCTGTTCTACTGTTCTTTTGGTTTCTAGTTCATTGATTTCTGCTCTGATCTTTATTATTTCTCTTCTCCTGCTGGGTTTAGGCTTTATTTGCTGTTTTTCTCTAGCTCCTTTAGGTGTAGGGTTAGGTTGTGTATTTGAGACCTTTCTTGTTTCTTGAGAAAGTCTTGTATTGCTATATACTTTCCTCTCAAGACTGCCTTTGCTATATCCCAAAGATTTTGAACAGTTGTGTTTTCATTTTCATTGGTTTCCATGAATTTTTTTAATTCTTCTTTAATTTCTTTGTTGATCCATTCATTCTTTAGTAGGATGCTCTTTAGCCTCCATGTATTTGAGTTCTTTCCGACTTTCCTCTTGTGATTGAGTTCTAGTTTCAAAGCATTGTGGTCTGAAAATATGCAGGGAATAATCCCAATCTTTTGGTAGCAGTTGAGACCTGACTTGTGACCTAGGATGTGATCAGTTCTGGAGAATGTACCATGGGCACTAGAGAAGAATGTGTATTCCGTTGCTTTGGGATGGAATGTTCTGAATATGTCTGTGAAGTCCATTTGGTCCAGTGTGTCATTTAAAGTCTTTATTTCCTTGTTGATCTTTTGTTTAGATGATCTGTCCATTTCAGTCAGGGGGGTGTTAAAGTCCCCCACTATTATTGTATTGTTGTCAATGTGTTTCTTCGCTTTTGTTATTAATTGCCTTATATAATTGGCTGCTCCCATGTTAGGGGCATAGATATTACAATTGTTAGATCTTCTTGTTGGATAGACCCTTTAAGTAGGATATAGTGTCCTTCCTCATCTCTTATTACAGTCTTTGATTTAAAATCTAATTTGTCTGATATAAGGATTGTCACCCCAGCTTTCTTTTGGTGTCCATTAGCACGGTAAATGGTTTTCTACCCCCTCCCTTTCAATGTGGAGGTGTCTTTGGGTGTAAAATGAGTCTCTTGCAGACAGCATATTGATGGGTCTTGTTTTTTAATCCAATCTGATAGCCTGTGTCTTTTGATTGGGGCATTTAGCCTATTTCCGTTCAGGGTAACTATTGTAAAGTATGAATTTAGTGCCATTGTATTGCCTGTAAGGTGACTGTTACTGTATATTGTCTGTGTTCCTTTCTGATCTTTGCTGCTTTTAGGCTCTCTCTTTGCCTAGAGGACCCCTTTCAATATTTCTTGGAGGGCTGGTTTCGTGTTTGCAAATTCCTTTAGTTTTTGTTTGTTCTGGAAGGTTTTTACCTCTCCTTCTATTTTCAATGACAGCCTAGCTGGATATAGTATTCTTGACTGCATATTTTTCTCGTTTAGTGCTCTGAAGATATCATGCCAGTCCTTTCTGGCCTGCCAGGTCTCTGTGGATAGGTCTGTTGCCAATCTAATATTTTTACCATTGTAGGTTACATATCTCTTCTCCCGAGCTGCTTTCAGGATTTTCTCTTTGTCTCTGAGACTCGTAAGTTTTACTATTAGATGTCGGGGTGTTGACCTATTATTATTGATTTTGAGAGGGGTTCTCTGTGCCTCCTGGATTTTGATGACTGTTTCCTTCCTCACATTAGGGAAGTTCTCTGCTATTATTTGCTCCAATATACCTTCTGCCCCTCTCTCTCTTTCTTCTTCTTCTGGGATCCCAATTATTCTAATGTTGTTTCGTCTTATCGTATCCCTTATCTCTTGAATTCTGCCCTCGTGATCCTGTAGTTGTTTATCTCTCTTTTTCTCAGCCTCTTTATTTTCCATCATTTGGTCTTCTAATCACTGATTCTCTCTTCTGCCTCATTTATCCTAGCAGTTAGTGCCCCCATTTTTGATTGCACCTCATTAATAGCCTTTTTGATTTAGACTTGGTTAGATTTTAGTTCTTTTATTTCTCCAGAAAGGGTTTCTCTAATAACTTCCACACTTTTTTCAAGCCCAGGTAGTATCTTTAAAGTCATGATTCTGAACTCTAGGTCTGACATCGTGCTAATGTCTGTATTGAGTAGGTCCCTGGCTGATGGTACTACCTCTTGTTCTTTTTGCTGAGGTGATTTTTTTCGTCTTGTCAATTTGTCCAGAGGAGAATAGATGAGTGAGAGAACAAAATGCTAACAGGTTAACAATGTCCCCAGCAAATATACTGTATACAAATCAGAAAAGACCTGAAACCAGGGGAAAAGAAAGGGAAAGAAAGAAAAAAGAAAGAGGAAAAAAAAGATAAAAACAAAAACAGAACAATACAAGAAAAAGCAGAATATGATCAAATATGATCAGGCTAGTGCATAGATCAGTGCCACACACTAGGTTTTGGGCGTATTTTGGTCTGTTAGAAAAAAGTGCCTCCTAAAATTTTAAAGGAAGAAAGACATATATGTATAAGATAAGGGTTGATACAATGAAGGGATGGAAGATGACTGTAAAGATGAAAATTATAAAAGATTTTATAAAAGGAATTGATAAAATAAGTTGTTTGAAAAAAGAAAGAAGAAGATTAAAAAAAAAAAAGAAAAAAGGGAGAGAATGTGATCAGGCAGGAGACTAGAACAAAGCCATACAGTAGTGATTTAGGGTATATTTTGATCTGTAGAAGAAACTGTATCTCAAAATTTTAAAGAGAGAACAACTTATATATATATGCCAAAAATAAGGGTAACTATTATGAAGGGATAAAATATGGCTCTAAAAATGAAAAATAAAAAATGTTTTTTTTTTTTTAAGAGGGATTGATAAGATGTTGGTTGAAAAAGGGAAAAAGAAAAAGAAAAAAAAACAGTTAAAAAAATTAACTTTGATGAACTAATGAATCATGGTAAACAAAAGCCATGAATTCTATGTGCAGTATTCCCCTAGCGCTGGAGTTCTCCTGTTCTCCTTGATGGGTAAACTTGGTCTTGGCTGGCTGTACGTGCTGATCTTCTGGGGGAGGGGCCTGTTGCCGTGGTTCCCAAATGTCTTTGCTGGAGGCGGAATTGCCCCGCCATTGTTGGTCCGGGCTAAGCAAGCTGCTCGGGTTTGCTCTCAGGAGCTTTTGTTCCCTGCAAGCTCTCGGTACAGCTTTGGAGGACCAGGACGAAAATGGTGGCCTCCCAATCTCCACCCGGAGGAGCTGAGAATTTGGGGCCCCGCTCCTCAGTGCGCCCCCAGAGAAAAGCAGTCACTCCCGTCTCCCCGGTCTCCAGCTGCACTCCGTGCTCACCCGGCCTGTGACCGAGCGTTTCTATCTCTGGCACCTGACCCCGTGTGGAGTCTCCAAACCCAGCAGATCCCTGGGGTACATTCCCGCACCGCTCCTTCCGGGGGAGGGAGGGGAGTCTCCCTGGCTCTGCCGCTTTTTGGGTCCCTGCTGGAGGAGCAGTGGCCCGACTGGGCCGCGGATCACAGTTTATGGCAACCCCGAGCTGAGAGCCTGTGCCTCGGCTCCGTCTCTGCAGCCGGCTTCCCCGCTCCGATACCTGGGAGCTCTGCCACACTCAGGCACCCCTGGTCCTTCTGTGACCCCGAGGGTCCTGAGACCACACTGTCCCAGGAGGATTCCACCCCCCGCTTAGCCACTGCAGCGACGTCCCTCAGCGGAGCCAACTTCTAAAAGGTCCGATTTTGTGCTCTGAGGCTCTAGCACTTGCCAGAAGTGGCTGACGGAGGCTCCCTCCCCCACCGCCTATCCTCCCGAATATCATCTCGGATTCCCTTCTCCGCACGTTCTACCTTCCAGTAAGTGGTCGTTTCTTTGTTCAGAGAGTTGTTGCTACTCTCCTCTTCGATCTCCTGTTGAGTTCGTAGGTGTTCAGAATGGTTTGATCCCTATTCAGCTGAATTCCTGAGACCAGATGAAATCTAGGTCTCCTACTCCTCCACCATCTTGCTCCGCCCCCCATATATATATATTTTAAGCACAATGAAATATGGTATGTCTAATGGGTGTAGTGTGAGTAAACTTAGACCTCTGCTAATAACTTCATTTAGTAATTCTGGAGATTAGTAGTGATTTTGTAACCTGTAATGATTTGTAATTCTAGAGGTTAGTAGTGATTTTGACTACTCATTTGCAAACAGGAAGTCTGAGATACAGAGAAAGGGAAGCCATTTCCTGAGGGTCACTTCAGACAAGGCTAGAATTAGGATCCAGTTTTCTTCTTGTTCTTGAGTCTAGATCTCTCCATTTTATTAGAATTAAGTGTAAAGCAGATTGGTAAAATTCATGAATTGTGATTCCCAAACTGGTGCCCCTAATTATTTGACGGTTCCAAAGGGTATAAAAACTATCTAGGAGCCTAATGAAAAGTATACATTTAATCTGAGGCAAAGCTTCATGGGCAAAATAAGATGTTAAGTTGTTTTGTTTTTGGTCAGAGTTCTATCTAGTCTGTTGGGTCACTTTGTTATATGCTGATCAGCAGATCTGATTACCAGTTAGATGGGTTTTGTGGATCACTTACCTGTTTGCTCTCAAATCTGTTGTCCATCTTCCCTTGCTCAGCTCTGTATCCAAGGGAAATATATTTCCCCAGTTTACTTGCTAACTCACTTCTGAGTGATTTCATTTAATGGGAGGCATCAGAAGAAGACCAGAGGGTGTGTATGGGGGGGAACCAGGAATCTCTCCCTTCTGCTCTGCCTTGGGCCATACCTCCTTCCTTGGTTGTGTTTCCTCAGGGGCTCTAAATTTCGCTGGACCGCCCTTCCCTCCATGGTCCCATCCTACTAGGCAGCCTCTGCTGTGGTTCTAGCTCCTGCTGGATGCTCCTAGCTTTGGACTTTAAACAGTAACGTATCTCATTTTTTCTTTAGCCAAAGGAATGGCAATGGCTTCCTTTTCTTGCTGTGGTTTCCTGGGTGCTCTTTCAGCTCTTCTATCATCTGTGCAATAAACTCCTCATGTCAAATCCTCTGTGTTTGGAATACCTAGAATGGTTTCTGTTTTCCTTACTGGACCCTCACTGATGCATAGAATTTTTTTAAATTAATTACATTGGAAAAAATAAATCCGTTGTTGCCTGAGATACAAATTTGGTTAGATACCGTCGATCTAAAAAAGGAAAACTGTGAAAAAGAAGAAAAGGGTCTTTGGTACTGGAAGGATTTGGACCCCCTGAGCAGTGGGGCATACAAGGTAGAGCTGAAGGGAGCCTTAGGAGACACCATTTTCATATGAGGAAAACGAGTCCCAGAGAAATAGGATGACTGGTCTATGGTCACTCAGCGAGTTAGTAAATGAATGACCAGGACCAAAACTCAGTTGCTTCCAGGCACATTTTACATAGCATAATTAGAAAGGCATTTGCAATCAGAGAGATCCAGTTAGAAACCCCGCTCCACCGCCCATTTGGTGTGTGATTTTGGGCAAGTTGCTTATTATCTCTGAATCTCAGTTTTCTCATCTCTAAACTTCACAGGGTTTGTGAAACTGAAAGCAGTCACTGTAAAAGAACTTGGCCAAGAGCAGGGCCAGAGTAGTCACTAAATGTGTGACCTTTCCTTCCCCCCGATGCATGATTTTTCTAGAACACTCTCCAGGAACAATCAAAAATTTTAAGGTGGGTTTTTGTTTTGTTTTTAAACTTTCTTAAAATTTCTCTTTTGCTTTTAGTGACTTGCAACAAAAGAAAATAAAGGATTTGACAAAATACTTCAATAATATGACTGAGTGCTTTTTTAAAAAGTACCCATAATTGTGCTCTGAACATCCTTCTCCATACTATGTGAAGAGTGCCCTGGAGAGTACACTGTTTTTATGCCATCTTTAGTTTCCATTTTGCCTCTTAAGACATTGGAATGAGAATTATTATCTGTCTGAAGTTACGTATGCTTGGACCTGCTCTATGACACTTGGCAATCAGCAGTGATTTAGGCCTATTTTCCTCCATTTCCTGATTGGTTATAGACCACAAATAGATTCTGTTACCCAAAACTGATTCTTTCAGAAGCCTGCTCCTATGGGCCCATGCCTTGAGAGCTCCAACCCTTTGGCTCAGTTGAAAAGCTGAGCTGTGTAAGATGTCAGCCTCGTGGTAACAAGTGCTCCAGTCCAAGTCCAGTTACATACTGCTGCAGGGATGGAAAGGAGTTATTTATACTCCTCAATTCTGTTCTTTTCTTTGAAACCCTGTTAGATTGGAGAACACCTCAAAGAGCAAGGTTGCTTTCGCTTTCAGGAGGCGGAGGCCTGGAGCACAGTGAGCCCACCTTCTCTTCTCCCTCTCCTGCTCCCCTCACCAATCCCATGTTTTGGAGGCTGTGTTGCACTAATCTTTTATTTTCTTTGAATAGTGTTGTCCCTCATATATTACACCTTGAGATTCTTGGCTACATAGGGAGAGCTTCCTTACTTTGAAGTGAGTTTGGATTTAAAAAATGGTCTTTCTTGCAGTTTCCTTTCAGGCACTTCCTTTATGTGTAGCCATGATGCAAAGTAGGCAGAGAGCTGCTTAAAGGATGGGGCAGAGCTATGGAAACAGATTTTCCATGGGTAATGCTATAGGTTTGCTTTTATTGAATAAATGGTTGGAATAGCCTGGGGAGGGTAGGTTCTGGAGTCCATACTTGCCTAGCAAAGGCCACCAGAAAAGCTGGTAGATATGGTTGTGTTTGGAGAACTAATCAGAGGGATTTAAATTTTGTGCAGACTGCATTTCAACTCTCCATGTTAGAAGCTCTTTATTTTTTTGCTAGTGGAGTGCTAGAAACAGGGACCTCAGGAATGCAGTTCTATGTATGACCTGGGGTGATGGGCCACCTCTATTTATGGCAAATGGCTTTGACTTCTGTGGGATTGGGTCATATTGTTACAGCTGCAAGACTAAAAAGGATTTGAATGATTATATTTTGACTAGAATTCTTCCTACACTTTTAAGGAACAGGGAAACTTTAGTCTTTTTTTCTCTCTCCCAGTCTCTCCTTACTTTCCCTCATTCCATCTCTCTCCCACTTCTCCCAAAGCCCTTTTTTGGTTACTGTGTTACACTAATCTTTTATTAGTTGTCATGGAATATTGTGTGCCACTCATCTATTGCACCTTGGTATTCTTGGCCACATATAGAGAACTTCACTTTGAAGTGAGTTTGAGTTTAAAATGTTACTGTTTTCTTGTGGTTTCCTTTCAGGCAATTGCTTTGTATGTGATAATGATGCAAAGCAAACAGAGAGTAGAGTTCAGGCTTTAGGATGGGCCAGAACTATGGAAACAGATTCTTCTTCAGTTAATACTACAGATGTGCCTGACTTCAATGTTATCTCAGTGACGTGGTTGATTGTTGTCAACAAAGAGAAGAATAAGCAAGAGAGAAGGAAGGAGTAGTATATAATAAGAACAAAAAGAGAAACACTCAGTGTCTTTAATAATTGGATGCCAAGAACATGTCTAAGCATCTCAATTTTCCATCATAGTTATTATTTTTGTTTTAAAAAACGAGTTAATTTGCAGTTTAGTGCACTTTCTACTGAGTAGTGGAAACGGGAACTAATTGCCAGATACTGTACTGGGCACTCTATTTCCATTGTCTTTTTTAAGCCTTGCACCAACACATTGAGATAAGCATTTATGATGGTCTAGGGATGTAGGTCAAGTGTTTAGCACACACATGCACACATACAACACACTCATACTAACAGGTACACACAGTGTCCACACCCCTGTTGGAATTTTTCAATCTAAATAACTGGGATAGGAGTGAAATAGCCCCAATCCTCAGCCTATAAATCTACTGAGGATTTTGGTTCTGGCAGGGCAAAGTAAACCCAATATAACCCATCTCTTCCACTGACTGCAGCTGTAAACACTGGATAAAATACAAACAAAACAAAACAAAAAAACAGTATTTGAGGATTCTGAAAACGTGGATGAGTGACCAGAGTGGTGAGATTCTCATGTTTCCCCCTCCTTTCTTAGGGCCATTCCCCAAGGGTGGTACTGATTATGGAATAGTGAGGGAGTGATGGCAGTACAGGCAGATAGAATCTTAATGGAAACCCATTCCTTCTGGCTACAAGAACCAGGAAAAGGAGCCCTTAGGGACTGAGAGTGAGGGGGAGAATACCAGCATGGAGAGAACTGGAAAATGGATCCCTCATTCTGTGTATGCATCTGCACAAATCTCAGGCTCATTCTTGAAGTACAAATGGGAGTGACAGACTTTACTAGCATAGCACGGGCTTTGACAATGAAACTGAAGTTTGAACCAGTACCCACAGATGGTAAGATAGAACTTGCAATCTGAGCCTAAACAGTTGATTGCCGCTAAAATAAGAACATCAACATTCTCTAGAGGATTATAATAGGACTCAGCATCTAAAAAAATAGAACATTCACAATGCCCAGACACATTTCAACCATTATGTGACATATTAAAAGGCCAGGGAAATGTATTCACATCTTTACCCCAACAGAAAAGATAATCAACATATGTTTTAAACTCAGTGTGACCTGGATATTGGGATTATGAGACACAGACTTTAAAACAGCTATTATAACTATCTATGCACCATGAGGTAAGGAAACACACTTGAAATGTATGGAAAGATAGAAGCTTTTCACAGAGAACTAGAAAGAGAATCAAATGGCTATTTCAGGACTGAAAAAATATAGAAAATTTACTAAAACAACCCCCAATATCTGAAAACTGGATGGGCTCCATAGCAACATGGAAATGCTAGAGAAAAGAGTCTGTGAACTTGAGGATAGATCAATAAAAGTTATCTAGTCTAAAGAACAGAGGGAAAAGATTGAAAAAAATAAACATAACCTCAGGGACCTGTAGGACAATATCAATATGTTGTTTCTTAATCCCAGAAGGCAAGGATAAAGAGACTGAGGTAGAAAAAATATTTGAAGAAATAATGGCCAAAATATTCCCCAAAGGAAAAGGACTGAAGAAGTCCCATGAACCCCAAACAGGATAAAAATTAAAAAAAATATATGCCTAGAACTCATCAGAATCAAACTTCTAAAAACCAGTGATAAATTTAAAAATCTTGACAGAAACTAGAGAAAAATAGTACATTATGTACAGGGGAACACCAATTCAAATAACTTTAGGTTTCTCATCTGAAGCCATGGAAGGCTAGAAGATAGTGAGATAGCATAAAATGCTGAAAGAAAATAATTGTTAACCCGGAAATTCAAGCTCCAGGGAAAATATCTTTCAGAAATGAAAGCAAAATAAAGACATTTTCTGATAAAGAAATTTTAAAATAATTTATCCCCAAGATAAGAAATGCTAAAGTGCCAAGTGTCCATCGATTGATGAATGGATAGAAGTGATGTGGCACATATACACAATGGAATATTATTCAGCCATAAAAAAGAATGAGATATTGCCATTTACAAAAACATGGGTGGAGCTAGAGAATATAATGCTAAGTGAAATAAGTCAGTCAGAGTCAAATACCATATGATTTTACTCATATATGGAATTTAAGAAACGAAACAAACAAGCAAAGGGGAAAGAGAGAGAGAGAGATAACAAGAAACAGACTCTTTTAACTATGGAGAACAAACTAATGGTTACCAGAGGGGAGGTGGGTTGGGGGGATGGGTAAACTAGGTGATGGGGATTAAGGAGGGCACTTGTCATGATGAGCACTGGGTGATGTATGGAAATGTTGAATCACTATATTACACACCTGAAACTAATATAACACAGTATGTTATCTATACTGGAATTTAAAATAAAATAAAATTAAAATTAAAATAAATAAAGATAAAAAAAGTTGTCACCATACACAAAATCTGTAGCTATGTAATGTGATGGATGTGTTAACTAACCTTGTGGTAATCATTCACTATATATCTCAAATAATTATATTGTATACCTTAAACTTACACAATCTTAAAATATTAACTATATTTTAATAAAACTGGAAAAAAGAAAAATTTTAAGATTTTTAAAAATTTAGATAAATACATATGTACATACATTCCCTATTCACAGTAATACCATGCCAAAAATTGTCTAGGAATAAATCTTACAAAAGATGTCCAAGACCTCTACAATTTCTTTTGGAGAAGATTTTTTTATACCAAAATCCATTTATTTAACAGTTGCATTATTCAAGAAATTTGTTCATTTCCTTTAAATTGTCAAATTTGTTGGCATAAAGTTGTTTGTAATATTCTCTAATTATCCTGTTATTGTCTATAGAATCTGTGGTTAGAACTCTTTTATTTCTGATATTGGTGACTTGTTTTGTCTCTCTTTTTCCCTTGACCACTCACTCCAGCTAGAGATGTGTCAGTTTTGTTCATCTTTTCAAGAAAACAACTTTTGGATTTGTTGCTTTTCTCTATTTCCTGTTCTTTCTTTCTTTCTTTTTTCTTCTTTCTTTTCCTTCCTTCCTTCCTTCCTTCCTTCCTTCCTTCCTTCCTTCCTTCCTTCCTTCCTTCCTTCCTTCCTTCCTTCCTTCCTTCCCTTCTTTCTTTCTGTTCTTATCTTTGTTATTCACTTCCTTCTGCTTTGGTTTGCTTTGCTCTCTCTCTCTTTCTTTTTAGTTTCCTAAGGTGAAACCTTAGTCATTGATTTTAAATCTTTATTCTTTTTTAACATAAGCATTTAAAGCCATGCTTTTCACTCTAAGTAGTGTGTTAGTTCCATGTCACAAAATTTGTGTATTTGCATCATCATTCAGTTAAAATATTTTCTAATTTCTCTCATCATGTTGTCTTTGACCTATGAAATATTTAGAAGTGTTCTCTTCAAGATACTTGATATAATTTGTTCTTGATTTCTAACTGAATGCTCTTGTGGTCAGGGAATATACATTGTATGATTTTGCTCCCTTTAAGCTGCTGAGACCTGTTTCATGGCCCATCACCTGGTTTTTGGCCATTGTTGCTTCTTCTTAGTGAATGCTACTGCACTTGAAAGGAATGTATATTCTGCAGCTGTTTGATGTAATGTTTCATAAATGTCAGTTAAATCAAGAAGGTTGATACTGTTGTTAAAATTTTATCTTTACTGATTTTTTTTTTGTGAAGTTCTCTCAAATGCTGAGAGACAATATTAAAATCCTTATCACAATCATGGAATTTCTATTTCTCCCTATAATTTGGTCAATCTTTACCACATATATTTTTGAGACTCTCTTATTAAGTGCACATACACATAAAATTTAAAAATCTTTCTGATGAAATGATCCTTTCATCATTGTGATATGCCATTCCCCCTTTATCTCCAGGAACACTCTTTGCCTTGAAGTCTATTTCATCTGACATTAAAATTGCCCCTCCAATCTTCTTAATGTTTATGCTTATATGATGGATCTTTTTCTATTTGCTTTCAACCTTTTTTTTTTTTAAGATTTATTTATTTATTTTAGAGAGAGAAAGTATGAGCAGGAGGGGCAGAGGGAGAAGGAGAGGGAGAGAATCCTAAGCATACTCTACGCTGAGCATGGAGCCCAACATGGAGCTTGATCTCACCACTCTGAGATCATGACCTGAGCTGAAATCAAGAGTTGGATGCTCCACTGACTGAGCCACCCAGGGTGCCCCAAGTTCTAACAATTTTTTGGTGGAGTCTTCCAAGTTTCTGTATATAGTATCATGTTATCTGCAAATTGAGACAGTTTTATTTTCTCTTCTCTGATTTGGATGCATTTTATTTATTTTTTCTTACCTAATTGGTCTGGTAAGGACTTCTAGTACTATGTTGCATGAAAGTGGCAAGAGTGAGTATCCTGTCTTTTTTTCTGATTTAGAGGGAAAGCTTTCAATCTTTTAATTGGGTATGATGTTAGTGGTGGGCTTGTCATATACAGCCTTTATTATGTTGAGGTACCTTCCCTCTATACACAATTTGTTGAGAGTTTTTATCATGAATGAATATTGATTTTGTCAAATGCTTTTTCTGCATTTATTGAAATGATCATATGATTTTTATCCTTCATTTTGTTAACATATTACATTGATTGATTTGAAGATGGTGAACCATCCTCGCATCCCTGGAATAAATTCCACTTGTTCATGGTATATGATCCTTTTAATTAATTAATTAATTTTTAAAAGATTTTATTTATTTGAGCAAGAGCAAGAGAGAGAGAGAGAGAGAGAGAGAAAGCATGAGCAGGGGGAGAGGTGGAGGGAGAGGGAGAAGCAGACTCCTTGCTGAGCATGGAGCTGGATGTGGGACTCTATCCCAGGACCCTGGGATCATGACCTGAGCCAAAGGCAGACACTTAACCTACTGAGCCACACAGGTATCCCTGTATGATCCTTTTAATGTATTTTTGAATTTGGTTTGCTGATATTTTGTTGAAGATCTTTGCATCTATGTTCATCAGGCATTTTGGCGTGATTTTTTCTTTTCTTGCCTGGTTTTGGTATCAAGGTAATGCTGGCCTCATAAAATGAGTTTTGAAGCATTCTCTTTTTTATTTTTTGGAAGAATTTGAGACAGATTGGCATTAATTCTTTAAATATTTGGTAGAATTTACCAGTGAAGCCATTTGGTCCTGGGCTTTTGTTTGTTGGGAAGTTTTTTTATTACTGGATTGTAAGTAAGATTGGTCTCTTATAATTGGTCTGTTTAGATTTTCTGATTCTTCATAATTCAGTCTTGGTTGGTTATACATTTCTAGGATTTTACTTCTTTTTATATTCTCCAATTTGTTGGTGTATAGTTGTTTATAATAGTCTCTTATGATCCCTTGTATTTCTATGGTATCAGTTGTAACTTACCCTGTTTCACTTCTGATTTTGTTTGAGTCTTGTCTCTTTTTCTTGGTGAGTCTGGCTAAATGTTTGTTAATTTTGTTTTTTCTTTTCAAAAAAACAACTCTTGGTTGTGTTAGTCTTTTTTATTGTTTTCCTATGCTCTATTTCATTTATTTTTGTTCTAATCTTTATTATTTCCTTTCTTCTGCTAACTTTGGGCTTAGTTTGTTCTTTTTTTAGCTCATTGGGCTATAAAGTTAGGCTGTTTCTTTCTTTCTTTTTTTTTTAAAGATTTTATTTATTTGACAGAGAGACACACAGCGAGAGAGGGAACACAAGCAGGGGGAGTGGGCAGAGAGCCCGATGCGGGGCTCGATCCCAGGACTCTGGGATCATGACCTGAACCGAAGGCAGACGCTTAATTACTGAGCCACCCAGGTGCCCCAGTTAGGCTGTTTCTTTGAGATTTTTTTCTTGATGTGTTTATCACTATAAACTTCCCTTTTGTTTGTCTGTTAATTTATTTTTTAGAGAGAGAAAGCACATGTGTGTGTGATATGGGGGAGGGGCAGAGGGAGAGGGAGAGAGAATCTTAAGCAGGCTCAATGACAAGCGGGAAGCCTGACAGGGGGCTCAGTCCCAGGACCCTGACATCGTGACCTGAGCCGAAGTCAAGAGTCAAACACTTAACTGACTGAGCCACCCAGGCACCCCTAAACTTGCCTTTT
The DNA here is from genome assembly GCF_037043125.1 of Eumetopias jubatus. Lineage (NCBI taxonomy): Eukaryota > Metazoa > Chordata > Mammalia > Carnivora > Otariidae > Eumetopias > Eumetopias jubatus. The sequence continues at coordinate 134,762,534 of NW_028274809.1, read as the reverse complement.
AGAACTGCGTTTGCTACACTCCTAGTTTGGGTATGTTGTGTTTTCATTTTCATTTGTCTCAGGATGGTTTCTTGATTTCCTTTTTGTATTGTTCTTTGATCCACTGACTGCTCAAGGGTATGCTGTTTAATTTCCATGTATTTGTGAATTTTCCAGCTTTTTTCCTGTAATTGGTTTCTAGTTTAATTTTATTTTGATCTGAAAAGATACTTGATATAATTTCTATTTTCTTGAATTTGTTGAGACTTCTTTTGTGTCCTAACATATCTATTCTGGAAAATGTTCCATGTGTACTTCAGAAGAATGTGTATTCTGCTGCTTTAGGATGGAATGTTCTGTAAATGTCTGTTAAGTCTGTCTGGTCTAACACATCACTTAAGTCCAATGTTTCCTTATTGATTTTCTGTCTGGATATCTACCCATTGATGAAAGTGGGATATTGGAGTCCTCTACCATTACTCTTTTGTTGTCTATTTCTCCATGTAGGTCTTTTAACATTTGCTTTATGTATTTAGGCGCTCCTATGTTGGGTGTATAAATATTTGCAAATGCTATATCCTCTTGTTGGATTAATCCCCTTGTCTTTATATAATGACCTTCTTTGTCTCTTATTACAGTCTTTGTCTTAAAGTGTATTTTGTCTAAGGATAGCTACCTCAGCTTTCTCTTGGCTTCTTTTTCAGAGATACTGGTGACCTGGAGTAGGGCAGATGGAAAACACAAAGATGGCACCCAATGGCCTCCCCAGTCTCTGAAGAGGATTGCAGTTTGCCCCTAGATGTGTTTTAAATTAGAAGCCTGGCCTTCAGGCTGCAGCTTTTAAGATAAGCAAATAGGCCTCTTTTACAAAAAGACATCAAATTTTAGTCTGTTGCCTCTATACTGGAAGCTATGGGGACAGCCATAGTGAGTCCACTTGAGCCCTTAAAGAACTGTCTCTGAGTTTGCAATAGCCTTTTTGGGTCTTGTGGATGCAAGACTTCTTGGCTTTCCAAAGCTAGTTGTTTTGGAGGCCCATCTTTCAGGTGGAAGTCTTAAATGTTGGGGCTCTAGATGTGGGGTATAAACCTTTCAGGTCCATACTTCTCAGGGAGAAGTTGGGAGTTTTGTGTTTCCTCTCAGTTGTGTGTCACCAAGCCAGGATTGGGATTTATGGTTAGATTGAGTTTTAGCCTCTCCCACTCACTTTGATGTGGTTTTTATTTGTTCGCCCAGTGTGTAGGAGTCACTCAGCTAGTTTCAGGATTTCTTTCAGAGCTAATTGTTAGAACTATATATTCATTGTGTTCATGGGAGGAGGTGAGTTCAGGAGTCTCCCTACATTACCATCTTGACCAGAATCAGCAGTTTCTTAAAGATTTAAAGTACACCTACCCTGTGATCCAGCCATTCTACTTCTAGGTATTTACCCAAGAGAAATAAAAGAGCATAAGTCCATACAAAGACATGTATACAAATGATCATAGCAGCTTTATATGTAATAGCCTCAAATTAGAAACAACCCAATGAACATAACAGGAGAATAGATAAACAAATTGTTGTAAAACCATACAATGGAATACTACCCATCAATAGCAAGGAATAAATTGTGGATACAGGGAACAACATGGATGAATCTCAAATCCTGGTGAGTGAGGGGTGTCTGGGTGGCTTAGTTGGTTAAACATATGCCTTCAGCTCAGGTCATGATCTCGGGGTCTAGGTCCTCAATGGGGAGCCTGCTTCTCCCTCTTCCTCTGCCACTCTGTGCCCCATCCCCATTGTGCTCTCTTTCTCAAATAAATAAATAAAATCTTAAAAAAAATCATGGTGAGTAAAACAATCCAGGCACAAAAAATATACACTATATGAATCCATTTATATAGAATTCCAGAAAATGCAAACTAATCTATAGTGACAGGAAGTTGATCGATAGTTGCCTGGAAATAAGGGTAGAGGGAGGGATTAAAAAGGACATGGCAAAACTTTTGTGGTGATGAAATATTTGTTATCTTTTTGGTGAATGTTTCACAAGTATGTACATTTGTCAAAAGTAATCGAATTACACACTTAAAATATTTGCAATTTATTGTATTTCAATTATACCACAATAAAAATTTTAAAAACTATTGGAGAGACAGTGTAGTAAAAGATAAACAAATATGTTGCTTCCCTAGACTCTTTTTTCTTTGAACACTTGAATTTTAATGCATTGTATATTTTGCATGTTAAGTTTAAGCTCTCTATAACACATCCAAGTGCCGAACTTAAGAGAAAGAAGTCTAAGTCAAAGATGCCATATTGGGTTTTGGGTAGGAAATAGTCCTTAAAAATCTCAGAAGTGGATGAATTTACCAACATAGAGTACAAAAATAGAGAAAGTCTGGGACTGAGCTCTGAGGAACACTGACAATTTGAAGGTAGGAAAAGGAGGTGGAGCCGGTGAAGGAGGCCAAGAAGGAGCAGCTAACGGGGCTGAAGGAAATCCAGGGAGCTGAGATCAGAGAAGCCAAGAGAGAAAAGTGCTTCAGGAGGGATCACTTAGGCCCAATTCTACTGAATGCCCAGTAAACTGAGGATATAATAGTGTTCAAGAACTATGGGATTTTGAATTTGGAATCAGAAAAAATAACACAAGTAGAGCTATGCAAAAACTTGACAACATGTAACAAATTTTGCCTGATTTATTTTTGAGTTAATGAGCTCCACACTCAAATTAAAAATATATAAAAAGGCTAATTTATTATAGGTCATTTTGATGTATCACTGGGTCTAAGTCTGATAGTTAATTTTCAATTGAAATTTGAATTGAAATTTTAATTGTAAATCGTTATTCATTTTGTTACCAAAGTTTTTGATGTTCACCGCTAAATGATTTATGAGATTTGTAGTTGACCCATATGATGAAGGTGTGAACCATCCTTACACCACTAAAATAGAAAAGCCATGGGAAAAAACCATTGCAACAATTGAGTTACATGAATTGGTCACACATGGTTTACAGGGTTGGGTTTTCACCTGAAGTACCAGCCATCAGCCCTTCCTGGGAAATGTTAAATTAAAATAATGGTATAATTCCATTTTTATTTGTAGAGAGAAGGATTTAAATAGTAATGCAGTGTAAACAACCTTGACAGTAATCTTGATTTATAAGTTCTTGAGGGCTTCAACTAGGACTTTAGGGCATGCAGGGCATAAAGAGAACTTGGCAAGAACTTGAGCTGAGGAAGGCAAAATACTAGCCAGCAGGGTGTATTTTCTCCTCTTCTCTCACAGGAGGAGGATATCTATGCGAGGAAAAAAGTTGCCAAAGAAAGTTGCTAAAGCTAAAATTATAGAAGAGTTTGAGGCAATGACAGTTAATCATTTAGAGAGATGGACTCTAACTGGATGAATATACAATGCTATCCTTTCTAAGAAGTAGGATGTATCTGCTGAGAAACAGCTGGGAATGAACTAAGCTTTGGCCTATAATCTTTTTGCTGACATCTTGCCATATTTCAGTGATGCATAAGAAATGCTATACTGGAATCATATGGTTGCATGGCTATAGTATCCATCCAAAGTATAAGAATGCCTGGTTCCCCCTCTCCCCCCTTCCCCTAAGAATTTAACACCTCCTGAGCATGCAGGCCCGTTTTGACCATAACAGGGAAAATTGGCAGCATAATCATCCCTAGAGTCCAGCACTGTCCATGATGGAGATCCATCAGTAACACATGCTGGAGGAAGTTAGGGTGAAGGAGATGACCCTGCCAGCAAGTGCTTAAGGGTTCTGGCTGATCTGCATAGAAACTACTCTCCTTTTACCTTCTCAAGGCCAGAGACTGCCCTGGCTTATCTCAAGTGTAGACCCTCCTTGTCCTTTGTGGTTTCCCTTTCTCTGCAGTTGCCTTCAATCAAGTTTATTTTAATTGGTATCACAGTCACACTGAATGAGGGAAATGCAGGGTGGTGATAAGGCTGAAGGGTGGGGAAGTAGAGGCAGAAAAGAAGCTGAGGAGAAGGAAGGGGGTGATTTTTTTTCTATCCTGCCCTGGATCCAGATCTCTCCTGGATGATCTTGGGCACTCTTGAAGTCTATCCACTTTGGGCCACAATGGAAGGACTTCAGTCAGACCCTGGAGACACAAAGGTAACAAACAGCCACTCTTTATACTACCACTTTCTGCTTTTTAGTTGGGAACCTATAGGGCATAACTTCAAGTGCGGAAGAGATGTGACAGAGAAGAGCACTGGCTTATGACTTAGGAGATGTATGCTCACTGTTTACTAGTGGAAAAATTTGGAACCAGTTACTTAAGTCTCTTTGTATAGGCTTATCATGTAAAATGGGAAGAGTAACTATGTTCACTGTGTCTTTAAAGGATCATCCTAAGGATCTGAAGGTAATGTACATTAACTTCCCCATAGGACTATAAAGGTTTATTAAAAGTAAAGTATAAAGGCTCTTAAAAATTTGCATTTAATTCAGATATTTTAAATTAGAAATTTGAAATCCATTTGGGGAGTTTCATTTTGAAATCCTTGGTGATTTTTGTGTGGTATGAAGAAAAGTTTAAGTATGCACTCTGTAGAGAGAACTCAGTGAAACAGAGACATCCAGATAGTGGAAGGTTAAGGGATGATACCAGATAGATAATTAGAGAAAGATTGTTTTGACTGCAGGAACTAGAATGTGCGTAGTGAACGAAAACCAGAGACTGAACTTTGGAAAGAGGTCCATGCAGGTTTGTGATCTTTATCTAGAGCAGAACTTCCTGAGAGTGTGCTGTGAATGGATTCAAGGTATGAAATATTCATCTGGAATAGTCTCCTTGGTGGAAGGCACAGCTCCAGATGGCTACCTCAAATCTTTGCCTTCAGTTATTGATAGATCTGTTGACACGCTATTGATAGACCCTTTTGGTGGCATCCATGTTAACTTCAGAACTACACCAACAACTTGTGTGCATTCTGCAAATTAGAATTTCATCATTATTTTGAAATTCTCATTATGAAAAATTTTGTAGGTTTTGAAACATATTTATATTATTAACAGACATTCCAATTTGAAATAGGAGGAAGAGGTTAGATTTGCTAAATGTAGCTTTAGTGGCTGTGAATTTTTGAATGATTATATAAAATGTTTAAAATTTTTAAATTGCCTGCAAGTTTCTCATTGATGGTGACCAAGAATTATAAAGAGATCATGATTTAAAAAAGGCTGTGTCAGCAAGTACATGTAGCTAATTTTTACATAAAACCTTATAAGAAAAAGTTATGTTCAAAGGAGTAAGCTCAGATTTCTCATTAAAAATCTGAAAAGATCTTATTTGGAAGTTTAAAATATTTCAATATTTAATATCTTCCCTACTACTTTTATTTTTAAATCATAAATATATAATATAAGGAGACTGTAATGATTTCCCCCAGCCCTCCTCCAGTTTACCCCATTGTGCTGTATAGGCATTACCTTTTTCTCCGAGTGCCAGGATGTGAAAATGTTGGGAAGCAGTGATCTAAAGAAGAGCACATTGCATAGTCGTTGGCTACCTGTCTTGTTACTGAGTTTCCAGTGAGCTGGGTAGTACCTTGCCTTCATCAATTTAACCCATTGCCAAGAGTTCTTTGCGTCTCTTCTCTGTATTATAAACCAGTTTTGCTTGAAAGCTCTTAAGTACTTATAAATCAAAGCAGGTGTAGGGCATATGGATGCAGAGATTGTGGATAGCAAATGTGCATTTCTTAATTCACTCCAACCTCAATTTTATGCCTGGGAAAACAGCCCAAGCCACATAGCCCTTAATGGTGAAAGACGGTTGTTGATCAAACCAAAATGTTTCTCCCGCTAGCTGGTGTTTCTAAGGAATCTCTGGATTCCTTAGAAAATAGGGGTGGTTGCCTTGTGACTGGAACTCAGGGCCCTGAAAGAGATGGCAGCTGACTGGTGGGCATACACTTCCTTTCCAGAATTACTGGAGTGTGGTGTTCCTGCAGTGCGAAAACCCTTCTCCTGTCTTGAGGCTGGAGAAGTTGTAGGGTGGAAATTCTTGCCAGAAGTATATTACTTCATATTTGACTTTAAGTTCTTAGGTCTAGCTTTTTGGGTTCTAAAATTGGTAATGGTCCATTTAGTACCTTACTATTTTCTTAGAGACAGTAAACACTTGGGAGCTCTGAAAGACACAGTTGTATGATGACATTAGCTATGGCAGTATGGTATAGCAAAAAAGAACACAGCCTTTGGAATCAGATGCCCTATGTTCAGAACCTAATTCTGTCACTTAGCAGCTGGACTTAACTTCGCTGAGCCTCAATTTCCCCAGTGTATAATGGAAAAAGCACTCCGTAACTCATGGAATTGTGACAAAGAATTCAAATGGGAAAACATATGGCAGGTACCCGGTTTAATGCTTAGCAGATAGTATCGAGTAAATGATGGGCATTATTACTGTCATTACTATTATCCCACAGTTACATTAAAAAGGACATATATTCAAACAAAGATTGCTAGAAGCTTGAGAGAGGGATAGCTCATTTAACTTTTGTGCTCATTTCAGGCCTAAATATTAGTGACATTATCTCAGAACCCAGTCATAATTGCTTCTCTCTTCCTCTTCTCACCCTGGGGCAGGGGTGGGGGTGACTCACTAACCTTCTGTGAGTGAGAAACAAACAGAAGATCTTTAAAAAGTGAAAATACAAACAGTGATTCTTTCTGCTAGTGGAATCTCAGGTGCTTTTTCCTTTTTTCTTTTCATTTCTTAAAAACATTATTCTGAAGTCTAAAAAAATTAAGCTACTTCCATTTTGGAAACATAATCCAGAACACTTGAAGTAAATGAGTATTACAACATTAAGATTTCTTTCATTTAATTGGGAATGTGCTCTGGCAGCTGGATACATCCCACCCTGCTCCTCTCCCCCCACCAGGAGTTGTGTGGGGCGCAGGTCTCCATCATCCCTCTGCCCTCGCTCCTCCCAGGCCGGCGGGGGGAGGGGGGCGGTTGGTGCAACCCTGAGGATGATGGTGCTGGAAGGTTTTCCTTCTTCCCTCAGGCAGGAGGGAACATGATCTGCTTGGCAGGCAATAAGTAAAAAGTAGCAGCAAAGTAATGTGGTTAATGTTAAAGCACAAAACAAAACTAGAAGCCTAGTGCAGGTTTGAGAATCTGGGAAACCAACTAGAAAAGAGGAAAGGAAGGGGGGAAAGCAGGATGAATAAAAATACACGTACAACAAGAAGGAAATGGAACATAAATAAAGGAAATTACTTAACCCAAACTGAGCCCCTTGAGGGAGTTTTGTTAGAGTAGATGGGGGGGGTGGATACAATTCATAGAGGACTGTATAATTTGTGGGGGATTCCTCTAAAATCAATTAAAAAAGGACTGCCTAGAAGAATTCAGATAGGACTCATTTGGGTTTACTACCTTCCCTGGCAGTCTACACTTTCCGAACGTGTGGATTTATGGGTTTTAGATCATTTGTTTCTAGTCTCCCTGAGGTACGTAGCCCAGCGCAGTTGGTGCATTTATGACTGTTGTGCAGAGGAATGCAGCTGATGAATTACTTCCTTTCATTTGTCTTTTGACCAGAAAATATATGGTTTTCTAGCAACTTGACTTTTAATCTGTAACATTTTTCTTTTCAGGTTTGTCACAGGTGTGGTACAGCTGGTTCTAATCCAGGGATGAACAATAGTCTGCAAGGGTGACCCAGAGGGTAGGGCTGTTGAGCATTTGACATGTGGCTAGTCCGAATTGAGATGTGCTAAAAGAGCACACTGGATTTCGGAGACTTAGTATGAAAAAAGGAATGCAAACTATTTCATTACTACATTTTTGCATTGATTTACATGCTAAAATTATACCTTGGGTATATTGGGATAAATAAAATATGTTATTAAAATTAATTTCACCTGCTTCATCTTCTTTTTAAATGTGGCTACAAGAAAACTTAAAGTTACATATGTGGCTCACATTTGTGGCTTATGTTTTATTTCTATTGGACAGTGATGAATTTAGAGCAAGAACTTAGGAAGTTCAAGTCTTGGCCCTGCCATTTCCTGCCTCATGGTCTTGGATAAACTATTAAAACTTTTGAACTTTAATTTTCAACTCCAGGTTAAGTGGAGATAATAATATCTATTTCACAGGGTTGTTAGGATTGTTATCTGAAAGAATTCCTGCCATACCTGGCACATAATAGGTACTTGGCAAATACTAGGTTTCTTCCTTGTGCATTTTAGTAACTGCTAGAAAATGGAGCCACTTGGTTTGTAAAGAATTGTTCAGGATCAGGATAAAGTAGCCTGTACTTTTCATCCAAAAGGTTAAAGTGGTTGGCACATATGCAGTTGTACAAGGCCTGAAAAGGGAAGACACCATTTTTGGCCTTTTTGGCTAGATGGAGAATGAGTCTGTGGCTGAGCTTTGTGCTTGTTGGCAATTTGCCCCGTCATTCAAGCTGGCTGCTATGAGTGTTAGATACACTTGCAGGCACGGGTTGATGTTCTGTTAAAGCTGCTGAAATGTCTAAGATTCTATTTTAAAGCCTCCCAAGTAAGTCTCTGATATTGCTAAAAGGACACACCTCAGGCTTCAAGTGCTAACAAGCAGAGGATTCCTGCATACATTGTAAAGCACACACTTAAGAAACAGGGCCAGTCTCTTTACAACCCTTCCTCTTCCTCATCCTTCATTTTCAGCCTTTGAGGAGCATAAGTGTACAGTATAGAGTTGGTTTGCCTTTTCGAGTGCCAGGGTGTCATAACCCTTGGTTATAGGTTATCTTCAGGGATGGTACTTTGTCAAGAATCAAACGCCCACCAAGCACTTGTGAAAACGCTTCGGTATAGGAGGACAGGTATGGAGAATAGACAACTCAGACATAGACCAACATAAATATAGTCAACTGACCTTTGACAAAGGAGTAAAGGCAATTCAGAGGATAAAGGATAGTCTTTATCTTTTTAACAAATGGTGCCGGGGCAATTGAAAGTTTATATATAAAAAAAGTGGACCAAGACACAGATCTTACATTTTTGAATATTTGACTTTGAGCTGTGATTTTTTTTTTTACTGGAAATTTTATTAGTTTATATACAGTGTTGGAACATTTAAGAGAACTTAAGTTTCACCATATTTATAAATTTGTCAGATACATAGAATTACTTAAAGTTCATAGGAAAATGTGTTGATTAAATATAATTGAAGTACTTCTAAAAGCAAATTGAATATATTAAATTTATAAATTTGGTCTTAAATATTTGAACAGTAGAATCAATATTATTCAAGGGTTCTTAAAAGGTATTGTTAAGGGCCACCTGAGTGGCTCAGTGGGTTAAGTGTCTGACTCTTGATTTTTGGCTCAGGTACATGATCTCAGGGTCTCAAGATTGAGCCCTGAGTTGGGCTCCATGCTGAGCACTGAGCCTGCTTAAGATTCTCTCTTTCCCTCTCCCTCTGCCCCTCCCCTCCTACTCCCATGCTCTCTCTCTCTAAAAAAAAAAAAAAGTTAAAATTTGCTAAAGTTATAGATATAATATTTGTAAGTTGAAATTAAAAGGTTAAGGAATTATGAGGCTCATGTATTTTTTACCAAATGGATATCAGGTGCTTAGAACTGGATCATTTCATATCCTTAGTTCATGACACATTTCCATCATTGGTCTATGTGTTTATTGGTTGGTAACTTTAATAAATTTAACACGTTTAATATTAATTTTTAAAATGAAAGGAAACCTGTGAAACATCTTCATTCCAAAATTTCTGTGAGCACATTCATAGGATGGGAGTGGGATGTGCAAAGTGTCTAAAACATATTTTTATCTATAAAACACCTATTCAGAAATAGCAATATTTAACTTGTTTATTAAAGCCAGGACATTTCAGCAATAAAAATAACATAGATAAAATGGGAAGATGCTTTCTGGATGAGGTCTCTATTGTGAAAGGCAAAAGGATAGAAAATTTAAAATAAAGAATCCTGTACTTGGAATTAAATGGATAACTAAATTTAATGGGATGATTCCTGACACATAGGAACCCTCAAAATATTATTGCTGTGGGTTATGGTGAGTTAGATTAGTGAGAGTTATGTTTGGGCCATCTAAATGAAAATGTTCCATAGGCAATTACAGGTATTACCGGCACTGTTTCAGAAATTGGGATTGAAGATGACAATGTGGGAACCACCAGTTTAGAGTCAAGAGTACTCTTATCTGCTCACACCTCTGGTGGGGAAGCCTCCACTATGCTCAGACCTTCAGCTCTTGACTCCAAACTATATTTTCTCACAGCTCTGGAGGCTGGAAGTCCAAGATCAAGATGTTAGCAGATTTGATTTCTCCTGGGGCCTCTCTCCTTGGTTTGCAGGTGGCTTCCTTCTTGCTGTTCCTCACATAGCTTTTTTCTAAGTGTGTTATAGTCCTGGTGTCTCTTCCTCTTCTTATAAGGACACGAGTCATTAGCGGCCCATCCTTATGACCTCACTGAACCTTATTTATCTCTTTAAAGGCTATTCTCCAGTTCTAGTCACATTGGAGGTTTGGGCTTCAGCATATGAATTTTGGGGGTGTACAGTTCCATCCATAACAAACGATAAGCTGAGATTTGTTTACTGCAGGCTCCCTGACACACAGTAAGTACTTAACTAATAATTGTAGAATGAATGAGATTGTGAGTAGATTGTAGAATGAATGAGATTGTGACTTAACTAATAATTGTAGAATGAATGAGATTGTGACTGAATTTAATTTAATGTGTTGCTATATTTTATTAATTCTCATAAGCTACAGTCAAACAAATTTTCATATTGTAAAGGTTGGGAATGATGTCTGAATAACTTGATAAATTGTTAAAATAATAAACCTATCTTTGACATGGACCCTAGAAGAGGGTCAAGTGCAAGATCATAGTACGGTTGGTTTCCTTCCTTCACCAAAGGGTTGTGCTTGAACAACACTGCAGTGAAAGTTTAAAGCTAAATATTGAAGAAGAGATGGTTGTGTTATTTTTCAGGATGATACGGTTAAGAGGCACAGGGCAAGTGTCTTACTTCCTTTTTACAAAGAGAGAAACAGATCGAAGTTAAGTAATGTGCTTAAGATCTTACCGCAAGTCAGTGCCAGAGCTGGGATTAGAACTCAGTCTCATGTGACACCAGAGTACAAGTTTTTTTTGATGCACTTTTTTTTTTTTAAGGAAAGAAAGAGAGAGGGCAAGCATGCACAAGTTGGGGGGGAGGGGTAGAGGGGAGAGAGAGAATCTTAATCAGGCTCCATGCTCAGCGTAGAGCCCTCCTCGAGGCTTGATCTCACAACCCTGAGATCATGACCGGAGCTGAAACCAAGAGGAGTCAGATGCTTAACCAACTGAACCACCCAGCCGTCCCTAATGTACCTCTTGTTTAGCACCCTCAGCCAGTGAATGTCAAGGTCTAAGGAGAAAAGGCTTTCCGTCCCAAAATACAAACAACTAAATTCTCTCTTGAGGAAATTTTTCAAATGCATTCAGGTGGATTTGATAAATTGATTATTGAAGGAATCCAATAACACTGTATTTATGAAATTTACCATACTTATAAATTTTCAGTTTACAGATTAAATAAGCATATTATTCGCATTCAGAATATTATCTTTGCCAGTATACCAGTATATCCTGAAAACCTTGAACCACACATATACTTAACTGATACTACAAATGAAGTAGTTTGCCCAAGTGAAAGGATTTAGAGATAAATTCAGCCAACAATGATATGCTTAGATACAAAGACCTGAAAGAACTGCCATATTTCATAACTAAAAATAAAAGTTTGCATGACAATTAACAATTTCAGCGGGTCCAGTCAACACTAGTTAATAATTTTTATCATTCTTCAGTGAGGTAAGCATTATCATCTTTATTTTGCATATATACCTGGAATCCTGAAAGATTAATAGAGGACACCTTTTACCTTTCTCAGTACTATAGAGAGTGAGTATTCATGATATTTTGCTGAACTGAACAGGACATAATTTCTTTTAGCAGCTTTATTGAGGTGCAATTAACATACAATAAACTGCATAGTATGTGTAGTATGCGATTTGGTAAGTTTTAATATATGTCTATAACTGTTAAAACTCTCACCACATTCAAGATAATAAATCCACTACCCTGAAAAGTTTCTTGAGCCCTTTTGTAGTCTCTTGTTCATTCCCCCTTCATTCTCCAAGTAATCATTGATCTTCTTTATATCACTACATATTAATTTGCACTTTCTAGAATTTTATATAAACTGAAACATGCTGTATGTACTATTTTTTTTTTTTAATTTGAGAGAGAGTACACACACATGAGTGGGGGAGAGGGACAGAGGGAGAGGGAGAGAGAGAATCTTAAGCAGGCTCCACGCCCAGTACAGAGCCAGATGCAGGGCTTGATCTTACAACCCTGAGATCATGACCTGAGCTGAAATCAAGAGTCAGACACTTAATCGACTGAGCCACCCAGGTGCTCCAGTATGTACTATTTTTAAAATCTGCTTTCTTTCACTCAGAATAATTGTTTTGAGATTGAGTCCATTCCTGTTTCTTGCTGAGTAATATTCCATTGTATGGCTATACTACAATTTTTTTATCCGTTTACTTGTTGATGGACCTTTAGGCTGTTTTCCAGTTTTGGGCTATTACCAAAAAACCAACTATGAACATTTGTGTATTTGTATACAAGTCTTTGTGTGGGCATATATTTTTTTTTCCTCTTGGGCAAAATACCTATGAGTAGAATTGTTGGATTATATGGTAGGTGTACGCTTAACTTTTCGGAAATTGCCAAACTGTTTTCTGAAGTGAGTGTACCATTTTACATTTATACTAACAGTATATGAGAGTTCCAGTAGTTCCAATTCCTTGCCAACCCTGGGTATTATTAGTCTTTTAAACTTTAGTCATTCTAATAGGTGTGGTGTGGCACTTCATTGTGATTTTAATTTGCATTTTGCCAAAGACTAATGATTTTGAGAATATTTACATGTGCTTGTTTGCCAACTGTTTTTGTTCAAATCTTGTGCCCATTTTTAAATTGTGATTTTTGTTTTCTTATTATTGAGTTTTTTATGTGTCCCTTATCAGGTGTGTAATTTACAAATATTTGTTCCAAGTTTGTGGTCTTTTCATTCTCTTAGCAAGGCTTTTGAAGAGCAGAAGTTTTTAGTTTTGATGAATTCTAATTTATTAATTTTTTGTGGATTGTGCATTTCATGTTACAGCTAAGACATTTTTGCCTAACTCAGTGTCACAAAGATTTTCTCCAATTTTTTTAAAAGATTTTATTTATTTATTTAAGAGAGAAAGAGAGCGAGAGAGCATGAGTGGGGGAGGGGGCAGAGGGAGAGGGAGAAGCAGGCTCTCCACTGAGCAGGGACCTTGATGTGGGGGCCTAGGACCATGACCTGAGCCAAAGGCAGATGCTTAACCGACTGAGCCACCCAGGCACCCCTCCAGTGTTTTTTAATAGACATTTTATAGCTTTAGGTTTTACATTTAGGTAGGCATATGTTTCATTTTTAGTTAATTTTTGTATATTATACAAAATGTGGATAAGAGTTTATATTTTTGCATGTGGCTAGCCAATTTTTCCAACACCATTTGTGGGAAAGCCTATCATTACTTGACTGACTTGCTTTTGCTGTTTTGTCAAAAATCAATTGTTCATACATATGTGGATCTGTTTCTGGACTCTCTCCTCTGTTCCAGTGATTTATCTGTCTATCTTTATGCCAATAAGTATAATAAGTCTTTATAATAAGCCTTGAAATCAAGGAATGTAAGTCCTCCAACATTGTTCTTTTTTTTTGAAGTTGTTTTAGTTATTCTAAATCCTTTTCATGTTCCATATAAATTTCAGAATTTGATTCTCAACTTCTGCAGAGAAGTTTGCTGTTAAGCTATTACAAAAAATGGATTTTGATTGGAATTGCAGTGAATCTGTAGGTCAATTAGGAGAGAATTGACATCTTACCAAAATTGCATCTTCTGAGGTTGCTCACAAATCTACTTAATTAGACACAATGACAGTCAATCTCTCTATGTCATGGAATTCCCACTCTTCCCTTGGGGCAACATATGGAATTTGATGTTCAAACTGAGTAGGATGTTAGTGCTGATTCATATAATAAATGCAACACCAGTAAAGCTTAATTCTTTGTCTTTTAAAAAATGAAAGTTAATTGGAAATCCAGTTCTGATATGTTCTTCCCATACCTCAAGGGATCAATATTTTCTTCCCAATACCTCAACCGAATGATGTTTCCTGTCTAGGAGAAAGCTGGTACAATGCCTCTCTGTCTCTAAATTGCTTCAAAAGAATGAAACATAATGCATTCTGCTCATTACAGTGATCAGAACTGCAATGTGTTTTGTGATTACTGCATTTGGTCTCCCAGGTAGCAGCCACAATGTCTTACCTTTTACCCTTTGTGACTTGGGGGAGAGAAGAGATAATAGACAGCAGTTGGCAGCTTAGCTTGGCATAGTGTTAGAAATAAGACACAGCTCTTACTTCTTAGCCATATTGCTCTGATTGCTATTTGTTGATGAAAGCTGTGAGAAGAAATGGCAATGCATATAAACAGGAGAAATTTAGTCATAATTTATACTTCTTTAGAAAATGCCAGCAGCAAAAATCACTTCCATAGTATTCAAACCACCTATGACTAATCCCAGGATGACCTGTGTTACCCGTGTGGAATGGTAATCAAGTGTGTTGAAGACATTCCCCCTCTAATTTTGAGCATTTTTAAAGCAACATGATGCCATGATTCAGATTTTCCTGGTGCAGGTGTCCACAGTGTTTCCAAGTTTATGATATTTTAGAGACTGTACATTTTTCCTTATAGGCATTGATGGTGCACACTAAGTAAAATTAGCAAAGCGGGGCCTTGGGTTGCTAAGCAATTCTTAAAGTTATCATGAGCTGGATCTTGTTTGAGTTTGTCATGGCAGCTGTTCCAAACTTTTGCATTCATTAACATCCAATAAATATTGACTTCAGCCTTCTCTGGAGCCGTACTGTACCCTCACCTCTACCCATGTTTTCTTCATTCTTAGCAGATGAATAAAAATTTCAACTTTTCCACTAAGCATTCTCGTTACTTCCAAATATGTCCATATCCTCACATTTTTACTTCTATCCTTCCAATCTTTTAGGAATAGGCATCTTTTTAAATCTAGCCTCAGCCCCTGTCCTTATTCCTGCTGGTCTTTCCATGTCACTAGGAACTTTGTTCAGATATCTTGCTTCTCTTAGACCTTTAATCAATCCAACTGGATCCATCTTTCCAGAATGCAAATCTGATGGTATCTTCCTGCCTGCCTCCCCATCTCCAAACACTTAACACTTGAAGGGCCACTTACTACTCTTATGATATCCTAAGGAAGAACTCTTCAATGTGACCTCCAAAGCCCTGCACAGTCTGGCTTCTGCTTGCCTCTCCATTCTTGCATTTTACTCATTCCTCTTCTCTTTGCTGTACACATGCTGGATTTTTTAATCCCTCAAACACATCCTGGGCTTTCTTCTACCACAAAGCCTTGCATGAGCTCTTTCTTCTTGGCTTAAGTTCCACTCATCTTGGCCATTTTAGTTCAAGCATCATTTCTGTAGGGAAGGCCCTGACAAGGTCTACTTCTTCTTTGACTCCCATGGACTGGCATGTGTCTTTTTCTTAGCCCCTTACCATAATTGCCATTTTATATTTAGTTTGTATGTTTATTTGATTAGTGTCTGTCTCCCTCACCAAGCTACAAACTCCATAAGGCAGATGCCAATCTTGCACTTACCATTCAATGCCAGAGGCTGGCCCAGTGTCTGAAACTTTAGAAATGCTCAGAAAATATTCGTTGGATGGGGAAGCTGCAGTTTCTATCTCAGAGGTCACCTGTGACCTTCAAATTGTCACATTTCATACCTCCCTTTTTCTGGTCTTACCCTCTTTGAAGTCTGCCATCTTTGACACTACTAACTACCCCATCCTTGAAATTCCTTCTTTTCCTCTTTGTGACTGAACTTCCTTTAAAATTGTATTACTCTTCTCTCTTCCTTCATTGTCTTTTCTTTCTGTTTACAATGTCATTGTAGTAATAAATATTTGTCGGATGAATGAATGAAATGTTAGGTTTTCTTAGCATTCTGTCATTGATCTTTTTTCTCTTTTTCTTCTGCCCTCTTTTCCTTGGTGATTTTTCCAATACTATGACTTCTCCGTATCATAAGCTGGTCCAAATCTATATTTCCAACTACTTATTTTCATGGAGTTGTCCTATAGGTGTCTTAAACTCAACCCAATGCAAACCAAAGCAATTTTCTTCCCTAAATGTTTTCCTCCTCTTGTATCCTGCTCTCAGTAAATTTCCCCCCTACCCAATTAGGAGAGTCTAAGTCCAAGACCTAAGACCATCCCTCAACTCCTTTCTACTTTTTCCACTAATACCAAATTCTGTTGATGTGAGATGTCCCACCCTATTACACCCATTTAAATGTTTTTTTTATTATGTTATGTTAATCACCATACATTACATCATTAGTTTTTGATGTAGTGTTCCATACTTCATTGTTTGCATGTAACACCCAGTGCTCCATTCAGTACGTGCTCTTTTTAACTACTAGTGCCTAGTTCTGTAGTTCTCAAATTTTTTAAAAGAAAATGCTTTTAAGAGATGAACCTTACATAGAGAATTATTATATAAGGCAGAGGAAGGGGAGCTGCTCTATTTGAAGAGATCTTGGAGTACTCCCCCTTGCCTCTATGAGGTGAAGATTCTGTGATTTGAGAACCACTAGCCTATGTGATTGCCACAGCCTTTAAAAATGCTTTAAAATTGTTTTCATATGTAAAACAGAGAAATAATACTTAAAAGAGTAAGAAAAGAGAGTTATGAAAATTAAATATAAGGCCCTTGGCATGTGGTACACATTCAGCAAGTGATAGGTGTAATTGTTGTTATTCGTTATAATCTTTCTTGAAACTAACTTTTTAATAAAATCTTACTATTTTTCTTAGACCTATCCAATTAATCATGTAGTTTGGACAGTTCTTAATATTTCCTCTCTTTTCATTCTCATTCTCGCTTTTTTGTCTAGACTTTCTTTCATGGCTTCATCACCTTTTTATCAAACCATCTCCTAACTGGTCCTCATTTCTCCCATCAGTTCCCCTACTGCTCATCTGTACATTTTATTCCCAGGCCAAAAATACTTCTTGGCTCTGGACTGACCACAGGATAAACTTCAAACACCTTAGCATGGTCACTACCATGCTCTGTCTTTACTTTCACATTAGCATTTTGTCCTTTTATTCCCTCACACAAGCCCTCTGTTAAAGGTAACCTAGGTTCTTCATTGCTCTGAAATACATCAGGCATATTCCTGCTGCCTCTCTGTGTTTTTTCCTCATTCATAGCAGGAGAAGCACGCTGCTTCTTTAAGTCCTGAGTATCATTTAAGGCCTATCATACGTACAGTGCAATCTGTCTCACCAGTTCCTGTAAGACTCAACTGGGTTCACTTTTGCCTGTTTGGGGCTTTCTTAGATGCACCATGCACCCCTGCAGGTAGGAACCAATTTATTAATTGGTTCATTCATTTATTTAACAACTATTTATGAAACACATACTATGAACTGGACAATGTAGTGGGTGGTGGGAACACAGCCCCTACCCTCAAGGAGATTATATCTAACAGGGATGGCAGGGAAAAAGACAATTATAATGAAATAAAGTAAGCGCTCTGATGGGGGATGCAAGGAGTTGTGGGTATATATAGAAGACCTAGTATAGTACAGGGGCATGGTGGGGTATACCAGAGATGGCTCCCCACTGGAGGAGACTGTTATGCTGAGACATGAAGGGTGAGTGGAGTTAAGCAATGAAGAGGAGGGATGATATTCCAGACAGAGAAAACATTGCCGTTGGCTGTCTCAGGGCAGGTCAGTTACCGGGAGGTAGAGGAATAAGAAGCATTCCTGGCAGTGTTCATCTTTAGCTTAAAAAGAACCAGAGAAACTCTGGAAACGCTGTTTCAGGATGTAATGCTTTCTCCATCTTTTCCTTGGCCCTTCCTCCTTCCCTCCCTCCCTTCTCCCTCCAGCCCTCCTCCCACCCACTGGCCAATGCATATGTACCTCTTCTTTCAGTTTTGGTACTTTTGGGGATTAGTTCCTCACTTCTAAGCTTCAAGCCAATAATTTGATCTGAAGCAGATGACTTTCAGCAAACTACTGGGAGCTTATCCCTTCCCCACTTCCATGTGACAATCCAAAATGATTCAGAGCTATACAAACCTTGAAACCACCTAAGCCCCGCCCAGAGGTCTCATAACTCTTTTAAAAAAATCTTCCTTAAACAGAGGAATTTTGTGGGTCTGTTTGATCTCTTTATGTTGCTGTTTTCAGGATATAACTTTTCTCTTCTTCTCTCAAGCCTGGCCTCTAGGCAGTTATCCAAGAGAGGAGAGGGTCTGGGGTCCTTGGCCAGTCCCAGGGCACACATCAAGGCAGAGATGAAAATATAGGCAAATAGTCTGGGATGTCTTTATGAACACTACTCAGATGACTTGGCTGAAATCTTCTTCTTACATCACAACTCAATGGTTTTAACGACACAGTTTGATAAAAACATTTTCTTTAGCAGTCATGTTATAGTCATTAAGATGTAACCTTAGGAACTCTATACATGATTTAATTCCTCTTTGAACTAATTTCACCTAGTTTTATAGACATATACTAGGTTCCTTTCCAGGTACAAAAGGAGTTTTAAAAATGGCTGTCATATAGATTCTCTGCTTAGCAGAATTCTCTGCTAATATTTGAGTATCCTTACCAAAAAGTTAGTATTAGACAGAAGGAAAAATAAAAATTAGTTTGAGACTGAGGCACTTTCCAGTCTTAAAATTGAGATAATAATACAGGTCTGCAAGTTCTTTTCTGAAAGTTTTAAGGCCATATGTATGTAAGAATTAAATGTTTTGCAGATATTAGAGCAATAATATGGTGGATGTATTACATAGTATCCCAGGAAGGGTTTGGGGCAGCATCCTCTAATCAAGCATAGTATTTCTGATATGGAACATCTGAATATTTAACTACATGGGATAACCTGATGTTAGTTAACTAAATGAGTTTTTGAGGCCAAACTTAGGAAAAGACTTTTGGTTTTCAGAACATTTGGGGTTTTAGAATTGCTAATAAGGCATTATGGACCTGGCCTCACCTCTCTTCACTGAAAGAGTTATATCAAATATGTTGTTAATCATAAAAATGTTATTTCAACATAAAATGTTATTTTATAGCCTAGCTCAACAGCATTAGAGTATCTCTGTCTTTTTCTTTGGCACATATACATTTACAAAATCCTTTATGGTTATAAATAAAGTAATTCCTTTATCTGGAAGTTCCATATACTACTCTCTGATCTTACTGGTTATCTTACTATCAGCTTTGCTGAGCTCGTCGGTTTTCCAATATATATATTTTCTTTGCTACAAATTATAGGGTTTCTCTTTCTAGATGACCTATTGAACACGGACCCTTATATCTTTATCACCTGTTTTGAGTACCTTTTAAAAGTTAGTTGTTTAGTTGACTTTGTCAGCCTGATGGCAGTGAAATGGGAGAACCCTAGGCTGGCCTAACCCCATTAGTACAGCTAGATAACTATCAAATCATCCTAAATACCCCAGAAACTGACCAGAACATTGGCAGAACAAACTACACAACTAAAAGTAGAGAAGAAGCCACATCGAAGAAGATAGGAGGTGTGGAGATGTGGTTTAGAGGAGAAATGGCTCATGACTACTGTGGTGGGGAGACAGCCATGGTCACAGAGAAGGGCAAGAGACAGGCTAGTACACAGGGGTGCATATGGGGAAAATGAATCCCCGTAGCAATTGGCTTGGAAAGTGAGAGGGGCCAAACTATATGACTTCTGGCAACTAGTGGGACTTAAAACCTGGAGTTTTAAAGATCAGCAGACTTGGCTGGGATAGAACCCTGAGGGCACTGTGTTGCTCTTGGAGAGAAGGCAGGCAAACAACCCATGGACATACAGTATGGAAACAGCAATCTGAGAGCACCTGGGGCACATAAGTGGGGAGGTTATTCACTCACCTCAGAGCATGTCCCAGAAAGACAGTGTCAACAGAGAGACCCTCTGAGAACAAGGGAGCTGGCCAGCACCATTTCCCTTCCCCACCCCTCAGTATAAGTCATACGGCCACCTGTAGGAACCAGTGGAGCACCAGCACTGGCTGCTTACCTTGCTTATACCAAGTGCCCCACACCCCCATGCTTCTGTGGAACTGCCCTTCCCAGTCTCTCTTGCCGCAGTCCCAGTGCAACAGGCTGCCTACCCCAGCAGATGGGCCCAAACCTATGCTCACATCACATCTCCCGACTGGGGAGTTTTGCAGAGCCTCAGTTCTGGCAGGGGTGGTGACAGGTCTCATTTCACAAGCAGACCAGAGAACACCTGGTTAAAATGCACCACATGCAGGCCAGGGACCAAACATTCCCATAACAGGCAAAGAGAGCCTCTACAGGTGACAGGCCTGAAGGATAAAGTGGGGAGGACAAAATAGCAGAGCACACACAGCACATTGGAGACACTCCCAGAAGCACCAGGCCCTGGGGAAGAGGGGACATTACATGGCCAGGCGCCACAGGGCCTCTTTTTCATAAAGCCATTACCCTCAAGAACAGGAGACATAGCTAACTTCCATAACACACAGAAACAGGCACCGGGACTTAGACAAAATGGTAAGACAGAGAAATTTATCCCAAATGAAACAAAAAGACAAGGCCATGGCCAGAGATCTAAGTGAAACAGATATAAGTAACATACCTGATAGAGTATTTAAAGCAATGGTTATAAGGATACTCACTGGACTTGAGAAAAGAGTGGAAGACATAAGTGAGACCCTTAACACAGAGATAAGGAAAAACATAGCAGAGATGAAGGGCTCAAGAAACAAAATGAGAAACATGCTCGATGGAATGAATAGCAGCCTGGAGAAAGCAGAGGAGGAATGAAGGACCTGGAAGACAGAGTATAGAAAGTAATCATGCTGAAAAAAAAAAAAGAAAGAAAAAAGAATTATGCAAAATAAGAATAGACTTAGGGAACTCAGTGACTCCATCAAACGTAAAAACATTTG
The DNA here is from genome assembly GCF_037043125.1 of Eumetopias jubatus. Taxonomy (NCBI): domain Eukaryota; kingdom Metazoa; phylum Chordata; class Mammalia; order Carnivora; family Otariidae; genus Eumetopias; species Eumetopias jubatus. The sequence goes on along the minus strand of NW_028274809.1, from coordinate 134,741,382 downwards.
TATTATAGGAGTCCCTATAGAGAGAAAAGGGATAAGAAAATTTACCTGAAGAAATAGTATATGAAAACTTCCCTAATCTGGGGAGGAAACAGATATCGAGATCCAGGAAGCACAGAGAACTCCCAACAAAATCAATAAAAGCAGATCTACAACAAGACATATTGTAATTAAATTTGCAAAATACAATGATAAAGAAAAATCTTAAAAGCAGCAAGACAAAAGAAGACAGTAACTTACAAGGGAAACCCCATAAGGTTAGCAGGAGGCTTTTCAGCAGAAACATTCCAAGTCAGAAGAGATTGGCATGATATTTTCAAAGTGCTGAAAGGAAAAAAGATCTGCAACCAGGAATACTTTATACAGCAAGGCTTATCATTCAGAATAGAAGGAGAGATAAAGAGTTTCCTAGACAAACAAAAACTAAACGGAGTTCATGACCACTAAACCCACCCTGCAAGAAATTTCAAAGGGGACTCTGAGTAGAAAGGAGAAACCAAAAGTGACAGTATAAACACAAAAGCAGTAAAATGAATATTTCTGTAAAATTCAGTCAAAGGACTCACAAAATAAAAGGATGTAAAATATGATAACACATACCTAAAACGTGAGGAGGAGAAGAGTAAAGAATGGGCTCAAACTTAAATGACCATCAACTTAATATAGACTGCTATATGCAGAAGATGTTACATACAAACCTAATGGTAATCACAAATCAAAACCACTAATACATATGCAAAGAATGAAGAGAAAGAAATCCAGATATATTGCTAAAGAAAATCAGCAAACCATGAAAGAAAGGACAAAAAAGGATCAGAAAAAATCTCCAGAAACAACCACAAAACAATAAAATGGCAATAAATACATATTTATCAATAATTTCTTTGAATGTAACTGAACTAAATGTTCCAATTAAAAGACATAGGGTGATAGAATGGATAAAAGAAAGCAAAACCCATCTATCTGCTGCAAAAGACTCATTTGAGACTTAGACACTTGCAGATTGAAAGCAAGGGGATAGAGAAATATCTATCATGCAAATGGATGTCAAAAGAAAGTTGGAGTAGCAATACTTATATTGAACAAAATAGAGTTTATAATGACGACTGTAACAAGAAGCACAAAAAGAACACTATATAATAATAAAGGGGACAATCCAACAACAAGACATAACAATTTTTTTCTTTTAGCACTTCTTTGATTTTATTTATTTTTTAATTAACATATAATGTGTTATTTGTTTCAGGGGTACAGATCTGTGATTCATCAGTCTTACACAATTCACAGTGCCCATCATAGTACATACCCTCCCCAATATCCATCACCCAGAATAGAAGACATAACAATTGTAAATACTTATGCACTCAACATGGGAGCACCCAAATACAAAGGTTAATAAAAAGAAAGGAACTAGTTAGTTGATAATAATACAATAATAGTAGGGGACTTTAACACCCCACCTCTATCAATCAATGGACAGCTCATCTAAACAGAAAATCAAGAAGGAAACAGTGGTTTTGAATGACACTTTGGAACAGATGGATTTAACAGATATATTCAGAACATTCCATCTTAAAACAGCAGAATACACATTCTTTCAAGTGCACAGAGAACATTTTCCAGAATAGATCACATATTAGATCATAAATCTCAACAAATTTAAAAAGATTGAAGTCATACCATGATCTTTTCTGACCACAATGCTAGGAAACTAGAAATCACAGGAAAAGATCTGGAAAAAGCAAAAATACATGGAGGTTAAATAACATGCTACTAAATAATGAATGGGTCAACCAGGAAATAAAAGAAGAAATAAAGTACATGGAAACAAATGAAAATGAAAACACAATGGTCCAAAACTTCTGAGATGCAACAAAAACAGTTCTAAGAGGGAAGTTTATAGTCTCATGAAGCAAGAAAAATCCCAAATAAACATCCTAATCTTACACCTAAAGGAGCTAGGAAAAGAACAACAAACAAAACCTAAAACCAGCAAAAGGAAGGAAATAATAAAGATTAGAATAGAAATAAATGATATAGAAATTAAAAAACAATAGAACAGATCAGTGAAACTGGAAGCTGGCTTATTGAAAAAAATAAACAAAATTAACAAACCTCTAGCCAGACTGAGAAAAATAGAGAGAGAGAGAGAGAGAGAGGGCTCAAATAAACAAAAGCAGAAACAAAAGAGGAGAAATAACAACCAACACCACAGAAATACAAACAATAATGAGAATATTATGAAAAACTATATGCCAACAAATTGGACAACCTAGAAGAAATGGATAAACTCCTAGAAACATACACATTACCAAAACTTAAACAAGAAGAAATAGAAAATTTAAAAAGACTAATAACAGGCAAAGAAATTAAATCAGTAATAAAAAAAAACTCCCAACAAACAAAAGTCCAGGACCAGACAGCTTCACAGGTGAATTCTACCAAACATTTAAAAAAGAGTTAATACCTATCCTTCTTAAACTATTCCAAAATATAAAAGAAGGAAAACTTCCAAATTTATTCTGAGGCCAGCATTACGCTATGACAAAACCAGATTAAGACACCACTAAAAGAGAGAACTATAGGCCAATATCCCTGATGAACATAGATGCAAAAATCCTCAACAAAATATTCGCAAACCAAATGCAATAATACATTAAAAATCATTAACCACACTCAAGTGGGATTTATTCCTGGGTTGCAAGGGTGGTTCGATATTCACAAATCAATCAACATGATACATCACATCAATAAGAGGAAGGATAAGAACTATATGATCATTTCAATAGATGCAGAAAAAGCATGTGACAAAGTACAACATCCATTCATGATAAAAAACCCTCAACAAAGTAGGTTTAGAGGGAACATACATCAATATAATAAAGGCCATCTTGGAAAACCCATAGCTAACATCATCCTTAGTGGGGAAAAACTGAGAGCTTTTCCTCTAAGGTCAGGAACAAGACAAGGATGGCCACTCTCACCACTTTTATTCAATGTAGTACTGAAAGTCCTAGCCACATCAATCAGACAACAAAAAGATATAAAAGGCATTCAGATTGGTAAGGAAGAAGTAAAACTATCACTCTGCAGATGACACGATACTCTGTGTAGAAAACCCTAAAGACCACCAAAAAACTTCTAGAATTGATAAACGAATTCAGTAAAGTCACAGGATACAAAAATCAACGTACAGAAATCTATTAAATTTCTATAAACCAATAATGAAGCAGCAGAAAAAAATATTAAGAAAATGGTCCCATTTACAATTGCGCCCAAAACAATAAGATACCTAGGAGTTAACCTAACCAAAGAGGTGAAGGACGTGTAGTCTGAAAACTATAAAATACTGATGAAAGAAATTGAAGATGACACAAAGAAATGGAAAGATGTTCCATGTTCGTGGATAGGAAGAACAAATATTGTTAAAATGTCTACTTTAACCAAAGCAATCTACACATTTAATGCAATCCCTATCAAAATACCAACAGCATTTTTCACAGAACTAGAACAAAAAATCCAAAATTTGTATGGAACCACAGAAGACCTTGAATAGCCAAAGCAATCTTGAAAAGGAAAAGCAAAGCTAAAAGCATCACAATTCTGGACTTCGAGTTATATTACAAAGCTGTAGTAATCAAAACAGTGTAGTACTGGCACAAAAATTGACACACAGACCAATGGAACAGAATAGAAAACCCAGAAATAAACCTTCAACTATATGGTCAATTAATCTTTGACAAAGCAGGAAAGAATACTCAATGGTAAAAGAATAGTCTCTTCAACAAATAATGTTGGGAAATCTGGTCAGCTACATGCAAAATTTTGTTTACACCGTAAACAAAAATAAATTCAAAATGGATTAAAGAGCTAAATGTGAGACCTGAAGCCATAAAAATCCTAGAAGAGAACACAAGCAGTAACATCGGCCGTAGCAACATTTTTCTAGATATGTTTTCTGAGTCAGGGGAAACAAAAGCAAAAATAAACTATTGGGACTACATCAAATGAAAAACTTCTGCACAATGAAGGAAACAATCAACAAAACTAAAGGCAACCTGGATGGGTGAAGATATTTGCAAATGATGTATCTGATAAAAGATTAGTATCCAAAATATATAAAGAACTTATAAAACACAACACCCAAAAATAAATAATTCAATTAAAAATAGGCAGAAGACATGAACAGACATTTCTCTGAAGACATACAGATGGCCAATAGACACATGAAAACATGCTCATCACCACGTACCATCAGGGAAATGCAAATCAAAACTACAATGAGACCTCACACCAGTCAGAATGGCTAAAGTCAACAACACAAGAAACAGCAGGTGTTGTGAGGATGTGGAGAAAAAGAACGCTCTTGCACTCTTGGTGGGAATGCAAACTAGTTCAGCCACCGTGGAAAACAGTATGGAGGTTCCTCAAAAAGTTAAACATAAAACTACCTTATGATCCAGCAATCACACTACTGGGTATTTATCCAAAGAATACAAGAACACTAATTCAAAGGGCTACATGCACCCCTATGTTTTTAGCAGCATTATTTATAATAGCCAAGATATGGAAGGAGCCCGTGTCCATCAATTGATGAATGGATAAAGATGTGACATATCACATCTTTATACGTGTGTGTGTATATATATATATATGTATATGTGTGTATATATATATGTCATGTGTGTGTGCGTAACACACACACACACACACACACACACACAATGGAATATTACTCAGCCATAAAAAAGAATGAAATCTTGCCATTTGCAGCAACATGGTTGGAGCTAGAGAGTATAATGCTAAGCTAAATAAATTAGAGACAGACAAATCCCATATGATTTTACTCATATGTGGAATTTGAGAAACAGAACAAATGAGCAAAGGAAGAAAAGAGAGAGAGGGAGAGAGACAAAGAAACAGACTCTTAACTATAGAGAACAAATTGATGGTTACCAGAGGGGAGGGGGCGGAGGGATGTGTTAAATAAGTGATGGAGATTAAGGAGTGTACTTGTCCTGATGAACAGTGGGTAATGTATGGAATTGTTAGATTACTATACCATATACCTCAAAGAAATATAACACTGTATGTTAACTAACTGGAATGAAAATAAAAACTTAAAAAGGAGTGAAGTACTTAGAATACTCAGAACTCTGGAATTTTCACTTTCTGTTTATTTCTAGCCATGGTAATGGGTGTGCACAATTCATTTAACTTGTGTGAGCTTTAATTTCTCAACTTCAAAATGGGGATAATTGTAAGTGCCTTTGCTATTTCTCAGGCATGGTTGAAATGAAATAAGAAGATGCTGGTGCAAGCAAGAAGATCCCCTGGAAATTCACATTCAAGAAGAGGGTGCTATTTAAATTCAAGGCACTGAGGGGAGTATCTAGTGAAAAACGTTGGGTTAAGGGACTTTATTTTTACTCAGATCTGGTTATGGACCATTTATCATCTGCTGTATCAGGAACTGTAGGAGGAATCCTTGATTAATCCTAACAACACTCCTTTGAGGTGGGTGCCATCATTCTCCATTGGAGAGATGACAGAGACTTCGCCAAGGTCACATTGCTATCTAGTGCCTGAGCCAGATTGAAAACCAGATTTGTTTAATGTTAAGTCAGCGCCCCTTCTAGTTGCAAAGACTGTTTTGCAACAGTGAGTGTTTTGTGTTTGTTGTTTTGTATTTTGCAAATTGAGAACAAGATAGGATTCATAAAAATTTAGATAATTTACTTCTCATGAATGTAAATTCCAGACAGTATCAATAAATCACACACTTTGGAAGCTTAGGAAAATTAGCCATGATCTGATGCCTTGGAAAATCTTTATTCATTTCTCTTTGTGGTAGAATTTATTCTTGTCATGAAATCCTTAGGAATAAGAAAAAGTGTTTTACTAGTTTAAAAAGTGTTTACCAATCTATTCTCTCATAAGTCTCACAGACTGTAAAACAACATCATTTTTCTTTAGTATCCTTTTGGCTTAATTGTTTGCTTGCTCTGAATGAATTGTTGAAATGAGAAACCCTGGCAAGCCTTCTAAAGCATTCTTTCTTATTCCTCGTACATGGTCCAATCCTCAATGCTCTTGTAGTCCTCAGTGACTGCATTTACTGGGACCCTGGCTCTGCTCTCTCAGCCGTGTGGAAGCCTGGGGAAGAGGCTGGATTGGGGGTGGGAGACTGACTAGTAAGCACTGTAGAGTTTCTTTTTTTTAGTCTCTGACAGTCTCTCTCTCATTTAAGATCAGAGCAGGTCCTGCTGGCTGTGAGAAACACAGCCCAAGGGATGTTAGAAGGCCTACAAAGATCTTACTTGACTCGTCATTTTGCCAACTGGAGTTTTGTTCTGGAGAGCAAGGGACTTTTTATGGATTCAGACACCTCTGGGCTGTGTCCAGCCAAGTATTAATTAACATCTAAGTTTTGGTGGCTCTAATTAGGTAAAATATCTAGAAGGAATCAGTTTTGGTGAAAAGGACTTTGAGAATCAATTTGAAAAGAGAAAAGTTGGATTCCAGCTTTCATATGGTTTCCTTCTAGGGATGGCTGTAGGGGACAGGGAGCTAGGATATGAGATGCGTAAGGGTATTACTGGCAAATGTCTCATTCTCTTAGAGGCCCCCATGACCTCAGATTTTCTTGTTTTTTTTTTTTTTTTTCTTCTCCTTCATAATCAGTTAGTTTATTGAGCACCTCGTATGTATCTGGACGTGCTGTACCGGTCATAATCTAGTTATCAAACATGTAGGTAACCCTTGCTGTCCTGGAATTCTTAGTTTAGTAGAGGACGTTAATCAAATAACTGCATAAAACATTATAAAACTGTAGCTGAAGAAGAGGTTTATGGTGCTATTAGAGAAGTCTTCCTTTTTGTGTGATGGATTCACCAGTGGTGGCATTGCTATACCCCATGTCTTGTGAACATCAGGAGCCTTAGATAATTTCATTAGGTATTAAAAGGAATATCCTAGTAAGAAAAAGATAAATCATATTGTTTATTAATGGATTGCACCATTTTTAAGTACATACACTTATGAAATAAAATATATACATCTTTGTATATACATATTAATATATATAAATTTTGTATATATGTATAAAATTTGTTTTGTTTCATTAACCAGCATCTTTGCCTGATTATAAAGGCAATGTGAAGTTATCACAGAGAATTCGTAAAATCATGAAAAGTACAAGGAAAAAGATTAAAATTCCCCAGAAATAATCAATGTTAATGTTTTCATATATATTTTTCCAGTCTTTTTCTAATCAAGTATATATATATTTAAAAAAATAATTTGGATCATACTGCAAAAGCAACTATCATTTTCTTTTTAAATTTTTCATTGAATTATAAGCATTTATCATGTTGTTAAAATAATATTAAATGGAAAGTTTATTTACTATATTATATTCTATATTTGTATCATAATTTATGTAATTATTCCTTTATTGCACAGTAATGATATATCCTGTTTTGCTACATAAATAATACTGTGAAGTAAAAATTTCTACAATTTATGACAAATTTTCTTAGGCTAGATTTTGAGAAGGAAATGAAATTTTAAGGCTTATCATATGTACTGCAAAATTGCTTTCCATATAGAAAATATAAATCTAGTTCCCATAAGCAAAGTATGAGAGTGCTTATTTTGCTGGTTACTCTTGTCATCACTGAATACGGTCATTGTTAATTAAATAGGTAAAAAATATTATCTTTTAATTTGCTATTTAGGTCTATTAGTGGGATTAAGATTTTTAAGTGTTTACTAGCCATCTGACTTCTTTCATGTATCTCAGTTTATGTTCTTTGCTCATTTCTTTATTGCAGTTTTGAGTGCTTTTCTTATTGTTTGGTAAGACTTTTTTTTTTTTAAGGATACCAATTTTTGTCTTCCAAGTCTTTTTACAAACAACAGAAGTTTCTAATTTTTATGTATATTTGTTTTTTTCTCTTCGATTTCTATTACTTTTGTGCTCAGAAAGTCTTTCTCTATTTTATTAGTTAGATAACATTTTGTCTATGTGGTTTAAATCTGGATGAGTTTTTATTGTGGTGCTCATAGGATATGTTAGCAAACTGGTGCAGGGCCTAATTTGTCATTTCTGGATATGTTGTGTGAGTATTTCATGTTTGCCTAATAGTTCGATCTCAGTAGACATTGGTCATTGGGGCAAGTATTCTTTAAACCAGGTTTTGAAAGAGGAGGAAGTATTACTCGGTCAAACAAGAGGGAGAAGGATATTCCAGGGAAGGGGACCAGCACGTGAGAGGTGAGAAACAAAAACCATGATGTACAAGGAATGCCTTCAGCTGGAGTTCTGTGTGCACACTGGGGAAGGTGCAGAATTACACACAGTCAGATCATAAACAGCCTTTCAGGCCATGCAGAGAAATTTAAACTTACATTATAGAATATTTGAAATCATCACCTTGGGAAATTTAGGTAAATTATTCTAATTTACTCTAAATAGTAGAGAGGAGGACTGGAGTTGATGAGATTTGAATTGGGGCAGTCCGTTAGGAAAGAAAATGTTACTTTTCCCGGCAATATTTAAGAAATGCGGGAAGTAGTATGATTTGGGCGAGAAAGAAACAGATTCAAGAAATATTTAGTTAGGAGAATTTGTCCTCTTCACCTTTAGCCTTTTATCGACTTTAAATATGGACTTCTTAGGCAGCACAGCATAGAAGAAAAAAGCCCCAGATTGGGAACCAGGGGTCCCCACCAACTCATTGATCTTTACTAGTCACTTCTCCTCTGACGGCTTCTACTAAGAACTTTCTAGACTAGATAATTTTTAGTCTCTTACAGCTTTAAAAATTCTCTGTTCTCATAGTTTTAGGTGTCAGCTTGGTGTTTTGAAACTGCAAAGTAGCTTGAGAAGTCTTGTGAAAATAGGAACTTGTACTTTTCTAGGATTTTTACTTCCTCTTTTTATAAAATTTGTGCTAGAGAGGACTCTAAGAAATATAAGGTTGTGCCCCCATGTGCTGCTGGGCAAGCTTATCAGAGGAGGTTTCTGATGTCTAGAGGTGACACAGTTTGTTCAAGGGGAGTTGATAGCAGAAGCACAAAACTTGCCTATAACCCTCCTATCTGTCCTGTGGGTCTTAGCTGGGATCATCATTATATCCTGTTGTCTTGTGATGAAAAACCAAAATGAGGACATGCTCAGAAATGACAGCCATGTAGTAAACTAAATGCAGCTATTAGAAACTCAAACACTGTGGTTCAAATTCATTGGCAATTTAGGTAGAATTTGGGGTTTGGTTCATTCACTTTGAAAATGCTTGCCCAGCTCTTTGGCTAATTACTGACTCAAACAGTTGAGCTTACTGTCATTTTAGTCTATACTGGGGGCAGGAAAACTGAAGGATATAAAAAGAGAGGAGAGTTGTCTCGCTGTTCAGGCATTCCTTGCTTTTTTGTGTTTAGTTTGCTATTTTCTGTCATTTTTGTCTTGAGGCATTAGAATTGGGTCTACATCCTGCTGTCTGCTTTGTAATCTTATCTAAGGAATCTATAAGTAGCTTAGCTTTGTCAGGGGGAGATTGTGCTAAAATGACCTCTTCCGGAAGCACCAGAATTCCACTTCTCAAGCCATTAGCTGTGCCTTGCTTACATGAAACTTACCATGCTAAGCTCAGAAAATTTCCATCTTATCATGGGCTGCATCGTAAATAATGGAAAAAACTGTCTGAAATGGTGAGTGTGTTCTTAGATTATTTGGAAATTTCCAGCTTCGTTTGCTTGACAGAAGAACTCTGACCTCTGGGATGACACCATGAAGACGAGGTATGGCTTCTCCTAGTCAGCCAAGGAGAGCCCATAGTTACTCCACAGATGTTTTCTATTATTTTTGTCGTGAAAGCTCCGAATGTAGTCACCAAGTGCATGGGAAATGAACTCGCTTTAGGATAAAAGCTTAGTCGAGAGAACTCATTCCTCAAGTGGAAAACTTTTTAAAGGGTTTTTATTTATCTGCCTATAATCTTAAGAAGGAGTTTTAAATTAATGTTGTTCTTGAAAATTTATTAGTGTCTTTAAAAGCAATCTTAGGGAAGGCTTAGGTTATTATCTGATTCTTTATGTACTTAAAATTCATCCATAGGTGAACTTAAAGACAAAGTTTATATCTGTTATTACAAATTGCTGACGACTTAAAAATGAAATTTTCTCAGTCCTCTTGCTTTTTGTACTAGAACTCCTTGCACACATTAACAATCTTTACACATTATGGAGTCACTGTCTCCACCTTTGTTTCGTGGTCTAAAATAGAAGCAAAGGGATGGTTAACTCAAAGCCACGCACTTTCATTTTTTCTCAGTTTTGTTCATTCTGTCATTCAACCTGAAATGCCCTTTCCTCAGTTTCTGCCTATAAAAATTGTATTTCTCTTTAAGATTCAGATCAAATGTTACCTACTTCTCCTTTCTCCTCTTTCTCCTTACCCTCTTCTCAGATTTTCTTTAAAAACCAAACCAAACCAAACAAAAAAACCTGTGACTGTTTAGGAAAGGAAGCAGTGATCATGATGGATTGTTGATAAAGAAGTCATTCCACACTAATCTCATCTCTTTTGGGGAATTATTTTTATTTATTTATTTTTATTTATTTGAGAGAGAGAGAGAGAGAGATAGAGATCGAGCAGGGGGAGCAGCAGGCAGGGGGAGAAGCAGACTCCCTGCTGAGCTGGGAGCCCGATGTGGGACTCGATCCCAGAAGCCTGGGATCATGACCCGAGCCAAAGGCAGGCACTTAATGACTGAGCCACCCAGACATCCCTCCTTTGGGGAATTATTAACACACGTAATAAATAAAAGAAATGCAATAGACATGGTATCTTTGGATATCAGTAAGTCCCTCTTCATAGCCTTGTGTTCCATGTGATAGTACAATTAAGTAGATTAGTAATTGGCTAGATGATTGAAGCTCAAAATTACTGATTAATGGCTTTCGGCCAATGAAACTGCTTTCTGTGGAATACTGTGAGGGTTTGTCCTTGACTCCATCCTAGAGAAAAAAATGTATTAATGATGAATAAGTCAGGATAGATTTAGGCCATGCTGTAGTAAGGAACCACTCCTCAAATTTAGTAGTTTAAATGATAAAGGTTAATTTCATCTCCTACAAGTCCACTGAGGTGATGGGGGGATGGGTGGGGTCTTGATCTGTGCCACTGTCATACTCATTATCTGGAACATTGCTGTGGGTAGAGACTATATGAAAGCTCTATGGATGCAGAGCCATACCTAATCTCAAGTGGGTGGGCATGTAAGCCAGCCATGTGACTCCAAGGGAAGAACTGCTATGTTTGTGACCCATTGTGTCTTAAGGACCACTGTACCTGATTGGACAAAGAGAAATATAAGCTTTCCGTGGATGACATGAATTTGGAGGTATGTTAAGTGGGATTCCTGGCAGCAGGTTCTGGACTTTTCCACTTATTTATATAACCCTGGGCAATCACTTAACTTTCCTAAGCCTCAGTTTCCTTACCTATAAAATAAGACCATCAGTGATGTCAAAGTCTCAGGGTTATTGTGAGGTGTACTGGCATTACGTCCTGGCTGGTACTGGTATCTCTGAACTTGGAATCAGCTTTATATGTTGATGCTTTGTTCTTAGATGTCTAAAAGCGTTCTGTTGTAAAATATTTATTATGGATAGTACCATTTATCAATTTTTAAAATTTGGCTTCTTTTAAAATTTATTATAATTTATTTTGAATTGCATGTTACATCCATGGGATATCTTTTTGCCAGTCTTAAAAATAATATCCAGAATCTCTTCTAGGTTGCTTATTATTATTTATCCAGTCTGAAAGTCTTTTTTTTTTTAAGTACAGGCATTTGATCCATTTATTCCCATAACTTTTTTTAAAAAAATATTTTATTTTTTTGACACACACAGAGAAAGAGAGGCAGGCAGAGGGAGAGGGAGAAGCAGGCTCCCTACTGAGCAGAGAGCCCGACGTGGGGATGGGTCCTAGGACCTTGGGATCATGACCCGAGCTGAAGGCAGACACTTAACTGACTGAGCCACCCAGGGTGCCCCTATTCCTATAACTTTTTAACTAATTTTTCTTTTGTGCGTCTTGATTTTATACTTTGTTTCTATATTTCCTTTTTATTTTAATTTATGCTATATATACTACTTGCTTCATATTTTCCTCTTTGAATGTCAACTTTCTGTTTTTTTATTCCCCTAATATATACCTTAAAGATGTAAAACTCAACCTCATAAAGCCCATCTTTTTTTTGAAATATCAAAATCAAGAACAAAATCATCATTTATGACCCTCCGTTTTGAACAGTTAATTATTTGGGACTTTAAATGTTTCATGTGTGGTTATAAACCTCACTATTTAATTTAAAAAAATAGACAATGTGTATCTCCTTATAAAGTATTTTTCTGATTTTCCATTAAGGTTTCCAATCAGATTGAGTCATTAGTTAGACCTGTATCCACAATTTAATTGGTTTTCATGCTTCCAAGAATCTTTTTTGGCTACAACTTCTTCCTTCTTGGGTTCTTCATTGCCCTTTATTTCTGTGTTCTGGGGATTTGCCAGGGGTACTTTATTCAGAAAGAGATTAGGACCTTTTTTGAGCTCCCCTCTATCTGAGGATGTCTTTCCATTGTCTTTCTACAAGAAGGATGAGAGCTGTGTATAAGTTCTTGGGTTAGACTTTTTCTCTCGAAGCTCTGGAGATACTGCTTCATTGCCTTGTGGCATTTAGTGTGTAGTGCCTGATATGAAGTTGGCATGGTTTGCTATGCTTAATTAAAATTAGTGTTGCTGAGAAGTCTGAAGTTAACTTCGGATCTTTTGTCAGTGGAACTGGTGCTTCAGAATTTTGGGGGCTCACCAGTCTCTGGAACCCTGGCACTTGTTTTGCCCCAGGTCCTGCTCTGATGACCAGTTTTGTCTGCCCAACTGATTCACATGGACATAGCCACCAGCGTCTTGCCTCAGGTGAAGCCACACATTTCTTACCTTCTGCACTGGAGCTTCCCTGATAATGCTGAGGCACAGACCTCTTGGGACTTGCTGGGCATTATGTATGCGCAACCCAGAAGTGTGTGGAAGTTAACGCTACTGGGTTGGGGTGCATGTGTGCAAATCTTTGGCCAATGGGAGTTGAAAAGCAATGGATAAAATCTTTTCCCCTTGTCTTGTGGACAGACTGTTCTGAGTTGAAGGAGCTCAAAGGACCTCTTGGAAGATGGTCCTGTGAGGGTTTTTTTTTTTTTTTTTAGATTTTATTTATTTATTTTGGGGGGGGAGGCGCAGAGGGAGAGGGGGAGAGAGACTCCCGTTGAGTACAGAGCCCGACAGGGGGCTCAATCTCACTACCCATGAGATCATGACCTGAGCTGAAATCACCAGTCAGATGCTCAACTGACAGAGCCACCCAGCACCCTGGTCCTGTGAGATTTTGAGAAATTAGTTGTGCTGACTCAATACCAAGGGGACCTTGTATATTTGTTCTTTTTGTCTCCCCTTTTTCCCCAACTTCTGCTTCCCTGGGATTATGCTCCCTACTCACCAAAATAGTAGCATGTAAACCTTTGGCTCAGGCTTTGCCTTTAGGCTAACTAACCCAAGCTAAAACTATAGGTGACTTGCAGTTTTTGCTTGAATGTGTCTAGAATTCTCTCTTTGTTTTTAGAATTTAAAAAATTCACTAAAACATGCTAAGTATGAACTTCTTTTCAAAACGATTGCCTGGATTATTGCAAGGACTCTGTACATGTAGGCTTGGGCTTTTTAAAAAAAGCAACACGGGGGCGCCTGGGTGGCTCAGTTGGTTAAGCGACTGCCTTCGGCTCAGGTCATGATCCTGGAGTCCCGGGATCGAGTCCCGCATCGGGCTCCCTGCTCAGCAGGGAGTCTGCTTCTCCCTCTGACCCTCTTCCCTCTCGTGCTCTCTCTCTCTCAAATAAACAAATAAAATCTTTAAAAAAAAAAAAAAGCAACACGGGATAGTTTCTTCTAGTATGTATTGTTTTATTGTCTGTTTCAGAAATGCTTGTTAGTTTTTGGTTAAATCCTTACTCTGTCTTATCCTCTCTTCCTTTGTATGCAGGGAGTGTTGTTCAAGTTTGCCCTTTACTTCATTGATTTTTATTTACTACTACTTTTTTATTTATTAACTTTTTGCCTCAAAAGTTGCTCTTATTTAGGCTTTACTTTGCATGAAGTATGAATTTTTTTCAAAGAGTTCTCTTTTTTACTGTGGTTTATCTTTTTATTCACAGAAATCATGCACTCTTATATTTTTATTAGTAACATGACCATGTTGTGATATTTCTTTTTTTATGATATCTGCTTTAGAGGGCAGTGAGTCTCACAGAGTGTCTGGCCTTTCTTCTCAACTTTGTTTGTGCTTTAGAATATTTTCATATGCCCAGGTTTATTTCTCTTTACTTAACCATCTGAAGAGAGATCTGTGTGAAAGCCCAATTTTCAAGAACAGACAAGACCTGGGAATTGCCTAGTGGTGAGATAAGGAAAGATACAAAGGGCCCTCTTTGGGGCTTGGTTAAAAGACTAAAAAGGACACATGGTAGGTGCTGAGTTGGCAGTGAGTGGTGGTGGTGTTGGACGAAGTGGCTGCCACAGTGGGACTTCACTTCATGGAAACTGATCCCGAGTCCCACTGGCACAGATTCAGTGGCTCCTGTGAGGAAAGGCTCACTGTTATTCCTTCAGGCAACAAATAACAGTTTTCTGGACCCATAGGCAATCTGGACCGGCTGGGAGCAGGCAGAGGCGAAGGTATAGGTGGAAAGAAGTCAATATAAATATAGTTTCCTGAGAGCGCTACAGAAAACAAAATGGCCTCAGGGTAGTGCAGGATGTAAGTCCCCCTGGTCCCCCCACGGCCTGAAGCGCTGGAGGAGAATGAGCATAGATGTTGGCTGCCGGCTGTGGATGAAGGAGGATTATTTAATTTTGTACTGGAATCTAGAATGCTGTAATTTCTAAAGTTTTATGTTATTGTATGGGCAGTTTTTCTTCTTTCATATTTTCTTTGTTCATGTAGGTGATTTTGGTGGTAAGGTTTTAAGATTGTTCTCTTGTTTCTTAGGCAGAAGCCCAAGTCATTTCTGTGTCCCAGAGGACAGGGCTCCAATTCGAAGGATTTGTGTTTAGGCATTTTAGGTACCAGGTGGCAGACAGGGGAATCTGTCAACTCTTCAGTCTGAATTCAGGATGGATCTATGAAACTATTTGAAATTATAACTTTAGGTGAGACCTCTGGGTAAGTTTCTGAGACATGATTGAGGCAGACCCACACAATCCCTGCAGCCATTCCAAATATTTGCAAAATTCAAGCACTTCGGTGAAACACAAATACACATTATGTAGCAAACAGAATTGGGATAGGTCTTGTGGAGCTAAGGCATTAATAGGATTCTAATAGCTAGGCACAAGCAGCTCCAGGATCTGGAAGCAGCCCCTGCAGTGTTTAAATAAACACCCAGCTCTGCACGTGCGTGCGTGGCAAGGCCTGTCAATATCACCTTTCAGTCACATCTGCTCCCAGACGGTGACCACTCCCAGCAGGCTCTGCTCCTCAAGGAGGGACAGTCCCGGATTGTTTCACAGGCCTTGCTGATGGGAAAATAACTACCCATCACCTTAGGCCAACACTGGGAACATTCTTGTGCATTTCCTTTATCATGCGTTAGAAAAGCTCCCACTTTTTCTTTTTTTTCTCCAAAAGACACCAGTTCTGAGAACCTCACATCTTTTACATAAGCCTGGAGCACAAGCCCATTCACTGGTACCAAAGTGGATTCGCATAGTTTCTGTGAAAGCTGCCAGGGGCTAGGTAGGACCCTGATGGCCCAGGGCAGAGCTGGCTCTGTGATATGAAATGACAGCCACTCCCCATGCTGTTTGGGCTCAATCTGAAAGGATGGCTTCGCACGGGTGCTTGGTGCTCATTGACTTGCGGAAACTCTTCCCTCCTGGCGTTCCCAGAACAGCCCCATCTGTGTTACCTCTCTCTGTGTTCTTCGTCTCTGATGCTTTATCTTCCCTGCTTCTGAAATGTTACTGTCCTCAGGGCCATAGACTTGGCCCTCATCTCTTCCTCCCCTGCATGTTTTCTGAGGGTCATCCAGATTCCTGCCCTGAGCCTCTCCCTCTAGAACATCTTCTCTTGGGTCTCTATGAGCCCCTCAATCTTCCCTCATCCAAACTGTGTTCCCTGTCTAGGTTGCTTAGTGCCCCCATGCCCTTCTGAGATTATCTGTCTTTTTTCATACCACCCTTGTCCTCTCTCTCTTTGGTTTTTCTGTTTGTAGTACGTTGCCTCTTGCTTTCCCATCTGGAAAAAAAAATTCCCGCTCTTAGACTGAAACCTCTGTGGAACTTTACCCAGGTTCCCTGCCCCTCTGCTGGAATTAATTGGTGCCTTCATTGGTAAAATAAACATTACCAAGGACCTGCTGGGCAGTGAGGTTACAGATACACGCAGTAAGTACTGTGGGAGCAAGAGGGAGGGCCTCGCTGACACTCCGTTTTCAGAACTCTGCCCCCAGGTCAGTTAGGGAGCTGGGAGCAGCCTGTAGCCCTGGGGGTTACCTATGGAGCATTCCCAAGCCCCCAGCCAGACTCAACAGGCTTTTCTTCTCATCTGTCCCTGCTAGCCCCCAAACCTGTCTTCTTCCAAATTCATCTACTGTCTATTCCCCCATTGGAAAGCTCCACAGAGAACTTCATTTCTTCTGTTTCCTCTTTCCAGATCTTAGAGTGAACTCATGACTTTAATGCCTTTATCGCCTTCAACATGACATGGTGGTGTTGGCAAAAAAAACACACGTGGCAAACTAAAAAAAAAATCAAACGATGCACACTCATGATGAGTCTCCAGGGTCTGCTCCCTTTAAAAACCTCATCGGAGATGATCCGCCTGCCCTGATGCCTGTGCATTTCTTCCCTGCAGGCTTCATTGTGTGACTCACGCTGTCTGGACATGCTATCCTTTTTCCTGGTGAAATGATCCCAGGGGTGCTAGGCATGTAGCACACATCACTACATCATGCTTTGTGGGTTAACATGTCACATCAAACTGTTAACCCTAGAGCTAAGTGGAGAGACTAGGCCTCATTTGGGAATGAGGACATAAGCATATTGGTCACTGCCCCATCACATGGAATCTGGCAGACTTAGCAACTGATTTGTAGGATGAACTCATGGACAGTGAATTTGTGGGATAGAAGGGAGTTTAGCGATCATCTAGTCCAACATACTTATTTTACAGATGTCAGAATGGAAGCCCAGAGAGGTAAAGTGATATGTCCATGGTTCATGGAGAATTAGTGGCCAGTCTGCCTGATGTCCTGTTAAGGGGTCCTCTTTTTTTTTTTTTGCCTTAAGTACTTTATTTTAATTTTATGCATTTTTGATTTATGCTGAATTCAAAATTCTATTTTGATTTGATAGTTGTTTAAAAGCTATGGATATAAGGAGTTTATACCTGAATTTAGGCGTGTAGATATTTACTTTAAATTTTTTATTGTTATGTTAATCCCCATACATTACATCATTAGTTTTTGATGTAGTGTTCCATGATTTATTGTTTGTGCATAACACCCAGTGCTCCACGCAGAATGTGCCCTCTTTAATACCCATCACCAGGCTAACCCATCCCCCCACCCCCACTCCCCTCTAGAACCCTCAGTTTGTTTTTCAGAGTCCATCATCTCTCACGGTTCGTCTTCCCCTCCAATTTACTCCCCTTCATTCTTCCCCTCCTGCTATCTTCTTCTTTTTTTTTCTTAACATATATTGCATTATTTGCTTCAGAGATACAGATCTGTGATTCATCAGTCTTGCACACTTCACAGGACTCACCATAGCACATACCCTCCCCAATGTCTATCACCCAGCCACCCCATCCCTCCCACCCCCACCACTCCAGCAACCCTCAGTTTGTTTCCTGAGATTAAGAATTCCTCATATCAGTGAGGTCATATGATACACGTCTTTCTCTGATTGACTTATTTCACTCAGCATAACACCCTCCAGTTCCATCCACATTGTTGCAAATGGCAAGATCTCATTCCTTTTTATGGCTGCATAATATTCCATTGTGTATATATACCACCTCTTCTTTATCCATTCATCTGTCGATGGACATCTTGGCTCGTTCCACAGTTTGGCTATTGTGGACATTGCTGCTATAAACATTGGGGTGCATGTGTCCCTTCAGATCAATACATTTGTATCTTTGGGGTAAATACCCAGTAGTGCAACTGCTGGATCATAGGGCAGCTCTATTTTCAACTTTTTGAGGAACCTCCATACTGTTTTCCAGAGTGGCTGCACGAGCTTGCATTCCCACCAACAGTGTAGAAGGGTTCCCCTTTCTCCGCATCCTTGCCAAACATCTGTTGTTTCCTGACTTGTTAATTTTAGCCATTCTGACTGGTGTGAGGTGGTATCTCATTGAGGTTTTGATTTGGATTTCCCTGATGCCGAACGATGTTGTGCACTTTTTCATGTGTCTGTTGGCCATTTCGATGTCTTCTTTGGAAAAATGTCTGTTCATGTCTTCTGCCCATTTCTTGATTGGATTATTTGTTCTTTGGGTGTTGAGTTTGATAAGTTCTTTATAGATTTTGGATACTAGCCCTTTATCTGATATGTCATTTGCAAATATTTTCTCCCATTCTGTCGGTTGTCTTTTGGTTTTGTGGACTGTTTCTTTTGCTGTGCCAAAGCTTTTTATCTTGATGAAATCCCAATAGTTCATTTTTGCCCTTGCTTCCCTTGCCTTTGGCGATGTTTCTAGGAAGAAGTTGCTGCGGCTGAGATCGAAGAGGTTGCTGCCTGTGTTCTCCTTTAGGATTTTGATGGACTCCGTCTCACGTTTAGGTCTTTCAAACATTTGGAGTCTATTTTTGTGTGTGGTGTAAGGAAATGGTCCAGTTTCATTCTTCTGCATGTGGCTGTCCAATTTTCCCAACACTATTTGTTGAAGAGACTGTCTTTTTGCCATTGGACATTCTTTCCTGCTTTGTCAAAGATTAGTTGACCATAGAGTTGAGGGTCCATTTCTGGGCTCTCGATTCTGTTCCATTGATCTATGTGTCTGTTTTTGTGCCAATACCATACTGCCTTGATGATGACAGCTTTGTAATAGAACTGGAAGTCTGGAATTGTGATGCCGCCAGCTTTTCTTTTCTTTTTCAACATTCCTCTGGCTGTTCGGGGTCTTTTCTGGTTCCATACAAATTTTAGGATTATTTGTTTCATTTCTTTGAAAAAAGTGGATGGTATTTTGATGGGGATTGCATTGAATGTGTAGATTGCTCTAGGTAGCATTGACATCTTCACAATGTTTGTTCTTCCGATCCATGAGCATGGAATGTTTTTCCATTTCTTTGTGTCTTCCTCAATTTCTTTCATGAGTATTTTATAGTTTTCTGAGTACAGATCCTTTACCTCTTTGGTTAGATTTATTCCTAGGTATCTTATGGTTTTGGGTGCAATTGTAAATGGGATTTACTCCTTAATTTTTCTCTCTTCTGCCTTGTTGTTGGTGTATAGGAAGGCCACTGATTTCTGCGCATTGATTTTATATCCTGCTACTTTACTGAATTCCTGTATGAGTTTTAGCAGTTTTGGGGTGGAGTCTTTTGGGTTTTCCACATAAAGTATCGTATCATCTGCAAAGAGTGAGAGTTTGACTTCCTCTTTGCCAATTTGGATGCCTTTGATTTCTTTTTATTGTCTGATTGCTGTGGCTAGGACTTCTAATACTATGTTGAATAGCAGTGGTGATAGTGGACATCCCTGCCATGTTCCTGACCTTAGGGGGAAAGCTCTCAGCTTTTCCCCATTGAGAATGATATTTGCTGTAGGTTTTTCATAGATGGCTTTTATGATATTAAGGTATGTACCCTCTATCCCTATACTCTGAAGAGTTTTGATCAAGAAAGGATGCTGTACTTTGTCAAATGCTTTTTCTGCATCTATTGAGAGGATCATATGATTCTTGTTCTTTCTTTTGTTAATATATTGTATCACGTTGATTGATTTGTGGATGTTGAACCAAACTTGCAGCCCAGGGATAAATCACAGTCATGATGAATAATCCTTTTAATGTACTGTTGGATCCTACTGCCTAGTATTTTGGTGAGAATTTTTGCATCCATCTTCATCAAGGATATTGGTCTGTAATTCTCCTTTTTGATGGGATCTTTGTCTGGTTTTGGGATCAAGGTAATGGTGGCCTCATAAAACGAGTTTGGAAGTTTTCCTTCCATTTCTATTTTTTGGAACAGTTTCAGGAGAATAGATATTAATTCTTTAAATGTTTGGTAGAATTCCCCATCTGGCCCTGGGCTTTTGTTTGTTTGGGAGATTTTTGATGACTGCTTCAATTTCCTCAGTGGTTATAGGTCTGTTCAGGTTTTCTATTTCTTCCTGGTTCAGTTTTGGTAGTTGATACATCTCTAGGAATGCATCCATTTCTTCCAGGTTATCTAATTTGCTGGCATAGAGTTACTCATAATATGTTCTTATAAATGTTTGTATTTCTTTGGTGTTGGTTGTGATTGCTCCTCTTTCATTCATGATTTCGTTGATTTGGGTCATTTCTCTTTTCTTTTTGATAAGTCTGGCCTGGGTTTTATCAATCTTGTTAATTCTTTCAAAGAACCAGCTCCTAGGTTTGTTGATCTGTTCTACTGTTCTTTTGGTTTCTATTTCATTGATTTCTGCTCTGATCTTTATTATCTCTCTTCTCCTGCTGGGTTTAGGCTTTATTTGCTGTTTTTTTCTAGCTCCTTTAGGTGTAGGGTTAGGTTGTATATTTGAGAACTTTCTTGTTTCTTGAGAAAGGCTTGTATTGCTATATACTTTCCTCTTAGGACTGCCTTTGCTGCATCCTGAAGATTTTGAACAGTTGTGTTTTCATTTTCATTGGTTTCCATGAATTTTTTAAATTCTTCTTTAATTTCCTGGTTGACCCATTCATTCTTTAGTAGGATGCTCTTTAGCCTCCATGTATTTGAGTTCTTTCCGACTTTTCTCTTGTGATTGAGTTCTAGTTTCAAAGCATTGTGGTCTGAAAATATGCAGGGAATAATCCCAATCTTTTGGTAGCAGTTGAGACCTGATTTGTGACCTAGGATGTGATCTATTCTGGGGAATGTTCCATGGGCACTAGAGAAGAATGTGTATTCCGTTGCTTTGGGATGGAATGTTCTGAATATATCTGTGAAGTCCATTTGGTCCAGTGTTTCATTTAAAGTCTTTATTTCCTTGTTGATCTTTTGCTTAGATGATCTGTCCATTTCAGTCAGGGGGGTGTTAAAGTCCCCCACTATTATTGTATTGTTGTCAATGTGTTTCTTCGCTTTTGTTATTAATTGCCTTATATAATTGGCTGCTCCCATGTTCGGGGCATAGATATTACAATTGTTAGATCTTCTTGTTGCATAGACCCTTTAAGTAGGATATAGTGTATTTCCTCATCTCTTATTACAATCTTTGTTTTAAAATCTAATTTGTCTGATATAAGTATTGCCACCCCAGCTTTCTTTTGGTGTCCATTAGCATGGTAAATGGTTTTCCACCCCCTCACTTTCAATGTGGGGGTGTCTTTGGGCCTAAAATGAGTCTCTTGCAGACAGCATATTGATGGGTCTTGTTTTTTAATCCAGTCTGATAGCTTGTGTCTTTTGATTGGGGCATTTAGCCCATTTACATTCAGGGTAACTATTGAAAGGTATGAATTTAGTGCCATTGTATTACCTGTAGGTGACTGTTACTGTATATTGTCTGTGTTCCTTTCTGATCTATGCTGCTTTTAGGCTCTCTCTTTGCTTAGAGGACCCCTTTCAAGATTTCTTGGAGGGCTGGTTTCATGTTTGCAAATTCCTTTAGTTTTTGTTTGTCCTAGAAGCTTTTCATCTCTCCTTCAATTTTCAATGAGAGCCTAGCTGGATATAATATTCTTGGCTGCATATTTTTCTCGTTTAGTGCTCTGAAGATATCATGCCAGTCCTTTCTGGCCTGCCAGGTCTCTGTGGATAGGTCTGTTGCCAATCTAATGTTCTGCCTTTATAGGGTACATATCTCTTCTCCCGAGCTGCTTTCAAGATTTTCTCTTTGTCTCTGAGACTTGTAAGTTTTACTATTAGGTGTCGGGGTGTTGACCTATTTTTATTGATTTTTGAGAGAGGTTCTCTGTGCCTCCTGGATTTTGATGCCTGTTTCCTTCCCCACATTAGGGAAGTTCTCTGCTATAATTTGCTTCAATATACCTTCTGCCCCTCTCTCTCTTTCTTCTTCTTCTGGGATCCCAATTATTCTAATGCTGTTTTGTCTTATGGTATCGCTTATCTCTCGAATTCTGCCCTCGTGGTCCAGTAGTTGTTTATCTCTCTTTTTCTCAGCTTCTTTATTTTCCATCATTTGGTCTTCTATATCATTAATTCTCTCTTCTGCCTCATTTATCCTAGCAGTTAGTGCCCCCATTTTTGATTGTACCTCATTAATAGCCTTTTTGATTTCGACCTGTTTAGATGTTAGTTCTTTTATTTCTCCAGGAAGGGTTTCTCTAATAACTTCCATGCTTTTTTCAAGCTCAGCTAGTATCTTTAAAATCATGATTCTGAACTCTAGGTCTGACATTGTACTAATGTCCATATTGAGTAGGTCCATGGCAGACAGTACTACCTCTTGTTCTTTTTGTTGAGGTGATATTTTTCGTCTTGTCATTTTGTCCAGAGGAGAATAGATGAATGAGAGAACAAAATGCTAACATGTTAACAACGTCCCCAGAAAATATGCTCTAAACAAATCAGAAAAGACCTGAAACCAGGGGAAAAGAAAGGGAAAGAAAGAAAAAAGAAAGAGAAAAAAAAAAAAGAAAAAGAAAAAGATAAAAACAAACAAAAACAGAACAAAACAAAAAAAAAACAGAATATGATCAAATATGATGAGGCTAGTGCCTAGATCAGTGTCACCTGTTAGATTTTGGGTGTATTTTGGTCTGTTAGAAGGAAGTGCCTCCTAACATTTTAAAGAAAGAAAGACTTATATATGTACAAAATAAGGGTTGATACAATGAAGGGATGGAATATGACTGTAAAGATGAAAATTATAAAAAATTTTAAAAGAGGAATTGATAAGGTGCTTGAAAAAAGAAAGAAGAGGATTAAAAAAATAAAGAAAGGAAGAAGAAAAAGGGGAGAGAATGTGATCAGGCAGGAGACTAGAACAAAGCCATACACTAGAGATTTAGGGTATATTTTGATATGTTAGAAGAAACTGTATCTCAAAATTTTAAAGAGAGAACAACTTATATATATATATATATGCCAAAAAGAAGGGTAACTACTATGAAAGGATAGAATATGACTCTAAAAATGAAAAATAAAAATGTTTTTTAAAAAAGGGATTGATAAGATGTTGGTTGAAAAAGGGAAAAAGAAATATTCAAAAAAAACACAGTTAAAAAAATTAACTTTGAAAGCCTAATGAATCATGGTAAAAAAGCCATGAATTCTATGTGCAATATTCCCCTAGCGCTCGAGTTCTGCCGTTCTCATTGATCTGTAAACTTGGTCTTGGCGGGCTGTTCTTGCTGATCTTCTGGGGGAGGGGCCTGTTGCCGTGGTTCCCAAACGTCTTTGCCGGAGGCAGAATTGCCCCACCCTTGTTGGTCCGGGCTAAGCAATCTGCTCGGGTTTGCTCTCGGGAGCTTTTGTTCCCTGCAAGCTTTCGGTACAGCTTTGGAGGACGAGAGTGAAAATGGCGGCCTCCCAATCTCCGCCCCAGAGGAGCTGAGAACTCAGGGCCCCGCTCATTAGTGTGCCCCCAGAGAAAAGCAGTCAGTCACTCCTGTCTCCCCGGTCTCCAGCTGCACTCCGTGCTCACCCGGCCTGTGATCGAGCATTTCTATCTCTGGCACCCGACCCCTTGTGGAGTCTCCAGACCCAGCAGATCTCTGCAGTGCGCTCCCACGCCGCTCCTCCCGGGGGAGGAAGGGGAGTCTCCCTGGCTCTGCCGCTTGTTGAGTTCCTGCTGGAGGAGCAGTGGCCCGACTGTCACCGATCACAGTTTATGGCAACCCCGAGCTGAGAGCCCACGCCTCAGCTCCGTCTCTGCAGCCGGCTTCCCCGCTCTGATACCTGGGAGCTCTGCCGCACTCAGGCACCCCCGGTCTTTCTGTGACCCCGAGGGTCCTGAGACCACACTGTCCCGCGAGGGTTCCACCCCCCGCTTAGCCACTGGAGCGACGTCCCTCAGCAGAGCCGACTTCTAAAAGCTGCTCTATCACTTGCCAGAAGCGGCCGATGGAGGCTCCCTCCCCCGCCATCTATCCTCCCGAATATCGTCTCAGATTCACTTCCCCGCACGTCCTACCTTCCAGAAAGTGGTTGCTTTTCTGTTCAGAGAGTTGTTGCTATTCTTTTCTTCGATCTCCTGTTGAGTTCGTAGGTGTTCAGAATGGTTTGATCCCTATCCAGCTGAATTCCTGAGACAAGATGAAATCCAGATCTCCTACTCCTCTGCCATCTTGCTCCGCCCTGTTAAGTGGTACTCTTTCCACTACACAGTCATTGCTGGAACTCTGTGGTTGCTTGTAGCTATAAACTAGAACCTTATTATAACAGCCCTATTAGGTAGGTTTATCCTAATTCATAGATGAGAAAACTGAGGCATATAGTAGATAAATATATTGCCCAAGATCATGGAGCCCTTTTAAATCTAGGCATTCTCACATACAAAATGGGAATAAAAATGTCTCAGTCTATGGAATTTCAGGAAATTAGGGAGACACAATTTGTGAGATAGTATATCATGAAGTGTTAATTTATATGCTATTTTCCTTCACACTCCCTTTCACCTTGTGACCCTCTTTTGTTTAGGCAGCTATATAAGAAGGAATCTGAAAATTGAGCCAGAAATCAAAGAAATAAAGTTCTTAACCCTTATTTTAAGACCTTGCAGTGGATTTTTACCTCTTTTCATCTGTCAAGAGTTCTGAGGCCCTTCCTGTTTGAGGGATCCCTCTGTCACATGAGCCTTGGTGGAAGGTGGACTCCTGCCTGCTCCTGTGGAAAAACGTGGGGGCTGTATGTTCCATCTTTCTCCGACCTGGCAGCCAGCTGGCAGACATGTGACCTGGGCATGGGTCCTGCCAAAGACAGTGTGTGAAGGTGGTGACCCAGTGCTGTAGGGACACTTCACAGTCACAGGGGCAACAAAGGCAGGCTCATTGGTGGCAAGACCCGAACTATTTGGTGTTTAGTTTCTGCTCTCCAACCTCTTGATTTTCAGCTGATTTTCTAGCTTTCCCAGAGATTCTGTGAACTGCCCAGTATTCGTTCAATAAATTCCTTTTCTGCTTAAGTTGGCTGGGTTGTTCACACCAAGCACCCTGACAGGTACTATCCAGGTATAAGAAATATTTGAAAGCAAACCTGCAGAACAAACTTCCCTCAGCAGAGAAGTGACAAAGCCCTCTGTGATGGAGAGTTGGAGAATTGGGATCTTGGAAGAGGGACTGTGTATCTTGTCCCTGACTCTCACTCAGCAAAGTTGACTGCAAAGGAACATGATAACAGAACATACAGAAAAGTTTGTGTTCAAGAATAGATAGGATGTGTACCTCATTCTTCTCAAGCCCTGGAAGGAGTCTGCTTCCTACAGCTTCCCCACGTTGCCAGGACTGGAAGCTAGGAGTTAAAATGGCTTCCTTGGGTGCCAGGCTGAGAAGAGGCCCAAGACAGCCCATCTGGTCCTCTCTTGCCCCCATCACAGCTGAGTTTTCCTCTGTCCCATGGAAGGTGTGGAAGTTGGCTGAGGGAAAAAAAGGGTAAGACTAATTTGCATCAGTAAATAGCAGAGCCAGTGAACCTGTTATAGGCATGAGGGTTCTACCAAGGGGTATTTGCCACAGAAGGAGGTAGTGGCTTCATAGTCAAAGACAAAGTGAGTATACAAACTCCTCAATAGTGCTAGCCTAAAAAATGGCCACATGTGGAAATCAGGCGGGGGCTAGGCACCTCAGATATCCTGGGGAGGAGAGAGGACAGTCCCAGACCCAAAACATACCTATTGCCAGTGCTGACACTACGACATTCTATAAACCCTCTGCAACTCAGGTCAGCCCAGGGGAGGAGGAGAGAAGGATGGGCAGGAGAAAATCTGGAACTGACTTAACAAAAGTAGCAATGATTGAGAAAACCCCAAAGTATTGAGTTTCTTTAGAATTGATTAGATTCCATTGGTGAACCAGAGTTTGAGATAGAAAAACAAAATGGTATTTTTGCAAACCTGAGATTTGTGGTCCTTGATTAAGAAAAAATGCTTTTAGTGAAGCAGGCTTTGGGCAGATGTTATTATTAAGAAGGTGTCCAGTGCCGTCCTGGCCAGGAGAATCACCCAGATAAATAGTTTCATCTGTGAGCTACATCTCTGTGGCTGATGTGTGGTAATGGGAAGAAGGTGGTCCTCAGCTTTCCAGAGATGGTGTCCAGCTCTGGTGCACACAGCCTTATATAGCAGAGAGTAGCCACATTGGTGAGCAATTAACTAGGGATACACAGGGCTGTCTGAGAAGCATGGTGAAAAACATAGTCATGAGAAAGCAGCATCCCAGATACACAGTGGAGCTGTTGGCAGAGAGCACCTGGAGAACCACGTGGGATTCCATTCCTTCTTTTCTTGCTATTTCATACTTTAAAGCAGTTAAAAAAAATTTTAAAGACCTTTCCAGGAGAGGAGTTGCAAACTGGATATTGAGAATGCCTATTATTCCTTGTTATGAGTTTGAAGAAATGATTAACTGGTGATTTACATGGGTCTGGCCAACATTGTAGAGAAGCTTAGCATCCTCTGCAGTTTTTCACCACCATGTTGAGATTCAGTTTTCTGCAAAACAGAGAGAGTCAGTGAAGAGATGGTCTAGGCAGGAAGATGTATCCTGGTATGGCTCGTGGGGAGGAAGATTTGACTTGGGGCCTTTTCCAAGCACTTCCCCAAATGAGAACAACCCCACAGAGGTTCATGTGATGAAAAGAAAGAAATAGCAGAACTAATGACTACTCCCAACTCTTTCATTTCACACACACACACACACACACACACACACACACACACACACAAGGGCCAATTCTGGTTCAACAAAGCCCTTGGCATGTCACCTGAGAATACAGCCTGTCTAGGTGTACACTATCCTGCACTAGCCCTGGAGTCTGAAGTATATGATATGTGTGTTGAGGGCAGGAATGAAGTGAGATGGGAGTTAGAAAAAAGGCTTGAAAGTGTGTCATGGGACTCTGGTAAGGCTGATTTTTTTTTTCCCCCTGAGGCGAAATCTGGTGTTTTGGTCTGTGCTGAAGTAGAAATAGGTATCAGGCATAGCCTAGACACATCAAAGTAGATTAATGTCCTCCTTTGAAAGAGGTTTATAGGGGCTGGTCACTTGGGGGAACTTTAGACTAGAGGTGAGCCATGAATAAGAGAGGCCTCCAAAGACCCCTCTGAAACATGAGTTGGGTCTGATTCCACCTTGTGTCGGCAAAATGAGGAGCTGGAACCATGCTAGCCTTCTGTGACGTACTCAGAGAGGCACCTTGACTCAACCAACAAAAGCCAGCCCTGAGTTGGGGCATGGGGCGGTTTAATCGTAGCTCTGCATTTAACCTTTTGCATATGATCCTGACCTGTCCCATCACTTTTCCGTGCCTCAATTTCTTCTCACAGACAGTTTCTTTCCTCCAAGGACTCCAAGGATTAACTGAAAATTGAACCCTAAGCATTTTCACCCATGAGATGCTTCACGAATGTTTAAGAACACTGCTGTCTCAGTGGCATTTATCTCTAAATATTAATCTCGTGTACATGCCTTGATCATTCTTAAGATAACTGTGTGGTAGGTTTAGTGCAATGAGGGAAAGAGTGTCAGCCTGCTGTGGGTCCTCTTTTGGACCAGCAGTATACTGAAGCTGGGTCAGCGTGATACCAGAAAGACAGAGAATTAAGTTAATCATCTAAACCCTGGCTCCTTGCTATTGTATAGGCAAATTATCCAGATGATTAAATTGTCTTTTTCAACATCCTGTTTGGAGATGTGTCTGTGTAGGTATGTGTGTGTGTGTGTCGTTCTGTGTTTCCGGCAAGTGTGAGTTGCTAAATTATACATGAGTTAAATCATGTTTTTTGAGACGTGTTCAGGCTTAAAGCTCAGTTTTGTGGCAAATTCTGGCTTCTTTGCTCTGGCATTCCAGGAGCTGATTTCTGTTTCTCATTTGCTCTTCTGATGCCTCATCCCTTTCTGTTCTGTGCCTCTCACCATGTGGCTGGAAACTGATGGGCTGAAGTGATTAGGCCCACAGACCCCTGAGCATCAGCCCTGCTTCAGCAGCACCTGCTACCCCTTTATTTCTTGTTTCTCTCAACCTCAGATCTTGCCCTTTTACTCATCTGCCATCTGGCAGCCCCCCTACATTCCATTCCATCACCATGGGGATAAGGCCAGGGGCAAACCAGAAATGGCTTTGGTTGACAGACCAACTTCCAGGAGGCCGTGGCCATGGCCCAGAAACTCGGGGGATGATGTGCAGCTAGGAGAGCAGATTGGCTGTGAATTAGTGGGCCGTGCCTGGAAATCTAGAAAGTAGCTTTTTTTCCGTGCCCTGCCACTAAATTCCACTCACCTTGCTTGTTTTTCAGATAGGGCTATGCAACTTTTTAAAAAATAGTGGTAAAATAAGTATAATACAAAATGTACCATTTTAGTCATTTTTAAGTATATCGTTTGGTGACATGAAGTATATTCCCAGTTGTTGCGCTCTCATCACCACCATCCATCTCAAAACTTTCTTCATCGTGCAAAACTGAAACTGTAGTATTAAAGAATATTGATATTTAAAAATACTTATTTCCCCTTCCTTTAACCCCTGGAAACCACCATTCTACTTTCTGTTTTTAGGGGCTTGAGTACTCTGAGTACCTCATCTAAATGGGACCATATAGTATTTGTCCTTTTGTGGCTTATGTTATAGCATATGATGGAATTTCCTTCTTTTTTAGGCTGAATAATATTCCATTGTGTGTTTATGCCATATTTTGTTTATCCAGTCATCCATTAGTGGACACTTGGGCTAAGAACATGCAACTTTTATGTGAATGCAGTATTTGGGGAGCTGGTATGTTTGTGAGGTGGTAAAAACACCATGAACTTGGGCGCTTGGGTGGCTCAGTTGGTTGGGCGACTGCCTTCAGCTCAGGTCATGATCCTGGAGTCCCGGGATCAAGTCCCGCATCGGGCTCCCTGCTCAGCAGGGAGTCTGCTTCTCCCTCTGACCCTCCCCCCTCTCATGTGCTCTCTCTCTCTCATTCTCTCTCTCAAATAAATAAATAAAATCTTTAAAAAAAAAACACACACCATGAACCTTATGGTCAGACAGACTTGGGTATGTCTGTGGCTCTTACTTTTTAGTATGACCTTGAAAAAGTTACTTAACCTCTGTAAAAAAAACAGTTCTTAAAATTTAAAGTACATCTTATGTACAAAAGAGTATAAACTTACATGTCCAGTTTGAAGAAAAATAATATGTTAATGACACAAAAATAGAACATTCAGTATGGTGACTAACATAACATAATAAAAAAATTAAAAGAAAAGACCATTTAGCATATTTACTGATCACAGAAACTAAGAAACTGAACATTACTCAAACCTTTGAGACTCTTCAGTCCCCCTCCTAGTCGCACCTTCCTTCCTCTGTCTCGAACTGAAAATATGTGAAAATTGTTCCTTTGCTTTTCTTTGTAGTTTTACCGTACTTGTAGATCTCTCAACAATAGGTTGCTTAGTTTTGATATGATTTTTGAAATTTATTTAAGTGAAATTCCACTGATTTCTTTTCTTGTAAGCTTTAAGTTTTGAGATTCATTTAGGTTGAATTGTGTAGCTATAGTTGATTTATATTCATTATCATAAAGTATTCCATTTCCATTTATGGGCATGGGTTTCTTCCCTTATTTCTTCCCTTTCCTTTCCTTTCCTTTCCTTTCCTTTCCTTTCCTTTCCTTTCCTTTCCTTTCTTTCTCTTTTCTTTTTCCCCTTCCCCCATAAGCTGTGATGTTATGAACTTCCTGTATATATTTCCTGGTACACACAAGAGTTTCTGTAGAGTATTTACATACGAGTGGAATTACTTGGGCATAGGCTGTGTGCAGGTTTCATTTTACGAGGTAATGCTCAATGGTTTTCTAAAGCTGTGCTAATCCAGGTTGTGTTCTCACCAGCAGTGTATGGAAACCCCATTGTGCCACATCTTTGCAATGCCATTTAAAAATTTTTGTCAGTCGGGGCTCCTGGGTGGCTCAGTTGGTTGAGTGTCTGACTCTTGGTTTCAGCTCAGGTCATGATCTCAGGGTCCTGGGATGGAGCTGTGCTTCGGGCTCTACACTCAGTGGGGAGTGCTTGAGTCTCTTCTCCCTCTTCCTCTCCCCTCCATGCTCACTTTCTCTCTCTCTAAAATAAATAAATAAAATCTTAAAAAAAATTTTTTTTGTCAGTCTGGTGGGTGTGAAGTGGTGTTATTTTTTCTTTTCAAATAGTTAATCTCAGCTATCTTTATTGAGCATTTCAATGGCGATAGTGAAATGTATGTAGTGCACATATGAGAATTATTTTAAAGCAAAAATTATTCTATGAATGTGAACAGCACAGATACTTGGTAACTCTCTGTAGAGATGACTGATTGTTTCTGGGAATCAATACTAACATAAATATTGATTAATCCCTAATTCGACATCTTGATTTCACTCAAGGAGGAATGGAGACTTTTTCCTGGCCCCCAGCTCCAAACCATAGTGTCAGTTAGTCAGAAGTATTTATTAGGTATCCACTGGGAACATACAAAGCATGCAGAAATTACAGGTCTTAATTTAATAGTAAAGGGGAAGAGAAACATGAGGGTCTGCTGAGTTCCAGACAGGGTAACAGGTACTTTCCTATATGTTAATCCCCGCAATATACTCTTTAAGATAGGTGTAACACCTGAGTTCTTACAGATGGGGAACTGGACCCAGAGAGGTTGCCAGTCAACTAAAAATATATTTTAGTTCTGAGTGTTCCAAACATTGTCTTTGAATACAAAATGAATATAGAATGTTCCTGCTCTCAAGAATTTTATACCCAGTCTGGAAAGGAAAACAGATGTGAATATATCCATAATTACATTTCCATGTGTTAAGAGGTATGATAGAGGTGCATATTCTAGATACAGTGAAGCCTTCTCAGGGAAGAAGAAACTTAAACCAAGCCTTGAAGCGTTAATTCGAGCTGGTCAGGTAGCAAGAGGGAATGTTTCAATTAGAAAGGAGAGTATGAGCAGAGTAATGGATACTGAAATAGTCTTTTCTTTCTCAAGAATGTGCAGAGTTCAGTATCTGGTGTTAAGGAGTGGTAGCAGGGATCAGAAAAAGGATTTTTGGAGAGCAGACAGGGGTTAGATCTTGTGGTACTTATGACGCCAGTGAAAGGAGTTTGAACTTTAGGTTTTGGTTCTAGAAAAATCACTCAGATGGCTATGTACATTGGAGAGACAAGGCTGGGCATAGGGAGGTTAGGATATGATAATAATAGTTCAACAGACAAGGAAGGCAAAGGCAGCAAAAATACATTTTGAATCTATTCAGATTTTAGTGACTAGTGGATATGGTGGCCGACAGGGCTGATAGTGTTCAGGCATTATTCACTGAAATAGTGTATAAAAGAAGGTGAGCAGGTTTAGGGTGGGATGTGACAATGATTTTAGGGATGGACATTGTTAAATCTGTGGTGCCTATAGGATATGCAAGTAGAAATATCTAGTAGGTACTTAGAGTTTGTTTGCTTAAACTTTAGATTTTTTAGGGTGACCAACTCATTCTGGTTGGCCTGAGAGTTTCCCAGTCTTAAAACAAAGTCCGAGTCTCAAGAAATATTTCAGCCCCAAGAAAACTGGGGGTTTAAAACTCAGTAGATTCTGGGCTAGGAGACTGATCTGGAATTTATGGAAGCCAAACGCGTGGATGAGCACCCACAGGGAATGTGGAGAGTGAGCAGAGAAGGCAGTGAAAGATGAATTTATATCAAAGATGATTATATATATGGTGATATATAACAGGCATGTTATATGTGGTTCTGAGAAAGTCAAACAGTGGTCAACTACTGGAAACTGCAGAAAATTAACTATTGGATTGGCTTTTAGAAGTGGTTAGGACTTTTTTGTAAGAGCAGATTCATTTTGTAATTGGAATGAAACCAGACAGCAGAGAGTAATTGGCAGTCTAGGAAGGGGCACACACTTTTAAGAAGCTACAGGGTAAAGTGATGAAGAGAGAAAAGTTGTCTAGCATGGGACGTAAGGATGAGAGAGAGTTTTGAAAAAATTAGGTATGAGCTTATTGATATGATGAGAGAAAGAAATTAATGGAGAAAGAGATTGAAGGCACAAGGGAGGTAAACTGTTAGAGTAAAGTGAGAGGAATGGGGTCAAGAAATAGGTTGAACCAGAGCAGAACCCTCTTTTGAAGCCAAAAGTATCAGAGTATGGGGGAAGTGTGTAGCAAGGTCATGTGGCCCCTTATTCACAGAGTTGGGATTTGAATCAATGTCTGCCAGACTTCAAAAGCTATACTATTTCCACTTCATCATAGAAAAATACATTTCAGCTTAGTAAAGAATGAATACACATATGCATAATCACTTAGTGCTACACACAGACAGATACGTATCATGGGTGAAATTGGGGAAGTGTTTGGAGCCAGGTGTAGTTCATCTGGGAGCTCAACAGGAAAGGTGAACTTTGAGCAGAATTCTTAGAGAATAGAAGAATACAGTGAGACAGAATTAGTTTAAATAAAAAAACCTTATGTTGTTCTTCAAATCATAGTTCTTTTTAAGGAAATTGTTTTGATAAAATAAGAAATTTGCTTCATATTCTTACTAGAATGCAGATTCTCAGTAGATGTAATGGATGTAGAAATGTACTTATCCCTTGTAGCAGCAGGATTGCTAAGCCCTGCCTCTCCTGTAGCCATTTTTCCTCATCTTCCACAGTAATTGAATTTTTAAGTGAGATCATGGCTGCATTTCCTAATGACTACATTTCCTAATGTTCCTTGCTAATGTTCTTGACTAAGTTCTGGCCAGGTGGATGGGATCAGAAGTGACATGGACGACCCCTGGTTGTGCCTTTAAAGACAGAGAAGTTTCTTTCTTTCCCTCCTCCCTCCACCCTGCTGCCAGGAATGCAGAATAGCAACGGGAGCCAGGTTGGACCATGCAGAGGAGGGAAACATCCTGGGTTGGTGGAGAAGCAATATAATCGGAATTTGGGTCCCTAATGCTGAGGGGCTACCATTTATAAGCCTTTGTTAATTTGGATTTTTATTACAGCATTTGAGTTATAAACCCCATTGCTGGTGAGAAGACTAACATAAAATTTCTTATTTTCTCTGCAGAATTCATACACTTTTCCAGCATTATATTAATGTCTGAATTCTTTGCTTATTGCAGTCCTATGTTAAAAGCTTCCAAAGAGATCATCATCCCTGTGAAATAAAATTCCTTTGCCTGAGGCCTAACTCAGAGGGATATTTATGTACAAACATACCAACTAGGAGGGATGGGACAGGCTCAACCTTGGTCCAGATCAACCCTGTCCACCATCTTTATCTTTAGTCACCATGTGCAATACATATTTTCTTCTTCATCTACCTCAATTTTTAGAAGCTGCTGAGGAATTGGTTTATCAATTAGTATTGCAGAAAACCTGACTAGACAGTGACTTAAACAAGTTAGGATTTTAACTTTTCCTGTGACATGAGAAGGCTGGAAGTAGGCAGCACAGAGGTCCACGGTGCACTCAAGGACCCCCTGGACTACCTTTGTTTTCTGCCCAGCAGTTTTTAACATGTGGTTTTTGTTCTCATGCTTGTCACCTTATGGTTCCACTTCAGGCATCACATCTGTGTTCCAGGCAGGAAGAGGGGGAAAGGTGAAGGAAAAAGTGCAAGCCAAATGAGTTGGCTTCCTCATTTTCATAAAAATTTTATAGTGATATATAACATATATACAGAAAAGTTCACAAATCATGAGTGTACGGCTTGATGAATTTTTACAAAGTGAACACACTAATGTGACTGGCACCTAGAACAAGAATCGGAACATTCCCAGTGCCTTGGAATTTTCCTTATTGCCCCAGAGGTTCCTCTTATATACCCCAAACAGCATAGATTAATTTAGCCTGATTTTGAACTTTATGGAAATGTACAGCATGTACTCTTTTGTGTCTGGCTTCCTTTGCTTAATATAATGTTTGTGGGATTTGCCCATATTATTGCATTTAATTTTAGAATATTTATTCTCATGCCTGTATTATTCCAATGTGTGAATATACATTTTTTAAAATCCATTCCAGTATTGGTGGGCATTCAGATAGCTTGCAGGTTTTAGCTATTATATAAGTAGTACTTCAATGACTATTCTAGTACAAGTCTTCTGGTGAACATATGTTCACATTTCTGTGGATATATCACTAGACGAAGAATCTCTGAATTACAGATTATGCTTATATTTAGCTACGATATTGCCAAACAATTTCCCGGAGTATTTGTACTGATTTACTATTCCATCAGCAGTGTATAAAGGTTTTGGTTGCTCCACATCCTTGTCAACACTTGGTATTATCTGATTCTTATATTGTAGGCATTCTGGTGGGTGTTATATTGTATTTTTAATTTTTGTTTTCCTGATAACTAGTCTTTCAACCAAAGTTGAACAACTTTTCATATGTATATGTTTATAGGCTATTTGGATACCCTATTTTTGTGAAGTTGATAATTTTTGTTCTATTCTTATGTTCTCTGTCATTTTCATAGTTTTGTTAGAGCTTTCTCTATCTTCTGAATATGAATCTTATATTAGTTTCCTGGGGCTACTACTACAAAATGCCACAGGTTAGGTGGCTTAAACAACTATGAGAAATTTATTTTCTCATAGTTCTGGAGGCTAGAGTCCAAGATCAAGGTGTCAACAGGATTAGTTTCTCCTGAGGCCCCTGTCCTTGGCTTGACTATGGCTGCCTTCTTCTGCCTCTTTACATGGTTGTTCCTCTATTCATGGGTGCCCCTGCTGCCTCTCTCTGTATCCCAATCTCTTCTGACATAGATACCAGTTAGATTGGATTAGGGCCCATCCTAATGACCTCATTTTAATTTAATTACCTCTTTCGAGGCCTTATTTCCAGATACATTCACATTCTGAGGTATTAGGGGTTAGAGCTTCAACATTTGAATTTTGTGGGGACCTGATTCCATCCATAATAAGTCTTTTGTTGGATATATGTATTGTAAACATTTTTCCCACTTTGTTAGTTACCTGTTTATTCTCTTTATGGTGTTTTTTTTAAAAAATATTTTTTTAAATTCCCATGTAACTAACGTAAGTATACATATAATGATTCAACAACTCTATACCTTACTCAGTGCTCATCACGATAAGGGTACGCTTAACTCCCTGCACCTATTTCCCCCATTCTTCCGCCCACCTTCCTTCTGGCAACCACCAGTTCGTCCTTTATATTTAAGAGGCTGGGTTTTTTTTGTTTGTCTCTTTTTTTCTTTTTTTGTTTTGTTTCTTAAGTTCCACATATGAGTGAAATCATGGTATTTGTCATATCGTAATGGTGTCTTTGATGAACTGAAGTTCCTAATTTTAATGTTGTTTATCAATTTTTTTCCTTATAGTTAGCACTTTGGGAGCCTGTTTAAAAGACTCTACCCATTTCAGTTACTTCTCTTAACGTTTTTTTCTAAAAGTTTTTTAAAAAATTTAATTTAATTTAATTTAATTTAATTTAATTTTATAATGTTATGTTAGTCACCATACAGTACCTCATTCGTTTTTGATGTAGTGTTCCATGATTCACTGTTTGCATATAACACCCAGTGCTCCATGCAATACGTGCCCTCCTTAATACCCATCACCGGGCTAACCCATCCCCCCACCCCCATCCCCTCTAAAACCCTAAGTTTGTTTCTCAGAGTCCATAGTCTCTCATGGTTCATCTCCCCCTTTTCTTTTACCTTTTATATAACTGTAATTAACTTTTATTTATGGTGTGAAGTAGTGGTCATGATTTATATTTTCTGTGTGGACCCAACATTGTTTATTGAAGAAAACATCCTTTCCCTATAACTTGGCAGAGTTATCAGTGTTGTAAATCAGGCATCTATATTTGTGTGATCTATTTTTGTGTTCTATTCATTTTCATTGGTCTATTTGTGCATCCTTTAGTCAATACTACACTGTCTTATTTAATAAAATGGGTCTTGATAGCTAGTGGTTTACGCCTTGCAGTTTTTTGCTCCTTTCCAAGATTGCCTTGTTATACTTAATCCTTTGCATTGCCATATATATTTTATTTTATTTATTTTATTTTTAATTTTATTCTTATTGAGATATAATTGACATATAACAATGTATAAGTTTAAGGTGCACAGCATGATGATTTAATACATTTATATATTGCAATATGATTACTACCATAGTGTTAGCAACACCTTTATCATGTCACATAATTATTACTAATTTTCTTTATGGTGAGAATAATTAAGATCTAGTCTTTTAGCAACTTAGAAGTTTATAATACGGTATTATTGACTGTAATCATTATGCTGTATATTAGGTTGTCAGGACTTATTTATCCACTAATTGTAAGCTTGTATCCTTAAACAACATTTTCCCATTTCACCCCCTTCCTACCCCGCCCCCCCAACCTGCCCCAGTAACCAGCATTCTAATGTCTGTTTTTATGAGTTTGGCTTTTTTAGATTCGGCATACAAGTGGTGTCATACAGTATTTATCTTTAGAGAAGGATATCTCTAAATATAGAGATATCTATATCTAGATAAGTGTCTGATATCTCACTTAGCATAATGCCCTCAAGATTCATCCATGCTGGCATAAATGGCAGGATATTCTTTTCTCATGGCTGTATAATATATCATTGAAAAATTGAAATCTTTTTTATCTTTTATATATATATATATAATCTTTTATCTTTATTCATCCATGGACACTTAAGTTGAATCTGTATCTTAGCTATTGTGAATTATGCTGCAATAAACATGGGAGTGCAGATGGCTTTTTTTGGTTTCATTTCCTTTGGTTATATACCCAGAGGTGGGATTGCTGGGTCATATGGCAGTTCTACTTTTAATTTCTTGAGGAATTCTTAAGGAACCTCCATACTGTTTTCCATAGTGGCTGGATGAATTTACATTCCCACCAAATGTGTGCCAGGGGTCCCCTTTCTCCACATCCTCAACAATACTTATTATCTCTTGTCTTTTTGATGATAGCCATTCTAATGAGATGATAGCTCATTGTGGTTTTGATTTGCATTTCTTTGGTGCTTAGTGATGTTGAGTATCTTTTCATGTGCCTATTGGCCATTTATATGTCTTCTTTGGAAAAATGTGTTTAGTTAGTGTGACTTTTTTTTTTTTTTTAATCACACTGGCCTCTGATGCTACCCCTGTGTCCCCAGCAGCCGATGCCCCAGAGGCTGACATGTTCACTAGCACTGGGGAGCCTCAGAGCTGGTTTTTCATGGGGAGCATGGGCAGCCAGGGGCAGGAGCTGGGCATCCCTGCCTTGGGATGGCGCCCTTGCCACCAGGGCCCCTCCATGTCCCTGGGTGCTTGCCTCCCACCAAGCTGCATGCCTGCTGCCCTGGCCTCCTAGCCTCCATCCTGCCCTGGCCCTCTTTGACTCTGCCTATTTTTTAATCAATTTTCTTTTGTTAATGAGTTATGTGACTAATCCTTTACCTAATATATGGTTTGCAAATATTTTCTCCCATTCTGTAGGTTGCCTTTTCATTTTATTGATTGTTTCTTTTGCTGCGCAGAGCTTTTTAGTTTGATGTGGTCCCGCTTGCTTATTTTCTATTGTCACGTGTCATATCCAAAAAATCAGTGCTAAAACTACGTCAAGGAGCTTCTTCCTTATGTTTTTTTCTAGCAGTTTTATGGTATCAGGTCTTTTGTTTAAGTCTTTAATTTATTTTGAGTTAATTTTTGTGAGGGTTTGTGATAGGGCTCCAATACCATTTTTCTGCATGTGGTTATCAGCTTTCCCAGCACCATTTGTTGAGACTATCTCTTTTCCCATTGACTGTTCTTGGCTTGCTTATCAAATGTTAGTTGACTATATGCATGGGAGTTTATTTCTGAGCTCTCTATTCTATTCTATAAGTCTATGTGTCTGTTTTTATGCTAGTTTGAATTATACTGTTTTGATTACCATAGCTTTGTAGTATAGTTTGAAATTAGGAAATGTGTTACTTCTGGTTTATTCTTCTTTCTCAGGATTGCTCTGGCTAGGATTGTTTTCTTTTTTCTTTCTGTGAAAAGCACTATTAAAATTTTGATAGGGAATGCATTGAATCTATAGATGGCTTTGGGTATAATGGACTTATTAACAACTAATTCTTTATATCCATAAACATGGAATATCTTTCCATTTGTTAGTGTCTTCTTCAATTTCTTTCATCCAAGTTTTGTAGCTTTCATTGTACAATCTTTCAATTCTTTGGTTAAATTTATTTCTAAATGTTCTATTGTTTTTGATGCTATTGTGAATGGGATAGTTTTTTTTTTTTTCCAGATGTTTCATTGTTAGTGTATAGAAATGCAACTGATTTCTGTGTGTTGATTTTATGTCCTGCAACTTCCCTGAATATGTTGATTAGTTCCAACAATGTTTTGGTTGAGTCTTAGGATTTTCTCTAAACTAGATCATATCATCTGCAAATAATGATAATTTTATTTCTTCCTTTCTGATTTGGATGCCTTTTATTTCTTTGTCTTGCCTAATTGCTCTGGCTAGGATTTCCAGTACTATGTTGAATAAAAATGGTGAAAGGGGGCACCATTGTCTTGTTCCTGATCTTAGAGGAAAAGCTTTCAACCTTTCACTAGTGAGTATGATGTTACCTGTGGAATTGTATAATCCATATATGTTTCAGAATCAGTTTATCATTTTCCACCTGCAAAATCCTTTAGATGACTCTCTTTTAAAGAGGTTTCCTGGAAGTTCCAACCAATGACTTATTACATCTCATTGGCTAGAACTATGTTACATGACCAATCCTAGCTACAAGAGTGACTGGGAAATATATTTTAAGCTGGACATATCACACTCTGAACAAAATTGAGATTTTCTTAGGATGAAAAAAGGAGAACGGACATTGTGTAGGCAACTAGCAAGTTCTAAATTGCTAATTCTTCCAAAACTAATGGGGATAAGGGAAGAAGAGATGAAGTGATACCATCCCTGTATGAAATGAGCAGAATTCCAGGGCTTTTGCTATCACAGCTGGAATCACACTGGTGCAGTGCAGCAGAACTGATGATTCCTATTATTCTCTTGTCTGCTAGGATTGGGCTGAACAAGAATGAAGGTCCCAGAAACTCCTCTGGTAAGACGATAGGGTTGCCCATGGTGGTTTCCACTGATAGTTAATAGGCCAAGAAGATTTCTTGCCACACTGTCACTTTTGGTTTGATGGGGTTGGGACAGACTCAGAAAAGGTTCCATGGCATTCCAGCCCAATTCATCCACTGATAAAGGAAAATTATTACTGTTGGAACAAAAGATTATAAAAATACTTGAAGAAATCAACCTTTATTCACATTGTCAGATACAACTTCATAAAACCAAACCTTTGGGATATTGGACTATCTTGCTTATATTTTTAGTAGGATGATTTTTAGTATTCCTTATCAACCCTAATTCACCCCTCCCACTCCACCCTTTAACGTTGTTTGAAATTAGTGAATTTAGGAGCGAGGATTAGTATGCAGGCTAATCTGTGCCCTGAAAAAAAAGAAAATGTGAGGTCATCTGTTCTCTACTTTGCTGGTTTTATCTATTCCCTCTAGACTGTAACCCAATCCAACAGAAAGTAAGGAGCCCATATTTGTATACTAAGACACAGCCTTCCCATCTTTATTGAAAAGGACCAAGAATAAAAAAGCAAGCTGTGTTAGTCTGGTTTCTCTGGGAAGTAGACACTAAGATGGGATTAAACGTGCAAGGATTTTATTAGGAGGAATGCCTATGTGAGAAAAGATGGAGAGGGAGTTGGGCAGAGTCATTAGACTATGATGCAAGTCTTGTAAGTGAAAGAGAGAAGGAAACTCTGTTGAGTAGAAGTGTCCTTGACCATTATGTGGCCTAAGAAATGTTCAGGAAGGCCACTAGGGCATCCTTGACCCCATGTTGGCTGTCTGGGGAATCCTCTGTTTCCTGGCAACAAGACTGCCTGCCATACCAAGTCATTGGCTGGGAGTAGCCTGTGGCAAGTGTGATCTTGGTACAGATGTGGCAGTGGTTATTAGAGTGCAGTAACTAGAGACCTTGGTCAATTATATTCTCCATAGTTAGAGATCTGAAAGGCATAGTCTCATGGCAACCTCAAAACCTTAATTAGCTTTTGCTAGAAATTAAAGAGAGTACTAGATGCTCCTTTTGCAAAATATAGAAATCCAAGTTGACCTCTGTTGGCATGGGTAACCTTAAGAAGGGAATGAAATAATGGTAAACCAAAAGAGAATGGATAACATATATTGAATGTTCCTAGAAGTATATAACATTAGAACTGAGTGGCTTATGAATTATTTTCTTTTTAAGTTCTCTTGCATCTTCTTGATTAGGTGTCATTAATAACTTTCTTAAAAATTTAAACAAAAACTTTTCAAGTAAGTTGCCTTCTCAGGTCCAAAACCATCTGCATTAGACATTTGGTGTGTAGTGACATAGCAAAACAAATATAGGGCAGGATCTCTGACCTATGACTTCTTGACAGATTCACAGATGATCATGTTCTTGTTTTAAAAACAGGCAACCTAGGCATATAAGCAACATATCAGATATCTGAGAATTGACTTTTTGCTAGTAGTTTTATTTTTATTTTTCACACTATCAAGTCCTAGAATGAGCAAGCAAAAGAAAGCACTAAAACTAATGTCACTAAAACATCACTGAAACAGGCATGAGACATCCTCAGCAAAAGGGCCTTCAAACCTGATTTATTCTTCTGTCTTCTCTCTAAAATCACAATTTGTGCTGATAAGATGACCTAATTTATTTAAAAGTGAAATGGAGAAGCTGAACGAAAATTGAGTAAACGCCGGGTTTATGTGTTGAACACCTCCATTAGCAGCAGGGCCATAGGCAAGGGGGGATGGGGAGAAATGCAGCCAGAAACAAGATTTAGAGATGAGAAAGCTCGTGAGATAATCTCACTTAACTCGCCATTTTACTGCTTGAAAGGCTGGGAGAAAAGGAGAATATTCTAAATAATCTATTTTCTGATTCTTTTTCCTTCTTTCTTATAAATGATTTAGCTCATGGCTTTTCTGCTGTTTCCCTCAGGGAGATTGCTCTCAAAACAAAAAAATAAATAAAAGTCAACAGTATCAGAAGTTTTCTCAGATGAATTTCATTTTTGCAGATAATTCTTTTATTGCATTAATCTTCCTAGAACAAACCTGAAATTCTTTTCCTCCTTGCATTCCCTTTCCTGAGATACCTACCAACCATTATTCATCATTTTAACCTTCCCTTTATCTGGCTGTGGCTCTTCTTTCCTTTCTGATGTGTGGGCACGTCAAATCCTTTGAGAGGATTTGTCACACATACGATTTTACCAATGGCTGTTGGTCTCTTCTTTTTTCACTTAGCTCTTGAGAGGTCCCACAGCCTGTGACTAAGTGACACATATTAGTGATCTCTTCCCAAAGAAATTTATTCAAAAGCAACAAAATTTCCTTGCCTGTTGGAATCAGTTCCTGCAGCAATTTGAAGCTGTGAGCCCTAGCTATGAGAAAAGGAAGATTAGACATCCCCATGGTCTACAAGGCTTGAAAATATTGCAGGATGTTTGGTAAACAAAAAAAAACAAAACAAAATGAAAAATAGTCTTGGGAACATCTTCGGCATGCAGGATAAGTTCCAACACATTTCACAAAAGGAAAAAAAGTAATGCAGAGAAAGAGGAGTTTCAGTCTTCTCTGTTGATTACCCCTCCTAGAACTCTGCCTGCCCTCCCTCCAAGGAGGTTAGCAAGGGCAGCTGGTTGCAAGGCTGCAGCTGTTCTTAATTGTTGATTTTAGCTTTGCAGTGGTCCCAGGTGGGAGAGGATGCCATATCTGCCCCCTGGAATGGACTTACAGGTGTTTGAGAAATGTTTTCTTTCCTGCGGGTTACTTGACACTCTAACAGACAAGCTATTATGATATACTGGCTGATGTCAGGAGACCTGGGTTTAATAGTCCCTACTTTCTCCTCCCTCTGATGTATAGACCTGCTAAAAAAAGATCTGCTTTCTGTGCATTTCCCAGTCATTCTCCTTTCCATGATCTCTGCAAATGGGCAGTATACATTGACAGCAAAAGAGAACATCCGGTATAAGATCTTTATGAACGTCCTCAAAGCAGGCCCCCTTTAAAATGAGTTCCAAATTGAAAGGCCATTTTTTTTTTAAACGAGTGTATCAGAAATTGGCTTTTTAAAAAAGCAAATAAAAATGCTACTTGAGTAAAAATAATGAAATCTGGTTTTATTTATTTGTTTTCTAAGAATGAATGTACTAGAACTTGGGTTCTAAATTAGGGCTGGGCAGGCATTTATGTTTGTTCTGAGGATGTAATGATGAGGTTTAATTAGTGGGCTGTGGATGTCACATGTGTCATATTGAATGCATTAATCTGAATATATTGATACTAGCAGTGGACTCCTGCCTCCCCCTCTCCCCCCGGCACTCAGGTTTTGGGCAGCTGGGGCTCCTTCCTTGGACCCCATGCCTGCTCTGACCCAATTCTGACCAATCTCCCATACCTCCCCTGAGAGCCCACTTCTAGACTATGCTCTGAGACCAGCACCTAGGCAGCCCTGATCCTGTGTCTACCCTGGTGTGCACCCACCTAGGTCTGAGTGGTGGCTATATTTGGAGATGGAATGAGGGGGTGCAGAGCCTGCACATGCTGGCTGGAGTGTCCACATGCATTTCATCAGTGCTCCTCAGG
Organism: Eumetopias jubatus; assembly: GCF_037043125.1. Taxonomy (NCBI): domain Eukaryota; kingdom Metazoa; phylum Chordata; class Mammalia; order Carnivora; family Otariidae; genus Eumetopias; species Eumetopias jubatus. The sequence goes on along the minus strand of NW_028274809.1, from coordinate 134,698,231 downwards.
TAAGCGAAGAAAGGGTCACCTGAGCCTGGTCTCCATATGTGTTTTTGCCTGGATATTACAAATATTAGGGATGGGCCTCTCCTACTGGCTGGTGCAATACTTCAAAAAAGATAATGAACATGAGTTTTAATTTAAAAAAGTAGATTATTTCTCACTCATTTTAAATCTAAAGGCAAGTGTACAGGAAATTAGTCTCAATGGAAACAGAGTGAAACTGACCACTTTGGTTTCCCCTTTTAAGATATGTGAATTGCCTCTCTCAGCAGAGGATGCATTTATTCAGATGTTAATTTGAATGTTTGAAAAGTTATTGATATTTTCGCAAAGTACATTTGAAGGATCAACAGTAACATTTTGTTGTAGTACAATAAATGTTGAACAGTATTTTAAAAACCTGCAAATTATGTCAGGATCTTGAGGGCTGTTGGGGCTCAGGATTATTATAATAAGCATAACCACAACTCTGAACTATATTAGCTCAATCAAAGACCCGGACTATTCAACCACATAAAAGGCTCCACAAATTTTTCATAGCGCCCAGCCTAGTAAGGGCTCTGGAAGTATTTACTGTATTTTAAAAATGGACTTAATGTTTGGTCATGGTAGCTCATCTAATAGTCCCAAGATAGAGTCAGGCTAAATCTCTTGATGTTTCAATGGCACTGAAAGCCAACCCTAGCTTCCAAAGCCACTGGTTCTGATGATTTGTCAGATACTTTAGTGTGAGAAAGTGGAGCTAACTTTTTCATTTACAGTGAAAGTAGATGCAAGAATGTACTCAAATCAGTGCAGTTTGACTCATATCCAGGAAACTGGCCCACTTCAGTCTCAGCTTCCTAATGGTGTCAGTCCATTTGTTGGGCATTGTCCCTTTGATCTTTGGTGCAGGGGTTTGAACTGGCCTCAGTTAAATAATGCATGACAAAAAAACAAAAACAAAAGCAAAACCCCAACAAGCATGATGATTTCTGTCAGATTCTATCCAGAAGGGTATATTATCTTTCTGTGATTGTAGACAAGTTTGAGAGTGTGTGAATAGAGGAGGAGTTAGGTAGTCAGAAGACTGAAAGGTCTCCTGTGACTTTACCTTAAAGCATTGTGGGATTTCCCCTCCAATCTTATTTCCCTACCTTGAATACCCTAATTTGTATTTTATTTGTTCTGTTCCTAAATGGCCTTAAATCTCAGTGTTTTTCAAATTGTGAATCTTGACCCATTAGTGGTTGTTAAATTAAATTAGTGGGTGGGAGCAACACTGAAAAATGAAATAGAATGAAACAGAGTAGAAATTATCAGAGCACATCTTAGGCAGCAGAAAGGAATTGTTCCATGGCGAAACTTTTGTTTCAGTTGTGTGTGTATGAGACGGTACTGAAAATTGCTGTAAAATACATTCTTTGCATGGGTTATAATTATGAGAAAAATGTGAAAAAGCACTGACTTAAGGCAAATGGTTTGAGAGTGGGTTTTAGGCATGTGATAGGCATTAGGAGTGAGAGGTTTAGGGGCAGGAGACCTTCTGTGAATAACTTCCACCACTCTGTATAGGCAGCTAGCCTCCCACTTAGCCTACTCATTAAGGTTGTACGTTTTGATGTTGTTCTTTTATACTTGCTTGTAGAGGACCATCTTCAAGTCAAAATATTCTTGAGTGAAAATTAATTTTGAGCTTGTAAGGTGCTTTTGTCCATGGTCTCCCACTTGGTTGTGGATTCTAGATTCTAGATGCTAGGTTCATCCCAGTAAAGAGGCCAGGTTCAACTCTCTGTCTCTAAGGAGGCCTCCAGCAGGATATTCTCTTCCCTGTTTTGATGATTCAGTGTTCATATGGCTACTGCCTTGAAGGGGGTGCACTTAACTTTTGAAGGTATGTTGCTATTACTTGGCCTAAGTAAGGTATTACTGGCCATATTACATCTCCAGTAGTGAAGGGTTGATATTGGAAGGGAGTGAAACAAGCAGGTGGCACTGGCTCTCAAGAATAAAGGTAACAAGTTGAAGAAGATGGCTCCTGGATGGTAGGCAGTTCCATGGCGGCAGGGATGGCCCAGTATCTTATTGCTTGCTGGTTCATAGAGTATTCCACTGAGGATCACAGACAGACTCAGGCAGCCTGTTGCTTTTCAAAGGGACGGTTTTTGGTAGTGTTATTCCACCACCATTCCAGGGGCCCAAGTATTTCACTCTGGAATTGCTAACAATTCCATTCACTCCAAATCAATTGCTATTTATTACAAGCCTACTAGTACTTTTCCCCTGGGGAAGCATTAGAGACAGGGTAGAATGCTTGGATGAAAAGATGGGGGTTTACCTCTTGAGCATTTAATTAGTGAAATCTATTTTCAAGCCTCTTCCATCAAGTAACACCAGCTGATGCCAAGGAGAATGGGAGTCATGTTGGCTTTGTTGTCTCTATTGAAGGCTCCTCGTAGTCACCAAAAAAGGCCTTGGAGAAATCTCAAGCCCAGAAGGAGTTAAACTGTGTGTCTGCACAGTGTGGCTTTGTTCTGGCAACATCCCATCAGTTTAGGTCATTTCTGATGACTTCACTCTCCTGGTGACATCAGCTTCTAATCTCCTGAAGGTGAATTCATGTGCAATTGCTTCAAAATACTCACTCCCTGTGTTCCAGGCCATTCCCGTTGATATATGGACAGAGCTTGTCTTTCCCAGGCCACAGTCTTGTCTGTATACTGCATTTGTGCTTACCATATCATGTTACTGTGTGGACATTATGTCACTAACTGGCACAGCTCAGCTCAAAAATGGAATGCGTTTGTTGCAAGCAAAAACCCAAAAGCTAACACCAACTCTCCTGCATCCTACCCCAGGTATAAATGAAAAGGTTAGAAGGATGTCTCTACTATATTTTGGATTGATATTCTAATTATTCTCTCTCTCTACTCTGTGTGGCCTGAGTATTGATAGTATCTTTCTCATGGTTTGCGGTCCATTATACCCACTAACTCTCAAAAATGTTTGGTTACTGATGGTATGAATTAAATCTAAGACTTTGAAATAACTTAGGTTAGGCTTGTTCTGAAATATCAGTTCTGTGAATGAAAGTAACCCATTTACCTTCTAAAACCATTTCCTATACTTTGCCTTTCAAATGTCATAAAAACATAAAGGGTGGGTAGGAAAGCAGCTCAGGCTTATAGGGTGAGTGCCCAGAGTTGGTTTTGACCAAGATGGTGGTGTTGTGCCCTTGCCCAAAGCTGACAGGGGTGTGGATGCCTCTTGGTATTGTGGGACATGGACTGGAAGGGTCCTTGGAACTTGTCTAGTCTCATAGATGTAAGCACATTTTATACACCTTACTGCCCTTTTCCTATTATGCACAGGCAGCGGTGACACCCAGCTACGTCACCAGGGATTCAGAATGTCACAGTACCTCCCTGAGCCCTGTTGTTCCTTCATAGCTCCCACCCCTGAGGGGAGGGAATGTGTTGTACTTGGGGTCCTATGTCTTCATCTGGGACCTGAGCCAAGATAGGGCAGAGGACAGGAGCTCCTCTGCAGAGAAGCAGAGTCCTTATACCATTTCCAGGATCCTGTACATCCATTTCTTCTTCTGATTAATGGCTCTTGGCATTCAACTGTAGCTTCTGGTGGACAGAACCAGCAGGGTACACACTGGGGTTTAAAATCATGTCAGGGAAGTTTCATACTAACACAGTATTTTTAAGAGGAGAGACTGGTGTTTAAATAAACCAATACAATGCCACTCTCACTGTTTATCTTCATTTCATATTGAAGGGAAAGAAAGTAAAGAATAGAGCTATTCACCCTTACAAGAGTAGCAGTGCAGTTTTTTTTTAAAGATTTTATTTATTTATTTGAGAGAGAGAATGAGATGGAGAGAGCATGAGAGGGGGGAGGGTCAGAGGCAGAAGCAGACTCCCTGCTGAGCAGGGAGCCCGATGCGGGACTCGATCCCGGGACTCCAGGATCATGACCTGAGCCGAAGGCAGTCGCTTAACCCAACTGAGCCACCCAGGCGCCCCAGTAGTGCAGTTTTTAAATAGTCATGACCACGTATATTCAGTTTTGGGGTCAGCCTACAGACTACAGGAGTACTGAAAATATACTCTTTTTACCCCTTCCTCTTCACAAAATAAATGTAGAGGATTTTTTGAGGAAGGAAATAAAGCCACTGGATGACTTGCAAATATATTTTTAAATGCAGGGATGGTTAGGCTTTCTGAGTTTCAGATCTGTTTTAGTTGAGGATGGGGGTGGGGGTGGGAGATTGGCTGCCACAGAGGAAACTGGTGGAATCTTAGTCCAGGATGCTGGCACTATTACCATTCACATCTGCTCAGGATATATGAAGATATCAGGTTTTTTAAAGGCCTAATATAAAGGAAACCAACTTTCTTTCTCCTTTTGCTGCATCTGCAAAGAACTAGAAATATTAAAGAAGCCTCTTTACAAACACTGTGTCAAGGCCATTCTCTTCCTCAGTTCATACAGAGAAAAAAGTAGAAGAGAGAATGAAGAAAAGAGCCCCTCACAACCCAATTAAAATAAGTGAAAATTAAAAAAAAAATCTTCTCTTGTGCCCCAGTTTTTACTTAGTCTCTTCTGACAGCGTAACTATTTACACACACAAACACACACTTTATAATGCACGCGCTTTATACACGCCCATATTTACACCCTTCCCCCCAAATAAAGAAGGCCTCCCGAGGAATTGGAATTTCCCATTTCCCTGCTCCCCGAAACCTCCTTGAGAATAAGAAGGTGGAACCTTCTTTTTTGGCTGAGGAGACTGAAGGAACTCCCCTTTTCTAGCAGTAAAATGCCTCACGTGGACAGAAGGGCCATAGTCTCACTTGGGGATAAAAAGGAGCGGTGGACATCTGCCTGTTTGGGTAGGGAGAAGGGTGGTTGTAATAAGGAGCCAGCAGTTCATGTGCCCCAACACACTGTTGGGGTGGTCCCTGGAGAGGGAGTGCTTTCTTTCTGTTTCTGAGGAGACAGAGAGATGTTTGCTTTTGTAGCTGGAGAAGAAGGGCTGACAAGTGTCTGTGGCAAAGGTCGGTAGTTTGTGCGTTGTATCCTTACGTTGTTTGCATTTATTCCTGCTTTTTGCAAACTAGCCTTTGATGAGTATGCCTTGCTGTCAGTTTGCTGAGTACTTTTCCTCAGGGTGCGACTGCTAAACCACCAACAAGGCATACTTCTACGCACCCAGGCTGTCCATGGTCTCACCAACTCCCTGCACCCCACAGTGGGAAAATCCTCCCCCTCCCTACCTCCCCCTTAGAGTCTTCTGCATAAATTAGGCTCATGCCAAGCTCGTGCCATGCTCAGGACTAGCAGCGCCATCACACTAAGATGCAGACTAGGGAAGATGCTGGTGGCTGGAGGTATAGAGGAGAGGAAGCCTGCCCCACAAAATGAGGTGCACGTGTACATCCACCAAAGGATGTGTTGGAAGCTTGTGTGTCAGCAAACCCTTCACTGAGGCTCTGCCATCTACTGCCTGTGTTATCCAGAGCAAGAACCACAGCTCCACACAAGATGTTTTATCATTTGTCCTGGAATTCTGGCTCTGAAGGGAAAAAGTTCTTGCTGGAGCCATGAGCACCTGCAGCCAATGGGATGATAAACACTGATATAGCTGCACTCGCCAAGTATTGGTTTAATTAACGAAAGAACTAATTTGATGAAAAAGTGTTTTGAGGAATCTTCCCTATCTAGAGGGCCAGATGAGGGGCTCTGGATAATGAGTGTACAGGCATTGCCTGATCTGCCCCATCGCACCAAGTTCCTTTGAGTATGTGATCTGGTCTGAGTTAGACACATTATCTGATGTGACATTCCCACCTAGGACCAGCCACCTCAAGAGGACCCCATGTTAGCCCCAGTAGTCACCAAAGCCTGTAGGCTCCCAGGGGCACTTAGGCCTCAGTATGTCACCTTCACCTTCATATCCTGTGCCTAGAGCAGAGCCTGGCATACACAGGTACTCAGGAACTGCTTATGGGTTGAATTGTTGGAAATCAACTAAAAATTTGCTATCCAAAATAAATCCCAAACATGAAAACAGAGGCTACACATAAATCATTAAGTTTCAGTGATCTCAGGGATGCAAAGCATATAGTTTTTTGAAGGGACCCATCTTGATATTCATACCCAAGTCCACCTATTTTCTTCCATTTGATGTTTCAATAGTGTGGTCATGGAGAGGGCTTCCAAAAAGGGCTAAATCTGAGAGTAGGGATCCACAACTTTCTCCAAAATGAGGGACTCTTAACATAGTATCTTGCTGGTCTGTTTAACCTTTAGTTGAGGAATTCAAGGAGATACCTTCCATAGAGATGGCTTCTCAGGTGATCTTTTTCCTGTAATATCCTCACCTTGCTTTTTAACAAAAAAAGCAGTGGCACGTGTTCATTTATGCCACACAATTATTAATGTTGTTTATTCCCTCTCCCACCCCCTGGCTCCCTCATCCCCACCCCTGCCACCCTGCACTGCATTGGGATTGCTCCATGAGGACAGTGATCCTGCCGGACTTGTTCACCACTGAGCTTCAACCTCAGCACCTTGCCCAACACCTGGGTCATAGATGATGCTTAACATTATTGTGCTTAATGAATGAATTAGTAGGAATGAATGATGACTAGTGAAACTACAGTGGTTCCTGCCCTGGCTTGGTTTATTGCACTAGATCCTGACAACTCTCAGCACATGTGAAAAAACAATTTAAAGTCAGTTCTCTCGCGGATCTAGTTTTGGCAGTGGGTGACTGGTGTTTGGCCAACAGCTTCTCATTGTAGGCATTACTCATATATAAGCCATAGAAGCCTGCCCAGAGAAGTCTGGTTTTGTTGTTGTTGTTGTTGTTAATTTAGCATTGTAAAAATTGTGGAATATTGCATACATAAAAACTGCATATGACAAGTATGTATAGCTTAATAATGCATCATAAATCAAATAATTGTAGAACTACTACCCAGGAAATAGAGCATCACCAGCTTCCAGGAAGCCTCCTTCATGTCCCTCCCCAACCACCAATTCCTTTCTCCCCACAAAGGTAACTACTACCCCTACTTTTATTTTAAAACATCCTTGTTTTTCTTTATGTTTTACCACCTGAAAATGTTAGTGTTTCCAGATGCTAAGATTTAGTTTGGTTTATTTTTTTGGACACTATATAAGTAAAGCCACATAGTGTGTGTTTTTATTTTGTCTGCCTTCTTTGTTACACTGTTACTTTTTGGGAGTCATCCATGTTGTTGTGAGTAGATGTAGTTTATTTTTTATTACTGTGTTGTATTCCATTATAATATAAATATACCATAATTTATTTATCTACTCTACTGTTGGACTTTTTCCATGTTTGCCTAGGACAAATAATATTTCTATGTATGTACGTATATTTTGGTGGAATTGAGGAGCCATAAGACATGAGCATCTTCAGTGTTACTGGATAATGCCAACCCGTTTTCCAAAATGGTTGTACTCAATTTTTTCCCCATCAGACATATAGAGAGTTCCCATTGGCCTGCATCTTTGCCAGTATTGGTGTTGTCAGTCTTTTTAAGTTTAGTCATTCTGGTTTTCATTGTGGTTTTATTTTCCATTCTCTGATTACCTGTTACCTTTGCAGTGGAGTATCTTTTCTTATGTAAGTTAACATTTGGATATTAACTTTTAGAGGTGCCTCTTCAAGTTTCTTCCTCATTTTTTTTCCTACTGGGTTGTTTGTCCTTTTTCTTTTTTTTTTTTTAAGATTTTATTTATTTATTTATCTAGGAAAGAGGGCGAGCAAGTGAGCACAAATCGGGGGAGGGGCAGAGGGAGAGAGAGAATCTCAAGCAGACTCTGCACCGGGCATGGGGCCCGACGCAGTGCTCAATCTCATTACCCTGAGGTCACACCTGCGCCAAAATCAAGAGTTGGTCACTTAACTGGCTGCACCACCCAGGCGCCCCTGTTTGTCTTTTTCTTACTGATTTGTAGGAGTTGTTTAAGTATCCTAGATATGAGCCATTTGTTGGGTATATATGCAAATATCTTCTTGTACTGTGTGATTTCTTTTTTTTTTTTTTTAACTGAAGAAGGAATTTGTTTATTGAGGGTAAGGGTGCAAGCAAAATAAAAATCAAAAGCTTATCTGACTTTTCTTTCTCTGCTTCTCAAATGGGGGTTGGATTTTATTTGTACATTTTCTGAGGGTCCCGATCTGCTCATGGAATCCTTTATACAGGGGGAAGCTGTGGGACAGATTCCTAGAGATCCTTCGGGAGAACTCTCATTGGGTGGGCGGGAGTGTTGCTCATGTTGCCTACTTCTTTCCCTTCTGCTTCATGTGTATTACAAAATAGTCATTGCATGCGATGGTGAGCCCAGCAATTAGCGAGAAGAAGCTCTGGAAGCCCACTTTGCCATCTCGGCACTGGTCCAGGTCCTTCATTATTTTGTCCACGGCCAGAGGGTCTTTTTGATTTTCCAAAAATCCAGGGAACTCCTTTTCCATGAGTACTCTCAGGTCCTCCTTTGTTAAGTAGCCTTTATCCCCAGCAAACTTGTGAAACGTGAACATCATGGTTTCCATGGCATGTTCCATTTGAGATGGCATTTTGGTGAGGTCTATTGAAACCTTGGCCCGAGGCGCGGCTGGGACGATTTGCTGGCTGGGACGCTACTGTGTGATTTCTTAATGCTATCTTTCAATGAATAGAAATTCTTAATTTTAATGGAGTCAATTTGATCTCTGTTTTCCTTTACAGTTAATGCCTTTTGTGTTCTGTTTAAGATATCTTCCTCTACCCAGAGATTTTGAATATATTTACCAATATTATATTCTAAAAGGTTATTGTTTTATCTTTTTTGTTTGATCTATAGTCCACCTGGAATTGATTTTTGTGTATAGAGTGAGAAAGGGGGTTGAATTTTAACTTTTTTTCCATATTGATATTCTATTGCACCATTTTTGTCATAAATCTTTCTGGACTATTCTATCTATTTCATTAGTCCATTTGTCTGTTTTTAGGCTAATTTTACACTGCTTCATTTACTGTGCTTTTTAGCTAGTCTTGATGTCCAGTAGATGGAGTCTTCCAAAATTATTTTTTAAAAACAATATCTTAACTATTACAGGCTTTTGCACTTGTATGTTAAGTATTGGAATCAACTTAGCAAATCTTTCCTCTTCATCTTCAAAGTTGAGATATTGATGGGGATTTCATAGAATCTATAGATCAATTCAGAGAGAACTCATCTCTTTACTATCAAGTCTTCAAATCTAAGAACAAGTTCTCTGTTTTTTTTTTTTTAGATCTTTATTTTTCTCAACAATGTTTGGGTTTTCTGAGTTATTTTTTATATATGATGTAAGTTACGTTATGAAGTTAATTTTTGCATCTAGATATCCAATTGTTCCTTTTCACCGTTTGTTAAAAAGGCTATTGTTTTTCCATTGAATTGACTTTGTACCTTTGTTGAAAATCAGTTGTCAGTGTATGTTTGCATCTATTTCTGGACCTTCTCTTCTATTCCAGTGATCTCTCTGTCATCTTTATGCCTATACCACACTATGTTGGTTACTATAATTTTATAAGTCTTAAAATCGAGTAGTGTAAATCCTCCACCTTTGTTCTTATTTTTTGAAATTTTTCTAGCTACCCAGGTCCTTTGCATTTCCATATGAATTTTAGAATCAGTTGTTCCTTTCTACAAAAGCGCCCACTGAGATTTTGATTGGGATTGTGTGTTGCATCTATATATCAGCTTAGCAAAATTTGACATCTTAAAAAAATTGAGTACTCCAATTCATGAACAAGATATAGTTCTCCATTCATTTTGACCTTCTTAAATTCTCTCAGCAATGTTTTGTTATTTTTCTAAGGTTTTCATATTTTTTATGTTACTGTGCATATTTTTTAAATTTCATGTTCTGATTATTCATTGCTTGTATGTAGAAACATGATTAATTCTTATATATTGATATTATAATACTGCAACATTGCTATATTAGTTAGCTCATTATTACTTCTAGTACCTTCTTTGTACATTCCATCAGATCTCCACCCAGATGATCATGGCACCTTCTTTTTACTTCTCTCTTTCCAATCTTTATGCCTTTGATTTCTCTTTTTTATCTTATTGCACTGGTTATAACCTTCAGTATAGTGTTGAATAAAAGAAGTGAAAGTAGATATTCCTGATCTTAGAGGAAAGGAATCCACACTATTAAGTGGAATGTTGACTCTAGGATTTTTGTAGATATCCTGTCCATTTGAGGAAGTTCCTTTCTATTCCTAGTTTGCTGGGAGTTTTTATAAGAATCAAGGTTGGACTTTGTCATATACTTTTTATAGATGTATTGAAATGATACATGGTTTTTCTTTTTTTTATTTGTTGATATGGTGAATTACATTGATTTTTGAATGTTAAATCAGCCTTGCATTCCTGGCACAAACCCTACTTGGTTATGATGTTTTATCCTTTTTACCTATTGTTGAATCTGATTCGCCAAAACTGTGTCTAGGATTTTTGTATCTATATTAGGATATTGACCTTGGTTTTCTTGTAATGTCTTTGGTTTTGCTATCAGTGTAATGATGACTTCGAAGAATAAGTTGGGAAATATCCCCTCTTCTTTAACTTTCTGGAAAAGTCTGTGTAGAAATAGTATTGTTTCATCCTTATATGTTCAGTTGAATTTACCAGTAAAGCCATTTGGGCCTGGGCTTATCTTTATAGAAGACTTTTAACCACAAATTTAACTTTTTAAGAAACTATGGCAACTTTTCAGTAATCTATTTATTTTTGCTTGAGTTTTGGTGATTTATGTTTTTCAAGGAGTTCGTTCGTTTCACTTAAATTGTCAGATTGGCATAAGGTTTTTACACTTCCTTCTTTTCCTTTTAGTATCTGTTGTATCTGTAACGATGTGACTTCTCTCCTTGCTGATATTCATAATTTGTGTCTTCTTTTTTTCCCTTCTTAGTCTGGGTAGAGCTTTGTCCATTTCATTGAACTTTCCAAAGAGCGAGGTTTTGGTTTCATTAATTTTCTCTATTGTTTTCCTTTTTACTATTTTATTGATTTCTCTTCTGATATTTTTTACTTGCTTACTTTAAGTTGGAGCTTTATGCTATTCATTTGATTTTTTTTTTCTAATGTAGGCATTAGGGCTATAGATTTCCCTTTAAATTATGGCTATAGCAGCATCTCATGCATTTTGATATATTACATATTAATTTTCATTCAGTTCAGATACTTTCTAATGTCCCTTTTGATTTTTGTTTTTGATCTATGGGTTACTTACACATATTTTATTTTGTTTCTTAATATCTGGGAGATAATTCTGTTATTTTCCAGAGATAATTCTGTTATTGATTTCTAATTTAATTCTGGTGGTCAGAGAACATATTTTGTATGACTCATGTCTTTTCAAATTTGAGATTTTTTTATAGCCAAGAATATGATCTATTTCAGGAATGGTCTGTATGAACTTGAAAAAAAAATGTGTATTTGCTGTTTGGTGGATTGTTCCAGAAATATCAATTATATCAAGTTGGTTGATTGTGTTTTTCAAATGTATATCCTTACTGACTTTCCCTCTATTTATTTAGTCAATAATTGAGAGAGTGTATTGAAATACACTCATCTTTGTGGATTGGTCTTTCCCCCTTTTTTTCTTTACGCATTTTAAATTCTGTCACTGAGTATATAAAAATTTAAGATTCCTATGTCCTACTGATTAATTGATTTGTCAGCTTTATCCCCCTCCAGATATTCCTTTCTCTAAAATTTACTTTGTCAGATATTAACATAGCCACTCCAGTTTTTAAAAAATTTGTGTTAGCTTGATATATCTTCTTCTAGCCTTTTAACTTGTAATCTGTTTGTGACTTTGTATATAAAGTGTGGTTCTTCTTGGCAGCATATAGCTGGATCTTGCTTTTTGAAATCAAATCTGGAAATCTGTGCCTGTTAATTGGAATATTTAGACCATTTATATAGGGGCGCCTGGGTGGCTCAGTCATTGGGCATCTGCCCTTGGCTCCGGTTGTGATCCCACCCCGGGATCGAGCCCTGCGTCGGGCTCCCTGCTCCGCGGGAGGCCTGCCTCTCCCTCTCCCACTCCCCCTGCTTGTGTTCCCCCTCTTGCTGTGTCTCTCTCTCTCTCTCTCTGTCAAATAAAAAAAAAAATCTTAGACCATTTATATAACTATTGATATAGTTAAGTTGAAATCTGCCACTTTGCTCTTTGTCTTCTATCTGTCCCATTTCTTCTATGTTCCTCCTCTTCTTTCATTGTTATTATTTGTTGTTGTTTTTTGATTGATTTTTTTTTCTTTAGAGAGAGAGAAGGGGGGTGGGGGAGGCGCAAAGGGAGAGGGAGAGAGAGAGAAAAACATGGGGCACAATCTCACGACCCTGAGATCAGGACCTGAGCTGAAATCAAGAGTTGGATGCTTAACTGACTGAGCCACCCAGGCGCTCCAGATTTGAGTATTTTTTTAATGACTCCATTTATCTCCTTTTTGGTGTTTTAGATACAATAATTCTTTTTCGTTATTTTCATAGTTTCTTTAAGACTTTGTTATGCATTCTTAACACTGTCTATTTTTGAATGATATTATACCTCTTCATGTGTAGCATTCTTCCATTTCTCCACTCTTGGCCTTCATGGTATTGTTCTCACACATTTTGCTTAATCATATATAAGCCTACCATATCTTATTATTTTTGTTTAAAGCATGAATTATGTTTTACAGGATTTAAACACTATTGGAAGCATCTTACAAATTGATCCATGTAGTTACTGTTAGCTCTAACTCTAACCCTAACCCTAACCCTAGGTACTCTTCATTCCTTTGTGTAGATCCATATTTCCTTCTGCCTCAAGGACTTCCATAACATTTTTGCAGTGTGAGTCTATTGGTGATGAATTTGTTCAGCTTTATGTGTCTGAAAATGTCTTTATTCTACCTTTGGGCTTTTTTTTTCTTTTTAAAGATTTACATATTTATTTACTTTAAAGATTTTATTTATTTATTTGACAGAGAGAGACACAGCAAGAGAAAGGGAACAGAAGCAGGGGGAGTGGGAGAGGGAGAAGCAGACTCCCCGCTGAGCAGGGAGCCTTATGCGGGGCTTGATTCCAGGACCCTGGGATCATGACCTAAGCAGAAGGCAGACACTTAACAACTGAGTCACCCAGGCGCCCCAAGATTTATTTATTTTAGAGAGAGAGAGAGAGAGCATGAGCAGGAGGGGCAGAGGGAGAGGGAGAGAGAATCTCAAGCAGACTTTGCACTGAGCATGGAGCCTGATGCAGGGCTCAATCTCACAACCTGAGCTGAAATCACAACCTGAGCTGAAACTGAGTCAGACGCTTAACTGATTGTGCCACCTAGGCACGCCATTCTACCTTTGTTTTTGAAAAATATTTCCATTGGGCATAGAATTCTAATTTAATTCTAATTTAATTCAGCTTTCTTTTATTTTTTCCTGCAACTTTATACCATTTGACTAACATCTCCCTGTTTTCCCCACACTCCTCAGCTCCTGGTAATAACCATTCTATTCTGTGCTTCTGTAAGTTTGACTTTTTTTTTTTTTTTTTAAAGAATCCATATATAAATGAGATCATGTAGTATTTGTCTTTCTCTATCTGGCTTATTTCACTTCACATAATGTCCTCCAGGTTGATCCATGTTGGTGCAAATGGCAGAAATTCCTTCTTTCTCATGACTAAATAATATTCCTTTGTCTCCTATTCACCTGTTAATTTTCTCAGTCCAGTTATCAAAATCCAAACCCAAAGCATGCTTTTCTCTGACTTTTCTGCCACCAATTTTACTAACACCCTCATTTGTTCACTAAGGAATTTGGAAATCATATGAATCTTTTCTTAGCACATTAACTTTATTCCTCACCTTACATGAAGACTGGATTTCCCATGATGGTGTTGCTTCTCCAGAAACTTGTGCAAGTGGAGAATACTCATAGTTCTCTCAGGCTTACTTTGATCAATTAGTCAATCTTGAGTCATTTATCTGACTACTCTCTGGGCCCCCTTGGATAATCATTGTTGCCAAAATTGAAATTGTTTCTTCCTCATTGTTTTGCCATCCTTACCTCCAGGAAGCACTTGCTGATTAGACCCATAGTGAAGGTTCCCAATCTCAGCTGAATTTCAGTATCACTCAGATACCATTTGACTTAGTCCTACTTAACAACTTTTCCATAGTCCACAGTGGCTGTTCAGGTCCCTCAGGTTTTTCACATCTCCCTTCCATTCTAAGATTATCAGGTTCACTTATTGTACCTTTACTGAGGCCCTGCTACATGTTTAATCCTCTGTTTGGCACTAGTTATATAAAGGGGCCTTGACTTCAAGGATCCCATAATTTTATAAAAGAAAAAGAGTAGGACTGAAAGAATAACTTCAAAGAAAAATGATGGTGCAGAGAATGATATAGACAGAATCAAAGTAACAAAAACAAGCTCTAATGTTTCATGTTCTAACAGAGGTATGCATATACATGAATATATATCATATCATATACATATATACATATTTCACCTTTCTTTTATCCATTCATCTGTCAATGGACACTTGGGTTGTTTCTATATTTTGGCTATTGTGAATAATGCTTTAATGAACATGAGTGCAGATATCTCTTTGAAATATTGATTTCATTTCCTTTAAATATATACCCAGAAGTGGGATTGCTAGATCATATGGTAGTTCTATTTAAAATTTTTTAAGGAACCTTTATACTGTTTTCCATAATGGCTGTAACAATTTACGTTCTGATCAACAGTGCACAAAGACTCTTTCCTCCATAGCCACATCAACACTTGTTATCTTTTGTCTTCTTGATTATAATCATTTTAATAGGTGTGAGGTGATACTTTATTGTGTTTTTGATTTGCATTTCCCTGATAATTAGTGATATTCAGTATCTTTTCATATATCTGTTGGCCATTTGTATGTCTTCTTTTGAGAAATGTCAATTCATGTCCTTTACCCATTCTTTAATCTGGTTTTTTGTTTTCTTGTTATTGAGTTGAGTTCCTTATATATTTTGGATATTAACCCCTTATCAGATGTATGGTTTGCAAATATTTTCTCTCATTTCATGGGTTGCTTCTTCACCTTATTGATTGTTTCCTTTGCTGTGCAGAAATCTTTTAGTTTGATGCGATTCCATTTGTCTATTTTTGCTTTTGTTGCTTATGCTTTTGGGTCATATCAAAAAAAGTAATTGTCTACATCATTGTCAAGTGGCTTTTTTCCTTGTGTTTTCTTCTAATAGTTTTATGGCTTTAGGTCCTATATTTAAGTCTTTAATCTATTTTGAGTTGAATTTTGTATATGGAGTGAGATAAGGGCCTAATTTCATTCTTCTGCATGTAGAAAACCAGTTTTCTCAACATCATTTATTGAAGAGATTGTCCTTGCCTTATTTTTATTTTTTTTTAATTTTAAAGATGTTGATCTACTATGTTCTTGTTTGCATTATTTCTAACAAGAAATTTTCTGTCAGTCTTGTCTTTGTTCCTATGGCTTTTTCTATGGCTGCTTTCAAGTTTGTTTTTTATCTACCAGGGGTTTTGAGCAATTTGATTATGATGGGTTTTGGTGTAGTTTTCCTTATATTTCTTGTCCTTGAGGTTTATTGAGCTTCTTGGATATGTGGATTTGATTTTCATCAAGTCTGGAAAACGTTTGAACCATTATTTCTTTGACGTTATTTTGGCATTATTTTTCCTGCTTCCTTTCTGTGTCTTTCACTGGGGACTCCAGTTACCTGTATATTAGACAGTTTGAAGTTGTACTATAGTTTACTCTTAATTATTTTTAAACTCTTTTTTCTAAGTGTTTTATTTCAGTGATATTTTCTTCTCAGTGTTTTATCTGCTGAATTTCTTCCAGTGTAGTTTTCATCTCTAGAAGTTTGACTTTTTAAAATATATTTTCTGTTTCTATTTAACTTTTTGGATTTATGGAATATACTTATTCTTTTAAAAGCTGTTGTCTGTTATTTTTAACATCTATGTCAGTTTGGGGTTGGTTGATTTTTTTTCCTCAATACTTTCCTGTTTCTTTGCATGCCTTTTTTTAAAAAAAGCGCTTGTTAGTATTTAATGAACCTCCCACCGTGTGGCTTCAAGCTACCAGGACACGGGCCCCCCTCCCCTGCCCCCGGCCCCATACCCTTAATACCCTTAATCTTCTCTTTAGCCCTTCCACTGAAGAGTTTGGTCTTCATGGTGACAAGCTGTTTTGGGAGCTGTCCCTTTCCCAAAACTTTGAAGTAGCCTGATTGTACCACATCAATGATAGGAACAGCTCCAGTCTTGTTTTTGGCAGCATTTACCTGTGTCTGCTTACTGACCAAGGTCCATAGTTTATCCAGGTTAACAGTTGGGCAGAAGAAAGCAAACCAGATATTTCTAACAAATATCTGGGTGATATTTGTGGAAGTTGATCTTGTGATGATGCATGCTGCTAGCATCACCCAGGCCTTCTGGGGGCTTCCAGTGCTTGCTGATGTGGCCTTGGCCTTGGCTCATGTGGCCCTGAAGTTTTCAGGTCTTATTCAGTCTGGATGGCATGTTGGCAGCCCAGATGAAAGAGCATGCCCAATATCTTTTGATAGAATATAAGACATTATAAATTTTTCATTGCTGGGTTCTGTGTTTTTTTTTTTTTTTTTTAGATTTTATTTATTTATTTGAGAGAGAGAGCACAGAGGGAGAGTGAGAGGGAGAAGCAGACTCCCCACTGAGCAGGGAGCCCGATGTGGGACTCGATCCCAGGACCCTGGGATCATGACCCGAGCCGAAGGCAGACGCCCAACCGCCTGAGCCACCCGGGTGCCCCTGTGTTTTTATTCTTATAAATTTATTGAGATTTTCTGTGATGGAATGCAGTTTAAGTTTCATAGAAACTGATCCTTTTAAAATTTTACTTTTAATATTTGTTAGGTGGGACTAGAACACTGTTTAATCTAGGACTAATTATTTCCCATTACTGAGGTAAGAATTTTTGAATACCCTATTTAATTTCTATAAATTATGAAGTTTTCCAATCTGGCTGGTGGGGACAGTTTTCCTGTCCTCATGTGAGAGCTCCAGGGGCTGGCCTGCCTTTCTTTCTTTCTTTCTTTCTTTTTTTCTTCCTTCCTTCCTTCCTTCCTTCCTTCCTTCCTTCCTTCCTTCCTTCCTTCCTTTCTTTCTTTCTTTCTTTCTTCTTCCTTCCTTCCTTCCTTCCTTCCTTCCTTCCTTCCTTCCTTTCTTCTTTCTTTCTCTTTCCTTCTTTCTCTTTCTTTCTTCTTTCTTTCTTTCTTTCTTTCTTCCTTCCTTTCTTTCTTTCTTTCTTCTTTCTTTCTTTCTTTCTTTCTTTCTTTCTTTCTTTCTTTCTTTCTTTCTCTTTCTTTCTTTCTTTCTTTCTTTCTTTCTTTCTTTCTTTCTTTCTTTCTTTCTTTCTTTCTTTCTTTCTTTCTTTCTTTTCTTCCTTCCTTCCTTCCTTCCTTCCTTCCTTCCTTCCTTCCTTCCTTTTTAGAGAGACAGCAAGAGAGGGAACACAAGTAGGGGGAGTGGGAGAGGGAGAAGCAGGCTTCCTGCTGAGCAGGGAACCCGATGCAGGGCTTGATCCCAGGACCCTGAGATCATGACCCGAGCTGAAGGCAGACGCTTAAGGACTGAGCCACCCAGATGCCCCCCTCCTTTTTTTTTTTAATCTTTCAACCTGTTGGTTTATTTATTTGGGATTTTTTTATTTATACAACTTTTACACAAATACATTCTCATAAAGAATCAAGTAATAAAAAGAGTATGGAGGAGAAGAGGAGCTCACTTTATGGCTGGTCATGGTATCATTTTCTCCTCTCAAAGGTAATTGCTGTCAATATTTTGTTGTAACTCTTTCTAGTTACCTCTTTATGCATCTTTATATGCATATATGTCCATATACATTGATATCACACTTTTTTCTGCTTACCACAAGGTCTTGATGATCTTTTCCTATTAGTACTGAAGACCTTCAACACTGAATATGCCATATCCCACTTTTGAATAATCTCTCTCTGTCTTCTTCTGGTCTTTTGGGACATTCCCATGTTCTCACACCTGTGTTTTCTCCCTCAATGATAGCTCATGGGATTCCAGCACCTGGCATGAACCTGTAGGTAGGCCCTTCCTTTTCCTGGTGATGGTGATGCATCTAAGTCCCCCCACAGAACTGTGAGCTCCATAGCATGGAGACTGGGGCTGTTTCATCCACCATGGTGTCCTCAGGGCAGGGTCAGCTGATGAATGTTATGAAATATTAAAGATGAATGAATATAATTTCTCTACACCCCTTTAATCCTCACTCAAAGGGACCTATTCTGGAGGAGCAAGACACCGGACCCACATACTGTTCTTTATAATTCTTTCATAGAGTTCTTCCCTGGGCTTCTGCTAGTTTCCTCACATGTATGCACTAATCAGCACTTTGAATATGAGGGTGACCCTCTACAGAAGTCCACTTCTTTTCCCCTGCAGCTCTTTCTTTTCCCTGTATCCTGATAACTTTAGCCACATTGGTCTTTCCAAACTTTTAAGTGCATCTCTTCATCATAGGGAGTCTGTGGACTGCATCTGAGTTTTCCTTTCCTGTGCCATGGTCTGGAAACTATTTCATGGCAGTGAGCTGGGACTATTATAGGGCTCTCCTCATTCTTTTTCTATCCTATGTCTTCTCTTAGGTTCTGTTCTGATAATTATTCATTATCATGTTAACTTTCTTATGCCATCAAATATTTTTTAAAATATTTCATCCAGTTTTTCTAGTATTCTTTTGTAAAAGGCTTGACAGTAGTTATTGTCTGCAATTGTTGGAATAAGAGCCCCAAACCTTTTCATTTCAACCAAGTATTTTTCAGAGGAGTGAGCAGTTACTTCAGTACTGTTCGGATCCTCAGGTAGAGTCTAAGTGGGATTCATTACTGGTTCTCTGACATGTCTGGCAGTTCTGGTGGAAAAGACTATTGGAAGCCTCTTTTCTGATGAGGACTGAGGAGATACTTGAGAGGGTGCTCATCCTCGGGGGCAGAGAAAGCCAGACAGGATGAGCTTGACTCAACTAAATCTTGGTTATTAGTGAGGAGGAGTGAGAATGATGTCTGTCATTCATGTTTCTTTTCTGTCCAGCTCCCGCTGGATTTCTGAAGAGTTGTATATAGAGAGAGTTGACTGTATGTTAAAACAGAAAGGGCACTTTTACTGAAAGTACTGGAAAAAAAAAAAGGAGGCAAAGGTCCTTCATCAGCAGGTAGGAGCGGGAACTAGTGAAATTTGAGTTATTACTGTTAATATGACTCTTTAAGCACACCCCAGCTGGTGAGGCTTGGAGAAATCAGGTTACAAGAAGCCAAGTTAACCTGAGTGCAGCTGAAACTTTACAGAGCTTCATTAGAAGGAATAGAAGGAGTCCTTGGCACAGACCCATTGTCCATTAGAAGCTAGCCTGTGGCCAGAAACTCATTTTACCTTGACCCCAGAATATCCATCAGATGGTGAGATTCTTGCCTGGGACTGATATTTTTCTGGGCTGGTATTCAGAGAAATTGACTTAAGAGTCCTTAAATTTTGCAGTGAGTCACACATAGGGCCAGGTTTGCTGAAACTTAATGTGTTAGAACTGCCTGGGGGCAATTTGTTGGTACCCTGTAGGCACTGAGAAGATATACAAAAATTAATACAATGCATAAAATGAAAGACAAATAGTGGAGGTGGGGAGTGGGGAAGCTATTTGTGGTGAACATAGCTCTAGTTCATAAGATGGAACCTGTATTTCACTCAGCAGAAGGTACAAATCTGTATCGCATTAACTCTGCAATTTTAACCAAAACAAAGACAGGATGGCAAATATTTAAATAGTGATTAAAACATCGCCCAGGCAATAGGAAATGCCTCCTCTTGCCAACTGTTTGCTTGGACAGAATAAAGTAAATGAGGGGCACACAAACCATCTTCCTGGTTGCTCTCAGGGACACTTCTTGGCATGGGGCAGCTCCCTCAATCATTAACTTAAGTCCTGTGGGTCCCACTGGAAAGAGCCTAATGAGAAAGAACTCTGAAAACTGTCAGTCGCTAAAAAGGGATATAATATATATATATATTTTTAACATATTTTACATGTATAAATGACAGGGTGCAATCAGAGCAGATTTCCCTACCACAAGTTTGAATAGTTAATTAAAAACAAACCCACATTTGATTTGGTAGCATAACTCTCCCCTATCTTTGGCTCTTTGCCTGCTGTTAGTCTAATTGCACAGGTGGCAGCCTGAGATTCTATGGCCCTTGAGGGCAAATTGAAGAAAATGTTGCCATTACTAATTATAGTGACATTGTGATTGAGAGTAATACTCTGTCCTTTGAAAGACTTAAACAGATATGAGAGCACAGAAGCACCTGAGTATGCCTCGTAAATCTATATTCTATTAAAGTTCAACATTTCCATCATATCATAAGTGACACTGACAAGTTCTCATTCCAGCTTTCAGCCAGGATGACCACAATTTTGACCAAATCCCACTCACTGTTTTCTCCAGTCATGTTAAAAATGAAGCTATTTGGTGTGTTGGCACAAAGGAGTAATGGTGCTATTGTGCTCTTTTGTAGACAGGCAGATGAATAAGCTAGTAACTTAAAACACATCAGTAAATAGCATTCACTGTCACATTCTCAGCATTGGACTAAATACTGCAGGTGAGTGGTCAAGAGAAGAGAGTGTTATGAGTTGAATTGTGTCCCCTCAAAAAAGATATTTTGAAATCCTAACCCCAAGTACCTCAGAATGTGATCTTATTTAGAAATAGGGTAATTGTAATTAGTTAAGATGAAGTTATACTGCAGTAGAGTGGGCTCCTAATCCAATATGACTGGTGTCTTTTTTTTTTTAAGATTTTATTTATTTATTTGGGGGGGCATGAGCAGGGGGGAGGGGCAAAGGGAGAAGCAGACTCCCCGCTGAGCAGGGAGCCCAATGTAGGGCTCAATCCCAGGACCCTGGGATCATGACTTGAGCTGAAGGCAGACGCTTAACCGACTGAGCCACCCAGGCACCCATGACTGGTATCTTTATAAGAAGACGGCCATGTGAAGATAGAGACACAAAGAGAATGCCATATAAGAAGGAAGACATAGGTTGGAGTTAGGCAGTTGCAAGCCAAGGATTGCCAAAGATTGCCAGCAAACCAATGGAAACTAGGAGAGAAACAAGGAAGGATTCTCACCTCTAGGTTTTAATGAGAATGTGGTCCTGCTGACATCTTGATTTTGGACTTCTAGAATCCTGAACTGGGAGACAATAAATTCCTGTTGTTTAATACCACCAAAGTTTGTGGTACTTTGTTCTGACAGCCCTAGAAACTAATACAGTCATGAATGTCTCTTTAGGACACATGGAATCTGGGACGAATATGTTCCATACACAGTGTGTAGTGAGGATGAAATGTGGAATGAAGGGAGGGCCAGTGGAGACAAAGTTACTAGAGGAGGTAAATTTTAAGCCAGTTTCAAAGTGTCCTGTTGAAAGTCCTCAAAGATGTTTGAACTGACTTTTTTCCCCTTGTGAAGTCTGCACCCGAGAGAAGGCTATCTGTAAAATGGCTGAAATGGGCAGATCTTTATTCTCTCCAATACAGATTCAAATGATATGAACTAGCTTAGTAGACACCCTCTTTATTACTAGTGAGCCAACAAAAGTGTAGGCTAGCTTAATTACACAGATAAAAAGGAATTTGAAATGTGGAATGTTAAAGCCACATTTAACATTGTGGCTAATTACTCCACATTTGATATAACTATCCTAACCCTAGTGGCTGTTCTAAAACTGGAATGACTAGAACCCTGAGAAAACTTTCTTTTAAAGTGCTAGAACAGAGGTTCCACTTCTCTGGATTTGCAAATGTGAATTCAGTGACAGTCTAGCAGCCCATTCCAGCCCTCATAGTGTGAAAGCAGAATGCTTGGTTCCATGCCTATGGAGGGGTGCTCCACAAAGCTCTGATGTTCCCCACTGGCTACTAACCATGCGAGGGCCATATCAGCTTTCTAAAATGAGTATCTCACCATGTCACTTAATGTGTACAAGCTTTTGGTGGCTTGGACTGCCTATAGACAAAATCTTAACATGATGTTATAACAAGCTTTCGTGATCCATTCCTGCCACACTCTCTCTTTAATTTTACTTCTATCTACACAAAATTACTTGTTTACACAAGGCATCCTTATATGTCCTGCCCCTGTGACTTTAATTTACTATCCCCCGAACATAAAACGCCTTTACTTCTTTTTCTACTGGGAAAACCAGTTAATCTTCAAAACTTTTTAAGAAACACCTTCCTATTTGAAAGACTTCCTTGACCATGGGCTCCAAATAGATTTTTTGTTTGTTTGTTTTTGAGTGTAGTTGACATACATGCTTCATTAGTGTCAGGTGTACAACATGTGATTCAACAAGTTTATACATTATTCTATGTTTACCACAAGTATAGTCCTGATACATGGTACATCCCTGTTACAACATCATTGACTATATTCTTTGTTCTGTGTCTTTTATTCTTGTGACTCATTCATTCCATAACTGGAAGCCTGTATCTCCCACTCCCCTTCACCTATTTTGCCCATCCCTCCCACCCATTCTGGCAACCATCATTTTGTTCTCTGTACTTTAGGTCTGATACTGCCTTTTTGTTTATTTATTTATTTTTAAGATTCCACTTATGAGTGAAATCATGGTATTTGTCCTTCTCAGTTTGACTTATTTCATTTAGCATAATACCCTCTAGGTCCATCCATGTTGTCTCAAATGGCATGATCTCATCTTTTTTTTATGGCTGTGTAATATTCGAGTGTGTATATGTGTGTGTGTGTGTATACACATGTATGTATCTATATCTATCTATCGTCTATTTCTATATCACATCTTCCTTGTTCATTTATCTATTGATGGACACTTAGAGTGCTTCCCTCTCTTTGCTATTGTAAATAATGCTGCAGTAAACATAGGGGTGCATATATCTTTTTGAATTAGTATTTTTATTTTCCTTGGGTAAATACTTAATAGTGGAATTATTGGGTCATGTGGTATTCCTATTTTTGATTTTTTCAGGAAACTTCATACTGTTCCACAGTGGCAGTACCAATTTACATTCCCATCAACAGTGTATGAGTGTTCTTTTTTCTCCACATCCTTGCCAATACTTATTATTTCTTGTCTTTTTGACTTCAGCTATTTTAACATGTGTAAGGTGTATGAGATATCTCATTGTGGTTTTGATTTGCATGTCCCTGATAATTAGTGATGTTGAGCATCTTTTCATGTGTTTGTTGGCCATGTGTTTCCTTTGGAAAAATGTCTATTTTTCCACTGCCCACTTTTTAATCAGATTTTTTTTTTTTTTGGTGTGAGTTGTATAAGTTCTTTGTATATTTTGAATATTAACCCCTTATTGGACTTATAAATATCTTCTCTCATTCAATAAGTTGTCTTTTTGTTTTGTTGATGGCTTCCTTTGCTGTGTGAAAGTTTTGATTTTGGTGTAGTCCCAGTAGTTCATTTTTGCTTTGTTTCCCTTGCCTGAGGAGACACATCTAGAAAAACATTGCTATGACTGATGTTAGAGAAATTACTGCCTATGTTCTTTTCTAGGACTTTACTGAATTCACTTATTACTTCTAGTAGTTTCTTGGTTGTCTTTAGGATTTTCTATGTATAATATCTTGCCATCTGCAAATAGTGACAGTTTAACTTCTTCTTTACCAATATGGATGCTTCTTGTTTCTTTTTCTTGTCTGATTGCTATGGCTAGGACTTCCAGTACTATGTTGAATAAAAGTGGCAAGAATGGACATCCTTGTCTTGTTCCTGATCTTAGAGGAAAAGCTTTCAGTTTTTCTCCATTGAATATGATGTTAGCTGTGGGTTTGTCATATATGGTCTTTATTATGTTGAAGTATGTTTTCTCTAACTCCGCTTGTTGAGAATTTTTATCATGAATGGATGCTGAATTTTGTCAAATGCTTTTCCTACATCTACTGAGATGATTATGTGATTTCTTTCTTCATTTTGTTGATGTGGTGTTTCACCTTGATTGATTTGCAAATATTGAACCATCCTTACATCCCCAGAATAAATTCCATGTGGTCATGGTGAATGATCTCTTTAATGTATTGTATGCAGTTTGCTAATATTTCTTTGAGGATTTTTGCATCTGTGTTCATCAGGTATATTGGTCTGTAGTTTTCTTTCTTTGTGGTGTCTTTATCTGGTTTTGGTCTCAGGGTAATGCTAGCTTCTTAGAATGTATTTGGGAACTTTCCTTCCTCTTCTATTTTTTGGAATAGTTTGAGGAGAGTAAGTATTAATTCATCTTTAAATGTTTGGTAGAATTCACCTGTGAATCCGTCTGGTCCTAGACTTTTGTTTGTTGGGAGTTTTTTGATTATTGATTCAGTTTTGTTACTTGTAACTGGTCTGTTCAGATTTTCTATTTCTTCCTGGTTTGCTTTTGGAAGATTGTATGTTTCTAGGAATTTATCCATTTCTTCGATATTGTCCAATTTGTTGACATATAAGTTTTCCTAATATTCTCTTTTAATTCTTGTATTTCTGTGGTGTCACTTGTTAAGTCTCTTCTCTTGTTTCTGATTTTATTTGAGTCCTTTCTCTTTTTTTCTTGATGAATCTGGCTAAGGGTTAATCAATTTTGTTTATTTTTTCAAAGAACTAGTTCTTCATTTCATTGATATTTTCTATTTTTTTTTAAGTTTCTATGTCATTTATTTCTGCACTGATCTTTATTATTTCCTTTCTTATACTCACCTTGGGCTTTGTTTGTTATTCTGTTTCTAGTTCCTTTAGGTGCAAAATTACATTGTTTATTTGAGCTTTTTTCTTGTTTCTTGAGGTAGGACTGAATTGCTATATATTTCTCTCTTAGCACTGCTTTTGCTGTGTCCCAAAGATTTTGGACCACTGTGTTTTCCTTTTTATTTTTCTCCATGTATTTTTTATTTATTCTTTGCTTCATTGACCTATTGGTTGTTTAGTCTCCACATGTTTGTGTTTTTTACAGTTTTTTTCTTGGAGTTTATTTCTAGTTTCATACCATTGTGATTGGAAAAGATGCATTGTATGATTTTGATCTTAAATTTATTGAGGCTTGTTTTGTGACCTAATATGTGATCTATTCTGGACAATGTTCCATGTGCATCTGAAAAGAGTGTTGTTCTTGGTTGCTTATGGATGGAATGTTCTGTATATATCTGTTATGTCCATCTGGTCCAATATGTCATTCAAAGACATTATTTCTTTGTTGATTTTCTGCCTGGATGGTCTATCCTTTAACGTAGGTGATGTGTTAAAGTCCCCTACTATTATTGTATTACCATCAATTTCTGTCTTTATGTCTATTATTAATTTGCTTTATGTTTTATGTTCCAGTGTTGGGTGGGTAGATATTTATAACTTTTGTATCCACTTGTTGGATTGATCCCTTTATCATTATGTAATGCCCTTTTTTGTCTCTTATTTGTCTTTGTTTTAAAGTTTATTTTGTCTGATAAAAGTATTGCTACCCTGGCTTTTATTTTCCTTCCATTTCCATGATAAAGGTCCCTTCCCTTTCAGTCTGAGTCCATCTTTAGGTCTGAGGTAAGTCTTGCAGGCAGTATATAGATGGGTCTTGTTTTTTTTTTTTTTTTTTAAATCCATTCCACCACCCTATATCTTTTGATTGGAGCATTTAGGACTCCAAATGGATTTAATAATTTATTTTTTTGTGTATTATTTTTACTGTGCATTTCACATTATATTTAATGATTTGTTTATAAATCATTTCATTATTAAACTGTGTGAGCCTCTTGGGGGAAGGAAATATGTCTTATTTATATCAGGATGCCCAGTAGTAAGCACAGTGCCTACAGTAGATGATTAGTAACTATCTAAATGCATTTATTTTCTCATCAAATATTTATTGAGGACTTTAATGTGCCAGATGTTCGGGGTCATGCAGATAAAGCCATAAACAAGACAGATAAGGACTTTGCCTACATGTAGCTCACATTGTGGTACAGAAGATGGATAAACAAGTAAACAGATAAATATGATATATATTTTTAGTAATAATACATGCTACAAAGAAAAACAAAGACATATAAGAGGTAAGTAGTTGATGGAGATTCTCTTAGATTCACAGGTCGATAGGTAGTCAAATGAAATTTGCCAAAAAAAGCAGAGATTTTTGTCTAATCAACCTTGATTACTTATTGCCTCACTGATATTACTGTTGGCTTAATGTGCTCTTAGAATCAGGGTGAAAGGAAGGGAACATATGAGACAAACTGGGCTGGCAGGTTTACCTACATCATCTTATTGAATTTTTATAACACCTTTGAAATGAGTGCTCTTACAGATAAGTGTTAACCAGAATTTCAGGGGTGTCAAATAATGTGTCCATGGTGTAATGTCTGCATGTGTGAACCAAGATTCAAATTCAGGTCATGCTGGGCTACCTGGTTAACACCAATTCTACAGTTGAATTCAGTAAGTAAATACCATAAAGTGCTGACTTTGTGTTAAGCCCTGTTCTAAGTGTTTGGCTATACCAGTAAGTACAGCAGACCACAATTTCTGCCTTTATGGAAAATAACAAGTGTTGGTGAGGATGTGGAGAGATTGGAACTCTTGTGCAGTACTGGTAGGAATTTAAAATAGTACAGCCAATATGAAAAACGGTATGGCAGTTCCTCAAAAAATTAAAAATACAGTTACCATATGATCCAGAAATTCTACTTCTGGATATATACTTGAAAGCAGAGTCTTGAAGAGATATTTGTATACCCATATTCATAGCAGCATTGTTCAAAATAGATAAGGATGGAAGCAACCCAAGAGTCCATCAAGAGATGAATGGTTAAACAAAATGTAGTACATACTGTGGAATATTATTCAGCCTTAAAAGGAAGGAAATTCTGACACATGGATGGATCTTGAGGACATTATGCTAACTGAAATAAGTCACTCACAAAAAGACAAATACTGTATGATTCCACTTGTATGAGATGTATAGTCAAATCCGTAGAGACAGAAAGTAGCATGGTGGTTGCTATAGAGGAGAATGACAGTCAAAATATTTAACATCTGGCATTGCACAGGCATTAGGGATTAGAATGGATGCAGCTCAATCAGAACATACTCTGGGAATGAATAGTCTGTACATCATGACCAAGAATATCAGTTCTGATTATGGGAAATTTGAGGAGCAAAGGGCCTTGGGGACCAGGGCCACTGCAAGATATTTCAGGGAGGAGATGGAGCTCAGACTGAGCCCGGAGGGTAGGAAGAGAGAGAGGACCAGGAATAATAAAGTTTGTTTCATGATGTAAGTGGGATTCTTGGAAGATTATTCTGACCACTGTGTGTGGGATGGAGGGGAACAGGAGGAAGAAGGAGGAAAACTAGTGAGGCTGTGATAGGAACTGAGGTGTGGGGTGGAGAGTGGAGGACAAGATAGTGGAGAAAAAGGGAGAACGGAGGGCGGAGACTAAGTAAGTCCATCCCATACTGCCAAAGGCATTTCTTTCTTACCATGAATTGTTTAGATATGACTAGCAAGTATAATAAAAGCATAAAAAGTGTGAACTTAAGCTGCTGACAATGCTCCCATTCCCTTCCCTGAAATAATTCTCTTATGACCCAACAAGGGAGTTGGAAAATAATATTTGTGGAGTTGGCTTGCAGAATAGAGCTGGGTCCCCCACAGGAGTAGCCTTGTCAGCAGGAATTACTCTAGGGTTTGCAGTATTTGAGGGCATAGAGGTGGGCATCTCATACTCAGCCTTGGTTTAGATCTGGAAGAACATTATAAATTTTTTGAAGCCCCCAAGTCCTGGAAATGCTATCCTGGGAAGTCTCACTTTAGGGCTATATCTGGGGATCAGAACCGTGGGAAGCTACCTTACCTACTGTTCCAGCAAAGCCCAAACTACTCTTCTTGTTAAAACTGGACTTTGGGCATGTAGCTCTCTAGCTCTCCACCTAGGCAAACTTTATGCAGAATTCAGGAGGCTCTAAGAGTTGTGGGGTTTCCCTTCTGCAGTCTCAAAGTTTTCATTTGAGCGCTAATCAAAAACTCTTCAGGCAAGTGGCAATGTTTGTACAGATATCTTTGTAAAGAGGAAAGGAAGATATATGACTGAATGCATTTCAGTTTTCTGAAGACTACTTAAAGAGGAGGAGGGGTAAAAGGAAGTAGTAGGTGGATGGGGTGGCAAGCCAGTTGGAACTCAGGAGTTTTAGCTAAGATGATTTCACAAACACCATTGGATACGTTCTACCAATCAGAAATACATTTAAGTTAATGTGCTTCTTGATTCTAGTGTTAAACCTAAGAGCCATCACATTTCATTATGACTTACAATATAGTCAGGTAAATCACCTGGGATCAGCAGCTCTCAGGGAATAGACCATTGGGCAGAAAGGCAGGAGTAGGAGGGCAATGGGAGGGTAGGGCTTTTGAAGCTGTAAGCTACAAAGAGCAATTTAAACAGGCCAGATGCAGGCAGGAGGCCAGAGGGGGGTTTCTGAACAGTAAGAGGATAGCAATGAATGTTAGGATGGTGTGAGGCAACTGGGGAGAAGCACAGATTGACGTGAGCCATGATGGAGAGCTGAAGAGCCACCAAAGGCAAAGCAGGTACCACCTACTAGGTCCTGAGTATAAAAGAGGAATAAACCATGGTTCCTGTACTCAGGGGTTCATGTACAGACAAACAAGAAAGCCAACAAATAATTTGTACAGAAGGTTTTTAGTTTAAGTAGTTTACAAACCTCAGAATGAGGAGGAATAATAACCATGAACACCCGTGGAACACTTTTGTGCCAGGCACAGTGCTAAGTGCTTTGTATGTATTATTCCAACAATTCTACAGATTA
This sequence comes from Eumetopias jubatus, assembly GCF_037043125.1. Taxonomy (NCBI): domain Eukaryota; kingdom Metazoa; phylum Chordata; class Mammalia; order Carnivora; family Otariidae; genus Eumetopias; species Eumetopias jubatus. The sequence continues at coordinate 134,669,256 of NW_028274809.1, read as the reverse complement.
AGATACAGGCTTTTTAGGAGAGCAAGTCACTTGCCTAAGCTGGTAGGTGGTAGGGCCAGTATTCTCTAATTTTGACACGATCCCAACAAATTCTAGGATTATTAATTATTAATAAGCTATAAATTTATGCTGCTGATACTCCTTGCCTTCCCTTCCCTGAGAAATAAATTTGGGGGCTAGGAACTAGATTTTTTTTAAAAGAGATTTTATTTATTTATTTGACAGAGAAATAGACAGAGCCAGAGAGTACAAGCGGAGGGAATAGCAGAGGCGAGGGAGAAGCAGGCTCTGCACTGAGCAGTGAGCTTGACGCGGGGTTTGATCGCAGGACCCTGGGATCATGACCTGAGCTGAAGGCAGACACTTAACCATCTGAGCCACCCAGGAGCCCCAGGAACTAGATTTTTAAAGTTCATTCTAAAATGTTCTGAAAAAGAAGAGCAATAAGAATGGACTACACCTACCAGACATTAAAACATTACATGAAGTTATAATAATTTAGATGTTGGAATGCTGGTTCTATGAATAAAGAAATTAATGATACAGAATAGAGTGCATATGTGGAAATGTATGATACCTCTATGATAAGAATGTGGTATATGATAAAGTTATGATATGCATATTATATCTGATGGGAAATGTTGCTTATTCTGTAAAAGGAAATGAGATAATTGGGTAGCCATTTGTAAACACACACACACAGAGTGTAGATTAACAACACTACTTTGTGTTGTTGCATCCAAGATTAATATAAGACAGTCAATGTCACAAAAGTACGATAGGAAAACATGGTAGAATTTTAAAATAATTTACCATAGGAAGGTGTTTCTAAGCCTGGAACAAACCTTGGAAGCTGTTAAAGGAAAGGTTAATGAAGTGAACAGAATAAAAATTTTTTTTGTATTAGAACACCATAAACGAAATCAAAAGACAAACTGGCAAACATTTTTGCAACATATGAACTAGACAAAGCATTTTTATTTTGTTCTTATATGATAGTATAAGATATTTATGTGTTTAAAGCCACAGGATTTTTAAAATTAAACTTTTAATTTTTTAAAAGATTTTATTTATTTGAGAGAGAAAGCATGAGTGTGTGTGCAAGTGTGGGAAAGGCTGGAGGGGGAAGGAGAAGGACAAGCAGACTCCATGCGAAGCACAGAGTCTGACATGTGGCTTGTTCTTATGACCCTGAGATCATGACCTGAGTGGAAATCAGGAGTCAGATGCTTAACGGAATGAGCCACTCAGGCATGCCAAAACTAAAATTTTAATTTTAAGATAATTATATGCTATCATCACAACCTTGTTCCAAGCATGTTGTTGCAAAGGGTAAGATTTCAGTCCTTGTATGGCTGAATAATATTCCAGTGTATATATAAACCACATCTTTATCAGTTCATCAATCAATGGACACTTAGGTTACTTTCACAATTTGGCTATTGTAAATAATGCTGCAATAAACATAAGGGTGCGTGTATCCCTTTGAATTAGTGTTTTTGTGTTTCTTTGGGTAAATACCCAGTAGTGTTATTACTGGATCATAGGATAGTTCTATTTTTAACTTTTTAAGGAACCTCCATGCTGTTTTCCACAGTGGCTGCACCAGTTTGCATTCCCACTAACAGTGCATGAGGATTCCTATTTCTCCACATCCTTGTCAACACTTACTGTTTCTTGTGTTTTTGATTTTAGCCATTCTGACAGGTGAGAGCTGATATCTCACTGTGGTTTTGATGTGCATTCCCTGATAATAAAGTGATGTTTGAGCATCTTTTCATGTGTCTGTTAGCCATTTATATATTCTCTTTGGAGAAATGTCTTTTCATGTCTTCTATTTTTTTTTATTGGATTATTTGTGGGGTGGTTTTTTTTTTGGCGTTGAGTTGTATAATTTCTTTATATATTTTAGATACCAACCCTTTATCAGATATGTCATTTGCAAATATATTCTCCCACTCAAGATTGTTTTTTAGTTTTATGGGCTCGCTGTGCAGAAGCTTTTTACTTTGATATAGTCTCAATAGTTTATTTTTGCCTTTGTTTCCCTTGACTCAGGAGACATGTCCAGAAATGTGTTACAGCTGATGTCAGAGAAATTATTGCTTGTGCTCTTCTAGGATTTTTATGGCTTCAGGTTTCACATTTAGGTCCTTAATCCATTCTGAGTTTATTTTTGTATATGGTATAAGGAAGTGGTCCAGGGGTGCCTGGGTGGTGCAATCGGTTAAGTGTCTGACTCTTGGTTTTGGTTCAGGTCGTGATCTCAGGGTCATGGGATTGAGTCCTGCATTGGGCTCCATGCTCAGCATGGAGTCTGCTTGAGATTCTCCCTCTCACTCTGCCCCTCCTGTGCATACTCTCTCTCTCTAAAATAAATACATAAGTCTTAAAAAAAAAAAGTGGTCCAGTTTCATTCTTGCATGTAGCTGTCCATTTCTCCTAAAACCATGCTTGCATCCTGGGACTAAATTACACTTGATCATAGTGAATGATTTTTTTTTTTTAACGTATGGTTGGATTTGGTTTACTAAGATTTTGTTGAGGGTTTTGCATCCATGTACAGCAGAGATATTGGCCTGTAGTTCTCTTTTTTTGTTGTGTCTTTATCTGGTATTGGAATCAGGGTAAATGCTGCCCTCATAGAATGAAATTGGAAGTTTTCCTTCCTCTTCTATTTTTTGGATTAGTTTGAGAAGAATAGGTATTAACTCTTCTTTAAGTGTTTCGTAGAATTCACCCTGTGAAGGTGTCTGATCCTGGACTTTTGTTTGTTGGGAGTTTTTTGATTACTGGCTCAATTTCATTGATGTTAGTAATTGGTCTGTTCAAATTTTCTATTTCTTCCCGTTTCAGTTTTGGTAGGTTATATGTTTCTAGGAATGTATGTGTTTCTTTTAGGTTGTCCGGTTCGTTGGCATGTAATTTTTCATAATATTCTCTTACAATCCTTTTTATTTTGCTGGTGTTGGTTTTTATTTCTTCTCTTTCATTTCTGATTTTGCTTATTTGATCCATCTGTCTCTCTCTCTCTCTCCTTCTCTCTCTCTCTCTCTCTCAATGAATCTGGCTAGAGGTTTATCAATTTTGTTGATCTTTTCAATAAACCAGCTCCTGGTTTCATTGATCTGTTCTATTGGTCTTTTTAGTTTCTATATCTTTTATTTCTACTCTAATCTTTATTATTTCCTTCCTTCTGTTGGTTTGGGGTTTTGTTTGTTCTTTTTCTAGCTCCATTAGGTGTAAGATTAAGTTGTTTATTTAAGATTTTTCTTGCTTTTTGAGGTAGTCATTTTCATTTGTCTTTATGTATTTTTTGATTTCCTCTTTGATTTCTTGGTTGACCCATTCAGTGTTTAGTAGCATGTTATTTAACCTTTGTGTATTTGTATTCTTTCCAGATTTTTTTCTTGTGGTTGATTTCTAGTTTCATAGTGTTGTGGTCAGAAAAGATGCATGGTATAACTTCAGTCTTTTTGAAATTATTGAGTCTTGTTTTGTGACCAAATGTGTGGTCTATTCTGGAGAATGTTCTGTGTGCACTTGAAAAGATTGTATATTCTGTTGCAGGATGGAATGTTCTGAATATATCTATTTAATCAATCTGGTCCAGTGTGTCTTTTAAAGCTGCTGTTTCCATGTTGATTTTCTGTTTAGATGATCTGTTCATTGATGTAAGTGGGATTTTAAAGTCCCCTACAATTGCTGTATTATTATTAATACATGCCCCCTGGAAGTTCCTTTATATTTGTTATATAAGTGTTTTATGTATTTGGGTGCTCCCAGGTTGGGTGAATAAATATTTACAATTGTTATGTCTTGTTGGGTTTTCCCCCTTGTTATTATGTAGTGTTCTTTGTCTCTTGTTAGTCTTTGTTTTTGAGTCAATTTTGTCTGATATAAGAATTGCTACTCTTGCTTTCTTTTGATATCCATCTGCATGATAAATATTTCTCCATCCCCTCACTTTCAATCTGCATGTGTATGAAGGTCTGAAGTAAGTCTCTTGTAAGCAGCATATAGATGGATCTTGTTTTTTTATCCATTCCATCACCCTATGTCTTTTTTTTTTTTTTTTACTTTTGTAGTGTAGTGTACATTTTTTTTTTTTTTTTTTTTTTTTTTATGTAAGCTCTACACCCAATGTGGGGCTCAAACTCATGACCTGGAGATCAAGAGTTGCACACTCTTACCAACTGAGCCAGGCAGGCATCCCATCCTATGTCTTTTGATTGGAGCATTTCGTCATTTTACATTCAAAGTAATTATTATTTTTTTGTTTTTATTTTCTTTCATTTTAAAAATATTTTTATTTTCTTATTTGAGCGAGAGAGAGAGCACAAGCAGTGGGGAGGGGCAGAGAGAGAGGGAGAAGCAGACTCCCTGCTGAGCGGGGAGCCCAATGTGAGGCTCAATCCTAGGACCCTGAAATCATGACCTGAGCTAAAGGTAGATGCTTTACCGACTGAGCCACCCAGATGCCCTTAAAGTAATTATTGATAGTTATGCATTTATTGCCATTTTGTTATGTTTTGTGTTTGTTTTTGTGGATCTTCTTTGTTCCTTTTGCTCTCTTCTCTCACCATAGGTTGGCTTTCTTTTAGTGATATACTTGGATTTCTTTCTCTCTACTTTTGCATATCTTTTCCTGGTTTTTGATTTGTGGTTACCCTTAGGTTTGTATATAACATTTTCAGCACATAGCAGTCTATCTTAAGTTGATGGTTCCTTACTTTTGAACCCATTCTTTACTCCTCTCTTCTCCATGTTTTAGGTATATGGTGTCATACTTTACTTTCTATTATTTTGTGAGCCCCTTGACTAATTTTTATAGGTACACTTATTTTTACTGCTTTTGTGCTTCTTACTTTTCTTACTCATATATGGTCTTTGCTTTCCACTCAAAGAGTCCCCTTTAACATTTCTTATAGGGCTGGTTTACTGGTCATGAACTCCTTTTTACTTTTGTTTGTCTGAGAAACTCTTTGTCTCTTCTGTTCTGAATGAGAGCCTTGCTGGATAGGGTATTCTTGGCTGCAGATTTTTTCCTTTCAGCATTTTGAACATATCATAACATTCTCTTGTGGCTTGCAAAGTTTCTGCTGAAAAATCTGCTGATAGCCTTATGGGGTTTCCTTTATCTGTAACTATTTTCTTTTCTCTTGCTGCTTATAAAATTCTTGTTTTTATCACTGCTTTTTGCCATCTTAATTACAATATGTCTTGGTGTGGATCTGCTTTTGTTGATTTTGTTGGGGAATCTCTGTGCCTCCTGGATCTGGACTTCTGTTTCTTTCCTCAAATTCAGGAAGTTTTCAGCTATTATTTCTTTAAATAAATTTGTTACCCCCCTTTCTCTCTTCTCTTCTTTTGGGATTCCTATAATGTGAATGTTATTATGCTGGATGGAGTCACTGAGTTCCCTAGGTCTATTCTCATTTTGCATTTTTTTCTTTCACCTGCTCAGCTTGATTACTTTTCATTACTTTGTCCTCCAGATCACCGACTCCTTCTGCTAAATTCAGTTATTGTTTTCTTCATCTCTGATTGTTTCTTTTTTATTTTTGTGTAAAGGATGTCACTGATGTCCTCCACTCTCCTCTCAAGTTCAGTGAGTATCTTTATGATCATTACTTTAAATTCTCTATAACGCATATTACTTATCTCCATTTTGCTCAGGTCTCTTGCCATGACTTTGTCCTGTTCTTTCATCTAGGACATGTTCCTCTGTCTCTTTATTTTGCTTTTTGTGTCTGTTTCTGTGTGTTAGTAAAGTCAGCTAGTCTCTTTCTCTTGAAAGTAATGTTCAGGGCATGCACTTTTAACAAGGTGGCATTGGTCCTTTTCCACAGGGGACACCTAGCTGGTGCTGAGACCAGGGTGGCTGGGGCCACTTCGCAAAACATGTACAGGTTGGGGGCATAATTCCAACAAGGGGCACACATCCTTCTTGGGAGGCAACCAGCCACCACTGGTACAATTGCAGTCCCCAAAGTTGGAGGTCAGAAGATATAGTGCCAGCAAAGCATTTGCAGGTCCTCTGGGGGAGGGGACCTGAAGCAGACCTGGCTGGAGGTGGCAGGATGTGGTATAAGCAAGTTAGGCAGTGAATGCCAGGTGCTGTGCTGGTTTCTGCAGGTGGCCATGTGTTTATTCTGGGGGAGAGGGGAGGGAAATGGTGACTGCCAGCTCCTTTGTTCCTGGAGATGTCCCTCAGTGAACTCTGAGATTAGTAAATAATTCTCCCTCCCGTATGTCCCAGGCACTTTTCCAACTGCTGTTTCTATGCTGTATCTCTGTGGCCGTTTGTTGTCCTGTCTTTTTAAAGGCAGGGACTCCACTTCCTGTTGCCCCCTGGGTTCTCCCAGAGCCAGGCCAACTGATTTTTGAAGTTCCAGGCTGTAAGTCCCTCTGATTGTACAAGTTCACAAAATTCGGCCCATTTGTTTTTCAAAGCCAAAGGCTATGGGCATTCATCTTCCCTGTGCAGGCTCTGTGGTATGATTGTTTCAATCCCCTCTCTACCCACGATTCCCTCCCCACAGAGGGAGCAAACCTGTGGGGGTTAGCTCCCTACCACATCTCCGCCCTTCCTACCCTTCTTGATTTGGCCTCTTCTCTTCATTTAGTTGCAGAATTTGTTGTGTCAGTCTTTGGGTCATTCTGTGGGTTTTTTACACTGATCTGAGTGCTATCTAGTTGTATTTGTGGGACAGGGTGAGCCTAGAGCCCTCCTACTCTGCCATCTTCCCCAGAAGTCTCTCTTCTCTGGAGATATTTTTGGTTGTCATGACTGGTGAGGAGGATGCTACTGGCATCTAGTGGATAGAGGCCAGGGACTCTGCTGATATCCTATAAGGCATAAGGACAACCGCTGTAACACAATTCTACCCCCAAAAGTCAATAGTGCTGAAGTTGAGAAACCTTGGTTTAAGGGGCCTTGATTGAAAGGTTTCAACTGGACTATTCTGAAATGGTGAAATGTACTAGTGTATATTACCAGTGCTTCAGAGCATCAACTTTATTTTCATCTGTAGGATGGGAGCTAAGATCTTCCTGAGTGCCAGCTGCTGGGGAAAGACTAATCAAACAAGAAATTCTCATCAGCTTCCTTTTACCAAATTCTTTTTGCTGGTTAGAAAAAAAATTACTTTCTATATTTTAGCAAAAGCTCCATCTGTATTCGAACATGGTCTTTTGGTTTTAAGAAATAATGTGCTTCAACAAATGGAAAAAGTACCATAAATGGCAACAGACATAGCTTAGTGCTGACTTCAGAAGGTGGCAAGGCCTCCTAGAGGATAAGCAATGCTACACACTTCCCACTCAGAGCCATTGAACAGAACACTTACAAATTAGAAAGTAATGACAATTCTTTTACTTGTTATGATAAACCAGAAAAACAGGCTTCAGCTTATTGAATCTATTATTGAACCCTAATTAGCTGTGGTGTTTGGACATTCTGAGGCCTATGGTAAGATAAATAATATTTATGGTTTCTTCAATGTATCAAATCATTGTTTACGAAATGCAGTGTAGTATGAAATGCTCTCTTCTCTCAGAGTTTAGACCACAGAGTGACCAGGCGTTCATTCTGGGGTTGTCATTGAAACACTGGAGCCCAGCATGGGTAATCTTCATGTAGACACTCTAACCACAGATGTCAGAATGCTTAGCAGTGCCTCAGGCCCATGCAGACTCCTTGACGGGTTCTTAACCAATGCCCTTAACATCACCATGTGAGCTTTGGGTGGAATTGAGGAAGGGTAGCATTAAATACACTGAGTAATCTGAAAATGAAGGGTGGGGAATTAAAAATGAGTTCATTTGGGTTCAAGGAAATTTTCTGAGGATGTCAGCGTTTTCCATTTTGGGGAAAAAAGATGTCTTTTAAAACTTCTGTAGGAGAATTTGCTAAAATCTCTTCAGTGTATATGTGAACTGAAATAGCGTGGAGAAAAGAAATTTAAACCATTAACCAAAAAGTAAAGTCTTAAAGACCCAGACCAAAATACCAGGATAATATATTAGTGAAGATAAATAAACCTGTTTCCTTATCTGTAAAATAGGGATAAGCAATCCTTTATCTGAAACTCTTGGAACCAGGTGAGTTTCACAATTCAGGATTTTTAATATTTTAGAAAAGTAAGAAAGTACAGATGTCATTTATTGTATAGAACCCAAGAGGGGTTTGGGGCGTTATTCTCTAATGAAAAATATTAATATTTCTGTAGTGAAATGTACACTAAATGGGTTAAAGACCATAAGCATCCTCATATTAGATAAAGTCAAGTTTTGTTACCAAATGAGTTTGCTCTAGACTTACTAAAAACTTTGGGTTTTTAGAACTTTGGGATTTAGGAATTACAAATGAAGAATTGTGTATTTGTATCTGTCTCAAAGAGGTATAATAAGAATAAAATCCTACAATGGATAAACTATGTATGGTGCTGGTGTATAATAAGCACACAGTAACAGCACCTATTATTATTAGGCTGAGCCATATGAAATTCTTGTTTTTGTAGATAAAAAATAATCAGATACTTAAAAATTATCACTATTGGAATTCTTTGGGTTGATATATATTTTGGCTCCATTTCTTTTCCATTTGTTTTTTTTCCCTCCTTCCTCCTACCCTCTCTCCCTGAGGACTTCCACCTTAAAATCCTTGCATATGAAAAAATGATATGAGTGGTCATATTTGACCTGGTTTGGTTACTGAATAGGCTCTTTCAGCTTCATCTACTTGTATATGTTAGAAGGGCTTTGCTTTAAAAAGATAAAAACCAAAACCAAAACAAAAATAGTAAAACAGGCAGCAAACATTTTACTTGTCTTATATTTCCATGCCCTTCTTTCTCAGCAAGGCATAAGTGTTCTAACCACAATGATTCTGGTGACCAGGAATTCTAGACCTGGCAGTCTGGGTTGAGTCAGAGGGATCTGAGTTGGATCGGCATGGAGTCCAGGCCAAAGTCATAGTGAACTGGCATGAAAAAAAATATAAGAAAACATCCAAAACACAAAGCAGCCAGCTGCTAACCACCTCAGAATTACACCTAAATAACCTGCTGCTCGTAAGGCCATTTCCTGGACCCCATTTCTCTGTAATCCTCTCTGCCTGCAGACTTTCCGTTCATTCTCTCAGATCATTCTAGATCTTAAATAATGTGATGGACCATCCCCAGCGGCAGAAAACCCAACAAACTCATAAACTGCATTCTGTTTACAAGTTCATTTCCAAGGCTAATTATTTATTTGTTTAATAATATGTTTAATAACTCCTATTTTTTTTAGTAAGAGTGAATCTAGGCTTGTCAGATATTTCATGGTAATTCTTATGATGAAGATGGAAGATCTTGATTAACCAAATAAGTTATGATGATAATAAAGGCATAGAAAAATAGAACAAATATCACTGTTAATTGTTCTTTCTTTCTGAAAGATTGCATGCTTTATATATAAGTAATTCTTAAACTGTGTCCCATGGTTAATTGGTATTAGTAGTTGTTTCAGAAAAAAGAAAAAGGATTCTATGTTCAAATAACTTTGGGAAACCTTTCTTTGAACAAAATCAAGCAGGTATCTTTATTGTAGAAACTCTCAATAGCTTTTAATATACTAATTTGTGTTATGAATCTCCAAGAGGGGACTGAGTTTGTAGGATCTCCTATGACTGTTTGAACATGAAAACTTTCCTTTTGTCAGCAAACTGAATATCTCATGGGACACCAAATTTGCAGGCAATTCAGTGTTTGAAGTGTTGGCTCTGGCCTATACTGGTAGTAGGTCAGTTGTGATGCCTTGACACCCGGTTTTCTTATAAGGAAAACTGCTCAGTTAAGAAGCCATTAATTACAGGCTGCAATAAGTTGACCTTTTCCTTCCTCATGACTGTTTGGAGCAGAAGTGGGCACCTGAGTCCCAAGGTGGCCAAGCCCATGGACTGAACAGTACTGAGATGTGTGGAAAGGGTCAATTAGCTGACACATAAAGAGGCTGCCATGAAGCAGTCGGGTCCTTGAGAGTCCCCGAGTAAATCATGATCATGAGTAGGCAGAAATTTTGAGAACAAGGCAGGAAAGACAGAAATTTTGAGAACAAGGCAGGAAAGACTCTCCAAAGCAGAGTGGAGGGTGAGGTGGCTGATGAGCTATGTCAAGGGCTGTGGAAGCAGAAACAGAACATGTGATTCACCAAAGAGGAGATGGATTTTGATTACTTGTTCTGGAGGGGCAAATATAAAACCCCATCCCTAGGTCAACTCTGAAAACTTCAGGTTGCTTTTGCCAATTGGGATGTGCAACTTCCTGGGTTCTTCACAATATTCCTGTTCTTATACCCAGCGACTCGTTGTTATAAACTTCCTCTTTGTCTGATGCATTCTTATAATTAATTCCATCATAATTTGGGGTAATCTGACAACTCTGCACCTTGCAACTTTAAAAAGTCCAATGAACACTTCTGGTTTGTTCTAAAGACTGTTTTTTCCTATTGGAAAGAACTTTTTTTCTTCCTGCAAAATTGATGCATAGAAAAATTAGAAGCCCAATTAAGTTCAGGGTGGACAACAAAAATTACCTACAATTCTCCCCACTTGGATAATTACTGTTAAATTTTGATATACATGTGTGTAGTGTTTTTTTCGCTTTTTCTCTAATTACAAAATGGGAGCACACCATATATGCTATTTTGTGTTCTTTTACTTAACTGTTGTAAGTATCTTTTCCTTTTTATCACAACATATTTAATGGTTAAGCCTTATTTTGTTGTGTGTACAAAGTTTATTTAATCCCCAATGTTGGACATTTTGGTTGTTTATTTTTTTGCTAATATAAACACGTCTGTGATAAATAACTTTGTAGCTAAATGTTTGCACACATCTATCTCTCAGGATAAAGTTCTAGAAGTGGACTTATTGGATCAAAATGTATGCACGGTTTTAAGGATTTTGATTCTTAATGGATAAATGGCCCTCCAGAGAGTCTGTACTGATTTACACAACAATTGAGCAGTCTGATCCGCAAGCTTTATTTCTGTGGCTTCTCTTTCCAAGCTTTTTACTGCTTTTGGAAGCAAATTGCTTGTCCTGAACTTTTCAGCGCTGGCTCTGGCCACTTTGTCTCAGAATACTACCCCAATCTTCTCTTTCTTTTTCTACCACTGGATCTCCCTCTATTGAATTGGTTACTGAGCAGTATAGGAGAAAAGAGTACCCAGTTTTTTTGCCCCCCATACAACCTTGGGAAACAGTAGTAGTAGCAATTTAAACTCGAGACTTTCAAGATTTGCTTCCATTGGGAAATGAAAGACTCACAATGTTCAAGGAGCCCATTAGTGGCAAGTAAATTAAGAACATAAACCCAAAGAATTGCCTGCAGTTTGCAGCTTGGTATGACATGGTTGCTTATGATTCATATGGTCTCTCATTGCTGAAATGTGTTTAAAAGACAATGACAACTCCAATTATATTCCTGATATACTAGCTAGGGCCAACCACCTGTGGCCCTAGTCAACAATCGAAGATGGTTGTGACAAATGTTGCATTAGATGGTAATAGCTTAGAGAGGAATAAAAACATCAGCACTGTTTTTTATTGTTTAACTGTTCATCTTACGTGTTTAGGGGAGCAGGGCCTGAGAATCCTATTTATGGGCTGTAAGAATCTTTCTTTTACCCTTAGTGGGCAAAAGGGCATTTGGAGAATTTTGCTGTTACTTGGCCTTTCCAGTGCAGCAAGCAAAGGCAGGCTGAAAAAACAGTTATTTTTACTGCCTGTTTGCCTCTCGTAAGAACTTCTGAAAAGTCTGAGAAGTTTGAGGTTACCCGTTAAATGTGTAGTTGGGCTTTTGTGAATCACCTGTTTTAGTTTTTTATGTTCTCCCTAACCAAATTAGTCCATGCCATTGAGAATAAACTGTATTTTTCATACATTTACCTATTCACTTGGTCTTCCCTTGTTCAAAAGACATCTATTGAGTATTATGCTGCATGTTTTGCATGTTTTAAAAACATATTTGTATGTATTTTATTTAGGGATTTAAGGTCCATCAAAAACAAGGGTTTTAAATTTTTACAACTTAATAATCTGGTTATTATGGTTTCTTTACAACTTAATAATCTGCCTCCTGGAAGCCTTCAGGACCTCTGGTTTTATGCATGGCATGGGAGGGTTGGGGGATTGCTCTCTAACTGAATAAAAAGAGATGAGACATGACAGAAAGATTGGAGCCTTACCCAATATTCCTAAGAAGGTTTTCCTGTGGCGTTGGGTGTGGGGACTTGTGCTATGTCCTGTGACTCTGCTGTCACTTAGCTGCCATGGTCTCTCTTCCTGGGGCAGAGTTCTTATTTTTCCACTGCTGTCTCCCATGCTGGGTCTCACCCCTTCTTCATTCCCTTAGAGCACAACTAAACTAGGACTGTTGCATGAAGTAGATTTTCCTGAGGGTTTTGGGGTAATGCAGGGTAATTACCTTTCAGAACTGCAAGGTCTGAAGGAACCATCCTTACAAGACTGCCCTCACTTCTAACACCAACCATAAGTTCAGGGGCTTATGAACTTCAGGGGCTTATGAACAGAAGGAGTCACAGAACTCACTGAAAACTATACTTGTGGTTTATTAGAGGGAGAGGATACAAGTTAACATTAACCAAAGAAAGAGTCATGTAGGGCCCAGTCAAGAAGAGGTCCAGATGTGGAGCTTCTAATTGTCCTTCCTTCTTGGGTCTGGATGGCATTACCTCCTCCTGATCATAATGTGTGACAGTGTTCAGAATATTGCTGACCAGGAAACTTCACCAGTCTTTGGTGTCCAGAATTTTTTTAGGTGCTTGATCACACAATGCCTGTGTGACGTACCTTTAGTGTCCAGATCCTCTTGGAGGTTCAGGCTAACACCTTTAATCTCCAGTTTCTCTGGACATGGGAATTTACACAGTATGGCCCAAAGCCTCCATTATAAGTCACATTGTTAGACCAGTCAGGGGCCAAAGGCCTCAGGCAAACAAAGATATTCTGTCATGTAAGACAATCCAAGGGCCTATAGATCACCTCCAAGTAGCCAAGGGGCAAAAGACAGACCTCTTTTTGGGTAAGGTTAATTCTTAAGTAATGGGAAATTTCTAGACATTAATTGGTCATTCTTAATCTTACTGACTGGGTCATACCCCTTTTCTATTATGTTTTTTTTTAGTTTCTTTCTTTAGACTCTCTTAATCTCTCCCTTTTACCTACTTTCTGGATGCATACGCTTTGCTTTCTTTGTCAGGCTGCTCTTAGAAATGCAAAATTCTCACTTGACTATGCAGAGCAATTCATCTTTCTTGGACTTGCCCTGGTACAACCAGATTGAGGCCAGGAGGCTTCCCTTTTCTTGTCTTAAATACCCATCAAAACCCATAAGGTATTTTCCTCAATTAAAGGAACCATCTGTTCCTCACCCAGGCCACTCCTTTAGAAGGCAAATTCTGAATGAGAGTAAGCATCAACCATAGATTTCTATACCTAGTGAAACTGTTTGCACAAATGAAGGTAAAATAAAGACAGTTTCGAACAAAAGCTGAAAGATGTCCACTATCAAAAGTCCCTTAAAACTTTTAAGGGAAGTTTCAGAGGATATATTTCAGGAAGAAGAGAAATGGTCCCAGAAGGAACGCCTGAGATGCATGAGAAAAGTTGAGTGAACAAATAAACAACAAACAAAAGGGTAAATATGTGGGCAAATATTTTAAAAATTGTAGCTGCAATTGTTTGTTTAAAATAAGGATTTTTTTTTCCCCATTGCATGTGCTACTTTTATGATTACATTACTTTTATAACCATTGGTGACCTTTCTTGTTATTACCTCACAAAGTAAGTCACTTTTCCTTTAGAAACATTTTCAAAGAATCCAACCCTCTTACTTTAGTTATCAAATCATGTATTTCTTATTTTTCAACTAAGTAAGAAGAGTAACACGTCATTTGTGGATTTCATGGAAATAATAGAATGGTACAAATTAGAGATTATTAATGTTGCACAGAAATGAGTTACAAAATCCCTGTCCAACTGGGACATTCTGTTAAATATTTCTAGTCAGTGGTTCCTAGTGTGACTGCTTAAATTTTAAGTTCAAGAGAACTAGTATGGATGGTAAACTTCTCTACATAGTGTAGTTTAGTTTGTGGAGTTTAATTTAGTTTAAATCAACAAACAAGAGCACAGAGATCAGGCTCTATTTAGAATTTAGTGTTTTAGAGCCAGAAGGAGACTCAGAGCTTTTCTGTCCCAGGTAGAAAAAATAGAGAATCAGGAAAGTACAACAGAGAATTCCGTTGTGATCCGAAATAGAGACGGGGCCCTTCTAGAGCTCCGATGGACAGAGGACTGCAGAGCATTGCCAACTGGCAGAGCTGACCTGTGCTTCTCCAAGCAGGGCTCTTGCACTGGAGAACTTTTGGGAAGGTCTCTTTCGTTTTAGTGCATGTTGCTCATTACTCATGCAGCATTCTTCGTGCCCATTATAATACTTTGTTCCTCTAGGAGGTTTTGTGGTCAGGTAACCATCATATCTGGACAAAAGCATTTGGGAAAATTTGAAGCCAGGACAAATTCAGTCAAGATTGTTATTGTTCTAATTTTTATTTTATTTTTTTAAAGATTTTATTTATTTATTTAACAGATAGAGACACAGCAAGAGAGGGAACACAAACAGGGGGAAAGGGAGAGGGAGAAGCAGACTTCCCGTGGAGCAGGGAGCCCGATGTGGGACTCGATCCCAGGACCCCGGGACCATGGCCTGAGCTGAAGGCAGATGCTTAATGACTGAGCCACCCAGGCGCCCCTCAAGATTGTTATTGTTTTTTAAACAAGTGGTCAGCCTTGCAAGTGTATGGATTGGTCTCCAAAGCTTGTGCTCTGTGATGGCTCTTTCCTGACAGGTTAACAATGGAGAGACAAAGGCCACACTGTAGGAAGGAAGAGCGACAGGGGTGTTGAGAGTTTGAGGGGTCTGTGTGTGTGTGTGTGTGTGTGTGTGTGTGTGTTGTGGGGTGGGTGGGTATTGTTGGAGAAAGATGACCACGTGTAGGAGAGAAGAGAATGGTTGCCGCAGGTTTATATTTGAAAGCAATTTCAAAATCTCTGTGTAGAGATTTTTCTTTCGCTGTGCATGAACATACCTGGGAAAAACCTGAAAAAGGTGAATGCCTTAGACCTCCAAGTTCCATTTTCTCCAAGAGAATGCCTGTTTGGGTATGGTGAGCAGCCTCTGGGTGTGCAGAAATGTGGATGAGTATCTTTCTTCCCTTGGGGCTGGAACTTGCCCTGAGCATGGGCATGTCTGCGATTGTTGGTGAGTGGTTCAGGTTTTGTGCCAGTGTGGGAAACCTTCATGAATGACCCAATCACTGTCATTTCTAAAATGTTCATATTAAGTCCATAAAAAAGGACTGTGTCCTTTGTTCTAAAACAGCTGCTGTCATTTGTTAGCTGTGGTATATCTATACAGGTGCAAAGTCCTAGCTAGACCTGTCCACCTCTTCCTGAAGTAAAGTTGACTTCCTAGGGAGCTTTTCCAGGGCACTTGCCTTCGTCTCATTTTGGGTGGCAGACTTGTGAATTGTGTGGGGTCCAACTGAGCTGTTTTACTGACTTAGGGGTTTTTTATTTAGTTAGTCTCTATTTGGAAATGGGGACTGTGGAGGTCTTTTCTTTTGTTTGGTGTTATAAACACATGTGGATGAGGAAAAAACAGAGGAAAGCAGTCTTTGGAACTTAAACAGGGCACACAAATTCCTAAAATGTCAGCTCTTAAGCCAAGTCTGACTGACTGAGACACAACCAATAGAACACCAGGAGACTTGATTAGAGAAATGGATAAATGAATAAATAATACAACTCTGAATCTCAGAATATTTAGTGACTTCTGGAATTGAAAAATATCTTAGAAATAGTTTTATCTTACTCACTGTCTTACAGATGAGAAAACAGATTGAAGCTATCTCATCACAAATACCTGTTTTCTAGGTTAGGAACATTGCTAGTCTAAGAAATTGGCCTTGAGTCTAGGACCTCTGACTCTTAAAAGATTTGCTTAAGAGCCTTCAGCTTTGTGCTCCTGCCTTGGGGACATCTTTGTTTGGCATCATTAAAGATGTCATTCTCCCCAGGGAAGAGCTCTTCCAGGTTCTCTGCCCAGATGATCCTCTTTAGAATGTACTTTCTACTCTGTAGCTTTTTCCCTATGATATCCCTATGACATCTAACTTTTTATATAATTAAAACTTTTGTAGTCTGTGTTTTTGCTTTAAGATTATTTTGTTATAATGATTTAAGTTCCTCTTCATTTTTTCCTTTAGAATTCTTACCCAGAATAGTGTTATCTTCTCTTTGATTTCTCACATATACTTAGGGTTTCCTGTTATAACATTTATTTTTCAATATCTTTTTTTTTGTAGTAATGATGATGATAATAATAGAAAACACTTATATAGCAATGACTATGTACTAAGCATTGTTCTGAGTACTTGTGTATATAACACATGGACGCCTGTTGTTACTCTTCATTTATAAATATAAGTGTACTCAAACATCTTCTTTTGATTAAAATAGATTTTAATTCTGACTTTTATCCAGTTATGCACCTTAAGTTTCAAATTTATCATTCTTCTTTTTAAAAGATTTACTTGTGTATTTTAGAGAGAGAGAAAGAGGGAGCACGAGCAGGAGGGGCAGAGAGAGAGAGAGAGAATCTCAGGCAGACTGCACTGAGCACAGAGCCCTAAGTGGGGCTCGATCTCATGACGCTGAAATCACAACCTGAGCCGAAACCAAGAGTCAGACGCTCAACCAACTGTGCCACCCAGGCGCCCCTCAAATTTATCATTCGTAAACTTTTTTTTAAAAGATTTTATTTATTTATTCATGAGAGACAGAGACAGAGAGAGAGAGAAGCAGAGGGAGAAGCAGGCTCCCAAGGAGCAGGGAGCCTGATGCAGGACTCGATCCCAGGACCCTGGGATCATGACCTGAGCCGAAGGCAGACGCCTAACCGTCTGAGCCACCCAGGCGCCCTCATTCATAAACTTTTATTGCTAACATTTTTTTTCTATCTTAAGCTCAACTGTTCAGTATTTTCCACTTTTCTCTAATTTTTGTATTTTACTTGCTTAATTATATTTAATAACTATTTTCCTTTTTGCTGCCTTAGGTTTAATATTATTTGTATATTTTAATCCATCTTTTAAAAAATTCTTCCTTTCATACAAGAGATCGAGACAAAATTAGACAATAGCAAGAGGATATATTCAGACAAATGCAGGAAAGAGCCAACATTATGGAGGGGAAAAAGATGGGAGTGTGACTGTCTCAGATTAAATAAAAGGGATCAAAGAGAATTAACCATATGTCACTTATGAGCTTTGATTAGATGCTGGTTCTAAAACAAAACAAAGCAGCAAATACATTCTTAGACAGTTGTGGAAATTTGAATATGGACTGAAATAATTTTTCATTTTCTTAGCTGTTATAATGGTATGACGATTGTGGCAGAGACTATCCTGGAGGAGAATAACCTTACCCTTAGGCCACGCATGAGAAAGATGGATAAAGCAAATTTCACAAAATGCCAATGATTCTTGAATCTAAAAAAAGATATATAGGTATTGACTTTACTATTCCTCAGCCTTTCTGTTGATTTGAAAATTTTTGCGATAAAGGTGAGAAAGTACAAACAAAACCAAACACAAACAACAACAACTAATTCTGCCTTTATTATCTGCCTCTTAAATTCTGTTCATAATTTGAGTATTATTTTTACTTATATTATTTTCTGGTTTCCTGCATTTTTAATTTAACACTTTCAATTGTCATTATCTTATTTTACATTTTCCTTAGGGTCTGTTTTATCAAATCAGGTAATGGCTTTGGGCCTAGATGGTGGTTGAGGGGAAAGGAACAGCACATATATATTAACTAAGATAATCAGATGAAGGTTGAGATCATGCGCTTTCTCTGGCCTCCTTATCAGATCACCCCCCCCTTCACTGTTGTGTTTCCTAAACACTCACATATAACTAGGGAAACCACAGGTTAACATCTGTCTCCTAAATTACCCAATAGCCCCAAATGGAGAAGTTTCATTTTAGGAATTCCATCTTCCCATTGGAATACTCATGAAAACAACAACGGCAACAAATATGAAGTGCAACAGCAGGGAAACTGCAGGAACGATTTCCAGGCACCTGGGTGTGGGAGTGGCTCCTCGGGGGAGGACAGCTGCAGATTTCCCTCCCACACTCCTTCTTTTTTTTTTTTTAATAATTTTATTTTATTATGTTATGTTAGTCACCATACAGTATATCATTAGTTTTTGATGTAGTGTTCCATGATTCATTGTTTTGTTTGCATATAACACCCAGTGCTCCATGCAGTACGTGGCCTCCTTAATACCCATCACTGGGCCAACCCATCCCCCACGCCCCTCCCCTCTAGAACCCTCAGTTCCTCGGAGTTCATAGTCTCTCATGGTTCATCTCCTCCTCTGATTTCCCCCCTTCATTTTTCCCTTCCTTCTCCTACTGTCCTCCATGGTATTCCTTATGTTCCACAAATAAGTGAAACCATCCTGTTGCAGGGACGGTGACCTGGCTGGAAGGTCGCCCCAGGTGTACATGTGGTTTGTCAAAGGGAACACAAAGCCACGGGCAGAACACAATGCAATTTCCTTAAGTGTGTATTTCACTTTAAGATATGAGGGAAGCTACTTTTATATTAACATAAACACGAGTCTAAGAGAATAGAACTTAACAGTTCAGATCACAAGAAAAAAATTTTTAACTATGCATGCTAACTGGACTTACTGTGGTGATCATTTTGCAATATATACAAATATTGAATCATGTTATACATCTGAAACTAATATAATGTTATATGTCAGTTATACCTAAATACAAAATAAGAAAACTAAACTAAACTAAACATGGGTATATTGTAGACTAGCTTGGAAAATAGTAATTCCAAAGGAATTTCATGCTTATTGAAGACTGTTTTTGAGATATCTTTTAAGATTCCTAGGAGTATAAGTGGAAGAGTTTGTGAAGCTCTGTATTATCATTTGTTACGGGTAGGTTTGGTTAAAGAAGTTTTTATAGGGAGAAAGTTTTTGTGGGCTAATACTGAATACATTTATATTCAATATTGTCATATATATTATATATCAATATTATATATACATATATATAATTGCATACCCCCAAATTTATATATTGAAGTGGTTATTCACTAGGCCTATATATACATATTAAATTTTTCTGAGTTGTTATAGCAACTGTTGCAATTGAAAATAATTCAGCAAACAGGATCATTTTCTGTGTAGTTTATGGGTTCGGGAACAGGCCAGGAGCATTGCAATTTGAGTTACCGTTAGCCCACTCAGCCAGTCTCCACATGTCACGGGCTGGTAATTTGACCTACAGCTCCCTTGAAGTGAGTTTGCATTGAACACAGAAAGCTCTTTTTTTCTCCCTTTTTGCCAAACATTAAATGGACTTTTATATGTGCCTTTTTTTTCCCCTTACAAAATCATGATTTGATTCAACAAAAATATTACACACCTTCCTTCTGAGGGTTTTGTATCCTTTCCTTAGACTCACAGCCATACTTTTTCAGCAGCTGTCTGCCCTCCGAGCCTGAGTAGGTAAGACTGAGAGAGGTGGGCCTTGAATTTAGCGGTGCCTAAGAAAACACGGGCGGCAGTGAGAAAAATATCTTCCAATGACCTTCCTTTTCAAGACTCAGGAAGTCTGCTGCTTCTCAGTGCTCTTATCATTGCTGTGGGGTTTTGATTTTTTCCCATCTCTAGTGTGTGCTGGTTTTTAAGGCATATTAGAGCAGAAGCTGAAAGAGCCTCCTATATTTAGAGAGCAGGAGGTGCTCTCCCCAGGATGGAAGCAGCCCCACCTGGTCTTTCCTGGCCACCTCCCAGAGGCCAGGGCTGGGGGGTGTGTCTGATGATGGAGACAATTGGAACCACTTCAGCAATGGAAGCCGTTGCCATGTTTATTACATCGGCTGATATGTAGATTGTGGTAGGTTGGGCAGAATGCCTGATGATACCATCAGTTCACCACTCTGCAACAGGTAGCCCGCTTTCCAGCTACTTTGCATGATATCCAGACTTCCTGGCAGTAAGGCTTGACGGTTCCCAGAGCCTGAGGCAGCACCACTGAGCTCAGTTGCTTCCATTTTTTAATGATCCCCTAATCACTGGTTGAAATACCTAAGATAATCGTGGCCACAGTGATGTGCTATTTTGGGTTACTGGAAACGGAAATTTGTTTTTTGCTGAAGACTGTTTATCAAACAGTTTAGTAACTTTTATATCAGTAATACTAGGAGTCTTATCTGTCTTATCAGCCAGTTGTAGTATAAAAGAAAGATTCACTATGAAGTCTTCAAAGTCACTGAAGTTCTTATAACATTGTAAGTTAAAATCCAGAGAGATATCTAAACTTATTTGATCCAAGTTTTCAGAGTCCTAAAACCATTGTGGTTTAGATGGTATTTGTTTATGATTGACACAAATTGTCACAAGTGTAAAAGTTCTTGAGTTGTGGGGTCTTGCAGTCCATCTGATAGACCATCTGCACACAACAGGAACTTGTGTTTGTCTGGAGTGTTCCAGAGGCAGAAGGTGGGGGTTCAGATTTGGATGGGTGAAGTGCAAGGTTCAAACCACATACACGCTATATACTTCAAGGAACAAATCCCAACTGCTGCAACCTGCTTCTAGTTTTTCAGGACAAATTGATTATAAAGGAGGCAAACAAACAAACAAACAACAACAACAACAAAAAACCCCAACCAAATATTGGATCATAACATTAATTTTTGTGACCATTTCTATCTGTGAGTGTGTGAGAGACATTAACTAGGTTCTGATTCTGCAACCGGCAACACTTTGGTCTTGAACCCAGTTCTGTGGGATGATGCCCCCAAGAAGACCCTACTTCTGCCCTGACAGCCAACACTTGGGGAGTAAGCTACCCAGAAGCTTTACACAGGCAGGCCTTGGCGGGCAGACTCAGTGATTCTGGCCTTGTTCCTGCACTTACCAAGAGGAAGAGAATAGACTGGAGCCTCCCCCCACACTTTGTGCAATTCTGGGATAAAATATTTCAAAGGTCAAAAAGCCTTTAAAAGGGGAGGATCCTCTGGTCTCCCTGTGGAAGATGAACAAATACTGTTAAAATATTCCCATTTCTGGTAAATAAACCAATTCCCAAATACTTATAGAATGCCTTCCGAGGTAAAAATCTTGATCCAGAATTGTTCATGAGAGCAACTTCATCTGCAGAAAAAACTCACCTACATCAAATGGCAAGATTATAACCATGTACAAGGGCCAACTGCATGGCCCAAACAGCAACATGCCAGTTTACAACCTGTTGGTGGGGGTGTGGGTTGGGGGATGTCCTCCAATCCAGACTCTATACTAAGAAATTAGGTAATTCAATGACAATAACATTTTTAGCTGCAGCTTAAGGGAAGTTTACAGATTTAAAACAGGAAAAGGAAAACAATAAGTAAGAAACTACAAAATAAATTTAGCACACAAATTTCTGTCACATTTTATACCCAGCGGTACATAGCTTTTACTTTAGGAAATGACAGGCTTATTTGGAGGGCCAGCAACTTCTGGAATCTCTCTCTTTTTTATTGAAATGCAAGTGGGAGCAGTGTTGGATACACTTAAGGATTAGTTTTTTATTTCTTTGTAAATTTCAAATTGTGTCTTTAATATGTGTCTAAAAGGATTTTTTTCTTTTAATGTTTATAGGTAATCTTATGGCAAAATGAACCTTTGCTGTAAATTAGAATCTGGGTATAATTATTAGCCACATTTTATTGAGTGGTTCTGGTGAGCCTGGTCCTGCATTAAGCACTAAAGTGTATTATTTTATTTAACTTACATAACATTATGATGCAGGTATTATTATTATTAACCCCATTTTACAGATGAGAGAAAACAGAATAAGAAAAGTTATACTGCTTGCTAGCAAGCTACTAGCTACTAGCAGGTTTTGTACTAGGAACTCAGATCTGCCTGTCTCCAGAGCCTGAGATCTTAATCTATTCTGCTGACTTTAATTCAATATCATAAGCTTGAGAACTCTTGGGGAACCATAGCAACCTATGTGTTTAAGGAGACATCATTAGATGAGCTGTACATGTGACAACCCCCATATTGTATTGTAGTTTCTTTTAAAGTTTTTAAAAAATAAATATAAGAGGGGACTTTGACCAATAAACTCAAATCTCCAAAATGGCTGAATATGCCATGTGCTATTTCCCTAGCATTTGGGTTTTAATAAACAGCAAAGCTGGAATGATCACTCACTTCCCTGGGCTTCAAAGACTTTAATGTCCTGCTCCTATGGTTGGAGAGCTCTGAATTTCATCATTGGTGGCATGTGTTGTCTGAATGGAAAGGGTCAGGGTATAGTGGGAAGTTGATAGGATTTGTAGTCCAAAGGAGGTCAGGAATCCCAGGGATTCTACTCTGCCTTAAAATCTGTTTTCTTACCTTTAATAGAAATGCTATCAATACCTATTCAACTGGAGTGTTAGCATTAAATTAGACAATACATGTAAATGAATTTACGAGTTACTGTTTTTGGAGGCATTCAAGTTCTCTTCCACTGCTTGACAACATGTGGGCTGGTACCTTACCATCTTCTGTTTCTAAGAACCTGTTAGAGTCACTTTTTTTCTGAGAGTACTCTATCTGATGGGATCTGGCTGGAAACAGATGATGCACTCACACTGGGAAGAGTTTAATAAAGGAACTGTTTACTAAGATGTGTGCTGGATTTAGGAAAAGCAACAAGGGATGTTGCAGTACCCCAGTGGGAAGACATTACCAAAGCTAAGTCTGGAGGCCCAATGGGAGGAAGTGTTTACCAGAACCCAGAGTGTTTGGAGAGGGCCTCCTGACCAGAACTGTGGTCTTTGGTGGAGGGATGCAATCTACCCACAGAAACCTACTTGGGAGATCCTGGGGAAAAAAGTTTCTTCTGACTTCACATTCTTCCCTCCCTTGATCTCCTGCAGAAACTTACCACCGGCTGGATTCCAGTGGAAGCCACAGGGGAAGGGAGCTCTTGATGCAGCCTGCAGCTCACACAGGTTGGTTCCTGTGGCAGAGAGCAGGTGGAGGAGTGGAAAGTAGCTCTGGGCAAGTAGAAGGTATTGAGAATAGCCATGTGGCATTCCAAATATCTTAACCAGTAATCTTTATCACTTTGGTCAGATTTGGCCTAGTCAACCCTAATTCAACATTATGTTGTCTTTGGTGGCTCTTCCTCCCCTTCTGTATTTTCTCCATTTCTAGAGACATTCACTCTTCACCTCTAAGCTGTCTTGTGCTCTTTTGCTCCTCTAAGTCTTCTTGTTATGAAAAAATTAATTTAAGATGTTAATTTGCACACTTAAATGTCTTACACCTAAATGTGATTTAAAAAATGCATACTGATTTTTACTCCTGCAATCCTAAGTTTGCTACCAGACTGACTGCAGGTGAAAAATACAAAGAACAGCTACCTGAAGGCACTGGAAAGTGAATAAATGCAAATGGATTATGGAGTGTAGCTGGCACTTGGATGAGAGGACAAGACAAGGAATGCATTCCTTATTTATGGTTTTTAACTGAAGTATAGTCCATAGGCAATGTCCATAGTCTTTCTGGCTAAAAGGATTAGAGGAAAGAGATAGGGGTGCCTGGGTGGCACCCTCTTGTCTGACTCTTGGTTTTGGTGTGGGTTGTGATCTCAGGGTCGTGAGATCAAGTCCCAAGTCCCAAGTCCGGCTCCATGCTTAGTGCAGAGTCTACTTGGGACTCTCTCTCCCTCTCCCTATGCCCTTCCTTGCCACTCTCTCTCTCTCTCTCAAATAAATAAATCTTAAAAAAATCATTTTGGGGTGCCTGGGTGGTTCAGTCAGTTAAGCATTTGACTTCGTCTAAGCTCATGATCTCAGGGTCCTGGGATCGAGCCCTGTGTCAGGGTCCTGGTTCAGTGGGGAGTCTGCTTGTCCATCTGCCCCTCCCCCACCTGCTCTCTCTCTCTCATAAATAAATAAATAAATAAATAATCCTAAAAAAAAAAAAAAAGAATTAGAGGAAAGAGTTGAAAGTGACCACAGCCATTGAAAAGTGAGGAGGAAATCTCTGAAGGAGACAGCCAGAAAGGGGAGCCCCAAATTCTATAAACTTCCCAAATTTCTGGCTAGCCCCTGAACCACGAATGTATGTGGCACACTACAAGAAACTCAGTAAAAGGTAAGTAAACTGAACAGAAATATGAACTGTTACCCAAAACACAAAGTACTTAAAATTTTTTTTTGTAGTTTTGCCAAAACAAAAATATCATACTCTTTTGGGAGAAGTATAATAGAACACAGAGTCCTCCCAAGAAAACATTCACAATGTCCAGGATACCATCCAGAGTTACTTGACATATGAAGGGCAAGAATGGGGTTCTTGATATATTTTTTTAAAGATTTGTTTATTTATTTGAGAGAGAGAGAGAGAGACCATGAGCTGGGGGGAGGGGTAAAGGAAGAGGGAGGGAGTCTTAAGCAGACCGTGTGCTGAGCATGGAGCCTGATGTGGGGTTTGATCTCATGACTCTGAGATCACGACCTGAGCTGAAACCAAGAGTTGGAGGCTTAACTGACTGGGCCATCCAGGCGCCCCTTGATATTTTTCAAAAGAAAATATAATTCATATAGATCAATCCTGAAGTGACTCAGATATTGGAATTGGCAGATGTGGATTTTAAACCAACTATCATAACAATAATTAGAGGCAAATTAAATCTTTAAGGGCTTAGATTAGAAAAGAAGAAAATTCTAAATTGATAATCTAAGGTACTCCCTTAGAAATCTAGAATATTAGAGCAAATTAAATCGCAATTCAGTAGAAGGATGGAACTAATTAAGATAAAAACAGAAATAAAAAAGGAAAACAAACATTAGAGAAACTACGTTCTTTATAGGAGGTGCACTTTAAATACATAGACACAGAAGTAAGTTGATTCTTGAAAAGATCAAGAAAATTGACAGACCTATAGCTAGACTGATCAAGAAAAAAACAGAGAACACAAATTACCAATATCAGGATTGAGAAAGAGGATATAACTACAGACCCCACAGAGATATGAGACAATATGCTGACTATTCTTTTTGCTGATTCCAGGACACTAGGAGACCAACATGCCCTTAACAGTCAGAGCTTAGAGTTTAATGGGACTCTTGCTGTGTCCTCTGTCAAGAATGTAACCCTTTTAGGGTCAAGGCCTCCATCTCTGCAGAGCCCAGAATTGTGGGGACGGGAAGGACCCAGAGGGTCATTTGAGGTGGTGGCAAGTGGGGTCTCTCCTGTTAGTGCGCTGAAACACTAGAGCATTTTGGTTGTGAAATGTTTGGGTACGGGAATACTGTCATCGAGAGCACCCTTCCAAAATTCCTGCCACAAATATGAGCAGTCTCTCTCATCACTATAACCTGATTTCCATCTTTTTATTACCCTTGTCCATGTAACACACCTCAAAGCAGACCCTTTGCTTAAGAAGTATCTCCTTAATCCTCTACCACTTCTGGAGGGGAAAAGGAGGTAGAGTGGGGGAAAGAAGTAGGTTTACCTGCAGGAATATAGTTAATGCTCACCATGTGCTTGCTCCTCTATTATTTCCCAGTCTCCTTTGCAGTTAGTTCTTGTCAATGGACTGTGAGTGGGTCTTCTGAGTTGATGCAATTAAGAGCCAGTGTACCTCCTCTATGGCATTCTATGGCACTCTTGCCCTGGTATGACAACCTTGGAAGCCACATGTTAGAGATAATGTAGCTATAATATGAAGCTACCCAATACCTATCAACTAACTTTTATTCTGCTAAGCCTCTAAGATTTCTTGTTTATTTGTTGTGGTAGCAAGTGCTAGTTACCTTGGTTAATAAATCTATTCTCTCCACACCCACCAATCAATAAAAAACATTTTAGGACTCTAATTATAAATGTATTCACACTTGGAAAAAGATTAGTCAATTAAAATTTTGGTGTAGGTTCCATGTGCTTAGCATTATGCTTGGTGTTTTCTATGGAGTGCCTACTCTGGGTAGGTGGAACCCTCTTTCCTGGTGGTTGTGACCTTTCTTACATGCCCAGATAAATAGAAGTTAAGATATTTTAAAGCATGCCACGTCAGCTTTATTCAGTTCTTACCAGGGCATGGAGAAAGTTATCGGCTGCCCAGATATGCAGAGGATGTACATTGCTGCATATTTGGGCTCCTTCTTTGGTTTACTTTGTAATCCTTTATAAATCTCATTCCTAAAATTGGAACATCACCAGCTAATCTCTTAATGTAAGTACACACAGCAGTTTCTTACTATGTATTCTCTGTCTAGCCACGAGAATTGATGCTTCTGCCACAGCAGCACCTCCTTTGGTTATCTAAGTCGTGGGGTTAATTTATGAGCAGTTTCTGCTGCGGTGGTCATTGGTTCCTTCATTAGTCTCTATCTTACCAGTTCAGATGTGTTTTGCTTTGAACCCGCACTTTGTTGACTCGTCCTTATAACTCCTCTATTTTCCTCTTTGTCTCTTTATTAAATAGAATTTATTAACCCTATAAACAGACCAGTAGCATTGTGCAACAGGCACAAATGTTAGTTGATTTACCTGTGCAATTTTGTGTCCAACTCTGTGAGGTAGGTGTTTCTGTTCTCTCTTTACAAATGAGAAAATGGAAGCTCAGTGAGGACACAAGAGGAATGTTAATGAATGAATGATAATGTCTCTTTGATAAAATCTCTTTGATACAGTCAGGTAGAGAAATAATATGGACATGAGAGGAGTTATTAAAATAATAGCAATATCTGTGTACTCTGAACAACCAAACTTTGCTGAGAGAAATTAAGGAATATCTAAATAAATAGATATACTGAATTCTTGGGTTGGGAGACTCAATATTGTTAAGTGGTTAATTTTCCCCAAATTGATCTACAGATTCAAAACAGGCTTTATTTTCATTTTTATTTATTTATTTTTAGAAATTAAGAGGCTGATCTAAAATTTATATAGAAGTGCAAAGGCTTTAGAATAGCCAAAAAGCTTTGAAAAAGAACAAAGCTGGCGGACTCATGTCAGGATGGACAAATGTCAATGGATGTAGTGGAAAAATTAATCCACATATCTAGGGTCAATTGATATTTGATAAAGATGCAAAGGCAATTCATTGGAGAAAGGGTAGTCTTTTCAACAATCAGTGCTTAAAGAAATTCTTGGGAGGCGATGGATATATTCATGACTTGACTGTGGTGACAGTTTCACAGGTGTATAATATGCCAAAACTTAGACTATACATCTTAAATATATGCAGTTTATTGTATGTCAATTATACTTGAATAAAGATGCTAAAATAGCAATGAC
Source organism: Eumetopias jubatus (assembly GCF_037043125.1). Lineage (NCBI taxonomy): Eukaryota > Metazoa > Chordata > Mammalia > Carnivora > Otariidae > Eumetopias > Eumetopias jubatus. The sequence goes on along the minus strand of NW_028274809.1, from coordinate 134,641,786 downwards.
CATTGGGAATATTATTTGAGGGGCTGGAGAAGATAGTGTAGAGATTGAGCTCTAAATCCAACTTTTCCACTTACTAGTTGTATGACTTGGGATGGGTTAATTCCTCTGGACCTGTTTTTCTATATGTAAAATGGAAAACTGTTCCTACCTCATTTGGTTATTGTTGAGTGTTGTTTATTGATGCAAAGCCCTTATGGTATTCCTGGGCATATAGGAAGTATTTAACAAATGTTAAAAAGTCATGTGCTGCGCACTATGCTGAATATGTTATAAGAATTATCTTATTTAAACTTTACAATCTTATGAAATAAGTACCAATATCCTTATTTTATAAATGGGACAACTGAAGTGCCAAGAGGATTTATAACCTATCCCAGGTTGGTTGCATAGGATGCAAGTAGCAGAATCTGGATTTAAATAAAGGCAGTCAAACTCCACACAATTTTAATCCTATGACTAAGTGTTAACAGATGAGGCACTGACTCAAGTGCTGGTAAGAAAATTGTCCAGACAGTGCCCATGTTTTCTAGGATGTTATTATCTGAGATATGTGAAAATATTGAAGACCAACAAGTTTGGGCGGCTTCCTGGGAGTTCCTCTTGTAATTACTCCTGGCATCTGGCTTAGTGCTCACCAAACTGGTTTCTTCTTCCTGGGCACATAGTCAAACTATTTCCCAGCCCTCCTGTATCTAGTGAGGTCATGTGGCTAGTTCTTGCCAATGGAACGTGAACAAAGGTGATTATATCCTTTTGAGGCAAAGGCAGGTAGGAATGGATGGGCTTTTGCCATTCTCCACTCCCATATCCCCCTCCACTGGTTTGTGTTTAAGATGGAGGAACCTCAACATCGGGAGGAACTGGTTCCTGAATGACCACCTGGAGCAGAGCTCTTATTGCTGACTGTGTTGAACCACCTTTGATGTGTAAAGCTACTAGAATTTTGAGATTTGAGCTTGTTTGTTATAGCAATTAGCATACTCTGACTAATGAATTATTCTTGTGGAATATTATCTTTGCAACATAGCCCTAGAAATTCTGAACTATAGGTCAAATATCTAGACCAACTCTATTGCTAGGAGATGGAGCACAGAGGAATTAGAATAGAAGTTTAATTGAGAAATAGTATCTAGGGGTGCCTAGGTGGCTCAGTCAGTTAAACGTCAGACTCTTGATTTTTGGCTCAGGTCATGATCTCAGGGTCATGAGATTGACCCCCACGATGGGCTCCATGCTTAGCGCAGGGTCCCTTTGTCCCTCTCCCACCATGGTCTCTCACTCTCTCTCAAATAAATAGATAGATAAATAAATAAATAATATCTAATTAATAGGAGATAATATATGAATAGTCAATGGAACCTAAGTGTTTCAGCATTTAAATTCTTCCCCAAATTCCAATATTTAAATATCCTTCATTATCACTCTTCGTGGTTGAGTACTGGCATATGTTCATGGTTCAAATTCCCTGCTGGCTTTTGCTATGTCTGCTTCCTGTTTCTTGGTGCTTCAGTTGTGGGCATGAACTTTAGGCTTTCCAAAACCCACAAGAAATGGAATCATCTCTGGCCCTCTCAGATGTATAATTGTTTCTCTAGGTTGTTTTGAAACCACCCATTGATATCTCAAAAACCAATTTGATGGGACAGGTTGATACCATCTGTTTTTCAACTACCATTTTTTCCCCTCCTCTTTGCTCATTGGAAGGTTAGCTTTCCACTCATTTTACCAACTTCCCAATCTGTGGTGTGTCTTCTCTCATAGTATATACCCTGTCTCAACTCTGACAATTCATGGTTTGCTGACAGACCTTTGGTTCCTGGCCAATTACTGCTGAGTTATGACTCCAACAATCTCCTAGCACAAGAGGCTTCTCTTGGTTTTCTAGGGCTTCTGAGAGAGAGAGAGAGAGAGAGGAGAGAGAAAAGGAACACTTACTACCCTGGTTTGAGGACCATCTGTGACAGTCTGAACATGTGGTATTATTTTATGTTTCATTTCTTCCTTTTCTAGTTTTGGATTGAAAAAAAAAAAAAGCCCAGAGATTTGTGATGTTTGAGTTAAAGAAATTTTGGGAGAAAATAGCCGTTTATAAAGCTGGACAGTGCTTACCTTATGCCGTTGTCATGGAGAAGGGTCTTGGTTCTAGGCATCAGGTTCTGAGTACATATTGTTTTGCAAAAGGTGATCACTTATAGCATTCCAGGGGCTATCTGTGAGGAAACATGAAAGATCTGATCTTCTGGTCCCATGTTTTCATTTTACTCATGAGGAAAATGAGCCCTAGCATCAGATGGACAGAGGCTCCTCAGAGTGTGGTCCTCAGACTGGTGTCTGTCTGGGAACCACTTATTACTGGTTGGTGGCAATATAGGTACAGAATGTGTAAGCATTTAGAAACTTTTATAGTGGGGCACCTGGGTGGCTTAGTTGGTTAAGTGTCTGCCTTCAGCTCAGGTCATGATCTCGGGGTCCTGGGATCGAGCCCCACGTTCGGCTCCCTGCTCAGTGGGGAGTCTGCTTCTCCCTCCCTCTCTGCCCCCACTCATGCCTGCTCTCTCTGTCCCCCTCAGATAAATAAATAAAATCTTTTAAAAAATTTTTATAGCAATTTGAGAGATATTTTGTCAGTTGACACTAATTAAAAAAATAGGGCTTATGTGTAGTTTTAAAAATTCATTTATATTTAATTTTTTTACATCATTAGTTTTTGATATAATGTTCAACGATTCATTAGTTTTGTATAACACCCAGTGCTCATCACATCATGTGCCCTCCTTAATGCCCATCACCCAGTTATGCCATCTCCCCACTCTCCTCCCTACCTGCAATCCTCAGTTTCTTTCCTGCAGTCAAGAGTCTCTCATGGTTTGTCTCGCTCTCTGATTTCTTCCCATTCAGTTTTCCCTCCCTTCCCCTATTGTCCTCTGTACTATTTCTTATATTCCACATATGAGTGAAACCATATGATAATTGTCTTTCTCTGATTGACATATTTCACTTAGCATAACACCCTCCCGTTCCATCCATGTTGATGTAAATGGTAGGTATTCATCTTTTCTGATGACTGAGTAATATTCTATTGTATATATTTATTTTTAAAAGATTTTATTTATTTGAGAGAGAGAGAAAGAGCATGAGTGGGGGGGGAGGGGCAGAGGGAGAAGCAGACTCCCCACTGAGCAGGAAGCTCTACTCGGGGCTCGATCCCAGGACCCTGAGATCAGGACCTGAGCTAAAGACAGACATTTAACAGACTGAGCCACCCAGGTACCCCTAATTTATTTTTTATAACAAGCTTTATTTTTTAGAACAAGAAGATAATACAGAGTTCTCATATCCTCTGCACCAAGTTTCCCCTATTATTAATATATCAATTAGTATGGTACATTTGTTACAATTAATGAACTCATATTGGTACATTATAACTAAGTTCATATTTTACTGATATTTCCTCATTTTTTAACCTAACGTCCTTTTTCTATTCCAGGTTCTCATCCAAATACCACATTATCTTTAGTTGTCATGTGTCTTTAGGCTCCTCTTGGTTGTGACAATTTTCTCAGACTTGTTGGTTTGATGACTTTGACAGTTCTGAAGAGAACTGGTCAGGAGTTTTATGGGGTGTCTTTCAGTTGGGATTTGTCTGATGTTTTCTCATGATTAAATTGGGCTTATGGGTTTTTGGCAGAAAGACCAGAGAGGAAAAGGGCCACTTTCATCACATCATATGAAGGCATCATATTGCCAATATGACTTATTATTGTTGATGTTGACCTTGATCATCTGGATAAGGTCGTGTTTGTCAGGTTTCTCTGCTGCAATGTTATCTTCCCACATCCCCCTTCCATAGTGTACTCTTCTGAAGGAAGTCACTCTGTGCAGCCTACACTTAAGTGGGGAGTATAATTTATTTTATTTTTCTTTGTAAAAATATGGTTTATAATATATATTAAGTGTATATGCATATATTTTTTGATATAAAAATATTGTTGGTTTGTGATAGACTGAAAATGAAAAAGGTCCTTCACCACTGATCATTTGAGAAGTGCTGCTCTAAAAAACTTGCTTAAAGGCACACCGAAGAAGCCCTGGGACTGAAGCCAAGACATGTTGGCTCTAATCCAGCTTTCTTATTCCCCACAGCCCAATATTCCTCTCATTGTGGAGCAAGGTGATGGCTGGCTGTATGATACCAAAGATTACCCCATGACCATTTCCATTGATCTTAAGGAGTACTTCAAGACTTGATGGAAGTTTCTGAAGTGTCAGTTTCACTGAACCTTGAAATATTAGCCTGTCTGGGCTACTGTTTTAGGTCATGTTCAGAGAGTGAGATGGATTTGCACACAGGAGTTTACTAGGTGTGAGGGGATTGGCCAGAAGAAGGTTGAAGTGCAATGCAGTCCGAACTAAGGCCCTCATTAACTGTACAGGAGTGCTGGACCTGAGATAGCCATTCAGAGTTGCTCTTAATTTAGGCAGAGACATTCAGCTTTGAACCCCCAACATTGACCAGGTATTGGATGCTGTCTGTCTTTGGGAAGAAAGTGTAAACTTGGGAGAGGTAGCTCCTTAGCTTAAGGACATACCTTAGAAAGGGACTCAGTTGTGCCATCAACAGCCAGCACTCCTGGTAGCTAGAGGAGTGAGTTGATGGGGAGATCTGGATGGCACCCCACAGTACTAGCTACAGATACTGTTTCTTTTAAAATGTCTTTTGCTTAAATGTTGTGTCTAGATTCTAGGAATCAGGAGGTTGTTTGTTGCACTCTCCCTTGCCTTGTTAGCTGTCTCTAGTGCTTGAATGCACTAATTGTACTTTGGGTATGGGTGAGGTAATCAGGGAAAGGGATGCTGGGAAGAGAGGCTGTATGAGAAGTTTAGTGCGGGCGTTAGACACAATGCGGAGGATTTGTATTTGTGCAATCTGGCTGCTTCTATGATTCATTTGGGTCTGTGTACCCTCATAATCAGTAGGCTCCAGTGAACTAAGTGCTGCTTTCTAAAGAAAAATGAAAGCTGGAACTTCAGCAGGGAGGAAGGCATATGCCCAACAATGATGAGTGCACACAACACACAACCCCAGGGAAGCCATATAGAATGAAGCTGCTGGCAGATTGTTATACTTTCTTTTTCAAGGGATAGTGATGCAAGTGACAGAGTTGTTTTAATTGGTCAAGAATTTGTCTCTCCTGCCCCTTGTCTCTTGTGGGATTTCAAGCTTACTTTTCCACACCCATTTTGATTGGGAGTGGGAACAAGGGAATTTCAATTATAGGGCAAAAGGTAGAATTCCAGAGTAGAACACATTTGTCAAAAGTAAATTCTTATGCGGAAAACATGCCTCCTGTGCTCAGCACCTTGTTTCCCTGACTCTGCCTGATGTCCATTTCTTTTGTTTATTGCGATTTTAATTCACTAATGCGTCTTTCCTTTCAACATTACTCTTGATTGGAGGATGCTTGGCCTGAATTAGCTCACCCTGGTTGATAGGAGAATCTTGTATTTAGCAAAGAAACTCCAAAGAAAGAAAGCCCTTTTCCCTTGTGAGCCTTTTCCACCAGTGGCCTCGGGACTTGGCACCCACTATCTGGATTATATGTAGCTATGGAGGTGGCATAATGTTAAAGCATTGAAATGGATTTCTTTTTCCTATTGAGATAGTAGAAGTTTGAATGAGAATGACCATTTTTGTATAATAACCACAGATATATAATAATAGCTAACACTGAGCTCTTTCTAAGTGCTGAGCACTGTGCTAAACACTTTACAGGTATCATCTCATTTTATGTTCATAATGATTCCATGATGTGGATATTGTTACAAACTGCTCAACACAGATGATATAACAAAACTTGGAAAGGTTAGATAAGTTGCCTATTTGTGGAGATAGGATTCAAATTTAGGTGCTGACACCTTTGCACCACTTCCTATACTGCTTCATTAGCTGTGGGATTGGGACAGGGGAGTGGTTTGAGTAGGAAAACAGGAAATGTGCTCAGACTGGCTTCTTAGGGAAATTGCCTTCTGAGGAGTGTCCTACTATAGGCTCCTTCTTGTAGCTCAAGCCAATTCTCTTTCAGTCCTAAAAGTAGAGATCAAAGGGACAATTCAGATCTAAGAGTCAGAACCTTAAGACTGAATTTGGAACTCTGATATTTATTTGGGAGTCTGTGGCATGAAGGTGGTGGTTGAGGCACTAGGTATGGACGCAATGGCCTGAGGAGAGAAGGTGTAACCAAGAAGTCAAAGGGCTCAGGCTGGATTACTAGAAACCAACATTTAAGGGAGGTGTAGAAGAAGATGAGCCAATAGGAGGCTCCAAGAGAAGAGGCAGTTTTGCTGTGATCATCTAGGACGGGATGGTGTGTGGTCTTCTAGAGGAGGGTGGGATGTGGTCATCTAGGAGAGAGGAGCCAGTGGGGTGGAATGATACAAAGCTGTCAGGTTAGGTGACATTTCATCCTTAAGGAAGGAGAGAAGAAAGGAAAGATAGAAGGAAATTCAGATACATTAGAGAGTAGAGAAAGGGCAAAGTTAGGGAAGGTTATGTCAAGGCCTGTATATTCTTAATGAAGTAGAATGTTCTTTGGGTTTTTCTGGCTCAATTCTTTCTTTCTCAAGGTATCCTATTATTGGCTCCTCTCATCTGGTGCTCAGGCAAGAATACCTCACCCCAAGGGTAACCTAGCTTTGGACTCTGCCAAAACCATGATATCTGAGCCTCTGCGAGGTCAATGGTGGTAGAGATTGTGGTTGCAGCTCCTAGGTGGCCCTGTTAGGTGGGTTTTCACCTCCTGATGATCTTCTCCAGACTTTTCTTAGAAAACCAATTGGACAATTTTTCCTTTTGTCTGTTTATCATGGAAAAAGCTAATTTCTATCCAAGTTTAAGTTCAAGTATTTTCTGGTTGCCTCCTGCCAGGAGCATCCAGGGACAGGTGGCATTTGGACACTTAGCCCGCTCCTATTTTTACCAAGAACTTGGGGCTGCAGCCAACTCACTTGAGTGTCAGAGTGGTTAAGGGCTGGCAAATTCAGGGTAAACTCTAAGATCAGACTCCTCTGAGACATTCAAGATTTGTGCTTCTTAGGTGCTCACCTCCCTGGAAGGTCTTCCTTGCTCTTCAATACTCTGGTGCCTGCCAGAGCCTTCCTGCTTCATTTACGTGACTATTAGTTGAATATTCTGTACTTTAAAAAGATATGAAACCCTTAAGTTAATGTAGTAGGATTTAGCAGCCTAGATCCTTCATTTTATGGGGAAAGTGATTGAGATTCAGGGAGAACTCAGGGAGAATTGTCCACAGTTACATGGCTGGGATTTGAACCCAGGTCTTTGGGTTCCTAGTCCAGTGCTCTTTGTATATTGCATCTTCATCATGCAATAAAGGGTAACTCATTACAGAAATGTAAGGGGACAAAATGGTGGCCTCCCTCCTTACCTATAATTCTCCCTAGATTTGTACCTCTTGCTCCCAGTAATTTAATTGACTTTGTCTCTCTCGGGAAGGATACCCATAACTCATCCCCATGGTTAAAACTAATTCAATCCCCTGAATCTTTCCTATTTACAATACGCTTCTTAGAGTTTTGAAATTAGTGAACAAGGGTGCCTGGGTGGCTCAGTTGGTTAAGCGACTGCCTTCGGCTCAGGTCATGATCCTGGAGTCCCGGGATCGAGTCCCACATCGGGCTCCCTGCTCAGCAAGGAGTCTGCTTTTCCCTCTGACCCTCTTCCCTCTTGTGCTCTCTATCTCTCATTCTCTCTCTCAAATAAATAAATAAAATCTTTAAAAAAAAATTAGTGAACAAAACTCATCTTTTCATAGCTAGAGATAAATCCATAAGATAATCCTGGAGAACTTTGACTTAAATTTAAACCAAATCATAAAATACTGGTGGTATAAGATGTTTTCTGGGAGCAGACATTTAGTGGAGATGGGAGGATATTATGCTAGTAGCTTCAGTGCTGGGTATTTTGCATACTCCATTAGAAGTTTGTAACAACACTAGGCATTATTCCACTCTACTGCATGGGAAACTGGGTCACAAAGATGTTAAGTAATTAAACCAGGTCCCCTAGGGTTAATTATGTCAATTAATTGTCAGTGCTGTGTTTCAAATCTAGTTTTATCTGGCTCTGAAATATGTGCTCTTTCTACTACCCAGTGGTTCTCTAATTTGTCATAAAAATTTCCTGTAAAAGTTGTCTGAAAAGCAGATTTCACCCAGTCCAGGGATTCTAATTCAGCAAGACTGAATCTATATTTTTAAAAAGTGTGGGCACCTGGGTGGCTCAGTCGTTAGGCAACTGCCTTCGGCTCAGGTCATGGTCCCAGGGTCCTGGGTTGTGTGAGCCCCACATCGGGTTCCCTGCTCTGCAGGAAACCTGCTTCTCCCTCTCCCACTCCCCCTGCTTGTATTGCCTCTCTCGCTGTGTCTCTCTCTGTCAAATAAATAAATAAAATCTTTAAAATAAAATAAAAAATAGAAAGTGCCCTCAATGATTCTGGTGTATGGCTTATTGCAAAAACAGGAGGGAAAACAAGAAACGAGGCAGTGCATAGAGGTCACATTCTCCTCTTTGACACTTTGGAGGGAAGCCAGCCACCCGCCAGAGGCTGACAGCCTCTCTAGCCCTGTCTGGTGTCTTCTGACTCAAAAGAGGTAGTTCTCCACAAGCTTGGCTAGAGGAACTTGCACGTAGGCAAGACTTCCCAGCATGGAAATCCAAAGTTTGTCCAGAAGTTTCCAAGTTAGGAATGTAGTTCCCTGTTATTTCTTTTAAGGGGAGGACCATTTGCCACCATACACCAAACTTTCCAGAGATGGGATCTTCCTTGTCTCTATTCTAGCATCCAGCACAAATGGCTGACAAATGGTGGGTGCTCAGTGCTCACTGGGTCATGAAGGGTGGTGGGCATGCTGTGTTCAGTCCTGGTGAGTTAGGACTGAGGGCTTACATTTTTAAGTATCTCCTGTTTGGAGACTACGCTGTTTTGAGGGCCATCCCACTGGCATGTAGCTCTGAGAAGGGCATAGCTGAGTCCAGATGGAGCCAGTTTTCTAAGGTACACGATAATGAGTGTGTGTGGTAGCCCTTTTTCTTCATAATGTTTTATAAGTTGAACCTTATTTACTTATGGGTAAGTACTGTGGAGATTAAATTTCTAACCTACTCAGCCTGCAATTATTTCTTCACTTTGGTCGATTACTAATATTTCAGGTGGCTCCCTCCCAATTCAGCCAGCAGTGTCATTAACTTGCCTTCTGGCAGTTCTCCCAGATCATTGGTATGAAGTGAACAATCAGGAGATTCCAAGAGTCTGAAGCCTAATCAGAGAATCTGGTCTTCTTTTTCGAAGATAGCATCCCATGCTCCAGGGCTCTAATTTCCCATGCCTACAAGCCTCAAAAGCTCAAGTGAAGGCCTCTGATGATTTTCAATAATGCAGTTCCACGTTTTATAGCATTCCATGCCTGCTCCCCGCCCCCCAGCCTATACACTACATTTAAAGTAAACCACACATGCATAGGAGATATAAGATAACTCACCAACCTAATTCAGGTTGGTATCATTTATGTGAGTTTCAGATCCTCCTCTTGGCCCCTGTTGTCCAGACAACTGAAAATGGTCCAGGCACAAATGAGTGAAAGAGGTGAATGCAAGACATCTGGAAGTCATGGTAGCCACAATAAACTGGCAGGGATGTGCTCTCCCCAGAGGAGACTCAACTCTTCCCTCCTTCCCTCCCTCCCTCCCTCTCTTCCTTCCTTCCTTCCTTCCTTCCTTCCTTCCTTCCTTCCTTCCTTCCTTCCTTCCTTCCTTCCTTCCTTCCTTCCCTCCCTCCTTCCTTCCTTCCCATCTCTCAGTCCTTCTTTTCTTCCTGCCGCAAATACTTAAGCTTCCCCCTCCCTATATTCCAGGTATTGCAGTAGGCCCCTTGAGAATACAAAGTAGCAAACGACATGGTTTTTGCCTTTTAGGAGCCTAAGGCTCATTAGAGCTCATAATTTGTCGAAGTGGACCTGTGAATGGAGTGCATGTTTTCCTGGACCGTCATTTCTGCATCCCTAACCCTGGAAAGTTTACAGAGCCTGGTGGCTCCTTTGATGAAGAATCAAGTGTTGCTCTCCTGTATCAAATCCCCCTCCCCTCCCTTCCCTCCATCTTTCCCTTCTATCCAAGCATTGCCTGATTTGGATCACAATTGATTCCTGGTTTGTGGCAGTGTGGCAGAGGGGAGGGTGTTCAGAGAAGTCTCATTTCAGAGTCACTTTTCTCCGGGCAGGTTGGACTATGATTGCCGTGCAGCCAGAACAACTCTGATTCTGAGTGGTCATGGGTTTGGAGATATGTACCCATTACTTCTGTAACTTGGCTACTGGTAGCTGGTGGTGATAAGGACAAAGAGAGAAGAAACCTTTCCTTCCTATAAGGAAAGAAATGTTACAACATTTCCAAGATACCCAGATCAGTAAAATATTCAGTAGACCATCTGCTAGTTTGGTCCACACAATGCCCAATTGTTCATTCACCCACTCACTCATCCGTTGTATTGGGCACTGGGTAAGGGGCTGGGTATACACATAAGCTGCAGGCCCTGCTCTATCTGTGGTTGAGAAACTGATGTTTCCAAACACTGGATCTGACTGTCTTGGCATCACGAAGAGAAGGACTTGTGGCTGCATATGTCTGGTGGGTTTTGGCATTTAATCTATGTTAAAAATACCTTCCCAAATCATTTTAACAGCACCTCGGAGCTGCAAAATATGTCATGAAGTTAAAAGAGAAAAATCAGAGAAGCAACTATTAAAATGTAGAGTATTTCAGCTGAAAAACTTGGACATAAAAGAGAAAACTTTCTACTTGGGACTGCTTTGTCTGAAAGGAGGTTTCAAAAAATCTTAAAAATAACAGGAGCTTTAAAGCAGGTGGTCACCTATTGTATTCAGGGCTAAGGGAAGCTTAAACTTATTATGTTTAGTGGTTTTTAAAAGTTCAGCTATAAGACATTATTTTGGGATAGAAAAAAGTCTAGTTGTTCTTAACTCCAGCCACTGAAAATCAGGGGATGGATTCTGTTCCCATCTTCCAAAGCAACTGAGTTTCCATTGGGTTGAGACCAAGCATGGACAATTTCAGCCTGAAATGAATACTTTCTGGAAATTTTCATTGAGTGGAAACAGTCATGTAGAGGTGTGGATCTTGCTACCTGGATCAATAACTTTAGCTAGTTAAGATTCCTGCCAAGAAAGGCAGGGAAGATCAAATTTCACAGACCTAACAAACCACTGGAAACTTCTTGCACGCGTGTGTTCAAGGATCACCTTTTATGATTTATAGAAACCAAAGCACTCATTGGAATATGAATAATGGCTAACATTTACTTGTCACTTGTTATGCTGGCCACTATGCCAAGTATTTTATGTACATTGACTTATTTAATCCTGATGACAACCCATAAGCAGGTACTGCTAATTTTCCTACTTTACAGATGAGAACATTGAGGTACAAAAAGGCTAAGTTATATAGAGTAGGATCAGTGTGTCTTTCACTTAGAAAATAAGTCAAGCTCCATACATGTGAATAAATGTGAACGTGAATAAATGTAACATTCAATACCTCAGATTTGGTGTGGATATTGGTAACTTCTTAATCCTTGGAAGAAAAGCCAAAATTTGAATTCAGAAGAGAGTTTTGAAACCCACAACATGAATTTAAGAAGCTAAAAGAAAATCTAATTGCATAAATCGGATACTAAAGGCTTGGAAAAACCCATTGCTTTCACAGGGTTTGGTCTTGGGGGGAACTTTGTCCTTCTCTCCAAGCACTTCTTACATATCTCTCTTGCTAAAAGCTAACAAGATGAAACCAAGTGATTCATTTTCTAAGTGAATGACACATTTATCTACTCTAGTAGGTCTGAGCTTTCAGCAATTCGCTAATGCTTAGGATGCATGAAATACAGTTTTCTCTTCCTAAAATGTTTGTCTTCTCCAAAATGGCTTCCCACTACTCATTCCCGGCGAAGCTCTGGTACCCCCTCTTTCCTGGGTTGAGGAAGTTTTCTGGGCTGTCCTTTGACTACAGTGTTCAGTCCATCCTCAGCTGATGTCTTAGCTTTGGCAGTTTTCCCTGTGTCCTCCTCCCGTCTAGCTTATAGTCTGCTTCTCTGAATGACTCCAGAATTGGGCTCTTAATCACTACACTTTATTGCTAAATGAATTCTGGCCACAGGTGTTCTAGTCAGAATGCTCCCAGAGCCTGGACCCGCAGGAAGGGAGTCTGTGAAGCTTCTGGCTCTGGCACCAAGCCACGGACTCTGGGTGAATCCTAGAACTTCTTGGAGGCTCAAAGAAGGCACTTTGTAAATTGCAAAGCATTACTCAAATGACAAGAGGGTGCCAGGATTCTATTCTACACTTAGGGGTGGGTGTCTTATTTAGTTGTAGTTGTTGACACCCAGATAGCCATCATCCCCCAAAATGTGCCTCAGGTACCTGTTTCTAGACATGCTTGGGCCTTCAGTACGTGTGTCAGAAGCCAAGGTTAAACAGTATCGGCTGGATGAACACTTTCAGTGGCTAAGGCTGTTGGAAATTACCTCTGTGTTACATTTCGCTTTAAATTCCTCACCTCGGGGCACCTGGGTGGCTCAGTCGTTAAGCGTCTGCCTTCGGCTCGGGTTGTGATCTCAGGGTCCTGGGATCGAGCCCCGCATCGGGCTCCCTGCTCAGCGGGAAGCCTGCTTCTCCCTCTCCCACTCCCCCTGCTTGTGTTCCTGCTCTCGCTAACTCTCTCTCTGTCAAATAAATAAATAAAATCTATAAATAAATAAATAAATAAATAAATAAGTAAATTCCTCACCTCACAACGAAGCAAAGTCAGGGCAGAGAATTGGATGGATTTGCTCTTGGCCACCGCATCAAGCAGTAGAGTAAACGGAAGGAGAATAATCGTAAGTGTTAAAGGCCACCAGCATTTGCCAAACTGTGGTCTTTTTAAAAAATATATACATATATTGCACAAAGATTTTGGCATTATAAAAAGGATCCTGTAAGTACCATAGTCTTTTATCCAGAATGTTATTAAGAACTTTTTATTAAAAATTAAGATGCTTTAGAAACCACATAAAATTTTAAAAGGCTCTACCTTTCCACTTAGCCTTTTCAAGGGCACCTCAGGAGAGATGGTAGAATTCTCAAACATTTGGAGAGGTCTGCAGAGCAATGCTCTGCTCTGCCAATTTGTCCCCATATTGGCCCAGGGCAGCCATTCACCACTTTGTTTTTGGTTATTTCAGCTGCTGTTAGACATTCTCCTGCAAACACACCTGCACTGCTGCCGAAGCGGGCGGAACGCGATGTGCTCCTGTGCACCGCAGCCTCTGGGGCTCCTGCAATCCCATCTACACTTCTGCCCGAACTCACCGAGCTCTCTGGAAGCTTTTGGGGTTTTGTGTGAATTCTAGACTGCGAACCTGAGTACAGAATCAGCCTCATATTTGTTCATCGGGGCAGTCGTCTTTGTTCAACTCCACACAGGTGGGGTCATTTCATTTCATGGGCCTCAAGCGGTCTTCCCCGTGGTTTCCTCCTTTTCTTCGCTGACATCTGGAGAGTCTTTCTACATTTTTCCTGGTTGTCCTTCTTTCTATATTCAAAGAAATCTTTCGCCATTCTAGGTGCTATAATATGGCTCGTGAACCGTATGTTCCTCCCCCTCCTTCCTTATCTGACTTACCCCCTTCCTGGCTTCTTTACCTTGATACTGCCCTGGTAACTGTTGAGTGCTCATCATTTCATCTGCCATTCACTACCATCCCGTGAGTCCCCTTCTCTGGGCTGCTTTTCCATATCTCTTTTGTGTTTCTCTAATTCTCATATCAAGACTGCAGGCCCAGGTTGTAAAAGCATACATTCCCCTCCTTTAGCTCCATACGATCAGCTGAATTTTCCTTACTAAGAGCTCTTGTGGTTGAAAGACCTGAAAACTCTGACTTTGCCTTTTTTTCCGAGATTCTCTTTTTTGCTCGTGGAGAACCAAGCAAAGCTCTTAACCATTCTGACACCATCAGGATTTTTCTGGCTTGCTGCTATTGGTTTTTCATTCAGTATATTTGAAGAGTCCCTTCTTTATATTTGAGGAGTTCCTTCTTTATGCAAGACAGTATCCTAGGTGCTGGCAATACAGAGAAGATGACACAAGTCCTGTCCAGAAGAGCTTGCAGGCTGGTGAGAAGACAGGCATACTGACACATCCTATACTCTACTGGGGTGTGGTGGGGTGGAGTTGGAGGAGGGTTGTATGGGATGCTCCATCTCATACCAGAGAGTGGGCCACCTAATTCAGCAAAGGGAGGGGTGTCAGGGAAAGTGTCACCAAAAAGTCCTAGTTGAACTGAGTTCTGAAGCATGCTGAGGTATTCACCAGGCAAAGTCAGCCACCACATTCATGGTGGAGGGAACAACACAGGCAAAGGCTCAGAAGTATGAAAGAGGGTTGACAATGTCCAGTCTGTTTGTGAACCTTGTCAAAGATCAGATAATCTTGCCTTTATGCATTTTTTGCCTGCCCTACAAGCAGAACGTGTTTTGAGTGGGTTATCAGGAAAGGTCAAAGCTGCATGCCTGGTGTGAGGGACTCAAGGGCTGGGTAGGGAAGGGTTAGTCACTTGAAAGTTTTGTATGCCGAGACAAGGCTGTTAAAGGAGCTCTGGGGTTTTTACAGAGGAGAAAGTGCTTAAAGGCAGATTATGCAGCCAACGGTGAGCCAGTAAATGGTTTCACTGGGGCCAATACTGGGATATTTTGGCAGCCCTCTTTATTGGGCATGGGTTTCTCTGGCTATTCAATACCATTGTGACTCTCCTTGTGAATGCCCATGAGGGGTTAGGGTGAAAATATAGAGGTTTTAAGCATTTTAATGTGATTTTGATTGCATTTTAATTTTTAATAAAACTTTTAATAAACTTCTGCTTTAGGAGCTGCAGAGATCAAAAGATTAATAGGGAGTCCAGTGTTTTAGTACTGGGAGATAGATGGGCTTAACAAGACTGTGGTACATCTCTTTCAAGTAAATGCAATAGATGGTTCTATTGGAATGGGAAAAAAAGGGAAGGTGCATGCATACATGCGTATATCTTTTTTTTTCTTTTTCTGTGTAGCCAATAATTTCACTCTTTGGAAGTAAATGCTGAGCTCCTGGCATCTTTGACTAATACCCTTCTCATATGATAGTTACACTGCTCCAAAGACAGTACAGGCATCTGAGCCAAATAATTTTCTCTTTCATTTGCAAGAAATTGAACTGACAGATATACCTGTCTATTTTGGTTCCAAGAAAATGTCTTGTTAGAAATGTGTGAAAATATATTATATGACAGTCGCTGAAAATGTTTCAGATGCAGCAATAAATTGATTGTGGTTTTCAGACCAGATGTGCACCATGTTTAGAATTTATTGTGCTTCTTCATATTCTAGTTTGGTGCTTAAGTAAACAGAAAGAAGTGTTCTGCTTTTCAATGAAACCTCTTAAGTGAACGGATGGCATTTTTTTCCCAGTCAGTGATAGGAAATTATAGGAATCGTGCAAATTGGAGATATTCACTCTCCTCACACCCACTGTGTAGCTGATAGGGCTCAAACTAAGGGCCTCTTTGTCTTGTCTTCTAAGGTTAAGAATGAGACAACTGGCAAATGACCATAGCTGAATTGTGCAGCACTTTTGTGCTCGCATAGAAACTAAAGAAATGTGCTTCCTATCTGGTGGTAGTATTTTAAGCCCCTGCCTTGTGATTTAATATAAGGTATGAGCTAATCAGGACTCAATTTAAAAGGCTGAAGGAGACATCTTTTTATTGCATGTCCCTGCAAGACTCAAGGAAGCCTTTGCCAAAGGTGTTAGAAACAGGACATTTGCTTTTCTGTGTGTTCAGTAAAATATCTTTCTAGGCATAGAAACGGTCTGTGTGTCATGACTGGTCTGCTTTTTTATGCTATCTCATTTTACATTTCAATTCTAGTGGCACATTGGTTTTGAGTGTTTAAAGATCTGTCTCATTTCCTTGCCAACTGAGATTATGTTTCCAGCTCTTTGTTAATTCTGTGCACTTTAACAATTGCTGCTGATCATGTCCTGCGTTACTGTGCTAGGCATTCTGTGAACCGGGGAACCAGCGTAGGATCGGATCCTGCCCTCAGGGGAGCGGGAAGACAGTTGACGAAAGGCAAGAAGGCCAGGAATTTCACATGCTGGATCTCATTTAATGCTCAGAGCAACTCTCAACTTTGCAAGGGGTGGGTGTTTATTACTTCATTTTACAAATAATGAAACTGGGCCTCACGTAGCTCAGAAATTAGGCTCCAGAGCCAACAGCTGCTTGACTTCAGAGCCCATGCCCTCTCTCCAGCTCACGGTCTGGCTAGTTGGAGGGTCAAGACAGAACAATGAGCATAAGGCTAGAAAAAATTTGAATAAATGTAAACATAGGCACTATAGCATTAAAATACCATGTGGGTTAGAGAGGGATTACTGTGCAGCCTGTAGTCAGTGAAGGGTTTGGAAGCCTGGAAGGATGAGGGCAGAAATCACAAGCACAAAGGCATTGAGGGCATAAGCTTGCAGCATTGCCGAGGAAACCAAACTGTCAGGGGCAGGACTGTAGAATGGGAAAACAGTGGGAAGCAGGGGAGGTGTAGGGCAGGGGCTGATGCTGAAAGACCCCGGATGCAGAACTGAGGTGTTCAGAGCCTTGTGAGAAACTCCCTGCCTCCTCCATCTGTGTGTGTGTGTGTGTGTGTGTGTGTGTGTGCGTGCGCACACGCACGTGCATGTGCGCACGCACCAAAGAAGGTTTTAAAATGTGGAGGCAAAGTGCCATTTAATTAAAAGTTGCATTTGGGGGCTGTATGATGTTGAATTTTCCCTTTGTAGCAAGAAAAAGTGGTGCTTTAATAATGAGGGAAATGTCATGTTTCTTTTCCCACCAGGGAATAAAGTAAGTCAACCTCTTTGCTGAACTGAAAGCGTCTGCAAGTTGTTAGCAAAATGAACAAATTCCCTTTGACTCTTGGTGAGAGGAAGAAATGGCAGAGGGGCAATGGGGCAAGTAAAGGAGGACATGAGTGCAGACCACTAGTCTGGCAGCGTCTCTGCTTTGCTGGCGATGCCTGGGCACTAGGAGGCAGATGAAAATATGAAAGAAAGAAGATCCAGAGGGAAAGCCTGATGAGCCCAGGGAATAGCAGGGAGCATGCAGGTCAGCTCTTTGGACTGGGGGAAAGAACTGGCATTTGGCAGGGGCTTGTCATCACTCCCAGAGAGGATAACTTTTTACATGTCATCCTTGTTCAGGAGCCATGCTGGTCATCTCTGTATCATTCCAATTTTAGTATATGTGCTGCTGAAGCGAGCACAGTATTTTTTAAATGTTTACAACAAATATTTTTTTGTGCTAGGCACTGTAGCATAAAGTGTGAAGGCATAAAGTACAATCTCCCCTTTTGGTTTAAAGGGAGATACTGTGCAAATTTTTTATACAATTTTTAAAGTGATTGTGACTTGTGATTTTATAATTGGGCAAAAGAAAAATCTAAGATTTAATGAGCGACTTAAGAATTCCTTCTTTAGTAATCATGAATGCTTATCTACTGATAAGAATTCTGTTTCAAACATGGACTTTAAATTTAAGAGAAAAGTACACATCAGATTCACACCTGCATTTTTCTGGTTTGAAGGGAAGTAAGGGAATTTTGTGAAATGTTTGAAAAATTGATATGAAATTTTCAGTGTGTACATAATCATTCATGTGGCAGACAATTCACCGGATGCTGGGGGATACAAAGAGGAAGTCCCAGGAACTTATAAACTGTTGAAGGCAGCAGAGAAATGTGTAATACACAGTGATTGGTGCTACAATATACAAAGAATGGTTATAGAACAGTGATTTAGAGACTGGGTAGATGAGTCCCTGTGGAGTGGGTTTTGCAGTCTAGACAGGAGTTCAGATGGAGAAGAGAGAAGTGAGAAAAAGGAGAATGTTTTGAGGCATCGTAAGCAGAACAATGTATAAGTAAAAACTCAAGCATGTTAAAGTGTACCATCTGCTTAGGCAACTAATAGCTCAACAAGGGTGGTGTGTGATGTATAGTAACAAAGGAATAATAAGCAATGGGGTTGTAAGAATAGACTAGAGACAGATGGCAACAGTCTTAAATACCTTGCTAAGAAGTTTGAACTTTATTCCTTAGGCTACTGTTTCTCAGGTTTTTTGTTTTGTTTTCAATATTAGTCCTGCAATATGCTCTGGAAAAAAAGGGATCTATAGTCAGAAGTTTGGGAGATACTGTAAATATGCATTCTTCCTCTTGGATATGCGTAAGTGTATCACTAGACTAGGCATTTTAGCATTATGAAAGCTCTGAGAATTCCTGAAAATGCAACACACCCGAATAGTCTAACTTTGTTTTCCTCATTGCTTCCCAAATTTATGCTACTATAGGCCCCCTTTCCATGTAATGCCTTCTCAGATTTCCTGGAACTACTATTCCCTTAACCTAAATTGGAAAATGCCTCTAGGGGAGCCACTGAGGTTTTTGGTAGGAGAGGGATTTAATCTGGAATGCGCTGGAGGAAGGGAACTTGTACCCGTGTGGAGGCAGGAAGGGTGGTAGACTGGCTCTAGGACATCACAGAAGACTGAACCGAATGCTGGCAAGTTCTCTGTTACAGATCTTACCTCATGCTGTAACTTCCATTTCCTCCACTCACCTGTGAATTCCCTGCCGTAGTTGTTCTGCATCCCATGCCCAACAAGATGTGATTGCATCTATGTTGAATGTGTCAAGGGAAGAATGAGCCTCCCATAGCCATTTGAAATCCAGATGAAGATATGGGCCTCTTAGGGAAGCTTGGAAAAGACAGCATTCTTTGGGGCTAGGAAAAAAGAAAAAGCAAATGCCTAAATCAGGTGTAGATATAACTCTCACTTTTGATACTGACTCTGAATAAGCAGGATGACTAATTTTTTTTTTAATTATAAAGTATGGTATTTTGTGTGGATATATTTTCTGTATATCACCAATAAATTGTCCACCTTTAAATGTTTTTCTTACTCTTATGAGATAATAAAATATATAAGGGGAAGTATTATTTAATATAGTCACAAAGATGGAGAAGCACATTAGGCATGATAGATTATGATCCTTTTGGTGTGGAGTGACAGTTATTTATTTATTTATTTATTTTGATGCAGTGTTCCATGTTTCATTGTTTGTGTATAACACCCAGTGCTCCATGCAGAATGTGCCCTCTTTAATACCCATCACCAGGCTAACCCATCCCCCCACCCCCCTCCCCTCTAGAACCCTCAGTTTGTTTTTCAGAGTCCATCGTCTCTCATGGTTCGTCTCCCCCTCCAATTTCTCCCCTTCATTCTTCCCCTCCTGCTATCTTCTTTTTTTTTTTGTAACATATATTGTATTATTTGTTTCAGAGGTACAGATCTGTGATTCAACAGTCTTGCACAATTCACAGCGCTCACCATAGCACATACCTTCCCCAATGTCTATCACCCAGCCACCCCATCCCTCCCACCCCACCCCCACTCCAGCAACCCTCAGTTTGTTTCCTGAGATTAAGAATTCCTCATATCAGTGAGGTCATATGATACATGTCTTTCTCTGATTGACTTATTTGGAGTGACAGTTACTTTAGCAGGAAAAGGAAAAGTTCTCTTAATGCTTATCACAGCTTTCATAGAAAAGGTGAAACCAGGAAAAAGGACAAATCTCCATTTACAATTTACTTTGCTCCCAGATTTCTCAGTGTGACACTTGCTGTAAAGGTGAGTCTTAAGGAAAACTAGATAAATGGCTCAGCATACATCACCACCATGATCACATTTGAAATGCAGAAGCATAGAGCCATCAGCTTAGTGGAAGGTTGGAAGTGCCCCACTTCAGCTTGGCCAACGTCACCTAGAGGAAAAGTACAGTGAAATCAAGGCCTATGGCCAGAACAAAGCTCTGTGAGCCTAACCGTTTCCAATGCAGTGTGGTGGAGCAATATTTTGAAATATCAGCTGAGGAATTTTTTTTATTTTTTATTTTTTGGTATTTTCTTGGGTCACTTGGTTCTGGCTTCCATTCAGTTAATTAGGCCAGTCTGGGTTCTTTGCCTTGGGAAAGGTGGAACGAGCCCAGGAAACAAAAGTCATATCTTGGCTTTTAGGGTTACAAAGTCCTAACTCCCACAGGAGAGAAAAGAACCCAGGACATTAAAAATAGATGAGCCTAGAGTACCACAAGACTGAGGACAAGCTACCCACCTCAGAGGGGGACTAGATTCCATGGAGTACAAAGCATCAGGGGGTGTAGGGGCACATTTAGAAGCTTCTGTGTGGATAATCCCTGAGGAGGATGGGTGCCTAATCCTCACCCAGGTCAAACCTTGGGGAGGTATGACTTTAGAGCCCCAGATAGATCTGTGGGGGCTGGATGTACACAGGACCTGCGCCTCGCTTTCTGGGTGTTCCCCTGAGGAGAAGTGACTGTATAAAGCCAGTCTTTGGACAGCATCAGGTTCCCATCGCCTGGCTGGTGGGAAGAATCATTCTCTGAGCTAAGTGGATGGGTTTCTGAATGGTCCCAGTTTCTCACAGCCCAGCATGGTGTGGAGCAGTAAGTGAATTTCTGGGTACCAGAGAGGAGCACAGGGGAAGCAAAAGCAAGGGCACTAATGGGGAGGTGGGCCAGACAGCAGTGAATTTGTTGTATGATGACCAGGACTGGGCAGCTGAGGGGCATCTCAGCAGATGCCACAGTGGATGATGGGGAACTCAGTGCCCACCATACTCATCCCTGCTTCCTTGGTACTACTCAAACTCCCTAGACTCCTAAAATGCCTGCACTAAACTTCTGCCACCCCTTCAGCATATTCTCCCAAAATAGAAATTCCATTGTGTTATAGAAAAATAAAGTTACATTTCTTACACACATGAATCTGGGGATTGAAATGCAAGCCTGCTTTTTGTATAATAATGACAAATTCCATTTGATGATGTCTGGTCAAGAATGGGCACTTCTCTTTCCTGCAAAGATCAGGATGCCCTTAAACTCAGGCAAGTAACAAAGAGGGGTTTGTTGAAAGGATACACAAAAGTCTCTTAGAAATCAAGGGTAGAAAATTATAACTGGGTCTGAGGGGCTTCTTGGAAAGGGGAAAATGAGGCTTTTTTCACTGTCTCTAAGGGACTCCATGAACTCTTTCATCTCTCCCTGTGTGCCTTTCCCCTCCTTTTCCGTTCCTGGCTTCTTCTGCCTGGGCAGTCAGTGATCTGATTCCCCGCCTCGCCCCAGGTCTCCTGCCTCTTCAGTTGCCCCACTGGGGAGGCTCGTTTTTGTCTCCCTGTTGTGTGTGCACACAGCAAGCATCTGATTGGCTCTTTTTGGTCAGGTGTCTTCTCCTGTCCAATCACTGACTGGTTGTTGCTGAGGCGTCACAGACCACGTTTATAGCAGCAAAGGCAGGGCTGCCATATTGAACAACTCCAGCAGGTTCTTGTCAAATACTACTCTGTGAATGGCTCCCTCTGGATTTGTATAGTGTACATTCTGCATGGCCAGATGCAGCAGTTCTGGCCAAGATCTCTGCTCTCCTTCTGTTTCACAAATGCTGTAAAATGGTGGAACTTAACTGTTGTTTGACTTGAGTGAAAATCTTCCTAATATGCCAAGTGGCCGTATGAATGCCTGGAGTAAGATGAGGAGGGCTGGTCTCAGCATATGTGAGTGTTCATGGTGAACAGAAAGAGGTTACCTTGTCAACTTGGGTGGTTTTCTGGTTAGTATAGTGGTTTAGAGGACGGGCTTTGATGTTCAACAGAACTGTGTTCAAATCCCAGCTCAGCTTATAAAATGTGTTGGTGGTCGGGTTACTCGATTTCTCTAAATTTCAGTGTCTTCATCAGTAGAGTGGGGATGTTAATTTCAGTCCCACAGGGATTCTTATAAGGATTAAAGGATTTAATACATTTAAGGAATTTAGGCCAGTGTCTGGTGCCCAGTAAGGGCCAGATGTCATTGGTTCCATTATAGTGATAGTAAAACCATATAAACAAAGCAGTCATGAAATCTTGACCCATTATATGAAAAGCACTTATTTATCTGCCTTCAAGGTAGTTATTACATATTTGGTAAAGGTCTATATAGTTAAAATTGAGATCAGAATCACAGTGTTATACCAAAGTTGATACAAGTAATAATTAGGAACAATTACAATGATATTGATGATGATGAAGAAATAAACTTGGTTAAACTTTTGTCTCAGGCTTCTGTGGCACAGGTATGCACATATGTATTCTATCTGCTTTTGACTTTATTTAAGAATCTTCGTCTTAATGGCTTTTTCCTTAGCATCTTGACCCTATTGTGACATCTAACAAGATGTGATTTTTTTTCAAGCTACATGTTCCATAAACAAAATATATGTTTATATCTAACTGTACCCAAGCTGCTAATTATGGGCATCTCTTTCTATAGCTCACTATTAATCACTCATGTCTTTAGGGTTATATAGAAAACAATTTATGTTACAAAATAAAATCCTCCCTTAAAAATGTTTGCCCTGGGAGTGAGGAGGGAGGAAATCACAAACTGTTATTGTTTTCCCTTAGATGGATCTAAATATTAACATTCCCTTAGCTTTTAAAGATTATTTTTATGCTGCTCCTTTATAAACAATCGAAGTACACTAACTCTTCTGTTGTCTGGGGTTCTGTCCACAGCATACCCAAACAACTAAGCTAAAAAAGAAAAAAAAAGAGAGAGAAAATCAATTCAACAGGTTATTTGGCATTGTATGCAGAAAATAATAATGTTTGAATAGCTTAAAACATTTTTAAAAGCATGGCATCTGGTAAATGGATTTTCATGTTTATATACAACCTAAGGATCCTTCTTCACACAGTGGAGGGAGTTGATTCTAGATCTCACTGCAACTTTATTAACTACCTAAATTCCAGAGTAGCGGCTGGCCGGCTGAGGCAGTAGTAGTTTATGGGAGGAGGAATTGGAGCAGGAGGCAGAGGAGGAAGAGGAGAAAGAATAAGCTATAGCATGATTACAAGCAGTAATAGTCACCACTGTGCGCACACACTGTTCTAGGCACTTCCTATACAGTAGCATTTAATCTGTATGGCAACCTTGAGAGATAGCACTATTATTTCCTCTTGTTACAGAAGAGGAAACAAAGACTCTGAGGGGTGAAGTGAGTGGCAGAGGAACCAAGATTTGAAGAACAATAACGATGCCGACACTGATCGCACGCTTCTCCCGGTTATTGGCAGGCATTGCCCTGTTGTGTTCCTGCACTGATGCTTGGAAGTAGGTTTCTTTATTATGCTAGGTCAACACAGAAGGAAACTGAAATTTGGAGACCTGACTGATCCAGTGACAGACAAAGGTCTGAGTCCAGGGGTCTGAAGCCACAGCTATAATCTTGCCTTTCAGGTGGGGTTTAGACGTGTGTCTTGTAGGTTCTGCTTGGACTGATTTGTTGAGAGAAGGGAAGTCCTCTAAGTGAAGCTGCTGTCTTGAGGCAGCACTCGGTGCCTCAATGCCTGGGCTGGAAAGCAGGTGCTCTTCCTTTGAGGGCCCCTGACAGACCTCCACAGTAGGAGGTGAGGCAGTAGGGTAAGGGGAGTGAGGCACTTGCCTCAGGTACAAAATTTAAGGGAACACCAAAAATTCAATAATTAAGATAAATACTATTTTAATGCACTGTTTAAAATTATGTAAATAATAAATATTTAAAATAAAAATAGTTTTAGAAATCCACATTTGAACAAAATATCCATAGTTAAAGACAGGATCAGGAGAGTCCCCGGTCACCTGGTGTCAGGCCTCCGGATGGAGATCAGACAGGAGGGTGAGCCCGATGCTGGCCCTCTGCTCATGACCACCACTGCTGTCTTCACCCTCACGGGGCCTTCATGGATCCTTCATAACATTTTGGTCCCTGTACTGGCTCTCTGTACTGCTGCGCACGCGGGTCTCCCTCCCAGAGGCACCATGAAGGAGAGGAGACTATAACAGTGCTTCACCCAAACAGCATTTCTTCATCTAGTGCTATTTTTGAAAAGTGAGGATGGCATTTTCCAGTGATATGCTAAAAAAGTTAAGCTTCTTCCTTTCCACCTTTTCTCTCCAAATCTTAAGTAAGGAAGTTGTTTAAAAAAGAGACAGTCAGTGCCTCTCCAATTTTAGATCTGTGTATTGGGCCATTCTCGGTTTCTCTTTTCTTATTTACTACTTGGGGTGTCAACTTAAGAAAACACTCGCTCTCCTGCTGACACGTCAGCTGGGATACATGTGTCTTGCTGATCTCTTCCAAAAGCACTGCAGAATTGTCCAGTCTCAGTGGCCTTGGGCTTTGAGGTCTCAATCCCGCAGTCATGCTGTTGAATACAAATATAACTGCTTCCCACCCCAAAAGACATTTTATTTATTATTTTAAAAATATTTTCTTTGGGCTCCTTTAATCCTAGGGGACATTTGCTTGATGAATAGCAAATAAGTTCCCTTAACCAGACTGTTGTTATAAATATCCATGGCATTAATTCAAACCATTTGCATCGGAAACTTCTTCTTCTTCTTTTTTTTTTTCTGGAGGAAAAGGGGTGGCTGACTTAACCTCAACATTTGGGACATGATTTTCCCTAAAATAACCACAACATCCATCATTTTTTTTTCCTGCTGGTGTGTCAATTTTTTAATGAGAGCCTGGGTCCCTTCAGTACCTTTGGTCTCCATAGTAACAATTTCATGTGTTTATTCTGGCTTACTGAAACAAAATGCTGAGGAAAATGTCAGTGACTCATTTTTGATTGGGGAGTTCCTCTAATTAGAGGACGAATATTTAGAAGTTGATCAGTAATGCAAAGATACTATGTGCTTGAAAGTAAGATCTGTGGCAAGCATTTTAAATGACAAACTATAAAACTTTGACAGTCAGATGTTTTCAAATTCTGGCTGTTTCTTCACAGGTGCAGGTGTTTTCACGACTATTATTGTTTCATCCATGTATAACCAACCTTGACTTCCTGCCATTCCCTCCTGGTACCAGGATCTGAGTAATGCATTAAGTAATGGATTAAAGTATCTAGAATGACTAATGCAGTTATATGAGTCTATTTGGACCTATGGTATGTGCATCTGAGATGAGCTAAATCAATACAATAAAGTCTTTTGGAGGTGGCCACTGGGGGGCCAGAAAAGGCAGAAATATTTCTAGGTTCCCAGTTTTCCCATCTCCTTTGTCACTTTAAGTTGTATTTTGGATCTATGGAAGGCAGAAAGGGGCCTGTAGTGCTTTATGATTGTTGCCTTGGGTTGCCATGGTTTGATTTAGTAGGTATCATGCCTCTCTTCCCTCATCTGTAAAATGGGAACAATAGCAGGATTTGCATCATAGCATGTTTGAGGGGATTAAATACAGTAATGATGTATCCATAGTGCTTAGCAAAATGCAGACTCCTAGGATAATGCCAAGTAAGTGCTGACTATTATAGTTACTCTTTTTACTTTCGTTTTTGTATCAGCTCTTTGGCCTCTGGATTGAGTTCCTTTGCTCTTAAGGGAATTGTGCTAAACTAAGGTAAGACTAAGCAGCAAATGAAATTTCCACTTTAGAAGGCAAGGAATCAGTTCAAGTAGGTGTGGATATGTCAGTCTGAGGGAAATACTACCCCTTCATCCCAACCCCAGGGCTCCATGAAACTCAGCTCTTTCATGTCTGAGAGCTCTGGGGCATTTTGTCTTGATCCCAGGCTTGTCTGGACAGGCTCCCAGGACTAAGGGCAAAGCTTAGGTGGAGAACCTGCTCCTCATGCCCCAGTGGTTGAATCTCAATCAGTATCTAAAATACAAAGATATGAGGAATATAAAATGTCAAGCTCATGGAACCAGAGAGTATAACAGTGGTTGTCACGGCTGGGAGTTGGGGTAATGGGAAGATGTTGGTCAAAGGGTATAATCTTTCAGTTATAAGATGAGTAAGTTCTGGGGATCTAAAGCACACCAGGGTCACTATAGTTAATAATACTGTAGGTGTACTTGAACTTTGCTAAGAGAGTAGATCTTAAGTGTTCTCACCACACACACATACACAAACACAAAAGTAACCATGTGAAGTGATGGATATATCTATGAACTTGATTGTAGTAATCACATTACAATGTATACATATATTAAATCATCATATTGTATACCCTAACTATATATAATTTTTATTTTCCAATTATAATTCAATGAACCTGGAAAAACAAAATAAAGCACAAAGAGACCCAGTCTTAGCTGGCAGAATTGGAAGTCAGATGCATCCCTGTGACCCCTTATCAGTGACCTAACTTTGTATGACTCCTGAAACTCCATGAGACCAATGTGGATACAATGTGGGCCTGCAGAGAAGTTGGTAAGAAAAGCTGATGATTTTTAGGTAGAATTTTAGACATTTGCATGAGGAATTTTCTAGCTACTCTTGAAAATCCATCCTTTTGATGACTCTTAGTAAACTGTAGATCCTAGAAGCCACATCTTTATTAGGGAACTTTACCATTCACTTTTTTTTTTTTCAAGATTTTATTTATTTATTTGACAGAGAGAGACATAGTGAGAGAGGGAACACAAGCAGGGGGAGTGGGAGAGGGAGAAGCAGGCTTCCCGCTGAGCAGGGAGCCCGATGTGGGGCTCGATCCCAGGACCCTGGGATCATGACCTGAGCCGAAGGCATACACTTAACAACTGAGCCACCCAGGCGCCCCAATGATTCACTTTCTTAACACATACCTATTCCTGTGGTGCGTCAAGCATGTGGCTAGGTCAGCTGCAAACACAAATGACATGGTCCTCCTCCCTTGGAGCTTACATTCTAAGTTGAAGAGCTAGAAACAAGTGAAAAAAGAAAGATAATAATTGCATATACTAAATGCTATGAGGGAAAAACATGTGCTAGGGAGCATTTGTGTGTGAGCCTAGACCTCTGTGTATTGCTCCAAGAGGAAGCTTGTGCCTTCTGCAGCTAATAAGGATGGAGATAATATTCTAGTTACTTCCTCTATGGTAAATACTATGGAAAGATTCTTCCTTCTTCAGTGTCGATGCCAGCTATGTCTTTCCTTTGGGTTGTGCAATTGGAATGAGCAAAGTGATCGCTGTGGCTGTTTTTATTTTACTTGTGAATAATAATGTGGCTAGGGCCCTGAGTCTCAGTTAAATGCTATAATTACTATTTTTATCTTCACTGTCAGAAAACACAGCTTTGCAAACTGATTTGTTCACAGACTGCTTTTTTCTTCACAAAGCATCTCGTAGGTCTGGTGTTTGCCAGAGCCCATTTTGGGAAACAGTGTTTTAGAAAATACAGTTTGGGTTTGGGTGGTCCTGTGTGATATGATTTCTAGAATAGTGAGTATGTCTTTGAAGAGAAACGTTCCAGATAAGGTATCTACACTTGTTGGCTATCTAGGTTTTTGAATGCCTAGTTAAAGTCACTATTGTTTTAGCTTATGCCCTAGGTCTCAGGCATTTGCCTATGATTTCTTGAGAATCACAACCCATTTCCATTTCCAGTTGTCAATATTATTGCAGAAAAAACTAAAAATAGCCCTTTAAACAAAGCAGAGCAAAACAAAACAGAGCAAAAACAACAGGTATTTGATAGCAAACATGTAAGAGGATTCTGTCTTAAAGGTTAATGCAAAATAGATATAAATCAGGCTTGTTTCTAAAGTTTACAGAAGAATAAAATGTTACAAGAATTCCTTGGGGGAAATATACATGTCAAAAATGCTGGGCTTCTCTTTTCCATTTTAAGACCATTTAGTTCTTGGACGCCTGGGTGGCTCAGTCGTTCAGCGTCTGCCTTCAGCTCAGGTCATGATCCCAGGGTCCTGGGATCGAGTCCCACACCAGGCTCCCTGCTCGGCGGGAAACCTGCTTCTCCCTCTCCCATTCCCCTGCTTGTGTTCCTGCTCTCGCTATCTATCTCTCTGTCAAATAAATAAAATCTTAAAAAAAAAAAAAAAGACCATTTAGTTCTTAAAAGATTTTTTAAAAAATTTAAAATGATCATGCAGTTCTTTGCTTGAAATATATAAAAATATTACAGATGTAAAAGGAATTCACTTGCATATCCATTGACTTCTTATCCATCAGTAGAGAATGCAGTAGCCTGAGACCAGTTTATTGGTCTGGGAGCCAAAACAGTGTCTGACTTTTCCTGACTATCTCCAGCTACATGGAATCTGGGTACTAATCATCTAGGGCCAAGTTTAAATGATAGATCCTTGGTAGTAGGTCTGAAGAAAAATTGTAATGCCCTAGAAACTGGTTTAGGTGAGGTTGGTTTTTTCTTTTTTTTAATCAAACTTCCTTTTTTTTTTTTTCTTTAAAAATACTGAGAATTATACAAAAGACAGTGTATGTATACATGCTGTGGGATAACCAAATGGTTCCATTAGGGGAAACCTTTACTAGCTCTTATTTCCTGTATGGTTAAGACAACACTGCACCTCATAGCTAACTGATTAAAAGTCAAGGATGCCCAGCTCTGGGTAGAGTTTAGAAGGTGGCAGAGCTTCAGAATAGCCAGTTTTGCATCATGAACTTCAAATATGTTCTAGAATATGCTTCTTTATAACTCAGGGTACCATGCAATAAATCCAAAAGAGAATACTGTGACTGGGGACCCCTTCCCATTCTCTAGCCTTATAATTTCCCATTGCTCATGTAACTTCTCATTTAGTTCTTTCTGTACCTTACTCAAAGCAAACTCTTCCCCACATTTGTTAGCTTACTTATTTTGGGGTTCTTCTTTCAAATGTAGAAGTAGTTCTTAAACATTAATGTGTATCAGAATTAGTTGCAGAGCTTGTTAAAAATGCAAATGTTGTGGGGTGCCTGGGTGGCTCAGTTGCTGGGCATCTGCGTTCGGCTCAGGTCATGATCCTGGGGTCCTGGGATCGAGCCCCGCATCGGGCTCCCTGCTCCGCGGGAAGCCTGCTTCTCCCTCTCCCACTCCCCCTGCTTGTGTTCCCTCTCTTGCTGTCTCTCTGTCAAAAAAAAAAAAAAACAAAACCAAAAAAACAAAACAAAAACAAATGTTGCAACCTCTAGGTAATCAATAAGAGGATAGTAAAGGAATAGATAATCTAAAGAACAATGCTGCCATCCATCTCTCAGTAATACTAATACTCATGTTTGGAAAGTACTTTGTAATATCTATGATACTTTTGCACAATTTGAATTATTTCCCCATTCCAACATCCATGGGACATTCATTACTTCAGTGCCCGTTGGGTTTTCAAACCGGATTACCATAAACTTCCTTCATCACCTTCCCCTCTTCTTTTAAGTACAGGAAAGAACATTTAATAAACACACTCTGGTAACTATCCCTTTTGTACCTCTGGCCTCTTCCTGCTCAAGCCCTTCCTCCCCATAGTTCCTGTTTATCCGTTCATTTTTTCAGCCAGTGACATAATATTTATTGTCTGCAAAGAATTAATCACTGTGCTAGGTACTCTATTACGTTATCTTATATTTTCACAAAACCCTGAAAGGTAGAAATTTTACACAGCCAGACTGTGGTAGAGCCAGGATTTGAACCTGCACAAACAAACCTCTTTGTTTTGCGGGCTTCTTACTAGCTTAGTAACTCTGCCCTGGAATAATGACTATTAAAGTTCACTGTCTCCCCAGAGAAAAAAGAGGAGGCAAGAAAGCACAGAACACACACCCAATTTTATGAACTAATAAAAGTTGAAAATAACCTGGGAGTGTCTGATGTGAAAAACCTGTTTTTGATAACTGATAGGGCACAGGAGGTTGCTTTTATTTTGATCTTGCTGAATTTGCATACAAAGCAAAAAGAACATCCCATCTTGTCTTCCTGGAGATAAGAAATGATAAGGCTTCTGGGAAGAGTAAGTAAACACTGCGGATTTTAAGGGATTTGGGCAGTTCTTGTCAAAGTTTCAAGGGCACACAAATTGCCAGGACTCTTGTTAAAAACAATTCTGATTTTGTAGCTCTGGGGAGGGGCCTGAAATATCTGCATTTCTAACAAGACCCTAGGGGGTACGCCGCACCACACTTTGAGAACCAAGCATGTAATGTGCTTGGGGACTAATTGCACCCTGACATAGCCTAGGGTACAGGGGTGCTACCTGCAGAGATTCAGGAGATTTGGAATTGAAGCCAACCCTGCTACTTCCTAGTGTTAAGTAAGCCTTTCCCTTCCCCCTAAATAAGGACAACTGCTCCCCTCTTACTGGGATGTTGAGAAAATTAAAATGGGATAGCAGTAAGTGAAAGCACTTTGCAAACTATCAGGTGTGAGGTTATAATCTGGCTTAGTTTGTGCACTCAGCTGCCATTGTATAATATTGGGAGAAGGTTGTTACTGAACCTGGGCTTGGCAATTAATTCCCTAAATCTTGAGAACAGAGATGGAGAATCTCTGACATACAGAAGGAGAAGGAAAGACTAATTGACTTGAGTGAATGCCAGGATGGGAAGGGAGGTAGATATTCATAAGAAGTACAGCAATTCAGAGAATAGGCATTTTTAGTGAGCCCGGAGATGGGCTAGAATGTCCATTCACTGGGTGTATTTTTTTCAAGCATGTATTGAAGTTGGGTGGCCCTAGGTGAGTAAAATTAGGGAAAATACATGGAGCGGAATTCCTTTATCCTTGAAAGACACATTAAAATGAAATGTAGTTCCATTTCCAAGTGTAGTATCTTCACTTAGAGATATAAAACAGAGAGGAATCTGAAAATGAGGGCAGTGCTGTTTCAACTACCTTTTATTTTGTAAATTTATTGCAGTAATTGCAGAGTTTGGGTTTAATAGCCTTGCAGCTTTTTAGACAAGGCATGAGGCTGTCAAGAGATGAGTTGTTGGAACTGAGATCCCTTCACACACATACCTATACATGAGACACTCAGATTCCTGTCCCCAACTCTCTGGTTGCTCCGACCCTGCCTTTCTTTTCACTCATCCTGAAATTTATTCAACAGATACTCATTCAGTGTTTTCTCTGGGCTGCATACCGACCGTTCTGGGCACTGTAAAGACGGGATTCCGATCATTCTTAGGTCACACTGGATGAGTCAATGCATTAATGCATCACAGAGTGTTTTGAAGAGTGTGAATTTCCATACAAACATGTTGTCGTCTAAATGCAGTGGGGTCTCAGCCCTGCACCCTTTGGTGAGGCCTTGGGGCACTTCCTTCCCTTCCGTCTCTCTCCTCACCTGTGAACACTCCAGCTTGCTCAGTTCAGGATTTCAGGCAGGCCGTCCTCAGCCCTAGGAAATAGTTGCTCTAAACGCCCCTGGATCTTAGCATGCACTTTGTCCTCCCTGAAGGGCAGTGTTCAAAGCTTTGGAGACCCGTGCCCAGAGGGTGGGCTTGCTGCCAAGGTTGGCTCCTGGGATGTTTCCTTGTCTCAGGAACTGTCCCCTCCACCCACCCTGCGGTCTGGTGGATATCATGGGGAACCTCCCGAAAGTCATCTCCTGACATGGGTTTTCAGACCCATGCAATGTACCATGCACAGAACTGGGGGAACAAAAGGGTGAGGGCCAGCAGAACTCTACGAGCCAGCAGGCCCTCACAGCCATCCTCATGGGAGGGTTAACAGTCACCAGCTTAGTACTTTTCAAGAGAAAGACAGTACTGCGGAGCCCTCCCCCTCCCACTGCCGAAAGTCGGACAATAACGGATACAGTCCAGGGCTTAAACAATTTTGGGTGCTGCGGTGCTGCCGGCTGGGATCCCAAGTGCCTGCTTTGAGGTAGAGCGAAGAAACAGGAACTTCGGGGAGCCTCTCACTGACCCTCCCACGGGGGATGGAGTTTCTCCCGTAGAAGCCGTGCTGTCGGATTCTCAGGCCTGCAGACAGAAATTCTAGTTTTTGAGTAATTTAAGTGGTAACTCTAAGTTCACTGATAGCTGCACTGAAGGCCAACTTTTCTCTCTAGTGTAATTATTCAAGAGCAACTATATGTTGGCAAAAGAAGTATAAAGGGCAGACCTTTCCCCTTATTCCTTCCAGAGAGAGAATCCTAGGGCTGCAGTGTGGTTGGAGCCATCATCTATAGCCTATTTTCAAAGCTTGGGAAAACTGAGCAGGTTGAAAGGCTCAGTTGGAGTTTGGGTCACTGGGGAGCCATTGTTGACAACTATTTGTTGTCCAGTCAAGAATATGTTTTCAGGTTGTTTGTTCAACTTTGTGGGTCCACTCTGGGGCATGGGCTACTTTAAAACTTTAGCGCTTTTCCCTTAACGACTGGCCTCTTTTATTTTGAATGGTAGTATAGATTTGATACCAAACATGTGCATCTGTAAGTTTGAGCTTGCCACTTTTTAGTTATGTGAGCATGTTCATGTCCCTTAAAGTCATGGAGGCTCAATTACCTTACCCTTATGATGGGAATACTTGGCTTGCTCTGA
This sequence comes from Eumetopias jubatus, assembly GCF_037043125.1. Taxonomy (NCBI): domain Eukaryota; kingdom Metazoa; phylum Chordata; class Mammalia; order Carnivora; family Otariidae; genus Eumetopias; species Eumetopias jubatus. The sequence goes on along the minus strand of NW_028274809.1, from coordinate 134,609,260 downwards.
CAGAAATTAGATGTGTTGTGATTTTGGTGACTTCTTGTGTGTGTGTGTGTGTGTGTGTGTGTGTGCGTGCGCGCGTGCACGCACATGTGCTTCTCAGGACATTTTTATAAAAAGCAAAAAATCAGCTTCCTTTTAGTCCCTTGCTCATCTTTGCTTGCATGCAGAGAGGTAAAGTTCAAGAATCAGCAAGGACCCTAGAGCCTGTGCTACCCTACAGAACCTTGACTGCTGGGAATCCATACTCAGGGCTTGTCCTGGAGACGTTGTCCATAGATAATGTTCATAACACCTAGAAAGTAGTAAAGCAATCAGAGGTAAAATGTACATTTGGTTTGATGGTGTACAAGTAGCACTTGTCATGGTCCTTATTCATCATCATCTACAAATCACTAGCTCAAGCAATGTTTAATATAAACTTGGAGTGAGTAAATACTTGCTAAGCAGAGCCAAAGACTCCTCCCTTCCTTCCTTCCTTCCTTCCTTCCTTCTTCCTTCCATCACTTACTCACTTATTCATTTGTTCATCAGCTATTTGCTGAGCCACTCCCCAGGGCCAGTGCTGGGGGTGTGTTAGTGAAGACAACGATGTGCTGCCCTCAGGAAGCACAATTCCAGTCAGACATACAAACAAATTAAGAAATTAAAATATGATATAATGTTAAGTAGTGACAAAGTATTTGAAACAAAGTAAAGCAGGAGAGGGGAGAGAGTTGTTTTCAGTAGGAAGGTCAAGGAAGACCTCTTTGAGGAGATAATGTTTCCTCAGACACCTGGGTAAGTTGAGGGAATGAGCCAAAGGGATATTGGGGGAAGGACCTCATTAGCTGTAAACCAGGATCGTTCAGGAAAACTAAAACCTATGGTTACTGTGTAGGTCCTGGTGAGGACTTTGGATTTTATTCTAAGTATGAAGAGAAGTCATCAGGGAGAGACATTATCTGATTTTTGTTTTAAAAAGATCACACTGGCTGCCATATAGAAGGTAGACCATAGAAAGGTGAGATTGGAAACAGAGACCCGTTAGGAGGCCCAGAGGGGAGATGACTGCTTATCTTTAAGTGTAGGGTTGGATTACATTATTTTAATTTGACTTCACACTGGACCCGTCCTGAGTATTTCGCCCTCTTTTTCATTCATGAGGCAGAATCATTTGCTCTCAATATTAAAGAAAATCAGAAAGATCAGTGATTCCCATCATCTCCCTTCAAAGGATGGTGCTGGGGTTGTGGTTGAAGGCAGATGCCTCCTGCAGATGCTTGTGGTTGAAGGCAGATGCCTTCCATCTGTATTCAGGTCCTCTCTCCTTTGTCCTTCCTAAGGAGGTATCAGTCTCTCTACTTGCTCTTCATTTTTGATAATCCTTTGGTTCCAGAACTGAATGTCCTCTCCTTTTCTCTATCCAATTGTGAATCAAAAATTTCCATTAGTCTTCCAAAGTAATTTTGAGCATGCACCAATTACATTCATAAACAGTCCCATCAGGGACATTCTGTATTTCACTGGAGTTGGTCCAAAGGTCATGATATATGAATTTAGAATTGTCTTTCAGTAGTCCTTGGAAAAGTTTTATTAGGTACGTGGTGGACCTGGGAAAATGTGTTGGAACCTTTAGGTTATGTAACTCTAATAGCTTCATTGCTAGAATGCTTGGGACTCTTACTCATGACTTCATTTCTCCTGAATGTGGGTTTCATGCATCTGGTTGCTTGGCTGTTTTCAGAAAGTAGGGGTAATAGTCACATTAATGTATCATCTTTTCCATGATTAGAAAAGAAACCTGAGAATGCTTTCCTAGCAAATATATAGACACAGTTTCCTCCAACACCTGTTCTTTCAAGTAATGAGATGTTTGAAAATAACCACATAAGTTCCTGTGTCTGATCCTGTCTTTTGAATACCTACGAAGGCAACATAAAAATTTTGCTAGTGTGAGCAAATGTCAGCATGACCCCCCTTTTCTACCCCGCCCATGGATTCAAGTACAGCAAATGCCTGTTGATTTGGAATGACCAGTGGCTCTATGTAATTTTGGCTCTATGTAAATAACCCACAGATGAAAAACATGTTTTTTAAAAGTAAAATGCCTAATGTCACATTGCTGTTAAGTTAAGGAGCTGAGATTCTGATTCCATATTCTAAATACTCATCCACCCTGCTGTGCTTTGAAAAGTTTAAAAATTATGCAAAAGTCCATTTTTATTGTGGAAAAATTAGAAAACACAGATGGCTACCAAAAAATGAACCTCAAAAACCGAAAAGTCCACATTCAGAGATAACCATTGTTAACATTTTGGTTCACTTCTTTCTAGATACTTTCCTACACAAATATACTTATAAATGCTTTTTCAAAGGTGGATACTACTTACAACTTTATTTCCCCTTTATTTTTTTTTTTTAAGATTTTATTTATTTATTTGAGATAGAGAGCAGGAGCAGGGGAGCAGACAGAGAGGGAGAAGCAGTCTCCCTGCTGAGCAAGGAGCCCGATGTGGGACTTGATCCCAGGTCTCTGGGACCATGACCTGAGCCGAAAGCAGATGCCTAACCGACTGAGCCACCCAGGTGCCCCTTTATTTCCCCTTTAATGATATCTTGTGTTTTTTAATGTCTATGTCATGAATGTAGATCAGCATTATCATTTTCATAAAAAAATTTTTTTCACTTTTTTTTTTTTTAAGTAATCTTTATGGTGGATATAGGGCACAAACTCACAACCCTGAGATCAAGAGTCTCATGCTCTACTGACTGAACCAGCCAGGCGTCCCCAGCATTATCATTTTTAAACTTGCACTGTTTTCCATTTCAGGATGCTAGTACTACTTATTAAATGTTTCGTTATTTTTTTCCCTTCTGAATTGGACTACCACTTGATTATCCAGTCCCCCTGTTTTTGGACATTTATTGAGTGCTAATGATATTCCAGGCTTATGCTAAACACTTTACATATGCTATTTCATTTATTTACCTTGCTTACAACTTCTTGGCATTAATGACAATACTTACTCTGTATGTGCATTTCTGTATGATTATGCAGTGGTTATTTAAAGGCTTTTCTTAAATTTATCGCCAAAGTATCCTTCAGAAAGTTTCTAACAATTTACACTCACAAAGCATCAAAAATATTTAATTCTTCATGTCCACACAGCCGGCGGGTGTTAGCAATTTTTAAAATCTTTTCTAATCTTTTATGGAAAAATGATGTCTCATTATTTTACCTTGAATTTCTTTGATCACTAGAAGAGCAAAATATTTTTCTACTGATATATTTATTTTTTCCTTAAAATATTTTAAATCTAATATATTTTTAAAGAATACATATTTTAACTATATGTACCCACATACACATAATTTTTTCAAATGAATACTTATAAAATTATGAAGTGCTCCTTTTATGGCAAGTTTTTCTTTTTTTTTTTTTTAAAGATTTTATTTATTTATTTGACAGAGAGAGACACAGTGAGAGAGGGAACACAAGCAGGGGGAGTGGGAGAGGGAGAAGCAGGCTTCCCGCCGAGCAGGAAGCCTGATGCAGGGCTCGATCCCAGGACCCTGGGACCATGACCTGAGCCCAAGACAGATGCCTAAAACTGAGCCACCCAGGCGCCCCTCTTTTCTTTTTTATTTGCTTCAACCCTCTTCCTTCCTGTCACATCAGCCCCCCTGGCTCCCAAGTAGCCTTTAAAATAGCATCGAATGGGGCACGTGGGTGGCTCAGTTGGTTAGGCGACTGCCTTTGGCTCAAGTCATGATCCTGGAGTCCCGGGATTGAGTCCCACATCAGGCTCCCTGTTCGGCAGGGAGTCTGCTTCTCCCTCTGACCCTACCCCTTCTTGTGCTCTCTCTCTCACTCTCTCTCTCTCAAATAAATAATTAAAATCTTAAAAAAAATAGCATCAAATGCATCTTTTTCTGTGTATTTTTATCTGTCCTCATATAATCATATAATGAATAATATACATGCCCACTCAACATAATATACATATGTAAGATTTGTGTGTTTTTTTATGGGAGTACAATCATATAATACATGTTTTTCTGCATCTTGCTTTTCTCATTCAACGGTTTCTCATTTGAAAATCCTCTTAAGTCTTGTGGTAGAGCTCCAATTCATTACTTTTAATGCCTGGAATTTTTAAAAGCCATTCTCCTATTGATAGGCATTGCCTTTGTTTCTAGTTTTCCTTTTTCTTCTACCTCTATTGACAGTGCTGCAACCAATATCTTTTTACATTTGTCTGTGTAAATAAACACTTCTATTTTTATGGAATACTCAGGAATGTTATTGTTGGGTGGGTCTAAGTGTAAGTATGTGTTTTAATTATAATAAATGATACCAGGTTGCTTTACTCAAAGGCTGTAACACTTCACATTTCCGGCAGCAATATATGAGAGTATCCTTTTCATTACATTTCAGCCAGCAATAAATGTTGTGGCTCTTTTAAAACTTTTCAGTCCGATGCAAATGTAATTTGCATTTTCATGGTTACTACTTATAAATTTGTACATCTTTTGTTTACCACAGATTTGTTCATCTGTGAATTGTTTTTGTCCATCATTTTATTGGATTACTTTACTCATCTTGTCTATTTGTAAGAGACTTTTGCGTATTAATTTAAACTTTTATTATTTGTTACAGATACTTTTTTCCCACATCTGTTTTTTGTCTATTATCTTTATTTATGAGATCTGTTGCCATATAAAAGTTTTTAGTTTTTATTTAGCCAAATGAATTTAGCCTTACCTCCTGGGTTTCTAGTCATGTTAGGGAGTCATGAATTCTATACACTTGTAGATTGTGAGATCTCAGATTTTCTTACAGTTTCTTAATTTTGTTATTTAGAACTTTAATCCATCTGGGAATTTATTTCTGTACTGTTATAAGAAATGAAATAACTAGCAAAAAGCATTGAAAAAACCTATCTTTTGCTATTACATGACTGTATGCTTGTATAAATACAAAACTCAAGAAATCCCAATACAAAAAATTCTAAAATTAGTAAAATTATTTATTCTAATTTCTTATTTAATAATAAATATTTTTAAAAATTAACAACAATGCTTTTTTGCTAGTTATTTCATTTTCTTTTAGTGTTTACTATAAAACCTATACTAATCTTAAAAATAATGTGAAATTGGTCATCTTTGCTTCTGATTTTAGAATTTGGTGCTAGTTTTTAGAAATTTGTCTTTATTGAATTTGGATACTTTTTTCTAGTGCTATTTTTAATTAGGACTAGCTATTGAATTTTACCAAATGCTTTTAAAGTATCTATTGATAAGACATGCATTTTTATCTTTTAGTTTTTTGTTGTACTGGATCAAGTGGATACATTCATTTCCTGATATGAAGTACTTTATTATTCCTGAAATGTATTCCACTTAGTCTTTTGATAAATTGATAGATTCTCTTTGCTAATATCTTATTTAGAGTCTTTGCTTTTATAGTAATAAGTTAAATTGATTTATAGTTTTCTATTTTGCTTCTTTTTTTATCAAATTTGAATAGGAAAATTATGTTGGCATCATTGGGGAGCTTTATATATTTTTCTGTGGTTTATTTTAAACAACACAGAAAATTTCTTTAAAGGTCAGTTTAAAGTCAGCTGTGGAGCCATCTAGTCTTGGTATCTTTTTAAACAGTAGATCTTGATCATTTTATGGATTATTTGGCAATTGATTAAAATTATCCATTTCTTTTCTTTTAAGATTTTATTTATTTGAGAGAGAGAGTGTGCGCGCCTGAGTGCAGGAGCAGGAGCGGGGAGCAGGGAGAGGCAGGCAGAGGGAGAGGGAAAAGCAGACCCTGCTGAGCAAGGAGCCCAATGTGGGGCTGGATCCCAGGACCCTGAGATCATAACCTGAGCTGAAGGCAGACCCTTAACCGACAGCCACTCTGGTGCCCCAAAATTATCTACTTCTTATTGGGTTGGTTTTGTAATTGATGTTTTGCTAAGAAATAATTTATTCCTCTGGGCTTTCAAATCTTTTGTCAGAGAGTTACATTTAGTATTGTTATGTTATTCTTTTATCTCTTCTGAATCAATGGTTATGTTTCCTTTCTCATTCCTAAATCGTGTTTACTTTGTACTTTTTCTTTCTTATTTTATCAAACTTTCAAGAGTTTTATTTATTTTATTGGCTTTTACAAGGAATGAACTTTTGGATTTAATTATCCTTTTTACTATATTTGTTGTTGTTTCTCATATTGTGAATTTTACCTTTTATCTTTATAAATGCTATTTTCCTAGTTTTTGTTAATTTTGTCATTTTTTTCTTATTTATTAACACAGTTTCTTAATTTTCTGCCTTTTTAAACAAATTAAGGCATTTATTTATTTATTTATTTTAAAGATTTTATTTATTTACTTGAGAGAGAGTGAGAGAGAGAGAGCACATGAGAGGGGGGAGGGTCAGAGGGAGAAACAGACTCCCTGCTGAGCAGGGAGCCTGATGCGGGACTTGATCCCAGGACTCCAGAGTCATGACCTGAGCCGAAGGCAGTCGCTTAACCAACTGAGCCACCCAGGCGCCTGACAAATTAAGGCATTTAAAGCTATGTATTTTGCATTGAGTATAGCTTTTATTTGTGTCCTATAGGTTTTGGTATAAAATGTTCTTTTTTATTACCTCCAATGATTTTCTAATAGTATGTATTTTTTCATTTCTTAGTAAACATTTTTGATTACCTTTTTATTATTTATTCTTTATATTTTTTGTTTTATTTCTTTATTTTAATTTTTTAATTGAGGTACAGTTGACATACAACATACTGGTTTCAGATATACAATATAATGATTCAATATTTATATATATTGCAAAATGATCACCACAATAAGTCTGTTTAACATCCATCACCATACATAGTTACATGTTTTTTTTTCTTGTGATGAGAACTTTTAAGATTTACTCTTTTAGTAACTTTCAAAAATGGAATACAGTATTATTAACTATAATCACCATGCTGTACATGACATCCCCTGATGTGTTCTATAACTGGAAGTTCATAACTTTTGATTCCCTTCACCTATTTCTCCCACCCCTGGCCTCTGGCAACCACCAATCCATTTTCTGTATCTCTGAGCTTTTTTGTTTGTTTATTTTTCTTTTTGCTTTTTAGATTCCACATGTAAGTGAGACCAGATAGTATTTGTCTTTCTCTGTCTGACTTGTTTCACTTATCATAATGCCCTCAAGGTTCATCCATGTTGTTATAAGTGGCAAGATTTAATTCTTTTTAATGGCTGAATAATATTCCACCGTGTGTGTGTGTGTGCGTGTGTGTGCGTATGTGTGTGTATTACATCTTCTTTGTCCATTCATCCACTAATGGACACAGGTTGTTTCCATGGTTTGGCCATTATAAATAATGCTGATATGAACATGGGGGGTGCAAATCTTTTTGTGTTAGTGTTTTTGTTTCCTTTAGGGAGATTTCCAGAAGTGGAATTGCTGGATCATATGATAGTTCTTAATTTTTTAATGGTTTTCCATAGTGGTTGTACCAATTTACAATCCCACCAACAGTGTACGAAAGTTCCTTTTTTTCCACATCCACACCAGCATTTGTTATCTCTTGTCTTTCTGATGGTGGCCATACTAATAGGCATGAAGTGATATCTCAATTTGGTTTTAATTTTCATTTCCCTAATGACTAGTGATATTGAGCATCTTTTCATGTACCTGTTGGTCTTTCATATACCTTCTTTACAGCAATGTTTATTCAGGTCCTTTGCCCATCTTTTAATTGGGTTATTTGTTTTGTTTTGTTGTTGTTTTGCTATTGAGTTGTATGAGTTCTTTATATGTTTTGGATATTAACTCCATATCAGGTATATGGCTTACAAATATTTTTTCCCATTCTTTAGGTTGTCTTTTCATTTTATTTATTTATTATTTTGCTGCACCGATGTAGCTTGATGTAGTTCTACTTATTTATTTTGTATTTTATTCCTTGTGCTCTAGGTGCCATACCCAAAAAATCATTACCAAAACCCATGCCAAGAAGCTTTGTTCCTATGTTTTCTCTAGGTATTTCATGGTTTCAGGTCTTATATTTAAGTCTTCAATCCATTTTGAGTTAATTTTTGTGAGTCGTGTAAGATATGGGTCCATTTTCATTCTTATGTGTGAATATCCAATTATTCCTATACTATTTATTGAAGAGACTGTCTTTTCTCCATGGAGTGTTTTCAGCTCCTTGTCAAATATTAGTTGACCTTATGTGCTTGGGTTTATTTCTGGCCTCTCGATTCTTACATTCCGTTTGTTTATTTGTCTGTTTTTATGCCAGTGCCATACCCTATACTAAGCTTGAAATCAGGCAATGTGGTACTTCTTGCTTTGTTCTTCTTTCTTAGGATTCTTTTGGCTACTTGGGGTCTTTTATGGCCCATTTGAATTTTAGGAGCATTTTTTTCTACTTCTGTAAAAAATGCCCTTGAAATCTTGATATGGGTTGTATTGCATTTGCAGACAGCTTTTGGTAGTATTGACATTTTAACAGTATTAATTCTTCCAATCCATGAAGATGAGATACTTTTCTATTTTTTTGTGTCTTCTTTGATTTCTTTCTGCCATTCATTTACTTTTTGAATTTTATTTTATTAAAATTTTTTTTGAGTATAGTTGACACACAATGTTATATTTGTTTCAGGTATACAACATAGTGATTCAACAAATTTATACATTAATGTTCACCACAAGTGTAGCTACCATCTGTCACCATACAATACTATTAAAATACCACTGACTATATTCCTTATGCTGTATCATAAAGTATCACACTTTTAATGGGATTATTGATATGGTTAGATTTATATCTATCATGTTGCTCCTTGTTTTCTGCTTGTCCCATTTTTTTGGTTCCCTTTTCTCTCATTTTGATCATTAAGATAATTTCAGATATTAAAAGTCCGGTCTTGGCAAAATTAGAACTCCAATTTTATTTTGGGTTTAAAACTTCTCCCCTCACCCTGCTCAGATCTGACCCATTGCTTGAGAACCGATTCCTGTTCCTCAAAACTCTTTTACTTCTCTTTCTCTACTTTTGTTGGATGCTTTTGACTTCTCCAGGGTCAAAGGCAGGAGGAAGCTAGATTAGAGTAAAAAAGACAATATGTCCTTTTATTCAACAGTAGCAACTGCAAGCAAAATCTGTGTTTTTATTTTATTTATGGAAGTCTAAATGTTTAGCCCATTGAAAGCCTTAAATACTGAAAAGCTGACCCTGGTATCAGTCTGTTTACAACTTTTGCACACCTGTTGGATTTGAATGCTAGAGGCAACGGATGTTAAAGCTTGGTGTACAGTTGTTTACCTTAAATGGATTAGTCATTAGTAACTAATTAAGTTAGTGAATAATTAATTCATTAGCTCTTATCATTCTGAACTAAGGGTATTTGTTAAGGTAATATGAGCTACTGTGACAAAAAAAAACTTTAAAAGGTTTTTTTATATCATCTACATAGTATCTAAAACTGGTTCCCTTTCAAATGACAGCTCTCTTCTAAGTCGTGATTAAGTGCTCCTTCCTGGGCTCCTTCTATCTGTGACTCTGCTACCTTTGACATATAACTTTTAAGATTGCCATACCCATCTACATTAAGCTGGCATTTCTTGGGGAGATATTTTTGTAAGCTGAGGCCAAGGTGACACACATTATGTCTGCTCACATTTCAGTGGTTAGGGCTCAGTGATACTTACCTTTAAGCATGGCTGGACATACAGTATAGTTTTGTGCAGAAGGAGGACAAAAAAAAAATGGTAAAGAGCTAACCAGTTTCTGTGTAGGATAAGCTTCCTTACTGCATACTTTAAGCATTCCATACATTTAAATTTGAAAATAAAGCTCAGTGAATGTGGCTCTCATCCCCCTCTTCTGGGGCAGTATATAGACATCGTATGGCTAGGTCATAGAGGTACTCGCCTCTCAGCCCTCAATGGGAACATTGCTTTGGGCTGGGTTGGGAGGTAGATTACTCATCACATAAATACCAAAGCTCTCAGAAGTTGCTAAACTTGAGTTTTTAAGACAGTGTCTTAATGGGACCAAACCTTAATAATGAACATTTAAAATATTAACATTCATTAAAGTCAAGCAGTGATGTCTTCATACCTCATCTTGAGAGGTTTTTTCTTTTTCTTTTAAAATTAACTCTTGAATGTCTTTCTAAATTTACTTGTCATTTAAAAGTAGAACTTACAGTTCTGTTTTCTGGAGTTTTGATTTCAGACAAAAAGGCATTTGTATAAAGAACCTTTTGAAGTGTTTATACATGTCTCTGTGTTTAGTATTTTTCTTACAAATCCCAATCCTCTGGAGTCATGGGGTACACTGGGCCTAGGGACTCCAGTCTAATATTAGTTTAATGATTTTGACCCCTGCTCTGAAGTGGATTTATACAGAGGAGTCATGCCTTGCATGTCCTTAAGTCATTAGTTTGGCATGAAATGGTCCTGCTGCTTGTGTTATCTTAAAATTATTTCTGAGTTAGGCTTCTGTAAAATGACCATGTCTATTTTAAGACCTGAAGAATTTAAGATAAACTACTTGTGGGAATGACAGCATTTTAGGGCCAGTAACTATATGATCCTATGTTTCAGTGGGTAACTCTCTCTACCCGTTTAATTATCTTAGGGATTAACTCATTTGATGATTTGAGTGGCATCCCTTTCCAAAAATAGTGTTTCCCAACATGGCTATGGAAATGGTTCTGTATGTTGACCAAATTAGCTCTGAGCAATCTGTTGGGAACTTAATATGCTTATTTTATTATTGAATATTTTGCTCATGAATTTGTGGTCCTAAGTGTCTCAGTTTTTTAATATATGGTCTTTGGTAGTGATAACTGTCTTAACTTCTGTGTTAGGAGCCAAAGCTGTAGCTTTATTAATATGATAACAATTTGCTAAATGCTTACCATGGGCAGGTGTCTAGAATTAAAGGTATCTATCAAATGACTTTTGAATGACAAAGTGACCATATTCAGACTAAAGGGAGGGTTCAAAATAAATTGAATAAGTACATTTTGTAGCATGTTAAAATTTGGCAAGGGCCCTGGAGAAAAATAAATGGAAATGGGAAGTTTGAGGGTGGTAGATATTACAAATTTCAATAGGGTGATCAGTGAAGGTGGCATTGATTATGTGATATTTGAACAAAAACTTGAAAGAGCCGAGGGAAGAGCATTCCAGGCAGAGAGAAGAGCAAGGAGAAAGACTTCTAAACTGATATATTTAAGTTGGCAAAGAGGTCAACTGGTGTGGAAGGTGAAAGTGAATGAGGGGAGTGTGAGAAGAGATGAGGTCAGGGAATCCTAGCTGAGGGATGAGTTAGGCTCCAGGGGGCAGAGGGGAGTAGGCACTGGCCAGGAGCAGAACCGGAATTGCCTGGTATCCTGGATGTCAAGGGAAGAAAGTATATCCAGGAGGGAGTGATAAACTCTGCCAACAGATGCTAATGGGTGATATAAGATACAGTGTGTGAAGTGACCATTGGATTTACATTTGTGTTGAGTAGTTGGAGTGGGGTTGAGAGTGAAGGGGAGGTGAGGAAACACAGATATCTCTTTAGAAGAGTTTTGCTGCTGTGTGTGGTAGATGTGGGAAGCAGAGTTAAGAGTTTTGTGGGGTTTTTTTAAAGGTAAAAATTATAGCATGTTTGTATGCTGATGAGAATAATCTAGGAAAGAGGGGAAAATCGATGACAAAATGAGAGGAGAGAATTAACGGAGGCGAGAAGGAGGGTGTCTAGTGCATGAGTAGAGAGGTTGGTCTTAGGAGCCTGGCTAGTGCATCCATGGGAAGGGCAGAATAAATGGACACATATGCTGGTAGGTGGGTAAATACAGAGGTGGGCGCATGTGGAACTCTCTCTACTTGCTCCTGTTTTCTCAGTACAATAGGGGTAAAGGCCATCAGCTCGGAGTGGGAATGGAGAGGACTCTTGGAGTTTTGAGGAGAGAGAAGAAGCTGTGATGTAATTGTCTGGGAGAGAAGGGGAATGAATGGAACGAGGAATGGTGCTGTTATTGCTGGGTAGGTTTTGGTGTAATAGACACAAAGAACTTAAAGAGAGGTAAGAATTAGGGTCGGAGGGATAATTGGGGGCAGATCTAGGAGAGCCTTATAGACTACGGTGATGACCTTGGATTTTGTTCCAAGTGAGATGGGCAGCCATTAGAGGCTTTGAGCTATGTGGTGACACTATCTCACTTTAACCACTCATGTGTAGACTATTCCACAGAAGCAGGAAGAAGACTCATTCAACTGTCTAAGTGAAAGATGCTAATGGCTTGAACGAGGGTGGTTGTGTCGAGAGTGGAGAGAAGGGGTTGGATTTTGAATGTAGAGCTGATAGGATTTACCAGTTACAAGTAGAGTGTGAGAAAAAGGCATCAAAGATGAAGTTAAAATTTAATCCTGAGCAATGCATGAATATCAGTGCCATTTAGATATCAGGTTTCTCAACCTCAAATAACACATACCAGATCAATACCAACTATGCTGACATCCTCAGCCAAGAGGCAAAATGATCTCAATGTAGACTGAAGCAATACTCCTGTTTTGGTTAACATTGCTAACAGCCTCCTATTTCAGGCAAGAAGGAAGCAGATTACCACACAGGAGGTCTAAGATGCATTGTTTTCCTAAGTATTTTAGCATATTTTCTTTTAATTTTGTAATTCCAAGATTAATTAAGTTAGATACCAATTTAGCCTAACTTCTAGCAATGTGCTAGCAACGTCTTCTTTAAAAAAATGACAGAATTCAGTTAATAGTCTGGAGCTCATTAGAGTTTTCCAAACAGTAAAGCAGAGTGTATTTATTTTAAGGGGAAGCTCTGCTCTGTCCATTTAATATTTTAATGTTTTTCACCTTTTCCTTCTTTAAAACTTAAGTAAAACTAGAAAAGTCTGAAAAATGAATATGCCATCAACTCTATAAGAAAGATGACACCTTGCTCCTCCCTTTTAAAGAACAGCATGTCTCAATCTTCCCAGTATCCCTGTTCTTGAAATTTTATTAGCTTTCTCACTGGGCCAATCTCATACTGTACCTGCTTACTACTTCATTTCTTTTTCATCCGCACACTTCCTGGACTACTAAGAAACAATTGTGTTCACTTCCGTCCCCTTTAAATGTAGACTTCAAAAGTTCCCACACCAGCTCACGAACCAGAAAAAAATGGAACAAAAGGATGCTAAGATATTTCCCCCCCAAATGCAGTTTTGTCCTTTTCTTTATTGTGTTTTTAAATGATGCCACTGGGACTGAGGGAGGAAGTGAATGTATTGTATAGGAATCTTTGTTTTGTGGTTTGGGGAGGTCAAGAGGAAAATAGTACCTGGATCTTCTACTAATGTCTTCAGTTTGTTTCTTCTGGTCTTTCATCTCCATAGGGTGAGTGATTAGTTTCAGGTGGAAGGAAGCAAGTGCTGTGGTGGCTTTTTCCATAATCAGGCTCTTCACGTGAATGTGACGGCTCCCATTGTTGGTGTTTTGGAGGGCAAACAGTGTCAGTTTTGTGGCTTGATGCTAGGTCCAGAAGCCTACTTGTTATTTCAGATGTGAAAGCAATGGTGAGGGCTTGGGCTCTGGAGTTCCACTTAAGCACAAATTCTAGTGTCCCCACTCTAGCTGGCCAGGTCGCTTAACCTCTCTGAGGCTCAACTTACTCATGTAAAAATAGGGATAATAATATATACCTTGTAGAGTTGCTGTGAAGATTAAAATAAGTAATGTATCTTATGTAATTACCATAGTGCCCTGCATATAATAAACACTCAATTATTTTTCGGTTTACTAATTTGTAATTTAAGGGTATAATAATCAGTTTTTGGGGAGTCAAAAGTTCAATGTAGATTTTCAACTTCATGGTGGCAGGGGGAGGTTAGTGCCTCTAATTCCTGGATTTTTCAAGGGTCAACTGTGCTTTCCTTTCTCTAGTCACCTGTGACGGTTTAGACCAATAGATATTAAAATGTAATGTCCAGCCGAGTGACATCAACATCACCTGTGAACTTGCTAGAAATTCTATTTTTTGATCTCCACCCTGGAAATTTTGGGCAGGGGGCTCAGAAATCTATGTTTCAATGAGTCTTCCTGGTAATCGTTATGCACTGTGAAGTTTGAGAACCAGTGGAATAGAGCATATCGGCATTCTAGGTTAATGATTTTCAATGCAAAACATACTTGGATTATTTGGTATCTTGTTTCATGTGGATACTTTTAAGCAAATGTTTAAATGCTGAACTAAAATCAAATGGTAACATTAAAAACATAAACTCTTGGTTCAATAAATGTGTATCAAGTGCTTACTAGGTGCAAGGCATTGTGCTTTGATGTACAGTTAGTATCACTTTGTTTGGGTAAGACACAGCAATACCACTTCTTGTTTGAAAAATAGCATGGTAAATCTTTCTTCCTCTCATGTCAAGAGGTTGATTGAAAGTATTTGGGGTTAGCACTGTCAGGTCAGGTTTCCTAAAATTCAAGGAATGGAACAAGAAGCGAATGATGGTGTCAATCCTGTTGGGCATTTATTGGCCAGACGGCAAGGGGACCCAGTGCAGGAGGAGGGGCATGAGTGCCTGTGAGTCTCACCTCCAGCGGCATCCAGTATGACCTCACCAGTTTGCAGAAGTACCCCTTCTCTGCAAGAAACCTTTATTCAGTGAAATGTAAAACTTTTATGACCTCCAGGGGAGAATTAGTTTTGTATCCTTGTTTCTAGTGTGATTAAAATTACTAATGTTTTCCTTGTGGCATCAGTCAGATTAAACATTGACTATATATGTGAGGGGAATATTTAGAATAAAATAAAATGTATAGAGAATATTACAACACAACCCTATACAGTCACTATTGAGATTTAACACATTTTAATGATCTGCCATTGTATCAGCTCAGGCTATAGTAACAGAATACCATAGACCATATGACTTAAACAACAGAAATTTATTTTCTCACAGTTCTGGAGGCTAGAAGTCCCAGATCAACATGCCCACTGATTCTGGTCCTGGTGAGGACTCTTTCTGGTTTACAGACTTCTCACTTGGCCTTTTTTCAACATGTGTGCGTGGGGAGAGAGTGTGAGCTCTTTCATGTCTCTTCTTATAAGGACACCAATTCTTTTGAATGGGGCCCCACCCTTATGGTTCATTAAATCTTCATTACTTCCTTAGAAGCCCTGTCTCCAAATATAGCCACGCTGTGGATTAGGGCTTCAACCTATGAATTCTGGGGAGACATATTTCAATGCATAGCAGCCATATATCTGATTTTACCTCCTTGAATCCCATTTCCCGTCCTTCCTTGCTAGATGTTCACTTTTTTGAGGTTAGTATGTGTTCTTCCTTTCTTTAAATTATACATTTACTTTACATATGCATGTACACATTTATGTCATGTGATATGCCTCCCACTTGCCATAAATGGTACTTGCTTTTTTCTCTATTTTGTTTCTGACATTTATTCATGTTGATACTTATAGATCTAGTTAATTCATTTTAAGTGCTGATTGATGCACTATTGAGTAAATATATTACAATTTATTTATCCATCTGATAATAATAGACATTAAAAAGGAGTTCCATTGTTTTCACTATGATAAATGAGGCTGCAAGGATGAGCATCCTTATGTGTGATTCCTTACAGATGTGTGCTAGGGTTGCTTTAGGATGTATGCCTGGGATTTGAATTCCTGGCTGGTAGAGTATATTCATCACCAGTTTTACTAGATATTGCCAAATTAATGTCTTAATAAATGTTTACACAAATTTTAACTTCCATCAGCAGTTTTCATTATAACACATCCCGCATTGCTTTTGTCAGACTTCTTAATTTTTGCTTATCTCAAAGTATAAAGTGTTATTTTATTATTGCTTTAATTTACATGTCCTTGATTATTCATGCAGTTGGGCATCCTTCATATATATATTTGTCAGTCCCATGGCTCTATTGTGAATTGCCTGTTCATGTCTTTGTCTACTTTCTATTGGGTTGGTTGTCTTTTTCTTTTTTTAAAGATTTTATTTATTCATTTGAGACACAGAGATACACAGAGAGAGAGAGCATGAGCAGGGAGAGAGGCAGAGGGAGAAGGAGAAGCAGGCTCCCTGCTGAGCCAGGAGCCCAATGTGGGGCTCGATCCCAGGACCCTGGGATCATGCCCTGAGCCAAAGGCAGATGCTTAACCATCTGAGCCACCCAGGCGCCCTGTCTTTTTCTTTATGTAAAAGTTATTTATATATTTTTCATACTAATATTTTGTTTGTTTATAGTGATCATAACTATCTTCTAGTCTGTGGCTTCTGAAAAATAATGTTCGAATTCTATAGGTTTGTTTTTAATGTAGTTGAATTTATCAATTTTTCCCCTTTATGGTTTGGGCTTATTATGTCTTATTTAAGAGACTATTTCCTACCCAAGTTCATAAAGATATTTTCTTTGACAAGTTTTAATTTCTGATGTCTCCATTCTTTTCCATTTCTCTGTCAGTCTTTTTGCACATTGTTTTAATTATTGTAGCCTTACGGTAGCTTTGGGTATCTGATGGAGGAAATCCCTTTTTTAAATCTTCTCTAAGGAGGTCTTGGCTATTTTTGACTTTTACTCACCTAAATAAAATTCAGGAAAAGCCTGTCAGTTTTTCATGACAAGCTGTAATATTCATTGGGATTCCCTTGAATTTTTTTTTTTTCATGATCCCAGGATCCCCAGGATCCTGGGATCGAGCCACACATCGGGCTCCCTGCTCAGCAGACAGCCTGCTTCTCCCCCTCCCTCTGCCTGCTGCCTTCTTTTGCTCTTTCTCTATCTCTCTGTCAAATAAATAGAATCTTTTAAAAAAAAGTTATTTATTCTATGACGACTTGGATACAACATAAAGGGGGCAGGGTTACTTTGGACAAACTTCCTAGGCTCTTTTCCTTACCCCTTTTCTTGCTAGGCAGACATAACCTAGACAAGGGACAACCTAAATTCATTCATTAAGTAAAGCTTATAACACTCAGAAGGAATCACATGAATTAATTCATGCAGGTATTCGGCTCTCTTGTTTTCTAAGTTTCCACACAGCACCTTCCTTATGCTAGTTTAATTAACTTTCTGCAGGCAAATGTTCCGCTTGCTCAGTTGAGAGTTGTTAGCAAGTTATTGGATGGGGAAAAACACTTTTTAAAAAATTAATATTCTAAGAAATATGAGACAGCAGTAATGTACAGTGCTTGGGTGTGATTGGGTAAACAAGGCAGCCTGGACGCTACCATTTTTTAGGTAAATGTTCTTTTCTCATATGTAAAATTGGGAGAACACCTTATTGAGAACAACTGTACAAACAGAAAAGACTCCCACTGACTGGGAAAACACCCTTTTGTGGACCCCAGAATGGAATTCTCAACATCCTTGCCTTTTAGTTCTCAATAAAGCTCCAATGAGGGGATGAGCTAGGCTCTGGGGATGATCACGAAAATTCTAGATGTCAGCGTTTCCCAGCCTGAAACGTCCTCCCAGGGGAGGACTGACATCTTTATGATGTTGAGAGACCTTCTGGTAAATGAATATGACATATCTTTTCACTTACTTAAGTATTCTGTTATATCCTTCATTAAAATTCTATAATTTCATCCTTTCAGGTAATATACTGCTTTTGTTAGATTTATTCATAGGAATTTGGCAGATTTTAAAAGATTTTTCCATTTATTATGGAATAGATATTTTACTTGGTCATTTGTTTTTTAATAGGTAGTTTTTGTGCATGGGAATGCCATTGATTTTTTTTAATTAATTTATCTTGTATTTAGTGACTCTACTGAACCTTCTTAGTTCTAAGTTTGTGAATTCTTTTGGTCTTTCTGTAGACAATAATATGTTCTACAGTTAATGACAATTTTGAACCCCCTTCCGCCTTTTTCTTATTTCTATTTCCTGTTTTATGGCATTGGTGAAGAACTCCAGTCACAAGTTGAAGAGTTGTTAATAACAGGCATCTTTATTATTTCCCAACTTTATAGCAGATGTCTCTACCATTGATTACAAATCAGGAAACTTATTTTTTGTACTTTTTCTAGGTGAAATAAGTTTTTTCTCTTCCTAGTTTACTAAAACTCTTTATTATGAAAGGATGCTGACTTTTTTCATCATGTAATTTTCTGTATCTATTGAGATTTTTTCTTTGGTTTACTAATAAAGTGTTTACATTAATAGATTTTATAGTAATTAAATCATCCATACATTCCTGTTTAAGCTTGCTTGGTGCTAGCATTATATGCCGAAGTTTTACATCTATGATCTATAGTCATAAAAGCAATTAAGCCTATAATTTCACTGTCTTACACTGTTTTCATTTAGTTTTGATGTGAAGGTTTTGCTGGCCTCCTAAAAGGAATTGGAGAGGTTTTCCTGCCTTGTAGTCCCTGGAATAGTTTGAATAAGAAAGAGGTTATATGATTATTTAAACCTCTAGTAAAATATGCCTATAAAGGTGTCTGGTTCTGGTGCTTTGATACTTCTATATGGGACATTTTTAAATTGTTAAATAGTTAAATTTTTAACTACTCTGATTCACTTTCCTTAATGGATATACGTTTCTTCCAGGTTTCTGCTTCTTGGGTCAGTTTTGGGAAATTGCAGTATTTTTCCAGGAAAACTGTCTATCATGTTTAAGTTTTTAAAACTCAGTGACTAATTTGCTAATGGTATTCTCTTATAATTTTATAAACCTTTACAAAATATCTCTATTTTGACTCTCTTTTCATTTCTAATATTGTTCATTCTGCATATACACTCTCTTCTTCCACTCTCTCACCCAAGATTTGTCCATTCAAAGAAAGAGCATTTGATTTTGTTGATACTGTTTTTTCTTCTAGTTGATTAATTTCTTCTCTTACATTCTCTTCTTTTTTCTCCTTTTCTCAGTTTACTTGGTAGCTTTTTAAATAATGTCATGAGTTGAATGGATGAATTATTGATTTTCAAACTTTCTTTTCTGAATCTGAATTTAAGTCTATTCATTTGCCTGTAGGTACCACTTTAGTTGCACCCTGCACAGGCATTGTTTAATTCTAAATATTTCATAATGTCTATTACAATCCATCTTTGATCATTAGATTATTTAGAAGTGTATTTTTAGATTCAAGATACATGAATTCTTTTTATTGATTTCTTATTGCATTATGGTTAGAGACTTGTCTATATGATATGTCTTTGTGTTTGTTGAGACATCTTAATTTACTTCAAGGATATTTTTGGAATCATTTCATGTGTACTCAAAAAGAATGTCATTTTGTATGTGATACATGGTTACTAGATCAATCTTGTTTATTCTGTTGTTTGATATCTTCTATATCTTTACTTACTTTTTTTCAATCTCTTTTAGGAATGTTAAAATCTTTCACTATCACAGTGACTTTTCAAATTCTCTTTACTCTTCGATTTATGATTTATGTATTTTGAAGTTGTCTTGCTAAGTAAATATAGCTAAGTGTCTATAGGGATGGGTATAGAAGTATAGCATAACTATTGGCAGATGTCAAATACCACAGATAAAGACCAGAGGAGCCAGAGAAGAAAAGCTATTTCTCAAACTCTAAGCCAAGTGTTGACACAAAAGAAGTGCCAGGTTATGTCTGCCAACTCATGGGAAACAGACTCATACCAGGGTCTGTGTGCCAGATGAGAAATGAAAGCATAAGAGGGGGGTCCAAGATGAAGTCAGTTGGATGTAATTCACAGCCACTGTTTTTAACTGCTGCCGTACCTGCATATTTGTTTGAAAGTGGCTAGAATTGAAAGTTGCTGCCTGACACTGAATCCTGGAAGGAAGGAATCCTTTTATGAGTGAAGCATATCAGAGCAACTTCTAAAATTTAATCAATTCCCACCCACACTTTTATTTTGGAAGAAAATTCCTGACTTTTGTATACTTCTTTTTAAAATCTTAGTATCACATTTCATATTGCCTTTTGTGTTTTGTGCTCCAGGAGGATGAATTATTCCAATTGTCTTACTTAACTGATTGTTATTGTCTGGAGGAAACTTTAGCGAGTTCAATTTACCTGGTAGCCTTTCCCTCTGAGATTTTGTTTCTGGTAGACTTCACCACAGAGCAGAAATACTTCTATTACAGAGCTCAGTTTATCTGTAGATGAAAACCTTTGCATCTTAAATAAAACACTCAGCTAGTGGGTCATGTTTGGCTCTATTTCTCTTCATCAGTGGTTCTAAATCCGTTTGCCAAGTCTGAGGTCCTAGAATCAGACATCTTGGAGGAACACTAGAGGTAAAGGTGCTTTTCACTGAATGTGAAAAATAGCATTTTTTTTCTGAAGGCTATTTTGCCCAATTGCTCCAAAGTAATTTACCTTGGGGAGTAGAGAACAAGTCTGAGACATTCAAGACTAAAAGGAAACTAGTGTTTTTTTTTTTTTTTTTAAAGTATATATAGTTATAAGCAATCAACAAAAGGGAGCTTATGATGAAAATTATTCTTCAGCCCTGACAGTGACATTTCTGTGGTGAAAGATACAGCTCTCCCATAAACATAAGGAAAATATAACCTCTCTCATCTCATTCCATTATTACATTCAGGTCTCTTAATTTTGGGTGAAGAAAATAAGCAAAGTTTATGGTGAGATTTATTTTAGTAAAACAGACAATTACCCAGATGATTCAAGATTCTGCCCTTCCCCAACTCCATACAAACATTTATCTCCTTTATTTAGTTTATGCAAATGAAAGCGCTCATGTCGGGGGTGGGGGGTGGTGTAGAGAGGGTGTGCCAAATAATCTATAATTACACAGTTTTAAATTTTGGTTTCCTTGTACCAACTCAGTATCTAAGACAGTGTGACATTTTCAGTCTCCAAAAACCTTGCAACAAGCTTTACAAATTCTGCAGTTGAGTCTGAGCATTTTCCTCTTTGGTCATTTTCATGCTATTAGACTATACTGCTCCAAATTCTACATGGCACCAGCTCCCTTCCATGAATATCCATTAGTTTTCTAAATTCAAAAATATAGAATCAAAATAGCTAAATTTAAAAGTAGATAATGTGAGAGTTAATTTTTCAGGGGAGGAAAGAACGAGACTCCAATTAGACTGCATTCACTTTAAGACTAATGCTTAATTACACCAGTTCCAGAATAATCTAACCCAACTGTAGCCTCCAGATTTTGATTATAAGTCTCTTTGCTAAATTACTCAGAGCTCATTTTAAATTCAGATCCCTTGTAGGGTAGATCCAAAAGGCTGGGAGTGTTAGGCCAACTTGCTGTTAAAATTCCCTTCATGTGACTTTTTTTTTTTTTTTTTTGGTTATCAGCAACTTTTCTCCTTCACAGCTGAAGGTGGTCTCATTACCCTGCTGATGTTGGTAGAACGTGGACCTGCTTGACTAGTTAGTTTGTCTGTATATACTTACTGGGAAAAAGCCATGCTGCTTTCTCTACCCTCTTCTCTTTGGACAGAAGGTAAAAGAACCCAGAGGCCACCATACGCTGTCAGTGGACATCTGATTAGAGGTTGCCCAGTTAAAAGGCAGTCCTTGTCTATTATAACCACAAAAAAGAACAAGTTTCCTTTCCCAATAGACTTTGAAGTTGAAAGCAAGAAATTTATACAAAAATGGAGGTTTACAAAATGTTTTCTGGTTTAAAGATACTGTCGATATTCAAAAAATTGTTGAGAAACTATAGTTTGCATGGCACTTCACTCACCAACGTGTGTGATTCCACATTTTACAACTTAGTAGGAGAAATGAACATATACACTAGCAACTATAATTCCAAACAGTATAGAATAAGAATCCTATGAATAATGCAGACAATTAGCGTTTACAAAGTGATGCTTTCTGGCCCAGGAAGGCTTATGCAGAAAATTGCCTTAAGAGATCAGTAGGAATTATCAATGAGCAAACGTACTTCAGTGGTATTAGGACTACTTTAAATGGAATATGAATGTAAGTACAACAAATTGCATAAACAAGACCAAGGAAGTAAGAAAGAATAAGTCACACTCAAAGACAGGGAAATCCAGGGGCACCTGGGTGGCACAGTCAGGTAAGTGACTCTAGATTTTGGCTCAGGTCATGATCTCAGGTTCGTGAGATGGAGCCCTGCGTTGGGCTCCATGCTTATCAGAGAGTCTGCTTAAGATTTTCTCTCTCCCTCTCCCTTTGCCCCTCCCACTCATGCACATTCTCACTTTCTCTCAAGTAAATAAATAAATCTTAAAAAAAAAAAAAAGACAGGGAAATCCAGTTACATTGGGTAGAAAGGGGTATAAAATGTCATAGAGGGTATAAAGGTGGTAGACTGTATAAATATGGAAGAATGATAGAGAAGATGGAAGATATAGGTAGAGGTCATATTATGAAGAGTTTTCATGACTGGGCTTTGTAGGCAATGGGAACTGCTGAATTTGGGTAGGGCAATGATATGGTGACAGTGGTATTTGCAGGACACTATCCATGGTGGAGTTGTAAGGACTAGAGCCAGCAGCCTGCAGGTATGGAATCCAGCTAGAAAGCTCTAGCATTAGTCTGGGTGTTAGAGTCTTGAACTGGAACTCAGATCACATCTCTACTTACCTCTAGGTAAGGGACAGATCCAGGTTTGCTAGGGCTTAAAACTTATACAATATGGGGGAGCCCTCCTTGGGAAAAATAAAACAAATTTACAGGTAAAAAGTTGCTGTGATTCTTCCCAGGCCTTAGAAGGGGCCATGTAAATGAGGGGGCTCTGCACCCACCTTTATAATAAATCAACCTCTGGGTGGAAACCACGACAGTTTCTGAGTTAGAATGACCTGTTCCCTCTCATTATTGTTAAATGGATCTGCTTGTCCAGAGGTTTTGTGACAAATGGCTCAAGCAGACAAATGAAACAGTATTGCCCATAAGCAGAAACTGTCTATTTGTAAAAAGTCTGGGTCAAGTGGAAAAAAAAATAGTTTATTTCATCTTAACAGATCTTAGGTTAATACTTTTATTTTATTATTTTTTAAGATTTTATTTATTTATTTGAGAGCGAGCGTGAGAGGGGGGAGGGTCAGAGGGAGAAGCAGACTCCCTGCTGAGCAGGGAGCCTGATGCGGGACTCGATCCTGGGACTCCAGGATCGTGACCTGAGCCGAAGGCAGTAGCTTAACCAACTGAGCCACCCAGGCGCCCAAGTTAATGCTTTTAAACACCCATACCACTTTTAAAGTTTAAGACTGCACTATTGAGAGCATAAAATAGGGATTGGCCCAACAGAGCCTTGCACCAGATTGCCTGGGTTCAAATTGTGTGTCATTCATTTCACTCTGAAAAGTGCTTACAACTGTGCCTGGCACATAATAAGTGCTCAATAAATATTAGGTATTATTTTTATCAGTGGGAAGTTTAAAGATAAAATTAATGAAAATGTGTTTAACACAAGGAAAGTGTTGGGGCTCCTGGGTAGCTCAGTCAGTTAAGCATCAGACTCTTGATTTCTGCTCAGGTCATGATCTCAGTGTTGTGAAATCAAGCTGTGCGTCGAGCTCCGTGCTGAGTGTGGAGCCTGCTTGAGATTCTCTCCTTCTCCCTCTGCTCCTCCCCTGCCCCCTCATGTGCACACACACAGGCACTCTCTCTCTCAGAAACAAACAAAAAACCACACAAGGAAAGTGTTAATTGCTTTTAAACAGATCACTTGCCTGTGGGGATTTTTACTATTGTCACCTATATTTAGATTTGCAAATTGAATCCCAAAGAAGTTGTTTATTTACTTGTGGCTTTAGGTTCCAGTGGTTCTCAGATGGCTGCACATTGAATTACCTGGGATGCTTTTAAGTTCTACCATTGCCAGGGTCCCAACCTGGCCAATTTGATCAAAACCTTTGAGGTGAACTTGGGCATCAGGATGTCTTATAGGATCCCTGAGGACTTTACTGGACAGCCAAAATCAGAGTCAGGGTGTATGGCCTCCCAGTGTCTTGTGGTGACCTGGCAGCTAGGCCTAGAGCAACCTGATTTCAGCCACAGGTGAGATTACCTGAGGAAGTTTTGCATTTTCTTTTTTTCTGTTTTACTAATCTATCAAAGTGAACCATAACTCGTTACTGAAATAGGTAAATGTCGAACAGTGAAGAGGGTAATCCCAAGAGTGAGTTAAAAAAAATCCTTCACACTCATTCTTAACTATATTAACTTATTCTAAAGCCTAATCTCTTCATAAATCTATGTTACAGTGGTTCTTGTTACCCATTGCTGTTTCTCTTCAATATAAAAGTCCTTCCTGGAGTATTTTGTAAAACCCTGAGAACAATGGCCCTTACCTCAATGACCACATACTAAACATTTACTAGGCATTGGGCCCTGTATTAGCTCTGTAGGTGCATTATCTTCTTGTCCTTATGACTCTCCATATGAGGTAGGTACAATTATCATCCCCATTTTAGAGATGGGAAGTGAGTTTCTGGGGTCATCTACTTGGTATGAGGCATAATTTAAGGACATGTGTCCTAGAAGGGAGGCAGAATAGAAGAGTGGCTGAGAGCTCCAACATAGGGGTCTGACAGACCTGGGAAGTTGTTAATTTCTACTCTCTGCACCTTGGTTTCCTCATCTGTAAAATAGGATAGAAACACTCACCTTGTAGATTCGTTGTAATTATGAGGGTAATAACCATTGAAGTCGTAAGTGCTCATGAGGGCAGTTGTTAATAAATCAGGTGTGTGGCTATGAGAGTGTCCTATTTTTAAAATATACTATAAGATTTTAATAAATTAAACCTTTTACTGTTTATTATTTCGCAAGAAATACATGTTGACTAAAAAAATTAGGAAATCAAGCAAGCAAAAATTTAAAAAAATCACCTTTAATCTTACAATGGAGAACTTATTTAGTTTTCGTCTATCCTTTGTATTTTTTCTATGCACACATACACACGCAAATTATTTAGAATGGGATGGTATGCATTATTGTCCTTCAGATGCCTTTTCACTCAGTAATGTTTATATTTTCTGTTTTGCTATAGTCTTGCTGTTATGCTTGCAAATGTGTGCGTATGGTCATAGATGCTTAATACCATTAAAGATAAACAGGCCCTTGCCACAGGGTCATGTATGATTCAAAGACTTGCTGTTTTATGTAAGATTATTTGCTTGTTTTTGTGGGCAGGGCTTGTTCTCCTTATCTTCCACAGAGTCGAGTTAGGGCAAGGGGGCAGGAAGAAGTTGCCTGGAGGAGGTCTGGCAGAAGCATTCTCCTGGCACTGTTGTGAAGGACAGAAGTTGAGCATGTTGGGAGACTCTAAGGAGTTCTAGGGGGGTGGCTCTGGGGATGTTTGCATGGCAAGGGGGAGCTAATGTCAAGTAGATTCTGAGGGCCAGGACAGAATAGAATCCTAGACTTGTGACAGAGTGAATATACAGATGGACAATTGCTGGACATACATTAAACTAGGTTTCTGGCCCACAGCCTTCAGCACCCAGTCCAGGAATGCAACCCCCTTATCTATAGTAAACATCTCAGGAAGCCAGCCTGCTCTAAGTCAGGCTTACAGGAAACCAGGTGGCCATCTCTTGTAACAATCCGGGAAGCTAAACAATAATTTCTGTAACCATCAGCCCCAAATAACCAGGACTTGGGTAATAACTGACAGCTTCCTTCTTTTAGTCCCTACTTCCAACTTAGGACCAACTAAAGAAAGACAAATGTGCACCCCTAACCAATCACACAGGATGCCCTTCTTGTTGAACCACCTGCACCCGAACCACCTGCTAAAAGCGTCCATTCAGGCCATACCTGCGGCCTTCCCTTATTCCGCTATAAAGCTCTCCTACCCCTTTGTACCCCTTTGAGTCTCTGTCAGAACGCAAATGATGGTGGCTGACAACGTTCCTGTAGCAAGCTTGGAACAAATAGCCTTTGTTTTTATTTGCTTGGTCTTTATTTCCACACTTGCTTGATGACCAAATGAGGCTGCTCAGGTGTGACCATTGTGAGATGGGGCCATTTGTCTTGGATGGAATTTTCCTTGATCTCTTTTTGTGAGCTGCAGGCTAT
The DNA here is from genome assembly GCF_037043125.1 of Eumetopias jubatus. Lineage (NCBI taxonomy): Eukaryota > Metazoa > Chordata > Mammalia > Carnivora > Otariidae > Eumetopias > Eumetopias jubatus. The sequence goes on along the minus strand of NW_028274809.1, from coordinate 134,583,227 downwards.
TTTCCTGGAAGCAGGGATCATATCTTACTCATCTCAGCACTCTAGTGCCCAGGACTGCCTGACGCATAATAAAGATTATTGAAAAGAGGGGAAGGAGGTCTCATTCACAGGAATTAGGCCCTTTCTTTCCCAATATGGAACCAGGTAAGCCCAATGTGATTAGTTGGTCTTGTTTTGATATAATGAAATGTCATCCAAAATTTCCCCTTAAATGTAAACCAAACTGGAATTGACCTGGCTGGGGGAGATGAGGTGGGGTGGGGGTGTGCAGGATTTTGCAGCCTGAGGGATTTCGTAAAACCTCTAAAGAACTATTTTTAAATCTTTTTGGCAAAACTTCCTCCTTTTTTTGTTTAACACCTTTCCCTAATCTAAACCCATGTGTATTTTGAGGGAAATTTAATTAAAGTTTTTTTCCCCTAGCTAAATGGAAGCAGGTGCTCTTCAGACAGTAAAGAAAACAATGGCTAAGTTAGTTGGGCTTGCTTCTTATCCCTGTTCCCAGGAAGATGACTGATATGTGACCTGTAGCCAGGTAATTGTCATTGAGGTCAAGTTTCGTGAGGCTTTTTCCACTGGTGAATCTACACCAGGACCTTGACCAGAAGCCCTGTACCTCACCTGCGGTCATATTAGCTCCAGGCCCCCCTTTTCACGGCAGACATACCTGTCTAGCATCGGCACTGGGGCTGGAATACTACACTTGGTTTATGTAGTACCCTTAACTACTGTGTTCTTCGGGAAGACTCTCCAAATTCAAACACTGAGGTGATTTTTTTCATGTAGCTAAAACTTCTCCATGTGTGGGAACAAAGTCCGAAGGTGAGGAACTGGAGCAGGTCATTCTCAGGAATTCTACACAGATCTCAGGCCTATGATGGTACTACCTCTTGTACCAAACGCCTTCTTCGAGCTCGTCTCTAGACTAAATGTCCTGCGAGGGCAGGGACCACGTCTGTCTTTCTTTCTGTGTCTCTTGTACTTGGCATACAATAGCACGGGATGGGATTTTGTTCATGCCTGATGGGAACTTGGAATTTGGAGTCACTTGACAGAAGGTGCTGAAAGGTAGCAGACACAGCATCGTCCTGGGCGAGGCAAAGATTCTACTGTAAAGTATATGCAAATATCAGTAATACTACAGCAGCTCTGCTTGCAGAAATAAAGGTCATTTTGGCTACATATTTATTAAGAAATAGATAACTTTTCTATTAGTAGAGCTCTTAGTGAGTCTGGAATTTCTGCCTAATAGTAGCAAGTGAATCTCAGGGTAAGTAATCTGATTGCCTCATTCTGAAGAGGAGACTTAAAACCTACCAAGTTACCCCTCACTGGCTTGTGGGTAGGGCATATAGTAGAGTGACAGGGGAAAAGCAATCCTGTATTTCCTGAGGGTCCCAAGAAGAACAAATATGCTTTTTCTTAAATTTTGCTAGCTGATGGAAAGTTCCCTCAGCTTGGTTATAACTTCTCCTCTGAAGCAGCCTAGTGTAAACCGTTGTGCTACCTCTGAGCCCTCTATTTGTATAATCAAGTCCTCACTATGTTTATCACCCACTTTTCCCATATCTCTCCCAGCAGTGTTGGTGGACGGGTGGGTGGGGAGAAGAAGACGAGTCTTTTTGCTTTGACTTCTGCGGTGGGCATTAGGGGTTATCACTCAACATCCTTTTCAGCCTCCTTCTGCTGTGCCTTCCTAGACTGCAGGGGCTGAAAAGCTAAAAACTGCATTTCCCAGGGCCCTTGCAGCCAGGGTTGTGGTGGGATTTAGATGCTCTCTTACGTGGAAGGCAAAAGTCAGGTTGGGAAGACTGGGCGGCAGGTGGGGATCGGCGAAGGCCCCACGGCCTGGCTGCCAGCATCCTGCACGTTGAGAGGCGGGGCACAGGGCCCCCCGGACTGCCAGTGCAGAGGGTCACAGGCCTGGCCCAGTCCTGGGGCCAGCAGCAAGGGTGGGGCTTGTGGAGGTCTTCTCCTCATGGCAGTGGTCCTGTGTTTGTAGACCAGCTTCCCAAACAGCAGGTAGCAACCTCGGTGGCCTGGTTCTGCTGTGTGGCTTGGGAGCTGTCCCTAGAAGAACCTCCGAATTTGTTTCCTTAGCTCTCCCAATGCTCTGTAAGCTATTTAGTACACTGTAATAAACCTGGTTCTGCTTAACCTTGCCAGATTGAATTCTTTTCTCTGCATTGGGACCCTGACCACTCTGACTCAGGAATGAAGGGCTAAATCAAGCTTTAGGAGTTAGGCATTATCAAAGGTTGCCCTCCCTGGTTGCTGTTGCTGTGGCTTTAGACAATTATTTGTGAAACCACTGATGTGTTACTTTTGGTTCCTGAATTCCAAGCTATTGTGTATTTGCCCACTGTATTCTAGTAAGTGGTGAGTAATTAGAAATCCAAGGTTATAGGTTTTATTATGTTTAATAAAATATTGAATCTATTACACATTAAATTCTGATATGTTTAGAAAAGTGTCAAGCCTACTAACTCATCCATCCAGGGCCTGAGCTTAGCGTTGCCTTGTCTGTTAATGAGCCTTTGCTCCTGGGTGTCTCAGAAGCCTCTGGATGATGTTAATATAAAAGCAAATACCAGTCACCGTTATAATAAAACATTATATTTGTGTCCTTTTTTATGGCTTTTGAAAACATAATCCTTTATGTTGGAGTTAAGGGAAGTTATTGCAAAAAAAGAAAAGTAAGATTCTAAGAAGTATGATAAGTTGTTGCAAGTCATGTGGTGAGTTAATAAGTAACAGAATCAGGCCAATTCTAGGTCAGAAGAGCTATCTTTGAAACTAAGAAAAGCAACTGCTTGATCTAACAGGTTTCCTTCAATCACCAGTCAAGAATAGTCTGAGATATCTAATGGAGCTAGTTCCTCCTTTAAAAAAAAAAAAATCTAACTGAAGAAGATTCATTGGATGCTACAGAAAGTGGCTAGTGCCTTTATTTTTATTTTATTTTATTTTTTAAGATTTTATTTATTTATTTGACAGAGAGAGACACAGCGATAGGGGGAACACAAGCAGGGGGAGTGGGAGAGGGAGAAGCAGGCTTCCTGTCGAGCAGGGAGCCCAATGCGGGGCTCAATCCCAGGACCCTGGGATCATGACCTGAGCCGAAGGCAGACGCTTAACGACTGTGCCACCCAGGCGCCCCATAGTGCCTTTAGAGCTCTCAGTGTTGGCACAAAAGCCTGTGGTATTGACAGGATTCGTGGGGCGAAGAGAGAGAGAGAATTCAAGCTGAAGTGATTCCTTGCAACATCTGTTAGTGCTGAGGCGAGCTTGGGTTACAGTTTTATTCCATAAAACAAGGATGTGAGAAGCAGCCTTAAGGAAAATACATTAGGATGGGCTGAGGCAGCAGAGGAGTACAGGGTGACCCGTGGAGAAGGAGAGCAGACTACCCTCTGGGCTTAGTACCTCAGTTAACACTTTTTTTGTTGTTGTTCTTGCTATTAATTCCTATTATTAAAGAGTCCTTCAAAAGAATGCTGTGGCTTTGAAAGAGAATGAGAGTGAAGCCTTCTTTTCTACCAGATATCTCTCGGCCCTCCTGGCTAAGACTTTCCTGGACTTAGTTTTAGCTTTACTGGTCCATGAGGAGGTTTCCTTTTGCTGTGGAAGGATTTACATGTAGCCAAATGTTTCATGGCCCTATCTGTAATGGGCTTTAAAGCCTTTTCTGAAAGCGAAATTTATTTAAAGGGAAGGCTGTTTCCTACTAGTTGGAACAGCACTTAAAAGTTGACTCATGCAGCTGGTCCCAAGAGCTTTGATAGTAGGGAGTTGCCATAAAGCAAGCAGAAAGACATTTGCCTTTACCATGTCGTAGATCTGTCTTTGGTGGCCCTGCCACTAGGAACCTAAGCAAGTCTGGTGCCTTCTGCTGTTTTGCTTCCACTGGGAGGACAAGGCAACTAAGTGGTAATAGTAATTGCAGCCTATTGCAGTGTTGCAAAGGATTATCTCAGGAGGTAAAGGAGATAGTTGGGAAGAGGGTAAAGTGGAGGCTAAGGCTCCCCATTCCCATTCCTGCACTTGCGTCAGAAACCCCACCTGGTCCACATATGGCATCTGGGCTGGAAAGGGGCTCTGGTGCATATATCTTTATATCATGAAGAGTGGATGGGCTTTGCATGCAGGCAGACCTGCATCTGTGTCGCTTGACTCGCTGTTGGCTATTGGCCTGGGTTTCGGCCTGGGTTTCTTCACTGGTGACATAAAGGTGATGTTGCCTTCAAGGAGTTTGTGAGTGCTAGAAAAGGTGCTGTTCAGGCAGAACCCACAGTGCCTCCTGGTACCTAGTAGGTACTCAATGAGAAGTAAGGGACCATTTGGATTATGCTCATGGCTAGTTGCTGTTTTCCCCCTTAACCAGTGCTGAGTTTCTCTTTAGAAGCCTCTCCTACTCAAATCAGTTCTTCCCTAATTCTCTATTTGTTGTAAGCATGCAGTTTACGTGTAGTGTTTCTATTTCTGTATCTTAAAACCCCTGTATTAAAAAAAAAAAAAATGATCCTCATGATAAGCTGGCCAAACAGGCAGCCAGGAGGGTAAATGTCCTTATTTCAGAGGTGGGACTAATGAGGCAACAAACACCAGAATGGAAAGGTAGAGAGAGACTAGAGAACAGGAGTCCTTCATTTGAAGTGCAAGGGCTTTTAACTCCCAGAAAATGAAGGCAAAAAAAGTTTGGGTGTGTTTTGATTGAGAGAAGTCCTACAGCTTTTACTGGATTCTCAGAGAGGTCTGGGATCCCCTCAAAACCTTATGAACCACTGTGGTTAAAGACATCAAGTGTAGAGAACTACTTGCAGGTGGTTTCTGGTGTCTGCGTTTATGCAGACACAACAGCAGTGTGTTGCTGGGGTATCTCGTCCATTAGAGTCCCCTGGGCTGCTTCAAAAGTGCAGATTCCTCAGCCCCAGTCCAGACCTACAGAATCAGAGTTTCAAGAACTGAAGCTGGAGAATCTGGCATTTGAATAAATTCTCCAGGTGATTTTTTATGGCTCTTAAAGTTTGACACTCCACTGGTATGGTAATAAGGACTGCCTTCAAGGTCAGGGATCACTAAGCATGGCCCCACCACTTACAGCTGTGGGAAACTTCAGTTTCCTGATCTGCAAAATGGGGAGAATAATTATACCTTTCTCATAAAACATTCCTGAATATTAAAACAGGTCATGTCTGTATAGTGTTAAATTAAGGGCTCAATATAAGTACTCAATAAATGTTAACTGAATTGATCATAACGATTATTATGAGTGTTATTATCAGTACTCTTATTAGGAAGGTAGGAGCAAATTGAAGGCTCTGACTTTCTGTGGGAAATCAACGGATGGGGCCAACTGAGCATTTACTTTAGTTGCTTAAGTGAGTCATCTGGTTCAACCATGTAACATTTGTCAGTGCTCACTTCTAATGAAACAAGCAAATCAGTTATAAATAATGGAAAATTTTCTTTTTTCTCTTTTGTTGTCAGTTTTCTACTATAAGTTCGTCTGATTTTTTTCAAAAAATCTTTATTGTTTCAAAAGAAAGTCTTTTACTATACAATTCACTGAAATATAATTCATAGTTTATGATCTGTGACACTGGGGTCAATTCTTTAGTTAACTGATCAGGAATTTAACCTCCTCTATTCTGTTGTCCAAAAAAATTAGATTGTACTTAAATTGCTTTGGCTTGAAAGGACCTTCTTCAGAAACTGAAACACTCTCAGTAGGAGGCCTGTTTGAGATGCATGACATTACTGTTGCAGGAATTAGAGTTTCAGAGGATGTCGCCTGATGTTGGAATTGTTGCCTGTCTTCAGAAGGGATTGGAGAATTTGGTTGAGAGTCTTCTTCCGAAAGAGTTTACAAAGTGGCTGAGAAAATCGTACAAAATTTGCTCATGCATCCTCAGAGGGGCAAGCAATACTTTTCATATGTGTTAGGCTTATTTTTTAAAAAAAGATAAAAGAAGTTAAAAAAAAGAACTGGCATATATAACACATCATTGCTTAGAATAACATATATATTATATAGATATACATAGATATGTATCTATATATTATCTATCTACCTAGCATATGTACAAATATTTTCAACTCTAACAGTGATGGACAATGGATTGAAAGTCACACGGTTCAAGTCAAGACCAGGAGCCAGACCAAAAGAAGAACAACAAAGTATTAATAATGCTACTATCCTGAGTTGAACCTGGGCTTAGTACCAGTTGCTAACTCTTTTAATGAGTTGCCAATGAGACGAAATAGTGGCAGAATCCTCTGGTGACAGTGACATACTCAGGTAAGAAAACCATGCAGCAAAGGACAATAAGAACTCAGCGACATGAGCTAACCAGGAGGAACAGTTTGAAATTCAAATTGGAAGCAAATTCATGAGTATCAGAAGGAATATTTTAAGGAAACACCACTGCGAGGGTGGATTAAAAGTTTGTGATAACCGGTGAGGAAAAATAAAAGATAGTAAAGTGATAACAGAAGAATCTGCTGAGAAAAGCCTCCTTTTCTTTTTCCCTTTTGCCATCTCTTGGCTAACTATTGTCTTCGGGTCGCCCTGGAACTCCTTATCAAGTACCGCTCTTGGCTTTAATGCTTGTGGCTGGATGTCACTGTAGCTTGCACTCATTCTCCAGATCCTGCCATGGCCATGTGACGTCCTGTGTGGTGTCCAGACACGGTCATGGCCCCACTGCATTCTAGGAACAACTTAGCAGTGTGATTTTGTGGGGAAGAAACACCCAGAGGGTGACAGGGAGGAGTTTAAGCGGCTTGGACCCATGACGTGTGGGTCCATGTGGTCCAGCCGTACAATGGAGCCACTGTGTCCTCCAATCATTTCCTCATGCAGAGCCAGAAATTAAAACTACCATGGGATTGCAAATGAGTAGGAACCTGCCCGTGCTGAGCCTGCAATCAGGCCAGGCCAAGTTGATCCGCGGTCATCTGAGGAGAAAATGGCCTACTGGGAAGCCCACATTATTTGTGTTCTTCTGATCTAATGTCAGTCGCCACAGTGTCCACTGTGCTTTGATCCAAGGGGCCTCCTCTGCTCCATATGCGCCTAGCATCCTCTAACACTCTCTTCCCAGGCTCTAGCTTGTTAGTTCAGCAGCTACCTCCAGTCTCAGGCTGTGTTCCATTCTCCTCCTGGGTTCCAGCCCTGTTCTTGTCTCCAGCTCCTAAGCTTCAGGAATGGGACTGGAAGATAGCTTCATTGCTCCAATCAGGTAAACCTCTAGAAAAACAAAGCTGCGTCTGCTAGCCAGCCTCGCTCTCTTGTGACATCTTGCTCTCTGGGTCTTGGACTCTGAGTCTCTCACACACGCACATTTATGGTTTATGTATTCCACATTTTCTCTGCCTTTGCTCCTTTATTATTCTTACAGTCTTTCTCCTATATTTCTCACATAAAGTTCCTGCTAACTGTAAAGATTTCCCTTGAATTAATAATAACTTTTACTATGGTTCCTATCCCCATAATCATCTTTTCTCATTGCCTTAATCCTTTTTCAACTTTGCTAAAGTTTGTTGACATAACTTTTTACATCTCCTCGAATTTCTCTTTCTCCATATATATATATATATATATATGTATAAATGATGAAATTACAAGGGGGCACACCTTCTCTTCAGGTGTCTATGGACACGTTAACCTTCTCTCAACTCTTGTTATAGAGTGACATCCCACTGTCTTGTGCACACAGCAGATGAGTAGTACCTCTAGGACTGAAGATTGAACTTAGCTGATTGGTACACTTTGTGATTACCCTGCTAGCTCTTGAATGACTTATAAACTTTATTTTGTTAAAAAATTGAAGACTGTTTCCAGGTACTAATTTCCTGTCAGAGCATTAAAAAAAATTATTATATTTAAATTCAGTTAATTAACATATAGTGTATCATTGGTTTCAGAGGTAGAGATTAGTTACTCATCTGTTGCATATAACACCCAGTGCTCGTTACTCAAGTGCCCTCTTTAATGCCCATCACCCAGTTACCCTATCACCCCCTACTGACCTCCCCTCCTACAACCTTCAGTTTGTTTCCTAGAGTTGAGAGTCTCCTACGGTTTGTCTCCCTGTCTGAGTTCATCTTATTTAATTTTTCCCTCCCTTCCCCTATGATCCTCTGTTTTGTTTCTTAATTAACACATATGAGTGAAATCATATAATAATTATCTTTCTCTGATTAACATATTTCACTTAGTATAATAGCCTCTAGTTCCATCCACGTTGTTGCAAATGGTAAGATTTCTTTTTTTTGATGGCTGAGTAGTATTCCATGTGTGTGTGTGTGTGTGTGTGTGTGTGTGTGTGTGTGTGTGTGTGTGTATACACCACCTCTTCTTTATCATTCATCTGTTGATGGACATCTAGGCTCTTTCCATAGTTTGGCTATTGTGGACATTGCTGCTATAAACATTGGGGTGCAGGTGCCCCTTCAGATCGCTATGTTTGTATCCTTTGGATAAATACCTAATAGTGCAATTGCTGGGTTGTAGGGTAGATCTATTTTCAACTTTTTGAGGAACCTCCATACTGTTTTCCAGAATGACTGTACCAGCTTGCATTCTCACCAACAGTGTAAGAGGGTTCCTCTTTCTCCACATCCTTACCAACATTGTCTTTTGACAGAATCAGGTCAAAAGTCTCCCTGTGATCTGATGAGGTGGGCTGGCATCAGAGGAAGGAATGGCCAGGAGCTCCCTGCATCAAGGCTCCTGCCTCACACAGCTCTGGTGATCAAACTGGCTTTCAAGCACAGAGACAGGCGCATGAGTTTTCCACTGAGGCTGAATAAATCAAATGAGGAAATGCGTGGAGGTGTTGGTTTCCAGCACTTAATTTCTCCTGTGGCTGTGCTAAGAGGCAAAGCTGGGGACCATTCAAACTTGAGTTTCTGCAGCACAGCAGGGTTTCATGAATAAAAGTAACAGTTAAAATTTGGCAACTTAATTCAGAGGCAATCAATCTAACATCTCAAGGGAATGGTTTGGTGAAGTGGATCCAAAAGTGGGAATGAAGTTCATAGGTTAAGATTTTGGTCTTCTTCCAGGGTTGCTATTAGTATGCTGTGTGACTGGGTCTGTGCCTTGTCCTATTTTCCTAGCTGTATGGAAGACACCACAACATCAGCTGAGCTGCTATAAGAATTTACTAGCATATGTGAGGTGATTTATAATCCTCAGATTAATAAAGAGTAGCATGTGATGATCTCACATTGTTGTACACTAGCCATACCTGACTTAATGTAACCTGGTCTATCAGTTCTTAACAGTTACTAACAAAACATAATTGTATTTATTCTGTGTTTAACTTGTTGACAATATCTATATTGCCTTATGCTATTTTAGCCCATCCATTTTCTTTGAAGTATTTCTCCAACTTAATTATTTACATATGGTGCGTCTCTTAGATTATTTCTATGCTTTCCCCCCTCTACTCCTTTCCAAGTGTTATTCTCTTTCTTTAAAGGTTTTTTTTTCTCTGTCTTTACCATCCTAGAATTTTGTTTTAGTCCTGGTATTTATTGGATCTCTTCTCCAGGGCCTCGCTAGCATTTTATCCATGGCTTCTCAGGATTCCCTCACATGCTTCAGTCATTTTTATACTTCTTAAAACTTTTAAGCCTTTGATTAAATAAATACAGGCTCCAAAACACATAAAAATTCTTTGGGTTAAGAAGAAACCTTTCAGAAACGAATACAATTCTTATAAACATGTTTATGTGCCATGTTAAGTTCAAAATAGTGTGTTTAACATTACAGATTATAGAAATTCTAAATTTAATCTCTAAAAGGTTGAGTAAATATACACTCAGAAATGCCTACAATTGATATAAACAGTTCCTATCTACCTGTCAACTGTCCGTGTTCCCATTTGTAAGTTAACAGATGACATGCTTTGACATAATCACTAAATCTTTGTTTATTTCTGGAATGATCATGTGAAAGTCACGTCCAGTTGAACCTTGGAAAAACATACAAATTTTATATAGAAAGAACACATAGAAAATAGGGATTTTTCAACAGTGGATTTGTCTAGAAGTCTTAGGTGTTTTATCCATGTACAACTAGGCCACTTTTCATTTCTCATGGCCAGTCCTATGCTTTAGAGATGGTGGTATTAGATAAAGCTTTTGGTTGCCAAAATATTTTTACTAAACCATGCCCATGGGTCAGCTGAGACATTGTGTTCACACACACAACACACACACACAACCATAAGAAATGTCGGAATTAAAAGTATGGCACAGCCATTTACCAAGTGACAGCTGATGATGTACCCCATGGAGAGGAGGGATGATGTCATTATGTCACATTGACTCAGGAGGCCATGGATTCCTCTTTCCTCCCATGTAATGTATGGGGTCAAATGCTTTCTTTTTTAAAAATTTTTTAATTTAAAAAAAAATTTTTTTTAAAGATTTAATTTATTTGAAAGAGAGAGATAGTGAGAGAGGGAACACAAGCAAGGGGAGTGGGAGAGGGAGAAGCAGGCTTCCCACGGAGCAAGGAGCCCGATGTGGGGCTCCATCCCAGGACCCCGGGATCATGACCTGAGCTGAAGGCAGACGCTTAACCTACTGAGTCACCCAGGTGCCCCAAATGCTTTCTATTTTTGTCCTGTCTCCCTTTCCCATACATTTCTGCTGTAGATAAATCTGGTTCTGGTGGATGAATTTCATCAGTGACCCCAGTGAGTGGCCTTCCTGTATCCATACCCTTTGCACTGTGACTTTGTTGCCCCTTCAATAAAGAGTTTGTTTCCCCACTTCCTGGATCAGGCTGCGACTACAAGAAAGCAATGGAAGTGAGAGTGGGCCAGTTCCAAGCCTAGGCCTAAGAGGCCTTGGGGACTTCCACCTTATCTTTTAGAACCCTGTTTCCACCATGAGAATAAGCCTAAATTAATCTGCCAGAGGATGAGAGATCACACAGCACAGAGGCAAGTCATCTCAGCTGAGGCCAACCTGAACCAGCAAGCTCCTGGCCATGCTACTAGCTGACTGCAGGCACAGGAGTAAGACTTGCTCAGACCAGCTGAGCTCAACCTAGAACATGAGAATTGCCTAGCTGATTTGTGAGATAAGTAAGTGGTTACTATTTTATGCCATTATGTTTTGTGGTTGTCATACAATATTGCTATAGTAGTAGATAACCAGTACACTAACTTAGATTTCCCCAAAGCGAAAGTAGCTTTAGTGTTTATTCTGGTTATAAAAGTAAACATAGGGGGCACCTGGGTGGCTCAGTCAGTTAAAGCATCTGACTTGGTTTTGGCTCAGGTCATGATCTCAGGGTCATGAGATCAAGCCTCACTTCAGGCTCTGTGCTGGGCCTAGAGTCTGCTTAAGATTCTCTCTCTCTCTCCCTCTCCTCCTGCCCCTCCCCACTTCTCCCTCTCTAAAAAAAATAAAGTAAAAGTAAACATAGTCAATATAAACAGGCAAAAAATACAGTGGTGTTAGATAAGCATTTGATTGCCAAAATATTTTTGCTAAATACTGCCATGGGTCAACAGAGACTTTGTGTATACACGCGCACAAACCCCACATACATACATACATACCTACCTACATACATACATACATACGACATTGGAGAAAGTAAAAATCACTCCCGATCTCACCACACAGAGATAGCAACCTAAATTAAGATTCTGATCAGACCTATACATACAGGGAACAAACTATTGGTTGCCAGAAGCAAGTGGGGTAGGGGAATGGGCAAAATAGGTGAAGAAGAGTGGGAGATACAGGCTGCCAGTTATGGAATGAATAAAGCACAGGGATAAAAGGTAGAGCACAGGGAATATAGTGAATGGTATTGTAATATCCTTGTATGGTGACAGATGGTACCTATACTTGTGGTGAGCACAGCATAACATATAGAATTATTGAATCACTATGTTGTACAGCAAAACTAATGTAACATTACGTTTCAACTATACCCAAATAAAAAAATAATAAGTCATGGAGATGAAAAGGACAGAATAGGGAATGTAGTCAATAATATTGTAATAACACTGTATGGTGACAGGTGGTCCTGAGTAATGTATAGAATTATTGAATGTTGTACACCTAAAATTAATAGAACATTGTATGTTAATTATACTCCAATAAAAAAAGATTCTGCTGAGTATGTTAAAAGTTCCTTTTCTGCATGTATGTGTATGTATAACCACATACACACAATTTCTGCGTATATTAAATCATACTATATATGCTTCCCTGCAAACTTCCTTTTTTTTAATTTAAATTTTTTAAATTTAAATTTAAGTTAGTTAACATAGAGTGTAGTATTGGCTTCAGCAGTAAAATTTAGTGATTCATCACTTATATGTAACATCCAGTGCTCATCCCCAAAAATGCCCTTCTTAATGCCCATCTCCCATTTAGTGTATCCCCCCACCCTATTCCCCTCCAGCAACCCTCACTTTGCTCTCTATAGTTAAGGGTCTCATATGGTTTGTCTTCCTCTCTGTTTTTATCTTATTTTATTTTTCCTTCCCTTCCTCTGTGTTCATCTGTTTTGTTTCTTAAATTCCAAATATGAGTGAAATCTTATTTTTTTAATTTATTTTTTTAAGGATTTTATTTATTTATTTGACAGAGAGAGCACAAGCAGTAGGAGTGGCAGGCAGAGGCAGAGGGAGAAGTAGGCTCCCCACTGAGCAGGGGGAGCCTGATGTGGGACTCAATCCCAGGACCCCTGGGATCATGACCTGAGTTGAAGGCAGTCGCTTAACCAACTGAGCCACTCAGGTGCCCTGAGTGAAATCTTATGATACTTGTCTTTCTCTGACCAACTTATTTCGCTTAGCATAATACACTCTAGTTCCATCCACATTGTTGCAAATGGCAAGATTTCATGCTTTTGACGGCCAAGTAATATTCCAATGTATATTTACACCACATCTTCTCTATCCATTCATCTGTTGGTGGACATCCGGGCTCTTTCCATAATTTGCTATTGATGACATTGCTGCTATAAAATGTTGGCGTGCATGTGCCCCTTTGAATCAGCATTTTTGTATCCTTTGGATAAATACCTAGTAGTGCAATTGCTGGGTCATAGGGTTAGTTCTAGTTTTGAATTTTTGAGGAACCTCCATACTGTTTTCCAGAGTGGCTGCACCAGCGTGCATTCCCACCAACAGTGTAAGAGGGTTCCCCTTTCTCCTCATCCTCGCTAACATCTGTTGTTTCCTGAGTCATTAATTTTCACCATTCTGACAGGCGTAAGGTGGCATCTCATTGTGGTTTTGATTTGTATTTCCCTGATGATTAGTAATGTTGAGCATTTTTCATGTGTCTATTAAGCATTTGCATGTCTTCTTTGGAGAAATGTCTGTTCATGTCTTCTGCCCATATCCTAATTAGATTATTTGTTTTTTTGGGTGTTGATTTTGATGAGTTCTTTAGAGATTTTGGATACTATCTCTTTATCTTATATGTCATTTGCAAATATCTTCTCCCATTCCATCAGTTGCCTTTCAGTTTTGTTGATTGTTTCCTTCACTGTGCAGAAGCTTTTTTATCTTGATGAGGTCCCAGTAGTTCATTTTTGCTTTTGTTTCTCTTGCCTCTGGAGACATGTCTAGTAAGAAGTTGCTGCGGCTGAGGTCAAAGAGGTTGTTGCCTGTGTTCTCCTCTAGGATTTTGATGGTTTCCTGTCTCACATTTAGGTCTTTCATCCATTTTGAGTTTGTTTTTGCGTCTGGTGTAAAAAAGTAGTCCAATTTCATTCTTCTGCATGTTGCTGTCCAGTTTTCCAACACCATTTGTTAAAGAGACTGTCTTTTTTCCATTGGATATTCTTTCCTGCTTTGTTGAGAATTAGTTGACCATAGAGTTGAGGGTCCATTTCTGGGTTTTCTGCTCTGTTCCATTGATCTATGTGTCTATTTTTGTGCCAGTACTGTACTGTCTTGATGATTACAGCTTTTTAATATAGCTTGAAGTCTGGGATTGTGATGCCTCCCACTCTGTTTTCCTTTTTCAGCATTACTTTGGCTATTCCGGGTCTTTTCTGGTCCTGTACAAGTTTTGGGATTGTTTGTTTTAGTTCTGTGGAAAATGCTTGTTGCAGTCTTCCTTTTTAATTGGTAATGTGTCATGGACATTTCTCTGTGTCAACAACAAAGAATCTGTTTCATCAATTTTAATGGCTGTATCGTATTCTGTTATACATATTGAAATTTATTTAGTCATTTATTTATTGATATAGGCTGTCTTTATTTTTTTAATTTACAAATAATGTTGTCATGAGTGTCCCTTGTGTCTTAATCTTTCCAATTATTTTCTTAGGATGATTTCTTAGAAATAGTTTGGGTAAATATATTTAAAACTTTCATATATAGTGCTAAGTTGCCTCCAGAAAGGCTAAGTCTCTTAAAAGAGTTAGTAATAGTATGACTTTGAAAACACTAGTCCTGGAGGAGCCGGGACTTTTGTTGTGGCCAATAAGGTGAAGAGAGTAAAAGCTGTAGTCGTAGGGAAAAGAAAAGGTGTAGAGACATTATGAGTAAAACTATCAAGCATCTTGGCTTTCTTTTTTTTTATTTTTAAAGATTTTATTTATTTATTTGACAGAGAGAGACACAGTGAGAGAGGGAACACAAGCAGGGGGAGTGGGAGAGGGAGAAGCAGGCTTCCTGCTGAGCAGAGAGCCCGATGCAGGGCTCGATCCCAGGACCCTGGGATCATGACCTGAGCCGAAGGTGGACACTTAATGACTGAGCCACTCAGGTGCCCCGCATCTTAGTTTTCTAAGAGTAACCTGAGTGGGAGTAGGACTGGGGAGAGTGAAGGTTTGGAGTCATCTCTGTGGAGGGTGGAATGTGAATCAGGAAGATGTGGTAACAACAATAGCAACAAGAATAGCAACAAAAAAATCATAACTTGAACAATTAACAACTACTAAGCCCTTGCTATATTTATTTACTGTCCTATAAACTTAAAACAAAGTTTAAAGCTTTGTTTATGAGCTTACAGCTTTGATTCTTATGTTTTGCAACCTGTATTTGAGGGAATGAGTAGGAGACAGTTTTGTTTGGGAGGATGATGAGTTGAGGACATTTTTATTGGGAAGATGATGAGTAAAAGGCACCGGTATATGAGGGGAGGGTAGAGGGGAAGTCACCCAGTTCTAGGGATTGGAAAGGAAAGGGAGAGCTGAAGATGGCAGGGAAGTCCTTTTGAACAACTGACCATGTGCTCTAGTCACAAAGGAAGACAGCGAAGACAGCCTGAAATTGGGAGATTGCCTAGCAGAAGTATGGCTGATGGGATCAATTTTAAAGAGGACCAAAGACAGTTTCTGCAGAGGTGTGTGAGCTGGGACTACAGAAGGGCCAGAAATTGTGGCCAGGCAGAAGGTAGTATCTTGCTTGGTTATTCGTTCTCCTTTTCTTGATGTTCCTTCTATATTTTGTTAAAGAAATAGGTTTATTCCGTTCTTCTGTCATTGTGTCTTTCCCTTCATCAGACCGCAAGTTATTTGATGGATTGGATTATGTGTTTAATTTTTAAATGAAGTACTGAAAAGGTACTTACTTTTTATTTTTTAGTAATCTCTATATCCACTGTGGGACTTGAACTCATTACCCAGAGATCAAGAGTCGCATGTTCTTCTGACTGAGCCCGCTGGGCACCCTAGGACTTCAATAATTTTTACTCAAAGAAAGGAAGGACACGTTTCAGTTAAAAAAAAAAAATCCACAATACAGGATGAGGGAGACTGAAATGACAGCAGTTGATAAGGAAAAGGCCCTGGGAGTAAGGAGTTAAAATGTGGAGAGAGGATGTGCTGGGGGGATTACTGGGGCAGTACTCGTAGCATAAACAATGTTAATATAAAGAAGAAAATGAGAGGACATTTTGCATGGTACAAAAATTATAAGCAAAGCATTAGCAAATGGAATTCAAAAACATATTTTTTAAATTAACATATAATATATTATTTGTTTCAGGGGTACAGGTCTGTGGTTCATCAGTCTTACACAATTCACAGTGCTCACCATAGCACATACCCTCCCCAATGTCCATCACCCAGCCACCCCATCCCTCCCCCGCCTCTACTCCAGCAACCCTCAGTTTGTTTCCTGAGATTAAGAGTCTCTTATGATTTGTCTCCCTCTCTGGTTTCATCTTGTTTCATTTTTCCCTCCCTTCCCCTATGATCCTCTGTCTTGTTTCTTAAATTCCACATATGAGTGAGATCATATGATACTTGTCTTTCTCTGATTGATTTATTTTGCTTAGCATAATACTCTCTAGTTCCATCTACATCATTGCAAATGGCAAGATTTCGTTTTTTGATGGCTGTATAATATTCCATTGTGTGTGTGTATATATATATATATATATATACACTCCACATCTTCTTTATCCTTTCATCTGTTGATGGACATCTAGGCTCTTTCCATAGTTTGGCTATTGTGGACATTGCTGCTATAAACATTGGCGTGCATGTGCCCCTTAGGATCACTATGTTTGTTTCTTTGGGGTAAATACCCAGTAGTGCAATTGCTGGGTGGTAGGGTAGCTCTATTTTCAACTTTTTGAGGAACCTCCATACTGTTTTCCAGAGTGGCTGCACCAGCTTGCATTCCCACCAACAGTGTAGGAGGGTTCCCCTTTCTCCACATCCCCGCCAACATCTGTCGTTTCCTGACTTGTTAATTTTAGCCATTCTGACTGGTGTGAGGTGGTATCTCACTGAAGTTTTGATTTGTATTTCCCTGATGCCGAGTGATGTTGAGCACTTCAAAAACATATTTTAAAAGCACATCATGATGAAGTTTGATTTTTCCAGAAATGTAAGGATTAGTTGATGTTAAAAATCCATCAGTGCCATCAACATAATTAAAAATATTAACAAAGTAAGGAAGATAAAATATACATAGAAAAAAATGAATAGATATAATTCAGCACCACATTTATGATTTTTTTAAAAATCTAAAAAATTTTTTAAAAAATCTAAAAAATTAGTGTCATTTGCAAATACCTTCTCCCATTCTGTGGGTTGCCTCTTTGTTTTGTTGACTGTTGCCTTTGCTGTGCAGAAGCTTTTTATCTTGATGAAGTCCCAAAAGTTCATTTTTGCTTTTGCTTCACTAGCCTTTGGAGATGTATCTTGAAAGAAGTTGCTGTGGCCGATGTCAAAGAGGTTACTGCCTATGTTCTCCTCTAGGATTTTGATGGATTCCTGTCTCACATTGAGGTCTTTCATCCATTTTTGGTTTATCTTTGTGTATGGTGTTAGACAATGGTTGAGTTTCATTCTTCTGCATGTGGCTGTCCAATTTTCCCAGCACCATTTATTGAAGAGACTGTCTTTTTTCCATTGCATATTTTTTCCTGCTTTGTCGGAGATTATTTGACCGTAGAGTTGAAGGTCCATATCTGGGCTCTCTATTTCTGTTCCATTGGTCTATATGTCTGTTTTTGTGCCAGTACCATGCTGTCTTGGTGATCACTGCTCCGTAATATAGCTTGAAATCAGGTAACATGATGCCGCCAGCTTTGTTTTTCTTTTTCAACATTTTCTTGGTGATTCGGGGTCTTTTCTGATTCCATACAAATTTTAGGATTGTTTGTGAAGAAAGGGGAACCGTCTTACACTGTTGGTGGACATGAAAATTGGTACAGCCACTTTGGAAAACAGTGTGGAGGTGCCTCAGAAAATTAAAAATAGAGCTACCCTGTGACCCAGCAATTGCACTACTGGGTATTTACCCCAAAGACACAGACGTAGTAAGAAGGGCCATATGCTCCCCAACGTTCATAGCAGCAATGTCTGCAATAACCAAACTGTGGAAAGAGCTGAGCTGCCCTTCAGCAGATGAATGGATAAAGGAGATGTGGTCCATACATACAATGGAATATTACTCAGCCATCAGAAAGGATGAACACCCAACTTTTACATCAACATGGATGGGACTGGAGGAGATTACACTAAGTGAAATAAGTCAAGCAGAGAAAGACAATTATCATATGGTTTCACTTATTTGGGGAACATCAGGAATAGCATGGAGGACATTAGGAGAAGGAAGGGAAAAATTAAGAGAGGGAAATCGGAGGGAGAGGCGAACCATGAGAAACTATGGACTCCGAGAAACAAACTGGGGGTTCTAGAGGGGAGGGGGGTGGGGGGATGGGTTAGCCCGGTGATGGGTATTAAGGAGGGCACGTACTGCATGGAGCACTGGGTGTTATATGAAAACAATGAATCATGGATCACTACATCAAAAACTAATGATGTATTGTATGGTGACTAACATAACATAATAAAATTAAATTAAATTTAAAAAAATTTAAAAAATTAAAAAATATATAATTAAAAATTATATCCATTCCTATGGCTGCTATAACAAATCATTACAAACTTAGTATTCTAAATCAACACAGATTTATTCTATTACAGTTCTGGAGGTCAGAAATCCAAAAATAGTTTTAAGGGGCTAACATCAAGGTGTTGTCAGGTATGGTTCCTTCTGGAGACTCTAGAGTAGAATCCATTTCCTTGCATTTTCTAGCTTCTGGAAACCACCTGTATTCCTTGCTTGCTTATGACTTCTTCCTCACATTGCATCATCTCTTCTCCCCCTGCGTCCATCATCACATTGTTTTTTTTTCAATTTCTGTAGTCAAATTTTCCTCTACCTCTCTGTGCTTCAATCACTTCTGTAAAGTCTTTTTTGCCATAAAGGTAACATTCACAGGTTCTAGGGATTAGGATCTGGGTATCCTTGGGGCCATTATTTAAGTATCCATAAAAAGTTAAGATTAAAAGTATAAATTGGCCAGCTACTTTGTAAGGCCAATTTTGTAGTATCTTATAACACTGAGGATGTACACACCCTATGAATTGAATTTTCACTTCAGGGACATGTACAAAGGAGACATGGCCAGGGGTGTTCATTGCAGCATTGCTATGCTAGAAAAAAAAGTCCCATAATATTGTAGCAGAGGGGCAGTGAAGTGTAGTGCAGCACAGTAGTTAGATTATAGTCTTTGGAGCCAGCCAGACTTAGATTTTTTAAAATTAATTTTTAAATTTTAATTCCAGTATAGTTAAGATACAGTGTTATATTAGTTTCAGTAATTCAACACTTCCATACATCACCCTGTGCTCATCACAACAAGTGCACTTCTTAATCCCCATCACCTATTTTACCCAGCCCCCCACTCCCCTTCCCTTTGGTAACCATCAATTTGTTCTCTATAGTTAAGAGTCTGTTTCTTGGTTTGTCTCTCTCTCTCTCACTCTCTCACTCTCTCTTTTTTCTTTGCTCATTTTTTTTGTTTCTTAAATTCCACATATGAATGAAATCATAGGGCATTTTTGTCTTTCTCTGACTGACTTATTTTGATTAGCACAATACTCTGTAGCTCTACCCATGTTGTTAAAAATGGCAAGATTTCATTCATTTTTATGGCTGAATAATATTCTATTGCATAGATATGCCACATCTTCTTTTTCCATTTATCAATTGATGGATACTGAGCTGCTTCCCTATCTTGGCTATGGTAAATAATGCTGTTATAAACATAGGGGTGCATGTATCCCTTTGAATTAGTGTTGTTGTGTTCTTTGGGTAAATACCCAGTAGCATAATTACTGGATCAAAGGGTAGTTCTGTTTTTAACTTTTTGAGGAACCTCCATACTTTCTTCCACAGTGGCTGCACCAGTTTGTATTCCCACCAACAATGCACTAGGGTTCTTTTATCTCCACATCCTTGCCAATGCTTGCTCTTTCTTGTGTTTTTGATTTTAACAATTTTTGACATGTGTGAGGTGATATTTCATTGTAGTTTTGATTTGCATTTCCCTGATGCATGATGTTGAGCATCTTTTCACGTGTCTGTTGGTCTTCTGGACGTTTTTTTTGGAGAAATGTTTGTTCATGTCTTCTGACCATTTTTAATTGGATTTGTTTTTTAGGTATTGAGTTGTATAAGTTCTTTATACATTTTGGATACTAACCCTTTATTGGATATGTCATTTGCAAATATCTTTTCCCTTTCAGTAGGTTTCCTTTTAGTTTTGTTGATTGTTTCCTTCCCTGTGCAGAAGCTTTTTATTTTCAAGTAGTCCCAACAGTTCATTTTTGCTTTTGTTTCCCCTGTGTCAGGAGACATATTTAGAAAAATGTGAAGGCCAGTGTCAGAGGAATTACTGCCTATGCTGTCCTGTAGGATTTTTATGGTTTCAGCTCTCACATTTAGGTCTTTAATCAATTTTGAGTTTATTTTTGTGTATGATGTAAGAAAGTGGTCCACTTTCATTCTTTTACATGTAGCTGTCCAGTTTTCCCAGCACCATTTGTTGAAGATACTTCTTTTCATTGCATATTCTTTCCCCCTTTCTCGAAGATTAATGACCATATAGTTGTGGGTTTACTTCTGAGTTTTCAATTCTGTTCTATTGATCTACGCCATACATGTATTTTTATGCCAGTACCATACTGTTTTGATTACTACAACTTTGTAATATAACTTGAAGTCTGGAATTGTGATATTTCCAGTATTATTTTCCTTTTTCAAGATTGCTTTGGCTATTGGGGGTCTTCCATGGTTCTACACAAATTTTAGGATTGTTTTAGTTCTTGCAAGTGCTGTTGGTATTTTGATAGGGATTGCATTAAATCTGTAGATTGCTTTGGGTAGTATAGACATTTTAACATGAGCATGGAATGTCTTTCCATTTGTTTATGTTGTCTTCAAATTCTTTCATCAGTGTTTTATAGTTTTCAGAGTGCTGGTCTTTCACCTCTTTGGTTAAGTTTATGCCCAGGTATTTTATTATTTTTGGTGCAATTGCAAATAGGATTGTTTTCTTAATTTCTATTTCTGCCTTTTCAGTATTAGCGTATAGAAATGCAATGGATTTCTGTATATTTGTGATTTTGTTTACTTGAGTCCTCTCTCTCTTTTTGATATCTAGCTAGAGGTTTTGTTGATCTTTTCAATAAACCAGCTCCCATTTTCATTGATCTGTTCTATCTGCTCTTTATTCATTTATTTCTACTCTAATCTTTATTATTTCCTTTCTTCAGTTGATTTTGGGTTTTGTTTGTTCTTTTTCTGTAGGTGTAAGGTTAGGTTGTTTATTTGAGATTTTTTTCTTACTTTTTGAGGTAGCCATGTGTTTTCATTTTCATTTGTCTTTATGTATCTTTTGATTTCCTGGTTGATCCATTCAGTGTTTAGTAGCATGTTATTTAACCTTCATGTGTTTGTGTTCTTTCCAGATTTTTCCTTGTGGTTGATTTCTAGTTTTCTAGCATTGTGGTCAGAAAAGATGCGTGTTATGACTTCAGTCTTTTTGAATTTGTTGAGACTTGTTTTGTGGCCTAATATGTGATCTATTCTGGAGAATGTTCCATGTGTACTTGAAAGAATGTGTATTCTGTTGTTTCAGGATGGAATGTTCTGAATATATTTGTTAAATCCATCTGGTCCAGTGTGTCATTCAAAGCCCCTGTTTTCTTGTTGATTTTCTGTTTGGATGATGTGTCCATTGATGTACATGGGGTGTTAAGGTCCCCTACTATTATTGTATTACTATCGATTAGTTCCTTTATATTTGTTAATAAGTGATTTATGTATTTGGGTGTTCCCATGTTGGGTGTATAAATATTTACATTGTTATGTCTTCTTGGGTCTCACTGATGTTCTCCAAGCTCTTCTCAAGTCCAGTAGGTATATTTATGATCATTACTTTAAATTCTCTATCAGATATATTGCTTATCTCCGTTTTAGTCAGGTCTCTTGTTGCAATTTTGGCTGGTTCTTTCATTTGGGACATATTTCTTTGTCTCTTCATTTTGCCTAACTCTCTGTGTCTGTTTCTGTGTTAGGAAATTCAGTTAGTCTTTTGCTTTTGAAAGTAGTGGGCAAGGTGTGCGCTTTTAACAAGGTGGTGCCTATCCTTGTCCACAGGGGCATGCAGGCTCTGTGGAGACGCAGGCAGCTGGGGCTGTTGTACAAAGCACGGGCGGCCAAGGGGTACAATTTTAACAAGGTGCGTGCATCCTTTACGGGTGTCAGGAGTCACGGTATTGGCAAACTTTGCACTGGTCTTCTTGGGGAAGAGACCTGAAGCACTGGAAGAGAAGGAAGCGGGTCAAGCTGGAAGAGTGGAGCGTGGCATAAGTAAGTTAGGTAGAATGCCTGAGTTACCCATGTTCCAGCAGGTAGTTTTGTGATTATACTGGGGGGCTCCTTTGTTCCTGGAGAAGTCCCTCAGTGAACTCTGAGATTAGTCACTAACTCTCCCTCCTGAATGCCCCAGACATTTTTCTAACTGCTGTTTTTAAGCTGTATCTCCCTGGTTGGTTGTTGTACTGTCTCTTTAAGGGTGGGGGACTCAGCTTCCTATCACTCTCTAGGCTCTCCAGAACCAAGCTGCTGATTTTTAAAGTTCTAGGCTTTAAGTCTTGCTGGTTATAAGAACTCATGAAGTTCGGTCCCTCTGATTTTTAAAGCTAAATGCTGTGGGGATTCATCTTCCCTGTGCAGGTTCCCTTGTGTGAGTCTATATCTCACCCCTCTCTGCACTCCTTGCTCCCTCCCTCCAGTGACCAGACCTGCAGGATTTAGCTCCCTACTGTATCTCTGCCCTTCGTACCCTCTTTGATGTGGCCTCTTCTCTACATTTAGTTATAGAGTTTGTTCTGCCAGTCTTTGGGTTGTTTTCTGGGTTATTTGCACTGATGTGAATGTAATCTAATTGTAACCATGGGTTAAGGTGAGTTTAGGGTCTTCCTACTCTGCCATCTTCCCCAAAACCCTAGACTTAGATTTGAGTCTTGGTACTATCACTTACCAGCTCACATTACTAGGTTATTGTGAGAATTAAGAAAGTCCATGCAAAATGCTTAATGACATAATGCTTAGTACATGATATACTCTAGAAACATGTATAACAGCAACTAACAACACAGTTGAAGGATTGGCCAAGTTCACAATGGAGTGCACGATTAAATGAAGCAAAAGTCCTCTTCGTACTATGTTGCTTCAGAAGACAGCCCTAGGACCTGAGTGGTTATTAGAGGCTGACACATTTTGAATAAATTTAAGAAAGAGCCTTCCAACAATTGTAACTCTCCAATGATAGAGCCGGCAGCCGAGCAAAAATAAGAAAACTCACTGTCTCTGGACATTTTAAAAACAGTCTGGAGGACCATCTGGCAGAGATATTGCCAAAGAGATTCCTGTTTGGGTAAGAGTTGGAAGAAATAAATTCTAAGGTCTCTTCCAGGTCTAAAATGTAATTATATTTTATTTATTTAAAATATTTAATTAGGTTTTTCTTTCAAGCTAGCATTCTTGCAACAAGCCAAACCATAAGGCGACCCAGCAATGGGGTGGAGTGGGGATGAGAAGGCCAATCTCTACACCTCCTAGTCCCATCCTTCTGAGGTAACCAATGTTGACAGTTTAGTTTGTGTTTTTTTTCTGGACCTTTCTTTATATCCATACAAACTTAGCAAACACACATATGCACCATTCCTCCAGTCACTTTCCCCTGTCCCCAGTGTTTTCTGTTTATTAGACCATAAGATCATGCTATATATGCTGTTCAGCAGCATGGCATTTTTTACTTAATATGTCATGGATATAACTGAATTTACATATCATATAGGAAAATAAGTGTGCTTGAAACACAAACACAATTTTAAAAAATTGCCTTATCAGATATTAAAATTTGTCATGAAACTACTTAATCAAAATCGTGTGGTATCAGCAAAAAATAGATACGTAAGTCATAATAGAGTTCAGGAATAATTCTAAATTCATGTGGGAATTTGACCTTTTAAATCGGTAAGAAAATGATTTCCTCCCTTCCCATCTACGTAGATGCTTACTGGGTACTGTATATATAGACTAGTTTATAAAAATAAAAGTAAATTTAAGGAATTAAATATAAAACATTAAAGATATTAGAAGGCAACTTAGGATACCCTTTTGTATAATGTTGGGTATGTGTGTGTGTGTATTGGGGTGGACTTCTAAGCAACATAAGAAATCCAGAAGTCTAAAAGATTGACAAAGTTGACTATATATAGAAAAAAGATTTTTGCTTGGATAAAGACAATAGACAAAGTTGAAAACAAATCATATAGGGAGAAAATACGTATAAAACATGTAACCATCAAGGGGTTAATGTCATTTTATTAAAAAACCCTACAGACTGATAAGAAAAATTTAAGAACCCATTTTACACTGGGAAAAGCATATCAGCAGGTTAGCCAGAAGAGGAAATCAGATGGCCAATAAACTAATGAAAAGATACAAAGATCACATATGAGGGAAATACAGATCAAAGCAACAATAAGATGTCATTTTCATGCATTATACTGGCAAAAATGTCCAAAATTTATAACAACTCGAGGAAAAAGTGTGTGGGGAAATAGTTTTCATTAATTGGTCTTGGGAATGTGAAATGTCCTCTTTTGGGAAAGTCATCTGGCAGATTAAAGTAAAAATTAATAATATTGTTTGACCTATCAGTTCTGCCTTTAAGCATCTCTCCTGTAGAAGTAAAGTCATCAGAGTATAAGGCTATATGTTCAAGGATTCTTATTCTACCATTGTTTGAAGGGGCAAAAAGCTGGACAAATCATCAATGTGTATAATTAGAGCATACATTGAATAAGTAGTGATACATTCATACATATCATTTTAAAGAGATGTTGATTTGGTAAGAAGATCATTACTAATTAAAAGAAACAAACATTTCTAAATTATAAAAGCTCACAGTCAACATACAAAATTCAGAAAATAAGTATTAAAAATACAAACTTTTAATTTATGTTTCTCAGAGTTATATTTTGATTAGTTTTCCAATTATGTGTGTGTATGTGCACATGTGTACATACATACACAATATATATTTATGTGGTTATAACCCTTAACCAAAATGGATGCTGACCTCCTGTGCAATTGAAAACCTGTATATAACTTTTGATACCCCAAAACTTAGCTAATCATAGCCTACTGTTAACTAGGAGCCTTAAGAATAACATAAACAGTTAACATATTTTGTACATTATCTGTATTATATTCTGTATTCTTACCATAAAGTAAGTTAGAAAAAGAAAATGTTATTAAGGTACTGTACTGTATTTACCAAAAAGAAAAAAATGCATATAAGTGGAGCTGTGCAGTTTAAGTCCATACTATTCAAGGGTCAACTGTACTTATTCCTACTTCTATTTGAATTTTTATTTTTATTTATTTTTATTTTTTATTTATTTATTTTTTAAAAGATTTTATTTATTTATTTGACAGAGAGAGAAAGAGAGACAGTGAGAAAGGGAACACAAGCAGGGGGAGTGGGAGAGGGAGAAACAGGCTCTCCGCCGAGCAGAGAGCCCAATGTGGGGCTTGATCCCAGGACCCCGGGATCATGACCTGAGTGGAAGGCGGACGCTTAACGACTGAGCCACCCAGGTACCCCCTATTTGAATTTTTAAATGACATTTTTAAATGCCTTAAGATTAGTCCATGCTGCGGCTATAGCATTATTTGTTGCAGCCACCGGGAGTGGTTTACTGTTTTCAGTGTTTAAAATAATGCAATGGATCACTCATACATTGCTTCTGGGATGCCAAATGGTACAGGAAGTCTGGAAAACATTTTGGCAGCTTCTTAATTAACTATGCAACTACCCAGGAGTTGAACACTTGGGTATTCCTCCCAGAGAAATAAAAATGTATGTTCACAAAAAATCTGTACACAAATGTTCTTGGCAACTTTATTCATTAAAGACCCAAACTCAAACAACCTAGATACCTTCCAGTGGGTGCATGGTTAGACAAATCATGGTACATCTATTCCAGGGGCTACTACTCTGGAATAGAAAGGAATGAACTACTGAGACATGCAACTTGGATGAATCCCCAGGAGATTATGATGAGTGGAAAAAGCCAATTTCAAAGATTTCATACATTATGATTCCATTTATATAACGTTCTTGAAATAACAGTATCATATAAATGGAGAACCTATGCATGATTGCCAGGGGTTAAGGAGGAGATGGGAGAGAGTAGGAGGGACATGTTATGGCCATAAAAGGGCAACTTGGAGATCCTTCTGGTGATGGCATGGAGTTAATGTCCTAATTTAGAAAAATCAGCATCTTGACTGTATCAGTATAAATATCCTGGTTGTGATATTGTATTATAATTTTATAAAATGTAAACATCATGGAAACTGGATAAAGGGTACACAGGATCTCTCTGTATTATTTTACATAACTGCATGTGAATGTACAATTATCTGAAAATTAGAAGTTCAAATTGAAAACATCAATGCAATGAGCATTCCTATGCATGTGAGTCTCCGTTTCCTTAGGCTGTTCCTAAAAGTGAAATTTCTCTGACAAATTGTACTGACACTTTTAAGACTTTTGAGGCACATTATCAAATTGCTTTTCAGGAAGATTTATACAGTTTGTACGAGCCTATGTTCTCAGATAATGTAGGTTGTAGCTATGGTTTTTCTATAAAAATAACCAACATTATTGAAATCTTGTCATTCATGAGGCACTGTTTTAAGCACCTTGCCTTCATTTGAGCCCCCACAGAAGGCCCATAAGATAGGCCCGTTGTTGCCTTCACTTCATGGATGAGGGCACCGAAACTCCAAGAAGCTGGGGAACCCGTGCAAGGTTTCATGCTGTTCAGTGGCAGGTGATATCATCATACTTGGTTCATTTAATGCTAAAGCCAGTGTATTAACCACTGTACTATCTTCTGCCCTTATTTATTAGACTACCTGTTAGTCGCTAGACATTAAAAGAATATTGTACAGAAATAGGGAAAATAATTTCTGTCTGAATAGTGCTGACATATTAGAAGACACAGGGTTGTGGGCTATGGATGGCACTTCTAGAATCAGTATTCACTAAAATCAGGCTTTTCCCCTGTCCTCAGTTTCTTTAGAGTGCTACAGAGCTAAATGGTGAACCCAGGACTTCATAATATTCCCCCCGCCCCCCACCGCAAGAAATTTCCAGCTTGCTTTTAAAGCACTGAAGTAGGGATGGTTGTCTGTTGCTGATGCATTTCTATTGAAGACTTAGTTTTAATTTTTTAATCATTGTGTGTATGACACATGTAGTTTTGTTCTCAACTTATTTATAGACCAAGTGGAATGTAAAGATAGGGAAGGGTACATTATACACTGTGCTATGTATACTTCATTTATGTGAGGCTGCTCATCATTGCTCTCGTAAATGTGCCAAAGCTTTCATCCTTCAGTTGTTCTAAGTAGGGAGTTAATCATCTTTATTAAGTGTTTCCCAGAGAGTGTTGTTCTAACAAAGCTTGTATTTTTGTTGTATGATTTTCAGATTTCATTTTATGTACTGGGTTGAGTCCTCCAGGAAAATGACATTTTCGTGGAGGTCCTTTGTTTATGTGGGATCGTGTTTCATTTAAAACTACTTAATTTGATCTATTTTTGAAATTTATTAAAGCATAGCTGATAACATTTAAATTAGAGGTCGATAGTTTTCTAGTACAGAAAAAGTCAGAAACCAATTTTTTTTGCTAGTCTTTTAGGAACGGGAGTTTTATATGATTTTATACCAAAAATTATTGCCTTTAATTAATTTTAAATAAATACTATAATAATCCAAGTCAGTTAATAAAAATCGGGCTAAAAATTCTGAATTATTGTTTTAATTGTACCTATGTAGGTTTTGATTAGAGTGAATTGGTTTTTCATAGCATGGCAGTCATTCATTCCTTCATTGTTTTAATTCATTTTGTTATATCTCTGCACATTATTTCACATTTCTCCAGTTACTCTTAAGTATTGTCAGGAAGTCCTAGGCTTTCTAATATCTCTATATGTGAAAATCCTCATTCTGCCTTGCTTCCTTTTTATTGCTCTTTTGTGGAATTCTTTTCCCTTTTGGGAGAAGATGACTCTAAGTGATAAAGATAAGTCATGGATGATTTATGAAATAGAATAATAATAATATATTCCATATTTTCTCAAATTCTATTTCTGACTTTTTTTTTGGATTACCACTGTGTATTGAGCATACATCTTCATTGAGCTGTCCAGAAAGACACCTAAGTCTTTTTACAGGCCTGGAAGCTCTCCATGTCTTCTTCAGAGCCAATGTTAAGAGGGATTATAAATTGCCAAGAAAGCAAAAATAAAAATTCAGCTGTAATGAACATCTTATGACAGAGGTGATTGAGTTCTTGGAAGTGAAAAGTAATTGGATCTAATTGTGAAGCCCAGTTGTTTATAGTAGGAACATGTGTAGAATTTATGAGTTTGGATGGTCTACTCCACTCTGAATATAAGTAGTGTTAGCCCCAAGTAACCACATAAATAAAGTATATTACTTTAAGTCATGCTCCTTACTGCTGGAGCATGCTGGGCAAACCAGATGACAGTAACACCGTCCTGGTGAGCTTCCACTAAAAGGAGGTTTGGAGTAAGAGTGCCCCATGGTGGTTCTCAGCATTTTTTTTTATGACTTCATGCCATTTGCACGTGTAAGGTGCACCTCTCAGTAGGTTTTCATTTCACTTCAGTGATTCTCAACACTGTCAGGGGCAAAGGAGGTGTGGGGGTAGGGCACACTAGGAACATTTGCAAAATGTTGGGGTACTTGCTCTAAAAATGCCCCTCAGGAGATTATGTTCCGCTATTCCCCCCAGTGCCACCTTCCCCGCTCCTGTTGAGAACATTATAGCAAGGAATATAAAGAAATAACTACATTAAACTTTATCCCAATAAAATGCAAATTTCCAAATAAGTGTACTCTTTTCTTGGGCAATTATGAATTATCCAGATTGATTCTAAAAGAAAAAATATTATATAGACAAATGTCAATAAAAACTTTGATGTCAGATTTATATCCAAAAATAGGCTTTAGAACCATGGAATTCTATGCATAAGTTATTTTGAACTTTCAAGGAACAAGTAATTCCAATGATATAAATAAGCTATTCCTGTCTCACCATGTATTATCCCAATATTTTTAAAACAAAATACATGTGCATGCTGTTATTTATTTTAAAAAAGCATTGGAAACAAGGACCTCAAAATATTAAAGGCATTTATATCTGGTTGGTGGGATTTGAGGTTTTATATTTTTCTTCACACTTTATTTCCAAATTTTCTATATTGAACGTGGAATATTTTTATAATTTTATCTTTATAATTTCATAATTCAAAATAAATGCATCATCTTTTCTTGAAGAAAGAAAGTGGATGTGAATACAGTGAGTGACAGATCTTTTGAACGCAGTGTGCAAAGTCTATGACAAATGTTCAGCCTTATATTGAAGAGGTCTCTTTACAGAGTTGTCACCATTGTTAAGGGGACTCTAGCAAATCTCCTAGGCTGGTGGCCCTCTGCCTTGACTCGACGTTAAAATTACGTGAGAGGCTTTAAAAATTATCTCCCAGGCAGAGAATACCCAGGTGACTTTCATGTGCAGCCAGGTTCCAATCATCGTCAGAGGCTAATAGAGAGTTCTGACATTTTGGCTCATTTCAGCAACCACGGAAGTAGAAGCCAAGGGTCTCTATGGCAGGATAAACTGAGGCAAGTGAAAGCCTGTTCCTAACTCCCGTCTGGTTTTTGGCCTTTTGAGTGTAGGGGCAGAGCCTGCACATCACCACTGTGTGTGCCAGGTATCCAGATACTCACCAGACAGTGAGTATCTGTCCTTCCACTGAGATGCAATTTGGAATAATAGCTCTCTAGTGAAAATTACTCAGTATGAGGCTATTGTTTACATGAACTCTTCAGTTCAACCCTTCTTAGAGAATGAGAGGTTTAGTTTGGTTCCTAGTGATGTACAATTCCAAGAATTTCCATTACACCTGGCCTGGATGTCAATTCTATTTCTTATCACTCAATAAAACAATTTATTAGGAAAATAAGGTTTAAAAGTTCCAGACTACATACATACTACATACAAATCATAAATGTCCTAAATCTTGTTGGACAGCAGGAGAGGTAAGATATGCCATTCCTTATGGCTGCTGACTGGGAGCTGGGTGCTGAGGTCTGCACTGGGCTGGGGAATGAGATTGTGCAGATGGTTGGAAGCCAAGTGTGGCGGGGGGGGGGGCCTGCACAAAGGTTGCTGGCTCTAGCCTGAAGCCTGGCTCTGGGCTTTTTGGGCTTGTAAGCTCTAGATTCACTTGGTTATTATCACAAATAGGGAGCCCCCAAGAATGAAGAGCCAGGTGGGCTTAAGGAATGTGACATGAAACACTATTATGCAGTTCTTGGTTTTTCCATTGAACTTTTCAAGGTGGAGGCAGTAAGGATAAATGGTCAGGGAAGGAATGGAGAGGAGGAACTTTTCTATCTTTCCCAAACATCTCCTAAATTTTGTTATGTCCCTGTCCATTTTAGGTGATTTATCTTTAAAATCTGCAGCCCTCTGGAGCAGTAGGATAATCATTACTATACCTAGCTGCAGGAACATTGGAAGCTTTCATAAAACCCAATCTCTATTCCTTCTTGCCCTCATCATCCAGTGAACCACAGAGATTTTGTAGATAAAAGTATTTTCCATCAAGCTTATGAATAACACCCCTTGGCAGAAGACCCTGAACAAAGAACGAGACTGCAATGTTTTGTAGTGACTTTACATACAATGTGCCTTAATTACTGGCAAGCCTGTCAAAAGCTTATTCCCACATGTGTCAACACTTTCTTAATACACTGTAATTCATCATGTTAGCATGGCAAAAACAAGGTATTCTACGTCCTTACACTCATCCTTCTCCAAGTGCTGGTCTTGAACTGTATATTCCACGGCAGTGTCTTCGTCTGGTGAACAAAGAACAGACGATAGCACTGAAACATTAAGATCCCTGGAGTCCATCAAAGTCGTACATCACTGAGCACTTTAGCCTGTGTTCCATAGCACTCTACATCCAAGAAGCACTGCTTTATTGTCAAAAGGATGTTCGCTTAATAACGGCAGTAAATCCTGAAAGGCAGTCTAAAATTAGACAGAAAAGTTGGCTAAGAGGGAATCCTATCATTTACCCCTTTTGACAATTTTATTCATTGAGTTCATTTTCATGCTAGTTGTGTGATTAAATTAAGATAGGGATTTATTTCTTTTTATTAAAAAAGAGAATGCCTTTTGAGTTTAGGGAGGGAGAGCAAGAAGGAAAAAAAATGTCTAAACAATAAACCCTGTGCTTCAGTTGGAAATAGAGTGATTTGAAATGCTGTGTTAGGCTTTCTGGATCATCTTTTAACCCTTTGGCTCTTCTGAGTGAATTTAGAAATGGGCTCTGAGCCTGATTTGGGGAAGAAGTGGTGAGTCTGAGTACTGTCTCAGAAGAAAGCTGGTATTGGCTTCCGGAGCAACTTTGCTTTTCATAGTCATTCAGATTGCCTATTTCACTGTTGTGTTTCATTTTTATAGCCAAGAAGAAAGAAGATAAATATATCTACCCAAAGTTTCAAATTGTGTGAGATACGCTTCATCTGATCTCTTGGGGTAATGCAAGCATTTTTGAGAGTTCAGAAAAAAGAACTGAGGATCTGGGTATGGGAAGCAGAAACTTCCTTTTTGATAATGCTGAGAATTTAAGAAAAGTTCTCTCTGTGCCCGTATTAGCATCTCTTAAACCTATTCTTTGATGGCTATTCCTCATCCTCAACTGTTAAAAATACATGAGTAGGGTTAATGGTAGTATTTGGTCAACAAGGGAGAGACCACCTGTTTTGCATCAATCTTTTATATTACTTTATAATGTATTTTTCAATAATTGTAACAAATTACACACGGTAGAGATATTTTAACAGTGCTTAAATTTTAATATTTGTCAAATATTGGGTGTGTATTTTATTGGGCGTAAGGATGCTGTGGTTCAAACATATAAATAATAACAACCCCCTTCCCCCATCATAGCAGCAGCTTATCTCTCTCTTTATGCACATAATCATGACGCAATTATGATGAAGTTAAGGCATAAAAAGAAGCATACATTTTTCTGTCTTTTAGAGACTTGTAATCCAGATGTGTGGCGCATGTATGGCTAAGTGCCAGTAAGAAGGATACTGTTAGTAAATGGCTTGGATGGAACAGATGTGGGGTGGTAGGTTTTGGTTCTAAGAAGGAATTGCCACTGGAGTTAGGCCTTTCCTGATAAGAAAGCTTATTCGAGCAGAAGAGAGCAAATTCCAGGAAGAGAGAAAAAGAACATACAGTAACTTTTCTGATGACACAGTACAGACATCTCTACGGGAAGCTTTCTAACATTTTAGTGAAATATAGTATGCTTAAATGTACATCGAATGACTTGATAGTATGATAAAGCTGAATATATAGCTTTTTTCTCTCCCGACTTCCTTCTTTTCTTGTGTTCCTTTGTGTATTCATGGAACCAACATCCCATCTGTCTCCCAGGTTCTAAATCTCAAGGGGACCTCTGCGCCTTCCCTTTCACTCTTGGCCACATCTGAATGCATAAAAAATCTGGTGATTTTCTGTATCTCTGCAAGCTCTCTTTTCTCTCACTGCTGCCTCTCCCTGATCTCAGGCTAACAATAGCATCTCCACTGGGCTCTTAGCCTCCCGTCTCTCTGAGGAATTTATTTTTTGCTTAACTTTCAGGTTAGGTCTTTTCGAAGCTCAGCTCTGATGCCCTTCTGCTCAGAAACCTTCAGTAGTTTTTCCTGCCTATAGGAGATGTTCCAAGTTACCTATCCTTGCATGCAAGAACCTCTCCTTTTGGCTCTGCAGAACTTTTTATACCCTATAATTTAGGTAAGCAGAACTCTAACCCATGCTTTCCTCTTCTTGATTGTTCTTTCTTCTTTGAACTCAATGCCTATGGTCAGTACTTACAACATGATTTGTTGAATCAGGATATTTGAGTTTTGAACATGAAAAGTTAATATATTGGAGGCTTTTATGAATTGGTTAAAATACTATTAACAGGAGTTAGGGATTAGGTATTCATAGAAGCCTTACTATCCATATGTAAGACCACCAGTTAAAAATATTTCTTCCATTTTCATTAACTCAGTGGTTCTATTGATTGCTGGTAGAATTAGAAATTCTTTGAATCTCTTCCTTCCCAATAAAATCAGATTCTGATAACTAAAAATCCAGATATAAGATTATAGCCTCAGAGAAATAGGAAGAAGATCAATGCACTAGAGTAACGTTATGTTACTATGTTACATTGCACTAATAAGGTAGATGTCTGAATTCCATGATATAATAGAAGAACAGCTCATTTTTTGTTCCATAAAGTCCAATGCAGTTCAGGCAATCCTTGAGAGCATTTCTTCTCCAGTTGGATGATCTGAGTTCCTTTCATCATATGATGCCACCATCTCAACACATGGATGCATATGCACAATGACCCTTAGTTTTACACATTGTTTTCTTGTATACTCTATTGATTATAACTAGTCACATAGACCTGCCTAACTGCAGGCACCTGGGAAGTGGAGAGGATCATATGGAACATTTGGTATCCTCTCTGTCACAGAAAGTAGTTAGTGAGAAGTATGCTGGTAGAGCCCAAAGTATTAGCAGAAGACAGTGGTCTACCTATCTGTGTGCCCTTTGGCTGGTTATTTAACCCTTTGTGCCTCACTTTCATATATATACATAACGTGCATATAATAATAATAATAATCATGATCATCATCATGCCTATCTCATAGGGTTGTAGAGTTTATAATTCCTGTAAATCAGTTGGAAGAGTGCCTGGAACATTTTGAGTTTGAGTTGATGCTAACTGTTATTATTATTAATATGGAACACTTGGCTTAAGAGACAGAGAGAACCATAGTTCAGAGTAAAGGCTCAGAAATAGTCTTAATGGGAAAAATAAAAGTTCCTTTAAGCCTTGACAGACTTTGAGGAAATAATTCCAGTGGCCACGTGGCCTATCAAATTTTCTTGAGGATTTGGGATAAAGAAGAAGTATGGTTTGTTTGTTATTATTATTCTTTTAAGGAAGCCTTTCTGAAAATTAGTCTCAGAAGACCAGGTTTTAACTTATGGCATGGATAAAGAGGATTCAGTTGACAAGACCAGCCTTTTAATCATTAGTAGAATGAACTGAAGGATGATTTTTCTACTCCCTGCCACAGAAGATGGTAGAGGCATCCATTTATAAGGAAAAATTTCATGTGTGGTATCCAGATGAGCCAAACAGACAATGGAGTCTATTGATGCAGCACAGAGGCGTGGTTGGCTACAGCATGGTCTCTGGAGCTGGGCGGCAGAGCTCCAAGTCCTGAATCTGCCTTTTACTAATCATGCAGCCTTAATTCCCCTGTGTCTCAACTTTACTACTTGTAAAAACTCATAATTGTACCCAGCCACCCAAGACAGTTGTTGTAAGGATTAAAGGCATTAATATATTTAAAGTACTTTGAAAATGCTAACTCCATAGTAGGTGCTCATTAATGATTAGCTGCTGTTACTATCTAGCCGAGAACAATGAAGAAATATAAATCATAGTAAAGGTGTCAGGAGAGTAGGGCAAAGAGTCATGATGAGAAATGAAGAAAAATGTCAATAGCACTCAGCAAATACAGACAGTAAGGAATATTAAATTGTGAAAGAATCCCTGAGGACAAAGTAAAATCTCTATAGGTGGAGTCATGCAAGCTCAGGAAACATATGGGGGGGAGTAAGCCACAGGAAGTGTTCTTATGCATGTAAGTTTATGGACAAGATGACCTAATAAGGTATTTTTCACCGAGAATTTCTCTGATGACTTGGTAAGAAAGCTGGCGAGACTGACAGATTGTTCTTTTCAGGGAGGGAACTCTGCTGAGCATTTATGCCAGGGAAATTTGTGCTGATTTAGTCAGAAATGTGGTTCAGAGCTTAGTGTTGACATGCATCATCACTTACAAATGTAGGGGCTTTTAAGTTTCCAAAGTTAGGTGAAGAATGGAGTCAACCACCTGGCTAATTTGGGCCAAAATGCCATAGCAAAATGAGGGGAAGGAAGCTTTTCAATTTAAATTATCTGGAAAATTACTTTAATTCCCACCATCATTTTGCATGTTACAAACATTCCTGATTTTTAGATTTTTTGGAAAACAAGTTTGTGGATTGAGACTTTTCTGACATGACTTAATAAAGAATGTTTGCTGTATTTTGGTATTTCTTGGCACCACTTTTAATGTGTCAAACCAAACACAAGTGCCAGGTCCATATTCAGATAAGTGGTCTCTATTTTCAATTTTACTTTTCCTTAGTCAGGAGGAGACTTAGGTTCATTAGTAGAAGCCACGAAGGGGAAGTTTAGCAGTCCCTGCAAAGTCACAACAGTATATGGGGGCTGGGGCACGGTATGTCTTTAAAAAAGCATTTTCAGTATTATATTATTTACATTTTAAAATAAATAAAAACTTCCATTTTCCTAATATGAGCCACTTAAAGTAGAGATTGTCAAAGTTTTGGCTGATATAGAAAAGATGGAATGATTCTTAGTGGTTTTTTGGGAAGGGATGTTATAATATGTTAAAGGGAGGGGTGTGTGTATGTATGTACATAGATGCACATGCATACATGTATCCACTCGTCTTTTAATGAACCAGGTTCAGGACCTCAACAGAAGGACAACCAAACTTTTTGACTGGGACAATCTCAGTTTATACACAAACAAGGAAAAGCAGGTTGGTGCAGTAAAAAATTCCAGGATCAGAAATTCAAGAGCTAGGCTCCTGTTGAGCTGGGGTTCCAATTCTGAACCCTTGAGCAAGTCACTTAACCTCATCAAGCCTGTCCCCTTATCTGTAAAATGGGAATAATAGTAACATCTTTTTATGATCTGTAAAGTTGAATATACATATAATAAATGACAAAATATTTTTTAAATTGTAAAGTGCTGACAAATGGAGATGTTATCATCATAACCCCATTGCTGCCATACCTGAACTTATCTTGAAGTAGGCAATAAAGACCCATTTATTGTCAGTACATATGCATATATATACATATTGCTAAATGTACCATAATTTTTCTATTTTTGGCTAAAATAGTCAATCTTTAAAAAAAGTTCTTTCTATCCTCACGTTAGAGGAAAGGACAAGAAGTACTTTAAAATAGGTGAAGGAAAGCACAATAACTATCTTTTTAATCCTAACTTTATCCAGCCCCCCATGCCTGATGGTGAACGGTCTATGTATGAATATCCTTTTCAGACCATAAAGAATTATTTTAACTTAAGCTTCCTCTCGAGGGCAATGAGAATATTTAAGTTCAGGTCTAAAATAATCGTTTCTCTGAAAATAATATTCTTCTGCTTATTCAGACTTTCTCCTCTTGCTTTTGGTGTCTTTATGGTGTTTAACAGACAGCTGTAAACTCCAAACCTTCCAGGATCTTGTCTCCTCCCTTGGGAATTCATGATTGGACTCTTGGTCTTTGATCTCTTCCATACTGCTCTCACGGAGGGCCCTCATCTGACAGTCCTGGAGCAAGAAGGGAGAGATATTTATAGAACATCAAGTTATTGTACAAGCCTGTGTCTCTATGGTTAAATACTGGGTTTCTGCCTCCAAATTAGTAGTTTAGTATGTTTTCTTAAGTGGTGGAAATTTATGGAATTATCATAGTTGAGTTCTTGTTCCTAAAACAAAAATAGAAGAAAATACCACTTGCTGATTTCTATTTTTATGTCTTTGAATGGCTTATATTGCCTTGCAGTAAACAAGCAAGAGTGTTATAGAATTGTGTTCCTCAGAATCTGATTGCTTTTGGGGGAGTACTCTGTATATCTTTTAGTAATGATGCTGTTCTCACACCCAGGAAATCAGTAATAGAAAGGATGGTGTTTATGTTATGTTAAACTATTAGCCATTTCTTTGACTTTTTAATATTTTGTCTGACAATCAAGGTAATTGGTGAAGTATTAAATCTATATGTTTGCTGATAATTACCTAGAAGACTTAGAAAATATTTCAAATCATTTAAAACTAGGAAGAACATCTGTGGAGGTGTTGGGATTCCTGAAGCTAATGCACAGTATCATAAAAGCTCAAGTGAAAAGACACTTTGACCCTATGGAGAAGAATTCCAAATAATTTATGTAGATATTCCCTCCATCTCAAGGAGGGACAGCATAGATCCCATTCCTTAGGTAAGATCTGCACAGTGACTTCCTTCCATAGTATGGACTATGTACTTTAGTTATTGGTAATAAATCAGTAATGTATCAATGTTGGTTCATTAACTGTAATAAATGTATTATACTAATGTAAGATGTTAATAATGTGGGGATATTGGATGTGGGGCATATGGGAATTCCCTATACTATGTTTCAGTTATTCTGTAAACCTAAAATTATCTAAAGAAGTCCTTTTTTTTTTAATTTTCACAATTCTCTGATATCCT
Source organism: Eumetopias jubatus (assembly GCF_037043125.1). Lineage (NCBI taxonomy): Eukaryota > Metazoa > Chordata > Mammalia > Carnivora > Otariidae > Eumetopias > Eumetopias jubatus. Next base: position 134,545,810 of record NW_028274809.1, on the reverse strand, counting down.
TCTAGTAGTGAAAATTTTGTCAAGGTTATCTTCTTGAATTCCTTGAATGACAGGCAACTCACCAGTTCTGAAAGTAGTACTTTGATTAATTTACAACACTTGGTGATTTGTCTTGTTTGTCTTTTTGGTAGGTAGTAATAGCTACCAGAGAAATTTGAGGTGGCTAGGATTAACCACTGCCCCACAAACTTCCTACATGGCTATAATAAAAATAAGTCTTGGGCGCCTGGGTGGCTCAGTTGGTTAAGCGACTGCCTTCGGCTCAGGTCATGATCCTGGAGTCCCGGGATCGGGTCCCGCATCGGGCTCCCTGCTCGGCAGGGAGTCTGCTTCTCCCTCTGACCCTCCCCACTCTCATGTGCTCTCTCTCTCTCTCTCTCTCAAATAAATAAATAAAATCTTTAAAAAAAAAAAAGTCTCACAAGAGATTCTTCCTCCCTACATTTATTGCGCTGTCTTTCATTAGCAAGCAAGCAGGCACAAAAGAGTTCTTATAACCTGTTCTTTACATTTGATGAAGTCTAAACTCTTCTTTTGGCACTCTGACCACATCTTGTATGAAAGATTTACTCTAAGCAGGCATAATATTGCAGGGTCAGGATTTTGTGCCCTCCAGTAGGTACCAGGAAATCAGAAATCCTCTTAAACCAATGACTGGAAGTAGGCATAATTCCTATCATTCAGGTTGCAGGATGCATTGGATTTTCAAACTCCATTCGTGCAAGTGTCTTTGAACTGTTGTGGCCAATTCACATATCTTGGTACTTCTAATGTCGCCAATGAGAGCCTGTTTCTGATATTCATTATACTCAATAGTCAGTCACTAGTTTAACCAATAGAACCCATTTTTGATATTATGGATGTTAATTAGTAAAGCAGCTTGTTCACTGAGATGCTGGTAACTGAAGGACTTATAATAGATACTCTGGAGCATGATCTTTTCTGATGTAATGTAGGTGTCTACCATGAACTCTGCATTCTGGATATCATAATAGCTAACCATCTTTAGAATTAAAGCTTTAGCTGGTCAAACATTATATTACATTGATTATATGGAATGTTTGAAGTAAATTACAGACATCAGTAGAAGAAAATTCTGTTTTTTTTTTTTCAAAACAACAGTCTTCTTCTGTGTTCCTTCTATCCATTCTTTCCTTTGGTGCAAAAATAATTATACTTAAGTTTGCATCTGAGGTGAATACTATGCTTGAGTATGGTATCTTTTTTTAAAAAAATTTTTATTGTTATGTTAATCACCATACATCATTAGTTTTTGATGTAGTGTTCCATGATTCATTGTTTGTCCATAACACCCAGTGCTCCACGCAGAACGTGCCCTCTTTAATACCCATCACCAGGCTAACCCATCCCCCCACCCCCCTCCCCTCTAGAAACCTCAGTTTGTTTTTCAGAGTCCATCGTCTCTCCTGGTTCGTCTCCCCCTCCGACTTACTCCCCTTCATTCTTCCCCTCCTGCTATCTTCTTTTTTTTTCCTTAACATATATTGCATTATTTGTTTCAGAAGTACAGATCTGTGATTCAACAGTCTTGCACAATTCACAGCGCTCACCATAGCACATACCCTCCCCAATGTCTATCACCCAGCCACCCCATCCCTCCCACCCCCCACCACTCCAGCAACCCTCAGTTTGTTTCCTGAGGTTAAAAATTCCTCATATCAGCGAGGTTATATGATACATGTCTTTCTCTGACTGACTTATTTCACTCAGCATAACACCCTCCAGTTCCATCCATGTCGTTGCAAATGGCAAGATCTCATTCCTTTTTATGGCTGCATAATACTCCATTGTGTATATATACCACATCTTCTTTATCCATTCATCTGTCGATGGACATCTTGGCGCTTTCCACAGTTTGGCTATTGTGGACATTGCTGCTATAAACATCAGGGTGCATGTACCCCTTCGGATCCCTACATTTGTATCTTTGGAGTAAATACCCAGTAGTGCAATTGCTGGATCGGATGGTAGCTCTATTTTCAACTGTTTGAGGAACCTCCATACTGTTTTCCAGAGTGGTTGCACCAGCTTGCATTCCCATGAACAGTGTAGGAGGGCTCCCCTTTCTCCACATCCCCACCAACATCTGTCGTTTCCTGACTTGTTAATTCTAACCATTCTGACTGGTGTGAGGTGGTATCTCATTGAAGTTTTGATTTGGATTTCCCTGATGCCGAGCAATGTTGAGCACTTTTTCATGTGTCTGTTGGCCATTTCGATGTCTTCTTTGGAAAAATGTCTGTTCATGTCTTCTGCCCATTTCTTGATTGGATTATTTGTTCTTTGGGTGTTGAGTTTGATAAGTTCTTTATAGATTTTGGATACTAGCCCTTTATCTGGTATGTCATTTGCAAATATTTTCTCCCATTCTGTCGGTTGTCTTTTGGTTTTGTGGACTGTTTCTTTTGCTGTGCAAAAGCTTTTTATCTTGATGAAATCCCAATAGTTCATTTTTGCCCTGGCTTCCCTTGCCTTTGGCGATGTTTCTAGGAAGAAGTTGCTGTGGCTGAGGTCGAAGAGGTTGCTACCTGTGTTCTCCTTTAGGATTTTGATGGACTCCTGTCTCACATTTAGGTCTTTCAAGCATTTGGAGTCTATTTTTGTGTGTGGTGTAAGGAAATGGTCCAGTTTCATTCTTCTGCATGTGGCTGTCCAATTTTCCCAACACCATTTGTGGAAGAGACTGTCTTTATTCCATTGGACATTCTTCCCTGCTTTGTCAAAGATGAGTTGACCATAGAGTTGAGGGTCCATTTCTGGGCTCTCTATTCTGTTCCATTGATCTATGTGTCTGTTTTTGTGCCAGTACCATACTGTCTTGGTGATGACTGCTTTGTAATAGAGCTGGAAGTCCGGAATTGTGATGCCGCCAGCTTTGCTTTTCTTTTTCAACATTCCTCTGGCTATTCGGGGTCTTTTCTAGTTCCATACAAATTTTAGGATTATTTGTTCCATTTCTTTGAAAAAAGTGGATGGTATTTTGATGAGGATTGCATTGAATGTGTAGATTGCTCTAGGTAGCATTGACATCTTCACAATGGTGGTTCTTCCAATCCATGAGCATGGAACATTTTTCCATTTCTTTGTGACTTCTTCAATTTCTTTCATGATTATTTTATAATTTTCTGAGTACAGATCCTTTGCCTCTTTGGTTAAATTTATTCCTAGGTATCTTATGGTTTTGGGTGCAATTGTAAATGGGATTGACTCCCTGATTTGTCTCTCTTCTGTCTTGTTGGTGTATAGGAATGCCACTGATTTCTGTGCATTGATTTTATATCCTGCTACTTTACTGAATTCCTGTATGAGTTCTAGCAGTTTTGGGGTGGAGTCTTTTGGGTTTTCCAAATAAAGTATCATATCATCCACAAAGAGTGAGGGTTTGACTTCTTCTTTGCCGATTTGGATGCCTTTGATTTCTTTTTGTTGTCTGATTGCTGTGGCTAGGACTTCTAATACTATGTTGAATAGCAGTGGTGAGAGTGGACATCCCTGCCGTGTTCCTGACCTTAGGGGAAAAGCTCTCAGCTTTTCCCCATTGAGAATGATATTGGCTGTAGGTTTTTCCTAGATGGCTTTTATGATATTGAGGTATGTACCCTCTATCCCTATACTCTGAAGAGTTTTGATCAAGAAAGGATGCTGTACTTTGTCAAATGCTTTTTCTGCATCTATTGAGAGGACCATATGATTCTTATTCTTTCTTTTATTAATGTATTGTATCACGTTGATTGATTTGCGGATGTTGAACCAACCTTGCAGCCCAGGGATAAATCCCACTTGGTCATGGTGAATAATCCTTTTAATGTACTGTTGGATCCTATTGGCTAGTATTTTGGTGAGAATTTTTGCATCCATGTTCATCAGGGATATTGGTCTGTAATTCTCCTTTTTGATGGGGTCTTTGATTTTGGGATCAAGGTAATGCTGGCCTCATAAAATGAGTTTGGAAGTTTTCCTTCCATTTCTAGTTTTTGGAACAGTTTCAGAAGAATAGGTATTAATTCTTCTTTAAATGTTTGATAGAATTCCCCTGGAAGCCATCTGTCCCTGGGCTTTTGTTTGTTTGGGAGATTTTTGATGACTGCTTCAATTTCCTTAGTGGTTATAGGTCTGTTCAGGTTTTCTATTTCTTCCTGGTTCAATTTTGGTAGTTGATACATCTCTAGGAATGCACCCATTTCTTCCAGGTTATCTAATTTGCTGGCATAGATTTGCTCATAGTATGTTCTTATCATTGTTTGTATTTCTTTGGTGTTGGTTGTGATCTCTCCTCTTTCATTCATGATTTTGTGGATTTGGGTCATTTCTCTTCTCTTTTTAATAAGTCTGGCCAGGGGTTTATCAATCGTGTTAATTCTTTCAAAGAACCAGCTCCTAGTTTTGTTGATCTGTTCTACTGTTCTTTTGGTTTCTATTTCATTGATTTCTGCTCTGATCTTTATTATTTCTCTTCTCCTGCTGGGTTTAGGCTTTATTTGCTGTTCTTTCTCTAACTCCTTTAGGTGTAGGGTTAGGTTGTGTATTTGAGACCTTTCTTGTTTCTTGAGAAAGGCTTTTATTGCTGTATACTTTCCTCTCAGGACTGCCTTTGCTGTATCCCAAAGATTTTGAACAGTTGTGTTTTCATTTTCATTGGTTTCCATGAATTTTTTTAATTCTTCTTTAATTTCCTGGTTGACCCATTCATTCTTTAGTAGGATGCTCTTTAGCCTCCATGTATTTGAGTTCATTCCGACTTTCCTCTTGTGATTGAGTTCTAGTTTCAAAGCATTGTGGTCTGAAAATATGCAGGGAATAATCCCAATCTTTTGGTATTGGTTGAGACCTGATTTGTGACCTAGGATGTGGTCAATTCTGGAGAATGTTCCATGGGCACTAGAGAAGAATGTGTATTCCGTTGCTTTGGGATGGAATGTTCTGAATATGTCTGTGAAGTCCATTTGGTCCAGTGTTTCATTTAAAGTCTTTATTTCCTTGTTGATCTTTTGCTTAGATGATCTGTCCATTTCAGTCAGGGGGGTGTTAAAGTCCCCCACTATTATTGTATTGTTGTGATGTGTTTCTTTGCTTTTGTTATTAACTGCCTTATGTAAGTGGCTGTTCCCATGTTAGGGGCATAGATATTTACAATTGTTAGATCTCCTTGTTGGATAGACCCTTTAAGTAAGATATAGTGTCCTTCTTCATCTCTTATTACAGTTTTTGTTTTAAAATCTAATTTGTCTGATATAAGAATTGCTACCCCAGCTTTCTTTTGGTGTCCATTAGCATGGTAAATGGTTTTCCACCCCCTCCCTTTCAATCTGGGGGTGTCTTTGGGTCTAAAATGAGTCTCTTGTAGACAGCATATTGATGGGTCTTGTTTTTTAATCCAATCTGATAGCCTGTGTCTTTTGATTGGGGCATTTCGCCCATTTCCATTCAGGGTAACTATTGAAAGATATGAATTTAGGGCCATTGTATTGCCTGTAAGGTGACTGTGACTGTATATTGTGTGTTCCCCTCTGATCTATGCTGCTTTTAGGCTCTATCTTTGCTTAGAGGACCCCTTTCAATATTTCTTTTAGGGCTGGTTTTGTGTTTGCAAATTCCTTTAGTTTTTGTTTGTCCTGGAAGCTTTTTACCTCTCCTTCTATTTTCAATGACAGCCTAGCTGGATATAGTATTCTTGGCTGCATACTTTTCTCGTTTAGTGCTCTGAAGATATCATGCCAGTCCTTTCTGGCCTGCCAGGTCTCTGTGGATAGGTCTGTTGCCAATCTAATGTTCCTACCATTGTAGGTTACGTATCTCTTCTCCCGAGCTGCTTTCAGGATTTTCTCTTTGTCTCTGAGACTCGTAAGTTTTACTATTAGATGTCGGGGTGTTGACCTATTTTTATTGATTTTGAGAGGGGTTCTCTGTGCCTCCTGGATTTTGATGCCTGTTTCCTTCCCCACATTAGGGAAGTTCTCTGCTATAATTTGCTCCAATAGACCTTCTGCCCCTCTCTCTCTTTCTTCTTCTTCTGGGATCCCAATTATTCTAATTTTGTTTCATCTTTTTGTATTGCTTATCTCTTGAATTCTGCTCTCGTGGTCCTGTTAGTTGTTTATCTCTCTTTTTCTCAGCCTCTTTATTTTCCATCATTTGGTCTTCTATATCGCTGATTCTCTCTTCTGCCTCATTTATCCTAGCAGTTAGTGCCCCCGTTTTTTATTGCACCTCATTAATAGCCTTTTTGATTTCGAGGTTAGATTTTAGTTCTTTTATTTATCCAGAAAGGGTTTCTCTAATAACTTCCATGCTTTTTACAAGCCCAGCTAGTATCTTTAAAGTCATGATTCTGAACTCTAGGTCCGACATCGTACTAATATCTGTATTGAGTAGGTCCCTGGCAGACAGTACTACCTCTTGTTCTTTTAGCTGAGGTGATTTTTTTCGTCTTGTCATTTTGCCCAGAGGAGAATAGATGAATGAGAGAACAAAATGCTAACAGGTTAACAATGTGCCCAGCAAATATACTCTATACAAGTCAGAAAAGACCTGAAACCAGGGGAAAAGAAAGGGAAAGAAAGAAAAAAGAAAAAGAAAAAGATAAAAACAAACAAAAACAGAACAAAACAAAACAAAACAAAAAGCAGAATATGATCAAATATGATGAGGTAGTGCATAGATCAGTGCCACACACTAGATTTTGGGTGTATTTTTGTCTGTTAGAAGAAAGTGCCTCCTAAAATTTTAAAGGAAGAAAGACTTATATATGTACAAAATAAGGGTTGATACAATGAAGGGATGGAAGATGACTGTAAAGATGAAATTTATAAAAGGTTTTATAAATGGAATTGATAAGATAAGAAGTTGTTTAAAAGAGGAAAGAAGAAGATTTAAAAAAAAAAAGGAGAGACTGTGATCAGGCAGGAGACTAGAACAAAGCCATACACTAGTGATTTAGGGTATATTTTGATGTTAGAAGAAACTGTATCTCAAAATTTTAAAGAGAAAAGAACTTATATATATATATGCCAAAAATAAGGGTAACTACTATGAAGGGATAAAATATGACTCTAAAAATGAAAAATAAAAAATGTTTTTTTTAAAAAAAGGGATTGATAAGATGTTGGTTGAAAAAGGGAAAAAGAAAAATTCAAAAAAACCCACCAAAAAACAGTTAAAAAAATTAACTTAGAAAAACTAATGAATCATGGTACAAAAGCCATGAATTCTATGTGCAGTATTCCCCTAGCACTGGAGTTCTCCCGTTCTCCTTGATCGGTAAACTTGGTCTTGGCTTGCTGGCTGTTCGTGTTGATCTTCTGGGGGAGGGGCCTGTTGCCGTGGTTCCCAGATGTCTTTGCCGGAGGCAGAATTGCCCTGCCCTTGTCGGTCTGGGCTAAGCAAGCTGCTCAGGTTTGCTCTCAGGAGCTTTTGTTCCCTGCAAGCTGTCCATACAGCTGTGGAGGACCAGGGTGAAAATGGTGGCCTCCCACTCTCTGCCTGGAGGAGCTGAGAACTCAGGGCCCCACTCCTCAGTGTACCCCCAGAGAAAAGCAGTCAATCACTCCCTTCTCCCTGGTCTCCGGGCGCACTCCGTGCTCACCCGGCCTGTGACCAATGGTTTCTATCTCTGATACCCGACCCCGTGTGGAGTCTCCAAACCCAGCAGATCCCTGCGGTGTGCTCCCGCACCGCTCCTCCCTGGGGAGGAAGGGGAGTCTCCCCGGCTCTGCTGCTTGTTGGGTCCCTGCTGGAGGCGCAGTGGCCCGACTGGGCCACAGATCACAGTTTATGGCCACCCCGAGCTGAGAGCCTGCACCTCGGTTCCATCTCTGCAGCCGGCTTCCCGGCTCCGATACCTGGGAGCTCTGCTGCACTCAGGGACCCCGGTCTTTCTGTGACCCCGAGGGTCCTGAGTACACACTGTCCCGCGAGGTTTCCACCTCCCGCTTAGCCACTGGAGTGACGTCCCTCAGCGGAACCGACTTCTAAAAGTTCCGATTTTGTGCTCCGCGGCTCTAGCACTTGCCAGAAGTGGCCGACGGAGGCCCCCTCCCCCACTGTCTATCCTCCTGGATATCGCCTCGGATTCCCTTCTCCGCACGTCCTACCTTCCAGTAAGTGGTTACTTCTCTGTTCAGAGAGTTGTTGCTACTCTCTTCTTCGATCTCCTGTTGAGTTTGTAGGTGTTTAGAATGGTTTGATCCCTATTCAGCTGAATTCCTGAGACCAGATGAAATCCAGGTCTCCTACTCCTCAGCCATCTTGCTCCGCCCCCCCCCCCCCCAGTATGGTATCTTTGGGAGTGAACTCCAAGTGTTGATAATTCTTGAGACAGTACGGTGGGAAGGAGAAGAATGGGATAGTGGCTAAACACAGTGACAGAGAAGTACTTTGGATTCACTGTCAGGAATTACAGTGAACTAATCTGGAGTTTTCTAAATTTTTTGATCAATAATAGAATTGGTTTTGAACACAATATTTTTAAATATTACACAAAAGTAATATTCTATATAACACATCGTCCACTCCCTTTTCCAATACTATAGTAGAAGGCCAAGTGGGGAAGGGCTGGAACATGTGTTCTCTTGATAAAAACAATACAAATAGTAATTATCATAATAATAATAACTGACATTTATGTATTATTTACCATGTTCCGGGTATAACTTCTGTTAACGTTCTAAGTACATTATATACCTTAACTCATTTAATCCTACAACAATTCTAAGCCATATATTTATGGGAAACTATTACCAATGACTGGATAGGTTATCTCACATTGTATACTAGAAAAAGTTGCTGTTCTATGACAAAATGGCTAGAGTGTGAGTTAGAGAAAATCTAAAGCAATTAAAAAGAATGGCCAAATAGAGAACTAAAGAATTTAATATCACTAGCATTCATTAAGACCCCACAGAACATATGTCTGTGTACCTAGAATATTCAAAAATACCTAGAAAAATTTAACTCACAGTCCTTTCAGGTACTGGTGCAGAGCATGTTTTATTTAAATTTTTATTATCTTCTAAGGTTTGATTATTCCTTAGCTGTCTCATAGATATGAGATATAATCTGTATAGATGAAAAGTGACTTTGTTTTCAAGATCTGTTACATAAAAAATTAGAGAAATAAGAATTCTGGGGAGATGGAAGCAGTGGCAATATACTTTATGGCTATCCCTGAATTCTCCAGTAAGCACAGCTAAAGTAGCAAAATGAAGACTACAAGGATGAAACAAACCTACAACAAAACAGCAAAACATGTGCCCTAATACATGTACATGTGGGGACAAAACCCTGACAGCAAAGAGTTGGGTGGTATCACCAAAATTGTGCAAAAAGCAGAGGGAAGGCATTGAGACTCATGTTGGACCTGGGTAATGGAGAACCTCCAAATCACCGCTGCTACTCACAGAAGCTCAGTGTTCTGTTCTGAGAACAACTGATTCTGGGGGGAGGCTTTGCAGGACCCAATTCTTGGTGAGTGCAGTGAGGCCATGGTAAGATCAGATGGTGCTGTAGTTCTCTGGCTCTGTGAACTCTTGAAACTAACCAAGTGAAGTTCACTTTCAGAATAGAGCCCTGCATTGAGATGCTGGGAGCAGGACTCAAATTGAGCAGGATGGGGACTATGGGGGCATGGAAATAGAAGGTCCCACCAAAAGCGAGGTGGAGGAGCAGAAGGGGCAAATCTCATAGGCCATAATTTGGGATCATTCATGGGGAGAAAAAAAAAAGAAGAGATTGTGCTAGAATGTAAATTTAAGCCCCCATTACTGCTGTAAAAGTATAAGCACACTCATTTCACTTTAACGTGAAGAACATTAAAGGATTACAGTTACATCCTGTATAAAGTTATTATAAGAAAAAAAAAGAAGTGAAGTAGAATAATGTATCTAAAGACAATGAAGTCACTCCAGAAAGACTGGCCTACAAGACCGATAAAAACTGAACCTAATATTTCAAAATGAGCTGAAAGAAATGGAGAAGTCATTAATAGATACAACAGAACAAGACAAATATGAACTAGAAAAACTCAGAGATGAGGTTATTAGAAAAAATAAGATTTGGAAATATTGATGACATAACTTAGGAAGAGTTGGTAATCAAATTAAAAAATCAAGTTCAGCAATGAAATCTAAACTAGAAAAAACTCAAGAGCAAATAAACACCTTAAGATAGATGAAGAAAAGAAGAAAAAAATTATAAAACAAAGGGATTAAAAGGACTGAAGAGAAGGTGACAGCTATAAAAGCAGACAAAGGAAATCCATCACATACATAATAGGAGTCCCCAGAGAAAGAACCAGGGCAATGGAATAGAACAAGTACTCAAAAGTATGATTCAGGGAAAAATTTCCTGACTTGAAAATACTTATTAAAAGGCAATACTGCAAACCTCAGAAAATGAACTCAAATATGTATTTCACTAAAACTGTGGACTTTAAAGAAAAGGAAATAATCCTTTGGTCATCCAAGCAAAAACTTTATTGTAACCCATTTAAGAGAGTCAGTAATTGAAATATGAGCCAAAGATATTATAACTTGTCAAACTGGCATTTAATTATAAAGGTCATAGACAGACTGTTATGACTATTGAAAAAAGTCTTAGAATTTGTATTTTTGAGACATTATGAAGGATGTACAAAAAAAAGCTTCAGGCAACTAAAATGACTGGAGAGAGAGAGTTGAGAGCATTTAATAAAAATAAGTATCTGATGAATTAAGATTATATAATATTTATAGGGGAGACATTTTATAATACATGATGGCTGTATAGTCTGACAATGTAGATAAGTATAATTATAAAAAATTTGGGAGATAACCAGGAAATTATTAATATAAGTAAAATAAGTTCACTTAATGAACTTACAGGTAAAATTGGGAATAAAAGGAAATGTTTTCAAGTTATATGCTAAAGAAATAGAATGAGAGAGGTATTTACTAGCTAATTTCAATCATGTGTAGAATAGGGAGCCAATAGACAATAGCAAAAAAAAAAAGTTGACAGAAAACTAAGGATCACTAAAGTAATCATTAGAACAAAAATATAAAGCTTCTGAAATATTGAAAGATACATAAAAGAAAAAGGCAGGAGCAACAAGAGACCACATACTGAAAGACTGAATATATAGTACATACACACACACCAATAAAAATTGAAGCCAACTACATTGAATACATCAGTAAATGTAAATGGGCTTAACTCACTTTTTGAAATAAATAAAAACTGAGGTTGTCTAACAGCAAAGTCTAATACTGTATGTTGTGTACAGGCAATATACCTAAAGAAAAGACATTCAGAAGGTGAACAAAGATATAAAAGGTAGGGCTTACTATATTGATGTTTGACAAGGTAGAGTTCACACATAAAAGCATTGAAAGAGAAAGAACATTTTATGATACTAAAGGCTACAATCCACAGTGAAAATATAAAGTCATTAATGTTTATATTTGCAATAATATAGCAATGAAATTTATAAAACAGAAAAAGAAGAAAACATAGATAAAAATACAACAATAATAGGTGGTTATAACACACTTCTCTCAATCAAAGATAGATCAAGTGGATATATATATTAATAAGGATATAGAAGATCTAAATGACCTAATCATCAAGATACAGTTTATGGATAAATGTTCAATTCTGAATCCAGTTAATAGAGAATACACTTTGTTTATAAATGCATGTGAAACATTTACAAAAATTTACTATGTCTAAACAACAAAGAAAACCTCATTCAATTACAAAGAATAGAAAAATTACAAATAAAATTGAAAACAGAATTAACAGCATATTAAAAAATAATGCATCATTATCATGTAGGGTTTACTCCAAGAACACAAAGCTTATTTAATATTGGGAAATGCAGAGAAGTAAGGAAAATATAATTATCTCTGTACCTGCAGAAAACACGTGTGACAAAATTCAATGATCTTTCATTTTATAAAAACTTCAACAAAACAGGGATCTTGGATATTTTAAAAACATGGTCATTTACCTCAGTGTTAACACCTCTTACTTGAAGGAGAAATATAGTGTGTTTCCTTCTAAAAGTCAGAGTTGGGAATAAGACAATGATGCTCCCTACCTTCACCACAATTTTACGTTGTGTTATGGGTGTCAGCCAATGGAATTAGACAAAAGAAGGCAATTGGCAGTAAGGAACTGAAAAGGCAAGAATATCCTTATAGATTATATTGGACTGAATGTCTAGGAAAAAAGGTATCAACTGAAAAACTACTATAAATAATAAAATAATTTCATAGAGTGATAGATTATAAAATCAGCATACAAAAAGAAACAGTTTTTATGCATAAAAATTATATATATATTGGATTACTTTCCAGTTCTTTTCCAACTATATATATATATATATATATATATATATGAAAAGAAGAAAAGAAGACTCCACTTATAATAGCAAATAAAGTAAAATAATAAGATAAAATAATAAGGTAAAATAAAAATAAGATAAAACAAAATGAAATGGAATGAAATGAAAAGAAGTAAAAGACAATAACTAGGTGTATATTTAACAAGACATATTAAAAAACTATATAAAGAGAATTTTTAAGCATCTCCCTCAAAATACAAAAGTAAACTTGAACAAATGGAAAGGCATACTATGTTCTTGGATAGGATGATTCAACATTATAAAGTTGTCAACTCTCTTTAAATTAGTTTATACATTTAATGTCATCGGGTTTTTAAATTTTTTATAATCAATTAGACAAGTTGAATAAAAGTCCACTTGGAATAACAAATAAGAATAGCCAAGAAAAGAACAAAATAGAGAATGGAGCTAGCACAAGCTGATAATAAAACACATTATAAAGAGAGTGATTTGTGTACATCAAAAAACCGTCAAACTCATGCATTGGAATAGAACATCCAGAAATAGATTCAGTTACATATGCAAATCAGTGGGGAAAGAGATGGACTTTTAAAAAAGTGTTGCTGTGAAAGCGGGATAGCCTTGTGCAAAAAGATAAAATTGGGTCCATTCTTCACACTGCACATCAAAATAAACTTTAAGTGTGTTGGAGATTTAAATGTAAAAAACAACACCCTACAAGTACCGGAGGAAAATACAGTGGACAAAACTTTTTCTGTGACTGAAACCTCAGAAGCAACAGTAGAAAAGATGGATACACAAACAACATAAATATAAACAAATTTTGCATGGCATAGAAGATCTACCGTAAGAAAAGCAAGACAAATATTTGAAATTTATGTTATGGACAAAAGATTCTGACATAAAATAAGCTTCTAAAAACAGAGGGGTAAAAGGCAAATAATTACCACTTAGAGGATCACAAGGAACAGCAGAATATATTCAGTGAGGCCATGGGGATACAGTCAGCAAAACCTGAATTGAGGAAAACTGTAAGAGAGGCAATCCAATATTCTCAACAACAAGCAATAACAACAAATAGCAATGGAAAAAAGGAGAGAAGAGACAGAACTTGAAGAAACATGTGAACCAAAAACAATGTAGGGACCTTATCTGAGTCTCACTTAGAAAAAAAAAAAACTCCTTGAAACACTAATAGGATATTCGATACTATTAAGGAATCGTTGTTAAACATTTTTAAGGTATGATCATGGTACTGCAGTGTTATTTTAAAAAAGAATCTTTTTCTTATATTTAAGAATATTTAGAGATATTTATGGATGAAATTGTCTTGGATGTGCTTCAAATAATCAGGGGAGTGGGGGAGCCACTTGGGGTACAGGTGAAACAAAAATGGTGGTAAGTTGGTAGTTGTAGAAACTGAGTATCGGATGCATGAGAGGTTATTATACTTCTTCTACGTTTGGTATGAATACATTTGAACGTTTTTAATAAATAATTTTAGAAAAATTAGGGAACGTCTCTTTTCTTAGAACACTGGTCAGACTTTAGGTTTAGAAGGTGTTAACCAGGCACATGACAACTTCTTCAAAACTCGTTTTGGAATTACTGAAATCCTAAACACACCATGCCAAATACTTTCCCTCTTATTTGACAAATCATTTGTATTTTAAAAGTAATTTAATTTAGATGTTTCTACTTAGCTCATTCAAATATTATCATATGAGAACTATTTGATGTTAATTTTCCACTCATCTCCCCCACCAAAAACTCAAATCAAAAGACAAACAACAAGTGCTTATCTTTTAAGTTGTGTTCTGTTTAAAATTTGAAGCTGTCATTTTGCCCAAATAGACAAAAACTGCCCCTTGGATGAACATGATCTCATTTATTGATTACTGCATAAGAAACCACCCCCAAACTTTGTGGCTTAAAACAACTATTTTATTGTATCTTGTAGTGCCTCTCTTCTGCTCTTGCCTGGTGTTTCTCATGTAATTTCTCATGCATTGGGGGCTGCCGCTGGGCTGGCCTGAGTGTCTCAGGCCTTGGAACTTCTCCATGTAGATTCCCTCCCTACAAGGTGTCTCAGCGTTCAGAGCCTGTCTCCAGGACCACTCTCTCCAGTAGCATGTCCTGGACTTCTGGCATGGCAAGGCTTCTGGAAGGAAGCAGAAGCTGCCAGGTCCTTCTTAATGTCTGGGCTCAGAAGTCCCAGAGTATTCTTTATTTTCTATCGCTCAAAGCAGTCTTGGGACCAGCCAAGATTCAAGGGGAGGGAAGTAGACTCCATTTCTTGATGAGAGGAGCAGCATGTACATAGAAGGATTGTGGGAAACTATTTGGGGCCATCCTTTGGAAATGAGCTGCCACAATAATTTATGTGAAAGTCAAAATGTGCCTACTTATCAGAGCCTACCTCCTATCAGCTTGGATTGTATATAGATCATAGCTCTCTCTCTGTAATACGTGTATATATAACTACAATACATTATATATATGTAAGACATCAAGTATGCTTTCGTGCTAGCTGAGCCAGGTGAGCCCATATGAATGACACATAGCCTCATTTTTGCTTGCAAGGAAAAATTACACGTTATAGAAAGTGTGTGTAAGGACCTGGATGAGGGTTTAAGAGAGCACACAGGCTATATTTGAGAACTAGTCAAACTACTACGTAACCCACAGAGATGGGAACAATTTCTAACCACTTTCTTGTGACCGACTTGATCCATGACTTGTCTTGGGGGAGAATGCTTTATCTTTGCTTTAGGCATTCCTTCTCTGACGTGTCTTTTCAGTTGTGGGGACTATGATTTTAAATCCACCAAATGCAAGGAAACAATAGACGTCTTTCTTAGCTACTTGTAAAAGGTCATATGGAAAATGAGCATGTGCAGAGTGCTTCCAACTAGACATGCAAACACATGAATAAATGAACACATTTAGGCCATTGTTTGTCAGTGTTAACCCTTTGCTTACACAGAAAGAAGAAGATTGTTTTCTTATCTTCAGGAGATTTTAAATTCAATTTGTGTGAAGTAGAAAACAGAAGTGAATCACTGAAATTTTCACTTGATCTGTTAGTGCTGGGAGCTCTGGAGAGACCCCATACGGAGATGGTGCCTGAGTCCAGGAAGAGGGAAGACACTAAATTGTTAGGGTCTTTCCTCTCAGTGTCAGGACAATAAGCAGACCAGAGCTGCAGGAAAACCTTTAAAGGCCTCTAGCTCTATAAGGATTGTGCCCCTCTAACACAAGTCGAAAGAAAAATAGCAGTACTCTGTAAATAAGTAGAAGATAGTAGGAGATATTCTGACTTTTATCTGATTTTACATCTGATTATTTTGAGTTTTTGTAAAAAAAATTGAATACCAAATTCTTTCAAAGTTTTTTTGTTTCTCATAATTTAGTGTTCTTGCTTTATTGGGACCTAAATACTTGCATTGCCTTGGGGCACGGTAGCACCAGCTCTGATCCGTCTTCTCAGGAAGCCCATGTAATTAGTTGTCAGGAGAACTAGTAGCATAGTCTGCTCACCGATGTAGTTTATTGACTGATACGTCTACACTGATCTAGAGTACTGTTTATTTTGGTTGGAATACAGCTGCTTTGGGGAGAAACTGGTAAGGTTAGATCACCCTCAGTTTTCTGGAAAATATTTTATTATAATAGACCTAGCCATACATGGGAGGACTATAAGACCTCATGGATCATCTGTGGGGCGGGGAGAAAATTCTGGCCTTCAATGCCATTATTTCCAGAAGCAGACATAAAGACACTTTAATCCATTTCTCACAATGTAGGTTTCTAAATTTGTAAAATTCAGCTTTATGATTGCCATGCATAAATAAGAAGGGGCTTGAATATATGTTTGCTGTAGAAAACCTTTTTGTAAAAAAAAAAATGCAACTAGCAGAGTTAAACAAATGTTTTGGCAGCTTTATTGAGCACATACGCAAAAAGGGGTTTGCTTCTCCTGTAAAGGGATACAGGAAAATCAAAGCCCTCTGACCTATGTGTGAGATGCATGCATGAGAATAAATAATAATAAAAAGGTTAAAAAACCTCAGCATGTCTATCAGGATGGAACAAAAAAGCAAACATGCATTGTACATAAATCATGTCTGAAAGGCTGAGAACTCGGGCAATCTGAATTAAATTTGATGAAAATAGTGCATGGAATTGATGATTTCATTTGGAGTGCACAAGTCATTTTTCTGCTTATATTTTTTTCTCTTCTCTTCTTTCATTCCCTCCTTCCCTGTCCAAGTACCCCTCCTCCCCTCTACTTCCAAAAGAAGAGAACACTGTTCTCAGAACTCTCTCAGGCTTTCTTAATTGAAAGCAATGATTCTGAGTCACTCCTTTATATTAAGTGAAACACTCTTGCATGAATCTCCAGGGATGAAGTGATTAACACAGCAAGAAGCCGGCAGACTCCGGTTGTCCCTGCAAGTGGTGGAAAGAATCAATACAATTTTGCAAAGATAACAGTGAAAGAATGGTATTTTCTTTCAAAACATGTCCCTCTCTGAAACATCAGTGCAGACATATGTCAAGATAGAAACCGGATCATATTTCTAACAGTTGAAGACTCAGATTTCGTCAAAGAAGACTGTTTGTTCTCATGCCCAAACCGTATTCTACACTGTCCCCTTGTCTGGACTATAATGGAATATAACATTAACTTCGGACAGTGGAGGCTTAGTTGGTGCCAACCTTGCTAATGAACATGTGGTTTCAATAATCACGTGGCTACTTGCATGTTAGGTGGCAAGGTGCCAGGTCCTTAATGTCGAGGGGGCAACCGATGTAACAAGTACCATCTCCTGATATGATTGCATTTCCAAAAATGCTCTGGGCCCAGACGGAGACTCCACAAATTGGGGGTGTCACTCAGTATCAGGGAGTTTAAGGCACTAAAGATGAGGAGGAGCTGTGCACATGGCTCTGAGAACCTGAAGCATCCCAGAGTGTTGTCGATAATGGAATGGATTACACTGCAGTGTGGAAACACTCAGCCTGGCCCAGGAGGACGGTGGGAGGAGAAGGGATTAGAATCGCTCCCTGCTTCAAGTTGCTGGTGTTCTGGACTCTGGGATTTGAGGGTCTGAAAGCTAGAAGACAGTGAAATGAATTACAGTTTAATGATATTCCCTCTACACTGACAAAATGGATTCAATTACATAATGGTAGCATTAAATGTTATTAAGAAGGGATCCAGAGTCTTGAGGCCAGACTCTCAGAAAATCACGATAAGCTGCTTAAAACAGCTGAAATAGCACATTTATAGGCCTTCCAGTCCTGGGTTTGTTGAAGAGGAAAAGAGTTAGGTTTGCCCAAACATTCTGCAGTGCTGGTCTGTTATCAGGACCTTTTGTACATGGAGAGGGAGTGTTAGGGTATATCTGATTTGATTATTCTATCTTCAAGTCCACTCCCCCACCCCAAGAAATGCGTTTGTGACATGCAGAGCTAAATGGCTTGCCCCAGGCCTTGGTGATAGGGTTGTGATTTTTCTTGGGGGCAGGACCCCTTCTGTATGGTGACTGGATTTGTAGAGAATGGATTGTTTTTCTTCAATTCTATCTTCTTCTTTGAATTAAAGATCTTTTATTTTTGTTTCACTTTTTAAATTTGCAAGCTGTAAAATCCACTCCGTAATGTACAGATTCGACAAATACATAGTCATGTATTGACCACCACAATCCATATACAGAGTTCCATCACTTCAAAAAAAAGTCTTCATGCTGCTTGTTTGTGTCAGTTTTCCACCTTCCTTCCAAAGGCTGCCAGCCACTGAGCTGTTCTCCATCCTATGGTTTCACCTTTTCCTGAATATCGTGTGAAGGGAATCTATAGTATGTCATCTTTTGGGTATGACTCTTTTCTCTTAGCAAAATCCATTTGAGTTTCCTCCGTTTTGTTCCATATATCGGTGGATTATTCCTTTTTATTGCTGAGTAGCATACCTTTATGTGAATGTACCACAGTTTATCCTTCACTCATGAGACATTTGTGCCGTTTCCAGGTTTGAGTGATTGTGAATTAAGCAGCTATAAACATTTGTGTACAGGTTTTTGTGTGAACATAGGTTTTTACGTCCCTTGGGTAGAATCCTGAGAGTGAGCTTGCTGGGTCATGTGGTCAGTATAGGTTTAACTTCGTAAAAAATGGCTAAATGGTTTTCCAAAGGGGCTATAACATTTTGCTTCCACACCAGCAAAATATGAGAGTTCCAGATGTTCTGCATCCTCACCAACTCCTGGTACTGTCAGTTTGGTTTTTTAAATTTAAATAATTTAAATTAAGTAATTTAATTTAAATAATTGGATGGCTCAGTCGATTAAGTGTCCAACTCTTGATTTTGGCTCAGGTCATGATCTCAGGGTCATGATCTCAGGATCTCACGCTGGGCATGGAGCTGGCTTAAGATTCTATCTCTCCCTCTCCCTTTGCCCTTTCACACACTCTCTCTGTCTCTCTCAATCAATCAATTTTGTAGGTAAGTAGTGGTATCTCATTGTGGTTTTAATTTGGATCTTTCTAATGACTAATGATGTGAACACCTTTTCATGTGCTAATTTGCCATCTGTGTATCGTTTTTTGGGACGTGTTTGTTCAAATCTTTCATCAATTTTTAAACTGAGTTGTTTTGAGAGTTCTTTATATATTCTTGATACAAGTCCTTTGTCACGGGATGCCTGGGTGGCTCAGTAGGTTAAACGTCTGCCTTTGGCTCAGGTCATGGTCCCAAGGTCCTGGGATTGAGCCCCGCATCGGGCTCCCTGCTCAGCGGGAAGCCTACTTCTCCCTCTCCCGCTCCCCCTGCTGTGTTCCCTCTCTCGCTGTGTCTCTCTCTGTCAAATAAAGATATAAAATCTTGAAAAAAAAAATAAGTCCTTTGTCAGATATATTATTTGTAAATATTTTCTCTCAGTATTTGACTTGTCTTTTAATTCCCTTATATTATCTTTTAAAGAGCAAAAGTTCTTAATTTATATAGATCTATTCTCTTACAGATTGTCCTTTTTGTGGTATATCTAAGAATTCATTGGTTAACACAAGGTTACATAGATTTCTCCTATGTTTTCTTCTAGGAATTTTCTAGTTTTATCTTTTACATTAGATCAATTTCAAGTTATTTTTGCATAGAGTGCAAGGTATGTGTTAAGGTTCTTTTACTGCATATATATGCATTTGTATTTATGTATATATACACACATCTCTCTAATGCGATTTGCTGAAAGTACTATTTTTTATCCATGGAATTGCCTTTGCACCTTTATGAGGAATTAGTTGACTGTATTTGCATGTGCATATTTTTTTTTCCTGGACTCTATTCTGTCTCACTGATCTGTATATCTATCCTTTTATAAATGCAAAGGTTTTTTTTTTTAAACTGAGGTTTTATAATAAGCTTTGAGAACATATAGTGTGAGTTCTTGAACTCTGTTTTTTCTTTTTCAGAATTGTTTTGGCTATTTGGTGTTTATAAAAAAATCTTTTTGAGATATTGATAGAGTTTGCATGGTATCTATAGATAAATTTGGGGAGAATTGACATCTTAACAATATTGAATCTTCCAGTTTATGAACATGGTGTATCTCTCCATTTACCTAGGACTTTGCTTTTTTCATCTGTGTTTTGTAATTTTTAGCATACCTATTCTGCATGTATTTTGTTAGCTTTATACCTAAGTATTTTGGGGAGGTGTTGTAAATGGTATTATTTTATATATTTTTAATTTCATTTATTCATTGCTTGTATACAGAAATATACAGATGGACATTGGGGAGGGTATGTGCTATGGTGAGTGCTGTGAATTGTGTAAGACTGTTGAATCACAGACCTGTACCTCTGAAACAAGTAATACATTATATGTTAATAAAAAAAAGAAATATACAGTGGATTTTTGTATATTGATTTTTATCCTACAACCTTACTAAACTATTAGTTTTGGAAACACTTTTTTTTTTTTTTTGTAGATTCCGTGTTTCTCCTTAGACAAACATTTGAGCTGCAAAGAGGGAGTTTCATTTCTTTCTTTCTAATCTGAATGCCCTTCTTTTATTTTTTTCTTTCCTTATTGCATTTGCTGGAATTTGTGGTGTGATGTTGGTTGAGAGTAGTGAGAGAGGACATCCTTGCCTTGGTCCCAGTCTTTTCATCTATTAAGATGATCATATTATTTTCTTCTCTACTTTGTAATATGGTGAATTATATTGATTGATATTTGAATGTTGAACCAGCCTTACATTTTGGGGACAAACCCTACTTTGTCGTGATGTACTATCTTTTAAAATATATTTTTATAGATTGTCCCCTTAAATTTGCTAATACTTTTACAGGATTTTTGTGACTATGTTTATATAAGGATTTAATGCTAACATTTTTCTCTAAGCACTGCTTTAGATGCATTCCACAAATTTTTATATTCTGCTTTTTAATTTTCATTCAGTACAAAATATTTTAAAATTGACCTTGAGAACTTCTCTTTGACCCATGCATTATTTAGAAGTGGATTTACAGATACCATTTTGTTACTAATTTTTGAGGATTTACAGATACCATTTTGTTACTAATTTTTAAATTTAACTTCAGTATGGTAAAAGAACACTCTTGGTATGATGTCTTTTCTTTTAAATTTGGCAAAGTTTGTCAATGGAGTAGAATATTATCTAATTGAATATTATAAGCGCACTTGAAGGGAATATGTATAATGTTATTGTTGAGGGTAATATTCTACAAATATCACTTAGGTCAAGTTGGTTGATAGTAATGATCAGGATTTTAGTCTACTTGTTCTATCAATTACAGAAAGAAGAATGTTGAAATTTCCACTGCTATTGTGGATTTCTCATTTATGTTCCATAAATTTTTGCCTCAAGAATTTTGAAGCTCTGTTGTTAAATGAATACACATTTAGGATTATTATATCTTCTTGGAGAATTTATTCCTTTGTTCAGAGGTTATTTTCTCTTTTTCCTTGGTAATACTCCTTTTGTAGAATACTTCATTTTATATTAATTGAGTATGCCAGGTTTTCTTTTAATTATTGTTGGTATAATATACATTTTTCTATTCTTTTACTTTAAATAAAAGGAAAAATAAAAAAAAGTAATACCAAAATACTTAGATATTACTTTAAATTAATCTTTATATTGAAATTGAATTTCTGGTAGACAGCATATAAATTAGGTCTTGCTTTTTTATCCGACCTGACAATCTCTGTTTTTTCATTATTTTGTTGTGATTGTTTATATTTAATATTATTGTTAATATGATTGGATTAACATCTGCCCACTCACTTACTGTTTTCTATTTGTTCTATCTGTTCTTTGTTTATTTTGCCCTTTTCAGCCTTTTTGGGGGATAATTTAATTTATTATTTCATCTTATCTTCAATATTGGCTTATTATTTATACCTCTTTCTTATTTTTACTTTTTGTGCTTGTCCTAGTTACAACATGAGCCTTTGATTAATCTGAGTTTACCTTCAAATAATAATATATTTCTTCACATGTAGCATAAGGACCTTATAACAGTATATTCCCAATTTCTCCATCCCATACCTTATGCTCTGCATTTTAGTTTTGCTATGCTATAAGCATACAGTACATTGATGGTATTTTTTGCTTCACATAGTCATCTTTTAGAACACTTACTAGCATGAAAATACATTTAAAAACCTTTATTCATTCTCTTTACCGCCCTCTTCATTTGTTTGTGTAGATCCAACTTTCTGTCTGATAATATAGTCCTTCTGCCTGAAAGAATTTCCTTGAATATTTCTTATAGTACAGGTCTACTGGCAATGAATTCTCTCAGTTTAAAAACAAAATCTTTATTTTTCCTTCGTTTAAAAAAATGTTTTCTGGGTACAGAATTCTGGGTTGACTTTTAAAAAGTATCTTCACTTTAAAGATATCATTATTTTTTTTCTGGCTTTCATAGTTTTGGATGAGAAGTTTGTTCTTATCTGTGTTCCTCTGTAGGTAATATGTCTTTAGCTTTATCTTGTTTCTAATAAAATTTATTTTTAGAGCAGTTTTAGATTTAAGAAAAATTGTGACTTGTGGAACAGTTTCAATATACACCATACCCAGTTTCCTTTATTATTAATATCTCATGTTAGTATGATAGATCTGTTACAATTAATGAAACAATATTTATAGATTAGTATTAACTAAAGTCCATACTTATTCAGATTTTCTTAGTTTTTACCTTTGTCCTTTTTGTGTTTCAGGATCCCATCTAAAATACCATGTTATATATTTAGTCATCATGTTTCCTTACTCTCCTCTTGTTTGTGACAGTTTTCAGAATTTTCTTGTTATTGATGATCTTGATAGTTTTAAAGAGTATTGGTCAGGTATTTTTTAGAATTTCTCCTGATTTGGATTTGTCTAATATTTTTCTCATGGTTAGACTGGGTTTATGGAGTTTTGGGAGGGAGACTGCAAAGGTAAAGTGACATTTTTGTCCCATCATATCAAGGGTACCTGTTTTCAACATGATGAATCACTGTTGAGCTTGATCATCTGGCTGAGGTAGTGTTTGTTAAGTTTTTCCACTGTAAAGTTATTCCCTTCTTTTTGAACTTTTTGGAAGGATGTGAGTATGCAAAGCCCATACTTAAGGAGTGGGGAGTTATGCTCTCCCTCCATTAAGGGGGAGTATCTGCATAAATTATTTGGAATTCTTCTACAAGGGAGATTTATCTTTTCTTCTCCAGTTTTTCTTTATTCAGCTATTTATTTATAGTGTTAATGTATCATTTATTTTTGTCTGCCTTCAACATTTTCTTCTCCTTTCTTTGTGTTTTGACAGTTTTTGTTTGTTTTTTGTTTTTTTGGCCGTTTGAATAAAGTATGTCTAGGGTTTGTTTGTTTTGCATTGTATCATGTGTATCCTTTTTGATGTTCTCTGTGTTTCTTGGATCTGTAGTTTGGTATTCATCATTAATTTTGGAAAATTCTTAGTTTTTATACCTTCAAATGTTATATCTGCCTTATTCCTTCTCTCTTATAAGATTTCAGTTAAACATATCTTAGACATATATCATTGTCCTACATCCTTTGGATGTTCCATTCTGCTTTTTTCACCCTTGTTTTCTTTTTGTGTTTCAATTTGGATAATTTATATTGAACTATATTCAGGTTTACTGATTCTTTCCTTGACTGTGTCAAAGCAACTGATGAACCACTTCATGGCATCCTTCATCTCTGTAACTGTGTTTTTTATTTCTAGCATCTCTGAACCTCCTTTGTTGTTTTCATCTGTCTGCTGAAATTACTTGTCTGCTGCTGCATATTGTCTCCCTTACATATTAGAGCCTTTAATATATTAATTATAGTTATTTTAAATTTCCTGTCTTACGGTTTCAACCTTTGTGTCATATCTGAGTCTGGTTGTATTTATTTACTCTAAACAGTGTGTTGTTTCTTCTTGCTTTATTTTTGTATGTTTGTAATTTTTTGTTGAAAGCTGGACATCTTCTGTAGGACAGTAGATCCTAAAGTGTGGTTTTTATGCCTGGGGAAAAAAAAAAACATTTCTTTCTGCTGGGCCTTAATGTGGATTATTGGTCAATCTAGTCAGGAATTGAGCTGGTATTGGAAATTGTTGTTGCTATAGTTACTTACAGTGCATCATAGATTTCAAATTTCTCTAGTAACACTTTGTGTTTAGGGTGGAGGTTGGTTTACCATAGGTTTTTTCTCAATTTCCATTCTCAACTTTAACTTTTTCCTTTGCACTATGCTTCAGAGGGAGTCTCTTTCCATATTTACATGATTCTTCCGCACTGTGCTTATTACTTGATGCTTGTTAGCCTGGTGATGTGGAGTCAGGAGTACATTCTCTGTTGTTCTCATTAAACTTGTTTTCGGCAGTCACTGTGTCCCTGAAGAACTTTTTCTACATATTTTTTTTATTTTTAATTTTTTTACTTTAAAAAGTATGGTATCTATTCTTAAGGATCCAGGGAAAAGTAAGGAGGTGTCTTGATGCAGTTTAATCCAAAAATATGCCAACTATATGCCAGATAGAGTGCTAAATGCTTGAGATGCAAATGTAACTATGACTTGTCTCATCCTATTCAGAAGCTCTGTAGTAAGAACTACAAACTGGTAAACATTATAACCTAGTCTGTATCATGGTAGGAGTAGGCCCTAGATGTTTTGAAATACAACTAAGGCCTTTTTAACTTATGGTGAAGTTCAGGGAATTCTTCCTGGGGCAAATCTAGGCAAATCACCATTTCTCTAGGACATCTTACCTTGTGTTCCTTCAGGTAGGTGACAGTGGGTTTGGGATGAGAGAGGGAAAGACATGTGAAACTGAAGTAAGGATGCAGGAGGTAGATGAAGAAACTATGGAAAACCTGGAAATTACCTTCCTCCTAAGGGTCAATTTCCTTATGTATAAAATGGTAAAGGTGTTTCCTATTTCACAGGATTGCTGTGAACATTATGTGAAGCACCAGGCTTCTAGACAAAGATCCATAATGAGTATCTATTATTTGCTGTCATTGTCATTTCCAGCCACTAAATTAAATGTTTTAAAATTCTTTAGGTAACTAATGGTGAGCTCACTCCAGGGTGTTCTAAGGAGTCTACTTGGAAATGAGAAGCATCTGTTTTTCCTATAGAAGTTCTTCCCCAAATGGCTGATTCTGTGCTAATGGTGAAGAAGCAGCTTGAAAATAAGATCCCATAAAAGTATATTTAAAAATTCAGCTCCTGTGGTCATCTCTTCCAAGAGCTTAAATCTCAGAATTTTATCCTGTGAGTATATAGACTCCACAGAGTTCATAACCCTGCAGTGTCTTGGCCATGTGTACCCATCTGGTACATTCAGCCACCAAACTGGAATATGATATTGTGTTTTCTGGACAGGATTAAGAGTGAGTTCTCTTAGGCTCAAATGACCCCTGCAATCAGGGGCAAGAGGGCTGTAATTGACATGTCACTCAACAAACATACTAAGAATAATAGAAACAGAGATGACTACTTTGCCTTGTGGTGAATGCCCTCCTTTGGGGGATTAGCAAGATGGTTAGAGGATGAGCAGAAGGCAGCACTAGCTTTCTTAGCCCTGCTTCTTCCTTTAGCATATAATATAGTTTGCTTTAGGAACTAAACACCAGTGATGTGGCCATGACAACTTCTTCCTTAGAAAACCAAGATTTGTCTTCTTCACAAATAGAGACTATATGATTATGGAAGCTGGGTGGATGAGGGGTACTTCTGTGCCAGTCTTCATTCATTCATTTATTCCTTCATCTGAAATGTATCCAATGCTTTGTTTATGATTAGTTGAACTTCAAGGAATAAGGCTGGATTTTTCTACTTCTCTAATGAAGTTTATAGTCTGCTGGAGGGACAAAGCTACTAATCAAATAATCGCAAAGATAAATGTATTTCAGAGATAATTACTCTGAAGGAGAATTATCTGATTTGGGGGTTCTGGGAAGTCTTCCCCAAAGGAGATAGTTTCTGAACTAGGTGAGCTGGTCAGGGATGGGGTAAAGAATATAGAAAGAAGCACACAACAGGTAATTGGAGCAGCATGCACAAGGGTCCTGGGGATAAAGGGAATGGCAAATTTGATGAACAGAAAGAAGAGCAGTGAAAATGTAGAGTGAGGGAGGAGGGTGGTGCAAAATAAATCTGGAAAGGGGGGCAGAGGTCAGGCCAGCAGGGCTTTATAAGGCATTTGCAAGTTGTCGCTCAAAGGGCTAGGGAAACCACTGAAGAGTTTTAAGTGAGGTAGGGTTGGGAGGGGGTGACCATGGTCTAATTTGAAAAGATCACAAAGGCTGCAGGGTGGAGAATAGATTGGGAGGACAGCAAAAGTAAATGTGGGAAGACTAGCTAGGAGATATGAGGATGGTTTCTCTTTTCCTTTATAGAAGGGAGAAACTTGAATAAGTATAAATGTCAATGGGAAAGATTCAAGTGAGAGGAAACGCAGAATATAAAGGAGAGAGTAAAGATAGTGAAAGGTACCTGAAAAGGCCAATATAATAATTGGAACAATTTGTCTTAGAAAGGAGAAGGACTAATTCTACTCTAACTGAAGAGGAGAAAGAGAGGATGGGTAGATGTAAGGAGTTCACCATGGCATCTTCTGTCTTATGGCTTTCTTTGTGAAGTAGGAAGTGAGGCCATTTGTTACAAGTGAGAGGGAAGGTGGGGATATAAAGGCAAATTAGAGATCCAAGGGGGGTGGGGAAAATTTGAAATACTTACTCGAAAGTGGGAAAGAGAACTAATTTAGATGCATGTAGGAATCTTGCTAAGATGTGTTGAGGACACATTCATTTTGATGTTCATAACTTCACCATGATGTCCATATGCTCCATATGTCACTTTTTCCATCAATACTTGTCTGGGCTCAGGCATGGAGGGAAGAAGTTGGGTTCAGATAAGATTGGCATTTTGTTAGCAGCTGCTGATATAAATGTAAATAAAAAGGAAGGAGTTTAAGCACTGGCAAATATCTTATTGAAATATGTTCTTGAAACTGTAACATGAAATTCAGGTTGGAAAAGAAGGATTTGAAAAATAAGGCTGATAGATTGGGAGGAAGTAGAAGGGTCAGTAGAAAGGAGATCCTAAAGAGATTAAAGAATATTTGTAATCTAAGGAGCCAAAGCTGCAAGCTGGATGGAAAGGAGTTAGTAGGAACATGATTTAATGATTTTGATTGTAGAGAGGTTTTGGGTGATGACCAGTATTAGGGTAATTCTGGGATATGCATATTTTTATGTTTCTGTTTCTTCTGGGCTTTCCAAGCAAAGAACACTAGTAAACTTGGTTAAATGATGATTGAATAACAAAAATACCGTAGAAGCTAGAGATAGTGTATTATTTTAGAGAGACTTAAGAGACTTACATTCCATGGAGTCACATGCTTACATTTCTGGGTAGTAAAAACTCAAGGCCTTTCCCACAAATTCTCAGAGAGGATTTGTTCACATTCCAGAGTAAAAATCTCTTTCTCTCTTTTTCTTTCCAAAAGGGTGGAGGGGTAGATGTGTCAGCCACCCTATGTAAGCTTATCATTTTAGGGACCTTCTCCTGTACACAACCTTGCTGTATGCATGGGGTACTTCTTTTTGGCTCTCATTATGTCACCTTTGGGGATTGGGGCTCAGGGAGCTGGCGCTAAGATGCTTTGTGAGTAATAAACATGATGTTCTCTAATCCAGAGAACTTGTGTTTCCTGGCAGAGAAAACTGTGATCGAGGTCACAAAATCTTTGATGACTAAAAGGAATATTAGAGAGATCAGTAGAGGGTAGCATTAAGATGGTGGAGAGAATGGTATAAACAAATGATCGAGTCTCAAAAATTAATTATCAATTCATACAATTAACAGTTTTTATAAGAAGCTAATAGACTGGAAACAGCAATGGGAGCAAAGAAGATGCTGATCCTACAAATACATGCAGTATAAGAAGATAACAGCTGCAATTTAAGAGGGCTGCAGGAGAAACGGTATCTTCAAGAGAAAGATATGCCAGTAGAAAGTAGATCAAGGGCATATGGAAATATGATGAAAAAACAGTTCTAGAGGTCCTGGTTAAAGGTTCTGGGAAATGAAGTGTTAGGGTTGGAACAGACAAGGAAGGATCATTGGGATGGTGTTCTGATATAGGATTGATGCAAGGTAGGCTTATTCTTTGTGGTTTTGATGATGGTGGGACTATGTCCGTGGGATCATCTCTTCCCACAGTTATAATCTCATTTACCTGTCCTCCTGTGGTACTAGACCCAGCGGTGGACATTGTTCCAGGGCTTCCAGTGTACAGCCTGACATTTTATAGGCTAAAATCCCTGAACCATGTTCAGCATGGGGTGATTTTTCCAGAAATGTCAACATAAACAAACTTCAAAAAATGGATATTCCATGTCCTCAGGTCAGGAAAATACTTATGATAGAGGGTGGGTTTGTTATTTCACAAAAATGGAGCTGAGATTGAGAAGTCATCTTCAGAAGAGTTAAGTTAATATCCTAGGATGCAGGTTAAAAAACAACCACTTCTTGGAAGGCTTATAAAATTCTTGCAATTTAACAACTTTCTTGCGTTTACTAAAAACCATTTCCACTCCTACCCAAGTCTGTTCCTTCCTTGTCAGCTCCCAACTCATGACACTGAAAGTAAAGAATTCTATGCTTTGCTTATAGGGCTCATACATGGACAAGTTAGAGCTGGAAAAAAAGCAGAGCACATTTGGTTATTGAAGGACTTCATTTCCAGAGGGCGTTAGTTTCCAGACTGAGATCAACGAAGCAAACTTCAGAAGAGTAAAGTGGCCAACACAGTTCGATGCTCCTGGAGGACCTAGGCACCCTCATAAATATGAGTCCTGAAACTGCCATGAACCACCCAAAGTGGCTTTCTGTAGTAAAATTAATCTCAGAAGACCTGGGACTGCCCCCTGGTTCTTCCTTCTGTATCTCATATCTAATGTAGATGAGTATTTTTCAACTATTTCCTAAATTCAACTAAGTTCTGAATTCTACAAGAAAACTAAGAAGTTGGATGAGGCCAAACTGGCCAGCCATTGGAACGTACTGTTTGAGAGAGAAACTGGCCCTGTGGCTAGGTCTTTATTCCATGAGTATGAGGAACTACAATGAAAGGAAACAGTTTCAATTCTTTTTAAAAAACCAACCTCTTTTTCTAATTAGGAAAATGATACATGTTCTATAAAAATTTAAAAATAGGGATTAAATCATAAAAAGAAATTGTAATTACTTATAGTTTCATATTCTGGGGATAACTGGTATTAACATTTTGTTGCACAGTGTGTTCTCCTATAACATGAGTTACTTTAATGCCAATTAACTCGTATGTGATTAATAAATAGGGAAATGTGTCCATATATGGTAGAAATCTTATAGTCTTATATGAGATTTTTTTCCCATCACCTTAACATGTTGAAGAGATTAAGAGTGAGCTATTTTAAAATAATAAAAAAAGCCTTATCAGTATACTTCAAGAAAAAAACCTGAAGTATAATAAAAATTATTCACAATGCTCATACATTCTTTAATGAATTTTAATATTTTAAATGTATTTTTAAGTTTTGATGAGACCAGAATCTATTATAAGCAAATACCCTGAAGGACTTAACTCTTGAGGTAGGAATCATGAGTCCCAGTATTTAAAGCTGAAAAAGATCATCTATTTGTGATGCTGGGTCAAATGCCTGAGAAGACTCAAGTGTGCTATTGTTTTGATTATTTTTGTTAGAAAATTCTGTAGATTTTGAGAGGGCTGTCTGGACTATATTTTTACTGATAAGCCTTATTATTGCCAGTGCTTGATTTTTCAGAACTCAAGGATTTTCAAGACTGACTATATGGATTTATAACTGATTGCCTGTGTATCTTCCAGTCTTTTTAATTGAATACATAGTTTTCCTTTGATCATAAAAATGTCATTTTTTTATAAAATGTCATTTTTTTCTTTTAAAGTATGGTTGGTATTGTTGTAACTAAAGTAACAAGGAACATACTGCCTTCCATGTAACGGTAGTCTTTTGAGTTTAACACACATATCTATGTGTATGTATATACATATATACATACACATATAAGTATTATATATAGACACACATGTTTATATGTAAATGTAGTAGGTTCTAAAATTTAAATTTAAACACACACATACATATATATGTGTGTGTATAATAAATGTATGTCGTTGGTAGTTGGTTTTAAACTTTAATCTTATTTCAAATTATCTCTGAAATATCCAAAAGCAAAAATTACCTACAATTCCAGCACATTTTTGAATTTATATATAAAAAAAAAATCTCACTTCCATCCATTTCAATCCTTAGAAATAACCATTATAGCAGTTTGGAGTATACAGTCTCGAGTAATTTTTCCTATGCTTATAGAGATATATTCATACATATATCTACCCTATACCAATCTGTATCTATTTCTCTGTTGATAAACATAGGAAATCTATCTGTCTGTCTATCTATCATCTATCTATCTGTTTCTTTTAATCAAAATGGAATCATGCTATATTAAATACTTAAATAACAAGTATATTAAATACTTATTTTTCTCACTTAAAGTCATATTACATACAGGCTTTATTCCAGATAACACTAGTCCTTTCCTTCATCCTCCAGTAACATTATCCTCACTCTCAAGAACTTCTGGCCTCCTCCCATTGCCTGATTCAAAGTCAAAGTCACCTGTTTTGGATTTTGTTATGGCCGCTTAACTGACCAAGCCACCCAGGTGCCCCAAGGATATTAATTATTAAATAAATAAAAAGGATTTGTGTTTACCATCCATACAAACTTAATAGTGAACAATGGGGCTTAGGTGAGAAGTGGGTCAATAGGATAAGAAGCTGATTTTTACCATTTCATTTATTTACAAAAATAAGGCAGTTGTATGTTCATTGTAGGAAATATCAATGGTATCTAAAGTGTCACTATTCAAAAATACTAATATTTTGGCAACTTTTCTTCTTCTCTTTTCAATGTATAATTATTACTTACTTTACAATTTGTAAAATTGTATATATATATATATATATATATAATTTAATACCCCACTCTTTTCATGCAAGTTCAAATTTTTCATATCATAAATTCTTGCAATACATCATTTTAAATGACTCTATAATACCAAGTGTACACATCACAGTTTTTCTATCATTATTGGAAAAATAATGTTTGCTATTAAACCTTTTGAATACAAGTTTTATTTATCATTTTTTGAATTGTTTCCTTAGGGATGCCTAAATACATTTTTCAACATGTTTGCTAATGACTTGTATTGGCTCTCAAGGACTGTATTATTTACATATTTTCTTCTGTTTACTATTCTACTGCATTGTTTAAATATTAATCATTTAACTTAGTGTCTATGATATTTTTTCACAGTTTGTGGAGTAATTTTTCCTATATTTTTTAAAGATTTAATCTATTTATTTGTTTATTTCAGAGGGGGAGAGAATGAGTGCATGGGGGAGGGGCAGAGGGAGAGGGAGAGAGAGTCTCAAGCGGACTCCGAGCTGAGTGTGCAGCCGGATGCAGGGCTTGATCTCACCACCCTGAGACCATGACCTGAGCTGAAACCAAAAGCTGGATGCTCAACTGTCTTTGCCCAGGTGCCCCACTCAAGGTTTAAATATTGATTAGTTTTTTTTTAATGTATACAGAAAATTTTCATTTTAATATGTAAAATCTGCGGGTCTCCTACTTTGTGATTTCTACTCCCTGATTT
This sequence comes from Eumetopias jubatus, assembly GCF_037043125.1. Classification (NCBI taxonomy): domain Eukaryota; kingdom Metazoa; phylum Chordata; class Mammalia; order Carnivora; family Otariidae; genus Eumetopias; species Eumetopias jubatus. The sequence goes on along the minus strand of NW_028274809.1, from coordinate 134,514,172 downwards.
AAAGATTTTAGATTCAAAGATGTAGAAAAACTATTAGAGCACAAAGCTGATTTATAAACATTAAAATAGACTGCCAAGGTTCTCCCTCTCTTGTACCATGTTGAGGGAGAAGGGAAGATGGCATATGGAACTGGCATGAGGGCCTTTACAATCAGAGCAACCCAAGCAAGAGAGAGTGATGTTGATTCTTAGAAGGTCTCAGGATAATGATTAGCACGCCGAGGTTAGTGGCTGTGGGTGGATAAGGAGTGGCAAAGTGCAGTGACACCTGGTTATGCTGCAAATGATGACTATTCAGCCATTCTATTCTGTCTCTCCTTTCTTACCCAGGGTTGACTCTGAACCTGTCTTATTCTTGCCCTCAGCTGTGTGGTATTGCTATAGTGTCTGTAACACCAGCTGCAGCTGGGAATTAGCCACTAGGAATACCAGCTTCTTTTTGTTTCTCATAGGTTCAAGAAGTGGGCACTCACTTATTACTGACTACCTTAGTAGGTGCCAGCTATTTACTATGAGGGGCAAAACAGACAAGGTGGAAAGAAATAGTCAGATTCAAGATATGTTTTAAAGGTATAGGTGAGAGGATTTGCTGAAGGACTGGATGAAGTGTATGAGCAAGAGAGAAGCAAAGATGCCCCAGGGCTTTTGCCATGAGACACTGGAGTAAGGAATTGCCATATACTGAGATGGGAGAGACAGCAGAAAAAGAAGGTTCAGGAGGTGGACATCAAGAGATCAGGTTTGGGCGAATTAAGTTTGATATGCTGTGAGACATCCAAATGGAGATGGACAAGTCCAAATGAAGATTATGGAGCAGGCTGCAGCTCAGAAGAAATACAGGCTGGAGACTTGTTAACAAATAGGTGTATGGGATCACCAAGGGGTCAGGGTACCTAGAAAAGTGAACAAGATGAAGGACTAAGCCCTGGGACCTTCCAATGGGATGTTATTTAGAGGACAGAGCGATGACAATAAACTAACCAAGGAGACTGAGGGCAGCAACCAGTGAGACAAGAGGAAAGCCAGGACAGTGTGGTGTCCTGGAAGCAAAGTGGAGGAAGTTTATCAGGCAGGAAAGAATGATTGACTGGGTCGAATGTTGCTGGCAGGTCAGCTAAGATATGGGCTGAGAACTGATCTATAGATAGAGCATAATGGAGATTGCTGGGGACTTTGACAAAAGCAATTTCAGCAGAGTGGTGAAGACAAAAGCCTGAATGGAGTGGGTTCAAGACAGGATGGGAGGAGAAATCGGGACAGTGCACAACTGCACTGTCCAGTATGGGCCACTACACACTGGGTGCTATTGAGCACCTGAAATGTGGCTACTCTGAATTGAAATGTGCTGTAAGGGTAACATACACATCAGATTAGAATTACAAAAAGAATGTAAAGTATCTCAATAATTTTATAACAATCACATATTGAAAAGATATGGCTATGTTGGGTTAAGTAAAATATATTATTAAAATTCATTTCACTTGTTTCTTTTTAGTAAGAGATTTTAATGTAGCTTTTAGAAAAATCAAAATTACATTGTAATACATTGTATAACATTGTATTTCTACTGAACAACACTGGTATAGATAATGTTTTCAAGTAGTTTTATTGTAAAGGAGAACAGATAAACGGGGTAGTAGCTGGTGGTGAAGTGGGGTTAGGAGGAATCCACAGCATGGGGGAGTGGAATATTCATACAGAGCAACAGGAGGGAAGTGATGGTCTGGAAGCAGAGAGGTGGGTATTTATGGAAGTTCCTCTTCTGCATTCTTAGTGACTTAGGAAGCCAATCTTCAGCTGAGAAACGGCTTGGGGGAGGAGGTTCTCTTTTGTAATCACACTATAGACCACAGAGTTTGACAAAAACTCCATGGCTATAGACTGCTTAAGAGAAGGGACATTATAGGGCACTTTCTGGGTTCACTGGTAGTTCATTACCGAAGACGTAAAATGCAATAAACCATTAGAGAACTTGTCCCACTTGGTCGTCTTTTCTTTTATTTCTTGGACCTCAATTTCTTTTTATCAAAGCAGAAAATAAAAGACCCACTTTCAACCACCTCTGTTTGCTCAGTATTCAACATACTTCCTTCTGCAGCAGGCGGCTTGGTTTCTTTACAATTTAATTGCCACAAAAATGCTTCAGTTTAGAGCCCTACATTTTCCATCTCATCCTTTTGTGTTTCATGTTTTCCTGCTTCTTTTCTGCCTTCAGAAAAGAAGCAAGAGGACAACTCACTTGTCTCCACCACACTAGAGAAGACCATGTGGGCTGGGGAGGCATCTTCCACTGCCCCCTCACCCCACCCCGGCCCAACTTGGCTGCTCCTGGCCTGGTAGCAGCCAGGCTTCAAAGAGAAACCACTACTTCCTCCCCCAGCCCCAGCACCAGCTTCACAGACAGCTGGGCTGATTAAACATTGAAGTTTCACTTCGGGCTACTTTAAACATTTGCATTATTCCAAAAGTTATTTTCAGGTATCGCATAAGGGATTTTATGCTCCAGTGTATTGTGGGGTTTTGAAACTTTGCTGCATAGTTGCAACACACAGAGGTCAAAAATAATGCTTAAATAAAATCCTTATTCTGACCCCTGTGCTCCCTGGATGGGACCCTGGGCAATGTCAAGACTGTTAGATAGCCAGCCAAGCTGTGCCAACGCTGACTTCTAGACTTCTGACTCTTAGAGGTATCAAGCGATTATGTTCTGGTGTGGAGGAAATCAAAAGGGGTCTGAGGTGACCAGTCTCAGACTCAGATTTGGTTTGAGGTTTGGCTGGGATCAAAACTTAAAAATGGTCAGTGTGCTGATTTTTTTTTCCTCCCTTGCTGTCTTGGAGCAATGATCACATAAAAATACCCCGAGTTTATTTTTTGTGAAATAGTTGCCATTTACCTTTGAGCTGATTAGCATCTACACCTAAAGGACCATAAAAATTGGAAGAGTTTATAAGATGCTGTGAGTTGGCACAATCTGGCAGGAGAGGAGAAAGCACACAGGCAAGTAAATACTTTACAGCACCCAGTTTTAGACTGTAACTCTTTTAAAAGATAACTGCCTTTCTGTCTCCTGGCTCCCTTCTCCTCTCCTTTCCCTTTCTTGTGGCTTGCTTTCTTTCTGCCATGTTTTTTTTTTCTCTCTCTCAAAATTAATTTTTTGCATTTAATTCTACCTGCTTCCTCCAATAGTTAACTTGTTAGTGAACTATTTACACATTTTATAGAACTCTCTGAGCTTGCCATAATTATTTTCTTGACTGACCATCTGGAGTCATTCCATGGTAGGAGATAGTCTGAACTGGAAAGATGAGAATTTTGGGGGAGGGTTGAGTTGGGTTTTAACTGCTGTTAAAAAAAAAGCCAGGCTTTATGAAAACAGAAACAAAAACAAAGAAAATAAAAGAGAGTAAACAGCCAGCCTTAGTAAGGTGCATGCCTCCTTCTCTACCTGTTGTCATCTGTGTGTGAGTGTGTGTGTGAGGTTTGTTTGGGTTTTGGAAGGGATACCTTGATGTGCCCTCCACATCCTCACTGTATTAGTTTATAGTGAAATAAATCATACCAAGACGGGGCCCCTAAAGTCAAAGAGAATGATTTTTTTTTTTTTTGACTCTAAGGAGCATTTGATTTTGACAGCAGTTTGTTCCAAGGAAATGCTCACTTAAACAGTGGAAAGTATAATGGAAGAAAAAGTGTTTCTAGATGCTGTTGGGTTTTGTTTTTAGTACAGGGCTGAGTGTTAGGACTAGTTAAATGTTTTTTTCAAGTGAATGAATTTTCTCAATTTTTATAATGCTGAAAACTCAGTGAGCAGGTGGTAAAATACTCTGACTCTGGGCATTATGGAAGGCATTGAAGGATGCTGCCCTTTGGAGGCAGGCACAGTTGTCCTCTGTCTTGATGAAGAACTTAGATTTTCAAATGCAGTTGGGTTTCATATTCTATCTTAGTCATCATTCCGTGGCGTCATGTTAATCTACCATAAAAATTAAAGAAAGTGTCTATTGGTCAGGAAAAAAGAGGCATAATTGCTCTACTGAGAAGATAAATCAAGTTTATGAGGGAAGAAAAATATGTAGTATGTATGTGGCAAAGCTTCTTCCATGAGGGCTCTCACGTTCTGCTGGAGTGTGTAGACCAGCTATAGGAAGTCACAAGAAAAAGAATTTGTTTCATACTTTTTGCAGGAGGCCTACTTTTACTAGGGCCTGACACAAAAGTGTGTGGACAGTTGAGAAGAGATGCAAATGTAATCATCAGAAAGCTAGTACCCAATGTCTAGTGAGCATTAGGTTGAACTTTTTCTCATTTAACTCTTAAATGGGGGGTAAGGAAAGTTCAAAGTAATACTGGTGGTGGGAGGGAGCCCTCTTGGTATTTATTCAAAAGTTTCAGTCATGCAGGCTCAGTAAGTTATGGAGAGCTAATGTGCGGCATGGTGGCTATACTGCTTAATAATACTGTATTGTATTACTTGAAATTGGAAATTTGAAATTTGCTAAGAGGGCACATCTCAGGTATTCTCACCACACACACACACACACACACACACACACACACACACACACACACACAGAAAATGGTCACAATGTGGGGTATTGGGAGGGGAACCAGTTGGATTATGGTGATCATTTCATAATGTCTTATGTATATCAAAACATCAACTTGTACACCTCAGATATATACAGATTTTATTTGTATATTACATCTCATTAAAGCTGAAAAGAAGGGAATATGAAAACATACAAACAAAAAACAAAAAGAAAAAACTCATTGCCAAACTGAAAATTGCATAGATTTTCTTGTATGTTGTCTTCTAGACGTTTCATAGTTTTGCATTTTACATTAAGATCTGTGATCCATTTTGAATAAATTTTTATAAAAGGTGGAGGGAAAAAAAGGGAGATTTTAAATAAAGGACAAATCCTTAAAAAAAAGAAAGAAAAAAATGATGGATAGTCTTTTGTAGCTCTGGGGTTTCTTTACATTAGGCTAGGGCCAGTACAACTGATCCCAAGCTCCTGCTGGATTTCCCAGGCATGACAGGATGGGCTGCTCAGGCAGCCAACTCTGCTCCATCACTTGTTTCCATAATGTGGGCAGAAGTCCAGCATAGCTAGGTTGGTTTCTTTGCAATTATTTTGTTTGTGTCATGTTGTAGGTTAACTAACAATCTAGCGCTTCAGATGGTCCCCTAGGCGCCACATTTTGGTCTCACTCTGGTGCGAGTCATTCCCTGGCCTTGTAACACATATCATTTTTGATGATACCAAGTCTGGAATTTTTTGAAATTATTTTTTATTGTGGTAAAAAACCACGTAACATAAAATTTATCATCTCAACCATTTCTAAGTATATAGTTCAGTTAAGTACATTCACATTGTTGCATAATCAATCTCCAGAACTTTTCCATTTCACAAAACTAAAACTCTATACCCATTACATGACAACAGCCCATTCCCCCTTCTTCGAGTCCCTCATAACCACCATTCTTTCTATTTCTATGACTCTGACTCTTCTAGATAACACATACAAGTGGAATCATAAAGTATTTCTCTTTTGTGACTGACTTATTTCAATGAGCATAATGTCCTTGAGGTTCATCCATGTGGTAGCATGTGTCAGAATTTCCTTCTTTTTAAAGGCTGAATAATATTACATTGTGTGTATATGCCATATTTTATTCCATTCATACCTCAACGGACACTTGGGTTGCTTTCACCTCCAACTCTGTATTTCTTAGGATTCAACATTTTGAGTGGCAATGCTGTTCTATTAATATTTCTACAACAATCTTTCCCAAGGCCTTAGTTGTCTTACTATATGAGACATATTTTCCCCAAAAAGCACTTGGCTGATGTTAAGAAAGTATCAACTTGAAATAAGGCAAATGATGGCTGTACATTCTTTCACTGTCTTCCTGGTACATTTTCTAACAGGCCCACCCAAGGATTAACTGATTCTCTGAGGGAATGCACCTTATTTGACAAACTATTTACTACTGATTAAAGCTCAGACTCTTATGAAGTGACATGTTTATTGGTAGAATTTTGTTCAGTAGTGAAGCAATGCAAGAAAAGAAAAGAAAAGCCATTTTCTACCTTATCCTGGTATAGGGCTCATGCCTACTCTTCTGACACAATCAGGCTTCTCTATAGCTTGGCAACAAAAACTTCACTGAAATGAAGGAATGTGGTAATTTACACTGGCTGTTCTGGCAGGAAAGAAATTCAAAGTGTAATTTTTTTTAAGTTATAAATATGGCTGACATATAAACATAACATGAGCCTGTGGCAAGGATTTATTTAATTCATTAATGTGAGAGCAAGCAGAATGGTGAAGCCAGTGCAAAGAGCATTTGAGGGACTGAATATATAATGGAACTAGAGAACACATATCCAAATAAGATTGTTAGGGATGCCTGGGTGGCTCAGTTGGTTAAGCATCAGAGTTCGGCTCAGGTCATGATCCCAGGGTCCTGGGATGGAGCCCCGCATCGGGCTGCCTGCTTGGTGGGGAGTCTGCTTCTCCCTCTGCCTCTCCCTGGGCTTGGGTACTCTTTCTCTCTCTCTTCTCCTTCTGTTTTTTGTTTTTGTTTTTTAAGAAAACTGGTCAACAATGCAACAACACATTGAGCCTATAAGTGTGTCCAAGCATTTTAATCTAAATCGAGGGCAAGGTACATCTACATGTTGACACTTAGACTGAACTTAGAACTACTAGGCTTCTGTCCATCACAACTTAACTCTGCAGCATGAGCCAGGTGACTGGGGAGGCCTCAAGGTGTGTTTCCCAAGTCAGAGTGGGAAGGCTGGCTAAGCTCACAGGTTTCAGCAAAGGTAGTAAAATAAATAAAAAGCTAAGTTTCCATAAACTCTGCATTTCCATAGCCACCTGTAGCCAAACCTTCCTAATTTGGAGATGTGCCCCCTTTCTTGCAAAGTGTTTACTATATGGCTCTGCTTTGCATTGGCAAAGTGCAAGCGACTATAGAAAGCAAGCCAGAGATACAATCGATTGCTTTTCCTTTCTGCCTAGGGGTGTGTGTGTGTGTGTGTGTGTGTGTGTGTGTGTGTGTGTATTATTGTACTGCACAGCCACACAGCATGGAATTTTAAGCATTCTAGAGATCAATTTATTTGACATTTAGTGAAAAGCAAGTGGCTCATTTTGAGAGTGTATCCCCAAAGATCAGGGACTTACTCTCAAGGATGGAAGTGATATCTTAGTTGCCTTCCTTTTTAATATCTGATACCTAGGAGAGAGAACAGCATGAATTATTCAGGGATTTATTGAATTCTATAAATTTTCCTTCTTCTTTTGCCCCATGTGAGAGAGAATACTGAGAAAAATGGTAATTTCTAGACTAAAATCGAAGGAAGATGAGAAAAGCAAATTATGTATTTTCAGTATTTCAAGGCTACAGTAAACTCTGTTAAAAGTCTCCCATAGAGGTTAATCACTGTCACATTGCAAACTCTTCTTTGATAAAAAGAAACATTTTAAACTACTGCCTTCCTCAGTTTTTTCTGTGTGTGGGAGCTCCCCCCTGTGAGATGATCTGTTTGAATTCAACTCTAAATTCTTCAGTCAGCAGTGTTCCTTTCTAAATGGAACAAAATTTGGCTAAATGGAAAGGTTGGTGGTCTCACCCTGGGACTACAAAGATACCTCCCTGGCATTGTGACTTTTCCCTGTTTAGTCAATGGGATGACAGATGAAGAAATTTCTCCACTGAAGTTGAGGAGGCTAACGCCTATTTCCGGGAAATCTTTCTTTATCCTGGTTTTAGAATTTTATGAACCTCTGCTTTACATGTAATGCTTGTGTTTAGGACCATTTCACTCTTTAAACAAAATTAGTACCTGGATTTGTTGTTGTTACTGTTGCCGTTTTTTTGTGGTGGTGGTGGTGGTGGTATTTTTTTTTTTTTTTAAGATTTTATTTGAGGGGGGTGGAGCAAGATGGCAGAGGCATAGGAGACCTGGATTACGTCTGGTCTCAGGAATTCAGGTGGATAGGGATCAAACCATTCTGAACACCTACGAACTGAACAGGAGATCGAAGAAAAGAATAGCAGCAACTCTCTGAACAGAAAAGCAACCACTTTCTGGAAGGTAGGATGTGCGGAGAAGGGAATCCGAGGTGATATTCGGGAGGATAGACGGCGGGGGAGGGGGCCTCCGTCAGCCGCTTTTGGCAAGTGCTAGAGCCACGGAGCACAAAATCGGAACTTTTAGAAGTCGGCTCCGTTGAGGGACGTTGCTCAAGTGTCTAAGCTTGGGGTGGAATCCTTGCGGGACAGTGTGGTCTCAGGACCCTCGGGGTCACAGAAAGACCGGGGGTGCCTGAGTGCGGCAGAGCTCCCAGGTATCGGAGCGGGGAAGCCGGCTGCAGAGACGGAGCCAAGGCGCGGGCTCTCAGCCCGGGGTTGCCATAAACTGTGATCCGTGGCCCAGTCGGGCCACTGCGCCTCCAGCAGGGACCCAACAAGCGGCAGAGCTGGGGAAACTCCCCTTCCTCCCCCGGAGAGGAGCGGCCCGGGAGCGCACCGCAGGGATCTGCTGGGTTTGGAGACTCCACACGGGGTCGGGTGCCAGAGATAGAAACGCTCGGTCACAGGCCGGGTGAGCACGGAGTGCGGCCAGAGACCAGGGAGATGGGAGTGACTGCTTTTCTCTGGGGGTACACTGAGGAGCGGGGCCCCAAGTTCTCGCTTCCTCCGGGACGGAGATTGGGAGGCCGCCATTTTCACTCTCGTCCTCTAAAGCCCTAGGGAAAGTTTGCAGGGAACAAAAGCTCCTGAGAGCAAACCTGAGCAGATTACTTAGCCCTGACGGGCAAGGGCGGGGCAATTCCACCTCCGGCAAAGACATTTGGGAACCATGGCAACAGGCCCCTCCCCCAGAAGATCAGCAAGAACAGCCAGCCAAGACGAAGTTTACTGATCAATGAGAACGGCAGAACTCCAGTGCTAGGGGAATACTGCACATAGAATTCATGGCTTTTTTTACCATGATTCTTTAGTCTTTCAAACTTAATTTTTTTAACTGTCTTTTCTTTTCTTTTTTCTTTTGAATTTTTCTTTTTCCCTTTTTCAACCAACATCTTATCAATCCCTTTTTTAAAAAAATACTTTTTATTTTTCAGTTTTAGAGTCCTAATCTATCCCTTCATAGTAGTTACCCTGATTTTTGGTATATTTATATATAAGTTGTTCTCTCTTTAAAATTTTGAGATACAGTTTCTTCTAACAGATCAAAATATACCCTAAATCTCTAGTGTATGGTTTTGTTCTAGTCTCCTGCCTGATCACATTCTTTCCCTTTTTTTTCTTTTCTTTTTTTTTAATCCTCTTCTTTCTTTTTTCAACCAACTTCTTATCAATTCCTTTTATAAGTTCTTTTATAATTTTCATCTTTACAGTCATGTTCCATCCCTTCATCATATTAACCCTTATTTTTGTACATATATAAGTTTTTCTCTCTTTAAAAGTTTGGGAGGCACTTTCTTTTAACAGACCAAAATACATCCAAAATCTAGTGTGTGGCACTGATCTATGCACCAGCCTGATCATATTTGATCATATTCTGTTTTTTTGTTTGTTTCTTTGTTTGTTTTTATCTTTATCTTTTTCTTTTTCTTTTTTCTTTTTTCTTTCTTTCCCTTTCTTTTCCCCCAGTTTCAGGTCTCTTCTGATTTGTTTAGTGTATATTTTTCTGGGGACGTTGTTACCCTGTTCACATTTTGTTCTCTCATTCATCTGTTCTCCTCTGGACAAAATGACAAGACGGAAAAAATCACCTCAAAAAAAAGAACAAGACGCAGTACCGACTGCCAGGGACCTAACCAATATGGACATTATTAGTAAGATGTTGGAACTAGAGTTCACAATGATGATTTAAAAGATACTAGCTGGGCTTGAAAAAAGCATGGAAGATATTAGAGAAACCCTTTCTGGAGAAATAAAAGAACTAAAATCTAACCATTTCGAAATTAAAAAGGCTATTAATGAGGTGCAATCAAAAATGGAGGCTCTAACTGCTAGGATAAATGAGGCAGAAGAGAGAATTAGTGATATAGAAGACCAAATGATGGAAAATAAAGAAGCTGAGAAAAAGAGAGGTAAACTACTGGATCAGGAGGGCAGAATTCGAGAGATAAGTGATAACATAAGATGAAACAATATGAGAATAATTAGGTTCTCAGAAGAAGAAGAAAGAGAGAGGGGGGCAGAGGTATATTGGAGCAAATTATAGCAGAGAACTTCCCTAATGTGGGGAAGGAAACAGGCATCAAAATCCAAGAGGCACAGAGAACCCCCCTCAAGATCAATAAAAATAGGTCAACACCCCGACATCTAATAGTAAAACTTACGAATTTCAGAGACAAAGAGAAAATCCTGAAAGCAGCTCAGGAGAAGAGATCTGTAACCTACAATGGTAGAAACATTAGATTGGCAACAGACCTATCCACAGAGACCTGGCGGGAGAGAAAGGACTGGCATGATATATTCAGAGCACTAAATGAGAAAAATATGCAGCCAAGAATACTATCTCCAGCTGGGCTGTAATTGAAAATAGAGATATAAAAAGCTTCCAGGACAAACAACAACTAAAGGAATTTGCAAAAACGAAACCAGCCCTACAAGAAATATTGAAAGGGGTCCTCTAATCAGAGAGAGATCCTGAAAGCAACATAGACCAGAAAGGAACACAGACAATAGACAATAACAGTCACCTTACAGGCAATACAATGGCACTAAATTTATATCTTTCAATAGTTACCCCAAATGTAAATGGGCTCAATGCCCCAATCAAAAGACAGAGGCTATCAGATTGGATAAAAAAAGAAGACCCATCGATATGCTGTCTGCAGGAGACTCATTTTAGACCCAAAGACACCCCCAGATTGAAAGTGAGGGGGTGGAAAACCATTTACCATGCTAATGGACACCAAAAGAAAGCTGGGGTAACAATCCTTATAGCAGACAAATTAGATTTTAAACCAAACACTGTAGTAAGAGATGAGGAAGGACACTGTATCCTACTTAAATGGTCTATCCAACAAGAAGATCTAACAATTGTAAATATCTATGCCCCTAACATGGGAGCAGCCAATTATATAAGGCAGTTAATAATAAAAGCAAAGAAACACATCACAACAATACAATAATAGTGGGGGACTTTAACACCCCCCTGACTGAAATGGACAGATCATCTAAGCAAAAGATCAACCAGGAAATAAAGGCTTTAAATGAGACACTGGACCAAATGGACTTCACAGATATATTCAGAACATTCCATCCCACAGGAACAGAATACACTTTCTTCTCTAGTGCCCATGGAACATTCTCCAGAGTAGATCACATCCTAGGTCACAAATCAGGTCTCAGCTGGTACCAAAATATTGGGATCATTCCCTGCATATTTTCAGACCACGTTGCTTTGAAACTAGAACCCAATCACAAGAGGAAAGTTGAAAAGAACTCAAATACATGGAGGCTAAAGAGCATCCTACTAAAGAATGAATGGGTCAACCAGGAAATTAAAGAAGAATTTAAAAAATTCATGGAAACCAATGAAAATGAAAACACAACTGTTCAAAATCTTTGGGATGCAGCAAAAGCAGTCCTAAGAGGAAAGTATATAGCAATACAAGCCTTTCTCAAGAAACAAGAAAGGTCTCAAATACACAACCTAACCCTACACCTGAAGGAGCTGGAGAAAGAACAGCAAATAAAGCCTAAACCCAGCAGGAGAAGAGAGATAATAAAGATCAGAGCAGAAATCAATGAACTAGAAACCAAAAGAACAGTAGAACAGATCAACGAAACTAGGAGCTTGTTCTTTGAAAGAATTAACACGATTGATAAACCCCTGGCCAAACTTATCAAAAAGAAAAGAGAAATGACCCAAATCAACAAAATCATGAATGAAAGAGGAGATATCACAAACAACACCAAAGAAATACAAACAATGATAAGAACATACTATGAGCAACTCTATGCCAGCAAATTAGATAACCTGGAAGAAATGGATGCATTCCTAGAGATGTATCAACTACCAAAACTGCACCAGGAAGAAATAGAAAACCTGAACAGACCTATAACCACTAAGGAAATTGAAGCAGTCATCAAAAATCTCCCAACAAACAAAAACCCAGGGCCAGATGGCTTCCCAGGGGAAGTCTACCAAACATTTAAAGAAGAATTAATACCTATTCTTCTGAAACTGTTCCAAAAAATAGAAATGGAAGGAAAACTTCCAAACTCATTTTATGAGGCCACCATTACCTTTGATCCCCAAACCAGACAAAGACCGCATCAAAAAGGCGAATTACAGACCAATATCTCTGATGAACATGGATGCAAATATTCTCACCAAAATACTAACCAATAAGATCCAACAGTACATTGAAAGGATTATTCACCACAACCAAGTGGGATTTATCCCTGGGCTGCAAGGTTGGTTCAACATCCACAAATCAATCAATGTGACACAATACATTAATAAAAGAAGGAACAAGAACCACATGATCCTCTCAATAGATGCAGAAAAAGCATTTGACAAAGTACAGCATCCTTTCTTGATCAAAACTCTTCAGAGTATAGGGATAGAGGGTACATACCTCAATATCATAAAAGCCATCTATGAAAAACCCACAGCGAATATCATTCTCAATGGGGAAAAACCGAGAGCTTTCCCCCTAAGGTCAGGAACAGGAACACGGCAGGGATGTCCACTATCACCACTGCTATTCAACATAGTATTAGAAGTCCTAGCCACAGCAATCAGACACCAGAAAGAAATAAAAGGCATCCAAATCGGCAAAGAAGAAGTCAAACTCTCACTCTTTGCAGATGATATGATACTTTATTTGGAAAACCCAAAAGACTCCACCCCAAAACTGCTAGAACTCATACAGGAATTCAGTAAAGTGGCAGGATATAAAATCAATGCACAGAAATCAGTGGCATTTCTATACACCAACAACAAGAGAGAAGAAAGAGAAATTAAGGAGTCGATCCCATTTACAATTGCATCCAAAACCATAAGATACCTAGGAATAAATCTAACCAAAGAGGCAAAGAATCTGTACTCAGAAACTATAAAATACTCATGAAAGAAACTGTGGAAGACACAAAGAAATGGAAAAACGTTCCATACTCATGGATTGGAAGAACAAATATTGTGAAGATGTCAATGCTACCTAGAGCAATCTACACATTCAATGCAATCCTCATCAAAATACTATCCACTTTTTTCAAAGAAATGGAACAAATAATCCTAAAATTTGAATGGAACCAGAAGAGACCCCGAATAGCCAAAGGAATGTTGAAAAAGAAAAGCAAAGCTGGCGGCATCACAATTCCAGACTTCAAGCTCTATTACAAAGCTGTCATCATCAAGACAGTATGGTACTGGCACAAAAACAGACACATAGATCAATGGAACAGAATAGAGACCCCAGAAACGGACCCTCAACTCTATGGTCAACTAATCTTCAACAAAGCAGGAAAGAATGTCCAATGGAAAAAAGAGTCTCTTCAACAAATGGTGTTGGGAAAATTGGACAGCCACATGCACAAGAATGAAACTGGGCCATTTCCTTACACCACACACAAAAATAGACTCCAAATGGTTGAAAGACCTAAACGTGAGACAGGAGTCCATCAAAATCCTAAAGGAGAACACAGGCAGCAACCTCTTCGACCTCAGCCACAGCAATTTCTTCCTAGACACATTGCCAAAGGCAAGGGAAGCAAGGGCAAAAATGAACTATTGGGACTTCATCAAGATAAAAAGCTTTTGCACAGCAAAAGAAACAGTCCACAAAACCAAAAGACAACCGACCGAACGGGAGAAGATATGTGCAAATGACAAATCAGATAAAGGGCTAGTATCCAAAATCTATAAAGAACTTATTAAACTCAACACCCAAAGAACAAATGATCCAATCAAGAAATGGGCAGAAGACATGAACAGACATTTTTCCAAAGAAGACATCCAAATGGCCAATAGACACATAAAAAAGTGCTCAATATCGCTTGGCATCAGGGAAATCCAAATCAAAACCTCAATGAGATATCACCTCACACCAGTCAGAATGGCTAAAATTAACAAGTCAGGAAACTATAGATTTTGGCGGGGATGTGGAGAAAGGGGAACCCTCCTACACTGTTGGTGGGAATGCAAGCTGGTGCAACCCCTCTGGAAAACAGTATGGAGGTTCTTCAAAAAGTTGAAAATAGAGCTACCATACGATCCAGCAATTGTACTACTGGGTATTTACTCCAAAGATACAAATGTAGGGATCCGAAGGGGTACATGCACCCTGATGTTTATAGCAGCAATGTCCACAATAGCCAAACTATGGAAAGAGCCAAGATGTCCATCGACAGATGAATGGATAAAGATGTGGTATATTATACAATGGAATGTTATACAGCCATCCAGAGGAATAAAATCTTGCCATCTGCAATGATCTGGATGGAACTGGAGAGTGTTATGCTGAGCGAAATAAGTCAATCAGAGAAAGACATGTATCATATGACCTCACTGATATAAGGAATTCTTAATCTCAGGAAACAAACTGAGGGTTGCTGGATGGTGGGGGGTGGGAGGGATGGGGTGGCTGGGTGATAGACACTGGGGAGGGTATGTGCTATGGTGAGCGCTGTGAATTGTGCAAGACTATTGAATCACAGATCTGTACCTCTGAAACAAATAATACATTATATGTTAAAAAAAAAAAAGAAGAAGAAGAAGATAGCAGGAGGGGAAGAATGAAGGGGGGAAATTTGAGGGGGAGACGAACCATGAGAGACAATGGACTCTGAAAAACAAACTGAGGGTTCTAGAGGGGAGGGGGTGGGGGGATGGGTTCGCCCGGTGATGGGTATTAAAGAGGGCACATTCTGCATGGAGCACTGGGTGTTATACGCAAATAATGAATCATGGAACACTACATCAAAAACTAATGATGTAATGTGTGGTGATTAACATAACGTAATAAAAAAAGAGAAAAAAAGATTTATTTGAGAAAGAGAGAGAGAGAGAACATGAGCGGGGCTGGGGGCGGGGAGGCTGAGTGGCAGAGGCACACCGTCTGTTGAGTAAGGAGCCCGAAGCAGGACTCGATCCCAGGACCCCGGGATCATGACCTGAGCTGAAGGCAGTCAGCCACTTCACCGACTGAACCACCCAGGTGCCCCGGTGGTGGTGTTTTCAATTCTTACTCTCATGTCATAATATTTCAGGAATAACCACAAGTGATTCTGTAATCCTTCCAGATGTTTTATTTTAAGCCTGAAGAAACCATGGTCAGTATCAATAAATGTTTATTGAGCATTAGCTGGGTAGGAGCCCTGTCCCTGGCACTTTAACAAGTCTGTTCCAAGTGGCCTGGATTTCCAAGATGTTCATGCCCTGGTTTGGAAGTCAGATATTTCCCCAAAGATGTCTTCCTATGAGCTAGAAACTGTGGTGAGTCAAGTGTTCTACATGCATTTCCTAAATTTAATCCCCACACCAACCGAGTTGGGAGATGACTCTTATGATCCTCACTTTACAGATGAGAACACTGAGGCTTAGTGAGAACATGCCATTTGTTCCAAGTGCAGAAACAAATTTAGTCCAGTTCTGTCTGATTCTGCAGCCTCCCTGCTACACGACATCATTTTTTTTGATAGACGTTTGTAAATTCTCAGTCAGTGCCATGATATTTCAGAACTTATGTGTCATTGGGTTACACATTTTAAACCTTAGAAAACCAGGTCTGCATCGGCAAATGTTTCCCAAGTGCTTCACATTTCACATGTCTCTTGCATGGCCTGGATTTCCAAGTTATTTCATTAATGATGACTTTGGTCAGACATGTTTCTGAAAGAGACTTTAATAGTGAAACTTATTTTAAATTCCCAACTATCCAGGATATTTTGTTTAAAGATGGGAACAGCCGGCAGTTTTAATTCCTTACGTGTTGAAAGGTTGTGGAAAAGAGAAACCCCAACCGAGCTTGCTAACAAATGGCTTAGTGAATGAATCAGCAGGACTGTGCTCTCTATAGTTCTTTCTGGATGTTTTCTCTGGGTCCCCACCATCTGGGTATAGTGTGATGAGTTTTTCTACTGAGAAACCAGCGTTGACAGAATAAACAGGGTTGACAGAATAAACAGAGTAAACCCTGAGTGTGGGGGGAGGTTTGCAAGTCAGCCTCCTTTTGCTGCCTTGACTCACATGCCCGGCCCTTTGGGAATGCGCCCAAAGCTTTCCCTTTATGAACTGGTGGAAATGGCTTAACTCAGCCAATTTGTCTGATTTCTCACTGACTAGAGCAGCAGACCTGAGGGAGCCTAGAAAGCTGGGCTTTGTGAGTGAACAAACGTGCACATGCCCGTGCTGCAGAAAGAGAGGAAGAGAGGGTCACACAGCACAGTGCCTGTACACACACACACACACACACACACACACACACACACACACACACACACACGATTAGCTAACAGAGAAGAAATGGATTTATTGTTGTTGATCATTATGGTTGACACCTCAAATTAAATGGAACATTTGTCTAAAAAATTTCCATTTTATATTTGTCAAGTGATCTCCTCCAAGGAACTTTAAAGGCACACGCCACTCCACGAGAGCTGAGCAATTCATTATTAAATGAACAAGTTGGGGTGAGGATGCACAAGAAAGAGAAACTGAAGAGGAGGTTGAAAAAAGTGCTTTAAAAGCAAATGGAAGGAAGGGAAAAATGAAGCGGGGGGAGATCGGAGGGGAAGACGAACCATGAGAGACTATGGACTCTGACAAACAAACTGAGGGTTCTAGAGGGGAGGGGGTGGGGGGATGGGTTAGCCTGGTGATGGGTATTAAGGAGAGCACGTATTGAATGGAGCACTGGGTGTTATACGCAATGAATCATGGAACACTACGTCCAAAACTAATGATGTAATGTATGGTGATTAACATAACATAATAAAATAAAATGAAAAAAAAAAAAAGCAAATGGAAGAACAGACCTTGTGTGCCAACGGCGGGGTCCCTTAGCAGTAGGCAGAGCAAAGTAAGAGCTGAGTCTATAGCAGCACTCCCTGTTGGGACACCCGAGGGATTGGGGCGAGTTTTCTTGCCGAGAGGAGCTGTTATCTGGGAGTGAGTTCTTAAGCCTTAAGAGCCCTTGTCGGTGTGTAGCCCTGTGCTCTGGGCACATTCCAGGTGATTCAAGAGAATTATAGAAGTTTCATCATTTGTGTAGCACCATAGCTGCATTTGGGAGCCTGGCTGGTGATGTCCCAGAGGTGGGTCCGAGGGAGAGCAGAGAGCTGATGGTCAGTGATGGGGATGCATGTGTCTCCCAGGTGGCTTTGCAGATCACCCACAGTGACACCAGCCCCCAACCATGGGCCACCAGTGTGCACTTGTAACATGAGTTCAGACATATATCATGACCCCCAAGACAGCTGCGGCTTGAGTTAATAGCACATAATTCAACCCCTCTGTGATGCTTTCCTAGAAATCCAGCAATGAACTCCACATGGATTCAGTCCAGGAATTCCCTTCTGATCTGAGAGAGCAAAAGTGCATCGTTTGGCATTTATTCATGTGCAGCCATTGGATAAAGCGTCCGTCACCGGTGTCTCCATTTTTCTTTTTCTTCCTGTCCCATGTATTCTCAAGGTTCTTCTTAGAGGGCTGTTTGTGAGACATAGTAGGGATCTCCCCCCACATTTAGGATTCTTAGCAGTAGGACTTTCCCTTGTGCGGAATGGAAGAGAATCGTGATTTCTAGTCACCGAGTAACAGAGGTACAGCTGAGACACAATGAAACTTGGAAGTTAAGGTTTAGGGGAAAAGGATGAGATATTGAGTTGGGAACTGGCTGACTCAGGGCCTTTTTTCCTTTTTAGGTGTATGCATTCTTTTGATCGCATCTCCCAAACAAGCGGGAGACTTTCTAGGTGACATTTATCTTCTTGGCACTGGCATCCAGAATACAGAGCGTGATGCTACGAACCGGAGCCCCTGGACCGAAGAAGGCCTTCTCTTGTACTAAGTGTACAGAAACGGAGAGGAGCAACATAGGAGGGAGCTGCTCTTTGCATCTTTTAAAGGTAGTCTCATAATTTTTTCCCTACTTTCTTTTTCCCTTAATAATGCGCTTCGCTCTTGAAGCTGAAGCCTCCCTGTTCCACTTGAAGTCAGTATTTCCTTCTGCCTTTATGATAGCCTTAGAGAAGTTCTCCTGCTGGACAGAGATGGATTTCACATTAGGAAAAGAGCACTCCAGAACACCATAGAATGGCCAGGGCTCTATTTATTTACTTTAGAGGTGGTGGCAGCTGAGGAAGAAGGTTCAAAAGATACAAAGTTGTGTATGAATTATGATGTGATATGTTCAGCTTTTAGCTCACCACTGGGCAGACCTTCAAAGTTAGTTTTCAGTGGGCTTCTCTCAGGGGGCCACACCATCCTTTTCCAAATGTGAGCTTGAGGATGCTTCCCATCTTACATCACTCACAAGTAACTGCCAGAGGAACAAGAAACAAAAACTATACAATTTACAGTTCCCTCTCTTTGATGTAAGGTGGGATGGGGGATGCAAAGCAAGGGCTTCTGAGTAGAATGAAGTAGGATTGCCACAGAAAGCAAACTATTATTTCCTTGAGAAGAGAGCAAGCAGCATTAGCAAATTAAAAATATTAGAAAGCCTTTACTCAGATTCAGTTGAGCTTGATTTTTGGGTCAAGGTGGGGGAGGGGAAGAGGAAAGAAGCCCAACAGCCTGTGCCAAGGATTTGCTGAACATGTTTAAAAAAAAAAATGCTGACGGGTATTAAATTAAGTAACAACTGAAGATTACACAAGAGTAAACATTGCTGCTAATGTTTGACTAAAAGCTAACTGAGGGCTCTAAGTGACTCCAGTTAATTTATACATCATGCCAATAACAGCCCCCGGGGACCGGGGGCTGCTAAAGGTGGGGGAGACTTTTATAGCAGAAGCCACGTTTTTAAATTTAGAAAAAGAAAACTAGAGCTGAAGGAACGAACTGCTTTAGAAACTTCAGGGAAGGAGAGACAGAAAAAGAGAGAAAGGGGAATTGTGTGTCTGTCCCTGCTGGGCTTGGGTTTTTTTTTTTTTAAAGGGGACATGTAACTTTTAAATAACTTCTAGGAGGAGGGAGTGTGCTAGGATCAAAGAGTTAACTGTTCCTGGGGGACAGGAGTCTTAATAAATTCTAGACTGTGCCAAGGGTTCCATCCATCCCAAATGAAAGAGTGTAAATCCCCCGTGAGATCAAATAAAATTGATTTAACTTTGCAACATTTAGCTTCAAGTTAAAGTGTACAGCAAATGATGTTAAAATTATAGTCCCTGCTCAGCACAACCTCTTTTGATACACTTTTAGATGGTTTTAAAATGGGATGTGTCGTTTATTTAGTAACATAGCAGTTGATATACTTAGATTGGAGTTTCATCATGTACTTTAATTTTCTGGGGCATTGGGGATGACCATAATTGCTAAACAATTCAATGGAATGGAATGGGCTAACTCAGCACTTTTTATAACATTTTTCTGCATAATATCTAAAATCTTTCTCACTGCAGTATGTTTACGAAAGTAAGTCATTTAACCCTCATATTTGCTGGGTTTGAATAATTCTCTTAATCAGGGATAAAACGTTTGCAGATTTGCCCTCTTTACATTAGCATGTCATTGTGAAGGAGATAGCTCAGTTTAGTGTCAGGGATCGTGTCCTGTTGTCTGGTGCTTGACAACCTTTAGGGGATACTCAAGGAAATCCAGTCTCTCCCAAGAGCCTCTTTCTTCTCACGTTTTTGTCTTCTCTCAGGCAAAGGCAAAAATATCTGCTGTCCTAGGCCAGTCTTGAGTTTAATCTTGGAGTCTCAAAAATAAACAGTGGTAAGGTCTGGATAACATTCATTGATAGACATTTCTGTGTTTGCCCAGATGAAACTTTAAAAATGCTAAAAGCCACCAAAATCTCTGCTCTTTCCCTTAATTGTCCTGGATTATCAAGCTGCAGAAATGGAATGGGCGGGTATGTTCCAGTGCTATTAAATGTTGTGCAAACTTTACTGATACCAGCCTTTTGACTCTGGCAGCCCATTCTGCTTTCCAGCATTCTCCCGGGACCCTCGCAGCATGCCAGAAACCAAGCACCCTGTCTGCAGGGGCAGGCTTGATGCTAGAGAAGCTAGAAGGGGAAAAAAAAAATCATGCTGTCTCATCCTTTCCACACTGTCCGTTGACTCACTTTATGACTTTTCTTGCCAGATCCAAAACCTGATGGCCAACCTGACTAAGGTCACCAGCCCCATGGAGCTATTTTAAAAAATTGAAATCACTTGGCATTTTCAGTTCTTGCCATTTGTGAGTTTGCTCAAATATTCTGATGAGCAATTCTCAAAAATATATTGCCTCCAAAGATGAAGGTGCGCCAAACCACAGCAAAACTGAAAGTGGCACTTCAGAGAGACTGGAATTAGTAGACATTGGTTTGGTACCTCATATTCTCCAGACCTGATGTGAAAAACAAAGATGAGGTTTCCCCATGTGTACTGGATCGGTTTGTTAAGCAGACTTAAGGAATGTCTAAAGGCGATTGGCCTTTCATGTATGGGGATGTTTTGAAATTTGAACAACTCACTATAAGTCATAAAAAGTTTGACATGAATCAACGATTACAGATATTGCCACACTGTATGAACAAACAGCCTGATTATGTGGATGTGGCATTTCCTGTCCTTGTCTTCAATAGAAAATACGATGTCAGGTTACAGTTATCTGGCTCTTTTGCTCTTCTACTTTGACCCCCAAAGAGTAATTTATGTAATTTCTCAAAACTCTGAATCACAAAGTTGGGGAGTGGTGCATGGTAGTATAATAACGAGAACAGCCGAAATCTATTGTGAATCGGCTATGTACACTGCTCTGAGCAACAATCCCATGAGCCAGTATTACCGTTCTCCCACTGCAAAGTTTAGGAAGTGAGGCCCAGGGAGGTAAGCCAGGGGTCCACAGTCATCCAGAAGTTGATGGAGGAGGCTGGATTTAGCCACAGCTGTCTTCATCTAGTCTTTGAGCTCTCCCGAGGCAGCGGGGGAGAGGCAGGGAGCGGAAGAAGTCATCACTGCATTCCCAGGCATCCACGTGCACATGCTTTCCATTTTAGTTCCACTGGAGCCCATCATCTAACCCATCCTGGCATGTCCAACACTACACACTAGAGTTGGCAGGGAGAGAGACTGGATTTCTTGAAGCCACATCAAACTCCAGTCTCCATGATGCCTAAAATAAAATCCGTCTCTTTCCATCTCTTCCCACAATTTAGAACACACTTTTCTTTAAAGATTTTATGTATTTATTTTGAGAGAGAGAGCATGTGTGAACAGGGAAGGGGCAGAGGGAGAGAATCTTAAGCAGATTCCATGCTGAGCATGAAGCCCAGTGCAGAGCTCAATCTCATGATCCTGACATCATGACCTGAGCCGAAATCAAGAGTTGGATGCTTAACCGACTAAGCCACCCAGACGCCCCCACACATTTCAATTTTTAGAGATTATTTTATCCGAAAAGACTAATAGCTACACTAAGCTTACTACACATCAGGAAGTATCCAAACTACTTTACATTTATTATTCATTTTATTCTCACAACTGTGTGAAGTGGATAGTATTTTTATCGCCCTTTTACATTTGAGTAAACTGAAGCACAGATAGGTCATGTCAGTTGCTTAAAGTTGCCAAGTTAGGGGGATGCAGAGATAGACCCACACCCAAGCAGCAGCCTGGTCCCATGGTCCATGGTCTTAACACTACTCTCTGTCTCCAATGAGTGGAGGGCTAGCAATGAGATTCAGGCTTCAGGCAAATAATTTGGGCTGAGTTCTATCACAGCTGATTGTGGAATTGGCCATTTCATCACTAACGAGAGCAGCACAGCCTGAGTTCCCACCCCTTACAGCAGCACATTCCAGGACAAACATCAGGGGAGGATCCATAGGGGCCTGAGTTGTTCTCCCAGCAGCTGAGACTGGGGGATTTCTAACTCTTACTTTTCTTCTCTAGGCCTTGGTTCTCCTGCCTCAGAACAAAGGCCTGACAACAATGGCCTCTTTTATTTGTGGTGTTTTCCAGTTTACAAAGCTATCTCTCACACATTTCCTTATGTGATATGAGCCTCACTGAAGTTCTACAAGGTGTCATTGTGCATGAAAGATCTTTAGGAAGCTTGAAGCTAAAAGGACATAAAACCTGGCTTTTTGATTCTAAGCCAAAACGTGTTTAAACCATATCCCTAATTCTTTCTGCAGTAGAAATAACCCCTAAGAGCAAGTTTCCCCGTCATGCAGCAGTTTCCATGGTAGATGGTGACTCTTTTCATAAAACCCTCTCCTTGTTCCTTATGCCAGGTCGCTGTGCTGGGGTGAGGCCAGCCACGGGAACCAGCTGAAGACCGCACACGTGTTCACACTATATTTTGTGCTTGATTCCACTTGTCATGGTAGCCATCTTCTAGCAGTAGATGAGGTTGTCAGACCTAGTTATGTTTAAGAGCACAGGTTGGAGCTGGAGCCCACAGGCCCGGCAGCAAGGACAACCAACCATACAGAGAAGTGTGCTTAAAATAATTTGGCTTTGGTTTCCACCCTCATGATTGTAGAGAAGTATTGCTTCTTGTTAAAGAAAAGAAATGAGTAAGACCTGTTGATAGTGAGTGGGGGCAGGTCTCACATACTCCCCTTCCTCTTCCACGCCCCTGGGTGTGGGATGTTGGCACATGGAGGGTTAGGTGGATGGCCGACTTATTCGGTGCCATTTGCAGTCCGCAAGGACCTAGCTTAGCTAGAGGCTGGATACTGGACCTCCAGCTCTGCATGTCAGAACAGTCTGGGCAGTTTCCCCAGATCTGAATCTATGACCTGGAAGCAGGCTCTTACCATATATTCTCAGGTCATGACTGGCCAGCTGGTTAAGTGATCCTAAGAAAACCTAAAATCCTCTGCTCCAACCAGGTGGAGGCAAGGAGTGAGGGGACGAAAAGAGAGGAACCTGGAAAGAAAAAGGCAAAAGAGAAGACACGTGAAAGGCAAACTCACAAAGCACTTTTCTTAAGAAGGCTTTAAGCTCGAGTTGACCAGCAAGGCCCCTGCAGACACATATAGGCAGGTTAATGTCCCTAAAATCAAGCAGGAGCCAGTAATAACAGGGTCAGGCAAACAGAAAGTTACAGCCGGTAAGGAAGTCTGCGCACTACACCATTAGATGCAGCAATTACTCTGGAGATAGGCCTGGCTCCCAGCTCTGGGCACACACGCGGGGGCCATAGAGACAGGCTCTGCTTCTCATAAAGCCTTGTCCTCCTGCCGGGACAGATCCCTGGAGAATGAGGAGGGCTTTCCAGTAAAATCAAGCATTCTCTCTACTTACTGGGTTCTGGAGGCCAGGTTAGAAGCCGCTTGCCTGGTGATTGCCTGCACCTGGGCTGGTCTTTGTCGGCAGGGACCGAGGCGGAGGAAGAACTGTTTGTGTGCACCGTGAGCCGTGCCCTAGCAGTCGTGGGGCAGTTGTGAGATACAGCGGCATTTGCTACTGTGACCGGGCCCTGACCTGCAGATCTGTGTGTTATCACTTACCTCCCTTTGGTGGTTTGCGTTTGCACTTCTGGAGGGGAACAAACTAAATCTGACAAGTTTCTGAGCTTGGCGGTCGCGGCCAATGGTTTGCCGGCCTGTTGCTTGGCTCTTCCTTTTTCTGAAGTAGTAGAGTGCCGGCTTCTGTTTCACTGGTTTCTATTTCTGTAAAAAACACTTCAGAACTGCTTTCTTCATCGTTCCCACTAAAAATTAATGTTCCCTTCCCTTCTGCACTGGAAGGGCTGACCCACATTCACCCGACCCGTTCCCGCCACGGCTGGCCAGCCCCCAGCCAGTGTGCCGTCCCATCAGACGCTCCGCCCTCGCCAGCACATGTTTTTAAATGACTGTGCAGTACCTGGGGTTATAAAAACAAATGGACCTAGATGAGGTCCCAGCAGGCCACGGGAGATACACCCACGTTCTCTGTCCCTGCTGAGCTGGGCTCTTACTTTGAGTCTTCTCCTTGTCAAAACTCGACTTGCCCTCGTGTGTGATTATTTTGGTACTCAGAATGCTTTATGGTGCTCCCAGACTGGGAAAGTGTGCAGAAGGACTCTGGTTCAGAGCAGGGGTTTGAGGGTCAACACTGGGTGTCAACTCTGATGCAGTCACTTACTGAGTATGTGCTCCTCTGGGTACGTTTTTTTAACCTCTGTGCCTCGGTTTTCCCACCTACAAAATGAGGGCAGCAGTATAGGGTTGTTGGAAGGGTTTCTTGTGAGGATCGTGTGAAATAATGAGAGTAAAGTACCTAGCACAGTGCCTGATACAGGGACAGATGTTACTTTAATGAAAGTTTTGTATTTGTTATCATCTTGTTTTCTCCAGAAAGCTGCCAAGCTTAGTGCACATCCGCTTATGTATATGGGGAGGTTTGATGATTTGGAGGATGTGTAGAGGGGAGCCACTATGAAACAAAGGCCACCTTGGACTCATTACCATTATCAGCCAGCAGCAGCCCCTGGTCCACTCGCCCTGACTCCCTCACATAGGCCATCCTAAGCTAGAGCCCAGGAGAAGGTAGAGTACTGATGGCTCCAGAACTCTCATGGGAGGGAACTTGGTTATTCATCACAGTGTAAACTCGGCATCACCAGCTTGGCACTTTGCACATGGGAGATGGTCAGGGACTGGCAGGCGATGCCCAAGGCATCATTGGAATCCCATAGCATCGCGAACCAGAGTCTTTCTCTCCTACTGGTGAACATTTGCAGCCCGGGGCTTAGTGAAGTACCTGCAAGAAGGCTGGTGATGAAAATGTTCAACATCACCTTCCAAGGCTGCAATTTGCTCCCGTGGGTCGAGCCACAGATTCATGTGAGTCCACACTGCCATCACAGACCTGCAGAGCAGAGAGGCAGACCGGGGTGTGGATACAGTGAAACACCATTTAAACCAGCGATTCTCAAACCAGGAGTCCTCATGGCACCCACCTTGGGTGAGCTGGACTAAGTGAAGTGGCAGGAGCCTTTCTCAATAAAGGACCAAGTTAGTGAAGAGAAGGTTCTCCATTTTAACTTTTCCTTACACAACTTAAAAAGAAAAAAAAACACATCGTGCCCCTCTCTGTATGGACTGCTAAACGAATGCCTAATAGATAAACAAGTAACCAGGGCATAGTAAGAGGAAAAAAAAACAACAACTCACGAAATAAATAAGGCAACTTTTTGTGTGACATATAATTCAGGTATTTTGTGCTTGAGGTAAAATAGCCCTAGGTGGTCACCTCTAGACCAAGGTGGATTATGAAGTCTGCGCGTCTGTGGGTTTGAATTTAAGCCGATCACATGCCCTGTTCTCCCATCTTTCTTCTCCTCACTTGTCTCCAGGATAAGAATTGATATGAGCTACAAATATTCTTCTAAGACTAGTTATTGACCGTAACTGTTGAGGGGCCTTGACAAATATAAAACGTTGTCTATAGGCACAGCAGTAGATCAGAGAGGTGTCTGCATCAAGCGAGACTCAGAGTTTTCCTTAAATGCTGCGGTCTCTTAGTTTTCCGGCCGTTCCGGGGCAGACCAAAGTTCCGTGGTGTATCTTTTTAATGTGGCAGGCCTCAAGGGTAGATTGAGTTAGGCAGTTTATCCCCTTTTGTGCTCTGTATTCACAGACAGCACTCCAGTGGGGTAACATAAAACCACAGATAGGTTTCTTTACTACAGTGCTTAAGTGAACTAGGAACGCGGTCCAAGCCGTGTATGTGTGGAACCAGGAAAAGAAGGATCACGGGAGAACACGGACGCTAAAAGAAATGACAGAAATGAGACTCTTACTCTTAAAGGCGCATTTCCTTGGCGCCTTACATGCTTCAGAAATTGGTTCTCAGGCCTTGCATCACCCCAAAGTGTTGATGTTGCGATTTGACTCAGTAGGGGCCATCCCTCCCCAGACCTTCCAGTCCTCACCCACAGACCACACACTCACACCATTCAGCAATCAGATGAAGGAGAGGAAAGGTTCAAAGAGGATTATTTCTCAGAACTTGCTGGCTCATCTCCTCTCCAGTACGTTACTGACATTGGAGATGTATAAAACCTGTAAAAATATATTGGGACTCTGCGATGCGCGTGTGCGTGCGCACGCACGCACACACACGTGTGCTGTTGGTACTCCATGCCATGAGGGCCGCTCTTCCTTCTAGCTCCTCTGCCTTGTCAGGCTTGTCTGGGCATGTCGGCCCAACTGAAGTCAGGCCAAGTTTCACGGGAGGAATTTGCCTGTGTCTGGAGCTGGAGTTCAGGTTTGCTGACATGGAGACTGATCTCTTGGTTGTCAGCAAAGAAAACATGGCTTTTAAATGAGCAGCAGAAGACATTGTGCTAGTTGTGAATGGCTGGCTTTGGTTCCAGTTGGAAATAAAAATGTTATGGAGAATATACAGAGACAGAAAACAGATCAGAGGTGCCCAGGGGTTGAGGGTAAGAAGAAGGAGATTGATTCCAAGAGACACAGAATTTCTCGATGTTAGAAATATCTGTCTTGATTGAGGTGGTGGTTATTTGATTATGTAGGTTTGTCAAAATTCATAGAACTGTGTCCTTAAAAAGGAGGAATTCTACCATATGTAAATGATAACTTTAAAAATAATTAAAGGAAGGCACCAGCTTCTGTCTATTAAATTGGCAAATGTTTTAAACAATGAAACAGATGACTACATATTTGGAAGAAAATTCAGGAAAAAAAAAGTATTATACACTGTTCGGAGGAAATGTGAAGATATTTGAATTTTTCTGGTTGGAAATGTGGCAATATGTACCCAAAGACTTAAAGCCATGGGTAATATTTTACCTGATGATTCCTCTTCTAGGAATCTATCCTTAGAAAATACGTTCAAGGAATATAAAGATCTAGGTACAAGTATGTTTATTGCAGTGTTATAATAGAAAAAAATTCACAAGTAGGCTTATTTAATTATAGTACATCTGTAGGCAAAAAGAATTATGTTCCAAAAATACTTAAGACTGGAAAAATAAAAAATTAATGTGAAGTGAAATAAATAGGATTCAAAGCTGCACATACAGCATGTTTTACCTTTTGTAAAAAAAGGTGGGTTTGGTTATATATGTATATATATATATATGTACAAACAGAAAAAAGACTGGAAGGATCTGCACAAGTAAAGTGTTAATAGTGGTTCTCAGGATAGTGGAATTGACAGTGATTTTAAAAAATTATCTTTATTTGGTATTTCTCCAGATTTTCTGCGGAAAGAATGTATTAATTTTATGATCAGAAACATAAATATTATTTTTGTAATTTTCTTTGCTATCAAGGGCTCCCCCTACTGCTCACCTAAAAAATCATGGAGGGTTGGCCTCCTACTGCTTATTTCTGAATTTCCTCATTTTCCACAAAGTTCCATTCTTGATCTTGATCCACTCTCTACCTGTTACTTGTCTTAGGAGCAAACTCTTCTAATTTGAATATTTGGAATGATATATCAAGTTCTAGTCTTTTCGTAAAAAATTGCGATGTAATTCACATACATTAGTCACCAATTTAAATTGTAAAATTCAATGTGTGTGTTTTTTTTAGTATATTCACAAAATTGTGCGACTGTTTAATATCTAATTCCATAACATTTCCATCATTCCAAAAGAAACCTCATTAACAGTTAGCAGTGACTTCCCATCACCCCCTTGTCCAGTGCCTGGTAAGCACAAAGCTACTTTTTGTGTCTATGGATTTGCCTGTTTGGATATTTCATTTAAGTGGAATCATACCATATGTGGTCTTTTGCAAGGTTACAATCCATGTTGTAGCATGTATCAGAACTTCATTCCTTTTATGACTGGATAATATTCCATTGTTTGAATATTCCACATTTCATTTATCTACTCATCAGTAACAGACATTTGGGTTGTTTCCACTTTTGGGCTATCATAATTAATCCTGCTATGAATATTCACCTATCAATTTTTGTGGCATATATTTTTAGTTCTCTTGGGTATATACCTGGATGTGGAATTGCTGAGTCATATTATACTTTTTTTTTGAGAGAGAGAGAGAGAGAGCGAGCATGCACATGTGCATGAGCAGTGCAGGGGTGGGGGGTGTGGGGAGGGGCAGAGGGAGAGAGAGACAGAGAATCTTAAGTAGGGTTCATGTTCAGTGCGGAGCCCGATAGGGCTCAATCTCATGACCCTGAGATCATGACCTGAGCTGAAATCAAGAGTCAGATGCTTAACTGACTGAGCCACCCAGGCACCCCTATGCTTAACTTTTTGAGGAACTGCCAACTCTTTTTAGAAGTGATTATCATTTTATATTTCCACTGGCATTGTATGAGGGTTCCAATCTGTCCTTAGCCTCACCAATACATATATACTGTCTTTCTGATTAAAGCGATCCTAATGGCTATGAAGTGTTATGTTATGGTTTAGATCTGCATTTCTCTAATGACTAACGATGTTGAGTATCTTTTCATGTGCTTGCTGGCGACAGCACAAGGCTTTCAAAATTGGGAAGTGCGAGTCTTCCAACTTTGTTCTTCTTTTTTCTGGTTATTTTGGTTATTCTGAGTCCCTTGAATTTCCATATGAACTTTAGGGTTTAGTTTGTCAATTTTTGCAAATAAAAGCTGTTGGGATTTTGATAGTGATAGGGACTTGGAAATCTGTAGATTAATTCAGAGAGTATTGCTATCTTAATACTTTTAAGTTTTCCAGTGCATGAACACTAGATGTCTTTTCAGTTATTAAGGGCTTCTTTAATTTCTTCCAATGGTGTTTTGTATTTGTCAGTGTACAAGTCTTACACTTATTTTGTTAAATTTATCTCTAAGCATTTTATTCTTTTTAGTGCTGTTGTCAATGATATTTTCTTAATTCCATTTCCAGATTGTTCATTGCTAGAGTATAGAAATACAATCAATTTTTCTAAATCAATCTTATATCCTGCAAACTTGCTGAACTGGTTTATTAGCTCTAATAAATGTTTGTAGATTCCTTAGAATTTTGTTTATAAGCTCATGTCATCAGCAAATGGAGATAGATTTACTTCTTCCTTCCCTCTCTGGATGCTTTTAATTCTTTTTCTTCACTAACTGCCCTGGTGAGAACATCCAGTATAATGTTGAAGTGTCTAGAAAGTTTTCTAGAAGTGTCTAGAAAGAACATATTTTTTCCTGGTCTTAGTAGGAAAGCTTTCAGGCTTTCAGCCTTAACTATGATGTTCACTGTGGGTTTTCTTAGATGCTGTTTATCAGGTTGAGGAAACTCCTTTCTATCCGTTTGTTGAATGTTTTAACATGATTTTTACATGATTTTTTTATCATGGATTTGTTCAAATGCTTTTTCTAGGTCTATTGATCATGTGAGTTTTGTTTTATTTTTCTATTAAAGTGGAGCATGACATTGATTGGTTTTGGTTTGTTGAACTAACCTTGCACTTCAGGGATAAATTCCAGTTAATTATTTTGTGTAATCACCCCCCCTTTTCTTTTTATGTTGCTGAATTGACTGTCAGTACTTTGTTGAGAATTTTTACATACATATTCATTAGAGATATTGGTCTATAGTTTTCTTGTGATGTCTGGGTTTGGTATCAGGGTAACACTGATTTCATGGAGTGAGTTAGGAAATATTACCTTCTCTTCTATTTTTTGGAAGAGTCTGTGAAGGACTGGTGTTAATTTTTCTTTAAACATTTGGTGGAATTTACCACTGAAGCTCTCTTGTCCTGGGCTTTACTTTTGTGGAAAGTGTTTTCATTACTAACTCAATTTCTTTACTTCTTTAGGTTATTTATGTTTCCTATTTCCTTCTGAGTTAGTTTCAGTAGTTTGTGTCTTCCTGGGACACAATAATTTGTGTATAATTTGTGGCCATACAATTATTAATATAGTTCATTTTAACCCTTTTTATTTTTTGTATAAATAAAAAATCATTTATTTTATTTCTGCAAGGTTTCTTTTTCATTCTGATTTTGAAATTGAAGTCCTCTCGCTTTCTGTGGTAAATCTAAGCTAAAGGTTTGTCGATTTTGTTGATCTTTTCAAAGAACCAACTTTTAGTTTCATTGATTTTTCTCTATTTTTCTCTTTTATATTTCATTTCCATTCAAATATATATTATTTCTTTCCTTCCTTTTTTGGGGGTGTTATTTTTTCTTATTTTTCTACTTTCTTAAACTATAAGATTAATTTATTGATTTGAGATCTTTCTTCTTTTTCATAATAGATATTTATAACTATAAGTTTCCCTCTTGGTGTTGCTTTAGCTGCATCACATAAGTTTTGATATATTATCTTTTTGTTTTAATTCATGTCAAAGTATTTTCTAACTTCTCCTGTGATTTCTTCTTTGACTCATTTATTACTTAAGAACATGTTGCCTAATTTCCATATATTTGTGAATTTCCCAAATATCTTACAGTAATTGATGTCAAATTTTACTCCATTATGATTGAAAAACATACTTGGTATGATTTCAATCCTTGTAAATTTAGTGAGACTTGTATTATGGCCTAACATATGGTATATCTTGAAAAACCTTCTATTTGTACTTCAGAAGAATGTGTATCTTACTGTTGTGTGGAGTGTTCAATAGACATCTGTTAGTTTTAGTTGGTTTATAGTGTTCAAGTTTCTATTTCCTGCTTTATTCTTATGTCTAGTTCTTCTATACATTATTGAAAGTGAGTATTGAAACCTCCAACTATTATTGTTGAATTGTCCATTTATTCCTTCAATTTTATTTTTGCTTCATGTATTTTGGGGCTCTGTTTTTGGGTGCATACATGTTTATAAGTGCTGTATTTACTTTATGGATTGGTCTTTATCTCTAGTAACAATTTTGTCTTAGGATCTATTTTGTCTGCTATTAGTATAAACAGTCCTGCCCTCTTTTGTTTACCATTTGTGTGGTATATCTTTTTCCATCCTTTTACTTTCAATCTTTTGTGTCTTTGAATCTAAAGTGTGCCTTGTGTAGACAGGATATAATTAGGTCATATTTTTTGTCCATTTTGCCAATATCACCTTTTAATTTGAACGTTTACTCATTTTTATTTAATGTAATTACTGATAAGGTAGGATTTACATCTGTCATTTGATGTTTGTATTTTGTGTTTTATGTCCTTTTTTGTTGTTCCTCTATTCTTCCATTACTGCCATTTTTTGTGTGTTGAATAAATATTTTCTAGTGTACTGATCATTACTTTTACAATATTTTAAGTTATTTTTATAGCAGTTACCTAGGGGATTACAATTAACATCTTAATTTGTAACAATCTTGTTCAGATTAATACCAACTTAATTTTAATAGTATATCAAAACTTTGCCCCCCTATATAGCTCTATTCCTTTTTGCCTTCTTTTGTGTCTCTATTGTCAGCAAATTACATATTTATATATGTATGTTTATCAACAAGGATTTATAATTATTAATGAACTTTTAAAAATAATTTAGGAGAAAAAAGTTACAAACAAAAAATGCATTTATATTGTCTTGTGTATTTAATTACCTTTACTGGTGCTCTTTATTTTCTTCATGTGAATTTAAGTTATTATCTAGCCTTTTATTTTAGCCTGAAAGACTCTCTTTAGTATTTCTTCTAGGAGGGCTCTGCTAGTAAAAAATGATCTCAGTTGTTTATTAGAAATATCCTATTTTTTTTCTTCATATTTTGAAGGATACTTTTGCTGGATATAGAATTCTTGGATAATAATCTTTCCCCCACAACACTTTGAATATATAGTTCCACTGCTTCTGGCTTTCATGGTTTCTGATGAGAAATCAGCTACTAATCTGATAAGATTAGAACATCCTCCAATAGAGGATCCATTGTATGTGATGAGATGCTTCTCTCTTGTTGCTTTCAAAATTCTCTGTTTATGGCTCACCAGTTTTATTATGATGTGTCTAGGTGTTTTTTTTTTTTTTTTTCTTTATCCTACTTGGAGTTTGTGAGCTTCTTGACTATGCAGAATTTTTTTTAAATCAAATTTGGGAAGTTTTCAGTCATTATGTCTCAGATATTCTTTTTACCCCCTCCCTTCTCCCTTCTCTGCTTCTGGGACTCCATTTATACATGTTTTGGTTTGCTTGATGATCTCTGAGTCTGGTTTTTTTCTTAATTCTTTTTTACTTCTATTATGGAGACTGGTAATCTCAATTGACCTATCTTAGTGTTCATTGATTCTTTCTTCTGCTTGCTCAGATTTGTTATTGAGTTATCCCCCTGGTGAATTCTTCATTTTAATATTGTGTTTTTCAATTCCAGAATTTCTATTTAGTTCATTTTTATAGTTGTTATCTCTTCATTGATATTCTCTATTTGTTGTGACACCATTCTTATACTTACCTTTAATTCTGTAGACATGATTTCCTTAGTTATTTGCCTCTATTTAAAGTAGCTGATTTAAAGTCTGTGTCTACTGTGTCCAATGTCTGGTTCTCCTTAGGGACAGTTTGTCTTTGCTACATTTTCCTCTTGTGTGTGGGCTATACTTAAAAAAAAAAAAAAACTTTGCATGTCTTGTAGTTTTGTGTTGAAAATTGGACATTTCATATCATATACTATGTTCACCTGAAATCAGATTCTCCTCCCTCATAGGGTTTGGTTTGGTGACTTCTCTGAACAAATTTTGCAAAGTCTGTAGTTTTTATTGTGTGTAGCCACTGAAGTCTTTTCTCTGGTCAGTTAATGATCAGAAAGAGATTTTTTTTTAGATGTCTGTAACCAGTAAGTCCCCCAATCTTTGTTGAGGGAGTCTGTGTACATGTTGGATTACAGCTTCAACACTCAGCCAGGAGCTTGAGAACTCTGCCTTAGCCATCATTTCCTGCTTATACAAAGCCACAAATT
Organism: Eumetopias jubatus; assembly: GCF_037043125.1. Classification (NCBI taxonomy): domain Eukaryota; kingdom Metazoa; phylum Chordata; class Mammalia; order Carnivora; family Otariidae; genus Eumetopias; species Eumetopias jubatus. Next base: position 134,481,188 of record NW_028274809.1, on the reverse strand, counting down.
CAGTCAGAGGTGAGAAGTTAGGAACTTCTCTGATATTCTCTGAGTATGTGCACAGTCATGGGCTTGTTCAGGACTCCACATATGCATTTGGCTTTCTAGATTTCCAGGAATAGGTTGGAGGTTTTCAAAGTTATCTATGGACATCTCAACTTTTCCTTTAAAGTCTTTTGTTTAGTCCATGGTTTGTAACAACTGTTTTCCTACTTCAGGCAGCTGCAATATTCATTATTTACCTCTGATGGTTTTTAACAAATAGCCCCAAGAAAATGGCTGTTTGTTTATGTGACCTGTGAGTCAGATCAAATAAAGGCAGTCTTGAAAGTGGGGATTTCCAGGGTATCCCTAGACAAATAGTTACAATTCTCTGGAAATGGATATGTGAAGAAACTCTAACCTCTTTCTGCCCCTTCCAGTGGCTACAATGCTGCTGTTTCAACATGACTGTGGGCTGTTAGTTTTCAAGGTTACTGTGTATCTGAGGAAAATTGACTGGGAGAATAATGGGAAGAGGATGAGTTAAAAATGTCACAAAGCTCTCTATACTTACTGAGATTCAACCAGTTTATGGACAAACATTCCTCAGATCACTGTAAGCTTTTGGTTCATTTCCAGAGTCCTAAAAGAGTTAATTCTGACAATTTAGCCAGGTTTCTCTTTGCTTTTATGTAGGAGAGGGCTTTTGGAGGTCTTTATTCTCCCATTCTTTGTTGATGACACCTTACATTCTAGATGTTTAATGAAATAAATATTTTTTGAGAATTCTCAAATTTTCTCTTAACCATGCCTAAATGGGCCATAATTTCTTTTAACTTCTGTTGTCTTTTTTTTTTTTAAAGATTTTGTTTATTTATTTGTCAGAGAGGGAAGGGGGAGAGAGAGAGAGCACAAGCAGGGGGAGCAGCAGCAGAGGGAGAAGCAGGCTCCCCACTGAGTAAGGAGCCTGATGCAGGACTTGATCCCAGGATTCTGGGATCATGACCTGAGCCGAAGGCAGACGTTTAACTGACTGAGCCACCCAGGTGTCCCTAAACTTCTGTTGTTTTAATGAGGACAGAGTTTGTTTTAACTCTCTTGGCAATAGTGGTGAAAAGCAGAGTCATCTGAGGCCTTAGTCATTCCCTAAACAGTACTAACTGAATGCATTGTCACTTAGACACTGCAGTCAGAAGTGCTCGGTAATATGTAGGTGTCTGTATTTGATACATTTTACATCACTTCACTTCTGTGCAATGTGAGGGTGAAATAAAACAACATGGCCCTAGGGGACTGGTAATGGCATCCTTGAGTGCCTGGTGCTTTCTGGAGCTGAATAGATGGAGTAGAGAAGATTTTGACTCTTAGCCAAAAAGTATATGAAAAGATACTCACCATCACTAACTGTAAAAGAAATACAAATCAACACCACAATGAGCTATTACTTCATACCTGGTAGGATGGCCAGAACAGAAAATAAGTGTTGACAAGGATATGAACAAATTGGGACATTTCTGCACCCTTGGTGGGAATACAAAATTGTGTAGCCACTTTGTAAAACAGTATGGAGTTTCCTCAAAAAAATTAAAAGTATGGAGTTTCCTCAAAAAAATTAAAAGTAGAATTACCATATGATTCTATCATATGGTAAAACAGTATGGAGTTTCCTCAAAAAAATTAAAAGTAGAATTACCATATGATTCAACAATCCCACTTCTGGGTATATATACAAAAGAATTCAAAGCAGGATCTTGAAGAGATATTTGCACATCCGTGTTCATGGCAGCATTATTCACTATAGCTAAGAGCTAGAAGCAATTCAAATGTCCACTGAACAGTGGATGGATAAGGAAAATGTATATACATGCAATGGAACATTATGCAGCCTTAAAAAGAAGAAAATTCTGTCATGCTGCAAGATCTATAAACCTGAGGACATTATGCTGAGTGAAATAAGCCAATCACAAAAGGATAAATACTGTATGATTTTACTAATATGAAATATTTAAAATAGTCAAAATCATTTAAATGAAAAAGTAAAAAGGTGGTCATGAAGGGTGGGGGAGAGGGAGAAGGAGAATTAGTGTTTAGTGGGTATTGAACTTCAATTTTGTAAGATTAAAAAGCTCTAGAGATCTGTCATACAACAATATAAATATACATAACACTATTTAACTGTACACTAAAAAAATTGTGAGCAGTTCAGTAGAAGAACTACTGAAGGTATATGAGGCAGTAGGTCATGCGATATTGATTTTATGGAAAAACTTTTAGGAAATTTTTTAAAGTCCTTATTTTTTAAAAAAGAGATCTTTACTCTTAAGTTGCTCATGGTACCACCTGCTCTGACCATGACCAGGTATTGAGTTAGACACTTGCACTGAATGGGTGATATTTTATACTCAGTGGATTGTTAATGCTTACATTTGCTTTGAGGAGGGGCACTTTAGACTATACAATTTCTGGGCCTTCAATCTTGGATCCTGGCATAAACTTTTAGAGATAGAAGGACCCTCAGGTATCACCTGGACTGTCATATCCCAAAAGGTGTGCTAGAGGTATTAAGTGGTGTTAAAGAACAATTCTGTAAATAATTACCTTAGGGAAATGATGGTTAAACAAAGTTAAACAGGTTTATTTACTGCTAGAGTTTTCATATACTTCAAAAATACTATTTTGCAAGTTTTGAAAGGAAGATACAGCCTTCTGTGTTTCCCAAATTAATTGGAGAATGGCCTCTTTTTTTATTAAAAAGCATGCCGTAGAAATAGTGTTCTCCAGGGTTAGGGAAACAGTGGCCTAATCAAATGCAGAAATTTGTTTTATGCAGAAATTGAGGTTCAGAGAGGTTAAATCCAATTTAAATGCAGGATACTCAGTTCAGTTTGAATTTCATAAAAATAACGAGTAACTATTTAGCACTTGTATGCGACATATTTATACTACAAATTCGTTGTTTATCTGAAATTCACATTTAATTGGGCATCCTGTATTTTACTGCATTTTACCTGGCAGTCCTACAAATTAACTTGTCCAAAGCCACCCAGCAAATTCATGGAAAAACTGGGGCTAAAACTGAAGTTTCCATACCCTGGTTCAGTTCTTTTACTCTCTTAGGCACATAGTATGGTTGATGGCTTAATGGCATTCTGGCAACTAAGAAGATACTATGATATATACTGAACTATTTCACTCTTCTGGGATACTCCTTTAAGGAGTCTACTGACATATTAACAGGTTAATACTACAGTTAGTACTACTGTAATTTAAAAATGATAATCATGTCCAACCTTTATTAGTTGCTTACTATGTACCAGGAATTGTTCCATGAGGATTCTATCTTTTGTCGTTTAAGCCTCACAACAGTTCTATGAGGTAGGGGCTATGACTATCCCATGCTATAGATGAGGGAGCTAGGTGCAGGGGGTTAGGCAGCTCATTCAAGATCTCTCCCAACAAGTGGCAGAGCCAAGAAAGAAAGGAACTTCTACAAAAGGAGAATTATATTATGTCATATTTCAAAGATGACCTCCATTCGTTGTGATGGAGTGAAAGTTAACTTCCTCTTTGACCAGATACTCTGGTTTGAATGAGGCTTCAGTGAATTCACTTATAAGATATAAAACCTTCAAGAGACAGGTAAATATCTTTATTACAAAAAGGAACTCACATAATACAGCTCCTCCTAAGCAAGGAGAGGCATAAAGCAGAGATCTCTGTTGTGTAAGGGTTTCTCTTTCTAGGTAAAAGTTAGAGGTTCAACCACAGGTCTAAGACTTGGAGCTGCAAATAGCAACAGGGCCTACAAATGGTACCTGTAAATGGAGGACAGAAGCCATAGCTTATTCCTCTTTCCTCCACAGAATGTAGCACAGTACCTTGTAGGTAGAACAAGCTCAGTAAAGATTTGTTGAGTTGAATGGGAATGAAAGGGAGTGTTTATGGGGATACAAAGGGTCAAGTACGCTCACTGATCCTTTGAGTCAGAGCCATGCATTCATAGTGCCACCACCAAAGCCTTCTTTTTCCATATGAAAAATGGCTTTGCATATAAGAACAACTACAAGCTCCTTCTTTGCCGCTGGAACCTGACATCCTTGTAGATTAAGTCCCCAGCAAGCTTTCAGATTCTTTGGCTGCAAAGCTGCCTTGGAGAGTTAAGAAAATGGGTTTCCAGAAAATTGAGGTGAGGGGGCTACAAGCCTCTCAAAGCAATCACATTAAAGTTAACATGCTGACCATCATTTATAGAACACTTAGCTTACAGAGAAGAAGAAGGTGGACTGGGATGTGGTAGAATGTAATGTAATCTCAGTAATTAGTCTGAGTCTATGTGTGTGGATGTCCTCATTCAAGTGGCTTCTCTTGCTGATACCCAGCCTGTGTTTACCCAGTTTCCTTGGTCTTAAAGGATCTGCTTTACTAGTTACAGTGATGGATTATTTGGATATGATGCTTACTGAATGTGTCTTGAGCTTCTCTTCTGCCCTTGGAGTGGTTTATGGCTTCCCTCTTAGGCTTTTGTCAAAGTCACTTTAATCGTTATAGGTTTTTGGCCCCCATATCTGAGAAATTTTAAATTGGTATCTTAAAATGGCAACTGAACCTTCCTTGGTCTATCTCTATGACTACAACTGATGTAAATAATAGCTGTTATTTACTGAGTACCTACTTTGTTCCATGTACTCTCTAAACATTTTATAGACGTTAACCCATTTATCAAATAGGTGCTATTATTTCTCTGGAAGAATAAACTGAGGCTCAGAGAGGTTAAGTAACTTGCCTAACATCCTGCAGTGAGCTCATGGTCTAGGAACAAAGGTACACTAAGGAATTGAAGTAAAAATGTACTATTTCAGACTAATGGGGGCAAAGCAACCTGAATTTGTGAGACATATGATTTAACACATTGTATTTAAAGCTAAAGGGTTTACCACCTTCTCAGACACTGAGTAACTTAAACTATGTAAGGAAAGAGAACACTTGCCTCCTAGGGGGTCTTGGAAGACCTACAGATGAGCATCACTCTTAAAGCATTATTTATAATTAGCATGTCAGTTATTTATAGTTGAAGAAATACTTCTAGATTATTTTAAAAGGACTTTAAGAAACAATTTGTCTTAAGCTATTTAAATTATACTTCTCTACGTCCTTGATTCACTTAGCAAACTTCAGGCCCGTCCCGTAACTGACCAAATTAATGGGAACGTGGACTAATGCAGTTTAGTGTAGAGGATTTGTAGCCATCCTTGTTTGGTTTTCTTATTTAAAATACATGTCTTGTTGACTGGGAATGACTGTTTGGATACCTGTGAGATTCATTCTTTGTAATGATAATATGGTCAAAGGCTCTAAGGAATTGGATTTAGTTCCAAGAACCTGCAGTTTTCCTTTGAAGTGACCCTTTACAAAATATTAGCAAGTATCAGCCTTAATATCCAACATGTATGCCTCACTGAGTTTTCATGAGATTAGAAGCCATTACTAGTTCTTTGTCTGGACGTGGAAATGAAAAGCACAGAGTTGCAGTGAGTTGAGAGAACACTTCTGTTTCAGGTCCCCATGCCTGTTTTGGCCCAAATGACTCAGATACAGTACTACAGCTGTTTCAGCGTTCTGGGGGTTTGTTTGCCAGCTCTATTGGAGACTAAAGCTCATATAAGTAATATAAAACCTCGGCATTTACAACATAAAGGCACCACAAGATCGCTCAGACATTAAGCTTTGGTAGGATTTTATTTGGAGGAGTTTTATTTTAAAATGTAATATCCTTTTCCTTTCTTTGGCAAACAGAATCAGAGAGAACTTGGATGGAACTCTGCTGCTTATGAAAAGTCTCACCCTGTTCATATAAGCAAGTCTGTCACCCTTGATCGGAAAGTAATAATTCATAAAGCTTAATGTTATTATCATCCCTCTGCCTGGAGTGATAGATATTCTTGAGGTCTTTTAAATAAAAAGTTTAAAATTAAATTTGCAACTCAAAAGATTGGTGGGTTCAAATGTTAGTTTCCTGCTGAGTAACTGTGAAAACAATTCTAAAGTAGCTAGTAGTGCGTTAGGAATGGCAGTTTTATTAAATGTCTTGATGGAGTGCAATGAAAACACGCTTTTGGTGTCTTTATGCAGACTTGCCCTCTACAAAAATAGTAGTTTTCTTATAGACATTAGTGTTCGCCTTCACTCTATTTATTTGGTTATTCTCCCAGTTCAGGTTTTCTGCAAAGTTTTTCAATAAGAAGATGAGATTTGTTTTTATTAGTAGCAGACCAGTAAGATTCTCCCGTGGAAACTGATTGTCTGGCACTGCTCAGAGATAACTGATTTGCATTTCATCATTAGGTTGTAGAATAAAGTCTTAACCCACCCGTTTGGTCCAAAATATTGCCACTGAGTATTATGTTCTTGTGGCGATGTGCCTTCCAGCATCACAGATCCTCAATGAAGTCCTTGAAGGAAGAGAACCATCCCCATGTGGGAAGGCTCCTCTCACCCAATAGAAAACCAGCAAGTTCATTTAAAAGGGTATCTTTCAATTATGAAAACTGGCAGGCATCAAAGGACACTTGGCAGTTGAACTTTGCAAAAACATTTGCACTGGCGGTTAAAGAGGACCTTCTCTTTTGCTGGTGTCATGAAAAAATGAAACTTTTGCAGTTTCACCTCAATTTCCTCTCTCCTTTTTTCCCACAAAAACAAAAGGTGATTTTTCAAGGTCCCTATATCAGCATTATTTGACATCCTTATATGCGTTTGACCCAATAACTGACCAAATCCCTCAGGAGAAAAATTGAAAATTTGTTGTGATTTCTACCCCTCACTCCCAGTCCTGTCTCTTAGTCAATGGCAAACTGTCTCTTTTCCCAGTTTCTTTATTTTCCCCACTATGGGCAAAACACTGCTGCTATAAAAATAAAAACAGTGAAATTCCAGTCTTGACTAAAGTTGGGAATTCTTGCGCACATGAAAAAAATTCTTTGTTTCTCCTTGGGAAATTGACAAAGTGAAAATTGACAGCTTAGCTCTTCTCACATTGACACTTATATTAACTGCAGGGATTGGATTTTTAAGAGATCGTAAACATAATTTGAGGGAAAACAATGCTGTCACATGTATGTTTGCGTTATGTTTATCTTCATACCTTATGTCCTGTGTGGAGATCTTTATAAACGAGACCTGGAGCATCCCTTCCTTTCTGGGCAAGGATGTAACTTTGTGAGAATGAGGATAGTGTTCATCCAATCAAGATGTTGTCCATTCTTGCTTAGGTAATTGGAGATAGTAGAGGGTAACTGCTGGTTACCCTCTGCCTACTGCCAACTGGCTGGCCGATTAAGTGCATCCTTGAGTTTTCTGGCAGGACATGGACAAAGCTCTCACACCAGCAGACTTTGGGTGCCCTGTGCCTTAAAAGATTTGTCTAAGATATAAAATAACTCTGGATAATTTTGTCCATATCATTCAACACACTAGTGGTTCAATCCTACTATATAATTTGTGTGTACAGGTATGTTGTCTTCTTCTGCGGGGTTTATACCTAACAGAATGAAATATTTGCTTTAAAATTCTAGGCATAGGGATGCCTGGGTGGCTCAGTCAGTTAAGCATCTGCCTTCAGCTCAGGTCATGATCCCAGGGTCCTGGGATCGAGTGCTGCATCGGGCTCCTTGTTCAGTGGGGAGCCTGCTTCTAGCTCTGCCTGCCGCTCCCCCTGATTGTGCTCTCTCTTTCTCTGAAATATAAATAAATAAGTAAGTAAGTAAGTAAGTAAATAAATAAATAAAATCTTTATAAAATTCTATGCATAAATATAGGTGTAACAAACTGGTGAATAAGAGAAACAGCAACTCAGATTTTAAACCCCTGACTTAACTCTCCTCTTTCCTACACATGTCTATGTTGTAGTTTTCTTTCTAATACCCAGATTAGAAAGAAAATTTAGTTGTCTTCTGCAGTTTTGATGAAGCTTTTGGCCCCACCTGTAACACAAGGAGGGATTGATTTGCATTCTGTACTGAAATGTACCTATGGGGAGCATTAACCCATCCTGTTATAATGGGGGAATGGCTAGTTAGTAAAAGTGGCCGGGAGAAATCTTGGCTGTTGCTGGTGAGGAGACTAAGCCATCTCGATTTACCATGACGTACCAATCCTTTCCCTACCTCCCTTTCCACTTCTAGCCTCTCCCTTTTTGTAGTAGGCTGAATAGTGTCCTCCCAAATATATCCAGAATAGTCCCCAGAACCTATGAACCTATGAATCTGTTACTTTACTTGGCAGAAACTGCTTTGCAGGTTTTTGGTTTTTTTGTTTTTTTATTTCCCATTTGATTTTAGTAAATGGCAGTACCACCTCACATGCGACACCAGTTCAGGGGGAGAATTTTCTAATAAACCTTTTCTAATGTTAAAACTGCTTCCTTTCATATCCTTCACCACAGTTCTACCCCAAATTAAGGAAGAGAGGCTGGATGGATCTTAAGTTCCTGGGGGAAATCCAAATTGATACGTTCCCTCTTTATAAGGAGATGGGACAGGAAAAGCAAGTTCTAGCCCCCAAAGAAAGAACTAACAAGCAATAAATATGTTGTTCCCTCCCTCAAAAAGGAACTACTTAACCCACAAGGGTTTTTCGCTGTGACAGTGGCTCCCACTATCCTGCAGCAGAGAGCTTTCAGCCTCCCTCTACCACCAGTGGTAGTGAGCCAGGGCATGGGTGGCCTCAGCCATCTTGTGCATGTCATGCTTCTTCTTGATCACAGGGCCCTGGTTGTGAAAAGCCTCCAGCAGCTCATGTGACAACTTCTTCAGCATCAGCATCTGCCAGTGCTTCTTCTCCTGGCACTCAGTAATCATCCACTTCATGGCCAAGAAGCGACGACCCCAGTCAGGAAGTGGCACAGGGACCTGGTAGAAATGGCCGCCTCTGAGGATGGAGGATGAAAATGAAACTGGAGAAGAAGTAAAGGTTGAATCAGAAGATAACAACTTAAATCAAGACTGTGCCAAAGAATTGGATGGGAGTCCCCAAGAAAGTATCAGTGTCACTGAGACTGCCAAACTCTGTGATGATCCAAAAAGTGAAGCTAAGAATGCTCCTAAATCCAAAGGAAAGAAAGCCAAAGATATGAAAAAAATCTGTCAAAATACCTGCTGAGCCACAGGCAGTGAGTGATGTTCTTATCAGCTGTGCAGCCTGCCATAGTGAATTTCCATCCCGGAATAAACTTTTTGACCATCTGAAGGCCACAGGTCATGCAACAGCAACTTCATCATGCTCTTTAAACAGTGTAACAAGTAATCGAAGCAAGAAAGAAAAACATAAAAACAGTTAGAAATTCTGCCAATGATTTTTCTTTTTGATTGTCTCTAGATTTTGAAACCAAAAACTGAAGTCATCTAAAGAGTTAAAATTTTGGTGATCTGCAATTTATTGCATTGCAGAATATTATTTTTTATCTTGTAAAAACATTTTTTTGTTTAATATATATTTTTTAAACATTTCATTAGTGATTGAATTCTACTTTGCCATCTGAATTGACTTGATTGTCTCAAAACAGGTACATATTGTAAAGGGGAATATTTTGCTAGATTATCCAGGTGGTCCATCATAATCATGGGTCCTTCTAAAAGGAAGGCAGGAAGGTAAGAGACAAAAGAAGGCAATGTAGCTGGAGAAGCAGAGATTGGAGTAATGGGGCCATAAACCATGGCCATTTCTAGAAAGTGGAAGAGGCAAGGAATAAATTCTCCCTAGAGTCTCCAGGAGGAAACAGCCCTAATGAAACTTTGCTTTTAGCCCCTTAAAACTCTTTTTGGACAGACTTCTGACCTCCAGAGTTGTAAGAGAATATATTTGTGCTGTTTTAAGCCACTAAGTTTGTGATAATCTGCTACAGCAGCCATAGAAAATTAATGTACCTTCCCATCCTCTTTTCACCGTCTGTTCAGAATGTCTGACTTTGTTTCCATCTTCATTTTGCCTCTGCTCAAATTTCTTTGTTCTGTCCATCCTTTTGGTCAAGGATTTGCCTTCTCTTCCTTTAATTAACCATCCTCCAAACTAAGATTCTTGCATAGCCAAGAAATTTGTCAATTTTGCCCTTCAGTGAGGACCTGTGGCTACAGAGCCAGAGTAGCATTTCCCAAAATATTCCATGACATATAGGTCCTTGAATATGTGAGCAAAGGGTATATAGTGATGAAACATTGCATAGCATATCCCCCTTAGAGATTCACACTCTGTATTAGCATGTTAATGATCCTCAGAAACTCTATAATCTTGTTTAGTGCAATGTTTTCCAAATTTATTTGGCCACAGAGCATTTTTTTTTTTTCATACAACAGATATGACATGCCTCAGAAATGTTGTTCCAGGGAACTGGCTTGGGGAAAACCTGCTCTGGGATATACCTGGGGTCTTTGAGATACCAATATCCTTCTCCTGTGCCCTGAAGCAAATGTCCATTTGGCTCCAGATGTGAAGGGAAAGCCAGCTTCCATCAGCCAGGGGTGGGCTCTGTGGACTTGTCCTGGATTAGATGAGAGGTATAATAAAATCAACTGATCCAACAGGCTTTATGTGTCTATGGCAGTTTCCCTCTTGGCTTCTTGGAAAATGTGTTTGGAATTCACATGGATAGATCTGACTCATATTTCAGAGATCAGCAGTGGCAAGGGGACTTAAACCCACAGACCCAGTGGATTTGCCAGGCAACGGTCTGATCATGGACTATGGAAACTTTTAAGATGTGTACCTAGGATCTAAGGAGATAGAATCTGTGAGAAGCTCCCAATCAACCCAACCTTCCTGGTTCCTGAATATAGGAAGTGTAGTCACTGAACTACCTAGAGTCAAATGTCCCCTTCTAGACCAGTTAGCACTGACTAGGGCACAGGTTACCTATACAGTAGTAAAATTAGCTAACATTTATGCAGTATTTGCTTTGTGTTAAGCATTGCTCTGAGTACTCTGCACATGTTAATTCCTTTAAACCTCATGATAACTTTATGTGAAATCCTGAGGCATGGGGGTTAAAAATGTACCTAAATTCAAGTGGCTCATAAATGGCAGTGTGGAGCTTTGAATCCAGGCAGGCTGACCTTTTTTCAAACCATTGTGTTCGCAAGTGGAAAGAGAGCAGACTTGGAGTCAGGTAGATTTGGGTTTGACCCTAGGCTCCTTCCTGTGACTTTGGGCAAGTCTCTTAATCCCTCTCAACTTCTGTTTCCTCATTGGAAAATCATGAATACTTGGTGTCAGAATCATATCATATGCTTTTCAATCTGTTAATATAGCCATCTCTCCCACTTCAGTGACCCTCTCACCAATCTGTTTTGGAAGAATCATGACTGTCAGTGGGTATCTGATTCCTTTGAAGAATGGGATTATATGCTGCCTCTTGGTAAACCATGCTGAATTTAGTTTTTCTTTCTTGAATTTTTTTCTTATTAAAAGAGTTTGTTTGTTTGTTTTTAAGTAGGCTCCATGCCCAGTGTGGAGCCCATTGTGGGGCTTGAGCTCACGACCTGAAATCAACACCTGAGCTGAGATCAAGAGTCAGACACTTAACCCACTGAGCCACCCGGGCACCCCAAAGAGTTTTTTTTCTTATAACAAAAGTAATACATACTCATATGAGAAAAGAAAGGGAAGCAAAAGTAAGAAAAGTTTTTAAAATCACCAATAATTCTAGAAGATATTTGGTGTTAACCTTTTGGTGTTAATATTATTTCTAATGCTTTTTTACTTTATATTTTCTAAATAATGCTTTTATGCTATATATTTTTTACTCTATGTGTTCTGCCTCAAATTGGTAATATTAAAAAAATGCAGTTTTGTAAAATTTGTTTCTTTTCACTTGATATATCTTGAACAACTCCTGTGCACTGAATATTCTTCTACAATGGTATTTTCTTTAATGACTCCATGATGAGGTCTAACCAATTCTATATTGTTGAATAGTTAGGTTGTTCCCATTCTATTTTTCCTGATTGGTGTTAAATAATGTTGCAATGAACATCTGCAAAATATATTTTTGATTCATGATTAACAGAATCATTCTTGATGGCAACATTTTAGATCCCTAGAAAGCAGTTGCATTGAATTGAAAAGAGAAGAACCTGGCTTGTTCAATTTACTTTAACTGTACCAGTGCCCAGAAATATAATTAGGTGATAGCTAAATAAATACCTACCAACAAAGATGAAAGAAGCTAAAGCAGTTGCTTTTTTTCCAGGTAGATTCATGCCAGCAGTCTAGCAAACAGGATCTGTGAGAGTACCCAGATCTCACCTGGCAGATGACCAGTATGGAGGCCCATAAGACCCTAGTTCTCATTAGTTGGGTATAAATCGTGACCAATGTGTCTCACATTTTGATAGATTCTCATCCCGTATTCCTGTCTCACATGCTGTCTTTTATCCATTTTAAATTTATTTTTGTGTGTGGTGTAAGAAAGTGTTTCAGTTTCATTCTTCTGCATGTGGCTGTCCAATTTTCCCAACACCATTTGTTGAAGAGACTGTCTTTTTACCATTGGATATTCTTTCTTGCTTTGTCGAAGATTAGTTGACCACAGAGTTGAAAGTCCATTTCTGGGTTCTCTATTCTGTTCCATTGATCCATGTGTCTGTTTTTGTGCCAGTACATACTGTCATAATGACTATGGCTTTGTAATTCAGCTTGAAGTCCGGAATTGTGATGCCGCCTGCTTTTTTTTTTTCAATATTACTTTGGCTATTTGGGGTCTTTCCTGGTTCCATACAAATTTTAGTATTGTTTGGTCCAGTTCCATAAAAAATGCTGGTGGTATTATGATAGGGATTGCATTGCACGTGTAAATTACTTTGTTTGGGCCTCTAGCACTTATAACATATCCTTTAAAAATGTGCTTTGTTTAAAAAAATAGACTCCATATTGCATATGCCACTTTTTCCTCAAGACTTCTCACAAATATGTGTTCCTTAAGGACATCAAAAGCATTTTGTTGGTACATTAATTTATTCCCTCATTCATTCTTTCAATAGACATTTATTGAATGTTTTCTATTTCTCGCACTGAGCCATACGGGACATAGAGTTGTGAGCCCACAGACAGGCTTCTGCACAGAACATAATCTGTTCATTCCAAGTACAAAATAAATTTTTTACCAGATTATGGATGTTGGACTAGGTAGCATTTCACTGGTATCACTAGTTCAGAAGAAAATTAACTTTGGAAATGTGAAAGTAGTGATGAAACGTGAAGAATCGGATATTTAAGAATTTATTGTGCAAGTCATGTCAAGTGCAAGATTCACAAAATCTTTCAAAATTCAAGATTATTAACTGGGACCCCTGATATTATACTCATTCTCTAATCTGCACGATCTTGAAGAAGATATTCTTCATTTCTTGAAGAATTTTGAATGAGGCCTGCAGGAGTAGAGGGTGGCCTAATATTCCTCTTTTTTCCATTCTGTTCTTTCTGTGTTTATCACCAGCACATGGACATTACTAGTATGTGGACCTGTGAGGGACTTCCAGTACTAAAACCAGGGAAGTCCCAGGTAAACTGGGATGACCTGGTCACCCTACGTAGAAGGGAGGCTGTGGACTTCTGTGAGTCTTGAAGAAGAATGGTATGAAATGGGATTGCAGATCTCCCTATATGTACTATGCTTTCAGAAGAAAGATGACATTTCTAAGTCCTTTATGATAGTAACCTAGGATGTTCTTTCTCTTTAATAGTTACCCAATTTTCCAATTTTTCTTTCTTACCTTCATGTCCAGCCTAGAGAAGCATCAGATACATACAACAATGAAAGTGAACTCCAGGTCAAAAAACCAGTGGGCTCCTGACTAATGGAAGCCATGTGTCCCTGGTGGGAGAGCCACTTTCAGGGGCTCCATTAGGTGGCCACAGCCAGGCCACAGCAGCCAGCCCCTTCATGACAGCATACCCTTAAGAGTTTTTTGAACAAGAGTTTTCCAAAAACAACACCACAAAATGTGTCCTTCCTCATCTCTTTGTGATGGTCTGTGGAGCGGCCAGGGGTAGCAAGATTTGGGTAGCAAGAGTATAATCACTTTATATTTTTGGAAGCAGAAGACATGTCTACTTATTGGCAGCTAAAACACTTTCATAGGCCAGAGGGAAAAGTTTAGATTACACAGCTTCCCTGTGCCCTTGTTTATCTAAACCAACCCCTGGGGCAATGGCTTTGGCATATCTCTCAGTAGTTGCCTTTGAGGAAATCTACCAGAAGTCCTCTTCTTGTTTTGAAATGTGGTTATTGCTTGTAAAAAATGAAACAAAACACAATAAAACAAAACAGTCCTTTCAGTGACCCCCGAGCTTGGTCTCTGCTCCCCCATTACTCCATCTCTGTGCTCTTGCTGCTGTGGTTCTGTTGGGGGTGGGGCAATGCCCTGGAACTGAGTGCCAACTTCCCTCAGTCAGGCCTTACCCCGCAGGACCCACAACCGGTTATGAAGTCTTCTTGACTGGATCTGGCTTTCTGTAAGGAGTAGTTGTTATTGCCATGGTAATGGGAAGAAAGCAACTTGGTTTAAACTGTGGGCATAAAGGGATTGACAGAGATAAGTTCCATTTTGCCCAAGAGAATCATAAAAATCTGCTTAGAGATTATGTAGCAGAAATGCATTTGAATTCAAATAATAAATAACCATGCTTGCTGGAAAGAGTAGAAAAATCACTGACATTCAAAGCATATGGGTTCCAGTCTGGACTCTGCTACTACCTAGCCCTGTGAGCTAGTTCAATCCCATCAATCAGCTCTCTGGACTTGAGTTTTCCTATCTGGTGAATGAGGAGGGTAGATGGTATGATCTTGCTCCAAAATTACTTAATTTGGACTGTTATACTCATTGACTCATTCAACAACTCAACTTTTATTGTCATCTTCCAAATATCAATTAAGTTTAAACACTCTATTAATTACCCCATTACTTACTTCAACTTAATCAGTGTTTATTATGCTCCAGGCACTGAGATATAGGGAGACAAAGATTCCTCCTGAGTCCTTGATGAGGAAACTGGTATAAACAGATGTGTCACTTATGGTGTTATCCTTCACAGTTACCTGTTAAATATTACTATTTCTAAACACATTTTAAATTTCATCTCTCCCAAATGCCTCCATTTTTTTATGCTACCTTGAACTGTTTCATGTATCACTCATAATCTTTTTCATATTCTTCTTTGCATTATTAAGTATTTGTATTCCTTTGTAATCTGCTTTTTTTCAAGCCCATTAAACTTGAAGACAGGTACCGAATTGGGTCTTACTGTTTTCTGTCTCTAATGGCATTGAGCACAGTGACTGACACAGTAGGTGCAAATTACATATTTGTGCAATTACATTAACTAGTGGAATCCTAATTAATGGCTTTTTCTTGTCTGTGTCCAGTTGCCCTCTGTCAATGGTGCTCTCATAGTATACTAATGACAAAATCCCCAGACTTTTTTTGAAGCTGAGGTGTTCAGCTAAAGCCAGAAAGGGGCTTTTACACAGGGATGGAGGATTATTTTTTTCCTTGAAGACCGGGAAACTCACATTATCAACTTCTGAAATTTAAGAAAAGCTTTCATTAACATGAAGTATCTGGATTATGGCAGAAATGTTGTGACACCCCTTCCACATGAACATCAAGAATGTTCTTTTCCAGCAGCTGGAGTTTTGGATTTCCCTTAAACCAGCTGTATGTCTGGATGGAGGTGAGAATTTGCTAAGGGCCACAGGATACCTTCTGAATTCCATAGTCAAAAGATCAAGGGGAGGCATTCTACCTACCTGCTAATGCAGCACAGGAAACAGATATTGATCTGGGCTTATTATGTTGCACTTTACTGCAATAACTTGATACAGACTATTTTTAATGGGTTCACATTAAAAAGTGGTAACAACTATACGCTCTTGAGCATTCATGTGCTGTATGAAAGTCCACAAAGTAATATTACCTACTTTTTATGGAGTGCTTCTAGTGGATTAGGTTCTCATTACATGTTTATTCCAGTGAATCCTCACAATGAGAGTGTGGGATTGGAAGGTGGAGGGCAAAAAGGTGGTCAGTGCTTTAGTCATTAATAAGCGGTGGTTGAAATAGAGTTAATTGGTGTAATCAGAAAGAGATCTCAAACAAAAGTTATGTATGTACAACAGTTATTTGCTCCAATATTGTCTTCTAGATGATCCAGAATATCCTTATATTACTTTACAGAAGATTTTGATGGAAGTAATCCCTTCCCCCCTCCCTCATCCCCCCAAAAGTAAATCCTGATAGAACTGTAGATTCCTGGGAATATGCATGTGCATTTCCATAATTTAGTAGATCGAGGCTTGAAAAATGATCTTACTGATGCTTAGAAATCAACTAAAGCAAGATTGTTTTTAAGATTTTATTTTTAGGCAATCTTTATACCCAACATGGGGCTAGAATTCATGACCCCAAGATCAAGAGTTGCATGCTCCACTGACTGAGCCAGCCAGGTGCCCCACAAGATTGTCTTTAGAGAGAAATATTACAAGCCACAGAAGCTTCCAGATGTGTTCATGATAAAGGCCTGTGGGTCTTTGCCTCTCTTCTCTCACCATCTTGAGTTGGGAATTTACCTGGACTTAGAAGCAGGTTTATAGCAAAGCCTTTGGAGATGGAAAGGACAGAGGCGATGCCTCAGCACGATTGACCCCTCTTCAAAAGATAGCTTCAGATTTGCACTAAAATCAGACTTTCAACCCAAATGTGCCATTACAGTTGTTTTACTCTTGGCAAAGCAAAACTTCCTATTTTTCAGAAAACAGACTTAAGGAGGCTTAGATAAGAGACACAAGAGCTTTCTTGAACACCCATCAGTTTTTTACAAAATAGCATTTTAATTATTTAAGTGCAAGTGAAACAGTAACATCTGAATTAGATTTTCTTAAAAAACAAACAAACAAACAAACAAATAAACAACTGGCTTTTGAAACCAAAGGGAGAAAGTGCTTGGCTCGCTAAAAGCGATTTATTGGTTTTGTGGCAACCCCAAAGTGTTTCAAAAACAATTTACATAGCTGATGAGCTCGAAATGTCTCTGGATTAGGCCTTGTTCCCAGGATAAAATATATAATAAATATGGACATTTTAAACAAGAGTCATATTAGGTTCCATTTCACAGGGTCTCACATTTGGTAACAAAAATTTGAAAAAGCCTGTCCTTATTTTTTTGCATGGTATATTTTCAAAACCATTAACACTCTTAAAAAATTATTCAAATAGTGAAAACATCTTACAAAGTAGAATTTTCGTAGTGTCAATGTAGAATAACTTGTCAAACAGTTTAATAATATTTTTGCAGTTACTTTTAACTGAGTCAGTCTTTACAAAGGGGAAATTGTTTCAGGAGAATTCTGAGAGTATTTAGGTTCTCAGAGAGCTCTGGGACTACAACACATTTTCCTGTAAAATGAGTCATCAAGATAATTTGTAGAATTTAGATTTGGTTATGTTCATAGGAGGTTCGCACCAAACTGGGTTGATTGGTGCTTGTTAATCAATTTGTGCTGCCCTTGCATTTTCTTAGAAAGCTCCTATTTAGCCAGTAGAGATGTTTTCTGGTTGACAGTTATAAATCCAGTCACCAGGCTGAGTTGGGTTTCTGACTCACCAGTGGTGAAGTTTAAGTGGAAACCAAAAACCAGGAGATGTCCAATGAAAGACGTTCACTGATCAATAAGAACCTATCGATTGAAACTTACTATGAACTGACAGTGTGGTTGGCAATTTGATGGTGACTAATTTATGGACTTAAAGCTAGAAGATTTTTTTTTTTCTAAATATGTCAGTGGCACGTAAATCATTTAGCTTTTCCCTCCTGTTCCAGAGAATGGAGAGAAAAGAGGCAACTTGACATTGGTTCTCAGATACTGGCAAGATAAAGTTCTTCCTAGAGTTTTCATGTTGGTTTGGATTCTCTAACAGCACCTTGGCTTGATTAAATTTATGCTACTTCTATGAAATCTTTATAAGGTATGTGCAGAGCCTTTTGCTTAAATCCAGATCTTATTTTCTTCCAGTCTCAAAAATAGACAGTACTTAATAAATGCTTGTGGAATTGAATTGGTTTTATATAATTAGGCCACACTTTTACATCAGAATGATGTACCTCATTCATTGTGTATTTTTTCATTCCTGTATATCTGTTCTGATGACGTGATGAATGAAACAGGCAAGTTCCTATTTTTATGCTGGTCACTGTATAAGGTACTGTGGACTTAGAGATAATAAAATAAATCCTGGACCTCAAGAAGCTTATAATGCAGAGGGAAGACAGATACAGAAACAAGTAGTTATAGTTCATAATATGGGGTGTGTATCAGAAGCTACAGTTACCTACCCAACATCTGCTTTCCTATTTCTCCTTAGAAATTAATCCCAGTTTATATCTGAGCACATGATCACCAAGAACAATTTTATAGAAAATTGTTATTTCTATATTCTATAGAAAATAGACAAAGGTCTATTTTCCAACTTGCTCTGCTGCTGGGTATGGTCTGGGGAGATGTAAATGGAGACACATGGATTTTCCAAGAGGACTGCTTAAAGGAAGCCAACTTAGCGGGAAGGACTGCTTTTTTTTCACAGTTGCCTTTACTCCTTTTTCTGGCCTAAAACTCCAGCAGCTATCTTGAAACGCAAAGTGAACTTGAACATGGAAGTCAAGTACTAGAGTGGTAGGGAGATAGTCTGGGTCTCTGATGATACCATGAAGCAGCTTTATCCAACCCTGGACTGCTTACTCCTCATTTGTTTTGTTTTATTTTTAACATGAGAAATAAGTTTCTATCTTGTTTAAGCCACTGTTATTATAGAGTTTTCTATTTATGCAGCCAAGTAAAAAGCTCACAGATACAGGATATTTTGGGGGATTTCTATAAAGTAATATGGGAGTCCAGAGCAGAGGGACCTCATTGTAGGCAGAGAGACAGAAAAGTCTCTCCAGAGAAGGAAATCCTTGAATGAACACTGAGGAAGAAATGTCAGATTGTCAAGATGACAAAGTTGGGGAGGGCAGAGATGATATTCTAGGTAAAGGGAAGAATGCCATATGCTAAAGTGGTGGTCAAAATGGGGGCCTAGCACACCATTGGGGGAAAAAGTGTCAGATTCCTAGGGTAAAGGAATTACAAAGGATCAAAAGAAAAACTCCTGGGCTTGCCAATGCTACCTCCCTTTCTACCACCACATCCTCCAAGTCAATTGTCTTTAGTATCAAAATATGGAAGAAACTTTAAGATGTCATGAACACTCTCTTGTGTCTTGAAATATCTAGGTACTCTTTAAAGCAAACGAACAAGGTCAATAAAATGTGTGCAGAATGCTTGCTCTGAATAAGATCTTGTGACAGATACTGGCGAAAAGAGCATAGGCGAGATTAAAAATTAATCAAATCAGTTTTGCTCTTACAGGACTTCCATTTTAAGGGTGAGGGCAACACCAAACATCTGCACATGTAATGAAACAGTAAACAAAAGAAGATGGGGAGGGGGAATGGGGAGGTGTTGAGTGCGTACTGAAGGGAGGTGGCTCTTACCCACAAAGTTCCAGTTATAACTTTGGTGTTGTCATGTGGCTGCTTTGAAATCCCATCCACTCACAAGGCTATGTGGGCTTTCCCAGGATCTGGGAGCAAATGGAGAAGCAGTGAGGTGGGGATTTGAGAACTTTTAAGACCACCCAGTAGCATGGATGGTGGCCTGGCCCCCAGGGGAATCAACAGGTAGGTGTTGAAGGCCTATTTTGTGAAAACAACCCATGTTGGAGAGACTTGGTCATAGTTAGAGAATGCTTCTTCTGGGAAGGAGATGGTGTTTTGTGCAACAGAAGTGCAGAAAGACATTGAGAGAGGTCAAGTTTAGAATATGGAACAAACATATTCAAGCAAGTCATGACTTTGGGATGGCTTGGAGTAGTCTGAGTAATCATGAAGTCATCTGGCTGTATCTTCCCAAAATACTCCTGATATTTGCTTTTCTTGCTATGGGATGTTGCAGACTCAACAGGGAACAAGGTCAGAAGAAAAAAATACAGTGACATTTGCAGCCTATTATGAGATGAATTTGGGTAATTTGTATATGGAATGAGAAGCCCAAGTATAGAAAAAAAACAGAGCCTCTATACAGGGGCTGGGATACTAATTTCATGGAATTTTGTAGTAAATGAAACAAAAATCAGCATTTTCTTTAATCCCTGGGGAAATGGTGGAGAAAGAGATGATAAAAGGTGAACATCTGCTTTACTTCATATGCTAGGATGTAGCTTGCTTAGGGAAGAGGGACTCTCCAGATCTACATAGTAGCTGGGGGTGTAGGGGAGGTGGGGGAGACGGAAAGAAAATGAAGTTAAATATACCAACATAACAGTTCCAAAACAGTCTCATCTCCCAAGAAAAATATGACATTTGGAGTCTCTCCACCCTTGCAGAAATAATGGGTTAAGAGATCTGTTTCTTAGAGGAATATCTCATATGAATAAATTGCTCTAGGAAAGACAGAGATTCAGAGCATAAGTTCAAAAGGAGATGGGGCTTCAGTGGGGCCTTTGTGGTGTCCATAGGGTCCCTGTATTTGGGCAGTTGTCCAAACTAGGGCTATATTGACCTGGGCCTGGGATCCTTAGCTTGGTCTTGGATTTACCACAGAATGTCCTTGTCTGTGGGCAGAGACCCACCTCTAACTTGTCCAAGGAAGTTAATACCCACAGGTCTGCAAGTCAGAGAGAAACACCATTGGCATTTTGCTGTTGCCCTGCCTATTTTTGTCTATGAATATGGCATAGCATGGCATGGATTCTGGAACCAGGCTTCCTCTGAATCTGCCTGAAGTCTGCCACTTATTAACTGTGTAACCTGTGCAAGTTAATTAGCTTTTCTGGGCCTCAGTTTCCTTCTCTTCACAATTGCCTATGTTAAAGGGTGTGTGTGTGTGTGTGTGTGTGTGTGTGTGTGTGTGTGTGTGTGTGTGTGCATGTGTGTATATGTGTTTGTAGGTTTGGGAGTATTTCTAGTTGATTTGAGAAAATTTTTTGTACGTTAAGAATACTAATATATTGTCTTTCAGAGAGAGTAGAAATATTTTTTTCAGGCTTTTCTGCCATTTGTTTATTAATGATATTTTTGACATATAGGCATTTTAATTCTTTATGTAGTGAAGTGAATCTGCTTTTACTTTTTTGATCCATACAATTGCTTTTGCTTAGAAAGTTTTTCTCATCCCAACAGACACACTTGTATGCAAACTTCATGACCTCATTTTTACAGGTTTGTAATCCATTTAGAAGCTATTCTTTTTTTTTTTTTTTACATGAAGTGAAGTTCTAGGTAGGTTTTTTTATCTGATGATTCAGTCAATTTTCTCAATACTATTTGTTGAATACTTTATTATTTCTCTATTAATGTATGTTTCTTTACCAGCTCTTAAGTTCTTATGTAATGTAGTTTGTTTTTAGCCTCATGATTCTCGACAATACCACATTGCTTAACTAAAGTTGTACTATATTTTAATACCAGGTCATGTAAGTCTCCTGAATTATTTTACCTTTTCAAAATGTTCTTACCTGCTTTTTTCTTGTTTATATATCCAAATAAACTTTAGGTCATTTTCTTTTTAAGGAAATTTCTACTAGAAAAAGAAGAAATAATTTAAAAATATTCAATCTCTCTCATAAAGATATGATCTTTTCTTATATACACATTATCACCATTTTCTTTGTATGGGTCATGCACATTTTCAGATTAGTTGGTCCACAAGTTTTACAATTGTCCACTATAAGAGCCTGAAAAGCTATTTCACTTTTGTGCATAAGCAAGCATGGGAGTGCTCACACAAACATGCACACAGAGGAACCTTAGCATCTGAAATAAGCTGCTACTCCTTTTTTTTTTTTTTTTTTTTTTAGAGAGAGAGAGAGTGCCAGGGGCCGGGGGATGAGAGGGGTAGAGGGAGAGGGAGAGAGAGAATCCCAAGCAGGCTTCATACCGGAATGGAGCCCAAAGCAGGGCTCGATCTTATGACCCTGAGATCATGACATAAGCGGAAATCAAGAGTGAGACACTTAACTGAGTGAGCCACCCAGGAGCCCAAAACTGCTGCTCTTTTTAAGACTTGGCCTCCCCTCTAATTACAGAGAGCATTCCTCTAGTATCTGTTGTAGATGATATTGTAATCTCATCCTTGACCATTTGCAATGGCAACAGTGAATCCCAAACTTTGCTAATAAATGACTTCAACACCCTTTCAACTGAGGAATAAATATTTGGTCAGGTGCCCATTTTATGAGTGGCAGCCTTTTAATTTGGTAGAAACAATATAATGGACTGAGATAATAATAAGTATTCATTGCTAGGATCTTTGAGGGTGCCTGGTAAATACCACCCTCTGCCTGACTTAGGAACCAACTGATAAATAAAACATGAGTCAGCAGGTGGAGCACTTTATTACTGATAGAGGCTAGCTTGAAGGTGGAACTCAGTATGAGAGCCCAAATGAGCCCCTCAGCTACAGCTTCCCAGCGGTTCAGCTATAGAAAGAAGGTCTTTTTTTCTGAGGATTATCTCCACCTAGAAAAGTGAGAGAATAACTTTTACCCTCAACCCAAGTAACTCTCTTCCCCTCTGCTGGGCTGAGAAAGGAGGTGTTTGTGGAAAAAAAATCTTCCCTTGTGAAAACCAGGAGGGAAAAGAGGTATTCCCTCTCAAAAATCAAGGATAGGGGCAAGAACTGTAGCTCTGTTTAATCTCAGCTTGAGAAATAGGCTTGACTTCTCTTTATTGGTCTCATTACTTGTTTTCCCAGCAAGTCTCTCTGTGCCCACCCGCTACCCGGCATAGTTCTAGGCACTGGGGGATCAGCCCTGAAAACTGGAGACAAAACCAAAAGTCCCTGCTTTCTTGACATTTGCTGTCGGCAGGAGGAAATGCAGACCACAAAAAAACAAAACAAAACAAAAACAAAAACAAAAAAAACAACAAAGAGAAGTGTTAGATGGTGAGAAGCCATGAAAAGTAAAACAGGATGGTGGGACAGAATGGGGGGTTGGGGGGAGCTTGAATCTGGATGAGTCTCCAGGGGGGTCACATTGAGCTGAGGCTCCAATGTTGAGGAGAAAGAATCAGCAATCTAGAAGGAGAAGGCTCCTGGAAGAGGGAGTATCTCAGCTCCCCAGTCAGGAATGACTTCAAATTGTCCTTGAACCTACATTTTGTGTTCTTGTGAATCAGCCACAGTAGCACAGAGATGGGGATTGGAGGGTCTCTGACAGGCCACCACGGCCCTCAGAGGCCAGTATGCACTGTAATTGGGCATGGTATTTCCATTATAACAAGCATCATTGCTTTAAATCTTTAAATTATTACTTTTGCTCTTCATACATTCTTATGAGGGAAAGCAAATCCACTTGATCAGGAGTGGTGGGAAAGAATCAAAACTGAGACCACAATCTAATCTCTTAACACCTTTAACAGCTATGATAAGTGGTATTGGACAAACACCTCTCTAGTGGCCATGAGCAGATAATCCTACTACCATATGTGCTGGGCACTTGGGATACAAAAGTGGGTAAGACAAACTTAGTCCCTGCCCTAGGAAAGGGTTTTATGGGGATGGAAGATGCTAGTAATAGTTAAACAAAACTTTGATTTTTCCTGGTTAGGGTCATTCCTAGGTATTTTATTGTTGTGTAGCTTAGGTGAATGAAATTATTTCCACCATTTTATATTTTCACAGGTTTTTATGAATTGTAATAGTTTGCAAGGGCTACCATCACAAAATGCCACAGGCTGGATGGCTTAAACAACAGATTTATTTTCTCATAATTCTGGAGGCTAAAAGTTCAAGATCAAGGTGCAAGCAGTTTGGTTTTTTGATGCCTCTCTCCTTGGCTTGCAGAGGTCTTCTTGCTCTTTCTTCATATGGTCTTTCCTCTCTGCACATTCATGTCTCTCCTGTGTCCAAATTTCCTTTTCAATAAGAACACCAGTCAGATTGGATTAGGATATACCCAACTGGCCTCATTTTGACTTAATCACTTCTTTAAAGGCCCTATTTCCAAATATTGTCACATTCTGAAGAATTGGGGGATAGGAATCAACAAATGAATTTGGGGGGATACAATTCAGTCTGTAGCACTTGTAAATAGGAGGTCTATTTATTTGTATATATTTAGGAAGTATTCAGCTACTTTACTGAACCTTCTTACTAATTCTAAAATGATATGATTATTTTCCTTTTGGGTTTTCTGGGTATAAAGTCATACCATCTGTAAAAGTGGAAAAGTTTTTCTCTTTAAGTAATCAAAACTTTTGTTTGTTTAATATCTAATTGTATTGGTCAAAACTTTTAGAACAATGATAAATAATTGTCATGGAGGAACATCTTTTTTTAAAACTGATTTTAATGTTAACATTTCCCCATTACTATTAATTTAATTCCTATTATTGAACTCCTATTATGTTTCATGTATAGCTGTAGGCGCTGAGATTATCGAGATGAAAAAAATAAACAAAAATTCTTGCCTGTATGGAGCTTTCATTTCAGTTGGGAGAGACAGACATAAACATTACTAAGAAAGACATATAGTACATTAGGAGGTAGTAAGTGCTGCGGTGATGGAAGAGTAGAGAATGGAAATAAGAAGTGCTGAGGTAGGTTGAAAACTGTAGTGAGTGATTAAGAAATGCTAAGGTGACACTGAGTGCGAGTGAATAACCAGGGAATAAATGTCAAAGACAGAGGGAACAGCAAGTGCAAAGGCCTTAAGGTGGAAACATGCCTCATACGTTTGAGGAACAGGCAGAGGACTAAACGTTGCTGTTGTGAAAGGGAGAATGATAGGAGATAATGTAAGAGAGAAAATAAGGGTCTAGATTGTGTAAGATCTTCCAGGCCATTGGTTTTTCTTCTAAGTGAAATGAGGAGTCATGCAAAAAGCTTTGAGCAGAGAAGTAGCATGATCTGTTATATTTTAACAGGATCATTCTGGCTGCTGTGTTGAGAATCAATTGCAAAGAAGGAAGGAATCAGGTAGATTATTAGGAGACTATTGCAGTTACACCAACAAGACATGATGATGACATGGACCAGGATGATAGAGAGAGGTAATGGGAACTGAACAGATTCTGAATATGTGTTGAAGATAGGGTCAAATTGTGTGTGTGGCATAAGATAAAGAAAAGAATAGATGACCTCATGGTTTTTGGTTTGAAAAACTAAGCAAGTAGAATTGCAATTATGAGTATGGCATTGAGGGAGGAAAATTTTATGGGGGAATGTGAGGGATACTAATCTTGAGATATCTAATAGGCATCCAAATAGAGATATTGAGTAGGCAATTTGATTTGGATCTGGACTTCAGGGGAAAGTTCCACCCTAAAGATATCAATATGGATGTTGTTAACATGTGGTAAACCATGGCAATATATGGTTGCATGAAATTAATGAGTGTAGGTATTCCCAAGGACTGAGCCCTGGTTTACTATAACATTCAAAGCTTGAGAGCAGGATGATGAACCAGTGGCTGATAAGAAGCAATTCCTGTAATAAGAGGAAAACCGTGGAATGTAAGAAACTGGAAGATGAAAAAAAGTGTGTCAAAGAGAAGGAATAATTAACAATGTAGAATGCAGCAGATGGATCATACAGAATGGGTTTTGCAAAAGGATTTAGCAAAAAGGAAGTCACTAGTGACTTTGACCAATTTTATTAGAATGGTATAGGTGAAAGTGAAAGCCTGGAACAGGCTTAAGAGAGAATTGGAGGGAAATTAGAAAACTAGTATGAATATTTCTTTCAAAGAGTTTAGCTAAAAGAACAGGAGCTAAAAGGGGAAACAGAGTCTAGTTAGGGAATCTTAAAATCCTTTACAAAAATCAACTCTACTAAGGTATAATTGTATGTAATAAAATGTACCCATTTTGAATGTTCATTTTGATGAGTTTAGACAAACTTATATGCCTATGAAACCACACCATAACTGAGACAGACAACATTTATATCATCCCCTAAATTTCCTTTGTGCTGCTTTCCAGTCAGTCCCTCCATTGCTGACCCAGGCAGCCACTAATTTGCTTTTTGTCACAATAGATTATAGTTGCCTTCTAGAGAATTTCATTTAAGTGACATCATACAGTATGTATTTTTTTGTGTCTGGATTTTTTTCAGTCAATAATAATCATTCATCCATATTGTCAAGCATATCATAGTTCATTTCTTTTATTTCTAAGTGGTGTTCTTTTGTTTTTATGTACCACAATTTGTCCACTCACCTGATGATGGACATTTATATTTGTTCCAGTTTTGAACCATTATGAATTTAGATGTTATGAATATTTGTGGGCGAGTCTTAGTGTGGACCTATGTTTTAATTTCTATAAATAAAATACTTTAGAAGTAGAGATGCTAGATGAAATGATATCTGTACAACTTTATAAGAAACTGCCAACTTGTTTTCTAAAGTGACTGTACAATTTTCATACCAGCAGTATATAAGAACTTCAGTTGTTCCAAGTTCTTCCAACATTTGGTATTTATCAGTCTTTTTAATTCTAAGTAGTCTAGTGGGTATGTAGTGGGTATCTCATTATGATTTTGTATTTATTCATAAGACAATTTTGGCAATTTGGAACTTGCAAGGAATTTGTTCATTTCATTAAAATTGTCCAATTTACTGTTCTACTGTTCATAATATTTGCTTACTTTGCTCTTAATGCATGTATGGTCTGTAGTAGTGCCTTTAGTTTCATTTGTGACATTGGTATTTTGTAACTTCCATCTTTTTTTTTTGCTATGGATGATTACTTTAATTAGAGTCTTACCAAATTTGTTTGGTGTTCTCAAGGAACCAACTTTTTAAAAAAATTGAGATTTAATTGACATATTACATTAGTTTTGGGTGTCCAACACTGTTCAATATTTGTATATATTGGTAAATGATCGCCATAGTAAGATAGTTAACAATTCGTTACTATACACACTTAAAATTTTTTCTTTCAGTGAGAACCTTTAAGATTTACTGTTAGCAACTTTCAGATATACAATTCAGAATTACTAAGCATAGTCACCATGCTCTACATTTCCATGACTTATTTATTTTGTATGTTTTGGTCACCTTCAACCATTTTACCCACTTCCCAGCCCCTGCTTCTGGCAACCACCAGTCTGTCCTCTGTATCTGTGAGTTTGATTTTGTTTTGTTTTTCAGATTTCACATATAAGTGAAATCATACGGTATTTGTCTTTCTCTGACTTATTTTACTTAACATAATGTCCTCAAAGTCCATCCATGTTGCTGATAATGGCAAGATTTCCTTCTTTTTTATGGCTGAATAATATTCATATGTATCTCACATTTTATATATCTCACATATATATCTCTCATATATTATAATATAAATTTTCTTTACCCATTCATCCAGTGATGAACAATTAGGTTGTTTCCATGTCTTGGCTATTGTAAATAATTCTGCAGTGAATATGGGGTACATATATCTTTTCAAGCTAGTGTTTTCATTTTCTTTGGATAAATACATAGAAGTATCATATGGTAGTTCTCTTTTTAACTTTTTTGAAGATACTTCATACTGTTTTTCAGGGTGGCTGCTCCAATTTACATTCTTACCAACAGTGCACAAGTGTTCCATTTTCTCATTATTTCATGTAACTTTTGATAATAGCCATTCTAACAGGTATAAATTTACGTCTCATTGTGGTTTTGATTTGCATTTTCCTATTGATTAATGATGTTGAGCATCTTTTCATGTACCTGTTGGCTATCTATATGTCTTCTTTGGAAAAATGTCTATTCAGATCATCTGCCCATTTTTAATTGGATTGCTTGTTTATTTTTTTGCTATGGAGTTGTGTGTTCTTTCTATATTTTGGTTATTAATCCTTTATTTGATATATAATTTGCCAATATTTTCTCCCACTCTGTAGGTTGCCTTTTCATTTTGTTGATGGGTTACCTTTGCCATACAGAATTTTTTTGGTTTGATGTAGTCCCGTTTGTTTATTTTTGCTTTGCTTTTGGTGTCAAACCAAAAATTCAAGGAAGCAACTTTTGACTTTTTTTGTTTTCTTTATTTTGTGTTGGTTTTATACTTTGGTTGTTTTAGTTCTCATATTTATTTTTTATTTATTCCTCTTATTTTGCATTTATTTTTCTCTCCTTTCTCTAGCTTCCTAATGTGGGAGTAGGATACTTGATTTTTAGATTGTTTCCCCTAATATAAGCACTTAAAATTATAGATTTCATTCTAAGTACTATTAACTGCATTCCACAAATTTTGATATGTTGTTTTCATTATATCCAATTCAAAAAAATTCTAATTTCTATTTTGATTTTGATTTTTTTGAATCCTGTGCTATTTAAAAGTGCATTGTTCAATTTGTTAAATGCGGAGACTTTCCAGATATCTTTTGTTCTTGATAGCTTTTAAATGCCTTTGTGTTCAAAGAACATATTCTGTATTATTTCAGTCTTTAAAATTTTTTAAAAACTTATTTTGTGGCCCAGCATATAGTTTATCTTAGTGAATATTCCATATGTCTTTAAGAAACAAATGTGTATTTTGTTATAATTGGGAGAAGTCTTCCAAAAATATCAATTAGGTCAAAATATTAGTGTTACTCAAATCTTCCATATCCTTACTGATTTTCAGTCTTCTTTTTCTATCTATTACTAAGAGAGCAGTGTTGAAATCTCTATAATTGTGGTTTTGTCATTTTTTCCTATCAGTTCTATAAGTTTTTGCCTCATATGTATATTGAAGTTCTTTTATTGGGTGCACATACATTTAGGATTGCAATGTCTTCATGGTGAATTGACCCTTTTGTCATTTGTTATTATTTGACTTTTGCCTGAAGAATTTCCTTTTACATTTTTGGTAATGTAGGTCTACTGTTGATGAATTTTCTGAACTTTTTTTTGTCTCAAAAAATTCTTATTTCACTTTCATTTTGAAGGCAGTTTTTATTGCACATTGAATTATAAGGATTATGGATTTTTTTTGTCCTTTTATTTTATTTTATTTTTTTAAAATATAAGTCCACTGTCTCTGGCTTGCATAGTTCCTTATGAGAATTTGTTTATTTGTTCCTCTGTGCATAAGGTTTTGTTTCTTTGGCTGCATGTAAGATGCTTTCTTTATCACTGATTTTTAACAATTTTATTATTATGTGCCTTTGTGTGTGTTGTGTGTGTGTATTTATTGTGTCTGGGATTTATTGCATTTCTTCAGCCAGTAGGTTTAGGGTTTTGGTCAAGTTTGGAAAAAAATCAGCCGTTATTACTCGCCTTTTTTCTGAGACTGCAATGACATAGATATTAGGCTTCTTTTTATTACCCCAGAGGACACTAAGGCTCTGGTAATTTTATTTTCAGCCTCAAATCTCTTAGTGTTTTGTTTTATATAAATTCTATTATTATGCTTTCTAATTTACTTACCTTTTCTTTGCACTGTCTGGTGTTCAATCCATTTAGTAAAATTTTCAATTCAAATATAATATATATATATATTTTTATATGTAGATATTACCTTTGGTTCATTTAAATAGCTTCCATTTATCTCCTTATTCTGTTCAAGTTTTTCTGTAAATATTTGTACATAATCATGATAGTTGCTTTTGGACTCTTGGCTACTAGTTCCATCATCCCTGTTATCCCTGGGTTGATGTGGGTTCACAGATGCCCCCCTGATTATCTGTCACATTTCCTGCCTCTTGGCACATCCAGTAATTTTTTATTGAATGTTGGACATTGTGATGCTATCTTAATGAGTGTCTGGATTTTGTTGTCTTCCTCTAAAGAGTGTTGAGCTTTGTTTTAGCAAGCATTTAAAGTTATTGGCGATCAATGTGCTTCTGTTGAAACCTGTTTTTAGACTTTACTTAGGCAGGTATAGGGTAGACTGTAAAATTGTCTTCTATTATTTTTAAGTGAATTTTGATTTTCCAGCCCTCCTATTTTCTCTGTTCTCTTTCTTCAACTCATTAGATAAGTGTTGAAACTCAGGATCTTCTCTCAGTGCTCTAAACTTTTATTTCATACTTTCCACCACATTTTTGTTTACATTGAGTTCTGGGAGATTTCCTAAGCTTAATCTTCAAGCTTACTAATTTTCTGTTCACCAGTATTTATTTTGCTATTCAGCCAATCTCTTGCGTTTACTTCAAAGATTTTGTTTTTTCATTTTTAAGATCTCTAACTAGTTATTTCACATGGTATAGTTAATAGATATATCTTATTTCTTTGAGAATATAAATTACACTTTTATAAAAAAAATTTTTGTTTATTCTATTAACTGTGTATCCTCAAATGTAAGCTCTTTTATTTATTGGGTTTGGTACTTTTATCGAGGTATTTATTGATTCTGGGCTTATACTTCTTTCAGATTCCCTTCTTATTTTCATACGGATGCTGTTGTATATTACAGTTACTTTCAGTTATTGTAGGGGAGAAGTAAATTGTTCAACTGGGCAGATGTGCCAATAGCTCATCTTCTGGGTGAGTAGTATTATATCTTACTCCAAAATATTGCTAAACTTCTAGAGAACATTTCTATCTTTTGGACCTATACATTCATATTTCTTAGAAGCAAAAGTCAGCCACTTATCTTGTCCCAAGTTAGGGATGAATGGGTAGATAGAGAAAACCATTGTCCTGGATGCTTTGGGTGTAGTGATCCGCTAACTCATTCTCTAAACTCTATTGTTCACATACATTACTTCTGCATTTGGAATCTTCTATATGCACTTTCAACTTAGGTGACGTCCTTGCGTGTATAATTACATAGTTGTGTTTACTTCTATTAATTTTTTTTTGTTTCTATCATTAAAGGATTTCTGAACAAATTTATCCTACTGACAAAATTGTCTTGTGTCCTGGAGTGGTTATTAAGATTTTGTTAATTTCTTTTGTCATTTCATGATCAATATTTGAATCTTTTCTGCATTTTTGTTGTGTCTTCTTCAGATTTATTTGATTATTTTTCTGTTTTCTTAGTAAAATTTGCCATAGTTTATTATTACTAATTTTCCTTATATTTCAGTTTTAGCTATATCTCATAAGTATAATTTAAAAGCTTATTTCTTAAATTATTTTCTAAATTGTTTGTTATGAAACTTTGACTATTAAGTCAAAGAGAAAATGGGAGGGCTCTGGAATTTCTAATTACTAAAGTTTTAAAAAAGCTTTTGTTTTCTTTCTGGAAGTCTCAGCAAATATCTTGTCATGTATCATTGATTCAGATTAAGTCTGTGCTCATCTATATATCAAGTTATGTATTCATACTTGAGCTAATTATTATGGCCAGGGTGATGAGAAAGAAGATTATCTGACCTTATATAAAACACATGACTAATAATGGGGACAAGTGGTTCAAAAGACTATATCTGGAGTGCTCCTTGAATGGGGAAAAAGAGGAATGGATTCTGGATGGCAATCAAAACACTGGGTGTCACATGCAAATAGTGAATCATGGAACACTACATCAAAAACTAATGATGTACTGTATGGTGACTAACACAACATAATAAAAAAAAATCCACTAGAATAGACATCCATTTTTTTCCTTATTTTATTAAGAACATCATAACGAAAAGTTAATGGCTGCTGTATTATCTTACAAACTCTACTAATGATATAAAAATCAATAACAAAACTAACAATCTTTTTTTAAAAATTTTACTTTATTATGTTATGTTAGTCACCATACATTACATCATTAGGTTTTGGTGTAGTGTTCCATGATTCATTGTTTGCATATAACACCCAGTGCTCCATGCAATAAGTGTCCTCCTTAATACCATCACCAGGCTAACCCACCCCCAACCCCCCTCTCCTGTAAAAACCCTCAGTTTGTTTCTTAGAGTCTATAGTTTCTCATGGTTCATCTCCCCCTCTGATTTTCCCTCCCTTCATTTTTCCCTTCCTACTATCGTCTTCTCTTTTTTAACATACAATGTATTATTTGTTTCAGAGGTACAGGTCTATGATTCATCAGTCTTACACAATTCACAGTGCTCACCATAGCACATACCCGCCCCAATGTCCATCACCCAGCCACCCCATCCCTCCCACCCCCCACCACTCCAGCAACCCTCAGTTTGTTTCCTGAGATTGAGTCTCTTATAGTTTGTCTCCCTCTCTGATTTCATCTTGTTTCATTTTTTTCCTCTCTTCCCCTATGGTCTTCTGTCTTGTTTCTCAAATTGCTCATATCAGTAAGATCATATGATACTTGTCTTTCTCTGACTGGCTTATTTCGCTTAATATAATACCCTCTAGTTCCATCCACATCATTGCAAATGGCAAGATTTCGGTTTTTTTGATGGCTGCACAATATTCCACTGTGTGTGTGTGTGTGTGTGTGTGTATATATATATATATATGTGTGTGTGTGTGTGTATGTATATATATATGTATATATGTAGTATATATATATACTACATCTTCTTTATCCATTCATCTGTCGATGGACATCTTGGCTCTTTCCATAGTTTGGCTATTGTGGACATTGCTGCTGTAAACATCGGGGTGCACGTATCCCTGTGGATCCCTATGTTCGTATCTTTGGGGTAAATACCCAGTAGTGCAATTGCTGGGTCATAGGCTAGGTCTATTTTCAACTTTTTGAGGAACCTCCATACTGTTTTCCAGAGTGGCTGCACCAGCTTGCATTCCCACCAACAGTGTAGGAGGGTTCCCCTTTCTCCACATCCTTGCCAACATCTGTCCTTTCCTGACTTGTTATTTTAGACAATCTGACTGGTGTGAGGTGGTATCTCATTGAGGTATTGATTTGTATGTCCCTGATGCTGAGTGATGTTGAACACTTTTTCATGTATCTGTTGTCCATTTATATATCTTCTTTGCAGAAATGTCTGTTCATGTCTTCTGCTCATTTCTTGATTGGATTATTTGTTTTTTGGGTGTTGAGTATGTTAATTTCTTTATAGATTTTGGTTACTAGCCCTTTATCTGATATGTCATTTGCAAATCTCTTCTGCCATTCTGTCATTTGTCTTTTGGTTTAGTTGACTGTTTCTTTTGCTGTGCAAAAGCATTTTATCTTGATGAAGTCCCAATAGTTCATTTTTGCCCTTGCTTTCCTTGCCTTTGGCAATGTGTCTAGGAAGAAATTGCTGCGGCTGAGGTCGAAGAGGTTGCTGCCTGTGTTCTCCTCAAGGATTTTGATGGACTCCTGTCTCACATTGAGGTCTTTCATCCATTTGGAGTCTATTTTTGTGTGTGGTGTAAGGAAATGGTCCAGTTTCATTCTTCTGCATGTGGCTGTCCAATTTTCCCAACACCATTTGTTGAAGAGACTGTCTTTTCTCCATTGGACATTCTTTCCTGCTTTGTCAAAGATTAGTTGACCATAGAGTTGAGGGTCCATTTCTGGGCTCTCGATTCTGTTCCATCGATCTATGTGTCTGTTTTTGTGCCAGTACCATACTGTCTTGATGATGACAGCTTTGTAATAGAGCTTGAAGTCCGGAATTGTGATGCCACTGGCTTTGCTTTCCTTTTTCAACATTCCTCTGGCTATTCAGGGTCTTTTCTGTTTCCATACAAATTTTAGGATTATTTGTTCCATTTCTTTGAAAAAAGTGGATGGTATTTTTGATAGGGATTGCTTTAAATGTGTAGATTTCTCTAGGTAGCATAGACATTTTCATAATATTTGTTCTTCCAATCCATGAGAATGGAACATTTTTCCATTTCTTTGTGTCTTCCTCAATTTCTTTCATGAGTATTCTATAGTTTTCTGAGTACAGGTTCTTTGCCTCTTTGGTTAGATTTATTCCTAGGTATCATATGGTTTTGGGTGCAATTAAAAATGGGATCGACTCCTCAATTTCTCTTTCTTCTGTCTTGCTGTTGGTGTATAGGAATGCCACTGATTTCTGTGCATTGATTTTATATCCTGCCACTTTACTGAATTCCTGTATGAGTTCTAGCAGTTTTGGGGTGGAGTCTTTTGGGTTTCCCCCCCAAAGTATCATATCATCTGCAAAGAGTGAGAGTTTGACTTCTTCTTTGCTGATTTGGATGCCTTTGATTTCTTTTTGTTGTCTGATTGCTGAGGTAGGACTTCTAATACCATGTTGAATAGCAGTGGTGAGAGTGGACATCCCTGCCATGTTCCTGATCTTAGGGGAAAAGCTCTGTTTTTCCCCATTGAGAATGAAACTCACTGTGGGTTTTTGATAGATGGCTTTTATGATATTGAGGTATGAATCCTCTTTCCCTACACTCTGAAGAGTTTGATCAAGAAAGGATGCTGTGCTTTGTCAAATGCTTTTTCTGCATCTATTGAGAGGATCGTATGATTCTTGTTCTTTCTTTTGTTAATGTATTGTATCACATTGATTGATTTGTGGATGTTGAACCAACCTTGCAGCCCAGGGATAAATCCCACTTGGTCATGGTGAATAATCCTTTTAATGGACTCTTTGATCCTATTGGCTAGTATTTTGGTGAGAATTTTTGCATCCATGTTCATCAAGGATATTGGTCTGTAATTGTCCTTTTTGATGGGGTCTTTTTGTCTGGGTTTGTGATCAAGGTAATGGTGGCCTCATAAAATGAGTTTGGAAGTTTTCCTTCCATTTCTATTTTTCAGAACAGTTAGAAGAATAGGTATTAATTCTTCTTTAAATGTTTGGTAGACTTCCCCTGGGAAGCCATCTGGTCCTGGGCTCTTGTTTGTTGGGAGATTTTTGATGACTGCTTCAACTTCCTTAGTGGTTATAGGTCTGTTCATGTTTTCTATTTCTTCCTGGCTCAGTTTTGGTAGTTTATACATCTCTAGGAATGCATCCATTTCTTTCAGATTACCTAATTTGCTGGCATAGAGTTGCTCATAATATGTTCTTATAATTGTTTGTATTTGTTTGGTGTTTGTTGTGATCTCTCCTCTTTCGTTCATTATTTTATTTATTTGGGTCATTTCTCTTTTCTTTTTGATAAGTCTGGCTAGGGGTTTATCAATCTTATTAATTCTTTCAAAGAACCAGGTCCTAGTTTCATTGATCTGTTCTACTGTTCTTTTGGTATCTCTTTCATTGATTTCTGCTCTGATCTTTATTATTTCTCTTGTCCTGCTGGTTTTAGGCTTTATTTGCTGTTCCTTCTCCAGCTCCTTTAGGTGTAGGGTTAGGTTGTGTATTTGAGACCTTTCTTGTTTCTTGAGAAAGGCTTGTATTGCTATATACTTTCTTCTCAGGAATGCCTTTGCTGCATCCCAAAGATTCTGAACACTTGTGTTTTCATTTTCATTTGTTGCAATGAATTTTTTTTAATTCTTCTTTAATTTCGTGGTTGACCCGTTCATTCTTTAGTAGGATGGTCTTTAACCTCCATGTGTTTAAGTTCTTTCCAACTTTCCTCTTGTGACTGAGTCCTAGTTTCAAAGCATTGTGGTCCAAAAATATGCAGGGAATGATCCCAATCTTTTGGTAGCAGTTGAGACCTGATTTGTGACCTGTGATGTGATCTGCTCTGAGGAATGTTCCATGGGCACTAGAGAAGAATGTGTATTTTGTTGCCTTGAGATGGAATGTTCTGAATATATCTGAAGTCCATTTGGTCCAGTGTGTCATTTAAAGCCTTTATTTCCTTGTTGATCTTTTGCTTAGATGATCTGTCCATTTCAGTCAGGGGGGTGTTAAAATCCCCTACTATTATTGTATTGTCGATGTGTTTTTTTGGTTTTCTTATTAAGTGGTTTATATAATTGGCTGCTCCCATGTTAGGGGCATAGATATGCACAATTGTTCGATCTCTTTGTTGGATAGACCCTTTAAGTAGGATATAGTGTCTTTCTTCATCCCTTATTATAGTCTTTGGTTTAAAATCTAACTTGTCTGATACAAGGATTGCCACCCCAGCTTTCTTTTGGTGTCCATTAGGGCATGGTAAATGGTTTTCAACCCCCCACTTCCAATCTGGGTGTGTCTTTGGGTCTAAAATGTGTCTCTTGCAAACAGCGTATCGATGGGTCTTGTTTTTTTTTTATCCAATCTGATACCCTGTGTCTTTTAATTGGGAGATTAACCCATTTACATTAAGGGTAACTATTGAAAGATATGAATTTAATGCCATTGTATTGCCTGTAAGGTGACTGTTACTGTATATTGTCTCTATTCCTTTCTGGTCTATGTTACTTTTACGCTCTCTCTTTGCTTAGAGGACCCCTTTCAATATTTCTTTTAGGGCTGGTTTCGTGTTTGCAAATTCTTTTAGTTTTTGTTTGTCCTGGAAGCTTTTTATCTCTCCTTCTATTTTCAATGATAGCCTAGCTGGATATAGTATTCTTGGCTGCTTATTTTTCTCGTTTAGTGCTCTGAAGATATCATGCCGGTCCTTTCTGGCCTGCCAGGTCTCTGTGGATAGGTCTGTTGCCAATCTAATGTTTGTATCATTGTAGGTTACAGACCTCTTGTCCCAAGCTGCTTTCAGGATTTTCTCTTTGTCTCTGAGACTTTTGAGTTTTCCTATTAGGTGTCGGGGTGTTGACCTATTTTTATTGATTTTTGAGGGGGGTTTTCTGTGCCTCCTGGATTTTGATGCCTGTTTCCTTCCCCAAATTAGGGAATTTCTCTGCTACAATTTGCTTCAATATACCTTCTGCCCCTTTCTCTCTTTCTTCCTCTTTTGGGATCCCAGTTATTCTAATATTATTTCATCTTATGGTATCACTTATTCTGCCCTTGTGATCCAGTAGTTGTTTATCTCTTTTTCTCAGTTTGTTTATTCTCCATCATTTGGTCTTCTATATCACTAATTCTTCTTGCCTCATTTATCCTAGCAGTTAGAGCCTCCATTTTTTATTGCACCTCATTGATAGCCTTTTTGATTTCAACTTGGTTAGATTTTAGTTCTTTTATTTCTCCAGAAAGGGATTCTTTAGTATCTTCCGTGCTTTTTCAAGCCCAGATAGTGTCTTTATAATTGTCATTCTGAACTCTAGTTCTGACATCTTACTAATGTCCCTATTGATTAGGTCCCTGGCAGTTGGTACTGCCTCTTGTTCTTTTTTTTGAGGTGAATTTTTCCATCTTGTCATTTTGTCCAGAGGAGAATAGATAAATGAGAGAACAAAATGCTAAAAGGGTAACAAGAACCCCATAAAATATACACTAAACAAATCAGAAGAGACCCGAAACTGGGGGTCAAAGAAAGGGAAAGAAAAAAAATAAAAGAATATGAATCAGTCTGGTGAATAGATCAGAGCCACACACTAGATTTTTGGGCATATTTTGGTC
Organism: Eumetopias jubatus; assembly: GCF_037043125.1. Lineage (NCBI taxonomy): Eukaryota > Metazoa > Chordata > Mammalia > Carnivora > Otariidae > Eumetopias > Eumetopias jubatus. Next base: position 134,443,909 of record NW_028274809.1, on the reverse strand, counting down.
TTTAGAAGAAACTGCCTCCTAAAATTTTAAAGAAAGAAAAACTTATATATCTACAAAAATGAGGGTAAATATGGTAAAGGGATGGAATATGACTGTTAAGATGAACATTATAAAAGATTTTATAAAAGGAATTGATAAGATAAGAAGTTGGTTGAAAAAAGAAAGAAGAAAAATTTTTAAAAAAAGGAAGAGAATGTGATCAGGCAGGAGACTAGAAGAAAGCCACACACTAGAGATTTAGGGTATATTTTGGTCTGTTAGAAGAAACTATCCCAAAATTTTAAAGAGAGATAAACATATATACAAAAAATAAGGTTAACTACAATGAAGGGATATAATATGACTCTAAAAATGAAAATTTAAAAAGATTTTAAAAAAAGGAATTGGTAAGGTAAGATGTTGGTTAAAAAAGGGAGAAAGAAAAATTAAAAAAATAGAAAAAGAAAAAATAAAGAATATTAGAATATTTAAAAAATTAACTTTGAAAGACTAAAGAATCATAGGGAAAAAAATCTATGAATTCTATGTGTCATGTTCCCCTAGTGCTGGAGTTCTGGAGTTCTCATTGATGGGTAAACTTGGTCTTGGCTGGCTGTTCTTGCTGATCTTCTAGGGAAGGGGCCTATTGCAGTGGTTCTCAAGTGTCTTTGCCGGAGGCGGAATTGCCCCTCCCTTGCCAGGGGCCAGGCTAGGTAAGAGGCTCGGGTTTGCTCTCGGGAGCTTTTGTTCCCTGCAAGCTTTCCGTACAGCTTTGGAGGATGAGAGTGAAAATGGCGGCCTCCCAATCTCCACCCAGAGGAGCTGAGAACTCGGGGCCCCACTCCTCATTGAGCCCCCAGAGAAAAGCCGTCAATCACTCCCATCTCCCCGGTCTCCGGCCGCACTCCTTGCTCACCTGGCCTGTGACCGAGCGTTTCTATCTCTGGCACCCGATCCCGTTTGGAGTCTCCAAACCCAGCAGATCCTTCCAGTGCACTCCCACACTGCTCCTCCCAGGGGAGGAAGGGGAGTCTCCCTGGATATGCCGCTTGTTGGGTCCCTCGGCTCTGTCTTTGCAGCCGGCTTCCCCGCTCTGATACCTGGGAGCTCTGCCACACTCAGGCACCCCCGGTCTCTCTGTGACCCTGAGGGTCCTGAGACCACACTGTCCCAGCGAGGGTTCCACCCCCCGCTTAGCCACTGGAGCAACGTCCCTCAGTGGAGTTGACTTCTAAAAGTCCCAATTTTGTGCTCCACTGCTCTATCACTTGCCAGTACAGGCTGACAGAAGTTTCTCCCCCCACCCCCACCCTGCCGTGGTCTATCTTCCCAAATATTGCCTCAGATTCACTTCTCCCCATGCCCTGCCTTCCAGAATGTGGTCGCTTTTCTGTTCATAGAGTTGCTGCTATTGTTTTCTTCCATCTCCTGTTGAGTTTGTAGGTATTCAGAATGGTTTGATAGCTATCTAGCTGAATTCCTGGGACTAGACGAAATTTGGGTCACCTACTCCTCCGCCCTCTTGCTCCTTCTCTGCAAAACTAACAATCTTATATTTGCCTATTAACTCAATTAAAACTCATTTGTTTCTTGTACTGTCCATTTGAAATAGATAAGATTTCTATCTTTGTTTTTATGTTGCAGAATTGGAAACTGAGGCTTATAAAAATGGAATAACTTGTCTGTTGTTGTGCACTTAGTTTTCTTGGGCTAGCCAGGATAGCGTACTTTCCACCTGCAAATTCAACCAAACACCATATGTCTTACGTATACTCCAGTAAGTATAGGGAAATGAGAAATCATTTTAAAATTGCCATATAATTTTGGTGCCAATTACCCTATTTTGAATTGGTACCAAAAAACCCTATCATTTTCACTTCTGATTACTTTTTCTTAGCGGTAAATTACATGTAGTCTTAACTTCATAATTCTTGTTAGGTTGATGACAGTAAATAATATGATGTCCTTTTCAATACCATATTTGAAAATGCTCTTGCATTATTTATAGATTTTATTTTATATTCTCTATTTTCTAGGTTTAATGATTTAAAATTTTATTATCTTTTTAACCAATTTATAAAGGTTGCATTCATATTTACTAAAAGAGTGCTCTCTGTAATCTCACAGTTTGGCAACAGTATTCATTCTTTAAAATTATGACTCCCTAGATGTCCACTGTGTAGTAGAGACAAGAATTTTTTTTAGTTGAAACTTTCAAGCAAGGTACATGCTTTGTTTTTATTACTTTGATGTTATAGTGATAAGGAAATTTTCATTAAAGAATAGATGCTTTAACTCTATTCTTTAGGCCTTAATTTCATTTCCTGAAGTTAGATACATTGCCATATACAGTAGTTAGAACTTCCAGTAGCTTAAGAAACTGTGTTTTGCAGTTGGCATAAAGGTACAAATCACTCATTACAAACACAGATTCTTGGTTTGATACTCATGTTTTAACCTAACACCATTACCCTATTTAGTTTTCTATTTAATGGGTCCTAGCTAAACTAAAAAAAAAAAAAAAAGAAAAAATCTTGGAAATAGTTCCTTTTTATCATACAAGTCCTGATCTTGTGGGACTCTTTCTTCCCAGAAATAACAGAATGTATTTCATTTGATCTGGCTCACAAAATTGGTATTTTGAGTGTCACAAAGCTATAAAATCTCTAATAATAGGGAGTTGTCTCATACTCTATATTTTTATTTTATTAGAAGAGATGTTTATTTCTTCATCTTTTTATATGTAAAAAGAGGAACATGATATAGTAGAAAGATCACTGGCTTTGGGTTTGGAAGTTTCTAGCTCTAGCACGGGCTCTAGCATGAGGTAGCTGTGAAATATTTGGTTGGATACTTGGTTTCTCTGAGATTGCTCTCTCATATATTTACAGGAATACTAATATTTGCCTGACCTTAAAGAGTAGTTGAGAGAATCACAAGAGGTAATGTATAAACAAGATGCTTTGGGAACTGCCAAAAGCAATGCAAAGTGGTGGCTGTGTTAGCTTTGTGTATACATCTGTGCTTTAGGCAAAACTCCACCAGCCCATCTAGGATCTCTTTCTATATGAAAGAGAGCTCCTTTCCTTAAAGAAATTCTTTTTATCTGATGTCTAATTTGGGTAGGTTGAGACATACCCTATTTTTATACTGCAGAGGATAGAATTATTCCTGGCTACATCATGTTCATTTTCTGAATTTTCACTCTTGCTTCCATAGAGTGATGTTTTAGATTCTCAAATGCTGATGCATGATTCTCACACTCTTTCAAATAATAGTGCATCTTCTTGATATTTTAATTGTGATTGTTACAAATATAATACAATTTCTTATGCTGATTTTCGAAGCATTTTAAATATTTTTCCTTTTCTGGTTTTATTCTTATATTTGTGATTAATTTCAATAAGCATGTCAATTATTTCAGTCAAATATCATCATTCAGAAGATTCATTTAGATTAATTATCTGAGTAACTTTGTTATGGAAACACTTATATAGCTCATGGCACAGCTAACTAGTGGGTACTGAGAACATGAAGTCAAATAATATAGTCTTCAGGCAACTTCATATTCAAATCAGGAAAATGGAAACTCACACAACTCTAACAGAATGTGATAAGAGCTAACTGTAGTGATAAAAAGATAAGAGTGCTCTAGCTTGGACTGGACACCAATGTACTTTTTTTTTTTTAATTTGATGGCCAAAGGAAGGATGTAAAGACCTGATATTTTAAAACATCAAGTAATTCTATTTATCTAGAGAAGAGTACACAAATTGGTGGCTGTAGGCCAGATTTGGCTTACATATCTATTTGTTTTGGCTCACAGAATATTTTAAAAATTTGAGCCAACATGAAAACATTAGCTTTTATACAAAAGTCCAAATTTCCCTGAAATCACTTGGCCTACTTAAGGCAGTCAGATTCAACTCATCTCCAGGTGACTGTCATGTACGAATTTCCATGTAATTTTTATTTCTTCTTTGATTTCTTGATTGACCCATTCATTGTTGAATAGCATCTTATTAACCTCCAAGTGTTTGTGCTCTTTCTAGATTTTTTTCTTGTGGTTGATTTCTAGTTCCATAGTGTGGTGGTCAGGAAAGATGTATGGTATTACTTTGATTTTTTTGAGGCTTATTTTGTAGACTAATATGTGATCTGTTCTAGAGAATGTTCCATGTGCATTTGAAAAGAATGTGTATTCTGCTGTTTTAGGATGGAATTTCCTGAATATATTTGTTAAACCCATCTGGTCCACTGTGTCATTCAAAGCCTACTGTTCCCTTGTTGATTTTCTGTTTGGATGATGTGTCTATTGATGTACATGGGGTGTTAAAGTCCCCTACTCTTATTGTATTATTATCAGTTAGTTCCTTTATGTTTGTTATTAACTGTTTTATGTATTTGTGTGCTTCTATATCAGGTTCATAAATATTTACACTCGTTACATTTCTTGTTAGATGGTTCCCTTTATGATTAGTGTCCTTCTTTGTGTCTTGTTACAGTCTTTGTTATAAAGTCTATTTTGTCTGAGATAAGTAATGCTACCCTGGCTTTCTTTTGACATCCTTTTGTATAATAAATGTTTCTCCATCCCCTCACTTTCAATCTGCAGGTGTCTTTAGGTCTGAAATGAGTCTCTTAACAGGCAGCATATAGATGAGTCTTATTTTTTATCCATTCCATCATCCTGTGTCTTTTGATTGGAGCATTTAGCCCATTTACATTCAAAGTAATTATTAATAGGTATGTATTTATTACCATTTTGTTAGTTGTTTTTTGGTTGCTTTTGTAGTTTATTTATGATCATTTCTTCTCCTGCTCTCTTTCATGATCTGCTGGCTTTCTTTAGTGATATATTTGGATTCCTTTCTCTTTATTCACTGCATATCTGTTAGTGGTTTTTTTATTTTTGATTACCATTAGGTTTGTATATAGCATCTTCTGCATATAGCAGTCTATATGAAGTTGCTGGTTGCTTAAGTTTGAACCCATTCTTACTCCTCTCTCTCCCATATTTTAGGTATATGTTGTTATATTTTACGTCCTTTAATTTTGTGAGTTCCTTGACTGATTTTTACCGGTATACTTTTTTTACTGCTTTTGTGTTTCCTACTTTTCATATTCTCCCTTATGGTCTTCCTTTCCACTCAAAGAATCCCCTTTAATATTTCTTGTAGGGTTGATTCAGTGGTCATAAAGTCCTTTAGTTTTGTTTGAGAAACTCTTTATCTCTCCTTCTATTCTAAGTGATATCCTTGCTGGATAGAAGTATTCTTGGCTGCAGATTTTTCGCTTTCAGCACTTTGAATATATCATGCCACTCTCTTCTGGCCTGCAGAGATTCTTCTGAAAACTCTGCTGATAGGTTTATAGGGTTTCTCTTTTATGTAACTGTATTCTTTTCTCTTGCTACATTTGAAATTCTTTCTTTATCACTATTTTTTGCCATTTTAATTACTTGGTATTTTGATGTGGCCTCCTTGAGTTGTTATTTTTTGGGAGGGCTCTCTGTGCTTCCCGGATCTGGATATTAGTTTCCTTCTCCAGATTTGGGAAGTTTTCAGCTATTATTTCTTCAGATAAATCATCTGTCCCTTTTCTTCTTCTTCTTCTGGGATCCCTATAATGCAAATGTTATTACATTTGCTGGAGTCACTGAGTTCCCTATGTTACTATCATCTTGCATAATTTTTTTCTCTCACCTGCTCAGGTGGATTATAGTCCATTATCCTGTCTTTCAGGTTCCCAATTTGCTCCTCTGCTTCCTCAAGTCTGCTGTTTATTCCATCTAGTGTATTTTTAAATTTCATTTGTTGTGTTCTTCATCTCTGATTGGTTCTTTTATCTCTTTGTTAAGAGTCTCGTTGGGGAACCAGGGTGGTGCTGTCAGTTAAGCATGTGACTCTTGGTTTCTGCTCAGGTCATGTCTCAGGGTTGTGGAATCAAGCCCTATGGTGGGCTCTGCACTTGTGTGGAGTCTGGTTGAGATTTTTTTCTCCCTTTCCCTCTGCCCCTCCTCTTCGTGTGCATGCTCTCTCTCTCTCTCAAATAAATAAATAAATCTTAAAAAAAATAAAAGAATCTCATTGATGTCCTCCACTATTTTCTCGAGTCCAGTGAGTATATTTATGACCACTACTTTAAATCCTCTAATAGGTGTATTATTTATATCCATGTTACTTTGGTCTGTTGCTGTGATTTTGTCCTGCTCTTTCATTTGGAATGTGCTCTTCTGTCTTCCCATTTTGTCAGACTCTCTGTGTTACGAAACTCAGCTACGTCTCCTGCTCTTGAAAGTAATAGCCTTATGAAGAAGAGATTCTGTGGTGCCCTGCAGTACAGTGTCCTCTGTTCCTCAGAACCTGGTGTCTCAGGGGTGTCTCCAGTGTGTGTTGTGTGTGCCCTACTGTTATAGCTAAGCCACTTTTTCCTTCAGTCCAACCATCTGCAGAGGCTCCCTTTCCCTGTGGGCAGTGTTTGGTGGGATGGGGTGCACAGTTTTAAGAAGGTGTGTGCCAGCCTGCTTGGGAAATGAGACTGTAGCTGCATGTGGAGGGATTGGGGTTGTGTGGGTGGGACACACAATTTGAACAAGATGTGCCCCACGCTTCCATAGGCCTGGTGCCGCTGTCTTTATCACCACTGCCCTGACCAAGGCCCCACAAAGGGCTCTGGTCAGGAGATGCAGTGTTGGCAAGGTTTGTGTTGCTCAGGAGGGGACCCACAGAATGGGGACTTAGGCAAGTTTGACTGGAAGGGGTGTCCCTGCAAAAGCAGGGGTGGGAGGAGGGGGGTGTGCTTGGCTAAGCAAGTTAGGCAGTGCATGTTTGTGCTAAGCTGGTTCCTGCAGGTGGCCATATGTTTATGCTGAGGGGTGGGAGAAGGAAATGACACCTACCAGTTCCTTTGTTCCTGGAGGGGTCTTCCTGCAATCTCTGCCCCTCCGAGACATGCTCTGAGTTGAGAAAATAGCTCTCCCTTCCAGGAGTTTTTCAAGCTGCTGCTTCTACAGTGTATCTCCCTGAGCTGTTTGCTGTGCTGTCTCTTGAAGGCGAGGAACTCAGCTTCCTGTTGCCCTTAGGCTCTCCTAGAACATAGCCTCTGATTTTTAAAATTCCAGGCTTTAAGTCCCTCTGGTTGTAAGAAATTCAGCCCCTCTCTTTCAAAGCCAAATGCTCTGGGGATTCCTCTTCCCTATGTGGGCTTCCCGGTGTGATAGTCTGCTTCTTGCCATTCTTCATGTCTGCAGCTCCCCTGCCCTTCCCCTCTCCCCAGTTGCGGTCCCTTTCACTCACACAGCATCTTCACCCTTTCTACCCTCTTGGAGGTGGTCTCTTCTCTACCTTTAGTTGTGGAGTTTGTTCTGCTAGTCTTAAGGTTGCTTTCTGGGTTATTTTTGCTGATGTGAGTGTTATCTGCATGTATTCGTGGGACAAGTTGAGCTTAGGGTCCTTTTACTCTGCCATCTTCCTGGCCTCCTCCTCTAGTCTGGAAATTTCTTCCTCTGTGTACTTGTTGGCTCCAATCTCATAATTCACTGAAGCCTGTGGTTGAAGGTCACCTCATAGTATAGATTCTTCCTGACCTTCCTCCCCAAAAGGACCATTCACTTTAGCCCTTTATTGTGCCTTACTATTCGTCGTGGCATTACTGCCATGTGGCACATTATGTATTTTTCATGTGTTTGTTTATTTATTATATATGCCCCTCTGATGGAGCAGGGTCCTTGACTACTTTGTTTACCATGGTTTTTCTACTACTTATCACTGTGCCTGGCACAGAACAGCCCTCAATAAATATGTGTTGAATGAATGCTGCTCCTGCAGTTTTGCTCAGTTTCTGAGCATGCTAGGGTGGGGATCAGGGCGAATGGGCTTCTGGCATGCCCTGGTTTCTAAAACCAAAACCGAAATGTAATATAACTTGAATCATTAAAATGTTATTTGAAATTCTGCATACACAACTTGTATATATTGTACATTACACCTAAAGTAAATAAAAAGTTTTAAATCTGCATCATGTATAATGGCCATGAGAGGCTGTTCTTGGGATCTGATTACCTGAACACTGAATAAAGAACCCTGTTTGACCATGAGCACTACAAGTTCAAGAAGTTGTTGCATGCCCATGATTTGGGACATACAATTCAATCAGATCAGCTGAAATTCTGAGCATTTAGTGGTTTCTGCATAACACCTGACAATATAATTCCCCTACCAGTGTATTGTGCAGTTTTATTTCAGGTCATATTAAGACCACAAAGTTATGGAAGTGTGGGGGTGGGGAAGGGGAGGTAGAAAGTAACACATCTCATGGCTTTTTGTTTCTGAATTCTCATACTTCCTATAATACTCTGCATTGGAAGTAAAAATTTGTCAGGAGTATTAGAGGAAAGAATCAAAGAAACTTTTGACAGGATAGTTGAGGAGAAAATGGGGGAGGGAACATTTTGAGTTCAGTTAAGTTTTACCACAATGTAAATATAAGCTCCCATAATACCCCTGTCCTCACTGTGCCCCAAGCAAATGACACAGACATGGAAAGATTTATGTAATTCAGTGGGTCTCACACTGTTGGGAAGAAATATTGGAAGGAGTGAGTGTCACTGGGAAACCTTGACTGTGAATTTGACTTTTCACCACCCTGACCTGTGGGGTGTGTGTGTGTGTGTGTGTGTGTGTTTGTGTGAAATGGAGAGAGAGAGAGAGAGTATTCCAGGAACAATTAAGAGATATTTAATTTTGTTCCTTGGCAGATCGTCCTCATTCCCATTTATTATCACTTACTCTTCTTTCTTCTTTTCTTACAACTCAAAGAAAAAGCAAATTCCATGATTTCTTCCCTGTGTATGACTTAATGGCTCCCCAGCTGTACTTTTGTCTCTGTTTTATAATAAATAATTGTAAGGCATTCTCATTTATCCAGAAAATGTTTATTGAGTGCCTACCAGTTCTAAGCACTAGTGGAACAACAGATAAAGCTTTTTGAACACTTTCTATGGTCTGAGTAAGCTTTCAGAGAGTTTTTAGAGATACTGGTTGAAAAATCCATCAAAGAAATATGTTGAGAAAAAGTAAACAAAGATGTTCCTTTCTCTTGCAAAAGATAGACACTTAATCCTGGTGTTCTGTGGAAAACTTTACTGTAAGATGTGTAGGGAGGTATGTATGCCAATGGTTCTCTGTCAAAATAACTACAAATTGTAACACCCAAGAAGAGCGTCTCAGAGGAAGCCAGGAACAGATGTTTCATGACATATGCATAAATAGCACACAGGAACATGCTTATGTATTTTATTAGCCTTTCTTCTTCAGGCTGAGATGCCTAACCCAGAGATACAGGAAAGGTTATGCCAACATTGTATAGAAAATTCTCAGCCTCTCTTCATGCCTAAAGATAGAAATATAAACACTGTTTTGGAAACCAGCTGAGTAGGTGGCCCCCTGGGTATGAAGGGTGTCTTTTTTTAGAGACATTTTAATCAGCAAATTATTGAGATGACATCGTGTATTGTTTTTAGCTGAATTCTGTGGCAGAAAATGGATAGGAAGAAGCCATAGTGCTGTAGGAAATTTAATGTCATTCAGTATTTCCCATATTCTTTGAAACCAAGATTGGAGCAGCAGTTTCAGAAGCAGGAATGCTTGTTTTTTGGGAGAGATTTCTTTGCCTCCGCATTGGTTCCATAAGTGAACCCTGTTGGTATATTTCATGAGAGTTGTGAATGTGGAAGTTATAAAATGCATTGTGCTACCTATTTGGGCTGTTGGAAAAGTTTCTGGGAGCACAGGGGTTAGGTAGCCCTTTATGCCTGCACAATTGAGGCTCTGGACAGCTGGGATGGTTGGGGGAAAGAAGTTCTGACATTTGATTTTCTGATTAACTCTGTTAATAAGAAAACTCTTTGTTGTTTCCATGCTTGTAGTTGAAAAAATTTCTGAGAAGTCTGCTTATCCTTATTAGTAGATACTATTTAGAAACTGTAATGAAATCTTTGCTCAAGGTTGAAAATCTTGCACCACTGGACATTGTAAATTCCCTGCACTTGTATGGTGGAGATTATAACTGTGGCCTAAATATATAGCACAGGATAATCCATAGATGTTGAATTTTGGACTAAATCCCTTATAAAACCTTGTGTGCTACCTTTTTGAGAGCTAATACTTAAGATTCTGGAAGCTGTGTATGCCTGTGCTGCAGACTCTCAACATTTGGAGAAGAAGGAGACTCTCAGAGAAGTTATTTGGAAAAGCTACATTATTAGTAAGTGACAAGGGAATGATTAAAACCCAAAGCCTTAAAGATTAACAACTTAAAACAATTCCATCTTATAAATGAATAAAATAAGACCCAGAGAAGTGAGGTAAATCATTCAAGGCCACAGAACAGGTTTAAAGCAGAGAAAGGCCAGGCCTCTGTCTCCTAGGAGAGTCTTTCCACCATACCATACATCTGGCTGTATGCACAGCTCACTAGGTCTCAATAGCAGACTTGGGACAAAGGGGATTCCCCCACCAATCAGGTATAGTACAAACAGCACCTGGTCACTCCTTTGGGTAAGCCCTTTTGCTCATAGCTATCATTTATTTGACCCCCTACTATGACCAGACTCTGTTCCAGGTTCTTCTGTGATCCTCACAACAACCCTATGAGATAGTATATTATCGTTGTGTTCACTTTACAGATGGGCAAATTGAGTTCCAGTTCCATTAAGGAACTTGCTCAAGGATGTACAGGTAGAAAGAGACTGAGCTGGGACACAAATCTTGGTCAGTGGGGCTTGAACATATCTTCTCTCTACAACACTGGTGGGGAGGGAAGAATGGTTCCCCACGCAAACATCTCCTTCTGCCCAGCTCCAGAGATCACTGCCATGCTTGGCCAGATTCCTGGCACCTGTGAGCTTGGAGCCAGCTGTAGCTAGACTGCAGGCATCAGAAGCTGGGCTGGGTGGGCATGTCACTCCCAACTGTGTGAATGAATGTTTGATTTGCCTTAGCTCACCATTGGGTGGAGTCCACTTTGGGCAGAACACTTAGTGGCTGAAAAAACACTCAGAGCATCTTGGAAAGGCTGCATGAGCTGGTGGTTTGACACTGATTTTGGCTGTTTGGAGAGGCACCACTAAAAGCCAGCTTCGACCACTGGTGCACTATTGAGAGACCTTGCCTTCTTAGCCTCTCACTGTCCTAGTTTCCTTGGAGGTCAATTGAGGACAAACAAATCCTGTTATTTCTGCTGAGTTTCTCTTCTCCAGGCTGAGGACAGAGGCAGGAGACACCTCTGAAATACTGGACAAAATAAACTAAATGTAGCCAAAATGGAAGAGGCTGCTTCACAACCTCATACCTGGGAGAATGATAGGGATGCACAACCGTGGGCACAGATGAAGGAAACTCTTTTTCTTTTCTATTCTCAGAGGCCCTTAACGCTGGGCCATTAACCAAGTTGTTTCCTTTTATCACCTCAAGGACTGGGACAGAGGCTTTGGGAGCTTATACTGTGCGGTCCATTCCCTGGTTCTGACTTGGGTCTCAGAAAGGCTTAATTGCCATGACCATGAGCCTGAGATAAGTGCAGGATAGTGGGAGTTGGCATGTGATTGTGAATGCTGCTGCATTGATGCTGGAGACACATGGACAGGGAGAGTGTTCCCAATGGGCCAAGACAGCTCATATGGAAGAAGCTGGGGAAGCTCGGATGCTCTGCTGTGAATTACTCACTTTAAAGTTGGAGTGTGAACACTGGGGACTATTTCATAGTATTTTTTCATTAGTCCATATAAAGATCTAATCTATGCATTTATGAAAACTCACAGGAGATCCCAAAACTAACCTAGAAAAATGTCTTCGATATATTGAATGTTCTTGAGTGTATAAAATCAGTTTTTCTTTGTCTGATTGAATGAGGCATTTGGAAATTCAAGATGGTTGGTGGCACAATAAAGTGCCATTGCATCTTCAAAGAAGATGAAAGAAGAGCAAGACACAAAGAAGATAAGACCATTGATCGGAATCCATTTCTGCTAAAAATTTCCCAAAGGAGAGACATCTCTGGAGCTTGAGACCTGCATCATTGACTTTTAAAATAGTTTCCTTTTCTATTCCCTGTTGATCCCTATCCAAATAAAATAATCACACTCAAGTCAATTATTTCTCACACTGTGTCTCATGGAGAACACTGCAATTACTGTGGAGCTAACAAATTACTGACAGACATAAGGGATGTGGTGCTCTAAGTTGCCTGGAAAGGAGTCTAAACAGTTCAGTGACTTCATGTGATTAATGAGCACTGGAGAGTCAATGGTAGAGGCGGGAGCTCTGAGTTCAATTTCTTTTCCTTAATGCTAATGAGCAAGGAAGGGAGACTAGCTTAGATTTAGGAAGTTAAATTAGGATCTGGACAATTTAGAATGATGATAACATAGCCCTAGATAAGATTTGTGTTCCCTTCTTCATCTATGTGCCAACTTAGGCCTTTTTTTTTTTTTTTTTTTGAATGAATATTTGATGGGGATAAGGAAAAATAGCATCAAAATAAATGCTGAAAACATTTAGGAAGATAAAAACATATTTAAGGGGACAGCAGCTACCTCCTTCTCATCTTTCAAGGGTTCAGTTTAAATAACTATAAATAACAACTTTCCTTGTCAGGAGCCCTTCCTTGATCTGACATTAGTCCCTGCTCTTATAAAATTTCATAGCTCCCTGGATTTTTCTTTGCAATATTAATCACAATTGTAATTCTATAATCACTCATATATTTGTTTAGTATCTCTCTCGAGACCATGAAGGCAGGGGTGGTGTCCATTGTCTTTACCTATGTATTTATAGCTCCTATAGGGCACATCGTAGGAATTTAATAATATATGCAGAATGGGTGAATGACTGAGTAGCTCCTTCATAACTGCTACTAAATTTGTTGTCAGAACCCCATTCTTTACATGTTAAGGTTGTTTGAAGCATTCAGAGAGATATTGATCTGATCAACTCAGTATCTTTCAAAGGCTAGGAATTTCTCTAGATGAGCTGCTGAAACTAAGGATACACTTTTCTGAAATGAATTCTCAGTTTCTAGAGGATAGTGCCTATTTACAGCTGTTTTTATAGCACAGAGCAACTCAGTTTTACTGGGTTTATATATTTGGAGGCGAATTACTATATCAAAATTAGATTCCTCTTCTCTTACTTGTCAACAAGCCTCAGCATTTCCTCATAATCAAGATATATGAAAAACTATTGGGTAGGGTTTTCAGAATCTGGAAACCAAAGAATGATGGTCATTGAGCCTCTTTTATGGGCCACAGCTAAAAAGTCTTTGCTGCATTTCAAGGGTTAGGCCATTTCCATGGCCCTGGCTTCCTGTAAGCAAGGATATTGGTTCTTAATGTGGGTACCAGATCTACATAAGTGACAAGTTTTCTTGGAATCCTTCAGACTTTTTTTTCCTGCTGATTTAAGGGAAATTTCCAGAATAAATGTCAAAGAGCCATAAGTCAACTAAGAAGAAATTCATAAAATTGATAAAGAAGAGAAAAATGTAATTTCCCTCCCTGCTCTCTTTCAGGACATCGAAAACGAGGTTTTAAAGCCAAGTTGTTAAAATCAGGTGAGGGTGCAAACTTGGACCTTCCATATCTGGTCTGAGTCTAGTTTTTTCTCAAAAGCATTTCTACTCCATGGAACCAACATAGGCAAGAGGAAAATGCTTAGGGCTGCACCGGGTGGCCTATTGGTAGCATTTGCCTTGCTTCGCCTTACATTGTGCTTCTGTGGAGGGCAATGTTCATTCCATGTAGACGCCAGTGAAGTGTTTTTCCACACCAGAGATGACAGCAGAATATTACTGTAAAAACAAGTCAATATTTTTCACTTCAGTTTCTATCTGGTTGACTTTGAAATGTCAGCTTTCCAGACAGAAATTTCTTTCACTCTACAGTTGTGAAAGTGTACAGGTCCCTTCCACACAGCACTGAAATGCCCTGTGGTTGGTGTAATGAACTGAGGTTTGATACAGTAGATTGGCACAGGGACTAGTCCCACATCCTGGTTTTGGTTGTGATACTACTTCATCTCAGGCTTCCTTGTTCTCTGAGTTTGTATATAATCTGGTTAAGCCTTAGTTTACTTACCTGGGAGAATGGGTGAAATGAATAGATCACCTAGGCTGATCTTTAGAAGCCTTACATTGTGTGAGTTCATGACAGTCGGGAGAATGGATGATTAAGTTCCTACTTAATGTGGCAAGGAGATGAGGTCACCCGCACCTAGGCTTGGTGATTTTACTGTGCCATCAGGGCTTTTCACTCTCTCTCCCACTCTGTTCTCACTCTTACTTTACACTGACAAAAAATTCAAAGAAAGAAAAATACTTGGGTCACAAAAATACATACAGCTTGTTTACATTTGCCTTTTATAGTCTGCACTAGTATGTCTCAAATAGTACTGCTTTATACTACTTACACAATTTAAACACGTCTCAGAACTTTGATAATTCTAGACATTTCACCATTTAAACACATTTTTCCAATATCCAACCTATTTTTTTCTTAGCCTATATTTTCTGTTAGATTTTTAAAAAATTATTCATTTACATACAACAGTTTCTAAGTTATAGGATCAACTCTACTACTAATAGTATGATAACAACAGATAGTTTTAGAATGTTTTAAATTTCATTTTATTCTTAAGACTTATCCCACTGGGATGTCCAGAAGATTATTGTTTCTTTTTAAATTTGAAAGATAATAGCAAATCTGGATGTTATATTGGTGAAGGGGAGACAGATCTTTACCCATCAAGAGCTTGCATTTTGGAAATATTCAGTTTGTTATTTGCAACAAATTGCATTCATTTGAAAATCGAAACTCAAATTTGGTTGCGCCCCAAGGTTGTGTTTCTAAAGACTCATGACTTGATCTTGCTTGGTAAACTTACAATTTAAAGAGAAAGAAAGCTATTAAGTCTAGAGAGGTGGATGTGTACAGATCCCTTCTTCCAGACACCAAACGGACAAGTCAGCTTTGCAGAGAGCAGGGAGGACCATACTTGTCCCGAAACTACTACCACTTTCAGACCCAAGCAAGCACCAGTGCCTTTATCCTACAAAGGTTTTCAATATCATCACTCCTCAGTGACAAGTGGCCGTGCCAATAAGTGTCCTCTCTTGCGGTGCCCACTTGCTGTGGTGACATCATACTCCCAAGTCAGTCTTAAGTTGCTCAGGGTGAGGAAATAACATTTCTTGTGTGAGTGAGACCACTCTTTATCAGTCTGCCCACAGGCCCTTCTTATCCTTTTTATTGGTGGCAGTCTGTGAAAAGCAGGGGTGCAGCCAACACCGAAAAAGTCACAATGCAGGAATGCAGACATTACAGTGTAAAAGGTGCAAGAGCAGACATGGTTGGAAGCTGTGTTTTTCTATGTTTATTCTACAAAAACCTGAACAGTAAATTTAACGTGATCAGAAAACAAATTATTGCCAACATACTCTGGATAAGACTTGTATTTGTTGTCATCATCCATGAATCAGGTGCAGTAACAACCTTGGAGTGAGTCATTAGAAGCCAATATTCACATGATTATGATGTAATCATCATCAGATAAATGAAGGGGCAAGACCTAAAATGTTTAAATACACATGGGCTCTGAAGAGCCATGGTACTGCCAGTAATAACAACATGGCTACTTTTTGCCTCTTGGTGGAAGATATGAAATTAGCCAGCAAGGGCATGATCGACAATAAAGAGCCTAAAGAGAGAGTTCCTGGACTTCAATGGGAAGAGGTGGTGTGCATATAGCACGTGTGCTGATTGGACAATTGGACAAGAGTAGGTAAGTAACTCTTCTCTACTGGTACTCCAAATCTTTATTGATAAATCACTATATCTCACATGCAACCTATGGTTTTGTAATTTTTTATTGAAGTTAAATTTGTGTAACATAAAATTACTCCTTTTAAAGTATATAGTGCGGGGGTGGGGCAATGGGTAAAATGGGTGAAGGGGAGTGGGAGTTACAGGCTTCCAGTGTTGGAATGAATAAGTCACAGGGATAAGAGGTGCACCACAGGGAACACAGTCAGTGACAGTGTAATAACATTGTATGTTGACAGATGGTAGCTACCCTTGTGATGAACAGCGCATCACAGATAGTGTTATTGAGTTACTATGTGCACCTGAAATATATAACATCGTGTGTCAACTCTACTCAAAAAAATAAACTGTACAATTCAGTGATATTTAGTACTTTCACTGTTTCAGTGTTGTACAACCTCCACCTCTGTCTAGTTCCAAAATATTTTTATCACACCAAAAGGAAACCCTGTGGCCACTAAGCAGTCACTCCCATTTCCCTTTTTTCCAGTTCCTGGCAACCATTAATCTTTCTATCTATATGGATGTCTTATTCTCAGTATTTTGTATAAATGGACTCATACAATATATGGTCTTTTGTGTTTGGCTTCTTTCACTTAGCATGTTTTTGAGGTTCATCCATGTTGTAGCATGGATCAGCACTTCATTCCTTTATGTAGCTCGATAATACCATGTGGTATGGATATACCACATCTGGTTTATCCATTCATCAGTAGATGAATTCATCAGTTGACATTTGAGTCATTTCCACCTGTGAATAGTGCTGCTATGAACATTTGTGTACAAGGTTTTGTTTGAATACTGGTTTTTAATTCTTGGGGGCATATACCTAGGAGTGGAATTGCTGAGTCATATGGTAATAACTCTATGTTGGATTATTTGAGGAGAGTTTTCCAAAAAAGCTGCATCATTTCCTATTCATACCAGCAGTGTATGAGGGTTCCAATTTTTTTTTACATCCTCACCAACACTTGTTATTTTACGTTAATTTTGATTGTAGCCATCCTAATGGGTGTGAAGTGATATTGCATTGTGGTTTCTATTTACTGTAATAGTTTTTATTTTTTAATTTTTAAAAAGATTTTATTTAAATTATTTGAGAAAAAGAGAGCATGAGACAGAGCATGAGAGAGAGAGAGCACAAGCAGCGGGGAGGGGCAAAGGAAGAAGCAGACTCCCTGCCAAGCAAGACCCTGAGATCATGACCTGAGCCAAAACCAAGAGTCAGATGCTCTACCGACTGAGCCACCCAGGCGCCCCTTCACTAACAAGATGTTAAAAACTCCTCAGGTGATTCTAATGTACAGTCAGTTTTGAGAACCATCTGTGTGAATAGCATTAGCTGAGCTATTCTCAAAGCAGTGATTTAAAAGTGGAAAGGAGCAAGACCTTGTCATGAGGGCAGAGAGGCAGAGGAGTAGCCAACATTGCTGGAATAGGGCAGAGAGTAGAAGCCAGAGCTTGTAGTACACCACCAGCTTTTCTGAGTCTCCCGTTTGTGGATGGCAGACTGTGGGACTTCTTGGCCTCCATAAACATGTGAGAGATATATATATGTGTGTGTGTGTGTGTGTGTGTGTGTGTGTGTGTATATATAATTTAATATAGGAATTTAATATATATACTGTTTCTCTGGGGAACCCTGACTTATACAGCCTGTGTGAAAGAATCTTATTTAACTCATCAATTAATTGCTGAGATAAATTTATAAGTGGAGAAATAGATGCAAAACTGATCAGCATCCACAGGGAAATGATACTCTACTAGACACATTTTTGCCTTCTATGAAAGGGTCATAGGGCTCCCTGGGTCTTGAGATGGGGCCCCATGTGAGACCCTGTGCTCAGTGGGAAGTCTGCTGGAGATTCTCTCTCCCTCTCCCTCTTCCTCTCCCTCTTCCTCTTCCCCTTCCCTCACTTGCCTTCTATGAAAGAGAACCACATGCAGTGCTGCTATTTTTCTTTTTACAATGTATAGTGTTGTTAGCTCAAAGGCAACAAATGAGAAGTAGAGATAAGCCAGAAAGTATGCCAAACAGCACCCTCAATAACCTACACTTTTTTTGCCCATTTCAAAAACCTCAGTTTCTCCTGACACAGTCATCTGACTTTATGTCTTCTAGAGTAGTCACGCTTGAACATTTATATAGTGAAATGCATGTCTTTTTAAATTATAAATTCTTTTAATTTTTACTCTATATTATAATTAGAGAAGGGTGTTAGCTATTTAAAAATCATGTGTGCCAGTAAACTATATTGTCTGTGGAATTCATTTTAGAATACTAAATGAGATGTTAGAAAATGCCGGTTATAAAAAAGAACATTAAGTCTGCTAGAGTTGAGGACCACTGAACCAAATAATCTTTAAGGCCCCTTCTCCCCTTGCAGTCCTGAGATCTTTCTTAATCTGAGATCTTCCTTAATCTAGAGTGAGGATTAAGAATTCAGGCCCTTAGAACCAAAGGTCATTGGTTTGAATCTAGGCTATTCTATTTCCTAGCATTACAATCTTGGGGAGGTTTTTTTGTTTTGTTTTGTTTTTGTTTTTTGTTTTTTGTTTTGTTTAAATAACTTGTTCGTGCCTCATTCCTCATCTGTAAAATGGTGTAATAATATCACACACTTCATACGGTGGTTGTGAGGATTGAGTTATTCAACATATAGCTCTTAGAATGGTCCTCACACAGTGAGGGCTCAAGGGAAGGGCTTCCTTATCTCTTAGACAAGCTCCATCTAGGTGGTGAGCATGATAGCACCAGCAGCCCCAGGCTCTCTTGCCTATGGCTCAGCGAGCCCACGCATAAGATACAACCGTACTAGGAAGGGCTTGGTCCAGCTTCCACTTGGTCCAGCCTCATATGTGAACAAAGGAACCAGAGCCAGGCAGTTCTCTCATTGGCTGGGCCTAGAAACATATCTACCCATGTGGCTGGGGTTGGGAGGGTCAGGAACATCTGACCTACGTGGCGTAGGTACCCCCACAAGAAATAGGGATTTTATTTCTAGAAGAAGCGGCAAAGGGTCCTTAACTATTCTTGCCTCCCTGCATGAGCCTAAGGGGTTGAAGAACACCCAGTTCTCCATGTAAGGGTAGGGTCATGGCTGCTACCCTTGTCCCTACCCCTGACCAGCTACCAGCCTCTTTTCACTGAGAACCTGGAGTGAGGCTTCTAAAACAAAGGTCAGATTTGCTTCCTCTGCTCTACGCACTCCAGAGACTTCCCATTTGCTGTGGTCTGCATGTTTGTTCCCTTCTCCTCTCCTGCCAATTCATATGTCGAAATCCTAATCCCCAAAGTGGTAGTGTTAGGAGGTGGAGCCTTTGGGAAGTGATGAGGTCATGAGGGTGGAGCTCTCCTGTATGGGATTAATTGCCTTATAAAAGAAGCTATGGAGCTCTCCTCTCCCCTTCCACCACATGAGAACACAATGAGTAGTCCATGACTTGGGAGGGGGCCCTCACCCAACCATGATGGTACCCTGATCTCAGACGTTATGCTTCCACAACTGTGAGAAATAAAGTTCTGTGGTTTATAAGCCACCTGGTCAGTGGTATTTGGTCATAGCAGCCTGAATGGACTACGACCCCATAGAGCTCCACGTAAAAGCGGAAGGAAACTCACCCTGGCTCTTTATCGGAACCTCTGTGCCACACCCTCAGCCCCTATCTCATTCTGACCCCATCTCCTCTGGCCACTCTCCTCACTGCCTTCTCTGCTGCCACTAGGCTATATCTAGAGGAGCCAGGCATTTCGTCTTCAGGGCCTTGAACCTGTTGTCCTTCTGCCCGGAGCTCTCTTTCTGATGTGTCCTTATACCTCATCCCTCGCAAGGTCTCTTGTTGGAGGTCAACTTACCAGAGTGGTCTTTCCTGATCACCTGATATAAAACAGCAACACCATGCCCTCCATGATGCTCAACCTCCTTAGCATTGTTTATTCATCTTCATGGCATTATTCATTACCTGACACGTTTTGTATTTATTGTCTTCTCCAACCAGAATGTAAACTCCATGATAGCAGAGACTGTTTTTGTCATTGCTATATTTGCAGTACCTAGAAGTTCTGGACTATACTAAATGCATGTTATGGCTTGAAATGGTCCCCCCTATAGATGTTGAAGTCCTTACCTCCAGTACCTATGAACATGGCCTAATCCAGAGATAGGGTCTTTTCAGATGATCAAGTTAAGGTGAGGTCACTAGGGTGGGCCCTAATCCAAAATGACGGGCCTTTATAAAAAGAGGAAATTTGGACACAAAGAGACATGCACAGAGGGAAGATGATGTGAAAAGGCAGCTATCTGCAAGCTGAGGAGTGAGTGCTTGTGGCTACCAGATCTGGGAGAAAGGCCTGGATCAGATCCTTCCCTAACAACTTCAGCAGGGAGCATAGCCTTGCCAATATCTTGATTTCAGACTTTGGTCTCTAGAACTGTGAAATGTTAAACTTATGTTGTTCTAAACCACCTAGTTTGTGGTGCTTTGTTACAGCAGCCCTAGAAAACTAATATGGTGCACAAAAGATGCTATTGAGTAGGGGATATTGAATGAGTGAGATGAGTGAGTGGTAATATCAGAAGGGCTTGTAGTCCAGGATGAGGAAGGTCTACCAATAGTGTCTACTTCTTCCAGTTACTTCCCAAAAGTCTGTGGCCAACCATCTAGGAAGATTAGTGGACAAATTCTCTGTAGAGGATCAACTTATTTTTGTTTAGACCATTGAATAGTTAAAAAGTAGTAAGAGTGTGGTCAGGAAGGTACCAGGTGAAATAAACAAAATGACAGTAACACTTATGGAAAGTTTACTGTGTGCCAGACACTATTCTAGTGCTTTACACATATTTACTCTATCCTCACCACAGACCTCTGAAATAGGTACTCTTCTTATTACCAGTTTCTGGCTGAGAGATGGAGACACAGAGAGGTTAAGAGATGAGCCCGAGGTTAGGTAGCACTTAAACCGCAGTGCTGGAATTTCAACCTAGGCAGTCTGGTTCTAGAGCCTAAAATATTGTCTTTCCCTACCTCTTAAAATATTTCAGAACTTCCTTGGTTAGACTGAGCGAGGGGGTCAGGAGTTTGAGAAGTGGGAGAGGAGAAGAAAGCAGGCAGAAGGCAGAGGAACAAGTAAGGGGACAGAACACAGTACAGGAATGGGTGATAATCATTTTGGTGGTGAGAATGGCCGCAGGAATTTTAGGCAGAAGATGTCTAATTTTAAATTGTTTTCTGTGCTGTTCCGCCTTTGCAATTGCTCGCCTGACTTCACAAACCCCAACCTTCAGTAAAACTCTGCAGCTTTAGAGACAGGTGGAATCGGGAAGATGCCCAGCCCAGGGCCATGTCGTTCTGAAAAGGGGCAGCCACGCCAGAGGTGAGAAACAGGCGAGAGAGAGAGAGAGAGAGAATGGGAATTCAGGAGCAGAAATTAGAGCCAGAAGTGGCATTCGGAACCCAAGCTCCCCATGAAACTCCAGCAATATCACAGAGTATGCTGGGTCTCCCATCAGCCAGTATACTTATTAAAGAACAGTGTGTGCCCCTGAGGTGTTGGAAGGCTTAGAACCCCAGGAGGATGGCAGGCATACGTCCCCACTTGGAAGGAACAGAGCAAAACCTTCTGTCTGAGGGAGGACACGCATTTGGTCTGATATGCTGGGTTTGGGGAGGAATTACCGGAGACAAGCAGAGGGCACTGTCTCGGGCAAGAAGCAGCAAGGAAGGAACGCAGGTGAAGGAGGGTGGGAAGGCAAGCTGAGCCCTTTATGTGCTCCAGAGAACCAATCTTCTGTCAGCTTGTATCTAACGCATTCTTTGGGTTTTATTATTTACGGTAGGCGCTTCCTAAGCATAGGAGAAGAGGCTAGGTTCTTCATGAGTAAACATCAACCGAGCCTCGTGTGGTTTTGCTTCCTCATAGTGTGACTCTTTCTTAGTTTAAGGATTTGCTTCTCCTTTTGGCCACAGAGTATTTCATCGCCTCAGACGTCTTGTGCACGCATCAGCTGCGTCAGCAGAGATCCCAAAGACTGTATTGCTCCCCTGGGACTCTGAGCAGGGATTTTTTTTTTTTCTTCTTTAAATCCCCTTTTTATTTAAGTGCTGGCAACAGGGTTATAACAAGCAACATATTTCAAGACCGTTTTCTCCGTCCCTATCTATTTCTGCAGTCTTCATTTCAGTAAATAAAAACTAGGGTCCAAGTCTTGTTTTCCCTCCCACAAGAGTGTATTTCTGAAATACTAGATCAGGGCTGTTGGGGCTACCCTCACAGCACAAAGCACCACCAGTCGAAGCAAGCATTTTCTTTACGAGGTCCTTCATCCATGTCCTTCCACAGATATACCAGGTAAAAAGTCCACAATGCTGCACTTTTCTTCACATAGACCTCTAGCTTTCTGACATCTGGAAAAAAGTGGTTTGCTATTTGGACCTTCCAGCAAAATTCTCTTTCAATTGGATTCACATAAGACTATACTGCTCACTTGTAGTTTGGACGATAGCAACACCTTTCCTTTTACTTGGCAATACTGGAAGCTATTTGGATAAAAATGAAAACCCTTGAAAAAGCATTAGGGGAATTGCCATGTTCCTGCTGTAAAGGTGTGAGAGAATGTTGCTCAGTCTTCTTACCAGAGCTGAAAAAGTCTCATAGCTCTCCCAGACCATGTCAGCCCTTTGAACTGGGGTCTGAACTCCTCATTTTATTTTTTTTATTTTTTATTTTTTAAGATTTTATTTATTTATTTGACAGAGAGAGACACAGCAAGAGAAGGAACACAAGCAGGGGGAGAGGGAGAGGCAGAAGCAAGCCTCCCGCCGAGCAGGGAGCGGGGAGCCCGACGTGGGGCTCGATCCCAGAGTCCTGGGATCGTGACCTGAGCCGAAGGCAGACGCCTAACCACTGAGCCACCCAGGCGCCCCTGAACTCCTGATTTTAAAAGTTGGCATCTTTAGGGTATATCCCTGGGGCACCAAACAGCAAAGGTGCAGGCAACCAGGTCTGCGGAGAATAACCTGAGATGTAAACCGCTTTTGTTAGCTTTGAAGGGTCTGGGTGATGCAGACCAACTGTTGACCCCAGTCATAATCCCAAGCCATTGGTTAGCACCCCCCTTCCCTTAGCCTAGAAAGTTTTCCATAGGAGGGGATTTTGCAGATCTGAGGGCGGCTTGGCAAGAGAGTGGAAAAGAGAATGAGGGGAAACAAGAGAGAAAAATCATCGAGATGAAAAGTGAACAAGATTTATGAGGGCAACTCATCCCTCGCCTACTGCTCAGTACTGCTCCCTGAGATAGATTTTCCAGTTCCTCATACAGACTGATTTCAAATGAGGCAAATTAGCAGGCAGCCATCACTTTCTTTGAGAAACTGTCAACAGATTAATAGATCTTCCCAATATAGTAATTCCCCTCATAGTGAGCCTATATTTTCCATCACATCACTGAATTTATGTTTCCCTTGGAGCAGTCTAAGCCTTTGTTTATGCCCTTTGGATGCTTGTTTCTCATCCACCGCTATCGTATTTCCTCTAAGCAATGTGATCACTTGGCCAGGTTATATACATTTAAGCCTTTGGAGTAAATCCTTCCAACCCATAATCATTTTCATGCCGCTCTTCAAGTTTCTTTGGTGTATTGTCATCTTCTTGTACTTTGGGGCTCTACCCTGGACAGGGATAGAGGTAAATGGGGCTGTGCTTGGACCCCAGTGCCTAGAGAAGGGTTCGGTACTTGGGGCTCTGCAGTCTCTTGTGGGCTTCCACTTTTGCTTTTATGATAAGTTATTAAACCTCTTGAAATCTAAAATTTCTCACTGGTGGCAGAAGTAACTTTGGCCTCTTCTCTCAACTCTTGGCTATGGAGTTTCTTTTCGGGCTCTGTTCGCCTCTACACCCAAGTCTGGGGGTGCCTCATTCTCACAGCAGTCTGTCCCCACCGTGTCTTACAACCGTTTGGGATGTGGAGACAAGACAGAGGGCACAGAGGAGAGAACATAGGTCTTCGGCGATTCTCCCAAAAGGGGATGGGGTGTGAAGAAATACAAGTTGCTTTACAGAATATGGACAGGATTTAACATAAGTAGAGTAAGATTGAAGCTCTTGGAACAAAGTGTTGACTAAATACAGTGCTTGCTTCATAACGTACAGCCTCCAGAGGCTGTGCATGAGATCACCTCTCTGCCTCATGTTCAGTCGGTGCATTTGCTCTCATTAACACACAGACTTCTGTTCTGCTACTCTGTTCTTGATTTCTTTCTTTCACCAAACCTCAGGCTTTGGATACTATTTTTCTCCCATATGTGCTTAAAAAAAATTTTTTTTTAATTCATCTGTGACTTTTGGTTTTATAGAAAGTTCTTGAGAAAACCTGAAAACCATTAGGACTTCGAAAGACGACTTGATTAAGACCCCGCCCCCCCTCCCCTTCGTTTAAAGAGAAAAGCTCTTCAAAGTTCTACTTCCAGGAAGAACATATTTTTAGGTTTCTTGCGGTTACTTTAATGTCTGACCTTTCTTTTACATCGCGTTTGTGAGAGACAGGGCATATCTCCAGAGATAAAAATTTGATCCACCATTTTCAGCTTATGCCAAGTCCCAAATAGTTGACCCTGACTCATCCTGTTCAAGTTAAATGCTTGTCTTCTTTCATTCACACCCCTTGAGTGGAGCATCACTCAGACCTTTTGGTGCCCCTTCCTCTCTTCTCCCTACCTCTCCCTTCAGTTCATGGAAACAAAAGTTGCCCCTGAATCCACGTGCTCAGCAGTCCTGACTAGGCATTGCCATGCCATGCCCTTTGCTGGTTGTTTTCTGTCTATTTTTCTTCAGTGCTGATGAACTGCACATGAGTCCAGACATAGGTCCTGCTCTTTAGAGACCTCCTCTTGGCTCCCCTCTGCCTGTTGCTATCCCCAGAGTACAGGGTCCATGTGACCACTCAGAACCTACACCCCCTCTTCTAGATTGTTCCTAGATAGTTGGGACCCAGGACCCTGAATGGCTGCTCAAACAGCCCAACCCCCTTCCAGGGTCTGTATGCAAACTGGTGTCTGGCATTGAGGAGTGTGGCCAATGGGGAATGTGTGCGCAGTGCGGGCAGAGCTTAGAGGTGAGGGATGGGATGTCAGCCCTCTGTGATGTTAGACAGAACCAGGGGAGGAAATGGCAGTAGGATGGGTCACAGACCAGGAACTGGGTGACAGGGTCCAGCTCTCCCTAAGCCTCCATGTTCCAGTGCTGAACTCTGAGTAGTCCATAAATTCTGAATGTGTAATAGGCCTTCCAGGTTTATCTATTAAGACAGAGGAGTAGACCCATTTAATAGTTTGTTAGCATGCTGCATAACTTAAGTGTCTAGACCTATACTAGGCAGGCCTCCTTTTATATTCTTTGTCTTCGGCCTGCTAGAACACGTGCCAGGAGTAGGCCTACTCGGGACAGCAGCTTGGTGCAGTCTGATACTGTTGCTCAGGGTGAAAATGATCAGAGAAGGGTGCTTTCTGCTGAATGAAAGGGGAGGCCAGAGACTGAATCTCCTGGCCCAGCCCCCCAGGGGTCCTTAGAGCTTCTCCATCAAAGTGTTTGCCCCCCTCAGTGGAATGTGGCTCCCTGGGGAAAGAGCTACAATAGTTCCAGAATCTGCCAGCCTTGGGATGCTGGCATTGGCACATACTCTCCTAGTGGCTCATCAGTGACCTTGCAAAGTTGACTGGGTGGGGGGCCTGCTCTGTTTTATTACAATCATCACTCAAACCAAACCCAACCAGTCACCTTACGCCAGTACGGGTCTGTAGGGAACAAGTCTTCCTTTCTCTATTTTGGCACAGACATTCGTGCTGTTTGATTCCCAAAGCCCTGTTCATCTAAAGTCGAAGTCACTTGCATCATTTAAGGAAAGGATTAAATATCACTGTGTTCTTTTCCCTGAGTGAATAAAAAAGAAACATCTTCAAAATGATGATTTATTTTTTTTAAACCCCCAAATAATATTATTAAACATTTTCATGCTGATGAAATAAACTTTTCAAAGTAATATGGAAAAAATGATTTCACTTAAACACCTTTTAGCCAAAAAAACATATGCTGCTGGTTAAGCAGTGCAGGAGTGGAGACTTTTGCAAGGCTTGCCTGCACATCTTGAGGTCTGTGGTTCGGCCACTGGCCCCACCATTGACTCAGGACTCAGCTGGGGTGGAACCCAGCAGGCAGGCAGACCCATGTGTCCTGGCGGGTCTCCAGAATGCAGGCAGGTTTGCCCAGGCGGGCAGGGAAGTGACTGAGTGCGTGCATGTGAATGACTGCAAACTTCTCTGCATAAGCAGCCTGCCAAGCTCACACTGCAGGCTCCCAAGGCTTCAGGTGTCCAGAGCGCTGACCGATTTATGACTGATGCGTGCATTTCTGTGTTCAGGCTACCCACAGATCAGAACCATAAATAACTGCCAAAGGAGAGGACCCTGCTCTCTTCTCTGCAGTTGCTTCATTTTACAATATCAGGAAAGCTCATCATAGGTAAGCAGGATGCCTGAAATCTTAGCATTAACTATACTCCTTGGCAAATAAACAAGAGAAAGCAAAGCAAAACAAAACAAAAAACAAGCAGACAAAAACCTCCTTCCAGCAGCCCTGGATAGGCCTGTGTGAGAAAATGTTACACATTCTTTAATAAATGTTTATTGTGAGCCTATTGTGTGCCAATCAGTTAGGGCAAGAGGTTTGAACCAGCAAGGATCAGAAGGGTGGGCTGAGCTGGGACAAAGGAAATGCTGGCCTCTATGTGTAAATATATATATAATTAACAAACACTTATGCAACTCTTTCCAAGCACTGTTCTAAGTTTTTTGAAATATTAATTTTCCTGACAACCCTGTGGAGCAGGTACTCTTATTCTACCCATCTGACACATGGAGAAACTGACACAGAGTAGTTCAGATATTTGTTCAAGGTCATGTAGCTAAGAAGTGGTGGACCTGGGATTGAAACCTAGGCAGGGTGACCAATCATCCTGATTTGTCCAATCCTGATGTGTTTCCTGGGTTGTAGAACTTCCAGTGGGAAAACAGGACAGTCCCAGGGCAATGTTTGTAGTTGGTCACACTAGAAGTTCAGCTTCAAAGTCTGTGTCAGTTGTTAGACACCTCTTCCTTAGTTCTGCTGGAGTCATTGGCTGAAGGTCAGCTTAATTGAAGGACACCTCCCTGGTTCCTGTTCCTGATGGGTGTGGACATAAGACTAGGAGATGTGTGGCCTACTGCGGTTCTGGAAAGGGAGAGACCCTGTGTGTTTGGGAGCCAACCCGAATCTATCAGTCTGTCCCATATCAGTGGGTCCAGACTATACCATGTACTTGCTCCTGAGAATAGTCTGCACTGTCCTACTTTGCTTTTCTCAACCATAACAAAGGAAATAATGACTGAAAAGACAAGTCTAATTAGTATTTGTCGGTTTTGATGAATTTCAAACTGTACTTGCAAATATACAGTACTTGAGACCAGAAGGTGAGTCTTTCCAGAGCTGAAGTCAGCTTGAGCTGTCATAAGAAATTAGTATAGACTGAGTGGCTTAACGAACATTTATTTCTCCCAGTTCTGGAGGCTGGGAAGTCCAAAGTCAAGGTGCCAGCAGGGCTGGTACCTGGTAAGACCTGCTTCCTGGTTTTCCATCTACTTGCTGCCTCACATAATGGAAAGCAGAGAGAAGAACCAAGCTTTCTCATGTCTCTTCTTAAAAAGGCACTAATCTCATCATGAAGGGTTCACCCTCATGACCTAATCTAAACCCAATTACCTTTCAAAGACTCCATCACCATATACCATGCACTGGGGATTCAGGTTTCAACATACGAATTTTGAGGAGACAGAACCATTCCGTCTAGAGCAACTTCCTGCCCCTTCCTCCCCAGCCAGTGCTCCTGAGCAGTCTGGGGAAGAGGGCGGTGCATTCTTTGACCAGACTGCTTATCCACTGTGGGAATAGGTATGTCCACACTGGGCCCCACAGGGCTTCAGCTCTTTGTGATGGAAGACTTCACCTCCCCAGCCCTTAACCGGGGGCACAGACCCTTGCTCACAGGCTTTGCTGTTTTTGTATCACAAGCAATGCTCAGAGGACTCAGAGCAGAGAAGAATCTTAAAGGTTCCAGGAATTGTGTTCAAGAAAAGAATCATCATCTGGTCATAACTTCCACACATATTCTCAGTCGATAACCACCTAATTCTCATTTTCCAATGTTCTTTTGTGCTGTAGAACTCAAGGTCATACAATCTTGGGTATGAATCCCAGCTCTACCACTTACTATTGTGTGGTTTTATTTGAACCTTGGTTCCATCTCTAAAATGGATATACTAACGCCTGTCTCACATGACCAGTTATAATCTGAGCAGTGTACCTAGCTTAGTGCTAGGCCCATAGTTGGTGTTTACTACATAGTGCTCTGAGGACTCTCAAAACTATCATATGAGGATGAAGCCTCATTCACACATTTTGTTTAGCAATTAAACATGTAAATGTGTATTATTTACTCTAAATTTTTTTTTTTTTACACTCTAAATAGGTAATATATTTACAGAGAACAGATATGCAGTCATATACAGTGAAAAGTCTGGCTCCCACCCATAGTTCCTGAACTCCTCCTAGTTCCACTCTCCAGAAATAAATGTACTCTTTACAGACCCATCTTTGGCCTACATGAGAGAATACATATGTTCCTTAATCTTTTTTCCCCTTTTGTACACAAATGGTTATGTCTTTTTTTTTTTTAAACTTAGCACATATTGGAGATTGTTTAGTGCAGAAACAGTGTATTTTAATTTATTTATAGTTCTGTGGTATTCTGTTAGATGGACAGACATGCCTACAACCTCCTAACTCCTAATTTAAAAAAATCTCTGAAGACCAGAAATTTTCCTAAGTTTCTGGTAAACTCATTTGGTGGCAAAATAATGACTTAGACTGACGTGAGTTATATTTCTCCCACTTAGTATGACTATTCATAATTTTGTTGCAGAAATATTAATCTATTTGATTAGTGAGTATTGCCCCAGAACCCTCCAAGGTGTTACATAATATATGGTATATTCACTGTATTAGCTTTCTAAAGTTCAAAAAGTTCTGACATGCAAACTATATCAAGCCCCAGGGTTTCAGATAAAAAATTGTGTAGCTGTATCATAATTTAACTAGCCCCCTGTTGACCACCATTTGGATTTTAAAAATACTTTTTCTATTATAGTGTTGTAGTAAATAACTTTGTACATATGTCATCTCACATGTGTAAAATAACATACATAAGATAAATTCTTAGAATTTTGATTGCTGGGTCAAAGGGCAAATGCATTTGCAGTTTTGATGAATTGAGGCTAAATTGTCCTCCATAAAGTTTGTATATCTTTTTACCCCCATCAACCTAGTTCCCCTTCACTTCCCCAAAAAAGAATTATTCTTTTTAATTTTTTAAATTGGAATGAGAGTAAACATCTTTTCATACTTTGAAAGACCATATTTAGTTCCCTTTCTGTGAATTGTTCATCTGTTTTGCTCAATTTTTACATTGGATTGTTGGAGCTTTTCTTAGTGATTTGTTGGAGCTCTTTATATAAAAACCAAGCCCTTTCTGATGTAATTTGCAATTTTTTTTGTCTTTTGCTTTTTGTCTTTTGACTTTACTTGTAATGGCTTCTTCTATTAGGTTTGTTTATTTGTGTATTCATTCATTTATTTATTCTTGCCCCCCACAATTTTCCTTCAGCCTATGTGTTATTTTGTGTCTTGCATAACCTATTCCAATTTTTTTTTAAATATAAAATGAGAAAAGGACATAGGCTGAAGAGGTGTCCTAATGACTCAGGAGAATCAGGAGATTGATAGAAAACACTGAACATTTTCAATTCAGCACTTAAACAAGGGGTTTTGTTTTGAATTTTTGTATATTATAACAATAGCAACTTCCAACAGTATATAATGAATAGAATGACTTTAGTTTTGAACACAGATATTTGTTTTTCTCAGTCAAAAATCACAAGTGTGTGACGATACCCTATGACTATCATCTGGACCCTGCTTTCCTTTCTCAAAGTACATTTTGCTTATGTATGTGCATGTGTGCCTGTGTTTTTGTTTTACAAAAATGGCTCTTGTCCTCATTTGCCTTCTGTGAAAGTCATTAAAGAGCTAACTATATTGGTTACCCATGTACATTATAAGTATATAAGTCACCAAAGACCATTTATCGTATTTCCAAAGAAAAGACAGGTATTTGAAGTAATACTTCACAAGCAACGAGCCTTCTATTGAAATCACTGAATTCCACTTTCAACTATTCAAATCAGAACATAAAAAATCAAAGTGTGGTTGACCACCTGACATTTTAGTAATATTGTTACATGGATTGCAGTAGGGACCTGAAATTGCTATTTAAGAGGGAGTAAATGCTAAAATTAGCATACAGAGGTGTCTATTTGATTAGGACTCTGTTGTCTCTTCATCGTGTAGTTCCACTTGCCTGCTTGGGGCTCACATAGCCATCTTCTCTTTCACTTTAAGCCTGTGGTTAATTTTCAAGTATGAGGGCCCACGGGGCGAGGCCTGGGGAGCAGGGCTGGAGGAGGTCAGGAAGGGGCCCCTGCAGAAGGCAGGCCTCTGTTTATTCACAGTGCAGGTGCAGGGAGGGTGGTGGGCAGGCCGGCCCCTGGAGCTTCCCGCAATCACCCCACCTGGGCTGCTGGGCATCCCCTTGGGGCTGCTACACACAATGTGTAGCCTTTCTCTGTGACATCCCAAATAGGCAGAGGGGCCAGAGTTCACAGAGAGCAGGGCTTTTACCACTTGGCTGTTTTTAAAATTTAGTCCAGAAGTTAAATTGGGGATAGGGTCCCAAGTGGTAAAAATCTAAATAATCTCTCTTTCCTCTCCAGTCTCCCTTCTTTCTCCCCAGAGTGGTTCTGACAGTACCTTCGATTTCCTGCCTTGAGCCTCCCCACTCTATTTGAGGAGGTCACTGTTGTTTTTTCCCTCCTGTGAAACTCCTGCTTAGCTTCCAGCCTTTGCAGGAAGTGCTTAATATTTTCAGCAGCGAAAACCTGTCCTTGCAAGCTTCAGAAATACAACTTTCTTTAGGAAGAAGGAGAGTGAGACCAGAACCTATTCAGAAGCTGACAGCTTCTACCTGGAGAGATGTTAGAAGAGGAAGAGGTGAGGAACTATGCAATATATTTCAGAGGACCAATTAATCTCTGAAAATAATTAATTATACTCTTCTTAAGGGTTAAACACTGTATTAAGAATAGAACAAGGAGGGAAAGAATTAGACACAGTTCCTACACTTTAGCTTACAATCTAGTTGGAAAGATAAAAGAATGGAACATTAGAACAGGGAACAATGAATTAAGTAGCTCATGTTTAAATCCTAGCAGTGCCAGTTAATACCTGTGTGACCTTGGCAATCTGCTTAACCTCTCTGAGCTTCTTTTATTTTAAGATTTTATTTATTTATTTGACAGAGAGAGAGAGAGAGAGGGAGAGAGAGAGCACAAACGGGAGCGGCAGGCAGAGGGAGAGGGAGAAGCAGGCTCCCCGCTGAGCAGGGAGCCTGACTTGGGGCTTGATCCCAGGACTCCAGGATCATGACCTGAGTCGAAGGCAGATGATTAGCTGACGGAACCACACAGGCGTGCCCCTCTCTGAGCTTCTACTTCCTCATCAGTAAAATGAGGAAAATGATAGCATCTCCCTCACAGGACTGCTGTGAGGATTAGATGGGAAAATGCATTTAAAATGCATATCACTATTCCCTCCCTTCTCCTAATGTCCTCCGTGCTGTTCCTCATGTTCCACAAATAAGTGAGACCCTATGATAATTGTCTTTCTCTGCTTGACTTATTTCACTTAGCATAATCTCCTCCAGTCCCAGTCATGTTGATGCAAAAGTTGGGTATTCATCCTTTCTGATGGCTGAGTGATATTCCATTGTATATATGGACCACATCTTCTCTATCCATTCGTCTGTTGAAGGGCATCTTGGCTCTTTCCACAGTTTGGCTATTGCGGACATTGCTGCTATGAACATTGGGGTGCATATGGCCCTTCTTTTCACTACATCTGTGTCTTTGGGGTAAATACCCAGGCGTGCAATTGCTGGATCATAGGGTAGCTCTATTTTTAATTTTTTAAGGCACCTCCACACTGTTTTCCAAAGTGTCTGTACCAACTTGCATTCCCACCAACGGTGTCAGAAGGTTCCCCTTTCTCCACAACCTCTCCAACACTTGCTGTTTCTTGCTTTGTCAATTTTTGCCATTCAAACTGGTGTAAGGTGATATCTCAAGGTGGTTTTAATTTGAATTTCCCTGATGGCTAATGAAGATGAACATCTTTTCAGGTGTCTGCTAGCCATTTGTATGTCTTCCTTGGAGAAGTGTCTGTTCATGTCTTCTGCCCATTTTTTGACTTGATTATTTGTTTTTTGGGTGTGGAGTTTGAGAAGTTCTTTATAGATCTTGGATACCAGCCCTTTATCTGTAGTGTCATTTGCAAATATCTTCTCCCATTCTGTGGGTTGCCTCTTTGTTTTGTTGACTGTTGCCTTTGCTGTGCAGAAGCTTTTTATCTTGATGAAGTCCCAAAAGGCCATTTTTGCTTTGTTTCACTAGCCTTTGGAGATGTATCTTGAAAGAAGTTGCTGTGGCCGATGTCAAAGAGGTTACTGCCTATGTTCTCCTCTAGGATTTTGATGGGTTCCTGTCTCACATTGAGGTCTTTCACCCATTTTCAGTTTATCTTTGTGTATGGTGTTAGAGAATGGTCGAGTTTCATTCTTCTGCATGTGGCTGTCCAATTTTCCCAGCACCATTTATTGAAGAGACTGTCTTTTTTCCATTGCATATTTTTTCC
This sequence comes from Eumetopias jubatus, assembly GCF_037043125.1. Classification (NCBI taxonomy): domain Eukaryota; kingdom Metazoa; phylum Chordata; class Mammalia; order Carnivora; family Otariidae; genus Eumetopias; species Eumetopias jubatus. Next base: position 134,411,165 of record NW_028274809.1, on the reverse strand, counting down.
TGCTTTGCCGAAGATCAGTTGACCATAGAGTTGAGGGTCCATATCTGGGCTCTCTATTCTGTTCCATTGGTCTATATGTCTGTTTTTGTGCCAGTACCATGCTGTCTTGGTGGTCACTGCTTTGTAATGTAGCTTGAATTTGGGCAATGTGATGCCTCCAGCTTTGTTTTTCTTTTTCAACATTTCCTTGGCGATTTGGGGTCTTTTCTGATTCCATACAAATTTTAGGATTGTTTGTTCCAGCACTCTGAAAAATGTCATTGGAATTTTGATCAGGATGGCACTGAAGGTATACATTGCTCTGGGTAACATAGACATTTTAACGATGTTTATTCTTCCGATCCATGAGCCTGAAATGTTTTTCCATCTTTTTGTGTCTTCTCCAATTTCTTTCATGAGTGTTCTGTAGTTCCTAGAGTATAGATCTTTTACCTCTTTGGTTAGGTTTATTTCGAGGTATCTTATGGATTTTGGTGCTATTGTAAATAAAATGAAGGGGGAGAAATCAGAGGGAGATATGAACCATGAAAGACTATGGACTCTGAGAAACACACTGAGGGTTTTAGAGGGGAGGGGGCGTGGGGATTGGTTAGCCCAGTGCTGGGTATTAAGGAGGGCATGTACTGCATGGAGCACTGGGTGTTATATGAAAACAATGAATCATGGATCACTACATCAAAAACTAATGATGTATTGTATGGTGACTAACATAACATAATAAAATTAAATTAAAAAAAAATGCCTATCACTAGACGCGGCCTTTTAGGAAGCCTCAAAGAATATTTGTTGGTATATACTCTGTCTATGCCTAAAGAGTAGAGTAGACAATAGAGCTTCCAGAAAAGGGCAAGACCCCCATGGGTGGGATGATCAGAGAGAAGTCTTCATGAGGAAAGATTTGGCCTGGGCCTTGAAAGAAGTGAAAAACTTAAAATGTGGAGGAAAGTGGAATGCATATTTTAGCTTGGGGGAGTGGTGGTGGGGGCAAGTAGGTGGTATTAGGTCTTTCTGAGGGCTCTTCACTTTATGTGAACCAGAAGAGCTCCACTATTATCATTTTATATATGGGGGGAGGCTGGGGTCTTCCAAATATGACTTTGTTTGAAGTAAGGGTTCTGTACACTAAAAACACATTGAAAACCAATGACTCAACCAAAGGCAATTGGTTGGTGAGACAAAAACCATGTCTAAAAAGATAATTTGTATTCTCTAATATTTATTTGTTTGAGGAGCGATTCAATGAACATTTACTTAGCATCTGCTATGTGCCAGGTAAGCAGGGCACAAAGATAACCGACACACTTATGGTTCCTGCTCCCAGTTTCAGCTCACAAGGCAGGCAGAGCTGGGCAGTCAGCCAGTGCATATGACTGGAGTGACAGCACCATGAGCAAAGGGCTGCCGGGGCCATGAACTTGGCTGGAGTAGAATGGGAAGGTCCAGATTGAACAGTCTACAAAGTTCATAGTTAGGAGAAGTGACAGGTAGGCTATGTGGCTGATCCACGCATGCTCCCTTTCTATGTTCAGGGGTATCAAGGGGTGCCTTGCACCCTAAAAAATATATTTGGGCTACTCCTCTATTTAGAAGCAATAGGGCAGGCAGCAAGTAGGAGCGAGAAAGGAAAGGCTGAGCTCAGACAGTGGATGCCAAGAGTGAGCAGGGGGAGCAATAGCTAGGGCTGTGGCAGAGCCTTGCTTAGAGCTTACACCTGCAAAAATGAAAGTGTGTTTGGACCCTGGCTGAGCCTGAGGTAGGAAGGAGCAGGGCCCTTTGAGAAGACTTGAGTTAGTGACTGTTTTTTAGAGTTCTTCTGACTTAGCCTCTTCTGCTTCTGCCTTCCCCTATCTGCTTTAACAGTCATTTCTTAAATATCTGTGCTAGAAATAGTCCTCTGTGGCCACAGAAACATCTGACTGCAGGACCAGAGGGTCTACTGATGAGGTGAGGGGACTCAACAATGGGAAAAAAATCAGGCCCATTTAGTCCCTTTTAGGGCCTCCCAGCTTTTCATTTTTATATAGCTGCAGAATGGCATGTCTACTATATCTTTGGAGCCCAGGGTGCCTGTAGAGAATGGATGCGGAATGAATATTTCTGCCACGGAATAAAATGAAGCCAAATGGGGCATAGCTTCATGATTAAATTTACAGATGAAACCTGATAGAGATAGGATCTGGGAACACCAGTGACAATTGAGAAACTGCCCCAAAGGGATGGAGGGGAAAGAAACTAGCTGTATGGGCAGGAAATAACAACATGAGGTTTGACCTTGAACAATGGAAGTGTAATTCACCCAGGGTGCCATAATTGAAAACACAGATATTCAGCCTAGGAAAGGCACATTGAAATCTAAAATGTTGATAAGGGCTTGGGGAGACTCAGTAGCAAATCGGATTGCAGATTAAATCAGGACAAGGCTGCAAAAACTGAACTCCTGTGAGGAGTCTGCCAGACTTATAGCCCTGCTTAGCTCCACTGTGGACTGGTGCAGGTAGTGGAAGGGCTGGGCTACCCTAAGATGGAGCAAGGGGGTTCCTGTGCTCAACATCACCCTTCTCAAACATACAGAAGAAGGCGGCCAAGAGCTAATATCTGGGAAGCCATTGAGTGGTGAGGGTCTGAGTATGGTAGAGATGACGTCTCCCTTGGCTTGAATAAAGTGGGAAACAGCACTTTGTCCTGTCTGAAAGATGTGCTGGGATTAGGTGGGGTAGGAAGTCCTCAGCAAAGAGGTTGGGGAGCTGATGTAGGGGAAGGGGAAATTGGTCAGGAAAGGCTTCCTTTTGCATCTAGCAAACAAAGTGGCATATGTGGCCACCAGTCAGAGTCATTAGATGAATTCGAGTTAACTACAACCAACCAGTGCCCCCAGGAGGGTTCTCCAGTGGGGGTGCAGGTACTCCGGTGATCCTGGGACCTCCAGGTGGTCCCAAGTTGGCATTTTGTATATTTTTTAATGGTTTCACAGCATCTAATCTTTTGCTTTTGGCATGAGTTAACTTTAGAGTTTTATATCTTATCATTAGGTCTCATAAAAGTAGCCTCATCCCTCTTTTTTCTTTTGTAGTAAGCAGGAATGTAGAGATACTATAGTTGGGCCCATTTAATTGTCCACAGGTCAAAACAGTCTGAGAGCCAACACTTTAGAAAGTGATGATGATTCCGTTTAGAGACTAACTTAGTATTTGTTATCTTCCCAGTTAGGCAGGAGAGAGAATCAGACAAGAGAATTGTTTGATTTCTGTCCCCTGCTTTTGCCACTCGTGTGGGTGATTCAGCCCCAGGGATCGTACCTCCCTCAGTACCTGTGCAGCTGTGCCCTTCTCTACAGCCCCACAGCCACTGGCCTGCTTCACCTGAGGACGTACAGAGGCTTCATCTTGCTCTCCTCATCTCCTCTTCTATCTGTCCCAACCATTCTGAATCTGGGCTGAGACTGGGCCGCTCCCCTTCACCAAAATCTTCCATGACTTCTTGCTTTTTTTCAGTATTCTCAAATCCTGGTTTGCTATTCAAGGCTTCCACCACTTAGCCCTTGTACCTCTGCAGCCTCCTCCTCATTCACCTCCAGGACCCAAGATGACTCCTCCCTCTCCAGGTCCTAGGCTTTCTCCAAGGATGTCTTTTCTCCCTAGTTCATCTTCCCCATCCTGCCCCTTCCCTCCCTTTCCCATCTGCTCAGGTCTAAAACCTATTAATCTTTTGAGGCACAGCTTAGAGAGAGAAGCCTTTCTTGGCTCTTCCGGCTTGGGGCTGTCCTCCCTCCTCTGAGCTCTGTGACACTTGCACGTGATCTGACCATCTCGTGGAGGACAGAGGGAGCAGTCAATGCATTGGTGTGTTAAGAGCACAAGCTTTTGTTCTGTGCAAAGCTGGAATACAACTTCTGAGCCACCATCTTTTCCCCATTTGAAACCTGGCTCTGTCACTTACTAAGTGTGTAACCTCTCTGAGCTGGAGCTTCCCTATCTATGAAATGTGTGTGACCTGCTTGACAAGGTGACTGTGAAGGTCAGCAACAATGCTCTTGAACTGTATTGCACGGCACAGGGTGCAGTATCAGTCAATGATGGCCATTATTATTACATCCTAACTAACTGAAAAATAAAATATCTTAGGTTATTATATTTATACATGGTCAGGTCTTACTTTAAACCTTATTTGGGGAGTTCTTTCTAGGCAGAGCTCTTGGCTAACTCATCTTTGTACCTTCTGCGATGTCACTTCCCATCAACTAGGTCCTCAAAGAGTGCTTGTTGATAGCATCGATGACCAGATAAACAGAAGAATAGTCAATGGCATCATGTGGAATGCCTTCTTGAGGCAATCACCCTGTCATTAGACTCAGCCTGACCTACACAGTAAAACTAAAGTGATGGCAAACTCGGGCATTTGCAGGCATGCTGGTGGAAATACCGGGCTCACCGATGAGCAGGTTGTAACCTCAGGAATTTGTCTGGTTGGGTTATACAGTGAACAAATTCACTTCTATGCTTTATTTCCTCCCTTTATTTGACCAATCTGAATCCACCCAGCAGCCAACGCATGTAACAGAGCCCTGGAAATGCAGGCAGGTTTCCTTCTTTGGGTCTCCTGGGAGCTTCACTACCACAACCATTATTAACTGGCTGGAAACAATTTAGCATCTGGCTCCCAAGAGGGAGAAATGTATGGAATAGGGAAAGGGGTGAAAGTACATCCCATCCTGTTGTTTAAACAATACTCTGGCTCTGAAGAGAAATAATCCAAACACACTTTTCCAAGAAAATGTGAATGTAGTCATTTTTCTTGAAAGAGCCCAGTGTTTCTAGTCTTGATAACAGAGACCAGGTCTAAAGGGGAGAGGTCATTTCAAAGAATAAGGTCTGTTTAGAAAAATTTCGAGGGATGCTTTCTAAAGTGGGTGTGTGGTTTGTTTTTGGTTTTGTCCCTGCCTCTTCTCCCTTCTCATGCATCCTCAGGGCCTCCTGATTCTGCTCGTGGAATTCAGTTCTTGTTTTCTCCCCTGGGCCATGCACACCCCTGGGTGACTGCTCTGGACCCATCCTCCTGAGGCAGGGTCCTATAATCTGACTTTATCCACTTCTCCTCTCCTCTCACTTTTACCCCCCATCTGCTCCCAAACCCATCCAAGGTGCTCGCCTGTTACTGGTTCATGAAACATGTATGCTTTTAAATGAGGCCTTCCAGTGAGACCATTTTGTAATTCCAGAGAGTGCTTCTTATGGTGTAAAGATTTGGGTCCCATCTGATCTACCAACTTTCATTGCCAGCCTTGGAAACTAGAGATATTTTTATGTTATCTATCATTTTCTTTCAGATAATCTTTCCCTAAGCTGCCAGGAAAGAACACAAAAGCTAGACTGAAATGCCCCCAAATTTGTACTGGAGCATCTTCATAAAAGCGACAGCACATTTATGTGGTGGTGAAATGGAGAGATGGTCTGCTTGCATGTAAAATAATTTCCTACAGGTTTGTAGGTACAATTGGAAGGTTTTAAACCTTGGGAAAAAGAACTAAGGCCCAAGGTCACTTCCTCCATTCACACTGGATCATTTCTGGGCTCAAACATTTCCCAAAGTTCTGCATGAAATCAGAAAAGGTCTATTGTTGGTACTGATGGGGAAAAGATGGTTGCTCAGAAGTTGTATTCCAGCTTTGCACAGAACAAAAGGCATAGTGAGGGGCAACTGTATTAATTGTTGGTATTCCGAAGCCTTTTCAAAATAAGACAAAAAGACAAAACAAGGTTGGGGTGGGAGATATTTTAAATAGAGAGTATAATGCTGAGTAAGCAAAGTAGAAAGTCATGAACTGAATCGGAGCAAGAATAGTCAAAACAATCAGAAGGACTTACTGAAGTAGGGGAAACAACAACAACAACAAAACCCACAAAAGAGCGATTGAACAATATGGAAGCGAATCCTTCTAGAAGAAAACTCCTGTTTCAAAGGAAACCCAGGCTATGCTACACTCTTCTTACATGAAAAAGTGAAAGATGCCAGAAAGATGCACTAGATGGCATCTGAAATGGCAGGAATTTGTATCCCTGCTAACAAGAATTCACTTGTCTGGGTGTACTCATTCTTTACTCACTGAGAACAAAATTGTGCTAGTCTTGGTTTCTTATGTCATCTGGGTTCATATGTACAGTAGAGCCCAAATCTTTGTTTGTAGAATTTTTTCAGCAAGACCTTGGTGCTTATGGGTAAGGTCCTTGTGGCAGAGTACAGGGAGGGAAGATGTGTCTCCAAATTCATATTCTATTTTTAAAGAACCATATTGGGCCCCTTCCCCCATTTTGCCCACCCCCCACCCTCCACCTCTGGCAATGTTCAATATTGTTCACTTCCCTTTTATTGTCGAAGAACCTGAGAGCCAGGGAGGGAGGTTATGCTGTTTCTAAAGTCTTAACTTGTACACTCTTCTGTATATATTAATAAAATTTCTGCAGTAGTTTTAAATATTGGTCTGGAGTAATCAAGAACATTGTATTGATGAATGTTCCTAAATCACTGTGTTGTAACATAAGTGAAAAAAAATAAGTTGCATATAAAAGTGTATCCTAACTAAGTTAAACATGCATTATATCCAGAGAAAAAAGGCTGAAAGGAACTACACTTCTCTGGGAGGTGGGATTATGGGAAACTAGTATTTTTCTTTATTCTCTGTTTTCCACATTTTCTTTTTTTTAAAAGATTTTATTTATTTTACTTTAGAGAGGGAGTGAGCAGGGAGAGGGGCAAAGGCAGAGGGAGAGAATCTCAAGCAGATTCCCTGCTGAGTGCAGAGCCTGACTCGGGGCTTGATCTCATGACCTTGCGGTCATGACCTGAGCGGAAACCAAGATCATATGCTTAACCGACTGAGCCACCTATGTGCCCGGTGTTTTCCAAATTTTCTACAGTAAATGTGTATTACTTTTTTTAAGCAGAAAAATAAACATTAGCAACTTAGAAAAATGTATTTTATAAAAGAATAAAATTGTACCCAAATATTAACAATTTAAAATAGTGGAAGACAACCAAAGGAGGCTGTGGAGACTGCCTGAGAATCAGAATCAGTTCCCAACATCTCCCAAGGGAACAGACACAGGGTGTTTTAGGGTACCTGTCTGAAGGTGTCCAGGCCCAGTAGTAGAGGGTTTCAAAGAGGAGTTTGAACCATTTGCAGATACTGCAAAGACGGAGACTTCAAGACCTAAAGTATGAAAGACCATGGAGGATAGAACCCCTAAGGATAAGAATGGCATTATGAGACGCCTCCATGTGAAAATGAAGGTGCTAAGACTTCCCTCTACCTCCTCGGGTGCAGGGCTGATGCTGCCAGTGCATCAACGGTGCTCACATCTGAGTGTATGTAATATGGCGGAACTGAATAAAATCTATGTTCTGTGCAAGTTGCAATTTGCATGAGCTCTCCTTCTTCCACCTCAGAGTGATTCGACCTGGGTTTCTTGCCCAGAGTCACACAGTTGGGAGATAATATGGTCAAGGCTTGAAAGCAGTTTCCCAACTCATCGTCCCACCCCTTTCCATCACTGTGTGCTCCCTCTCTTTTACATCATTCAATTTACTCTATGTGGGTTTTGTGCCTAAAAGCAAATTCTAAATTCTTAGGTGCCAAGTTTAGTCTTAAACATAGACAAGGTAGGATTAGGTGGTTTAACAAAGCCCAGAAAATCTGCTGATCCAAAAATGTCCTTTTCATGTGTAAACCTGAATGCCTGAAAATTTACCTTCAGAAACAACTTGTTCCTTTGGGCTAAAACTCTGGGTTTCATTGGAGATCTTTGTATTAAGGCCATATAGCAGAATTACTGGACAAGGAAGTAACAAGGAGTCATGGGTCTTACCCAAGCCAGTATGTACCATTGAGCAAGTAGTTGAAACTTTTTGGGCCTCTGTTTTGTCATCAGTAAGTCTCATGAATAGTTCTCGGTCATCATCCTTGAAGGAGGAATTGGTTCGCCAGATTTTTCCTCTAGCAGGACTGCTACAGAAAGAGGCAGGGCTGGAGGTTTTAATGGGAAAGATTAAAAGCAGAGCTCTGGAGTGTGGCCACTCTCCACTGGGTGCAGATTCAGGGAGAAAATTGAATGGGGCAGCCCTGGGAGCCAGCAGTCCAGAAGAGATGGGAGGGCCCCACACAGAAATTCAGGTCACACCGTGTTTATGTTGTACTGCTCACCATGAGGACAGGGAGGCTGTCATACTCGTCCATTTCTTTCTCTTTTTCTTTTTTTTTGGATTTAAATTCAATTAGCCAACATATAGTACATCATTAGTTTCAGATGTTGAGTTCAGTGATTCATCAGTTGCATATAACACCCAGTGCTCATCACATCACATGCCCTCCTTAATGCCCATCACCCAGTTACCCCATCCCCCCCACCCACCTTCCCTCCAGCAACCCTGTTTGTTTCCTAGAGTTAAGAGTCTCTCATGGTTTGTCTCCCTTTCTATTACTTCCCGTTCAGGTTTCCTTCCCTTCCCCTATGATCCTCTGGCTGTTTCTTATATTCCACATATGAATGAAACCGTATAATTGTCTTTCTCTGATTGACTTATTTCGCTCAGCGTAATACCCTCCAGTTCCATCCACCTGATGTAAATGGTTTCTTGTCCTTTTCTTACTACCTAAGCACATAGTATGCACGCACCAAATGTCCATTCCTTTTGCTCAAGGCAACCCTCTCCATTAGAAAATATTAAATCTGTTAGATCTTTCCACAGCCATGATACTCAGGGCTGAATACAGGGTATTCAGGAGCACGTGGGTCAAACCCTCGTTGCATACACCCCAGAAGTTAAGGGAACATTGTGAACATTGGTGAGATTCCTCTCCTCTCTCTTAGGACCGCCTTGACACCACTTTTGGAAGAGCCTTTTGTTCTTCAGTCCAGCACTTTCTAACTTTGTCCTTTTCTAATATTTCCCATAAGGGGAGTCTGTGCTCACCATCGCATGTAGACTGATTCAGGCCCTTTGCACTTGCTGTGCAACATAGTCACTGGGCTTAGTTGGCTTCCCATTCTGTGCAGAGCCAAATTGGCCAGTAGCTTGAAAGGGAGGAAGAAGGGGCAGCCAGTCTTGAGGTAATAGAGAAGTTGGATATTTAGCCTCCAAGTAATTAAGAATTGACTGTCTTAGCTGGAATCTCACATTCTGAAGTTAAGAAAGTTTTCGACCAGAGAATCAGAGCCTCCCAAGAAACACATGATTATCAATTAATGGTTTAGGCTGGGGATGTTTATATTTTTACAAAGTTTTCTAAAATGTGTGACTTTCTTAAAAAGTTTAATTCCCTGTGTCCTAAGAGGAGGAAAGATAAACAAACAAAAACCTCTGCCATTTAGAAAAAGGAGGTCCAAGTACAGTTTGATGTGACGAGAAATGAGGCTAATGGTGAGGGCGTCCGTTCATTATAGTGGCAGATATTATGGTCATTTGTTAGTATTTCTCCTCTCATGGTGATTTTTCTGACAATCTTGATGAAAGAAAAAGTCCAGCTGGTGTGGTCAGTTTTCTGAAACTTGAAAGTTCAAACCTGATGTACATTTTAGAATTTATCAAACCATGGGGTAAAATTATGCACCTAGCCTTTAACATTTTCTTAGGTGTTCATTGTAGAAATTTTGAATAATTACAAAAAAAATTTAGTATAGTTATCATATATGTGTATCATATTTTGGAATTTATATGCAGTTCTGTATCTAAGTTTTTAAAAAAATAATATAATGAGCATTTCCCTCTTTCAGTAGATATTATTCTAAGGCATGCATTTTATGGCTGTGCAATATTTTATTATGTACAGGTTTCCCCTGCTGTCTGCGAAAGTAGAGTGCTGCTATGAAACCTCTCGTAAGCTGAAATGGTGTAAAGCAAAGAAGCAATTGCCATTGCTGTATATGGACATTTTTTTTTTTTTAATGTATCTAGACCCAGAAAAACAACCTCTCTTAGACTTTTTTGATACCTTGGGACATTCTTTGCTTACAGAAGCACAACATAAATTAAGTTAAAGCACAGGTGCTCACAGACACAGTTGAAAGCCCCGTGGTTTGCTGCTGAGATGCCAAGTGTAGTTCCTGGGGAAGGAGCTTGGTGGCACCACTCTGGCAGCTTGGAGTGTGCATTGCTTCTGTAAGGGCTGCCTGCAAAGCAAAAGGTGGAACCCTATTTTCGCTTTTTGCCTTTTGTGTAAAAGTGAAAATTCTCTTCAGTTTTCTTACCCTTAGCAAAAACAAGTTCAAAGTACATCTATTTTATTTTTTTAAGTTTTTATTTAAACTCAGTTAACCTTTGGTGTAATATTGGTTTCAGGAGTGGAATTCAGTGATTCATCACTAATATATAACACCCAGTGCTCATCATAACAAGTGCCCTCCTTAATGCCTCTCCCCCATTTAGCCCATCCTCCACTCTCTTCCCTCTATTACTCTTCAGTTTATTCTCTATCATTTAGTCTCTTATGGTTTGTTACCTCTTTTTTCCCCCTTCCCCCGCGTGCATCTGTTTTTTTTTTCTTAAATTCCACATATGAGTGAGATCATATGGTATTTGTCTGTCTCTGACTGATTTATTTCACTTACACTCTAGCTCCATCTGTGTCACTGCAAATGGCAAGATTTCATTGTTTTTGATGGCTGAATAATATTCCATTGAATAATATTCCATAATATATATATATATATATACACACATCTTCTTTATCCATTCATCAGTCAGTTGATGGACATCTGGGCTCTTTCCATAGCTTGGCTGTTGTGGACATTGCTGCTATAAACATCAGGGTGCATGTGCCCCTTCGAATCAGTATTTTTGTATCCATTCGATAAATACCTAGTAGTGCAATTGCTAGATCATAGGGTAGCTCTATTTTAACTTTTTGAGGACCCTCCACACTGTTTTCCAGAGTGGCTGCACCAGCTTGCATTCCCACCAATGGTGTAACAGGGTTCCCCTTTCTCCGCATCCTCACCAACATCTGTTGTTTTCTGTGTTGTTAATTTTAGCCATTTTGACAGGTGTGAGGCTGTATCTCATTGAAGTTTCGATTTGTATTTCCCTGATGCCGAGTGATGTTGAGCATCTTCTCACGTGTCTGTCTTTTGTAAAAGCAAAGCGGCGTAATGTAAACTTTTGAAAAGCAAAGGATGCCTGTAACTATAACATAATGTATTTAATCATTTATTTAATCCAGCCGCATTGGATTGTCTTCTTTTCCCACCACTATTACAAAATAAAGCCACAATGACTATCTCTATGTGTATTTCTTTGTTTCCGGTTCAAAAGAATAGTTTGAGATTACCTCAAACCGTCAATTTTACTAGGCAAATGGAGAGGAACAGATTTTCCAGGGCTTTTTGCCAACTGCTCTCTTCTTTTATATATTCCTAAAATATCCACCGCTGCCAGGATAGTCCATCATAATCCTCTCTGGATATCTCGGTAAGTTAGGACTGGAGGCCAACTGTGGTGGTGCTGGGGGCACTGCAGCAAGTGGAGGAGGAAGAAGGAGGAGTGGGAACAAACATTTGTATTTCAAATAGCAGTAGCAGCTACTTCACATTCTCCCTATATGTGAGACTCTTACCCTTTCAAAGAGCCACGCCACCCATAACTAATGCAAGGCATTTTTATTATTAGTATTGGGACATATAAAAATGCCTATGTTCTTTATCTCTCTTACCATCTTATCAATCTCTACCATTTTGCAACTAGTTCCAAATGGTGTCTCCAAATCTCTGGCATTTTGTGTTTCATGGGTGAAATGGAAATGAAGATGATATCAGCAGCGATGGAATGGAATGAACTTTTCATCCAGCTGAAAAATCACCCCAAGCTACTGAAATATAACAGCATACATCATAGTCAAGTTGTCAAAGGGGGATATTTCACAGCTATGACCTCACAGCCATAAAATATAAGCCGTGTAATTTGTAAGGAAACCCAAGACAAGTTTTCCAGATTTTTTTTACTAATAAGATTACCATATGGAAAATAACTTTAACAAATTATAATAATCAATTAAAAGAACACTTGGAAATTATATAGATTTTTCCATTTTCAAGAGCTTAAATTTAGTATTTATTACTTATGGCAGTGCAAAGTTATATTATCTGTTACTTCCATATCACATGCTTAGCCCCAGAGTGTCCAGGTAAGGGACTGAGTCTTTTTACACTTTTGATGTTAGAGGTTCCATCCCAGCCTGCATTATTGTCCATTACTAACTGGACCACAGCAGCAGGTGGGTTCTGGCAAGTTAGCTCCCAGCCAACAGCAGAGCTTTGCTAGCAGCTGTCAACGTCAGTCTGGGGCAGGCTTTAACAAAAACTATCCTTTTGACCTTTCCCCACACAGAACTCACATCCAACTGGAATAATTCATCAAGGATTTTTGATGGCAGCTCCGAGAGTGTCTGAGGTTACTTTAGAAATCCCATTTCTCCTTTTTATATGAGTGTCTTTGCTTTTCTTCAGAGAAAAATTGATGACATGTTACTTTCTTCTTTGCATCTTGGCTTTCCTATTTACAATTAAGAAGGCTTATGGCAGAGTCAACAGTGCTGGAATTGTTTGATAATTTACATAAACACTCTCTCTGATCATGGTCGGCATTCCAGCTGCTCCTGGATGGGCACCCTCCTTAGGTTTTCTTCCATATTTGGAAAAGCATAGGCTGATCTAGGTAACCACTAGGGAGAGTGGACAAGGATGAACATTATCTAGAAATTGTACAAGAAATGTCAAAGCTTCTGTGAAATTCTCAATTTTCAATGGGCAGGTTGTTTCTACCAAGGGGTTGCTGCTTAGACATTTGCTGGTGACACCCTGTCCTTAAGAGGAGACCATCCCCATCCCAAGACTTCTGAGAAGTCCAACACCCACACTGAGATTTCTACAAATGTCCGAGGCATGTACATCTCTTGATCACATTTGACTCCAACTTCCAGTCTTCACTGCATCTTGTTGTCCTGTTCTGTCTATGGCTGTTGATTAGCTTCTGGCTTTGACATTGGCTCCAGCATAGAATGTATCCTTTTCTGTGGTTTTCTTCAAAGACAAAAACCCACAAGAGGACTTATTTATGTAAGACTTTCCTGAAGGTTTGGGGAACTGGAAGGGGTTTATATTGCAACAGAGATTGGCATTCCTGGTGTTAACAGTCCCCTGGCTACTTTTTCTGTTCTCAGTCTTTCTCTTTGCTCTCTCGTGTTTTCTCTCCCTCTCGGGAACACTCCTCCTACCACTGCCCACCAACTTCCCCCGTTTTCCCATGCAAGGCTTTTGGCTTCCCTCCGTTTCTCCCCAATACTGCTGGGCCAGATGGATCTCGCAGCTCATTCAAGGATTTCACTGAAGCTTTGACCTTTCTTGTACAACAATGTCTGGATAATGTTCAGCCTTGTCCCCAGACTTTCTGGAGAAAGGGGTGAGTATTGATTACCAGGACAGAGCTTCATTCTCACTTAATAAGGAGACCTTTCATAAGAGTCAAAACTGAAGACTTACTAAGTATTTGTTGCACAAATTTTGCTTTGCTTTTTAGAATTTTCGTCTCTGTCCCCCACAATTTGTTTTTCCATTAGTCTGGTCCCTCATAGATAATAATTCCTTAAATATTGAGCCAAAATCCCTTTCCAGTTTTGTAAACATAAGTATCCTCAGTAGATACATTGGAGACTGAGCTGGATACAGTGGTGCAGAGTAAATCACTGCTCAGCTCCCCAACGGGGATCTCATCAGTTCAACAACAAAGTGATTGATGGAGTTGGACAGGAAAATGTGCATTTTTGCTGTCCAGCAAAATAATACATAAAAATATATCACTTTTTAATGGACATAAGGGAGGTGAACGATTCAATCTGATTAACATATGAAAGCAGCAAACCCTTACATGTAATCAAGAAGTTATTGCTTTTGAAAATGATCTATTGGCTTGCTATTACCACCAAATTGAAAAGGAACGAATACAAGCTCTGTGAGCTATAGCTGGAGTTTGGGAGGAGCAGAGAGGAGGAGGAAACTGAGAGGACGACTGGAGATGTCTCACCCACAGAAAAAGCCCAGTAGTGCTGTTTAGCATCCCTGTAATTATTGCTAACATCTACTGAGCACATACTATGGGCTCTGCATGCAAGGTCTCATTTAATGTCCAATCAACCTGCAAGGGAAGCTCTATATTTACCTACTGTGGAGAGGTTAAGTAACTGGTGCCGGAAGTCACTGAGCCAGTAAGGACAGAGTCTGACTCCAGAGTTTGTGTCCTTGACCTTCGTGTTGATACTGCTTCCCTGCAAGGTGCAGGAGGGGATTTTCTTTCCCTTACATAAATGAATATAGGGATTCCAGTGGCTGTAATCATAAGAATATTTTTTGTGGACCAGAGAACATCATCTTGTCTTATGTGGGATATACACAGAAATGCTTTGGAAAGGGTGAAGCATTAGATAACCATTATTATTGCTATTAGTACTCTTACCACGATGCGTGTCATTTTAGTGCTAAGAAAAGCTACTTTCTTTATCTCGATGCTCAAGATAAAGCTTGCATTCCTATTAGGTAGGTAAGGAAGGTATTATTAAACCCATTTTATAGATTCTGAAAGTTAATAGTCCAGAGGCTTTTGTCTCACAAAAAGAAAGTAATTTGGAGTAATTCGGACTTTCATTCATAAAGTGGCTCCACTTGTTAACTAGCTGTGGTGCCTTGGGCAAGTCATGTACCATTCACAGGGTTCACTTCTTTATAAGTAAAAGAGAAACATTGCTTCCTCCCTCTTAGCTTATTGTGGGCATTAAAGATAATGAATGTAAAGCACCTGCCTCAGGGTCAGGCACACAGTGGGCTTGTTCTTTGTGTCCAAAAGGTACAGTGTTATCTTCCTCTTGGGTTTGAGGGAAGGCAGAATCCCCAATTTCCTATTCCAACCATTGAACATCATTCCAAACCTTAGTCATATAACTGTAGGATGCATGCTAGAGGGAGAAGGTGGCACCTCTGAGGCAATCACTAAAAATAAGGTTCTAAGAAAACCCACATCAAGTGGGAGTCCAAGTCCCCAGCTGCCCTGGATTCTGGGATACCAGCAACAAAAGCATCTTGCCTTCATAGTGCACATTCTCTTTTGCGAAGCACTTTCAAACACAGTATCCCACTTCATGGTCAGAACAAACCTAGGCAGTATGCCAGGCAGATGACAGTATGCCTGCCTGACAAACATGGAGCAGGATAAGCATAATTGGAACAATATCCACAAATGCTAGATTCTTCGGTAGATACTGCCAAGTCACCCAGTAGGCTGAAAATTGGCACAACTATCATAAAACAGCTCAGAGTTGGAAACTATACTTGTAGGTTAAGATGCTCTGTGTAGCAGATAAGTCACCAAACCTTTACTTTGTGCTACACGGATGATTTAAGTACAAACATAAGTATGTCAGCAATACATATTGACTGTTACTGTGAATTCAGTATTTAATACATGTTTTTGAATTTCTGAAATTGATTTAAAAAGATTCCCTGGGCATCCCCTTTGGGAAAGACACTGACAGATGCTTAAGAACACACCACTATCAATAAACTGCCTGTCTCGTTGGGGGACAGCATGCAGGATGGTCAAGGCTATGCTACCCTTATCATCAAGGGTGGAAGTGACCATGGCTGCCTGAAGTGTCCGGGGAAAGCCTCACTCAGGAGCTGACCCATGAACTTGACCTTGAGGGAATGGATAAGAGTCAGGAAGGGGCATGTGTAGGGCACTGACTCTGGTCCTTCCAGTCCCACTCATGCCTGACCAGTATGCAAACACATGCTAAGATCTGCCGCCATAATGAGAAACAGGACTTTCCACCACCCTACCCCATGCATCCCAAGCCAGAGAAAGGACCATTAGATCTCTGTGGTTATGCACTAAGGCCTAGGGCATCCTTCATTTTTTTCTGCCTGGAATGTTTTCCCCGGCTCCTAGCTATTCTTTTGAATGACTTTTTACTTCTCACTCTTCCTTAAAAGCCAAGCTGAAAGGTGAGCCATGAAGGGAATTCTTCCTGCACTGACTGACTCTCAAGTGCAGCTTGTATTTCTCCCTTCTGTTCCTACCCAGTGGTGGGGGGTCTAGACCTTGATTATGGAACCCCCCACATGTGCCTCTTTGAGGACAGTGTTTTATTCATATCTGTTTCCCCAGAACCTAGAATAGTGCCTGGCACAGAGCAGGTACCCATCAGATGCTTGTGGAAAGAATAAATGAATGCAGATCACGGAGGTTTCCTCCTGCTCCAAACAGAACCCAGCAACCTCAGCATTTGATTGGGATAGGATTTTCATTGGTTTAAGGGCCTGTTCCCACATTTGGGCCCTCGAACAAATTTGAAAAACTGGGATAATTTGTTTAAAGTCTGCATGTGGGCCTTTTTATTCCGCCTCTTTGGCTTTTTGGAAGAATGTAAGGTTCAAAGACATGGTTTGACTTACCCAAACTCACTCTGCACAAGGCTTTGTGCCAGGTCCTTGGGATACTCCCCTAACCTAGAAGGTTGGAGCAGAGTCAGCACTGGGGACCCAGGCTTCCCAGCTAGCTGAGGGTTACCTTCCTGACTCAGTGTTCCTCCTTCTAAAAGCTTGCTGCAAGTATAAAATACACTAAGTTTGGAGACTTAGTATATAAAATAAATGTAATAGGCTCATTAATATTCTTTTAAAGATTTATTTATTTATTTTAGAGAGAGAGTATGTGAGTGAGTGAGCAGGGGGAGGGCAGAGAGAGAGGGCGAGGAAGAGAAGCAGACTCCCCGCTGAGCCTGGAGCCTGACACAGGGCTCGATCTCACGACCCTGAGAGCATGACCTGAGCCGAAACCAAGAGTCAGACACTTAACCAACTGAGCCACCCAGGCACTGCTCATTAATATTCTTTTTTTTTATTATGTTATGTTAATCACCATACATTACATCATTAGTTTTTGATGTAGTGTTCAATGATTCATTGTTTGCGTATAACACCCAGTGCTCCATTCAGTAATATTCTTATGTTCTCTGTATGTCAAAGTGACAATATTTTGGACATATTGGATTAAATAAAAATACGTTATTAAAATTCATTTTAACAGATACATAGTATTGATGCCATGATGGCTTCCAACAGGTCAGAACAGGAACCAGGCATTTCCTCACATGTCCCAGGGAGACAGGATTATAAATAAACCTTCCAATTCAGTGAAACACACTGTTACCATCCATCATTCAGGAAGAAGAGAGGAGAAAAAAATGGAAAGGAGGGAGGGAATATTCCTCCAACCAGGTTGAATACTTAGATAATGGAAAAACTTAGATAATACACGTGAATGCCCGGAGCACAGCACCTAGTATAAAGTACTTAATAAATATCTGTTTCTTTCCTTTCAGTTTTCCTCACCAAAATCTAAAATTTAGGGCTCTCTGTTAACTTCAGTAAGCATTACATGACTCAAATGCATTTCTTCTCGAATGCAAATAGACTATTCATGCTTACACTAAGAGTTTAATTGAATCCCGCCCAAGTCAGGTAAAGAGCTGTGTGGTCTGACTTTCTAAGACTTTCTATGCCTTTTCTCAAATACATTATTTATTTATTTATTAAAGTATACTTGACACACAGTGTTACATTAGTTTCAGATGTCCAACATAGTGATTCAACTAGTCTATACGTTATGCTGTGCTCACAAGTGTAGCTCCCATCTGGCACCATACAATAATATTACAGTACTACTGACTATGTTCTCTATGCTGTATCTTATCCAGGGACTTAGAGATTCCATAACTGGACGCCTGTATCTCCTACTCCTTTCCAACCGTTCTGTCCATCCCCTCCCTTTGACAACCAACAATTCATTTTCTATATTTATGGGTCTGTTTCTGCTTTTTGTTTGTTTGTTTTGTTTTTTAGATTCCACATATAAGTAAAATCATATGGTGTTGGTCTTTTTTTCTCTGATTTATTTCACTGAGCACAGTACCCTCTAGGTCCATCCATGTTGTCCCAAGTGGCACACTCTGATCCTTTTTTATGGCTGAGTAATATTCTATCACATATATACCGTATCTTCTTTATCCATTCATCTATTGATGGATACTTGGGTTGCTTCTTTATCTTGGCTATTGTAATTGTAAATAATGCCATAAGAAACTTAGAGGTGCATATATCTTTTTGAATTACTGTTTGGTTTTCTTTGGGTAAATACCCAGTAGTGGATTACTGGATCATATGGTGTTTCCATTTTTCATTTTTTGAGGAACCTCCATACTGTTTTTGACAGTGGCTGCACCACTTTACATTCCCAACAACAGCACACAAAGATTCCTTTTCCTCCACATCCTTGCCAACACTTGTTATTTCTTATCTTTTTTATTTTAGCCATTCTGACAGGTGTGAGGGGATCTCTCATTGTGGGTTTAGTTTGCATTTCCCTGATGATTAATGATGTTGAGCATCTTTTCATGCTCTCTATTTGGCATCTATATGTCTTCTTTAGAGAAATATCTGTTCAGGTCCTCTGCCCATTTTTTTAGATCAGATTATTTGTGGTTTTGGTGTTGAGTTGTATAAGTTCTTTGTATGTTTTGGATATTAACCTCTTATCAGATATATCATTTGCAAATATCTTCTCCCATTCACTAGGTTGCCTTTTCATTTTGTTGATTTTTTTTTTCTGTGTGAAAGCTTTTAACTTTGGTGTGGTCCCAATAGTTTATTTTTTGCTTTTGTTTTCCTTGCCCAAGAAGATAGATCCAGAAAGCTGTCGCTATAGCTGATATCAGAAAGATTACTGCCTGTGTTTTCTTCTGGGTATTTTATGGTTTCAGGTCTCACATGTAGGTCTTTGATCCACTGAGTTTATTTCTATGTATGATTTAAGAGAGTGGTCTAGCTTCATTCTTTTCAAATACATTATTGCTGTTAGAAGTGTTATTTTCAGTTTCCCACATTAAAAAATTGCTTTTATAATTTTCTCTCCTAATTCCCATCTGCTATTTTTTTCTACAGTAATTTGAAGTAAATAACAGACACATATACATTTCAGTTATAGTTATCATGTATTGCTAACTAAGGACTTAAAAAATAACCACAATACCATTATTTTACCTACAAAAGTAATAATACTCCCTACTATAATCTTAACACCCATTTTTCCAGTTTCTCCAATTGGCTCCAAAATATCTTAGAGTTGGCTTGCTTGAATTATGTTCTTTCCTTTTAAATTCCATTTTTCTTGTTCTCTCCTTCCCTATAAAAAATTCTCTAAAGGATCTTTCAAGGATACGATGGGATGGTGAAACAAATTAATTCCAATGTAAATGAGAAAATCTGGCAAAGGATGAATACAAATAAGAAGGACAGATGGAGCCAAAGTTGGGTGAGGACACAGAATGCCAGCTGTGATGTTGCATATGCCTTTTTCCTAAGAGCAATATCTTAACTTCTGTGCTTTCTAGTAGGCTCCAGGAAAAGGGCTCATGTGCACTTGTGGGACTCTAAGATGCTAACACACAATAAAATTGCTTGGAGAAGCATGATCTGAGAGATATTTTCCAGTGGATCCTGACAAAGGGAACACTGGGTAATCTGAAAAACTGTGTTCCCCATAGTTCAAGTTCTCTTGAAATTCAACAGTAATGAGTTTCATAAGGATCTGAAAGAGTCACATCCTGAGTATTCTAATGCTACTTCTGTTAACCAATTCCCTTATAGCATGAACATTTTTTGGGGTTTAGTCATGACCATGCCCAGATCCCTTAACAGCTGCCAGGCTGATCTTTCCTAGAACACTCCCCACCTCACCCAGCCCAGCCTGACTGGCCTGAAGAGACCTGCCAGGCTGATCTTCCTAAGGGACTACTTTAAGCCAGATGTGGAAATGGCACTGGTTTGAACACACTGGATATTCTCAAACTTTATTGTCTGAAACTCCATTTGCATTCAGCCATGACCCATGTTTCCATGAGATCATCTTTCATCAGATCATATTATTTATGAAATCCAATTTTAGAAGAAATAGATCCAGTATCATTCCTTGGCCACATCAAGGTCTTCAGTGGGATGGCAGAGTCAAGGCATCCGGCCTCACTCTTCTTTTTGAAATCTACTGAAAACAACTCAAATAGTTTTTGGAAGTTATAAAAGAAAATATACATAAAACTTGAAAACAGCCCAACTCCTGATTAACACAGTCAGGTTGGGCTTGATTAAGAGAGGAAGCTGAAAGCAAAGGCATGACTCTTGGGACTCAGGTAACACAGAGCCTTCCTGAAATGGGCTGAGCATACTGAAGAGAGAAACCACAGGCTTCAGTGAACAGCAACGTCTGGGTAGAAAGGCAAATTGGGAGCATCCCTGAGCCTTGTGGGAAGACACAGAACCTAAAGAAGAAAGGAAGAGACATGCCATTTTTGCTAAAAGGCAGAGTAAAACAGTGGGCAGTGGCCTTGCAGCTGAAGGGAGGTAAATGCTGAATGCCTCCCTGTTGACCATCAGAGCTGGCCAGATCTACTTCCTGCTGAAATGGGAGACAAAACCACAGGGCAGAGAGAAATCCAAGTTGATGGTTGACCCAGCTCATTTCTCTGTACTCTCTGCCAATCATCCGTTAGAAAATAGTTCACCTATAAAGAGCAGTCCACATAAATCAGTGAGTAATCTCATAAAAATATGACTAATAAAGGAGTTTGTGTGGAACATAACGCAAATTATACTGCAAGAAAAATAAATGAGAAGGACGTGACAAAAGGCAGACTAATGTTCCAGAAAATTATGCCATACTGTAGATAAAAACTGTAGAAATGCTTTTTCATTAAAAACTTTTTAGAATGGCTTTTTTGAAACAATAATTCAAAGAAGAGCCGAATTGCCTTGAGTAAGACATGGTTAAACAATGTAAAGTAATTAAAATATAAAAAGAATCTGTAAGGCTCTGGAAAGAGATAAAATAAATAAGGAGTACTTGCAGAAGTGAAAACTAACATTAGCAGTAGAGAAAGAGATGCTGCTTGATTATAGGACAGGGATAAAGAGAAAAGATCTGGAAAAAAGTAAAAGAAACAGGAATGTACCAAATACTTAAAATGATTAGTGAGAAAATAATCAATATGGAAGGAGGAAAATAAATTTCAACTTCCCCATGGATGGTGTCTCTAATAAAGGAAACAGAACAAATATTCAGGTATAATAGAATATATATTTTCTCAAATAAATAAGACCTAGATCCATGGTTTGAAATGGGCCCAGCTGTTCCAGGAGGAAAAAAAAAAAGAAGAAGAAAGAAAAAGAATCAGCAAAATCAGCCTGAGACATGGCTTATGACTTTAAAGTTACTGGACTTCAAAGACAGAGAAAGAATCCAGGCCTATTAAATAAACAAATAAATAAATAAAATCAAACATAAGAGGAAAAATTAATTTTAGCTTCAGACTTTTTCTTAGCAATATTAACTTCCAGGAGATGATGAAAAAGGTTTTTCCATGTCCTCAGAAAATGTGTGACCCCAAAATTCTTTACTCAGTCAAGTCGTTGTTTGATATTGCAAGCATGAAGAACTCCAGGAAAAAAGAGCTTCTGTTTTCTTTCTTAAGAAAATAATAACTGAAGGTGCCAATGAAGAAATGAAGGGAGTAGCCATGGTGGTGAGGAGAGGAAGCACTGAATTTATGGAATAAAGGAATAAAACTAAGCAACTGTAGGAATTATGATTACAGAATACAATATAGTATAGAAATAGTAATACTAGTACAACAAGCCAAAATGAGTGGGAGGGAAAGAAGCAGTATAAGTATAGGTTCTTCATCATTGGTTGCACAGTTTCCTGCCTTTTTAAAATGATAAACCAAGTGATCGAGGGGTGAGTATATCAAGTACAAAGGTAACAACCAGAAGCATTAATGATAATATATTAAGCCAAAATTGGGCAGTGTACGATAACAAGATGGAATAAGTAGGTGTAGTAGTTTTCTCATCTTTTGTAGTGATGAGTCACAAAATACCATAAAAGAATTTTAAATTGTGATAACACTACACGAAATTATAAAGGTAACTGCTAACAGATTCTAGAATAGGCTATAAACCTTTAGAACGATCAGAATGAAGACACACATACAATAAACCAAAGACCATATAGGAAAATAAATACGTGTGTGTGTCTATGTGCATGTGTCTTTAATTTGTGTTTGTATAACATTACAAAGGAAAAATGCAACTAAGGATGATCAAACTGTGGCCAGACATTTCCTTCGTATCAAGAAATGTAAAATCTATTGAACAAAAAAAAAAATCTCTAAGCTTAGCTCACAAAGCACAATCCAAATATGTGCTATACTCAGACACAGATAGCTGAAAGCATGCCCTGTAAATGCTGTAAGGGAAGTAGGGCTCCTGATATTATTATTAGTTCAAGAATAATAATATTATTATTATTAAGGAAGGACATCTTGCTGAGCCCTGAGAAGTGAATAGAACTGATGAATCACTGTATTGTAACCTGAAACTAACATAACAGTTTGTGAATTATAGTTGAATTAAAAAAAAAAGTAAAGAAGGACATCCCATAATGAAAAGGATATACTCCATAATGAGGCTCTAATTTTTCTAAATCTTTATATATCAAATATCAAAGCATCAAAATGCATGAAGCAAAATCAACCAGAATTATAAAGAGAGCTGAGAAGGAGCTTGCTGATAGAGGAGACTTTGATTCACTTCTCTCATCCCATGGTAGTGAGGAAAAAAAGTAAGAATAAGCCAGGCCTAAATAACATAGTTAATAAGATAGATTTAAGCAGTACACACACACACACACACACACACACACACACACACACATTTTTCTAATTATATCACCAAAATGAAAAATATGTCTTCTTTTTAACTATTCAACAGTTTAAAAAACTGCAGTAAAGTCTTCAATAAATCCCGTAAGGTGAAAAGGTACTGATCAGAATACATCCTCATAGCTTAAAAACAAACAAACAAACAAACAAACAAACACACCTTATAAATTAATGACAAAAATAGACAATAAAAAACTCTACTATCCAGAAATTAAGAAACCAAACATAAAGAGCAGAATCTGCCATGCAAAAAGCCTGGATGAAGTCATTACTCATCTCATGACAGTGAGTTGTCCTATCACTTTCCAGGCTTACTATTTCATTTACTAAGCTTCGTGGCCTGGCCCCTCCCTGCCCCCACCACCAAAAAAGGGGGAAGAATAGAATTAATTTCTTCAACATGCTTTTACTAAACTAGAAATTTCCTAATGAACACGTACAACTGTTCTACTATGTTCATTCTAATTCCTTATATAGATGTGATAAGTTTCTTTAGGATTTAATTGCATTTGCCATGTAAGATATTAAACTGAAGTTTTTTTTTTTTTTTAATTTCTACCTTGGTTTCAAACAAACAGTCTTATTTCCTTGTGTATTACCACTATGAGTAGCCCATTGGAGGAGTGTGACTCAAGCAGATAAGGTGAAGCTGTCATCACCAAGGTGGCACTGCCATTGTACTGACGTTGGAATCCAGGAATGGCACTTCTGAGTGAGGCTGCCCACTTTGTTGTCTACTTGGCCTGCTTGGCCGTGTGCTGATGAAATTCTGCTCTCTTCTCCACATCCTGCAACTATACAGATGTTCTTTTCATATCTAAAATGTATTCTGCTTTGCCCACTCCAAGATCTGGAAGCCTTAGAGCATAGAAACTACAGAATACCCCACTCCCATTTTTCTGCTGGATGTCTAACACCTGGCCCACACTAAGCCTGCCAGATAACTGAATTGTTCTGAGTCTGTGCTTTCCTGACTCACTCAGAGCCTTGCCCACACAATTCCCAGGAAGGGGCTCTTGGGTATTGTTGGCAGAGCTAAAGCCTAACTGAGTCAGAGGCATTGTTCAGATCATCTTCTCCAGGGACCTTTATCCAATATTTAATAATTATCCTCTCCTCGTACAGCCTGGTTTATGCACACAGTACTAAGTTTTTGTATTACTTACCTTTCATCTTTGTTTATATGTAGATAATTGGTCAGAAAATAATGTTTGAGAAAAAAACAAGTAAGCAGATGGCCGTTGAAAATCCACCTCATTTCAATATAGAGTGCTTGCTCCCATTCCTTTGTCAAAACCTGGAGTTGGGGAGGGATTGGAGTACAACCTCTGATAAGATGTCTTATACTCACCACAATGTTCAAACCAGCCTTTGATATTTGGGAGACGTTCTTTGTAGCAAAAGCATCCTGATGCAATATTATGTGTGATGATGATAAGAGGGTCTCTTTCTTTACAAAGGTAATGGATCTTGAATTTTTCTTAGTGGGTCAGGGCAACATCGGTGCAAATTGATTCACATATGTCAAGCATTAACTTATGCTTTACAAAAGGAGGCACTGACAGGACTGAACTCATCAATTCCTTTGTAGTTGTTTGCAGTGATTCACAGAACAAGACTTCTTTGATCTGTTTCTCCTTTATGTACATCACAAACACAGGGGCTCACTACAGTTGTCAACCTCAGCTGACGCAGATGAATACCTACTTTGAGAAGACTAATGTGACTATCATCTATAGATTGTTCTTTAATGAATTCTAGAAGAAACACATCATTTTCTCAGGGACCTACTGAGGGTTCTTCTCTGCATCTACTTCCAATATTATATTTTGGGAATGCCCTTTAAAGCATGTGATTTTGCTAATTTTTCAGCTATTGTATGAGATTTCTTTCCCTTTCCACACAAATATGCAATAGGACAGGAAACTTATAATAAGCAAGGGCTTCTCAGGTGTCAAACCCAAACATTTCCAAACAAACTGTTCTAAAAACAGTCTCATGTTCAGCTGCATAGCCTTGTTTTGTTGAAACGTTGGACAACTCTGGTGATTTGAATTTGAAAAATATAAATCACACAAAACACATTGCAATACATAGCCATTGTACAGTGAATCTCTATCCCTGCTCCCATTTGTGTTTCTTTAACATGGCTCACTCCTAAAATACATGGATATTTCCCTGACATGACGTAGAGTTTTGCTGAGTGAATAAACCTTGGCACTGCCTATATTATGTGTATGAATGCTGTGATGGCAGCTAAACTTTAACAAGCAGTTTCTATGTTCCAGGCTCCGGACTAAGTGCTTTGCAAGCATTATTGCATATAATCCTCACAGCAGCTCAAGGATTATTATCATCATTTCATAGAAGCAGAAATTGATGCTTAAGTATGGTTAGAAGAATGGGCTCTCGAAATCCCATTTCTCACTAAAAGGAACCAGGTATTCGTGGAGAAATGGCTAATTCCAGGTCTGGAACAGGAAATGTACATGATCAGCCTAGAATGCCTTGTCTTCCCAGATAGCAGTGGAGCTAACAAAGACTAGTAAGGTTTCAGGGTGAATGACTTATCCCAATTTGCCCAGGACTTTCCCCACTTTAAAATTCAAAGTCTTGTGTCACAGGAACCCCCTTGTTTCCAGGCAACATGGGTTAGTGGTCATGTCAAATAATAATGAAGTCATGTCAAAAGTACAGAGGAGCCAACTTCAACAGGTTCCCATTGGACAAAGAAGGATAATTTGAGTATAAACAAAGGTAATTACTATAGTATACTGAAATACATCAAATAAATGGAAATCTGTGAGTTCATATTGATACAAAAACCCAACTAATTGGTCACTATTGGAAGGAACCAACTCATTATTTTGGAAATCATGCCTTTATCTAGCCTTTCTTAAATAAACAGTACTCTTCAGTATCCAGGTCGTAGATGAGGTAAACTGTCCTCCTATCGAAGTATTCCAGCTAATATATGAAGAAGGAAGATAAAAATTAGAATATTATCATTTTGCAACCCCTCATGAATCCAGACATTGTGCATAAACAGCTGCTAATTTCACCAGAAAAGAGACAACCAAATATTATGTGCTACCTTTTGGTACTGAACTGACACCACCTATGAAGAATTCTTCTAGATCTAATTACAGAAAACCCAGAGGACATGGGGCCATGTTAAACACCCAGGAATGCAATCAGCAAAATACAGACTGTGGGAAATTCTACAAGACAAGCAACCAGTTTTCTTCAGCCAGTAGTTGCATGGAAAAAAGATGAAAGCAGAATGTACAGATTAAAAGATATTTAAATATATCAACCAATTGAAGTGTGTTTTGGAAAATGATTCAAATTAACAAACTACAAAAAATTAGAAATTTTGAGATAATTATAAATCTAAACACTGATTGCTTAGTTGATGATGTGAAAGAATTATTTTAAAACAACTTTAGTGTGGTAATGGTAATTTTATTTGTTTTAAAAGTATCCTTATGGGGGGAAAGATGGCGGAGGAGTAGGGGACCCTATTCCAACTGGTCCCTGGAATTGAGCTAGATATCTACCAGACCACTCTGAACACCCACGGGATCAGCCTGAGATGTAAGAAGATAGATCTGGATCTCTACAAACAGAATATCGCAGGTGGTTGGTTTCGAGGTACAAAGTGGGGAGCTGGGATTCTGTGGCCAGATATCCAAGGATAAACGGAAGAGGGAGGTGACCGAGTAGTCAGGATCCGACACCACCGGTGAGTGATAGCCTCCCACACTGGGGATGGGGCACAGATTCACAGAACAGTAGTGGTGGGGATAGGACTTTAGGGCAGCCCTCTGGTCGGAAACCCAGAGTGGCAGGGCCATGAGTGGGAACTTGCGGCAGCTGGTGGTTTTAGAGGCACAAAGGGCAGAGACATGCCCTGACCTGGAGGTGAGGACTGGGAGAACTGCTGAGGGGTGCTCAACTCAGGACGCTGCAGGTTATAGCAGCACAGACAGAAACGGAGATAGTGTGGCCTGGCAAGCTCATTGAAGAACAGACTGCGATCTCTCTGCTCTAAGGCAGAGGGTTGGAAATGGTCTCTTCTGCTCTGACTCTTGGAAAAGACATGGAAAGCCACCAGGGAAAGCCACCAGAGAACAAAAGCCCCCCAAAAACAGTTTTCCCTGAGCCCATCCCCTGCCACAGGGGGCAGGGCAACTCTGCCCAAACAGAGTTGCCTGAGTAATAGCGTGGCAGGCCCCTCCCCCAGAAGGCAGACTGGGAAAACAAGAAGCCAGCAACCCTAAGGTCCCTAGAAAACAGGTGCATCTTGCTTGGGTTGTGGTCAATAATTTGGACTCTGTACATTCCCTCAACCACTCCTCAACAGAATGATTAGGAGGAGGAACCCCCAAAATAGGAAAAGACTTAGAGACTGTGACTTCTGCCACAGATTTACAAATGGATGCAGATAGAACCAAGATGTCGGAGATGGAATTCAGGCTAGCAACTGTGAAGACAATGGCTAGAATGGAGAAATCGATTAATGGCAACATAGAGTCTCTAAGGGCAGAAATGAAAGCTGAACTGGCAGAACTTAAAAATGCTATCAATGAGATCCAATCTAATCAAGATACTCTAACAGCTAGGGTAAGCGAATCAGAAGAACGAATTAATGAAATAGAAGACCAAATAATAGAGAAAAAAGGAAAAGAGGAGGCCAGGGAAAAACAACTCAGAATCCATGAAAATAGAATCAGAGAAATAAGTGACACCATGAAATGTTCCAATGTCAGAATTATTGGAAACCTGGAGGGGCTGGATAGAGAGAGAGGACTAGAAGATATATTTGAGCAAATCGTAGCTGAGAACTTCCCGAATCTGGGGAATGAAACAAACATGCGTGTCCTAGAGGCAGAGAGGACCCCTCCCAAGATCAAGGAAAACAGGCCAACACCCCAGGATGTAATAGTAAAACTCGCAAATCTTAGAACCAAGGAAACCATCCTAAGGGCAGTTAGGGGGGAGAGATTCCTTATGTACAGAGGGAGGAACATCAGAATAACGTCAGACCTATCCACAGAGACCTGGCAAGCCAGAAAGGTCTTGGGTACTAAATGAGAAGAACATGCAGCCAAGAATATTTTATCCGGCAAGGCTGTCATTTAAAATGGATGGAGAGATGCAGAGCTTCCAAGACTGGCAGAAACTGAAAGAATATGTGACCACTAAGCCGGCCCTGCAAGAAATATTAAGGGGGGGTTCTATAAAAGGAGAAAGACCCCAAGAGTGATATAGAAAAGAAATTTACAGGTACAATCTATAAAAGCAAGGTCGTCACAGGCAACATGATGACAATTAATTCATATCTTTCAATAATCACTCTCAACATGAATGGCCTAAATGCTCCCATAAAACGGCACAGGGTTGCAGAATGGATAAGAAGACAGGACCTATCCATATGCCGTCTACAAGAGACTCATTTTGAACCTAAAGATACATCCAGACTGAAAGAGAAGGGATGGAGATCCATCTTCCATGCCAACGGACCTCAAAAGAAAGCTGGGGTAGCAATTCTTATATCAGACAAATTAGATTTTAAACTAAAGACACAGAAGGACACTATATCATTCTTAAAGGGTCTATCCAGTAAGAAGGACTAACAATTGTAAATATCTATGCCCCCAACATGGGAGCAGCCATCTACATAAGCCAACTGTTAACCAAAATAAAGAGTCATATTGATAACAGTACGTTAATTGTAGGAGACCTCAATACTCCACTCTCAGCAACAGACAGATCATCTAAGCAGAAAATCAACAAAGAAACAAGAGTTTTGAATGACATACTGGACCATATGGACCTCATAGATATATACAGAATATTCCACCCTAAAACAACAGAATATTCATTCTTCTCAAGCACACATGGAACTTTCTCCAGAATAGACCACACACTGGGTCACAAATCAGGTCTCGACCGATACCAAAAGATTGAGATTATTCTCTCCATATTCTCAGACCATAATGCTTTAAAACTGTAACTTAATCACAAGAAAAAATTTGGAAGAAATTCAAACACTTGGAAGCTAAAGACCATTCTGCTCAAGAATGTTTGGGTCAACCAGGAAATCAAAAAAGAACTTAAACAATTCATGGAAACCAATGAGAATGAAAACACATCAGTCCAGAACCTATGGGATACTGCAAAGGCGGTCCTAAGGGGGAAACACATAGCCATCCAAACCTCACTCAAAAAAATAGAAAAATCCCAAATTCACCAACTAACTCTACACCATAAAGAACTAGAGAAAAGGCAACAAACGATGCCTTAGCCATGCCTTAGAAGAGAAATGATTAAGATTAGAACAGAGATCAATGAATTAGAAACCAGAAACACAGTAGATCAGATCAACAAAACTAGAAGCTGGTTCTTTGAAAGAATTAATAAGATCAATAAACCACTGGCCAGACTTATTCAAAAGAAAAGAGAAAGGACCCAAATTAATAAAATTATGAATGAAAGGTGAGAGATCATGACTAACACCAAGGAAATGGAAACAATTATTAGAAATTATTATCAACAACTATATGCCAATAAACTTAGCAACCTGAATGAAATGGATGCCTTCCTGGAAACCTATAAACTGCCAAGACTGAAACAGGAAGAAATTGACAACCTGAATAGGCCAATAACCAGTAATGAGATTGAAGCAGTGATCAAAAACCTCCCAAAAAATGAGTCCAGGGCCTGATGGAGTCCACAAGGAATAGAATTCCCTGGGGAATTCTACCAAACATTCAAAGAAGAAATAATACCTATTCTCCTGAAGCTGTTTCAAAAAATAGAAAGAGATGGAAAGCTTCCAGACTCGTTCTATGAGGCCAGCATTACCTTAATCCCCAAACCAGGCAAAGACCCCATCAAAAAGGAGACTTTCAGACTGCTATCCCTGATGAATATGGATTCCAAAATCCTCAACCAAATCCTGGCTAATAGGATCCAACAATACATTAAAAGGATCATCCACCACGACCAAGTGGGATTTATCCCCGGGATGCAAGGGAGGTTCAACATTCGCAAATCAATCAGTGTGATAGAACACGTTAATAAGAGGGGAGAGAACAATATGGTCCTCTCAATTGATGCAGAAAAATCATTTGACAAAATACAGCATCCTTTCCTGATTAAAACTCTTCAGAGTATAGAGATGGAGGGAATATTCCTCAAGTTCATAAAATCCATCTATGAAAAACCCACAGCGAATATCATCCTCAATGGGGAAAAGCTGAGAGTCTTTCCCTTAAGATCAGGAACACGTCAAGAATGCCCACTCTCGCCACTATTGTTCAACATAATACTAGAAGTCCTAGCAAGAACAGTCAGACAACAAAAAGAAATAAAATGTATTCAAATTGGCAAAAAGAAGTCAAACTCTCTCTTTTCACAGATGACATGATACTTTATGTGGAAAACCCAAAAGACTCCACCCCCAAATTACTAGACCTCATACAGCAATTCAGTAATGTGGCAGGATACAAAATCAATGCACAGAAATCAGTTTCTTTCTTATACACCAACAATGCAACTGTAGAAAGAGAATTAGAGAAATGATTCCATTTACAATAGCACCAAAAACCATAAAATACCTCCGAATAAACCTAACCAAAGAGGTACAGGATCTATACTCTAGGAACTACAGAACACTCAGGAAAGAAATTGGAGAAGACACAAAAAGATGGAAAAACATTCCATGCTCATGGATCGGAAGAATAAACATTGTTAAAATGTCTATGCTACCCAGAGCAATGTATACCTTCAGTGCCATCCTGATCAAAATTCCAATGACATTTTTCAGAGTGCTGGAACAAACAATCCTAAAATTTGTATGGAATCAGAAAAGACCCCAAATCGCCAAGGAAATGTTGAAAAAGAAAAACAAAGCTGGAGGCATCACATTGCCCGATTTCAAGCTACATTACAAAGCAGTGACCACCAAGACAGCATGGTACTGGCACAAAAACAGACATATAGACCAATGGAACAGAATAGAGAGCCCAGATATGGACCCTCAACTCTATGGTCAACTGATCTTCGGCAAAGCAGGAAAAAATATGCAATGGAAAAAAGACAGTCTCTTCAATAAATGGTGCTGGGAAAATTGGACAGCCACATGCAGAAGAATGAAACTCGACCATTCTCTAACACCATACACAAAGATAAACTGAAAATGGGTGAAAGACCTCAATGTGAGACAGGAACCCATCAAAATCCTAGAGGAGAACATAGGCAGTAACCTCTTTGACATCGGCCACAGCAACTTCTTTCAAGATACATCTCCAAAGGCTAGTGAAACAAAACAAAAATGACCTTTTGGGACTTCATCAAGATAAAAAGCTTCTGCACAGCAAAGGCAACAGTCAACAAAACAAAGAGGCAACCCACAGAATGGGAGAAGATATTTGCAAATGACACTACAGATAAAGGGCTGGTATCCAAGATCTATAAAGAACTTCTCAAACTCCACACCCAAAAAACAAATAATCAAGTCAAAAAATGGGCAGAAGACATGAACAGACACTTCTCCAAGGAAGACATACAAATGGCTAGCAGACACCTGAAAAGATGTTCATCTTCATTAGCCATCAAGGAAATTCAAATTAAAACCACGTTGAGATACCACCTTACACCAGTTAGAATGGCAAAAATTGACAAGGCAAAAAACAACAAATGTTGGAGAGGTTGTGGAGAAAGGGGAACCTTCTGACACTGTTGGTGGGAATGCAAGTTGGTACAGTCACTTTGGAAAACAGTGTGGGGGTGCCTCAAAAAATTAAAAATAGAGCTACCCTGTGACCCAGCAATTGCACGCCTGGGTATTTACCCCAAAGACAGAGATGTAGTCAAAAGAAGGGCCATATGCACCCCAATGTTCATAGCAGCAATGTCCGCAATAGCCAAACTGTGGAAAGAGCCGAGATGCCCTTCAACAGATGAATGGATAAAGAAGATGTGGTCCATATATACAATGGAATATTACTCAGCCATCAGAAAGGATGAATAACCAACTTTTACATCAACATGGATGGGACTGGGGGAGATTATGCTAAGTGAAATAAGTCAAGGGGCGCCTGGGTGGCTCAGATGGTTAAGCGTCTGCCTTCGGCTCAGGTCATGATCCCGGGGTCCTGGGATCAAGTCCCGCATCGGGCTCCCTGCTCCTTGGGAGCCTGCTTCTCCCTCTGCTTCTCTCTCTCTCTCTCTCCCTGTCTCTCATGAATAAATAAATAAAATCTTTAAAAAAAAAAAAAGAAATAAGTCAAGCAGAGAAAGTCAATTATCATATGGTTTCACTTATTTGTGGAACATGAGGAACAGCATGGAGGACATTAGGAGAAGGAAGGGGAAAATGAAGGGGGGGAAATTGGAGGGAGAGATGAACCATGAAAGACTACAGACTCTGAGAAACAAACTGAGGGTTTTAGCAGGGAGGGGGGTAGGGGGATTGGTTAACCTGGTGGTGCGTATTAAGGAAGGCATGTACTGCATGGAGCAGTGGGTGTTATACGAAAACAATGAATCATGGATCACTACATCAAAAACTAATGTATGGTGACTAACATAATATAATAAAATAAAATTTTAAAAAAGTATCCTTATGTATTAAAGATACATACTGAAATGTTATGAATTAAATTATAGCTAAACAGAAGTAACTTACCATGTCTCATCTCCCCAGTGATAGTCATTTCAGAGTCAAAAACGGGGGGGATGAGCATAGTGAATTGAATTTTAGAAAACTGAGCTTTTTCTAAATGTTCTGGTTCAGCTGCAATGATGCTTCTTCTTGGGAGAAGAAGGAGACTCTCTCCAAGGGAGAGCAAGTATCTCATTTACCTAGAGGGTGCATACATCCCTTATAAAGAATCTCTCACAAGAGTTATAAAAAAGTATCTTCAAAGAAAAGTCTGCGTCAAGCCTTTATTTCGCCTGAAAGATGATACTTAATCAGTCATTTTATGTCTGTATTTCAGTTCAGGTTTTCTAAATCAGTCAGGGTTGACGTGTTGACTTTATCCCTGCTTCTCATTAGAGTTGTATCAAAATTCTGGTTGCCTCAAGCCATCAGGGCATGGGAGAGGGATGGGAAGGGTGTCTATGTTTGCTTCTATCTAGGGGGCATCTGCTACCTTATCCTGTCATATTGGTGCCTAGAAACTGGCAGATATGCTCATGTTAGAGCTCTGTTACCCCATCTAGTCTCTGATGTAAAGTCTAAACAGATCATTCTGCATCTCTCTTGGCCCCATGGTGAGGATCCTTCAGGTCCACTGCTTTCTGAGAGAGCACAGTTCTCTTGAATGCTCTTCTTCACCACTGAAGCTTTCTCAGGACCCATTGCCCAGATCCTCTGGACTTCCCAGTTTACTCTGGTGCTGTTCCATCTACCCAAGGTAGGGAAGAGATTTGTCCCCATACTGCTGTTCTAGGCTCCACCTAGGAAACAAGACAGGTCGCCTGTACCTGCAGAGTCTCAAATTACCAATGGTTCCATCATTCTTCCCCATGTGGATTTTCACCTCAGGATAAGAGAGAGTGCAGTATCCCTTATCAGACTCCCTTAGTAGTGCTTTTTATTTTTTATTTTTATCCTTGCTTCCCTACTAACCCAAGGAATTTTTATGTAGTATCCAGTGGACAGAAAATTTATTCTTCTCATGCAATCTTCCAACTCTTTTGTCTCACATCAGGACCTCAGATTTTGAAGCTCATAAACAAAGAATTAACATTTTATTTTTGTTCTCTACAGTAGGCTCTGACTTCTCTACAGGCAATGGATCCTCCATATCTAGCTTGCTAAATAGGGAAGGGTCATGGGTTAACAGGGAATACTTGAAAAGGACCCTGGCTGTTGACATATTAAAACACTATCTTGCTACATGCGGAGAGTAATTGTACTTGAATGGACTGCAGCAGAAGTCCATAAAACCTGGAGTGCTTTCTCTAACATAGCTACTTTTGCAGGAAAATAGATTCAACTGTTTTTTTTTTTTTTCCCCAGCAAAAGCCACTATGACTTATGCCATTTTCTTTTTAAGTGAGACTACACCTCTTGCTCTTGGTACAGTTGATTAGACCAAACGGCAATGTATTGGACACAGGCTACTACTTATGAATTGAACATGAGCTAAGCCGACTGTCTCTAAGATGGCTGAGCAAGGTATTTGACCAGTGAGGTTAATATTCAACCCATACTAGATTGGTACAAACTGCCCCAACCACATCCTCCCATTTATGATTAATAGATGCTAGAAGAACAAAGAGAAGGCAGTTCCTTTGAGCTAAGGTAGCCATTGCAAAGAATGATGAGCAACATGTTGGTAACCATAATTCCCACTGCATACTGCATGGTGGGGATTTGAGGGTACTGAGATGATAGCGTGGTTGATGGGGTTAGTTTCCACACTACCTCATGTTTTGAATATATTTGCATTAAATCTGTATCACTTAGCTAATCTAGCATGCATCTTCCCTGCGTCTATAAAGAAAGTGGTAACCACCATGATACCTATTGTCTTAGTCAGCTTGGGGTGCCATACTATGAATACCACAGACAGGGTGACTTAAACAACAGAAATTTATTTCTCGTAGTTCTGGAGGCTGGAAGTCAGAGATCAGGGTACCAGCATGGTGAGAGCCCTCTTCCTGGTTTTTAGACTGCCTTCTTAAGCTCTCTTGTGTTTCTTTTTATAAGGACACTAATCCCATCATGAGGACTCCATCCTTAGGATCTAATTGCCTCCCAAAGGCCCTACCTCCTAATACCATCCCACTGGGGGTTAGGGTTTTAACATATGAATTTTGAGGTGGGAACACAAACATACAGTCCATAATACCTATATCATGGGATTTTTAGGATTTAATGAAATAAAGTATATAAACTTCTTACCACAGTGCCTGATGCATACTAAGTAGAAGACTAATACATTTAAAATTTCTTATTGATTATTATTTTTTTTAAAGATTTTATTTGTTTGAAAGAGAGAGAGACAGAGCACAAGTTGGGGGGCAGTCAAAGAGTAGGGAGAAGCAGGCTCCCTGCTAAGCAAGAAGCTCACCATGAGGCTTGATCCCAGGACCCTGAGATCATGACCTGAGCTGAAGGCAGATGCTTAACTGACTGAGCCACCCAGTCTCCCCTTGATTGATTAATATTGATTGATTTCATTAACCTGTTACTACTGTGGATTTTTGGTTGAGCCAGTGGCACTAAAATATTTTCACTATATTCAGGAATCCTCAAGAGGCTTACGAATCATTAGTGAAAATTATTAAATGCTTGTTAAGGAGTCACTGTTTATTTGTGACAGTACTAAGAAATTCAGTGGCAAAAGGTTTTGCATTTCTTTTTTCTTTAAGTTAGGAATTCTCTTAGGATAGAGAGAATAAGAAAGAACCTCTTATCCTCCTCCCAAGATTTCCTAATTTCCTGAAACAGGTAATTATTGTTGCTTTTTTAATTGAGAGGAGAAAAGGAACTACATGATTTGTTAAAAATTATCACAAACAGGTGACCATCTGGATCTCCTGACCATTTCTGTATTGTTCTTTCTAGAAGGTAGGACAGTTTCTGGTAACAAGGTGTATTAGTGATCTATTGCTGCGTAAGAAACCACCCCCACACTTAGCAGTTTAAAACAACTGCATCTGTTAACTCAGAGTCTCGAGAGCCAGGAATCCAAGGAGAGTTCAGCTGGGTGCTTCTGGCTCAGTTTCTCTTAGGAGGTTGCTGTGAAGTTGTTGGTCAGGGTGTAAGTCACATCAAGGCTCGTGTGAGATGGAAGGATCTGCCTTTGAGCCCACTCAGTTCCTCATGGGCTATTGGACTGAGGGCCTCAGTTCCACACTGGCTGCCACAGGCCTTCCTCATTTCCTCTGCACATGAACCTGTCTGTAGGGCAGCACTCATCATGGAAGCTGGTTTTACCCAAAATGAGGGATCTAAGAGGGAATAAGAGATGAAATGACCCAAGAGAGAAAACTGTGGTCATTTATAACCTAATGTTTGAAATGTCCTATTCTTTTTGTTAGAAGTGAGTCATAAAATCCAACCCTCCTCAAAGAGAATTGAATAAAGGCATGAGTGCAAGGGAGGTAGGGGTCATTGAGGACCACCATGGAGACTGCCTCTCACACAGTGATACATCTGACATAGTCCTGGGCAAAGAAATGGCTGGGGATAAAACCTCAATTCGGTTGGTTGCTTGGGGGATTTTCTGTCTACATGGGAAATTCTAGTGTGAAGGTATCAGAATTCAAAAAGAACTTACAATGGATGTATAAGTAGTTCTAACACCACATTGCTATATTCATTATATATATATGGCATTATTCACTTGAACACAGATAATGAGACTGGGAGGTTGAAAAGGGGGCTGTACTTATGCCCACATTCATAGAGTCTCAGGTTTCCTTAAACTCACTAGCATCAATAAGTTTTAATGCATTTTTGTTCAGACAACAGCTCTACTCCAAAAGACAATGTAGGGGGTGTACTTAGAGACCATCCAAGTTTTTACATTATGGACTTTTCACAGGAAACAGCTATCACAGAAAATAGTAGAACTTACATCATACTGTGGTGAGATGCCTATGCATTCACTGAGAGCTTCTTAGCAAATACATGAAAATTATTTTGTCTTTTAAATTTTATAGTCTTCTTGAAATACCTCTACAGTAGTAGCTATATTCATTATAAGAATCTCAACAGAAGGTATTTTGACAGGGATACTTCTGTCTTCCAAGGTCTTTGAATCCATGACCAAGACCAACAATACACAGAAAAGAAATAAGCATGGCTGGTACTGTGCAGGGTCAGTGGGCAACGGGTCTCCAGTTCCTGCAAAGGCCACAGGAAGGAAAGGATGAAGAAAGATTTCACTTGGGAAAGAACAACAGAAGCCCCAGGGAAACAGGCACTCCCACACATTGCTGGTAGGAGGGTACATTTTTACAACCTCTATGGAGGTCAATTTGGCAATATACATCGAAATTACAGCATGCTTATATCCTTTGACCCAGAAATTCCACTTGAAGGAATTTATCTTAAGGATATACTTGCACACATGTGACATGATACATGTACAAAGTTTTTCACTGCAATACTGTTTGTAGCAGTAAAAGACTGGAAATAATTTAAATGTTCATCAGTAGAGGAATGGTACAAAAAATAACGGCATATGCTCATAAGGCAAAATTGTATAGCTGTAAAAATGTATGAGGTTGTCTACACATAAACCTGTACATGGATGTTTATAGCAGCTTTATATATAACTGCTAAAACTGAATCAACTAAGATGTTCTTCAGTAGGCGAATGCATAACTAGGGTATATCCACACAATGGAATGGTCGGTATTCAACACTAATAAAAGAGATTTCAAGACATGTAGGAACCTTAAATGCATATTACTAAGTGAAAGAAGTCAATCTGAGGAAGCTCATACTCTATGATTCCAACTATATGACATTATGGAAAAACCAAAACTATAGAGACAGTAAAAAGATCAAGGGTTGCCTGGGATTAGGGATGAGGAGAGGGTGAAAAGGCAGAACACAAAAAATTTTTGAAGCGGTGAAACCATTCTGTGTGATACTGTAATGGTGGATACATGTCATTATACATTTGTCCAAACCATAGAACATACACCATAGAACATACAACACCAAGGATGAACCCTAATTTAAACTGTGGATTTTGGGTGATAATGGTGTGTTAATGCAGGTAGTTCGGTTGTAACAAATGTGCTACTCTGGTGGGGGATGCTGGTGGTGGGGGAGGCTGTGTAGGTGTGGAGACTAGGGGTATATGGGAAATCTCTATAGTTTCAGCTGAATTTTGCTTGAATCTAAAACTGCTCTAAAATATAAAGTCTATTTTTTAAAAAGTGTGAGGAAGTTCTTTGTGTAGTAATATCTTTAAGATACACTGTTAAGTAACAAAAGCAGGGTTGTTCCTGTGAGATCATCCGGGTGGAAAAAGAACTTTGTCAAGTGGTGTATCACCTTCCTGTAACTCAGTGGTGTGAGGAGGTGTTTATATAAATTGCCACTTGTACTTATTTGCAGTACAAATAGAACTTCTTACTCTACTGAAATGTTTGGTGGTGGGTGGAGACTCAATTCAAAATATACCTTGTCTGATTTTTTTCGAGTTTTATTTTATTACAGTAAGAACACTTAACATGAAATCTACCCTCTTTTTTTTTCAGAAAAAAAATTGTTTATTTATTTTAGGGGGAATAGGGGCAGAGGAAGAGGGAGAGAGAGAATCTTGAGCAGACTCCCCACTGAGGGAGGAGCTTGCTGCGGGGCTTGACCTCATGACCCTGAGATCATGACCTGAGCCAAAATCAAGTCAGACCCTTAACTGAGCCATCCAGGTCCCCTGAAATCTACCCTCATAACAAATTTTTTAAGTGTGCTACCTTATTGTTGACTATAGGTACAATGTTTTAGAGCAGATCCATAGAGTTTAATCACTTTGATAAACTGAGGCTCTATGTCCCTTGACTAGTAATTCCTCATTTCCTCTCTCCCCAGCCCCTTAGCAGTCACCACTCCATTCTTTGATTTAATGAATTTGACAATTTAGTTACCTCATATAAGTGGAATCATGCAGTATTTATCTTTCCGTGACTGGCTTATTTCATTTAGCATAATATCCTCAAGGTTCATCCATGTTGTCACATGTTACAAGATCCCCTTCCTTTTTTTTTCTTTAAAGATTTTATTTATTTATTTGAGAGAGAGAGAGAGAGCGCAAGAGACAGCACGAGAGCAGAGGGGGAGGGGCAGAGGGAGAAGCAGATTCCCTGCTGAGCAAGGAGCCCTATGTGGGGCTTGATCCCAGAACCCTAGGATCATGACCTGAGACGAAGGCAGACACTTAACCTCCTGAGCCATCCAAGCGTCCCAGGATTTCCTTTTTTTAAGGCTGAATAATAGTCTACTCTGTATATATACCACATTTTCTTTATCTATTCCTCTGTTGATTGACATTTACCCTGTTTCTACTTCTTGGCTATTGTGAATAATGCTGCAGTGACCATAGGAGTGCTAATATCTCTCTGAGGTACTGGTTTCAGTTCTTTTGGATAAATACCCATATGTGGGATTGATGGATTACATGGTAGTTCTATTTTTACTTTTTTGAGAAACCTCCATATTGTTTTACACAGGGGTTGCACCATTTTTCATTACTACCAACAGGGCACAAGGGGTTTAATTCTTCCACATTCTCACCAATGCTTGTTTTAAAATATGCCTTGTCTTACTTTTGAAGTGATGTTTGGCACCCAAGAATATCAGCGGTATCATCTGGTGAGAAGAGCAGTTGTATGAACTCCAAAGGGCTTCTATGGGTTGCTGAACATCAGGTTGCAGATCCACAGCCCATCCAGATTAGCTAGTTTATCTTGACTCAAAAGCAAACAATTCATTAATCATAGCATAACCTCCTCTCACCCTGTCTCCCTATTGCTTTCTTATAAGGAAAGCTACTTATTTATTTATTGAACAAAACTCCTGCTTCCAACTAGTGGGAGAAAAGGTCAAATTGCCAAGCTGTGATGTAATCAAAGAGCGAATGGTAAATAACTCTGAGGTCACTTCTATGGTATAGAACTATTTGGAAGAACAGTGGAGTCTTAAGCAGTTAGAATGCTTGTAATGACACTGAAATGGAAGGAATGTGAACATGTTGACAAAATTAACTGGATGGGGACTACTTTTGGCCACCTCAGAGGGTCCAAACAGGCCTGAAATTGGTGGGAACTGAGAGCTGGTGCCCTTTAAGAGAAAAGAAAAAAGAAAGAGAGGTAGAAGAATGGATCTGTTGTTTCTGGAAGATAGGAGCAGGAATTGTCAAACTCTGATAGTTTGGTTTAGGGGAGAAATTATAAGAAACGGGAGTGACCTAACGCAGAAGGCAAAGAGCATGTTCCCACTGGCTCTGATGCCCCTAAAATTCTTTCCAGATGCCTGACTTCATGCAAGGGCAGAAGAAGTGCCAAAGAGGAAAGTGGGAGGGAAGAGAAGGTAGTGAACCAACAACAAAATAATGGGAGGAAAGTACTTCATAGTTCCTCTGAAGAAATTGTTTTATTTTCAGTTGTCACAGAAATTTTATCAGAGAAAAATTTTTTTCTGACATCATATATACAACTATTAATAATATGTATTCCTCATCAGCTTCTACTCTTATCAGAGTAGGGAAGGCAATTCATTCAATATTGATTGAGGTCCCCTGTGTCAGGTATCCAGTGACAGAATCGTGTAAAATATGATTTCTCTGAGCATGACCCAGCTGGCCATAGGTGGGTCTGCCAGGGCTTTGTCTGTTCAAGGCCAAGCCCAGACACATGGGCTAAAGATCGGATGTGTTGGGGCCAACCAAGGGCCAGGATAGCCAGGGATCTGGCTTTGAATCAGTATGGTATTTGAGCTTTTATTCCCTGGAAAAAAATAAGAAAATACTGGTCATGTGAATGTTGAATATTTTTCAATAAGCAAACTTTATTTTTGTCATGTTATGAAATGCTTGTCCCTAAGAACTCTCTTTCACTCTTTAGGTGTGTGGTCTGTGCTTCTGTACCAATTTGATGCCGTCATGCCAGGAGGCTAGCAGTTTGATTTTTATGGGCCCTGAGCACTTTTACCTTTGTAGGCCTCTTCCCTTCAAAAAAAAATCAAAAACCAAAAACAAACAACAAAACAAATTAAGTTATATTTTAAATTTTTATTTTTAAAAATTATATTTTATAACTGCATTAGTATAAAGATGAATATGTTAGTATTATATATAAAACTTTTTTTCAACCCAAAAGTTGATTCTTTTGCCTTCCGAATTTGAAAGAACTTAAAACATTTTTGTGGGTCCCTAAAGTATTGTGGTCCTAGCCATGGGCTGGCTGTGCCTCATGTATAAGTTGGTCCCAGATGCCCCCCCAAACCTCCCTCCCACATTAATGCCTCTATTGGAAATGGCAGTAGGTGGCATAGTTCTGAATTCACTGTAACATCATTTACCAACCAGCTGGCATGTAGAGATACCACATTATTTCTTTTTTCTGTACATGTAAACAGGTCAGTGTTGTTTCTTATTTCTGGTAGCAGCTCAAGGCATTTCAAATGTCTTTTTAACTCTACTGCTTGATGTGTGTTCCACAATGGTATTCAAAGAGATGAATAGGATGAGTTGTGTAACAGAATAATTCAAGCAGTAGAGCAATTCTGAAACACAAGTGGGGAGGAATTGCTTACACTTCTCTCATGGATTATCTGAGAATCAAATGGAAACAGTCAGTGATTATTCAATTCATAACAAACACTGCTGATCGAAAGAACCAACAGAGAATAAAATCGACAAAGGCTAAAGCTGCACAATGTGAGACTTACTATTGCCAAATATGGACAGGAAAACTAAAATCTTGGCAAGTTTTGGATCTGCAAATTTTAACACAAGAAAATTGGATTTTATAAAAATAAAATAGAAGATACAGAACAAATTTTACATTGTCAAAACTCTATGAAATATGACAAATCAAAAGCAATCAATGAACAAAACCTTGAGAAGGTGACAAGGCAAATGGAAAATAATCCTGATTCAAATGACTTTTCTAAAACAAATATAACATATAAAAATATAACTGCATTGTATAGAAAATTTATCATATATTAAAGTATGGGTAATAGAATTCACTTTGGAAATTTAATCAATGTGAGTGAAATTGTAATTAAAATTCAAATAATAATTAAAATGATGGAATTAACCAAAATTCAGAGTTAAAATGATGTAAAAGATACAGGGTCCCAAAAGTCTTTGTGCAGTTTTGCATTATTAAAATACTTGTTTTAGAAGTTTCTTTTCCTGCGATAAAGTTTAAAATTTTTAATTTAGTTATACATGTACATATACTTTTGTAACTGCATAGGAATGTTCTGGAAGGATAATCCCAAACAAATATCAGTACTTACCTCTGGGGAGAGATGTGGGATCACATAAGACAAAGTTTACAAAGGGACACTTTTTTAATTTTTATTCTGAATGAAGTTACACTCCCCCCACCAGGCAGCTTAAAGCATATTCTGCCTTCTTTAAAAAAATCTCTTGATGGGGCGCCTGGGTGGCTCAGTGGGTTGAGCCTCTGACTCTTGATTTCAGGTCAGGTCATGATCTCAGGGTTCTGGGATTGAGCCCTGCATTGGGCTCCACATTTAGCATGGAATCTGCTTGAGATTCTCTCCTTCTCTCTTTGGCCCTCTTCCCCCATCCTCCCGTGTCCCTTGTGCTCTCTTTCAAATAAATAAATCTTAAAAAAAAAAAAAGATCTCTTGTTGCCCTGCATATAACTGGTCCTGCTTTTCCACCACAACAGAAGCACTTGTTTCTAGGAAGAAGTTGCTGTGGCTGAGATCGAAGAGGTTGCTGCCTGTGTTCTCCTTTAGGATTTTAGGATTTAGGACTCCTGTCTCACGTTTAGGTCTTTCAACCATTTGGAGTCTATTTTTGTATGTGGTGTAAGGAAATGGTCCAGTTTCATTCTTCTGCATGTGGCTGTCCAAATTTCCCAACACCATTTATTGAAGAGACTGTCTTTTTTCCATTGGACATTCTTTCCTGCTTTGTCAAAGATGAGTTGACCATAGAGTTGAGGGTCCATTTCTGGGCTCTCTATTCTGTTCCGTTGATCTATATGTCTGTTTTTGTGCCAGTACCATACTGTCTTGATGATGACAGCTTTGTAATAGAGCTGGAAGTCCAGAATTGTGATGCTGCCAGCTTTGCTTTTCTTTTTCAATATTCCTCTGGCTATTCGGGGTCTCTTCTGGTTCTGTACAAATTTTAGGATTATCTGTTCCATTTCTTTGAAAAAGGTGGATGGTATTTTGATGGGGATTGCACTGAATGTGTAGATTGTTCTAGGTAGCATTGACATCTTCACAATGTTTGTTCTTCCAATCCATGAGCATGGAACGTTTTTCCATTTCTTTGTGCCTTCTTCAATTTCTTTCATGAGTATTTTATAGTTTTCTGAGTACAGATCCTTTGCCTCTTTGGTTAAATTTATTCCTAGGTATCTTATGGTTTTGGGTGCAGTTGTAAATGGGATCGACTCCTTGATTTGTCTCTCTTCTGTCTTGAACATCGCCAAAGGCAAGGGAAGCCGGGGCAAAAATGAACTATTGGGATTTCATCAAGATAAAAAGCTTTGGCACAGCAAAAGAAAGAGTCCACAAAACCAAAAGACAACCGACAGAATGGGAGAAAATATTTGCAAATGACATATCAGATAAAGGGCTAGT
This sequence comes from Eumetopias jubatus, assembly GCF_037043125.1. Classification (NCBI taxonomy): domain Eukaryota; kingdom Metazoa; phylum Chordata; class Mammalia; order Carnivora; family Otariidae; genus Eumetopias; species Eumetopias jubatus. The sequence goes on along the minus strand of NW_028274809.1, from coordinate 134,367,957 downwards.
ATCCAAAATCTATAAAGAACTTATCAGACTCAACACCCAAAGAACAAATAATCCAATCAAGAAATGGGCAGAAGACGTGAACAGACATTTTTCCAAAGAAGACATCCAAATGGCCAACAGACACATGAAAAAGTGCTCAACATCGCTCGGCATCAGGGAAATCCAAATCAAAACCTCAGTGAGATACCACCCCACACCCGTCAGAATGGCTAAAATTAACAAGTCAGGAAACGACAGATGTTGGCGGAGATGTGGAGAAAGGGGAAGGAACCCTCCTACACTGTTGGTGGGAATGCAAGCTGGTGCAACCACCCTGGAAAACAGTATGGAGGTTCCTCAAACAGTTGAAAATAGAGCTACCATACGATCCAGCAATTGCACTACTGGGTATTTACCCCAAAGATACAAATATAGGGATCTGAAGGGGTACGTGCACCCCAATGTTTATAGCAGCAATGTCCACAATAGCCAAACTGTGGAAAGAGCCCAGATGTCCATCGACAGTTGAATGGATAAAGAAGAGGTGGTATATATACACAATGGAATATTATGCAGCCATCAAAATGAATGAGATCTTGCCATTTGCAACGACGTGGATGGAACTGGAGGGTGTTATGCTGAGTGAAATAAGTCAATCAGAGAAAGACATGTATCATATGACCTCACTGATAGGAGGAATTCTTAATCTCAGGAAACAAACTGAGGGTTGCTGGAGTGTTGGGGGTGGGACGGATTGGGTGGCTGGGTAATAGACACTGGGGAGGGTATGTGCTATGGTGAGCACTGTGAATTGTACAAGACTGATGAATCACGGATCTGTACTTCTGAAACAAATAATGCAATATATGTTAAGAAAAAAAAGAAGAAGAAGATAGCAGGAGGGGAAGAATGAAGGGGAGTAAGTCAGAGGGGGAGACAAACCATGAGAGATGATGGACTCTGAAAAACAAACTGAGGGTTCTAGAGGGGAGGGGGGTGGGGGGATGCGTTAGCCTGGTGATGGGTATTAAAGAGGGCACATTCTGCGTGGAGCACTGGGTGTTATGCACAATGAATCATGGAACACTACATCAAAAACTAATGATGTAATGTATGGTGATTAACATAACAATAAAAAATTATTAAAAAAAAGAAGCACTTGTAGTGTCCTCATTACTTCCCTTCAACACTTAACACACTTACTCTCGCTCATTTTCTCAAGTTGCTCTTTACACTTTCTTTTCTCTTTCTCATATGGGAGCATCCATCTTGATTGATGGTCAAAAAATACATACATCTCTATAGAGTAAGTAGAACAGGCATTATTATCCCAATTTATAGTTGGGCAAGTGGAGGAAGAGTTTAAAATACTTTTTCCAAGGGCCTAGGACTGGGTTTAGAGCCATATTTCCAGCTCAGAGTTCTCTCTATTGAAAGGTTGCTCTTCTGGGCCTTTAACCTAGGACATGTAACATAATAAATGTGCTACTTAAAAGAAGACACATCCCCCAGTCCACTTCCTAGATCAAGCACCTACAACATGTCCCCATTGCCTAATTAAAATAGTCCAACTATAGATATGTTGGAAAAATAGGGACTTGGAAGAATTTGGAAAAAAAATTATTTATATTGCAAAAAAAGTTATTTTCTAAAGAATTACTTTACATCTTCAACTCCCTGTTGGGTCTATGTGATTATCTCACAGTTCACTAATTATAAAAATGTACTTAAAGATGACTCAAAGTAACGAGACCAATTGAACGCTCTTCTCTCATTTCTGGAAGAAAATGTGTGGACCACAAAACAGCTTCTTAATAAACTAAAACTCTGATTCTCAAAGACTTAAGACGGCAAGGAAGTCTTGCAGTTTTGCAGTCTGGGAAAGAGAGGGACCCAGCAGCCTACTCGGACTCCTGCTGTGCTCTTTCTGGATTTCCCTTGCTACCTGCATGCAACCTTCCTAAGTGCACTGGTCTGGCCCTACAGGTGTGATGGGGCGCTGGGTGATGCTGTGCCTAAATGCATGCCTTACCACTGAAGCTGCCAACAGCTGCTTGCTAGGAAAAGTCAAAAAGTGGCTTTGAGGTAGAGCTTTTTTGCTCTTTGTGGGATCCTGGGGCAAGAACCTCTTAGTTAAACAAGTATAAAGTGAGCAGCCACCCCTTGCCCTAGGGAAAAAGTAATCAAACCTTCTCTATCACCTTAGTCCGTCATTAGTATGCACAGCTCTGGGAAGGAGTGGAGCAGTTTGCAGAAAGAGTTCTGAAGTCTTAGGACGGAATAGATTCTAGAACCCAAGCCCTCCTCTAAGACTGAAGTTTGCAAAACCTCTCTGGATAGAGCAGAGTTGGCACATCAGAGATCTTTGTATGTTCAGGAGAGAAAGAGAGTCTTGTGGGTTGAGAATAAACTCCCCACTAACAGGAATGTAGAGGCGGGCATTGCATTTAGGGATGCTATGGGGGTGGGGAGCATTGTTTCTACCCCAAACTATAAAATTATATATCACAGTTAATATGACTAGAAGCAATTTCATTGGCTCCCTTTAGTACAATAAGCTGTGAACCTCCCAGGATTTAATTGGTTGCTAAGGAAAAAACCAATGGGAAAATAGGCACAGATATAAGATAGGGTCCAATTTCTCAGAAATACCTTCTGATCTGATCAGACAGCTGTTCCCAGGGCTTAAGGCCTCATCATCTTTTTAAAGTCACATTGCCTTGAAACACCTGTATCCTAACCCAAATTGCTATGATTTCACAGCACCTTACCTGTGATTCCACTTCCTACTTCTTGGCATGTCTGTGGGTAAAGAGCATCAGGTTGATACAGACTATTCAGGAGTTATCTCAGAAACATCTGGAAGCTTCTAAAATCAGGGCAAAGAAATTCTAGTTCCCTTATGTCCTCTCCCTAGAGCTGTCCTTCTGAGTTTAGTTTTTACCCAAAAGACTCTTCCCCAGGTGTCATTTCATTCAGAACCTTCACCATAGAATGGGCCAGTAGTTTGCGTAGTGGCAGTTATCGTAGCCAATGAGGTTTATCTGAGACAAGATTATTGCTACTTGAAAAATAATACAGTACAATCATCATAATGTTCATGCAGTAAGACTTTCAGCCCAACAGAAACTAGAAGCTTGCCTTGAAAAGCTCTTTAGAATCTAGCAGTTTCAATCTATTCACTTTACAAAGAAACATTACAGAGATAGAGAGATGAGAGACAATGAGGTGAAGAATCCATACTCTTTTATACCATTAGAACAAGGCATTTGAGAAAACATCGGGAAATGAACAAAAAATTATAGATCCTCTGCTTTCTAGAAAGAAAACTCTATGACTCATATTATATCTCTAGCTCCTTTCCCATGTTAGAAACTTAAAAAAAAAACTGTGTTATGAATAAATGGCAAACTTTAAATAAATCACCTAAATAGATACCTAATTGTGGAGATAAGCAGAATGGGCAGGTAAATGGACCTGGCCTGTAAGCTATCTCTGCATTGCCTAGCAACAAGGTAGTGGAGATGGAGATTTCCACATCTTCCAGGTCCTAAATTCCCTTAAGACCAGGGATATCTCTTGTCCCAGAGGGAAAGGTTGTTTCCTAACTCAGCTTCCCACAAGTTTAGGACTCCCAAGGCCTCCAGATTCTAGGCCTCTGGCATTTCCTAATAATCCCCCAAACAGCTAGAGCCTAAGCTTGGACAAGTTGGTAGCTGAGCCCAAAATATTTATTCCCCCAGAGCAGGACTGCTCTCTCACTGAGGGTCCTCATCCAGAAAGACACTTCACTCCCACAGAAATGAAGAACAACAGGAAGTGGGATATCCCCTTGGACCACTATCCCTGCTGAGTGTCTATCTCTGCTCTGGCCAAAGCATGCCTCTCTGAGGATGCCAAGACTAGAGAGTACACAACACCTGCAGAGCTCTCTTTGAGTTTCATCCTGCTCACAGCTGGTCACCCAACCCCAACTCACAATACCAGAGACAGTATAAGAATCATAGTCATTTTCAGAACTGGAAGTTATTCCCATTTTATAAATGTGAGAACTGAAGTCCAAATAAATGAATGTCTGGTCATAAGTCACATGAGGTAATGACAGGGTTTGAAGCACTCCTCTGGCCTCCTGGGGGCAGAGCCCCTGCCTTGTCAAATTGGTTATATAGTCACTTACGTTGAGGAAGGATGATTGAGGCATATTTTGGGGTCCATGGGGTAGAAGGGCCTTGACATAAGCTTTCAACTACAGTACCCTCCCATGAATCTTGGGAAGTCCAATGTCCTCCCAGGATTTCTGTAGATTCCTTATGGGCTTATATTCTCAGAAGAATCTTGGCACCCATTTCTGCTGATTAGTTGAATTTAGAGAACTCAGACTTCAAATTTCCAGTGGTATCATAAGTTTGATTTGCTTGAACCAGGATTCAAATAAGGTCTAAATATTGTGATTAGTGGATATATTTCTTAAGTCTTTTTTAACATGTAAGTTCTACTTCCATCTCTTATTATGTATCCCTTTCAGTTTATCTATCAAATAAAACAGGTTGTTTGTCTTGTAAAGTTTTCCATGGTTTAGATTTTGCTGCTTGTGACCTTGTAGCATCAATAACATGTTTCTCTACTAACTCACTAGTAGTTTTAAAATGCTGATGTTCTATGTCATACTTTTTTATTTTACTAGCCAGAATACCTTATGAAGAGAAATTTCCCCTTACTATTTCATTAGCGAGAGCTATATTTCTTATAGAAAAGACAGAATAGGTGCTTGGTTCTCTTCCTTAATTTGTCAGTTTTCAGAAATGAGAAACCTCCAAAGATAACTACTGAATTAAAAAAAAAAAAAAAAAACAGTATGGGGCACCTGGGTGGCTCATTTGGTTAAGTGGCTGACTCTTGATCTTGGCTTAGGTCATGATCTCGGGGTCATGGGTTTGAGCCCTGTGTCGGGCTCTGCACTCAGCAGAGTCTGCTTGAGGATTGTCTCTCCCTCTCCCTCTGCTCCCCCTGCCCTTCTCTCAAATAAATAAATCTTTAAAAAAAAAAGAAAAAAAACTGTACGATATTATATATTTAAATATATTTGGTATCTTTTAACTAATCGCATTCTTTATTATTTTGGATGTATATTTTTTCACATCTTTTGAATGTAGGAGTCTATTTGAGTCAGCTTTTGAGTTGTTTGGTTCATCTTGTATATTTTGGACCTAGAATCATTATTTCTGTAGAGAATTTTGGTTTCTTTTACTGAAAAGTAGCATTTGAAGACCACAATCTTGTAACTAGGGGGGCTCATTGTTACTAAGTTGTTCATTGTTTCTTTGACTTTTTTTAAAAAAAACATAAAAGATATCAAGGGTTCATACTGATATTTCCAAATCAAATTTAGCTCTGCAGAGTCTTAATCTTTTTGATCTTACATCTGGGTTTCCTTCCTCCACGCTAAGAATCCAGGTTCTGCATGACAGTGGGAGTTATAACATTAAAATATCACATACTTACCCATTTGCTCTATCCTACCATATACCCACAACAGCTTTAGGACAACAATATGAAAACTACTGCTAACACCATAATGTAACAAAACAATTTAAGAATTTTTTTTGCAGTTCTTTTTGGCTGTAGGGTATATCCCAAATACTGAATTTTTGAGTTACTTGGATAGTTCTTTTCTTTGTGGTCTACCCACCAACTGGATACGCATTTAGATTTAGGCTAACTGGCTTCATTTTCTAGTTTTAGGGATTACTTAATTTTTTAAAAATTTGCCTTTATGAAAGGGTAAAATATTTACCTCTGGATATACTAAGTAACTTCTTGGTACCAAAGTTTGAGTACACCTGAAAGGAGGATTGCCTGCTAGTATATTCGTTCCATCCTGAGAACACATGTAAAACATAGATGGGTACAAAAATCCAGTTGATTACTTCTCTTTGTGGACACAGTTGCCGTGATTGGTCCCAACTGTTTTACACAAGAGAGGTTTGTTTTCTATCACCAGACACGCCAGATTCCTTGAAGGATGAAAGAGCAGGGGTCAAAAGACAGATCACTAATGGGGAAGAGTGTGAATGAATGTACACAGTGGTTAGAGACTATTATATGTATTAGATAGCATTAAAGCCTGATGCTTTAAACAAAAAATATAGTATTCTGCTCCATAATAATATCTATGTTGTATAAAATTATTTTTAAAATAACTTACCATCATAAAAGTTGGCTCTTCGGGAAGCTGCATCATGTTTTTATGTGTGCTTTTCAATCTTAGAGGACACAATGCTTGAGATCCTTTTATTAGGAGACAGCTGCAGTGGGCTATCAGGACTGTTTCATCACATTGTTGTCTAAAATATTTTTGGAACAAATTGAAAATAGAGTGCCAGTTAGCTTGAGTTTGCACACATTATTCTTGCTTTAAAAAGCATTCTAATTAATTATGTTTTTGTAAAAACAAAAGGGCTTTTGTAATAGAAATAAATAAAGCTAACCCTTACAGAGTGTATACAATGTTCCAGGCATTATTCTAAATGTTTTACATATATTAACTTATTTAAGGTCCACAACAAACCTATGAGCTAGTTACTATTGTCTTGCTGATTTTGATGATGAAGAAATTGAAATACAAAGAGAATTGATAGACAACTTGCCTGGCTGAGTGTATCAACCAGGATAGGGTAGGTAATGCTCTGGTAACCAATAAGCCCCATGTCTTGGTGACTCAACACAATGAAGTTTCATTCTTGCTCACACTACATGTGCTCTAGGAGTCATTGGGGCAGCTCTACTTATTGTAGGGACAGTCATGGTATGGACTTATTGCAGCTATTCAGCAATCCAGGCTGCTGGGAGCCCCATCTTACCCTGTGCTTCTACAGTTGGTAAAGCGGGAAAAAATGAAACAACATGGAAAACTGCATATGTTTCTTAAAGCGCCTACTCAGAAGTGATGCACAACACTTCTGCCTGCTCATATTACATTGGCCAAAGCAGATCATATGGTCTTACTACAGAGAAAAGCAAGAAGTGCCGTTCTACCATGTCTCAGAGAGCCAGAAGTACTGAGTAGCACTAATGATCTCTACAGCCAGTAAATGGAGGATTGAGGATATGAGTCCAGGTAGAGGGTCTTACACCCTGTGATTTTAAACTTGCTCATTTTTTTTTTAGATTTATTTATTTGAGAGAGAGAGAGAGAGAGAGAGCATGATCAGGGGGAGGGGCAGAGGAAGAGGGAGAAAGAATGTCAAGTAGACTCCCTGCTGGGTGCAGAGCCAGTCACAGGATTCCATCTCACGGCTCTGAGATCATGACCTGAGACAAAATCAAGAGTTGGACACTTAACCGACTGAGCCACCCAGGCGCCCCCAACCTTGTTCATATTTTTAACATAGTGCTTCTTTTTCCTCATGTCATTGTTTAAAATTCAAAATTGTGTCCATATTTCATAATGCACATAATACATGATTATTAATGTAACTTATTAATAAATTAATTAATATGGATGTAACTTATTAATAAATAAATACACATATACTGCGGAATGCAGGTCTATCAGAAATACTTTTGAAAGGAATGTATTAGTACTAAAATTTGGGAAATTGCTGCTTTAGGCAATGGAAAATCATTAAGGTTTTAAGTGGGAGAAAATTACTATCAAATTTATGTTCTTAAAAAGATAATTCTGCAGGGGCGGGGCACCTGAGTGGCTCAGTCGGTTGGGCGTCTGCCTTCGGCTCAGGTCATGATCCCAGGTCCTGGGATCGAGCCCTGCATCGGGCTCCCTGCTCGGCGGGGAGCCTGCCTCTCTCTCCCCCATCACCCTGCTTGTGTTCCCTCTCTCTCGCTGTGTCTCTGTCAAATAAATAAAATCTTAAAAAGAAAAAAAAGACTGGAATGGTGATGCAAGTCTTTCCCACAATCATTACAACACTACATTTAAAAAAAAAAAAAAAAGATAATTCTGCAGGGGCGCCTGGGTGGCTCAGTTGGTTAAGCATCTGCCTTCAGCTCAGGTCATGATCCCAGTGTCCTGGGATCGAGCCCCGCTTCGGGCTCCCTGCTCTGCGGGAAGCTGCTTCTTCCTCTCCCACTCCCCCTGCTTGTGTTCCCTCTCTCGCTGTGTCTCTCTGTGTCAAATAAATAAATAAAATCTTTAAAAAAAAAAAAAGATAATTCTGCAAAGGTGGATTACCCAAACCATAAACTTACATTGCAGAACCCTGTTGATGCAGTTGTGCAATATTTGGGGATTCTTTCCTCTAAATACTTAATATTTTCATTTTAAAAATATAGTTTCAGTATAAAAAACAGTTTGAGGATTATTGATTCTAGACCAATTACTTTCAGACAAGAAACATGAAGCTCAGAGTAGTTTAGTAAATTGTTCAAGGTCACATAGTTTGTCAATTCCAGAACCCACACTTAACCAAGATGTCTTGATTTCCCCACTCACTACACTTTCTATCACCTCCTGTTTCTGTGAGATAACAGAAACTAAAATCAAAACCGAGAAGTTGTTTTTGAATGATTATTAGTAATCCTTTGTCAGAAAATCTGGAAAAATATTTTAAAAGGTCCAAAGGTCCAGAGTATGAGAGAGAGAACACCTGGGCTGGGTATGGTTGATATGCATGCTTGGAGGGGGATCTGTGGGGTGGATGAGAATGGTAGCGCCACTTTGCATCCTATAAAACAATCACCTCGATCCAAGACTCCCCTTTCTCTAAGGAGTTCAACTTACTTTGTAAGTTGAGCTTTCTCAGGTAGGAAAGGAAAGGTTCTGAGTTGGTGAATTGCAGATGAAGCTTTCCACATCCTTGAATTCTACTCTGAAAAGTAGTGTTGAGACAATGTTCCATGAAAGGACAGCATTGGTGGGCAGACAGCCCCACAGGTTGGGCTGCCACAATTACAGAAATATGGATCCTAGGAAAAGTGGTTCTGGGCAGCTGATTCCACCCTGGAAACTGAGACAAAGTGAGGGGAAGCAGAGATTAGAATTGGCTGGCAGTGGTAGTTTGGGCCTCCATGCAGATCCCAAAGAAAGGTGTCAGAGATGTCATTAGAGGTGAGTTCTATATACCCAAGAACAACCACCTGTATTTTCTCATCATAGACCTTACTAGGGTTTAATGTCGTGGTTACTTAGTTACTGTCTCCCACCCTACTGCTTTTCCATGAAGGCAGATACCACATCTGTCTTGTTCTCTGTAGCTTCTCCATTGCACAACATACTTTTGTTAAGTGAGGAGTATAGTAGGCACACACACACACACACCCCAAATGAGATATAACTTACTGAAAACCTGCCTTTTTTGTATTTCCCCTCAAAGATCTTCAGGAATAGGGTCGCAGAGAGCCCTCTGGTGAGAACTGGACCAGCCTGGTAACTCTACAGCCCAACCCTTCAGGACAAGGCTTCCTGCTTGTCCAAGTTGCATAGACACAGCTGCCTTCCACTCTAGGCTTTGAGCCTTCTCCAGTCCCTACAGCCTTGGGTGGGAGTGCTAGTGGCACACTGATGAATCCAGTGCTCTGGAGGAAATGGAGAGAAGGCTCCAGACAAGAAGATGAGAAGGCTTGTCTTTCCCTATGTCTCAATTTCCCCTGTGTGCCTCATTTGCTGACTTTGCTGTACTCCCAATCTCCCTCTCTTCAGGACAGTATATCTCTGTCTCTTTGGTCTCTGGTGTCTCCCTTATTTTCACCCTCAATCTTTTTTCCCTCCTGGACATTCCTAGAGAGAACTTAGGAAACAACCATGCTTTTCAAGTTTGGGTCAGTCTCCTACTCTCTGAAATGACTCTCTCACGCCTCTCTTGTCTGCTCAACCTACAACATCCCTTCACCACTCCTCATTTTCACACTTTACTGAAAAACAAAACAGAACAGAAGGAAATGATATCATCTCCTTCTAGTACTTCACCCAACTCATGTGCCTCTGTACTCGGCCTTTCTTCCTGCTGCCAGTTGATGAACTGACCCACTCCCATCTCAAGACCACTCCCGTGCGCCCTGGGTCCCATTGCCAAGGTCTCATACAAGACTTTTGCTCTTGCAATTCTTCCCTTTTCTTTGCATCATTATTGCTTCCTTTATACTGAATTATTCCCATCAATATCCAAATTCTGGTATAATATCTTTGATCTTAAAAACAGAAAGTAAAACTCTCTTAGACATTATGCATCCCCCCACCCACAACTGCCCCATTGCTATGCTCTTCTTAGCAGCCAAAATCTTTGTTTGCCTCTACTTGATCTTCATCTCACATTCTTCTCTCTCCTGTTAGTCCTTTGAAACTTTGTTATGGGTTGAAGTGTGTCGTCTAAGAAATATATTGGTCCTTATTTAGTAATGGGGTTGTTGCAGGTGTAAATAGTTAAGATGAAGTCATACTGGAGTAGTATGGGTCTTTAATCTGGTATGAGTGGTGTCCTTATAAGAAGAAGAGAGAGAGACAGATGAGGGGAGAACACCAGGTGACAACAGAGGCAGAGATTAGAGTGGTATGTCGACAAGCCAAGGGAAATCAAGGATTGACAGTCACCACCAGAATCTAGAAAAAAGCAAGGAGAGTTCTTCCTTAGATCCCTCATAGAGAACATGGCCCTGCTGGCACCCTGATTTTGGACCACAAGTCCAAATCTCTTACAATTGCAATCTCTTACAATTGCACTGTAAGAGAGCGAAGTTTTGCTGTTTAAGTCATCTTAGTTTATGGCACTTTGTTGTGGCAGTCCCAGAAAATCAATGTACTGTATAGATCAAGGTTACCAAATCAAGTTGTCCCTTCTAATTCCTATCATACTGGACCTCTTAGCATCCTTAATAGTATGGCACACTCCCTCCCTGACACCTTCCCTGTCTCCTGGAACTCCATGTCATCCTAGGTTCTCTGCTATCTCACTGTCTCCTCTATCTCAGTTTGCATTGCTTAGTTCCCTCTCCCTTTCTTAGTCTCTAAAAGTTTGGGTGCCCCGGGGGGCTTGGGTGGTGCAGTCTGTTAAGTGTCTGACTCTTGGTCTCAGCTCAGGTCGTGATCTCAGGGTCCTGGGATCAAGCCCCAAGTCGGGCTCTGCTCTCAGCACAGAGTATGCTTGAGATTCTCTCTCCCTCTCCTCCTGCCCCTCCTGCTCATGCTGTCATTCTCTCTCTCAAATAAATAAATAAATCTAAAAAAAAAAAAGTTTGAGTGCCCCAAGACTCAGCCCTTAGAGTTCTCTTCCCTGCTCTTACTCTGTCTTGCAGTTCTGTGGCTTTATGTGTTACCTAATACCCATGACCCCACAGTTTACATCTCTAGTTCAGGCCTCTCCACCAAGCTCCAGGCTTGAGTATGTCTGCCTGCTCACTTTTTCCTATGCAAACTTAGCCTGTCCAAACCCAAACTCCTGATTCTTAGCCCCCAAAACCTGCTATCCCTTAATCAGTAAATTGCACCTAATTGCGCAGGCCCAAAACCTACAATTCATCCTTATTCCTCTTTTTTCACATCCCAATCCAATCCACCAGCATGTTCTGTCTTTCCAACTTTCAAAAATTTATTCTGTGAGTCAAAATGGTGATCTACAGTTTGACAACACTTTCTTCAGAAATATCTATTGAATACTTACTATGTGCCAGATACTGTTCTGGGCACTAGAGTAAATAGCGATGAATAAAATGCTAAGGAGCCCTTCCTTATGGAACATACATTCTAGTGGAAAGCATCAGATAATAAGCCAAATAAATAAGTAAATATGTGTCAGAAAGTGGTGATGTAGAGAGAAAAAATAAATCAAGAGAAATGGAAGAAAATGATTAGAGAGAGGAGACAAAAAAGAAAGTATTCACCCTAAATCTGAATTTCTCACCACCTTCATTATCACCATTGAATCTAAGCCACCATGGACTAAAGAGAAAGCCTTCTCACCAGTCTGCCAGCTTCAATTTTTATTCCTCTACAATTTGTCCTTCACACTATAACCAGAGAAATCTTTTAAAAATGTAACTCATATCAAGTTACTATTTTGTTAAATCCCTTTGGTAGATAGCCTCCTACCACATTCAGAATAAAGTCTAAATTCCTTCCAGTGGTCTACAGACCCATCACCATCTGCAACTCTGCACCTTGTTCAGTCTACTTTAGCCACACCAGCGTTCTTGCTATTCCTCATATACCAATCCGGTCCTGTCTAGGCCTTTGTGCTTGCTGTTCCCTCTGTCTTCAACACTGTTCCTCAAATCTTCACATGACTCATTTTCTCATTTGATTCGTGCCTCTTCTCTAAATAAGCTCTTCAGAAGATGCTTCCTGACTACTTTATTTGAAGTAAAACCCATCCACCTCTATTCCTTTAGCCTTACTTTGTGCCCCCATAACATCTATTCCTACCCGTCATTATATTAGTTTGCTTATTGTCAGTATCTTAAATTAGAATGAGCACACCTTGAAGACATAAATTTTGTCTTGTTCACTGCTGTATCTCTGCAAATGAAAGCTGCTTGACCCATTGTCAGCATTTAATAATATTTGTGAAAAAAATGAATGAATCTTGACCTCGGTATTATAAATTTTATACATTTTCTTTTTCAGAAAACCTGAAGGTTAGCTTTGACACACTTAAGAAGACAAGATGGTGTTTCCCCTCAGTTATTTGTCATAATTATTGGACCTGATTCTCTGAGGTTTTTCCAAGTCACCATTGTCTTCAGAGAATTGTGAGTAACCTAGAACAAAAGTTTCCACAAGATCATCTGGTCTAGTCCTTGACTTAAGGGACATGCACTGTTGAGTTGACATCTTTAACCTACAGTTGTAGTTCTCATCTGATTTTATCTGTATTACTTTTCTTTCTGATGGAAACTTGCTAACTCCCCATTGTCTCCTTCCCCCTCACCATGATTTCTCTCAACGGGAGTTGACCCCATTAGCAGATGTGGATTGAAGTTATTTGCCCATGACAATTACACCTTCTTGAATTTTCATATGTGTCTGGGTCCACCTGCTTAAAGTACTGTTCTTCTTCTAAAGAGACAGTTAAAATGCTTTGATTTTTCACCAAAAGATGATTTTCACCCAACTTTTTGGAACTCAACATCGAATAACTTCCTTAAGGAGAAAGTGGTCTATTCCTTGCCTTAAGAGGAAGGTAAATAACCTCCCTTAGGCTTCCCTCCATTTCCATACTCCTCTGAAAACCAATGTTAACAGTTGGTGCGTCCCCCTTAATGACTTTTTCCATGCTTATACAAGAGTACAGAAACAGAGCTGTCATCCGATTAATTTGATAAAAGTTGGTATCATCCTATACACATGATTCCAACTTGCTTTTCTCACTTAACATGATCTTATGACCTTATAAGCTCTCTAGTGACAAGAGTTCCTTCACTGTCTTTAAAAGTAGCAAAAGATTCTGTAGCTCAAATATTGCCATAGTTTATTCACTCATCTTCCCCCTGAAGGTCAAAATTTTGCCTTCTATGTGATCATTGTTGGTTGACAAGCACCATTCCATGACTATTGTCCTACCAAGCATTTTGGATAACTTGATTTCCTGCTATTTCGGCAGAAACTTCAACTCTTTATCAGAAAGTGGAGATTTGCTTGAAAAGCTTTTACGTGATTTTCCTAATACCACCCCTCTTCCCTTGCCATTGATCTCATGAAATAAAGTGGTTAGAAAATGGGAGGTGGTGTGGTGTGTTTAATGAGATAAAAGACTTTGCATGTGTTTGTGAGCAGAAAATAGGCACACTGGAAAAGCCGTGTTCTCAGTGACTGGGGGCTGAATTCCAGTTTCCTATCTAATTAACTGTGTGATCTTGGTTGTCACTTGCCCTTTAATGAGCCTTAAGTTCTTTCACACTTAATTAGGAAGTTGGGTAAGATAAAGATTCTCAATCCAGTGAATCCTTGTCCTTGGAGTAGGAAGCAGCTGAGGGTTCTCCAGGCTATGTGAAATAGGGAGCATGTTTCTACAATATGTGATTTAAAACTTTTCTCTATTTAAACATTTAGGGACATTTTATGGATTAAATGAAGAATCTATATGAATAAGATCAAGACATGGGACCTCAAAGAAAATCACTAGCTGTATGGGCTGTTGTGGGGATTGCACTTTCCTCTCATCATTATTTACAAATCAAAGCCTAGGGCAGGAACACCCTATCAGGTCCCCTCCAGCTCTTAAAATGGTGAGGACAGGACAGTATTCATTCCACGTGCACTTGACTTGGAATTTAGGCAGTGGCTAAGTTTCTGAAAAGTGGTGAGAAATTTAAAATGCCCAAGTAAATGAGTATATTTTAGTGGGTTAGACCTCCAAAATCAATCATGCCTCTTTTTTTCCCATATTGTATTAATTAGAATAGTTCATTTATTTAACAGATATTTGTTGAGTGTCAGCTTAAGGAGGAGAGAAGGAGGCAAGGTGCGTGAGAGTCAAGAGTGAGCACCTGAGGCCTGAGAAGGAAGTGTGCTTGGAGGCCAGTGCACCTGCAGGGGGGCAGGGAGGGGAGTAGGAAATGTTCCTGGATAGGAACCAGGTTCTGCCTGGGCCACACCCCAGACCAATTCAAACCTAACTGGTTGGGGTAGCGCAAGCATATGTATTATTTAAATTTCCCTCGATGATTTGGATGCCCAGTGGGAGCTGAGAATCACTGATGTGGGGCCTTGTTGGCTTTTACTCTGAGTGATGTGGAAAGCCATCAGTGAGGTTTTAAAAAATTTTTTTATTGTGGCAAAATATAATATAAAATTTACCATGTTAACCATTTTTAAGTATACAATTCAGTGGTATTAAATATATTCACAGTATTATGAAGCCATCACCACCATCCAACTCTATAACTCTTTTCATATTGAAAAACTGAAATTCTGTATCCATTAAAAAATAACCCCTCATTCTTTTCCCCCTCTCAAGCCCCTGGCAACCATCGTTGTCCTTTCTGTTTCTATGAGTCTGACTACATATCTCATATAAGTGGAATCATACAGTATTTGTCTTTTTGTGACTGGCTTATTTCACTTAGCATAATGTCCTCAAAGTTCAGTCATGTAGCACATGTCAGAATTTCCTGCCTTTGTAAGGGCAAATAATATTCCACTGTATGTGTAGACTTCAATTTACTTATCCATTCATCTGTCCATGGATACTTGGGTTGCCTCCATGTTTTAGTGATTGTGAATAATGCTGCTGTGAATATGGGTACATGTGGATCTACAGACTCTGCTTTCAATGATTTGGGGCATATAATTAGAAGTAGAATTACTGGATCATATGGTGATTCTATTTCTAATTTTTGAGGAATTGCCATAGCGACCCGAACCATTTTAGCTTCCACCGATGGCACACAGTTCTCCACATTTTCACCAACATTTGTTATTTTCTGGGGTTTTTTTATAGTTACAATTCTAATGAGTATTCTAATGAGTCATTATGGTTTTGATTTGCATTTCCTTAATGACTAGTGATGCTGAGCATCTTTTCAAATGCTTATTGGTCATTTGCATATCTTCTTTGGAAAAATATCTATTCAAGTACTTTGCCCATTTTTTAAAAGGGTTGTTTGCTTTTTGTTGTTGAGTTTTAGGGTTCTCTATATATTCTGGTTGTCAATCCCTTATTACATATATAATTTGCAAATATTTTCTCCCATTCTGTGGGGTGTCTTTCTACTCTGATGATAGTGTCTTTTGATGTACAACATTTTTAAGTTTTCATGAAGTCTGATTTGTCTAGGTTTTTCTTTCATTGCCTGTGCCTTTGGTGTCATATCTAAGAAATCATAACCAAATTCAATGTCATGAAGTTTTGATGTATTTTTTCTTCTAAGAATTTTATAGTTTTAGGTCTTCCATTTAAGTCTTTGGTCAATTTTGGGTTACTTTTAGTATATGGTGTTAGATAAAGGTCTAACTTCATTTTTTTTTTTTTTGTATGTGGATATGCAGTTTTCCCAGCATCATTTGTTGAAAAGCTTGTCTTTTCTTCATTAAATGGTCTTTGCACTCTTTTTTTTTTTTTTAAGATTTTATTTATTTCTTTGACAGAGAGAGACAGTGAGAGAGGGAACACAAGCAGGAGGGAGCTGGAGAGGAAAAAAAAGCAGACTTCTTGCTGAGCAGGGAGCCTGACACCAGGCTCGATCCCAGGACACTGAGATCATGACCTGAGCCGAAGGCAGACGCTTAATGACTGAGCCACCCAGGTGCCCCTGGTCTTTGCACTCTTATCAGGAATCATTTGGCCATACATGTGAGGGTTTCTTTCTGGGCTGTCTTTTCTATTCCATTGGTCCATATATCTGTCTTTATGCAAATACTACATTGTTTTGATTACTGTAGCTTTGTAGTAAGTTTTGAAAACAGTTAAGCGTGAGTCCTTCAGCTTTTTTCTTCTTTTTCAAAATTGTTTTGGCTATTCAGGGTCTCTTGAGATTCCATATGAATTTCAGGAAGAGTTTTTCTATTTTTGCAAAAAAAGTCACTGGGATTTTGATAGAGATTTTTTGAATCTATAGATTATTTTGGGTAGTATTGACACCTTAATAATATTAAGTCTTCCAATCCACGAACATGGAATCAGTTTCCATTTATTTATCTTCTGTAATTCCTTTTAGCCATGCACTGTAGTGCCCTTATACAAGTCTTTCATCTCCTTAGTTAACTCCTAATTATTTTATTCTTTTTAATGCTATTGTAAATGGAATTATTTTGGTAATTTCCTTTCCAGATTGTTCATTGTTGGTGTATAGAAATGTAACTAATTTTTGTATGTTGATGTATCCTGCTACTTTGCTGAATTTATTAGTTCTATCAGTTTATGTGTTGTGGTGTGTGTGTGTGTGTCTAATCTTAGGTTTTTTTCCAGATAAGATTATATCATCTGTGGACAGAGATAATTTTACTTCTTCCTTTATGATTTGGATGCCTTTTCTTTTTCTTTTTTGCCTTTCTCTAGCTAGAACTTCTAGTACTATGTTGAACAGAATGGCAAAAGCAAACAGTCTTATTTTGTTCTTTATCTTAGAGAAAAAACTGTCTTTCACCATTGAGTATGATGTTTTCTGTGAGTTTTTTTATATAGAGCTTTTATTATGTTGAGGTAGTTTTCTTCTGTTCCTAGTTTGTTAAGTATTTTTTATTATTTTGCGAAATGTTTTTCTGCATCAATCGAGATTATTGTCTTTCTTCCTCCCTCCCCCACTCCCTCTCTTCCTTCCTTCCTTTCTTTCTGTTAATGTCATTTATTACATTGATTGATTTTTGTGTGTTGAACCATCCTTGCATTCCAGGAATAAGTCCCACTTGGTCATGGTGTATAATCCTTTTAATTTGCTGCTGAATTCAGTTTGCTAGTAATTTTTTGAAGATTTTTCTGTCAATGTACATTGGGATATTAGTCTAGTTTTTTCTTGTGGTATCTTTGTCTGGCTTTGGAATCAGAATAATGGTGGCCTCATAGAATAAATTTGGAAGTGTACCCTCCTCTTCAATTATTTTTGGTAAAGTTTGACAGGAATTAGTATAGTTCTTCCTTAAATGTTCAGTAGGATTCACCAGTGAAGCTATCAGGTCTGGGGCTTCTATTTGTAGGGAGATTTTTGATGACTGATTCAATCTCCTTACTAATTATAGGTTTATTCTTTTCCTATTTATGATTTGATTTCGTTAGATTTTGTGTTTCTAGGAATTTGTCCATTTCATCTATGTTATCCAGGTTTTTGATATACAATTATTTGCTGTTCTCTTTTTATCCCACTGTGCCTAAACTATTTTTGTTTTATATATTTTTTAAATTCAATTTAGTTAACATGTACTGTATTATTAGTTTCAGGGATGGAATAGAATTTAGTGATTCTTCTTTTTATTTTTGTAGCATTGGGAATGATGTCCTATTTTCATTTCTGACTGTAGTAATTTGAATCTTTTCTCTTGTTTTCTTAGTTCATCTATCCATCTAACTAAAGGTTTGTCAATTTTATTGATATTTTCCAAGAACCAGCTTTTGGTTACAATGGTATTCCATATTGTTTCTCTATTCTCTATTTCTTATATCTCTGCACTAGTCTTTATTATTGTCTTCCTTGTGTAGCTTTGGGTTTTGTTTGTTCTTCTTTTTCTGGTTCCTTAAGCTATAAAGTTAGATTATGGATTGAGACCTTTCTTGTTTTTTTACTGTAAGATTTTAAAATAAAGCTATAAATTTCCCCTTTAACACTGCTTTTGCTGTGCCCCATACATTTTGGTATGTTATGTTTGCATTTTCTTTGTAATTTCCTCTTTGATCCATTGGTTTTTAAGAATGTTTTCAATTTCCACAAATTTGTGAATCTTCCAGTTTATTTCTGTTTCACTTCAAACTTCATCTCAACGTGGTTATAGAAGATATGTTGTATAATATCTGTCTTTTTAAAGCTATTGAGATTTCATGTGTGGCTTAATATATGGCCTATCCTGGAAAATGTACCATGTGACGTTGAGAAGCATGTTTATAGCATTCTATATATGCCTGATAGATCTACTTGGTTTATTGTGTTAAGTCCTCTATTTCCTTATTTATCTTCTATCTGATTGTTCTGTCCATTATTGTGAATAGGATATTTAAGTCTTCAAGTATTATTATGTTATTTCTCCCTTCAGTTCTTTCAGATTTTACTTCATGTATTTTGCTAACCCTTTATTAGGTGCATAAATGTTTTAATTGTTATATCTTGCTACATTGAACCTTTTATTAATATATAATGTCATTCTTTCCCTCTTGAAATATTTTTTGATTTAAGGACTATTTTGTGTGACATTAATATAATCACCCCTACTGTCTTTTGGTTACTCTTTGCATGGAATATCTTTTTCCAACCCCTCACTTTCAATCTATTTGTGGCTTTGGATCCAAAGTGAGCTCCTTGTAGACAACATGTAGTTGGATCATATGTTTTTATTCATTATGCCAATCTCTTCTGATGGGAGAGTTATTTACATTTAAAGTAATTACTGATAAAGAGGGCCCTACTTCTGTTCTTTGGTTTCTATATGCGTTATAGCTTTTTTGTTCCTCATTTCCTGCATTACTGCCTTCTTTGGCATTTAGTTGATTTTTTTTTATTGTGAAACATTTAAATTCTTTTCTCATTTCTTCTTGTGCATATTCATAGCTATTTTCTTTTTGGCTATCATAGGGATCACATTTAATATCCTAAAGTTATTACACTCCAATTTGAATTTATACCAGCTTAACTTCAAGAATCGTTCTTAAGTAATAGTTTAATATTTTTTAACATACAAAACCTGCTCCTTTACAGCTCTGTTCCCACCCCTTTCAGTTGTTAATGTCACAAAATTACATCTTTATACATTGTGTGCTCAAAAACATAATTTAATAATTCTTTTATATTCATTAGTCCTTAAAATTATGTAGGGAGCAACAAACCAAAGCTACAGTGATATTTGCTTTTAGACTATTAGTTTTTAAAACATATTTTAGTCTCTTAAATCCTGAAAACAAAAAAAAATGGAGTTATAAACCATTGCTACAATACTAGTTTTTATAACTGCCCACGTATTTGATATTATTGAGATCTTTATTTCTTCATATTTCTTCTAGTTACTTGTAGTGTCTTTTCATTTCACCATGCAGGATTCCCTTGAGCATTTGTTGCAGGGCAGGTCTAGTGGTCATGACTCCCTCAGCTTTTATTTATCTGGGATTATCTTAATTTCCCCCTCACTCCTGAAGGACAATTTTGCTAGATAAAGGATTTTTGGTTACAGCTTTTTATTTTGAGCACCTCAAATCTATCAGCCCACTGCTTTCTGGCCTCCAAAATTTCTGGTGAGAAATTTGCTAATTATTTTATTCCCTCATGAGGAATTGTCACTTGTATGTGACAAATTGTTTCTCTCTTTCTGCTTTTAAGATTCTTTTTTTGGTCTTTGTCTATTGAAAGTTTGATTATAATATGTCTCAGTGTGGATTTCTTTGAGTTCATTTTACTTGGAGTTCATTAAGCTTTTTGATTGTTTATATTCATGTCTTTTGTCAAATTTGGAAAGTGTTCAGCCTTTGTATATTCAAATACTTTTTCTGCCTCTATCTTCTCCTTCTGGGACTCCCACAATGCATATATGTTGGTCCACGTGATGGTGTCCCACAGGCCTCTAGGCTCTGTTCACTTTTCTTCAACCTGTTTTCTTTCTGTTCCTCAGACTCAACAATTTCCATTGTCCTATCTTCATGCCCACAATTTCTTCTGCCTACTTAAATCTGCCTTTGAATCCCTTTTCATATCCCTTAGTGTACTGTTGAGCTCCAGAATTTCTTTTTGGATTTTCTTTTCTTTTGGTTTTTTGTCTCTTTATTGATATTTCCATTTTGTTCACACATCATTTTCTTGACTTTCTCCATATCTTCCAGAGTTCTAAAATAGTTACTTCAGGCAGGTTTCTGCTAGTGTAATTGTTGTCTAGATGAGGAGACAGGTTCCTGGTGCTTCCTACTGCACCATTTCCCCCAAATCCTTTCCCACTGGTGAGCTTCTCAAGAGAACTCCCCTATGTCTGTGGATCACTCTGAATGTTGTAATGAGAACTAGCCCCAGGGAGGCTGGATAGGTTTGGGGAAAACTGATTGGAGGGTACTCCAACAATCCAGGTGAGATATAATCATGCTTGATCACCATAGTGTTGTAATGGTGATAAATATTGGAATCTGAATACAGTTTGAAGGCAGAGCTGCCAAGATTTACTGCTGAATGGGAGATGAAAGTTTATGGGAAAACAAGTGAATATAGAAAATGCCTATTATTGAAATGAATAAAATAGTCACTGAATTGTCCCAAGAAGCCACAAAGAACATTAGCTTTTGACCATTAGCTGTGACATTCCCTGTCTTCTTTGTTTTTGTTGTTGCTGTTTTTGTTTTTAAGTAGGTTCCATGCCCAGTGTGGAGCCCAACGTGGGGCCTGAACTCACGACCCTGAGATCAAGACCTGAGCTGAGATCAAGAGTTGGACGCCCAACTTACTGAGCCACCCAGGCACCACCCCCCCACCATCTTCTTTATAATGACAATTCTTACCGCCATTTTTGGCCGTGGCCCCCGGCATCGCACATTCAGCCCTTTCTCTCCACTGAGCTGCACTGTCATGACTTGATATTACCATGGATGAAGCCTATGACTACCCTTTTCAGTGGGCCTGAAAACTTCTATTTTGGTTTCAAAGATGAAAGTCATTTGCTGCTTTTCAACTGAAGGCATCCCAGAGATGATAGCTGATGTTATTGCCATAATAGCTTTATGTGGATACACACAAAACCACCAGGAAGAATAAGTATAGCCTATTGGTAGCTCTCCTGAACTACTCTGCTGCTAGCATCAGCCCCTCAAAAATTTTAGCAAGTGTTTTTAATTGTATTACTATGAAATTAGTATGTCTTTCCAAAAAGGATTTGGCCTTTTTTTAAAATTTAAATTCAATTGATTAACATATAATGTATTATTTGTTTCAGGGGTATAGGTCTGGGATTCATCAGTCTTATATAATACCGTGTGCTCATTACAATACATACTCTTAAAGGCTGTAATATGTGACAGTGAACACATCACTAATCTGCTTTTCCAATCTCTGGTACTCCCTACTGGGGCTGGTGAGGAGGGGGACATTCATCCTTGAGAACCAGAAAATACCTTTGAGATCCTTCAGATCAATGAAAATCATTAGGATGTTGTAGGAGGTGGGGGCATTAAAATCCCTTATATGCAGCAGATATTTTAGGGGATGTAGTTATAATTAATCTTGTCTTCAGACTCCTAAAAGTGAAGCTTAGTCAACAGTATGAATCATGGAACCCTCTCATTGGTAAGCCCCCTTTCAAGGGTGTTAAATGTCTCACTTGGCACTCTGTTTTATTTAGCTAACTTTGCAGCCTATTTTAACACGTGGAACCTCCTGAAACATGAGCCAGAGAGCCTACGAATCTAGCTCTCTTTCGTTCTGGTCTGTCACTTTGGTGTTAGCATTTTCCTCACTCTTGTTTCCAGTTTGAGTTATGAAACCATTTCAGTTCAGTTTTAATAACCTCCCTGGCATGGCAAGCTCTACGAGAGCTGCCAAACTTAATACATTGACTCCCTGTGAAGAGGGCAGCAGTTTTGGCCGTGGGGGACGGGAGGTGGATTTTCTATAAACGCATCCGTTTTCCATTACAGCCCTTTCTGATTTGGTAGCAGACTGCCAGGTGCAGCTGGTTTCCTCTTCTATACACAATCACTTTTGACTTTGGTTTCTGAATTTCCTTGTCTCCTGACTCACCCGTGATCCTCTGACTAAATAAACTACCTCGTGATCTATCTTCCTGCCTGAGGAATAGGTCCCAGGGCTCAGCAGCTATGAGAGGGCTAGCTTTGCCCTGCAGGACAAAAGTCTGGCCACTGACCTCCATGTGTGTTTGTGGAGGCATTCATGACCACCACAGGGAAACAGCTGCTCTGGTGCAGAGAGGGCTATCTTTCTGGAATGAAAGCAAGATTCTATTCTACAGATGGATTTGCACACGAGCTTCAAGCAAAACTCTCTAAAGTGGCAAAATTCTCTGAAGGTGGCAAAACTCTCTAAACTTGCCCCGGTGAGAACTCCCCCCTCCCCCACACAAGCCACTCCTGTGCCACAAAACAAAGGAGTCCAGGTCTCCACCGTTCAGTCTCATGCTTTCCTTAGAATCTGTGTTTATTTATTTAAGGCACAGACACTTTCATCTCACTGAACAAAGGGCATGGAAATTTTCATTTTTAATGAAGTGTTCAATAAACCATAGATTTCATGGGCTTGTTTACAATATAGAGATGCTTTGATTTAAGCCAACAAAATGCATGAAATTCCACATTTATAAACAAATAGAAAAGT
Organism: Eumetopias jubatus; assembly: GCF_037043125.1. NCBI lineage: Eukaryota > Metazoa > Chordata > Mammalia > Carnivora > Otariidae > Eumetopias > Eumetopias jubatus. Next base: position 134,345,091 of record NW_028274809.1, on the reverse strand, counting down.
TAAGGCAGTATACAATTACTTGCTTTACAAGAAGAGTGGCCATAATAAATTTTAAATAGCTATCCTCTCGTAGGGCAATAATACACTATCAGTTTCTATTCAAATAAGGGAGGCTATTCTTATAACAAGAAGAATTAGTAGAAAAATAGATTAGGGACAGAGTCAAAAGGCTGCCCGAAACAGGTGTACAAATTCCCATTTGAGAATGTGGACCCCTGTAATTCCCTTGGGAACCTCAGCTTAATTTTACTCAGGTTCCACTAGAATTCTCTAGGGGAATTAAATGGTGGGGATTAGCAGGTAAAATTTCCTCAGGTTTTTTTTTTTAATAAAGATTTTATTTATTTATTTGAGAGAGAGAGAATGAGAGATAGTACGAGAGGGAAGAGGGTCAGAGGGAGAAGCAGACTCCCTGCTGAGCAGGGAGCCCGATGCGGGACTCGATCCCTGGACTCCAGGATCATGACCTGAGCCGAAGGCAGTCGCTTAACCAACTGAGCCACCCAGGCACCCAAAATTTCCTCAGGTTTTAGCTATTTCTTATGACTCGTGCGTTTGTGGCCTCTGGAAGTAGAGTCCTCAGAGCAAAAGTCTCAGAGATTGCAAACTCACGGTGTGGAGAGAAGGCAGACATCTAGGCGTCTCATCACTTAGCAGTTCTAAATCTTTATTTATGCGGTCATATGTGGTGGGCAGTACCCCCTGAATGACTTAGTCCCATGGGCATAGACTACAGGCTGTGGCATCCATAAAACAGACCATAAGTGAGGTGCAGCTCTGCAGGTAGTGGCTGAAACCCCATCACCTTATCCCCTCCTCGGGAAGGTGCCCTAGGACACATGTGAACAAAAGAGGTATTATTATAGGGAAAACTTGGAATGGACTCTTCCTGTTTTTAAGTTTATTATCTAAAAATTTTAGTATCCTCTCACTCTTTTTATTGACAGTTTGCTTGTTATAACCACCCCCCGCCCCCACCCCGAGATCTGCTGGTGCAACTTCACTGCAAGCCTAAGGAGCATGCAGAGTTCAAGTAGACAGGGGCAGCCTTCCTTCTGGACATTCCAGTCCTGACAAACTTCCTAAGGGCTGGAGCTATACAAGGAAGCGTGAGGGGAAGGCTCAAGCGGATTTGAAAACACCCCTCTCATGCCTTTGAGCTAGATCCTTTGCTTTAGGCTCCCTCACGCAGGCAGATGCCCATCACTCTGACCCTGCCAACTGTTTTTGTTTTGTTTTGTTTTTTTAACTTTTTTTTTTTTTTTTGGCCAATGGTTTCCAAAGCACAGGGCTTTTCATACTTTTGAAACATCACAGAACCTTCTAATTAGCAATCCCTGGCCATGAGGAGTTGCAGCTTGTTGTGTGTATCCCAAAATAGCTAGGCTTTTTCAAGTTTTTTAAAACCCAAAGTTTGGTTCAGAGACACAGCCTTAATTTATTTGTACCAAGTTAAATGAGCACAAATTCTTTTGTAATATTGAGAATTATTTTTAAATTTACTAAAAATATTCACCAAACTATTCTGTTTTTCCTTATGGGAAAAAGAAAATATTATAGCAACAAAAAGGGGCCTTAAAAAATGAAAATAAAATTGCTGTTATTCCAACTTTCTTCCTTCCCATCCCCCCTTCCCCTGAGGCCACCTTCAGAATTCCAGTTTTTTGAAGGGAAACCATTCTGGAACTTGGGTAGGGTGTTAGATTGGCTGCTTTGATTCTGCAAGGCTATGTGTCTGCTAAAACAAAGGGAAAGGGAGAACACTTTGCTATCCAGAGAATGTTCTTCTGAAAGAAGAGTCACTGGGGAGAACAGGGGTTTCCCAATCTGGCTCTGCAGAGTCCCTTGGCAGGGCAGTGAAAAGTAGGGAACAGGAGGGGAGGTACTATGGACTGAATGCTTATTTCCCCCTTCCCCCTCCCAATTCATATGTTGAAGCACTAACCGCCGCCAATGTGATGGTATTTGGAGGTGGAGCCTTTGGAGTTAATTAGGATTTGATTCAGTCATGAGGATGGAGCCCCCCCCATGATGCAATTAGTGTCTTTGAAAGAAGAAGAGATCAGAGCCCTTTCTTTCTCTCCACCAGATACAGCAGGAAGGCAGATGTGTTAAAACCAGGGAGGTGGGTTCTCACTAGACAATGAATCTGCTGGCACCCTGATCTTGGGCTTCCGCGCCTCCAGAACAGTGAAGAATGAGTGTTTGTTGTTTAAACTACCTATGGTAGTGTGTGGTAGTAGCCTGAGCTAAGACAGGAGAGAAGGCTGAGTGGGGCAAATTCAGGTTCCTTCCTCCACCTAGACAATCTCCACTTTCGGGAAACAAGAAGTTATGTCCTTTTATTCAAACTATGCGTGTGTCTGTATAGATATTCCCCAGGCTTATTATTTGATATCAGTGCTCTGCTGTTGTTTAATGCCAAGTACAATTTAATATTTTTGGGAAAAAGGATTATATTCTAAGAAATTGCCAAAATGTCCTGTCTCCTAATATTACTGTTATCACAGAGGAAAGAACAGAGAAACAACTGGATTTAAAAAAAGATTACACGTAATGAAAAACAATAATTCTATCTTCTTCTTTTTCTTTGTCTTCCTCGTCCTCTTTTTGGTATGGGCAATTGCACTTGCTATTGTGAAACCAAATGATATATACCTCCAGGAACTCTTCCAGAAAGAGCTACTCCGTAAGAGGAAATTCATCATGAGTGCATTCAGAAATTGCAGCTCTGGTATGTTTTTTTGGATGACCTGATGCAAAGGATCATCCATAGCCATGAAATCTCAAGAACAGAGAATTCAATGAGTGTATTTAGAAACGTGTCATCCTCTCCTGCCAAAGAATCTCCCCGTCCATGAATGGCATCTGAGTCCTTGATTTGAGTAATTGCTTCTCCTAATCAAACAAAACTCAAGCTAACAGATCTGTGTGTCTTATCAGTACAGACCATCCTATAATAGATGGAGAGGTATTTTTGTTAGTGATACCCATCAGTGTCTTTCGAGTAGCTAAATAGGATAGCATGTAATCATAAATGCAGATTATAATGGCATGCAGTATTACCATTTTGAAAAGAGGAAAATAAACTAGGGAACTCCCTTCTGTGTATTAGACATTGTACAAAGCAAAATCTATCATGGTCTGAATGCCTCAAAGTGCATATAATCTACTAACTGAGGAGACCTGGCTTTTATCATAAAAAGGTATCTTATAATAGAAAACTATGCCCAATACTCTGTTGTTTCTGGTGATTATGAGAGACACTGGCACGGAGAGGTTAAGGGATGGGGTGGTGGAAGGACCATGGGCTTAGGAATTTGATGTACCCAGATTGAAATCCCAACTCTTAACAGAGCCACCTGTGCAATCTGTGAAGCCGCTTTGAGTCCTGTTTTCCCCCTTCATAAAATGAGAACAAAACTATCCAGTTCACAAGGCCAAATGTGATATGGAAATCATCTTGCATACGCATGCCTGGCCCACAGCAGACACTCATATATATTGGATTTCTTCTTGCCTTCTTTTCTCTGTTCAAGACTGTTCAAGAAAGAATGTATTAACTTAACTGGTGGTTAAGGGAAGGGATTCAATTAGGTCTCCTTTTGGATGTTTTTCTGCATGGTGCAAAATGCAAGGCCCGGACCTGGAGAAATGCTACAGGTGAGCTTCCCATCTTCAGATTCTGCTGAAATGCATGTAGGGCCCGGGCATTACCCTGCCCAGTAATGGCACTGCCCATCAGCAGTGATGAGACCTTTAGCTGAAGAAGCTTTTAGAAAGCTTTTGAGTTTCATTTCTTTTGGAGATAAAGTAGGGAAAAATCCGTTTTCTTGGAAATTCTTGCAATCTGGTGAGCATTTTGAAAATTGACGGAAGCACTGAAATTGGCTTGGAATTATCAAGCAGACTACTCTGCTTTATATATTAGGCTTCCTGGTGAGATTTCATTGAAGAAAGATTTCCATGGCATCAAAGAATTTGTCAACCATTGTCCTAGTACAGGAAAGCCATAGTCTGAGAATGAAGAACCCTATACTAGACTGAGTTGTCATTCACTTGCTGTGGGACATTCTACTGCTGTGAATCACTTTCCTCAGAATTAGAATGGGGAAAGATAATGTATTCGGGGCATGATAGGAGATTTTTAAAAGCCTAAAGCAGTGCATACATCATAGAGAACCTCTTAACACCCCAAGTTCACTTCCTCCTCAATAAAAGTTTGGCTGTTTAAATTATCCCAATATCATAAGTGGCTTGATGATATCTCAAATTACAGCTGAAATTAGTTAGTTCGGTATGGACGAAACAGAACATCTTTTTGTTTGCTTATGCTTTTTAAATATTAGGCATTAAGAAGTTTCAAGTTCTTGAAGTTAAAGAAAAGACATTTATTTTTGCATAAACTTGTTTCCCCGTCAATTCCAAAAGCTATTTTCATTAACCAAATCCCAAGAATAACTAGAAAAAAATTTTCCCCTATTCCAACTAATCAGTGTTTCCTGTGAGTTCATCAATCCAATTCAATTGAAGGCCAAAACCAACTGTTTAATTAGAGTATGTGGGACATTGTGTCTATTTGCACCAGCTTTTCTAGCACACAATGTGTAAACATTAGACAAGACAGGCATTGCACACTTATACCATGAAAACAAATACCTAAATATCTTCACAACAAGAAATGTTTGCCAGAGCAGTGCTGTATAATTAAATCAGGATGCTCGTGAGCATTTATAAGAGCATTGAGCAGTAAACATAAATATTTGACTACTTAATACATGTAAATGTAATATGAAATATAAGTAACACTGATTTGAAAGCTGACATTAATTGCCAATAGACACTTGACTGTAAGCTATTAATTTACCATAACTTCTGAGAGTCCTGTTTAAAAATCCAGTAATCCAAAAAGTTGTAACCTATTACACTCAGTTTAGAAAAAGTAAATAGTGACCATTTTCATTCTAAGCTTTTGTCTTGCTCCTGATGCACAGCGCTTATGACATGCAATCATAGCATGAAATACCTTTCCTATTTTTGAAAACGGGTTGGTAGAATACAGTTTTTAACAGGTTTCTATAGAAGCCAGATTTGAAGCTGAAAGGAGTCGGAAGTTTCAGTTACGAGTTTGTTATAAAGATACAGTTTTATGACATTTATATTTTTATTGAAAGGAGGATTTGGTTCAGGAAAAATTTTCAACCACTTGGGCTGAAGAATCCAGTCATAGGCGTCTCTACAATGGTTTTCAGTCTCTGTTGGGAAGAGGAGATACAGAAAAAGGAAATTCCTTCAGTCCCCCCTTCCTGCCCCAGCTCATCGAGTATGAGGAGGGGTACTCTGCCCCCTGGGGACCTGGGGACCTCCTCAATGTTCTCATTACAGAAGTAGTCATTAATTTGATTGGCCTGAGTTTGCAATTTATCAGACCACATTCGGCGGGGGGCAGGGCTGCAAATGGGCCACTCTCCTGCTGTTCCACCTGTGCCCCAGTGGGTCATTAGCCTCAGAGTGTGCCCTGCAGGAGCCGGTGGAGTTCCTTTCTCCCTCTCTCTGTGGGACGCCTCAACACACAGAATCCAAGACTCAGATTCAAGGTAGGAAGCCTCACATTTACCTTTGGTTCTAAGTCAGCTTTTCCTATCCAGTTTACCTGAAATCTTGCCTTTTCCAGTTTTCAGCTACTTACCTAGATTAATAAGTTGTTTCATTTGTCTGATTATCACCATTGTCTCTGTCAGAACCTGAGTGGGGAAGAGGCAAGAAATAGGGAGTATTTTGGGGAGAAGGGACATAGAGGTACTTGGAAGGAGTCTTCGTTAGTTCTCAGAGTAAAGAAATATGCAGAAACAAGACCAAAGCATGCCAAGGGCTGTCCTGGAAGGATATTTTCTCTTCCTGCATCCTGTCTCTCCTGCTGTAGCCACCTGCTGCTGTGGGAATGAGAACTTTCTGGAGGTGACAGTTGGCCGAATCAGAGCTGCATCTGGTGCCTGAACCGTTAGGCACTCAGAGACAAAAGTGACCAGGGAATGAATAACTGGGAAAGAAAAACTGAATGCAGTACTTTGTTTTTCAAATTAACACTTCCAATTTGACGTGTAAATGTACATTCATATGTGGAAAACAGAGAAAAGCATAAAACGGGAAACAAATATCTGCATCCTACCAAGCAGGAATGGTGATAGGAATGGCGATCTCTACTTCTGTTTCTGAGCCCCCTTCGGCCACCTCGAAGGTGTTGGCTGCCCCACCTGGTTCTGCTTAGACTCAGCTGCTGGTTGGAGTACAGGTGTTAAAGACCTCATTAGCACAATTTTGCTACTCACTTGGAGAACTAAATACTCTCCAGTGACTCAAGTTTTCCCAGCACAAGCCGTGTGTCCAGCCAGTGAGTTGGGAGTTCTGGAAGTTTGTGTATTCTGGCTGCTCTCCTCTTGGGATGTTCTGATTTGCCTTTCAAAAAGGATGCAGATAAGTGCCCTGTGCTGAGCCCGGCTGTTCCTGATTTCCTCACACCAGGTTACTTCCACACAGCATCTCACCTGTTCCGTTGTCTTTGTGGGGCAGGGCGTTACTATCATTCTTTATCCTTTCTCACACTGAAGGTAGAAAGACAAGAAGCCATGGATTAAGTCTTCACAGCTTATCCTAAATTGTCCAAGATTAGGTGACCACAGGATAGAGAGTTGTTCAACTTCTCATGTCCTGTTGCCGGCTGAAATGCTAGTGGAGGACAGTACTTTTATAATTGTTGAAGAGCAGGACCTAGAAAAGCCAGAATCTCAGGCATGGTTTGGGGCCCAACGTGCTCTAACATGTATTTGTCCACAGGTGTGGCAACAATGTTTCAGAAAATCGGGACAAGGTCTGAATAACTCAGTTCGAGTAACAGAGAAAAAAAGTAACTTTCCCCACAAATGTGTTTTCTCTCAACATTTTTGCAGTAAGTCACGTTAAGTCATATAGTTTCTTTCTGACCACTCCTTTTCTGTTTCTTCTCAGCCTCCTCCTCCTCCTCCTCAGCGTTGGTGTCTCCAAGGTCTGATATTTGATTCTTTGCCTTTCTCTTTTCAAACTCCGTCTCCGGGTCTTTCTGGTTCCCCTTAGCCTTAGTTGCCACTGCTCTGCTAAAGCTCCCTAGACCTTACCCTGCGCTCTCCTGAAACGCAACGTAGCGAAGCTAGTAAGAGTGTGCATTTTCAAGTCCCAGAGCTACACGTCCTTGCTGTGTGCCTCTGGGAAAGTTTTCCAGTCTCTGAGCCTCCATCTCCTCATTCATAGCGTGGGAGTGATGCATGAGACAGTGCCTCATGGCACTGTACAACGTCTGTACTTACAGTGTAAGTGAAGGTGTGCTGCTCAGGTATTATCTCAGGAATATTTGTTTATTAGAAAATGTCTTTATTTTGTTTTGATTAAAATCAATTTAAGTCTCCTGTATCTTTTGAAAAAGTAATATATGCACACGTAAAATTTTAAAATGTACCGATGAGGTAAGTCTTTCTTAACTTTTAACCCTCAGCCACCCTTCCAGAAACAACCACTTTTTCATGCCTCAGTCTTTCTAGCTGCTAAGATATTTTCTTGTATGGATATAGAACAATTTATTATCCAACTTACAGATTTCAGGTTAATTTCAATTTTTATTAAAGTTAATGGTGAACAGGTTTGAATATAACTGATGATAGATTCCTAGAATTGATTTCAGTGGGTCAAAGGATATATGCCTATTTTGTGGTTAGGTTATTTTGAGCTAGAATTCACATATAGTAAAATTAAGAGACTTCCACTGTGCCTGGTGATGTGTTGGAACCAGCTTGTAGCAGCTTGTGAAAGCTGATTGTGTAAAGGACTTTCGAAGTTAGTTGTTAAAAGCAGTCATTACCTGAAGTTAAATTACATAAGCCTAGAATTCAACACATTATATTTTCAAAAAGGTAATAAGTACTAACTCACTGCTTCCCCCCCAATTACTTTAGATTGCTCTGTTATCTGTGGTTGTGAAGTTGTTTCTGTTGTACCTGTCTGATAGGAATACCATATTTTCTTCCCAACATTATGTTCAGTATCCCCGCATCAGTAGCTTAAAACTGGCCATGGTAGGAATATTTATACTAGGGTAATTGGCAAGTGCTACATATCAGAAAGTTTTTATTTGGAAAGCTTGTTGTTAAGTCTTTTCCAGGGTACTATCATTTATACTCCTCTATATCAGTCCTTTCTCCAGCCCTCAGCCCCTGGCAATGATGGATCTGCTTCCTGCTCCTACAGTAACACCTTTTTCTTTATCAAAGAAATACAAAATGCAGCCTTTTGAGTTTAGCTTCTTTTAACATAATGCATTTGGGATTCATCTATGTTGTGAAAATCCATAGTTTTTCTTTTTATTGCCGAGTAATATTCTATTGTATGGATGGATATACCACAGGCTGTTTAGCCATTCACCTGTTGATTGATGTTTGGTTGTTTCCATTTTTGGTGATTATGAATAAAGCCATTGTAAATATTAACATACAGATATTTATGTGAATATTAGTTTTCATTTGTCTTGGGTAAATATGTAGGCATGAGATTATTGGGTCATATGATAAATGTATGTTTTACTTTATAAAAAACTGTCAAACTCTTTTCCAAAGGGGCTGTACCATTTTGCATTCAGACAGGTAATGTATAAGATTTCTAGTTGCTCTGTAACATTGTTAACGTTCACTTTCGTCAGTTTTTAAGTGGTAGACATTCTAACAGGTGGATAGTGGCATTTCATTTTTGCCATGGGATTGTTGGTCTGCCATAACTTATTACATGGCTCTTCAAAGTGAAATTCTTTGCCTTAGTTTTTGAAGAAGATTTTCACAAAAAGCACAATTAATAAGTTGGCTGTTTATTTTCATTAAGAACTTTGAAGATGTTATTCTGTTGGTTTTTGCTTTCAGTTTTTCTCCTGACAAGTCAATAGTCTTATTATTGTTCCTTTGAGGGTAATATGTCATTTTTTCTGTATCTATTTAAGAGTTTGTTTTGCCTTTGGTTTCTAGAAATTTTACTATGATGTGCTTTTGTGTGATTTGTGTGTGTGTGTGTGTGTGTGTGTGTGTGTTTATTTATCCCATTTGGGGTTTGTTGAACTTCTCGCATTAAAAAAAAATTCACAGCTGTTATCTCTTCAAATATCACTTTCTTTTTTACCTATCAGATTCTAATTACCTGAATTTTAGAAATGTTAACCTTGTATTAGGTTCCTTGATCTATTTTATCTACTTCTGTCTCTCTACCCCTCCATTTAGATGTTTTACTGTATTTTTTGCTATTTTGGCCTTACTGTTAAACCTATCTATGGTCTCTTAATTGCAGTTATTTTTCATTATCTCCAGTTTCATATTTGTTATAATCACCATTCCTTCTGAAATTCCCACTCTTGTTGTTTGATTTCTGAAATATATTAACCATGGTTATTAAAAAGCAGATAATTCCAGACATGGGCTTTATAATAGCTATCATATGGATCTATTTATCTAGTCAGATATTTTTTTCTTTGTCTTCAGTCAAGATTTGTATTTTTTGTATGGTTTGTTGGTTTTGGTTGAGTGTTGAATCTTGTGTATAGGACACTGTGGAGATAATTTAAGTCTCTTGATAATATAACATTATCTTTCACCAGAGAGAATTTATTTTTCTTTTGAAAGGCAACTAGACTTGAATAAGACCACCTTAATCCAATCAGGGAATGAGATAATCAAATCTAGACTTCAGTTTTTATGAGGTCTGGTTCATTTCCAAGCCATACTTATTCCTAATGTGTAAATTTTGGGGGTCCCAAATGAAATCCAGGGGTGTATACCAAGTCCACTCCACCTTGGTGGGCTTTGAACTCTAATTTTCACCACCCTCTGTCCCCAGTCCTATGAAACTACTGAAAACTATTCCACTTCTCAATATCTCAGGCACTGATACTGACACCGGTAGCCCATTCTCCGAGGGAAACAATTGCCCCAAATGTCAAATCATGACTCTTGGCTTCCCCGCTTTTCTTGATCTTAGCCCTCCAAATGCTGACAGTCACAGTAGCTCTCAGATGTTCAAACAGATTTTTAAAATATTTTGTCTAATTTTCTGTTTTCTCAGTAGAAAGGTGGGCCCCAAACAGTCCAGATGTTTTTAGATACAGTACTCCATCGGTAGACCTAGAAAACTTCCCAGGTGATTCTAATGGGCAGCTGCAGTAACAAACCACATACATAGAGCATAAAGGGCATGCAGGAGTCTTCATGCATGGATTCCTTCAAACCTCTGTAGCCCAACATTCTACCATAGCCCTTTCTGCACCCAGTGGCCCCCCACCCCATGCCTTCCAGCCTGATGGAGCTACTTATGGTCTCTGAAGTGCCAGGCTATTGTGCTCTCTTTTATCTTCAACCCTTTGCATCTGCCACACTTCTCTGTCTGGCCCACACCTTTATTCATCCTTTATATCTCTTTTTAAGTGTTACCTTCTCATTTACTACCCTTCACTTTGCATCAGTTTGTGAGGCAGGGTTCCCAGCTTACTGGGAGCTGTTTGCTGCTTTAAAGGTAAGACTAGGTCCTCCGAGCTATTCCGTCAGTCTGAAGTCCTATTTATTTCCCTTCTAGATGGCCTCCCTTTTCTCCCTCTTCTGTCCTACCACCACCTGATACCCAGTCATTAAGGCTGTGAGCTCCTTGAAGGAACTACTAACACTGGTGTTTAAATCAGGACTATTGAGTTAAATTAAATGAAACCTAATTTTCAAATATAATAAAATTTCATGTAAGTAAGACTGCATCAGAAATCTGTAGTCTGTATTTAACGAGTCTTGGTTAAATTCAGTCCATATCTACCTGAACTATTACAGAGAAAAATAATATCTTTCTCCACTGTGTATGAAAATGCTGTTCAATTCTTAGTCTATTTGATTATTCTGTGCTGACTTTCTTGGAGATACCATAACATTAGCTAACTTTACTTCATGCTTGCTATGTGTCAGGCATTATGCTATCTTTCTTCATGTGTTTTCCCATTTAATCCTCACAATAATTCTATGTGGTAGTTGCTGTTATTATTAAGGCTAAGCAATCTTACCAAGATCATGTATCTGGTAAGTGGCTGAGCCAGGACACAAATCAAAGTATATCTGACCCTAAAATCCATGCTTGTACAACACTATTTTAAACACTGGTAAGAAAAGCCTAGCTCTAGGGTCAGCTCTGCTTGGGCTCAGACCTCAGTTCTGTCACTAGTTAATGGTATGTCATAGGACAAACTACTTAAGCTGTCAGATCCTCCGTTTCCTTGTCTATAATAACAGTTCAATGTGTCCCTGAAAAATTCCAGGGAAAGGGTATGGCATGTCAGGTGTGTTATAGGTGCTTGATAAATAGGACGCACACACACACACACACACACACACACACACATTTTGTCCCTGTTATTTCTTTTACTGTTGACTTTTTTTATGCCGTTATTCGATGGTGTAACCGTAATTTGACAGTAACTACTTTAGTTACTTGTGCATTCTTATTCTATACTCTAGGCTAAGCTAGCATGGTTTCAACTAACTTCACTGAATTACTTACCAGTAGTGACATATTTATTATCAATTGCACAATTGCTTTATGTAGTTCTAGTAAAACATTACTTCAAGTGTAAAATATGTCTAGTTAAGAACAAATTACCCATGCTAATAAACAAACTTGACAAAAGCCATTATTTACTGAGCTTAAATATTTGTTGAAAGCCTCAAGTCATTTCATTTTTGCTGAAGATTCATATTTAAGTAATTGTGTAATATGGTCATTCATTACTGTCAAGCTACACTTCTCTCTGCCTTTACAACAAAGAACACAGCCTAGCATTTGGTGCATGTTCTACAGAATTATTTCTCATTGGGGAAAAAAAGCCAGAGAGATTTCTTAGACTACTGGGTGAAAGGATAAAATATTAAATTAGGCACTGCTAATATATTATTCATGAGCTGGTTATAAAGTGGTCATATTTTAGCATATTTGCTTTTAGTCTGTCTACCGAGGTTTATCTCGTCACCTTGATTAAAAACAAAGCAAAAAAAGAACACACTGATATTAGTTCCCTTGGATAGTTTACATATCAAGTTTTGTTTAACAACTACTTTCTGCACATTCAATTGACTCACCCATACAGGGGGCCCATCTGTGACACTGAAGTGTGTAAGGATACCTGCAGACCAGTTATGAGACCAGCCAGAGAGAGCTATAGCAAAGGGCTTGGTTTCCTAAACTTTTCTGATAAAATTCATCTTGGGCCCTGGTTAAATGCACAGCTTCCCAGGCCTTGCTTCTAGAGATTCTGATTTAATGGGCCTCAGTTTTTAGAGATCTAACAAGACCAGGTAACTTTTCAAACTTTTCCTCCAGTACATTTGGAAAACACTGCTAAAAAGATTTAATGTGCTTTAAAATACTACCTTTTTGAGGAAATGAATGCAATTCATCCTCTTGTGCTCCAGTATGTACACAAGATTCCACAGGCTATACCTTCAAATGAGTGCATCTCCAGAAATCGGCTTCTCTACAAAGAGGCCATTGGAGAAAAGAGGTAGATTTATAGAAGGAGCTTTGGAAAAGGGATGGGAAGCTGCAGCTCACCTTGATATGACAGGGGCTCCAAACTTCATAAACCATTTTCTGGGAGGATTCAGCATTGGAAATGGCTCAGCATTAGATCTGAACAAAACCCACTTATCTGCCCAACAACAGTTGCTACGTTTTAAAGCAAAATACTCTTCTGTTTTCTCTGAGTCTTAGGATGACTCTTGCTCCCTGGCTCTAACTGGCTGAAATAGGGATCAATGGGGAAAGCAAGAGCTAACACATGAAAACCCAGCTGCGTTTGCAAGGTCTTGGTTAGAAATTTTGTCCAATAATAACAGTTCCTCTTGGGTAGAGGTATACCAATCCAATGAAAACCCCTTTTGGACAAAAGTAAATGCTAAGGTACCAAGATAAGGGGGTATTTTCAAGATTAGACTGCATATTGAAGGACACTGGCCAATTGTCCTTGTTTCCTAAAGCACTGAGGCCTCCTGAGTGATTGTGGCCACAGAGGTATCTTGCTTATTACACCACGATTTTGTGAAATCTTGAAATAGAGGCTTTTCCCCAAGGACATATGTAATATAAGCACACAGTTTCCAAAACTGGGCACTGACCCCACGTCCGTCAACAATCATGAGAGAGCTGTGGGTCCTGGGAAGTTCAGCATATAGCATGGATTAGTGACTTTGCCTTTAATCCAGAAACCTGACTGTATAGGTGAAAGTTTATGCAATTTTTAACTTATATAATGACCAGTACATCATGGCATCATCTAACCAGAACAGATGCTGGCTATCAAATACCAGCTTTGTTCAGTGTTCTTAGTTGAGACGACAGAATGTACTCTTAACTAGTTTAAGTGGAAGGGATTTATTTACAGGTGTTGAAAGTTCACTTAGTTATTGTGAGGGCTAAAAAAATAGACCCTGAGTTTTCAGGATATGTCTCAAAACAATGCTGCAGAACTAGATAGTTAAGGGAGCTGCCACTTCCAACATGATCAAAGCTGGAGAGTCAGGAAACGGCTGCTATAGCTCCTGGCTCCAGAACATAATGCCCTCACCATGGTCCTCACAGGCAAAATAGGTGCTTTGTGACTTACCTCTCTCCCTACCTGTAGTGAATACTGTAGTGTGTCATTCAGACTCCTTTTGGGTATAAGACATGATCCTGAAGCATGGTCCCCCAGATGCCAGGAGTGGTGGCTATGACTCACTAGTAGGAATTTCCCTTGGCCACAGGAAGCTGCCTAGCCCAAAGTATACATTTCACACCATTGACTTATTGCTGCAGGGCTACAAAATCCAGCCTGCTTGCCTCTACAAGGGACAACTCTGGAGCATCATCCTAGCTATAGAGCATCTCACAGACTCAACTAAAGCCCCAGTTTAGCTTCTTTTTCCCATCAGACACAAGTGGGTGCAAGTATTTTAATGAGCAATAAGGTCAGAGTGGCAGCCATGGCACCTGACTCACGGAGAGCTATGAAGATGATGAACAGAATATAGCATTCATAGGGGCAGGAAAGAAGGGCAGCCAAAAAGAGTATTGCTCAATCTATACAATCAAAAGAAATCAAGAGTGGATGGTTAGGAGACTGAGGGCAGTAACCCCATACATAAATATGACCCCGTGCTCAGTTCCTAGACTTGAGCTGACTCTCAGGTCTGGAACCCATTGGTTGGAGGAGAAGCTGGGTCACCAGGAAGGAGGATTCCACAGCACGTATAATATGGTAATGATTCCGCCCTCCCCTCTCTATCCCTCCCCCAAAGGACCTACAGCTACTTACTTGGGTATCTATATCCTGGGGAAAGGAAAATACTGAGACATTTTGAGGACTAGTGGACTGAACTTCAAGTTGACTTTGGTAGCTGGGGACCTGAAGCAATATGACCCCTCTGCTAGATATGAGAGCTAGGGAATAAATGGAGTTCTGGCCCAGATTGGACTCACAGTGGATCACTGAGTCCACAGGTCCACCTACTGGTTACTTCAATGGTCCCTAAGTTGATATTTTGAGTGGACATACTTAGTGATTGACAAGCCTTCCACACTGGTTTCTTGGCCTGTGAGGTTAGAGCTATCGCAGAGGGGAATGGCAAGTGGAAGCCTCTGAAACTGCCAAGACTGTAAACAAAAAATATCACATCCTAGGGCCAGCAACAGAGATAAATGCCAAGACAAATACTTTGGAGGTTTTAGTGAGTCTGAGTTCCAGAGGATAGGCGATAACCCATGAAGTTCAGAGACTCCCACATCAGTACAGTTTTTAAGGTCTGGGGCATGCCAGGGCATCTACTCCAAAGTAAAGGACAAATTAGTGCATCTTGTACTTCCCACTGCTAAGAAGGAAGCACGATGCCTGACAGACCTCTTTGGGCTTTGCTTTGGGGTGCAGCAAATTCCACACTTAGGAATATTTCTCGAATCCATTTATTAGATGACAATGAAGCCTGCCTGCCGGAGGGAGGCAGGGAGGTAGAGGTGGAGTGGGAAGGGTAGAGCAGTGAGAGGCTGTGCAGAGGACCAGGCTTCTATAGCGGCCTGGTTACTTGGGCAATATGAGGGTACAAGGACAGAGGGATAGAGATAGCGTGGAGGAAACAGATGCCTAAATAGGAGTTTAGGGCAATTTTATCCCTATAGGGGAATTATAACATAGCACCTAGCAAGGCAATTGATATCTGCATCAGAAAACTATATTCCATTTGAAACGCAGTTCCTAGTATGCCACTGGACCCTGACCATGGGGCATTAAGTGGCCATCTGGTCAGAGCTGCCCATCTACCAGATCCACCAAATCATATGGTTGGTGGCCTATTGTAAGATGCAATCTATTGTAAGACGGAAGTGGTACACTTGGGATTGGCACAAATTAGCTGCATAAGCAGGTGACCCCAATCCCCATGTCATTCACCACTCTTGCACTGGTGTCTCTCAGTGCACACACGTGGTCACATGCTGAGTCTTTTACTGCCAGCTGATAGAGGAAGAAGGCTAAGTCTCATTCACAGATAAGATGCTGTCCTCTATCTAGGATGCAATACACTCAAACTCAACAAAGGTTATATGGTGCTATGACCCCAACAGGTAGAATACATTGCCTAGGACCTAAGGGGTTGAAGTAAGAGTGGCCCAGATTACCACACTCCCAGTGACCCACTTGGGGGAATTTGTGTATTCTATCCCTGCCCCTGTAGGCTGTATGGCTCATCATGTCCAAAGACCAGCATTCAAGGAAATGCGTTACCATATAGGGAATAATTGGCCTTGATCATCAGGTAGAGGTAGGGAGCTTCTATAATTGTGGCATTTCGATGATTGACTAGAGTTGGCATCTTTTGGTTGGACCCTGTGCAATTTTGATGATAAATGGATAAGCTATAGTCTGAAAAGAGCATGCTGACCAAGGATTCAGACTTTCAGGGATGAAGGTTTGGTGAACCACCTAGACTAGAAGGGGTAGCAGCTAAGTAGGTGAAAGGAATTAGAATGAGCAGTAGAGAAGGGACTCTGCATCTGTTGTGGCCTTAAATGAGCTATTTCGAGGGGGACCGTAGTTCCTATGATCAACCTCTTTTGTAAATTTGCTCAGGAAATGAGGCCAACTAGAATCCCAGAGAAGCTGATGGGAGTAAATACAGTATAAGCAAGTGGGTCTGAGCAGCACAATGGGTGCTCCACAGTAGGCTTTGAGGATCTGTGGCAGGCTATCCACATTTCCCCTTCAAGAACCAGCCACTCCTTCTCGCAGCTGCCAGGAAAGTTGACTGCTGGTGAGTCTATCTTTGCCCAAGGTCTGGCTTGTTTCTGGGGGTAGCCCATGTCCAGTAACTCACAGATGCAGGATACAATATACAGGTCCCATCTGCCTCTGCTGGGGACACCTCTGAATAGTCTTCCCAGCACAGAGCACCCTGTGGGGGTTGGTCCAAATCTCTTTTGCAACTACGCAGCAGTTCAACTTTCCCAAACTCTGTTGTCCTGCTTCCTTCATTTCCTTCCAGGTGTTGTTCTTGAGACAGTGCCTAATAAATTTTTATTATACAAATCTTTGCCTAAGAATCTGTTTTCAGGAAACCCAATGTAAGATGCCATATAACTTGACTTTAAGTCTCATGTTTTCCATCGGATGATTGCAGTCTACATCACATATAAAATGCTAACTGCAAGGGATCTGGGAAATGTAGTGGTTAGCCTTGCAAACTGAATTAGAGAAAAGTATGCATGAAGAGGGATAAACTGTCTGCAAAGGGAATGTATCCACAGTACCCACCATCCAACCTATAAAGATACATCGAAGAAGCCCATCCAGCATGCTGATCTGCCTTCAAAATTAGGAAATGGTGGCTGACAATTAGTATTTCTTGGAACAGAGAGAATGCTTGCTTCTACCTCAAAGTCTTTGTTCCCTTAATTGTCAGCACAGAACGGTTTCTCTTTTGGACTTGGCTAATAACTGCCAACAGGCCAAGTAGCAAATTGCTTAAATATGTGCCTAGAATGGATCTCTGTCATGTGCACTTGAGTACTTTATGAAGGACACTGATGTTCATTGATGATTTACTTTGTGCCAGACGTGGTGTGAGGTGATCTCTTAATGGATTCAGGAACAGCAACTTGATGTTTTGGATATTACCATCTAGAAAACTGGAACCAGAAATTCAAGAGTAAAATTGGTGTTTTGTTTGGTTCTGTGTTTGTATTAGAGTGTCAGCCATGGGATTTGAACTTTCCTCTGACTCCTAAGTACATTATCTTTCCATAATACTATGATGTCTCTCCAAAAGTAGAGAGCAAGTCTTCCTTTTCTACCGGAGTCTAATTGAGCTCCTTTATCCCTGAGATGAAACAAATGGTCCTGGTTTTATATTTCCCCCCAGAATATTTCTGTCATGTGTGGCCTCACTGTTGTGGAGTGTATCCTGGACAGCGGTCCATCCTAGGTGCCACTGGCCATGATGGGAATCGGTCCACATTGTCTTGGGAGGCTGGGCATACTCCAACACCATCCCCATGAGAACAGCTAAGGGGTTGGAGCCTGCTGAAAGGAGGGCAGAGGGGGTTTTTGGTGTGTGTCTTAAAAGCAATGCACAGTTGTTTCAGTGTCCTATGGAGGAGATGAGCTTAAAGCCAACACATGCAGCGATAGCGTCTTAAGCAACTTCATCATGCCAAAGGAAAAGAGGTCAAAACCTCTGTTGGCAAATTAGAAAGCAATTTGAACTTTGTCAATTACTTACCTGAACATATGGTAAGAATCTTTCCTATCTCTGCTTAATCTGGTCTGAGAATTGCATTTATGGGACAGGAACCTACATTTGCTGAGTACCTACTATGTACTGGGCACTGGGTGAGGCAGCTCTACAAATGAATTCTCTCAGACACGTTGTAAGTTGGGCATTGTTATCCAGCATTTATGGGTAAGGAGATTGGGATGTGGGGAAATTTAGTAAATTACCAAACATCTGCACACTAAGAAATACCAGGCTGAAATTTGAATCCAATCTATCTGTCCTGAAGTCCATGCCTTGTCTAATACACTAGAGAGAAGCAAGACAAGGTGAGTATTGCTGAGTTCATTGCATCCATGGACCTAGAACTTCCTCAGAACTGAAATGCATTTGCTGTGTCTATGTTAGGAATCAAAGGTGGTTTTGCAACTTCTCTCTGGAAGGGATGTGTTCACAGATGGTGAATAGATTTCTCAGCCAAGAGCTCTTAAATGTTACATGAATATACTCTCCTGAGGAATCCACTGAGCACACTGGGTCTCGTGCCTTGGATGACATGGACACCTGCACACACACACTCACACTCTGCCCTCCCCGCACTCACACAGATGCACATTTTCTCCCATTCTCTCATATGCGCTCCGTCTCACAACACACCTGTTACTGCCTCTCAACAAAGGCAGTTTTGTACTGTGAAAGCACCAATTCAGAAGGAAAACATAAACCATATGGAGGGAATGGCAGAAGGGAAGTTCTTAAGCAAATAAATAACATAACTTGTCTTGTGAATTTTCCCATTTTCCCTTGGGGTAGAAATGAAGTAAAGAGAACTAGTGCCCACCTGCCCCAGTATTCTTGCCAATTGCAGTTTGTTTCCAGTTTTAATGCAGAAAAGGAGCCCTTTCCCTAGACTATCCACTCAGTGGCAAGGGCAGGTTAAGCCTAGAAATGTCAGTTGCTAGAGGAACTGAATAGGATGCAAGAGAGTCCGGAATGTTGAGACAAATGAGGCTATTCCTTTACTGTGATTAACTACAAGTCCCAGATAACAAAGAGAAGACATAATTTGATACCAATTCATATAATTTTCCAACTGTAGTCCTAGCTGAACCATAAGTATCTGTAAATATTTAAGATAACAGACCAATAAACTATATTTTAAAAATTATCCCACTGAGTAGAAAATAACATGATAAATCCTACAGGAAGTTTTCTTGTTGTTATTCACAAAAATCCACAAGCTTGATGTGGGACACTCAATTCAAAACTGAACAGTTAATAGGGTTTTACTTCCATTGTCTTTTGTCTATCCTTCTCATAGAGAAGGGAGAAACTTCAGCATAACAAATACAAGTATATAAAATAGCTGATGAAGAAGAGAGAACCATGGAGTTGCTGGAGATGAGTTTTTAGTGGTCATTTTCCCAGCTCTCTCATTCTACAAAGAAAGACACAAGCGGCCCAGAGGGCTTACCCACGATGGCTCTCCAGAGTCAACAGCTGGCAAAGGAAGAGCAGAGGGGTTTGACTCTTTACATTACCCTGCCCAGAGGGGAATGTAAAAGAGGTTGGGTAAAAGGAAAGCCTGGAATTTTCCCCACAGGAGTACTCTATCCATAAGCAAACATTAAAAACAACTGTCAAGTTGACACCATCTTCAAAATGATCCGTTTCCTGGGATTCATGTAGTTGTGACTATTTTGGAATACATTTGGAGAAATACCGATTTACTCCATCCAGTGACCTATAATGGATTTGATGGTGCAGTATTTTGCATTGCATGGCTCCTAACCCATTTCCAGGGAGGGTCCTGGGCACCAAGAAGACTGGAAGCCAATATTTAGTACTTCTGTCTCAAATTACATTTGTAGGGTCCCTGATCATCTCATTTTCTAATTCCATTTCTCACAAAAGAAGCCAACATCTGCCTTTTGATATTTCTAATTCTCATTGTTTTTGAAACACTCATAGTGCATTTTGAGTTCAACTGCCTTTATGAAAACTGCCTGACAGAGCCTAGGCACAGTCATGCCATTCGCAGAAGGTTCACACCATCCCTCTCCCCTTGTCACCAATATACCCATCGGTTTATAAGCACCCAAGAGTCAGGATGCTTTCTTAGGTTACATGTGGCTCTGCCAAAAAGGTGGAACTTCAAGACCTCTGGGAATGATGATAAAGAAAGCGTGAACCATGCAGTTTGTGGTGAGGGGATCTTACAGGGTTAGGTGGGGACAAAGGTGACAGCCTCTTCCCTTTCCACACATGGCCAACTTCGTGATTCTCTCTCTGCCTTTCATTTTTCATAGGGGGACTATAAGAAGAGACGAAAGACCAGCTATATTTTGGGATAGGGCAGAAATGGAAAAGTAAATCTAAAGTCTTTCAAAAGATGATCTGAAACAAGTTCTCCCACATCCCACATCCCACTGCCGCCAGGAAGACCGAAAGGGTTGCTTAGGAAGGTAGGGAGGGTTCATTTTGCTTTGGCCATGTAGAGAGGGAAAAGAGAATTAGCAGATGGGAGGAGGGCTTCACATCATGGTTCTTCACCAAGAATTTGGTGACTCAAAGATATAACATGAAGATCTTTCTGGCCATGCTTTTAATCTATTTACTCAAATGAATCCACATTCCTTTGAAACCAGTGAGTCTCAGGTGCTGGCTGAAGTCACAAGGAAACCTAGGCTTGGGGTACAGCTGACAAAAGCAAAAAACCCCATACACAAGGAGTTGTATAAAGTTCCTTCTTAAAAGTTTTATTGCTACTTCACAAATTCAACCTAACTCAGGACACATGAAGATATAGAGCACATATAGTGCCTCAATCAAATTGAGAGTTC
The DNA here is from genome assembly GCF_037043125.1 of Eumetopias jubatus. Classification (NCBI taxonomy): domain Eukaryota; kingdom Metazoa; phylum Chordata; class Mammalia; order Carnivora; family Otariidae; genus Eumetopias; species Eumetopias jubatus. The sequence continues at coordinate 134,324,420 of NW_028274809.1, read as the reverse complement.
AAATATTAGAATTAAAATTCTACCTCTGTTGATTATTTGAGAGAGAGAGAGAGACAGAGCATGAACGAGAGAGCACACAAGCAGGGTGGAGGGGCAGAGGGAGAGGGAGAAGCAGGTTTCCCACTGAACAGGAGGCCTGATGACGTGGGGGGGGGCGGGGCTCAATCCCAGGACCCTTGGATCATGACCTGAGCTGAAGGTGGATACTTAACTGACTGATCCACACAGGTACCCACCCCTCCCCGTTGATTTCTAACTGGATGACCTTCCTCAAGGGATCTAAGCTCTCTGAGCCTCAGTTTCCTCAACCATAAATTAGAATTTGTAGAAGTTAGTTGGGGATCAAATAATGTTAGATGAAAGTACTGTAAGGTTGTTTAATAACTGTAAAAGACAATTCCAGGGACATGGGTCATTATCGATGCTACTCCTCAGAGGTCAGTTCTCTCCAAGGAGAAAAACAGGGAGTCCTTGCATTGATTTTTAAAATTTTATAAAACATGATTTCATTGTGAAATAATGAACAAACAGAAGCTTTTCCACTCTTTTAATTGAAAACATTGCTAAAATGTTCACTTGGCTCATTTTCTTCCTTTATTAAGTAGCACATAAAGGAAGAACAAAGTCTAGCTTTCAGCACCTTCAGAAGTCCCAGCATCACCAACCAGCACTAGAAATATGAATGTGGAATGGGGATTTCATTGGGAAGGAAGCATAAAAGAAACTGAGGCCCGGGAGTTTGGGGCACATCCTCTAGTTCACCAGCATGTCTGCAACAGAGCCCAAGCCTGCTAGGACTGTGCTGAGTGCCAGTCCTCCCACACTCAGGGATGGCAACTAATTCTTCCATTTGCTCAGGTCCAAGCCTCTGGGGTGTTTCTTGACTCCTCTCCCTCCACCTTCCATATCCTTATACCTTCCACATCTACTCCATCAGCAAATCCCATGGGCTTTACCATCATGTTATCCGAGAATCTCTCTGCTCTTCATCATGTCACTGCTGCCACTCCAGTCCAAGTCGCCATCATTTCCCCACAGATTACTTCAGAAACCTTCTTGCTTCTGTATGCATCTCAACATGGCAGCCAGAGGGAGCCTCTTAAAGTAAGTCAGGCAATGTTACTCCTCTGTTCAGAGGCTTTCCACTTTACCCAGAATAGAATACAGAGTCCTTATGATGATCTACAAACTCCTACATATTGTGACTCCTCATTTTCTCTGTCTCATCACAATATTTTTCTTTTACTCTTTGCTGGTCTTATCATTGTTCCTTAAATATGCCAGGTATTCTCTTGCCTCAGGTCCTTTGCACTTGCTGTTATAACTCTTGAGATGTTCTTCCCTCAGACACCTGCAAGGGTGGCTCCCTCATCTCCTTTTAGTCTATATTTAAATGTCACTTTCTCAATGAAACCTTTCCTGGCCATTCTGTCTAAAATGGCAACTTCCTTTTTAGGCCCACTCCAAACTTTCTGTAACTCATTTTTGCTTTATTTTTCTATTAGCATTTATGATTAGTGTATTACATATTTATTGTTTTATTTTCCTTCCCTACTAGAATGTGTGCTTCGTGAGGGTAGGGAGGTTACATTTTGTCTAGAGCTGTGTCTGGCACGAAGTAAGAATTCAATAAATAATTGACTAGATGAATGAACTGTCCTCAAAAAACAAACAAACAAACAAAACAAAACAAAAAAGTCCTGAGCACAGTAGTTTAAACAGAGAGTAGAAATCTTACACAATTAGATGCTTCAGTTAGGCAGACTAGGGTTCTATAACAATGCCATCAGGAACCTAGTTTCCTTCCATTATTTTTTAATTTTATTTTATTATGTTATGTTAGTCACCATACAATACATCATTAGTTTTTGATGTAGTGATCCAAGATTCATTGTTTTCATATAACACCCAGTGCTCCATGTAGTATGTGCCCTCCTTAATACCCATCACTGGGCTAACCCATCCCCCCAGCCCCTCCCCTCTAAAACCCTCAGTTTGTTTCTCAGAGTCCATAGTGTCTCATGGTTCATCTCTCCAATTTTTTCTTTTCACCATCCTTAACCCATAGGTCTTCATCTGTAAACTTTTTGCTTCATGGGTTGCAAAATGGTTGCTGTACCACCAGACAACACATTATATTTCCAAAGCAGAAAGAAAATGAAGTGGAAAATAGGAAATGGCAGCATTAGGAAAGAAAAATCTCTCCCAGAAACCCTAACCTTATGTATCATTAACCAGAATATTGTTACATGGTCCTCCCCAGCTGAAACAACAAACAAAAACTGGAGTTTTGTTAGTAAGAAAGAAAGGGACAATTGGTGAGTGAGGATGCGGGGCGGGCAGCTTACAACATCTACCATAGAGCTTAAGTCTTTGTCACCCTTCAACACCAGTTCATGCTTTTCTGGTTGGTAAGCTTGGAAAGGGGCTGATGAGATTTCAAGGCAAAGCAGAAGGATGTGGGGGAAGCCTTAGATCAGACTGTTGCTGGAGAAAAAAAAAAAACTTCAGTCCTAATCTGAGAGAAGAGCTATGGAGAGGAGCACTTAAAACACTTTAGCAGCCATGTTCCCAGCTTGGAGATGAAGTTGACCAGAGAGGATAATGGAAATGTACAGAAAGAAAAAAAATGCCTGCAATGAGGGAGGAAGTCCCAGGAGCCTTAAAACCTTTGGTTCCAGGTATTATGGGGGCCTTACTACAAGGTTTTCTGGCTGTGGTGATGGTGTTACCTTTATTGCATGTCTTGACATAAATGAAAGACATGTGAGTTTAAACCTGGCTCACCGTCGCATCTAAATCAGTGGTTCTCAACAAGGAAGAGTCTTAACTGTGTGCACCTCTCCATTTGCCTCCACTTCAATTGCACAGAGAGGGCACATGGAATCTCCAGTGCAAGCTCTCTACCTTTCCCCCAAGCCAAGAATATTTTTAAACATCTTTCTGGATGATTCTGATACCCAACCCTCCTTGAAGAGTGGGGTCCCTTTATTCTAAACCTTGTTGCAGAAGAGCATGGTAATCTGTGTGAGTGGGGTCACTACCCCTGAAGTAATGCAGATCCCCCTGCAATGAGCTAAGTAGAAAACAGGTGCCATTCTGTATGAGTTTCCCTATATCATGACCAAAACTTCCATAGTGGTAGAGGGTGAGGAAAGCAAGGGAGAGAGGTCTGTCCCATTCCTTTTTCTCAGAAAGTCAGTGCTAGGAACCTGGGCTGTTGCTCACTTATGGTGTAACTCTTCACCCCTACCTCACCCCTCAGTCACCATCCTGTCCCAGCCGTTTTCCTTGCAGCTCTGTGCTGCTTGCAATCCTGAGGGTCCACAGGGAATGGGCTATGTGCTGATGAAGAACATTACTACAGGAGGGGACCAAACACTAATGCTCTCTGCAGAGAGAGCTACTGTGCATGCTCTGTGCAGAGCCTGGGGTGGGAAAGCGGTCATTACACTTATTTATTCAGCTTCTCTTTATTTTCTGAATGGCCAGCATCCAGGACTGAGCAATCTGGTGCTGTGGTAAGAAAGGCCACAGGCCTTCTGCAGAGAAAGAGAGGTCTATGCTATATGTCTGCAATAATTACGACAACAGGAAGCTCAGAGAACCCCAAGCTCTTTCCCCACAGTGTTCCAACAATGCTGTGGATGGAAAATGGAACCCCAATTTCTCCACCACCTCAGAGGCCACTGCCCAGGCTGCCTTGGGAGAGTTCTTATCTTTGCAACTGTGAACCTGTTATGGCCAAGAGAAACCCAATGTGTGTTGGTTGGCAAGAAGTGGGGAGAGTGGGGACCTACATTTTGTGATTTAACAAAAAATACTCTAATATCTAGAAAGCTTGAGAAGGATCTTAAAACCTGTTACAAAAGGGGTAGTAGAAAGTTCTAGAAGTTTAACTTGACTGAAAAGTTTTGGGGCATCTGATAGGGGATTTCAAATATTTGAAGGAAACTTCTTCAAGTATCAGGAGGAAGAGCAAAGGAGAAGTTGCAAAAAGTTATATGCGTTTTTCCTGTTTTTTTGTTTTTGTTTTTAATGAACAAGAGCTCTAACACAATGGAACAGTCTTCTGCTGTGGAGAGTGAGCTCCCTGTCTCTGGATGTATGCAGGCAAAGACTGGTCATCTAGCAGGGATGTTGTTGGTAGACTTCTCAGTGGGTGGAAGTGTAAACTAGATGGCCCCTCCCAACTGTGGGAGTAGTTAAACCCATAATGTCCCCTTCCCCCATATGACTCTGTACCTGTATGTTCACCAGTACACTCTTTCTCTCAAATTACTCTTGAAGGAGAAAACACCAATAATTCTCACTGAAGTATTAATGCCTCCAAAGGTTTTCACTTCTGACGGTGGCCATGACTTGGCTGGGCTTCAAATCAGTCAACTCTTACAGATTAGCTAGCAGTCTCAGTAAAGCCGGTGTGGTTACTCTGCAGGCCAGCTTTAAGACAAATTTGCTAGCTCTTAAAAAATAGATTCCCAAGGCCTCTGATGTGATAGTCATCAGTTCAGGGGTAGGGTTATAAAACTATTTCCAGGTGATTCTGATGGTTAGTCAGATTTAGGAACACTTTCCTAAGGTTTGTCTCAACCAATCTCCAAGAATCAACTGGAAAGGATTATTTTGACCTTAATCTATCAAGCTTATAAATTCCTGTATGATGCTCTTATTCTGATCCATGTGTTTAACTTTCCCCAGAGAGCTGTCTCTGTCTTCTGCTCCAATGAATCCTAGACCCACTGATATCTTACCTTTGTTGTGGTCTCTGATGGCCAACACTCTTCCATCCCAACCACACTCCTCCCCGTAGTTCCCCAACCAGGCTGTATCTTTTTAGACTACTCATTCCAATAGGTATTATGACCCCAATTAGGATGGTTACAGTTTTTCAATTATTTATATGCAATGTTTTCCTGGGATTTTAACCTGATGTACACACTTCACTGTGTGGTCATGGTTTGTCTGAGTCTCCTCCCCCCCGACTCTGTCATCTCTACTTCCTCAAAGTCCAGGGCTGTATCTTCATCTTGGAATTTCTTGCATTAGTACAAAATGAGGCACGAACCATGTACTCAGTGTTTGTGGAAGGAAGGAAGGAAGGAAGGAAGGAAGGAAGGAAGGAAGGAAGGAAGGCAGGCAGGCAGGCAGGCTATGTTTCTCCCAAAGGTTATGTCTAGTTTCAACAAAGATGGCTTGAGTCTTATGCAAAAATGCAAGCAACAGATACAGTTTGGAGTAGGACTATATATGTGTGTGTGAAATGTGCAGGGAGTGGGGACTCTGAATGTTACTAATTTTTTCTATGTCTCATCAAAGTCATAAGGCATCATGCTGAGAGCACAGATCACCAGTCTTTCCTGCCCTCAGCCTCTCCTAACACAAGGTTTTGAATTTTTATACTGGTTCCTCATGAAGATAGCCAGCTATCCTGACTGTGGAGTCTTCTAAAGTCATTCACTGACACTTTTTTTTTTTTTTTAAGCAAAACCATGAGTACCTTGAGACGAATACATTATGGAGACAACTGTCATCACCACCACATGTGGTATTATTTACTCACGTCAAGTTGAATGATTAATGTGGAAAAGTGGCTGGGCAGCTAATAAGATTGAGGGCCATATAGGACAATTTCTGTGTGATTTTAAACAATGCCCACACTGTCCATGACAAGTCTCAGAAATATGAATAGTTGGCACTGGTGCCTCCTCTCTCTGCTGACTTTCTCAGCTGGGTCCTCCCCCACACTCCCCACCCCCAGAGACTCCACATTTTCCATCTGCAGCCAAAGAAGAGAAAGCAGGGACCCTTTTAATTTCAGCAGCCTGGGGGTTGTGAGTGGTGGCAGCCATCTGGCTGATGTCACTGGTGACTCCGCAGACAGCCAGAGGACAGATGAGACTCATGGGGCTCTGCGAGAGAGTCTAGGATTATTGGCCAGTCTTTGCCCCTTTTGGTGAGTGGCTATGTAGACAATGTTAAAAACCAATTGATGATTCATTCTTCAGAGAAACATCTCTGAAAAGGAAAAGTTTGAAAGAGCAAGGTGCTACAAATAAGTCAGGAATTTGTTCTGTAGGCTTGTTGGGTCTATAAATACCTTGAATCCTGCTTGCTAAGTATTGGTTTGATGCATGTCTCCAGGTAATAAGAATTTTCTGTGTTCTTTGTGGAAAACCTGGGAGACCACATGATAAAACAGTTTATTAGGATACATCTTTACTACTACTCCTGATTATCATTATTTCCATTTTGTTGAACACTTAGTATCGAGAGCATTCTAGAACCATACTAAAAGCCTTTAATATATTCCCCTTGATTAAGTCTCAAAGTTGATGAGGAAACTAAGGCCTGGGGTGTTGACATAGCTCCTCAAGGTCATGCAGTGGTAGGCGACCCAGTTGGGACTAGAATCCAGGGCTGTCTGACTCCAACATCTGAGCTCCTCACACATCTGCATGTCATCTACTTTCATCCCATTCCTTTGGTTTTGTGGTGTGTGTTGGAGGGTGGGGCTTAGTGTTACAAGAGGAAAGTAGAGGAAATGGCAGAGTACCCCCCCACATTCAGCCTACCCATGTGAGCAAGCGCAGGGGTGGGATGTGATGGTGGTGGGCTGGGGAGTGCAGTGATAGGCAAGCTGGCTACCAAACAGAGGAGATAATGAAGACAAATTGTGGTTTTTCTCCTTCTGGATTACAAACCATCGTGCCAGTCTCAGCAGCTTTGGTGAGGAGTATTCTTTTCCATGACATCATCTCAGCTTTGAGGCAAGAGTTGTCTAGCACCTTGTAAGATACAAGGTAGATCCAGCAAAAAACCCCTGAAAACTGTGTATGTCTCTTAGGAACGTCATTAGTGGCTCCAAGTCTTGTTGAGAAGCTTCCTAACACTGTAAAAGGGACCTCATGTAAACTTGAGGCATACAGTACACACATTTTGCTGTGGCTGTCCTCTGCTTGGGGTCCTCAGTCCTGATATGGTATTCAGATGGCTGTCCAGCTTCTTGTCAGATGCTCAGGGACATGATGAGAGGCTGTCTAAGAAGTGCCAACACCACCAGCCCTTGTGTGTTGTTTGTGATAACTAATTATCAGACAAGACCTGAAATCAGATTCAGAAGTCTATTTCCTCTTATATGAAAAAAGCTACATTGTTCGTGCCAGCAGACAGCAGGAAACTAAATGGACCATCCTTCAGCCTGAGAAACTTAATAAAAATATTCCAGCTGAGATACAAAGGAAAACTAGAATGGAGTAACAATGTTCAATCTAAACATTGATCTCTTTATAATGTGGGACATGAATTCCTGTTATTAATTTGTTTTATTTTGGAGTGTGTTCTTCTTTTATTATTCCTATTTTCTTCCTGTTTTGACTTTGGATCCAGCATTAGTCATATTTGACTCTGAATAATCTCATCCTACCATTGTATTGATGTTTTCCTACCTTCACCCTGCGTTGGAGGACAGGTACAGGACTACGTATACTTTACAAAAAGAAAAATTATTTTTTAATTCTTCCTTTACACTAAATGTCTGGCTAGAGCTACCTGAGTTGACTTATATTCTTTCCATGTCATCTCACCTAATGACAGTCCCAATGACAGGGTCTAGATAGTAAGTGATAGAAGCAAAAGCATCCATTGGACCCTCCGAAGGTCCAGTCATAACATCAGTTGAGCCAGCTACCCAGATTCTTTACTTTTGGCGAAACTTTTGACAAAATTTTAATTACTGTGGCTGTATCTATTAATGAAAATGATCCATTTTGATTGAAAGTATAGTAGTTCCTTTCAAACTATGCCACAGTATTTTGTACCCATGATTTGGGTACAGTGTTTCCCAAAAGATGTTCCTGGAAGGAAATCCTCCAAAGTGCTTATCAAAATGCAGATTCCTGTTTCCCACTCTCAACCTACTCATTCAGACCCTCTGGAGGTGGACCTAGGGATATGCATTCAAAAAATAAGCCCTGTAGGCAATTCTTGGGCATATTAAAACTGATAACCACGGGCCTAGAGTTCAATAACTTAAGCAGCACTTGTGTAGTTCTACATGGTCATCGGTGGCTAGGGAAGGTTTACAAGTCCTGAGAATTGGTGTTCACCCATTCATTCAGTGAGCCTTTACTGAATACCTCTGATACTTAGGTTGGGCTGAGAAGACCAGTATGGATTCCATACCCTCATTTCCCTTATCTTTGGAATGGAAATGAGGGTCTAAGGTAGTGTTTTTCAAACCTGCATGTACATCAGCATCACGGGGAAATTGATAAAAATGTATATCTCTCCCTACACACACACACACACACACACACACACACACACACACACATTCTACAGAGACATGTGCCCCCCACCCCACACTGGTCACACTTTATATCCTTTTGGAGTAACATAAAATGTAGATAGATAACCCATATATTAATCATCCCACTAATGTTGTTCTAGTTCAGTGAGTTTAATTCTTAGTTTCATAAAGAATGCCATGTTGAATTTTTGTTTGTTTTAGCATTTCCTTCGGACAGACATCTAGAAGTGAATACTTTCTGTGGTAACTTCTCTGAAAGTTGGCTCAGTTCTGCTTTGTCCACTCTCAAAGATGAGTGAGTTTATGTCACTGGGTCAGCATATATGGATGGGTCATTAGGTTGGACTCTGATCCCAAACCATGGGGTTGTTAGTTAGGATAGGGGTAAGCTTCTGTAACAAAGAGATCCCACAATATGGTAGTTTAAATCAGATGGACCTTTATTTCTCTCTTTTACTGCTCAAATAGGAATGGTTTAGGACTAGTGGGGAGACTGACATTCTTAACATGTGGCTTCCATTTCTGGGTTCAAAGTGATTACTCTGTTCCTATTGCTTTACAGACAGTGAGAGGGAGAAAATAATCTGGGAGGGTACACCCACTGTTTTAAAGACAAGATCTAAAAGTGGCATACATCATTTCCCGTCACATTCCATTGGTTGGGACCTAGTCACTGGTTTCACCTACCCACAAGAAAGAATAGGAAATGAAGTAGTTATCTGGACAGCCAGGTGCTCAGCTAAAACTGGGAGAAGAGAGGTAGGGACACAATTAGCAATCCGCCCCAGTCTTCAACCAAGGTCTTGGAATCCAGAAGGTGAGCAATCCAGTAGGGCATGTTGTAATTGCTCCTTTATTCTATGATCCCCAGCTTGCTCAACTTTGAGCCTTTGAGATGTAAGCGTTAAGTTAGAGTCACATAGAGAAACCTTTGCTAATCTGACAAGGAGTCAAGGTTCATGAAACACCTAAATGTGGCATTTTTATAGAGTATGGCTAAACTGGAGTTGGCCTAGTGCAGACATTAGCTACAGGTTCATTTGAGCTCCATAGTGTGTTTTTCTTCCCTCCTCTCCTCGCTCCCTCCATCCCTTTCCCTGTCCCTCTTCTTCTCTCTCTCTCTCTCCCTTTCTCTACATTTCCTTTCTGTTTTTAGAACTTTGCCTTTTTTTTTTTTTTTTTTTTTTTTTTTTGCTATTGATAAGTACATAAGAAAGAATTTCTGGGTTTCAGTGAAAAAACAAGTTTTAAAGTAGATTTCAACAAGACACCTAATGAACAATGGTCTATTCGCACAGCTGAAAGCTCTACTCATAAATCTCTTTCTCTTTTAGATTTGTGAGGAACAAGAGGTTATATTCTCTGCATGGGATTTTGCTTCTGGGCTAGGGTTGACTGCAAGTTTATTGGAATGAGCACTATGTTTTGTTTTGTTTTTACCATGAGGGACTTCTGCAAAGAGCCCCAGTGCTCATCATGTGCTGTGAGGAAAATGGAGAGAGTTTGCAGACCAGTTCTTTCCCTTCATTCAAAATTAGGTACAAGCTGAGAACCACTGGTGATTTTTTAAATCCTGTTTTGGATGAAATAAGCAGACATATTTGAATTAATTAATATTGTAAGGTGACTCTTAGCACTGAAACTGAGTTAGTACCTGATAAAAGGAACACTGAACAAAGAATCACAAAACTGCCCTAGCCTTGACCTCGCCACTGTAGGGCTATGGGCAAATTACCAACATTTCTATGCCTTTCCCAATTACATAAAGTCAGAGATTCTTATACTTCTAGAAGAATGATTTTATAGATTCTCTAGTCTGACTTCCTTGTGATAATCACAGGAAGACTGAGGTGCAGCAAGCCCTAGCTGATCATCCCCCACTTCATAAACCAGATAAACCATTCCCTTCTTGGTGAACCCTGTACCCTACATGCTAGCACTCTATAGTACAATATTTGGCAGCTTGTAATTGATGGGTCTGCTTTCCCTTGGGCTTCTTAAAAGCAGAGCCCATTTCTTATCTATGTTGTCCCTTCCATATAGCCTGGTGCTATGGATGGCTCATAGTAGTTACTTGATGTTGGATAAATGAATGAAGTAAGTACACCATAGTCTGATGATTGGTCAGGAACTGGTTAATAGCTGGGTGGGGCCAGGGCCAGTTTCATACTCCCAGACCAATCTTTTTCACATTCAACCTTTCCCTACCCTTAAGAATAAGGGTAAAATGTGATATCAAATGTAAGAAGTTCTTGAGAACTAGAGATTTGGGTGCAGGAGATGAATGGTTTTCTCTGTGCGGGCTTGTTCTGCTGTTGCAGTCTTGTGGTCCTTAATGCCAAGTTCTTTTTATAACATACTTCTCTCTTCATATTTCCTCCAGAACCTCTGCTTGGAGTGGTATGGTAGAGGTGCCTCAGGCCAAACCAAGGAGGAAGATATTGCACTGGGGCCCAGAGCACTTCATAGGAGATTTTTATGTCAAAATCTGAAGCCCACAGTATCTGCTGTCTAAGTTGATGGCGACCTCCCCAAAATGAGGCTTGCAGGAACTGCCATAAGGAAGGCAGAATGGCTCATGCCCTCAGAATTAGGTATAAGACCAAGAGGCCTATGCCTGGGGCTGCCACTCAGGTGTTCACCTGATACAGCTCCCAGCTTAAGAATGGAGTCTATATTCCGGTAGTCAAAATAACTACTCAGGGTGGGGAAGGACATGGGCCAGAGTCTTGGCAAGATCTGCAAGGGCTGCTTTTAGCACATGGAAGGGACTGAGACAACTGAAGGCACAGTAACAAGCCTAGGAGGAAGGAAGGCTGCTGTGGGGTCACTGGGAGAAGCGCTTCCTGCCATTGTCTGGCCACATGGGGTGGGTTAAAAATAAAAATAGGTGGAACTTGAAGACTGTATCTGGACCCAGATCCACACAGAGAATCTGTTTCTGCTGTGTTTGGGGCTGTGGAGAAATTACCCAGGGCATTTCAGACCTGTGACTATAGGATGTGGAGGTCAGAGACCCAAGGAGAGAGGCTAATAGATCCTAACCTTGCTCCCACTGTTTACAGAAGAATTGCTCAGCCTCGGCGTCCTACCCAGCAATGTTTGATAGAACAGAGAACCATGCCATGCAAAACACTGGAGTCTGATATAACAAGACAAAGCACAGAGCACTCAAAGACTGTTTCATAAATGCTGAACAGAGGTTGAAAGTCAGGTTCTAAAGGCTTCTTAGACTATCACCCTCTTTCCCGAAAATTTGTCCAAAGAGGACTACTTGGGGAACTTGTATTCTTCTCTGGCACTTTTTTTTTTTCCTTCAGTTTTTGTTTGTTTGGTTGGCTTTAGTTTATGTTATAGAGAATGTCAACTGTGGTGTCCAAAAATAAACATCTTGTGAACCCATATGTAGCCATCAACTGCCTTTAAGAATTATCAACTCACGGCCAATTTTGTTTCATCTGTATATCCATCTATTTTCCCACTCCATGTTATTTGGAAACCAACTACATATAGTTTCATCTATAAGATTTTATGCTATATTTCTAAAACATAAATACTCTTTATAAAAGCATAACTATTCCATCATGGTGTCTAAAAAATTTAGAATTCTGGAAGGTCACCAAATGCCCAGGAGGTGTTCAAATTTCCAACACCTGACATGTAATCATGTCTTCCTCAGAGTCCCCCTAGGACCTACTCTGTCCTGATCAAGAGCGAGAACCAAGGCAGACTCACCATGCAGGCAAAGAAGCCGTGATGCCTTCGTCCTTTTGTTTCCACCCTATCGTAATTTAACAAACCCGTGGTCTCCCAGGAACAGAGAGGGAGACCCCCAAATTGGAGGCAAGCACCTTGGCAACATAAAGAGAAAATAACTGACAAATCCCTAATTCTGGAAGATGCCCAGAGAGGCTGGGCCTGGAGCCAGGAGCTTAACAAGTTCCCATTGTTATTGGCAGCCGACAAATTTAGAAGCAGACAGGGGACCTTCTTATCAAGGGGAATTTTGTTAGCTGAGGCTGTGTGCGTTTAAAAAGCACAATCAACCTGTAGTGAGCTAAGGGATTAAACATGATTTTTCTCTACTTGAATGACCCCTCTCCCTAAATCAAGCTGCCTATTTAGCGCCCTTAATAAATACATAGATAATTTAAACCATGTGGTGGCAAATTGAAAACATGGGCTTTTTGAACTATGTATTTTCTTTCTCATGTTGGAACATTTCCCTCGAGAAAATCTCAGGTCTCATGACTATGGAAAAGAAAGATCTGTATATCTTTCTGATTAAGTGTTTCATGATACACACATACACACTGATTAAGTTTTTTCTCTTTTCTTGGCTAAAGTGAGGTGTATGCTTCTGAGAAAAGTGTCCCATTGACACTTCTCTGGCGGCTGCCTGGTGTATTTGTCAACAAAACAAAATGTGAAAGAATTATATTTCTATAAAAGTAATTACATTTTCAAAGCAGCTTGTTATTATATGCCATGTGGCATTACATTGAACCAAGATGCTATTTTCCGCCTGATTGTTAGAAGTAATAATCTACATTCACAAGTCAGTAAAAAATTCAAATATCTATTTTCCCCGTTGCTTGATTGGGGAAAATAATACTCCCTGCTGGAATACCTGAAGGTTTGAACTGAACAATTTGACGTGCCAGTTTTCAGATATTTGTACTCATCTACTGATTTCAAATATAGCTTACATACACAAACATATTTAGTTTACTATTAGGAGTCTTGATTTGGATCAAAAGATGTTCATAATGTGACAAAGATTTTTTTCTTTATAATTTCTGTATTCTCCTCTCCTCGAATTAATGAGTCACATCAAAGAGTGTCTCAACTTACTTTGTTAAAACTTGCTTTGGCCTCTTTCATGTATGTCCAAAAAAATGTTCATAAACAGTTTTCTGGGCTCATGGGCCCATGGGATTCATTTGGTCTCCTAATCTCTGTGGTCAGAGTACTTTCTGAGACAGTGTTCACTACAAATTCCCTAGAGACAAAGTCTGCGGCTTCCCTTCTGATTCCCCGCCTTTGACCCTCCCCATTATCAAGCGGTCTTAGACAAAATTAGATAATAGGAAAAATCTTGAAATTCTAATTTCAGTGTGTACTGACTTTCTCTTGCTATAAATGTGGCACATGGAGTATCCCAGCAGTAGACCATTCTTGACTTCTGCAGACACTAAAGATATTTTAAGAAGAGGAGATTTGGCCATCCAAAAAGGGAGAAAATATTCATATAGGCAAATTTCATCTGGTTAAAACTTTTTGTTTTCTCTTGGAAGATGGACATTGAAAAACAAGTCTTCAAGGCCAGACTTTATTAGGATAAGAAAGCTGAATTGTCTGGTAAAGTATGTGAAGATACAAGAACTTTGGCCTTTTGAGTCCTGAAGCATTAACATGCCATGGAACTAGCGCCTCCCCCCCTTCCCCTTTGAATTTGTTCTCTGAGTGTCCACTGCCTGACTTCTCTGTGGCCAACTGTCTGAAATTTGGATCAATGGCATCATTTGAAGGAGCCAGTCTTTCAGAAGGAAGCATGAAAGCTTCTTAGGAAGCCTTTACACTGTATTAGTTTGTAAATCTAAATATTGCATGCAACTCTTGGTTCAGCAATGTTCTTTTTCTAATAATTTACTGAAACTAATTGGATACAGGACACAGCTAGCTGGTGGGCAAGTCGAGATGTTTCAGTTAGCTTCTGAGGCAATACATGGCAGAATAAAGTAAACTCCCTGCCTGATTTTTTTCTTTTTTAATGATGTGATTAGTGTGTGTCTCTGCAAGAAGTTATTTAGCTGGAAAGAGGCTAAAAGCGATTGGACTTTACAAAATATTTAGAGGTTATACTTAGAAATAAATAATCGGTATTCATTTTAGAGATCATCTGAACACTTAAAAACAAAAGGATGCAGGAGGGTTATATATAGCTTCTATACATTCTCATGGTTTTATTTCCTTCCCAAGATTACAGAGAAGGTAGATTTATTGGAAGCAAAATAACTATCTGTGATGACTTTTATGCTGGATCTGGTGTTACTTGTGTAATCACAAATGTGGATGTTTTTTCTCCTTATTTCCTCATATTGATTTTCTCATGTTTATAAAACATATATAATGCAATGCTGTAATAAGTGGCATATTTTAGGAGTTTGGGCATGACCAAATCCTGGTGGAAGATGGTACAACAAGCCCAGTAAATGGAATATATCTAGACTAGCCCTCTAGTGCTGTGCTGTTCAATATGGTAGCCACTAGCCATCTGCACTTATTTAAATTTAAATTTAAATTTAAATTAAAAACTCAGTTCTTCAGTTGCACTAGCCACATTTCCAGTGCTCAATAGGTACTGTATTAGACATTCCTGTCACTGCAGAAAGTTCTTTTAGAAAGTCCTGCTCTAAAGAATCCTAAATGCACTGGGTAATGGTCCCAGCTGTCCACACTTGTTCTCTACATTTTCTTACCCAGAAAATACAATGGGATTACATAGTCTCTTGGATTCTCCTATTTCTGAGATTCTCATCCCAAGCACTCCCCTGATACTTGGGAGCCACATGTGCATGACAACTCTCAAGAAGGCCATATGGTGAGAAAAGCAGCAGTGTTGTGGAGACAACATATTGGAAACTACAGAACTCAAACATTGTCCCGGTACTATCAGTTCAAGCTACATACCTCGGGAGAAGTCACTCAATTACTTTGTATCTCTACTCATTCATCAAATGAAGGCATTGAGCTGAATGATCTCCAAGGCCTGCTTTGCTCTAAAATTCTAAAATGTTACTGACTTTTAAAAATAGCCCCTGCTAATGAACTTGAATAAACCCAATTTTGGTATTGTATAGTCTATGCTGTTTTCTTTGAAAACATTCTGAATTCTCACAATACCCATTCAAAGAAGGGGAAACTTATTGCCATTTTCCTTTCCATGAAAGGTTTGCAGCCATGGAGTCCTCCCTGCATCCAGCATTTGGAAGATGTGTGAAAAATGGCCAGTCAAGCATCTGTTTTCAATATAAAGATTCTTGGCATCTGTGTGCAGAGTATCAGAATGATCAAAGTTTTTACTTTTCTTCCAAAAATTTGGGTGTCTTGTAGACTTACAATGTGACAAAATACTTAGTTTAATATGTGAGTTTGATCTTTAGCTAGTGTACTAAGGCCTTTACTTTTCAATACTATATACAACATAGAAAAAATATTTTAGTCATTTCATTTGGGGGTTTTGGCATAAATGTATCCATCACAGTGTGGTATTTGTTCAAATAAGTAATTATGGGATTTTTTTTCATTTGGGGAGTTTATCTAGAACATTAGAACACCAGGAATAAAATGAAGGAGAATGCTGTATATGTTTATTCAAATGATATTTAATAGCCACCTTCTGTATGGCAGGCACTAATCTAGAAGGTGAGTACTCAGCAATAAACAAGAGAAACAAAAAACTCTCTTTGAAAGGAGTCTCTATGCTCAAATAAATTTAGGAAATTGTGTGCTAAACAAAATTAAAATTTTGTTTGTTTATTGATGTGGGATTTCCAAAGTTTTTCCATTGCCAAGTACATTGTGAATTTCTAAGATTAGAATATAGTAGGCAGTGTGCAATAAGCTTGCTTGATCACTGAACACTTTCCCCCGTAGAAAGCTTTCAGAAAATGATTAAAGCTCTGTTGAAAAGGAACTTTGGTAGAAAAAACCTTTACAGATGGATGATGGACTAACTCATTGAGACAGGGACCTATTGCATTCCTTAGATAGGGTCCAACTGATGCTTTCAATTCCCTAGACTCTGTACCCTAGACAACATCCAGGCATGTGAAATAGTTGAGCAGGCCGCTGAATGCACAGCTGATGCTTGGTCATCCTCAACAACCAAAAAAAATACCTGAGAAGGATCATAGGGGATGATGCGAAGGTTGCTCTGTGAAATCAGAGCTGTAGCAATGCCATACCGACCATGCAGGGTACCCAAGATTACTGGGATTTAGACTCAGAAGGCCTGGTTTGGAATCTGAACTCTTATTTGCTGAGCATTGTCACATAAGTTGCTTACTTCTCTAAGCCTGTTGCCCTGCCTGTAAGACAGGGGAGGTGATAGCCACTCCATAGGCTCATTATGAGCCTCAAATGAGGTCTTGTGTGTGAGCATACTTCATAATCTTGGTTCTGACTACAGAGAAAGTCACACTGGCATGAACCACATGGTCATAGTCCTCATCCAAATAGGTATTTTGGCAATAGAGGTGACTGAGATCCACACTGTCTCATTACACCTGAACGACAGAACATGGCCCTTCCCCTTATTCATAAAGGATTCTTGCTCCAGCCAAAGCACTAAGCATCAAAGACTCAATAATAGATACCATTCACATTCAAATTTATGTAACTTGAGTATAAAAAGTATGGTTATATTTCTGGTACATTGTCAAATATGGCACTGCTTATATGTCATTCATTTTTAAAAAAAGACAACATGCTTATTTTTGTATTAATTATACCAGCAAGCTGATTTTTCTCAAATAGACCAGTGCAATGCAAAAAAAGATTACAGAAATATTTTTACCAAAGTTGTCATTTGCTTATTGGACAAACTGAACTTTCCTTGGATTACTCTATGGAACTTACCATCTTCCAACTGCTATTACAATTCTTTGGTCAGAAGCCTGTCTCCCCAGCAGAGAGGCCAAGAGGAAACCGTTGAGTAAAATTTTCTTATCAGCCCCAAGTGGTCAGAGCTGACATGCAGTGTCCTCTGGTAAAGAAACCGTTCTCCCCCATCAGCAGCTTTGAGAAGTAAAAAAATAAAAGTGTGCTCTTTCCAAAATAGGCAATTAGTGACGGTTAGAAGGCCGAAGGGGAGAGGTTTGCTGACTTGACAAACCATGATTACTTTTTACAGCTCATGAAACTGTCTTCTAAAGAATCATGCTCTATGGCCTTAAGTTTATTGCACTCACGATTTTGGAAATGTCATCTTTTGGAAAGATAAGAAGCCTCAATGAGAAAAGAGGAGATTAATAGCATATCTTTGCCCTGTGCTAAGCATCTTAACATTTGTTGCCCAACAGAGAGGAGAATGGAGAACAAGTTTTCAGAGGCCCCTGGGCTGGGGAGCTGTGTCTTCCCTCAGCACAGATAACCCCCAACCCCACTTCATCCTTAATAACAAAGTCTGCTAGTCTGTTTTATTTTATAAACTGATAGATAACAGCCTGGATTGAATCATGGTTTTCCTCCTTAATAGGTGGTGACCTGGAGCACATCACTTATTAACCTCTGTGAGTCTTGATTCCTTCTGGTGTAAAAAGGGGATGGTAACAGCCTTCTCTTGGAGTATAGGGGATAAGTGGCAGCTAAAAAGACCCTGTTGAAACTTATACTCAAAATCCTCCAAAGGCTACCCATGTCACTTTGAGTAAAAGCTACAATCTTGACAGGGGCCCACAAGAAAGACCCTGCAGGATCTGTTGCCCCATCCTTCTCTCTGACCTCTTGCCCTATTAAGTACCCCTGTAGCTATGCTGGTCTCCTTGTTATTTCTTAAACAGGCCAGGCTCATGCCTGCCTCAGGGCCTTTGTACATGCTGTTCCTTCTGCCTGGAGTGCTCTTTCCCTAGATGTTGGCATGGCCTAGACCTTAGAGTCTTTACTCCAGTGTCACCCTCTTAGGGATCCTACTGATCCTATTCAAAATTGCAAACTCTCCTCCTTCCCTGCCTCAACCCCTTTCCTCCTTTATTCTTCATTGCACCTATGACCACCTACCATATATATTTTATTCATTTATGTTTATCTGCCTTTCTCCTTCTGAATGAAGCTTATGAGGTAGGGATTTTTATCTGTTCATTGCTGTATTCTAAGCCCTTGGAACAGGATCTAGCATATAGTGCACATTAAATTTCTGTTAGATGAATGAATATTATAACACCATTAAAGCACCTAGCGCTGTGCCTTTGGTTTAAAAAGGGGGGGGAGGGCAAGAAGCTGACTTGAATATATATAGCATGTTTAAAAATTTTATTCTACTGACTTGTGGCAAATGTCAAAAGTCAGCCCACAGATTACTTGCTAGTCACAAAGAGAACACATATTAAAAATAAATTTTAAAAAGGAAAAAAATTTTTACAGGAGAATACCATTTAATAAACGTTGAAGGAATGATAGGGTTAAAGAATCACCATTCTGTAGTCCCTAGTGAATAATTGATTCCGGCCTGGATCATCAATGGATACTAAAACTATGGTCTGAGAGATGAATGGGGAAGTGGATGGCTGAGTGCCCACAGATTTCTTGCTAGTCATAGGGGTAGAAATAAAACCAGTTACCCCATTGCCTTCATTTGCTGAGTCAGGAGCCTCAGAAGAGGAGAGGAACACAAGGAGGTGTGTGTTCCTGCATCAACAGCTCCACTCCCCCTGGAGCTGTAAACCAGGGCCCTGTGGCTTCTTCAACACAGGGCCTGTGACACATGGCTCAGGGCCCAGAATGTTCTGCTGGTGTGGGTAACAGCCTGCCATCTTTAACCTTACCATAAGACCTTCTAAGTGAGTCATACTAGCTACTGAAAACAGCTTTGTACAGAGCTCTATTTTCCCCATGCAACCTATTTTTACTTCTACTTCTCCTTTCATTCATAGACAACTCAATTCAAGTTCTATTTATGTTAAAAAAAAAAAAAAAAAAAGCAAGGGTTTCTTCTCATCCCCACTGTTCCTTGTCACTTTTATCGTAGGGTGGATCCATAGTCTGAGCACTGCTGAGGAGAGAGCTTTGCAAGCCTGGCCCAGCCTGCCTACCCCTCCTCTCTTATAACCTGGCACAGGGTGAGCCTGGGGCATGGCTTAACATCACTTCCAGTTGTGAAACCATCTAGTGCCTAGGTTTCTGCAAAGGGGAAGAAGACAGAATTCAGTTATAAAATGACCCCCAAGGAAATGAGGAATTTGGGCCTGTAATGGAGTCATCTGGCCTTAAGCATCCTGATGATTAAGCAATCTGCAAGGAGGGCCCTCTAAGCCAGTCTTTCTTTTCTTCTTCTCCTTTGTCTGTTTATTTTTTTTAAGGCAAAGCAAAAATACTCTTCTGTCCTTGGTGGAGAGTTTATCATGGGAAATAAGATGTCAACAAGCCTTGAGAGTAGCTGGGCACTAGGCTTCATGGGGACTTGCTTGTAAGTGATACCATTTATTTATTTTTTTAATATTTTTTTTATGATGTTAGTCACCATACAATACATCATTAGTTTTTGATGTAGTGTTCCATGATTCATTGTGTGCGTATAACACCCAGTGCCATTTAAAAAACCAATATGAAACGTCACAGGAAAGCAATATAACAGCCAAAAGCACAGCAGAGAGGGGGCCTCACTAACTGCATTCCTACTTCCTCAGGCCAGGTTTGGGAACCCCTCCTCCTGAGTTTGGCAGCCTGGCTTTTGATTAGGAAGTTTGCATAGAACTTAAAGACGAACACAATTACTTTATGGATTTGAGTTTTCCACTGTTAGAGAAAATGGACCAAGAGTGGATTTGGTGTTTCTAATAATGTCATAACCACAGCATCGTTCTGTTGTGGTCCCAATAGATCCCCCCAGTCCCTAGCTCATTTTCTTCATTTGCTCTCTGAGAGTTAGTCCCCAGTTTTTATATCCATGGACTCCATACTTTAAAAGTTGATTTTAAAGCATGCATCATATCTTAAGTAATAGTTCAGATGGCAGGGCTTCCATTTAGCCTTATAAAATAGCCCTATCTGATATGCCTCCTGGATGGATGGATTGGAAAGTCCAGTTGGTGAGGTCCTGGAGGGCTAGCATAGTTAAAGGGTCTACCAGATATTTCCTCTGAGGTTCCATTATCAGAATCAAAGTCCCAAATTAGGACGTGAGGTTTCCAACCTCAATAGGGCAGCCCCAAATGGGGAGCCATGAAGTGAAAGTATAAAGTACAGTCAGAATGGTGGGTCAGGCTGAGACTTGGAGAAACTTCCTGGACCATGGTGTGTCTTCCAAGGGCTTTTAACCTTGTACCCATTGCCTCAAGCACATGATGAAAGGAACTAAAGG
The DNA here is from genome assembly GCF_037043125.1 of Eumetopias jubatus. Classification (NCBI taxonomy): domain Eukaryota; kingdom Metazoa; phylum Chordata; class Mammalia; order Carnivora; family Otariidae; genus Eumetopias; species Eumetopias jubatus. Next base: position 134,304,027 of record NW_028274809.1, on the reverse strand, counting down.
AAATGGACATCTCCAGGCACCCAGTACCAATTCTGGAGACCTTCCCAGCCCAGGGGAATATGTAGATGGACAATGGCCAACCCATACATGTAGACAGAGCTCTGACCCGCAAGCTCTGCAGCTATTGCTCCAGGATGGTCAGAAACTCGTCAGTGCTGTCAAACTGCCCTATTTTTTATCCTCTGTTTCCAACTCAGGACCAAAATGCTCCCCAAATCACAAAGGATGCACCACTTCCAGGTTCCCCAACAACCTCCAGAGCATACATGAAGCCTTCTCTTTTTTCACTCTGAAGCATTCCTACTCCTCTGCCTGCCTATGTACTTCTGCCAAGCACAAATGATAACTCCTGTGCTACAAGCTGAACAAACAGCTTGTGTGTTCCCATTTGGGTCATCTTTGTTTATTTCTACAGATCTATAGTAGACGTATGAAGACATATGTAGACAAACAACCCAGAACCTACACATCTAACTAGCGCTACCCTCTTCAAATAGTCTCTTTGGAGAATTAAGACCTGTGTCAATGATATCATCATTAATCAAATTTTTGCCACTCCTCTTTTATTGAATTAGGAGCCAATATGTTAGGGTCATAGGATTGTATAGTAGGCTTACTCCCCCTCCATCTCGTCACGTTTTCACACTCCCTCTCTTTCTCTCTGTCTCACACACACACCTCATCTCATTATTTCCGGCCTAGAATATGCCTCCTGCTAGTGTTAATGTTAATAGTTTTATTCACCAACCCTGTCTCCAAAATGATTTTTAATTATTTCCCTAATTGGCCCACTCCCACACTAGAGTTTGTTATTTAATAGATGTATGTAATAGATTTTGCCCTCTGTTTGAGAGGCTTGTCACAGATTTCATGTCTTTGCATTTTGCAGTTCCAGAGGACAAGGGTAAATATTTAATAAATTTTGCTTTGTCCCAGTCCTTTCTAAGTCCATCCTCCACCATGTCCTTCCTCAGATGGAAGACACTATGAATGTGCAGACCAGAGTTGGGAGGGTAGACTCTTTCTTGCTGGCAAAGCAGATGGTATGTTCTCATTCCCTCAACACGCACAAAAGACAGGCTCTTTTGTGTTTGCTTTCATCTGACCCTGGAAACGGAACTTCAGCGTCTGCACAGAGATCAGTTTTGGACAATTGTAAAATATGTGAACAAATGTAAATTGCAAGCAATCATTTTGGCTTTCATTCTCATTGTGAATTCCTATGACAAAATGATATTTGTCCCTGTATATCACTATTTTTGCTCACAAGGTTCAAACATCAGAATTTTGCCAAGTGGCTCTTTCAGTTTGGGTGAGCTTATAATGATTCCAATTCTGGTAAAGGAACTGAACAAAGCAGCCCTGGGCCAGCAATAATTCATTTCATTGGAGTCTGGAGTGTACAGATACAAATGTTAAGGACATGCTGGAGTGTTTATGGTGTTCTCAGGCCATAGAGCTAAGAGCCCACTGAAGGACAGTTGCCGGAAAAGGTCTATATACAATTCATAACAAGCATATTCAAAATGGGCACTTTACTTTGAAATGATAAAATCACTGAATTGTTTGGAATGCCCACACCAATCCTCTGAAATTCTTCAGACATTCCCCTGGTGTGGCATGCTGAGGTTAGGGATAACTGGAGGGATATTTGAGCAGTTTCATTCTCATTTTTCACCCCATGCCAGCAGCTGGGAGTGGGTAGGCAGGTAGGAAAGAAGGTTCCCCAATCCTTCTCCTTCTTGTAGCCCAAGAAATTTTCTGTCTTATTGGCTCTTCTACAACATTAATTACTACCCAGGGACATGTATATTTGGCGCTCCTTTCCAATCTGCACAAATGACCCTGGGGTGCAAGAAGAAAAATCAAAGGGACTCAGAGTCTGGTGGTTGCCCTTCTGCACATTATCTCCTCACTGGGACCCCAAGGGAATGAGGAAAAGACACTTCTCCAACCCATGTCCCCTGACTCAGGAGTGGCAGCCATTTTCTAGGGACTCTGGGAAAGAGGTCACGTCCTCAGTCTGTTGCCCTTAGGGCCTCCCTTGTCCCAAACCTGGAATGAGACACCTCTTCTCTCTTCTCCTCTAACACTCTGTACCGATCTCTATCATAACCTATTACTCTAGTTGCTCACTTACAGGTTGGTCTGCCAAGAGACCATACATGTCTCAGGGCAGGGGCGGTATTTTAGCATCCTCGTATTATCCATTGAATCAAATAAGCAGTATGAGAATGACTAAAATCAAGCTGGGTACTGAGCACTTCAGGGAATCAGGGAATAAAATATCTAAGTACATACATACATATGTATGTTTGAATGACATGGTTTCAGTCTGCTGGGAATTGTGTGTAGAAGTAAGAAATCTGTGTAAAATAAATCACAGTGAAAGTATGTCGTAAGACTATACAACCATTTCCAATTGGCTTCTTGTGAGACCCAAAGCACTTAACAGATGTGAAATCACTTTAAAAACTTAAAAGTTTTTAAACCATAGATAATATGTTATTAATATAATAACTCATATGACTTTTAAAACCTTATCCTGTTTCTCTCAGAGACAGGAGATTTCAGGTATTGGAAATTCCGGAGAATATTCTATCTCTTCAGAAGACCTAATATTCTGAAAAAATGTAACTTGACTAACCATACTAAGGCTGTTTTGTTTATCTGTTGGTTTACTCTTGTCCACTTTGACCTCTAACTCACTTGATTTCTCTGCATGTCATTTTAATTAAACCTCTAAGTTTCCTTGCAGCTTTGAAATATTTATTTGTATTTGCTTTATTTCTCTCAAGAGATAAGAGAGATAGATATACAGATATATAGGTATAGATATATAGCCATTATCATGACATGTCACTCATAAATATTTCAGCATACATTTCCTAGGAATAAACGGTGTTCTTCGGCATAATGACACTTTCTTCATCATAGCCAAGAAATATTACTATATATCTTATAATATACAGATGCTATTTAAATTTCCCAATTTTCCCAAAATTGACTTATATTTGTTTCCTCTGATCCAAGATCCAATCAAGATTCACACACTATATTTTGTTATATCTTTTGGGTCTCTTATACTATAGTACAGTTCTTAGTCCTCTTACCTTTGCTTTTTTTTTTTTTTTATTTTTGTGACACTTATCTTTCTGAAGAGGTCAAGGAAATTGTCTTCCAGGATATCCCATTGTCTTGCCTTATATGATTGTTTCTTCATGACTGGATTCAGGTTAAGCTATTTAGTAAGAATACCATGTAAGGATACTACTACATAAGTGATATTGTTCATAAATGAAATAATTTTTAAGTATTTTAATCATAAATATAGTATAATACCAAAGCAGAAAATTTGTGTAATAGAAAAGAAGGACGCCACCCATAATCCCATTGTCTTAACTCACACAAGAACTTTCAATGTATTTCCAACATTTCCCTATTATTGTTTTTAGCACAGTTATAAATATACTGCAGATAAAACTTTGTATCCTGGTTGTTTTTGACATAACATCACATCAAAGCATTTTCACTAGAAATAATGGCAATGATACTAACAATACCAACTACTTTTTATTGAGTACATATCCAGTTGCAGACAGTATCAGTCACTCTCTATATACTATTTCTTTTAAAGTTTATGACAGTGCTTTGAAGTAAGTTCTTTTATTGTCCCCATTTTAGAATAGAGGAAACTGAGACTCCATCCCACAGCTGGTAAGGGGTAAAGAAGAGATTTGAACCCAAGTATATGTGACTCCATCACATCATCCGTCTCCTATCGCTTTTATTGAATGTGCTTTGATTTATTCTTTTCATGTAAACACACTTGTAGACACTATCAACTTAAGCCTGCCTTGCTTTTCAGAATATTTCACAAGGCTTGACTTTTTTGACCACCGCTTTTAAATTATGTGCATAGCCTCAGACTGGCCTCAGAGACTAGTGCTTTCTATTTTTCCCCTAAGAATTTAATCTAAACCAAATTTGGTTTTCCCAAAGTCTATTTTCATTCATCAAGGAGGCAATGTAATTTATAGGTAAATGACAAAATCATCAGGAGACTGGACAGGAGTGAGAGAACAAAATAAACCAACTGAGTCAACTGCCAAGAGCCAGAGTCTCAAGTATTCCAGGCTACCTTGAGCTTTCTTAAAGCTGGATAGGCTGTGGTGCGGTTCTGCCCTGAGCCCGGGAGGCCCCTCTTATGGGGGGAGGGTATTGCCCTTGACAGCAGCATGGTTGTGGGGCATCTGTCTTCTCTCTGACTCCATTAGGAGACTCTGGAATTTAGGCTGTGTAAAAATCATCCTGTTGTTAAGGGCCTCTGATCTAAACACACCCCACTGATTGGAAATGTGTCCCATGTCAAAGCCCTGAAAAACACAAATTCTAATACTTCCAAATGCACTTTAATGTGGGTTAAATGCCTACATTTGTCTCATAGCCTGCGGTGCCAGCTGGGGAAGTGGCAGCAGTAGCAGGAACCTTTGCCAGCCCGGCCTTTGGGACGGCTCTGAGCACAGCAGGGAAGAGCTGAATGCATTTCAACTGCAGCCAAGTTAGTGGTTGAAACTTCATAAACATGTCTTAAATGTTATGATTCTTATCTTTATGCTATGGCATTCCTACCTCAAAGGATAGCTATTAAAGAAAAAGCACAGTTCAGCAAATAGTTCTAAGAACTTTGATTAAAAAAATAGTTGATTAATCATTTTTGGTTGCTTGTCTTTCTTTTGACCTTTTCCTCTAGACCCATCCTCATAACACAGTCAGAATGCTTAATCATTTACCAAAAGGGTTAAGATAATATAACCTCTTTGTGATTAAAAATAGAAATGAAGTAAAATGGAGTTCTCCATAGTTTTATAGTTTTACTTGATTCTGCGATTGGAAGGGCATTTGGAGTGACTGGCTAGACAGTTATGTTGATCTTGACTGTGCATGTTCACATATCTGGGGATCAGTTGGCTGTCAGCTGATCTAGGCTGATCTAGGCTGTCCTTGGCTGGGATGACTGGGGCAATTTGGTTTTGCTTCACATGCCTCTTGTTCTCTAGCAGACATATTCTCAAGGCAATGGCAAAGGTACCAGAAAACAAGCCGCAGTGTACAAGATCATTTCAAGTCTTTGCATCACATCTGCTAAATTCCATGGGACAAAGGTACAGTGTACTTTTGCTCAATGATCAGTGTACAAGATCATTTCAAGTCTTTGTGTCACATCTGCTAAATTCCATGGGACAAAGGTATTCACACAGTTGAGCCCAGTCTCAAGAAGTAGTGCAGGTTACCTTAACCACAGTAGGAGGGCACTTCAAAGTTACATGGTATAGATATGGTTAGAGGGAGAAATAAAAACATAGGCCCATGATTTCAATGTACCATCGCAGGTGATTCTATGCCCTGTATATTGTTAGAGTCAGTATATACTATTTGCCAATAGCTAAGATCCAGTGCAGATCCAATCATGAGGCCAAGTTGTCAAGAAAAGCAGTCACTTGAGTGACTTGGTTTCGTAATCCAAGGTAGAAGGAGTGATTTGGCATCAAAAGGTGGCCAGAAAGACTCAATATTATTAAGATGTCAGTCCTTCCCAAATCAATCTGTAGATTCAAAGTAATCCCAATCAAAATCCTAGCAAGCTGTTTTTTAGAAATCACCAAACTGATCCTAAAACTTTTATGGGAAAGCAAAGGAAACAGCATTGAAAACATTTTTGAAGAAGGACAAAATTGATTTCGGGATTTGCTATAAAGCTACATTAATCCGGAGTGTATATTTATGAAAGGATAAAATAAAAACTAATGGGAGAGAATAGAATCCAAAGGAGTCGTGCAAATGTGCAACTTTATTCACAATCTCCAAACACTAAGAAACCAAGGAAATTCAACAGGGAAAGGATACTTTTTTTCCCCCTGTTATCAGGGATCACTTTATTCCTTTTTTTAATTAACATATTATGTATTATTTGTTTCAGGGGTACAGGTCTGTGATTCAACAGTCTTACACAATTCACATCGCTCACCATAGCACATACCCTCCCCAGTGTCCATCACCCAGCCACCCCATCCCTCCCACCCCCCTCCACTCCAGCAACCCTCAGTGTGCTTCCTGAGATTAAGAGTCTCTTATGGTTTGTCTCCTCTCTGGTTTCGTCTTGTTTCATTTTTCCCTCTCTTCCCCTATGATCCTCTGTCTTGTTTCTCAAATTCCTCATATCAGTGAGATCATATGATAATTGTCTTTCTCTGATTGACTCATTTTGCTTAGCATAATACCCTCTAGTTGCATCCACGTCATTGCAAATGGCAAGATTTCATTTTTTGATGGCTGCGTGATATTCCATTGTGTGTGTGTGTATATATATATATATATATATATATATACACACACCACATGTTCTTTATCCATTCATCTGTTGATGGACATCTTGGCTTTCTGTAGTTTGGCTATTGTGGACATCGCTGCTATAAACATTGGGGTGCAGGTGTCCCTTTGGATCACTACATTTGTATCTTTGGGGTAAATACCCAGTAGTGCAATTGCTGGGTCATAGGCTAGCTCTATTTTCAACTTTTTGAGGAACCTCCATACATTTTCCAGGGTGGCTGCACCAGCTTGCATTCCCACCAACAATGTGGAAAGAACACTTTTTTTAACAGATTGTATTGGAATCTGGATACCCATATGTGAAATCATAGGCCTTAAACCATAACTTGCAACATATTAAAAAACCAATTCAAAAATGAAACCTAGACCCACATGTAAGACCTAACATTATGAAATTCTAGAGGAAAATATAGGGAAAATGTCTTTGCAACCATGAATAAGGCGAAGATTTCTTACCTGGGACAAAAATGATGAATTATAAAAGAAAAAAAAATGATAAGCAGGACTTCATCAAAATTAAAAAGTTCTGCTCTTTGAAAGGCATGGTTAAGAAAGGAAAATAACCAGGCAAGCCACAGACTGGGGGAAAATATTTGTAAAACACATCTACTATAAAATACTTGTATCCAGAATATATAAGGAAGTCTGACAAATAATAATAAAAATAACCCAGTAAAAATGGACAAAAGAATTGGACGCTTCACTGAAGAAGATATATGAATGGCTAATGAACAAAGGAAAAGATACTTAACATATTAGTCATTAGGAAAATGCAAATTAAAATCACAATAAAATACTAATACACATCTATTTGCTGACTAAAATTTAAACACTGCAAGATCAAGACTTAGAAGAAGGTAGAGCAATCGTAACTCTCAGGCATGCCTTGTAGTAATGCAAAATGGTCCAGCCACTTTGGAAAATATTTAATGCTTCCTTATAGAGTTAAATGTCACCTGTATGGCTGAGCATTTGAGTATTTACCCAAGAGAAGTAAAACTATGCCCACACAAAAAACTCTATGTAACAGCTTTATTCATAATCTCCCCAAACTAGAAACAACCCAAATAACGACCACCTGGTAAATGGATAAACAAACTCTGGTACACTGATACAATAGAATATGACTCGGAAATGAAAAGAAGCGAACTAGTGATTAAGGTAACAACATGGATGAACTCAAATGCATTATGTGAAGTGAAAAAAGTCAGACTTAAAAACCTACCAGCTCTATAATTCCACTTAAATGTCACGCTGGGAAAGGAAAAACTAGGACTAGAGGAGTGGCTTCCAGGGGCTGGGGTAGGATGAGAGGACTTTCTGGGGCTGGAAATGTTCTGTGACTCAACGGTAGTGGTACTTACACAACTGTATGTCTTTTTCTGAATTCATAAAGCTGTACACCAGAAAGGGGCGAATTTTACTTATGTAAATTCTACCTCAGAAAACCTGACTTAAAGAAGGGCGAGTTAGGGAAACAAAAGGTAGAGCCATTGTACATGAATAGGTATATAGCTGAAGCCTCAAATCTAGCCACCAAGAGAAGCCAGTATCTGCTCATCCTCCCATAGCTTTTCAGTCAACAGCTATTGTCAGAAGATACATCTTGAACCACAGGTCTTAAAATTTTTAGTCCTCCTTGACCCAGCTTCCATTTCTAGAAATTTATCCTAAGGAAAGAATCTTAACTGATTTCCCTAGAAAGGAATTATTGGCCACAAAGTTTAAAATTCTAAAAAACTGGAAACAACGTTAATGCTCACCATACTGCTCGTAACAGATGGACTGCAGGTGGAAATATTAAATAAGTTTTGGTGCATCCAAGCAATGGAACACTATCTCGCTGTAAAAGAATATTTGATATGGCATTGTGATCATCATCTAGTAAGAAGGTCAGATAATAAGAGTATTTATGGTATGAGCCCCTTCTGGAAATGTGTGATCAGAGAGAGATACAAAGACTGGAAGAGTCAATATGCCAAGATGCTAATGATCATTATTATCTAGTGGTAGTGAGACTGTAGACAATTGTTTCCCTAGATTTTCCAAATCTCCTGTGATGAATATGTATTTCTTTGATACTAAGGAACAAAATAACCTCACAAGTTATTTTTTAAAGGCATTCATAGATATTTTTAAGCCAAGAATCAATCTCATCACACTTGGTCTTCACAGATATCCCAAAATCTGTGTAGCCTTCATTGGGTCCAAACAGTTAGAAAGCTAAACCTCTTATTGTGGTAACCATTTCACAATACATACATGTGAGTCAAGTAATTATGTGGTACACCTAAACTTATACAGTGCTGTATATCAATTATATCTCAATAAAACTGAAGAAAAAAAGAAAATAGGCTAAACATTTATTACAAAACCCAAACCAAACCAAACAGAAAACCTGAATCCTAATGGCCAGCTGAGCTTCTAAGAGGCCGGAGGCATTTGACCCCTTTAAGAATTTTTGAGCCCTACCATATTCCTGCTTCTGTCCGCAGAGAATGTGAAGCCCTACTGAGAAAACCATGTGCCAAGAGACGAACTCATGAACCAAAAAGACTTCCATTGTGGTAGGCAGCTGATAAACTAGCTTTTTAAAACTTAATACTGAGCTGTTATAGAAGTGTTATGTTAGTGAGCATTAAACAAGAGTCAAGAGACCCAGGAAAGACCTGTGTTACCATAGGCAAGATTCTCACTTCTCTGGCTTTTATCTGAAAGATGAAAGAGTTGAACCAGGAAGTCTCTAAGAATCTACCGTCTTCCAGTTTTCTGGGATTTTTAGGGATAAGTGACTGAACCCAGACCAGGGTGAATTTCACTATTGCTTATAGGAGGGAATCTTGTCCATTTACATGGGTTAATGAGTATCAAAGCTTTTATGTTGACTGAAGGAGGAGGGGTATTATTCTTGTGTTTTATTTTCTATGATAGAAGGAGAAATTGAGAGAATGGAAAGAGGAAGTTGTCTATTTTTCCTGGGATTCATTACAATAAGTTGTTGACTCTTTTGAGAGAAAGGTTAAGGCCAGAAAATGACTGAGTTTGCCTCATGAGAGACTTTGAGATCACCTGTCTTTTGTGCACAAAAGGTGGCACTACTGTGGGATCCATGTGACAAATAGCAAAGCTGGACAGAGTGGCACTTTCCCCACTCTTCAGGGAATCAGCACTCCTCTGGCTTCTTGGGGACCAATGGCTTTGGGCCTTTTGAGAGACAGCAGCCTGGTGTGAACATTAGTATTTTCTTGATGGTCCCATCAGCAAAGCCAACAATTTCATTGCGTTCAAGGCTATACAAGCCAGGGACTTGAACAAGGGGCTGCTAGAGAGGAAGAGGGAGATAATGGCAGAAGTTATGTAGAAAATGTAGTTGACAGGCCCATGAGAACACTTAAGGCACTCTGAAGTCTTCTAGAGACAGGGAAGATTTTGTCTTATCCATGGATGGTAAGTGCAATGATGTCTCTGGTGCAGCTCTTTACATCAATAACTGTAACAAGTGCTCTCTCTCTCTTTGAGCTTCTGTGTCACATATCTTACCTTTTGCTCTGTCTCCCATTAGAAAGTGTATTTGCATGAAGCAGTTGGTTGGCCCAGCTGAGCATTTCACACCCGACCTGGAGTTGGAATCTTGACATTGGGTTGGTAGAGCAATTGATTACTGAGATGCTTATAAGATGTTCCACGCCAGACTGGATAAACCACCTTAGTCTGTATCCACCATCTATAGTTCAGACTTTATCCACAGAAGGCTGACAGCAGCTTAGAGGGCTGCCTTTTGGGAACTTTTGGTCAAATAAAGTCACCTACTAAAGAGAAGAGAGTAGGTAACTTTTTGAAATTACTAACACACATCCTTTTCATTGAATAGAAGATACCCAGTATGGTTGCGATTCCACCATACAAGAAGAGCCTGGAAGGAACCGTGACCCCTCCCAGATTGCCATGGAGAGAGTTCAGGGTGTCTGGTCTATCTGACTCTCATGCCATCATAACCACCAAGAATTTACCTTTAGTTGAATCTTGGCTTTATAGCAGATAATTGGCGGTAGTACTAGGTGTGTATGTAGGGAGTTGCCTCATTGCCTAAACTCTTTGTTCCATTGGAAGCTGTGATTCTACCCAGAATGAATATGCCCTCACTCTAAAGGAAAGTCAAGGTTTGTAAGTTTTGTTTTCTGAAGACATCTTAGAGGTTTGGGGCAGAACGATATACTGTCCAGGGAAAAAAGAAAATGAGAAGGTGATTGGTCCAAACACCTCTTTCCATAGATGAGTAAATGAGCCCTTAAGAGCTGGCTTTTCTCAAGGCTGTACAGCCACTTCAGTCACAAGGGGTGCCACTAATTAAGCCTCCTGATACACAGTTATGTGCCCCATTTCCCCCCAGCTAGCTCCAGATCAAACTGAGTCTTTTGCATAAGAATTTGCCTAAGAAACGCACAGATACAACACACACACATACACACACACACACACAACCCAGAGAGAAAAATACAACACAGCCATTATTAAGCAATCCAAATCCAAATTATTGATTATCCAAATCAATCCTTCTGCTGGTATTGTTGATAGAAGTATATAGTACAAAAGAAGGAAGTCTTAGCAGCACAGGATCTGGAGTGAGACTATTGGAATGCCAAGTAATCTAAAACCCTGTGCCTCAGTTTCCTCATTTGTACATTTGGGATCATAAGATTGTTATTGGTATTTAATTAGTTACTAAATGTTAAATGCTTAGAGTAAATCCTGGCACATAGTAAGCAATCAATAGAAATTCACTGTGACACTCTCCATTGGCCTGAGCTACAGCATTACAGTTTTCAGCTGTTCTCATACCACACTGCCCCTAACTCCTGCAGACACTTTCTTTGTGTCCCTGTTCCATTAGGTCAAAGTGGCATCAGATAATGTTGTGGAAGATGGGCGTCATATTGGAGGAAATGCCCCTACCATAAACAGCTTCCCTTCTATTCTGTGTAAGGTTAGTGCTATAATTTTTCAAAATATCTGCAAATTTCACTGAGAATAATCTTTTTTTTTTTTTTTTCTGAAGTAAATGCAATGGCTGTTATAGAATGAGATTCAGCGTCTGTTTGTTGGGGCCCCTAGGCACGGTGCACAGCTTTTGCCCAACTGCCCTCAAACTTTCAGGAGTCTACCCTGTCTCAGTTCGCTCTCCCAGACATGGCCCAGGGGCCAGAGCCTTGTTACCTCAGGTATTTTCCTTTAATCAATTTCCTGTTGTCCTTTCCAAGGGGCCCCAGGGCTCATTTCAGGTTGTCTCTGGAAAATCAGAAGACTGGGTCATTGTTTAAGCTATGCTGTTTGAGTGACCAATGGGCTGGAGCGTTCGGAGACTGATCCTTACTGTTCCTTTGGGTTTACATCTAACCCCATGGGTTTCATTCAGATTGTTGGCTTGATCTCAGTGGTAAGCATTTGCATTTTTGACCTCTACATAGGCTAAAAACTATATATATAGCAGCCCACTGCTCAGGTTGAGCAAAAGGGAAAAATAGGATGTTTATGGTTTCTCTCTGGCAGTGCCTTAGGACTGGAGTGTGGTAAATTCTGGAAGGTGTTGGAAGTTGAACTAGCAAGGGCTGAGGGGAGATGACTGAGGCATTGATAGCATCTGTATTGGTTTACCACATCCACTCACATCCATTTAGGTTCAATCTGTTTTGCCACTGATTTTTAAAAAAAAATTTTTTTATTAATATGTAATGTATTATTTGTTTCAGGGGTACAGGTCTGTGATTCATCATCAATCTTACACAATACACAGCGCTCACCATAGCACATACCCTCCCCAATGTCCATCACCCAGCCACCCATCCCTCCCACCCCCCTCCACTCCAGCAACCCTCAGTTTGTTTCCTGAGATTAAGAGTCTCTTATGGTTTGTCTCCCTCTCCGGTTTCATCTTGTTTCATTTTTCCCTCCCTTCCCCTGTGATCCTGTCTTGTTTCTCAAATTCCTCATATCAGTGAGGTCATATGATAATTGTCTTTCTCTGATTGACTTATTTTGCTTAGCATAACACCCTTTGTTCCTTCCACATCATTGCAAATGGCAAGATTTCATTTTTTTGATGGCTGCATAATATTCCCATGTGTGTGTGTACCACATCTTCTTTATCCATTCATCTGTTGATGGACATCTTGGCTCTTTCCATAATTTGACTATTGTGAACATTGAGGCTATAAACATTGGGGTGCATGTACCCCTTCGGATCCCTACATTTGTATCTTTGGGGTAAATACCCAGTAGTGCAATTGCTGGATCATATGGTAGCTCTATTTTCAACTTTTTGAGGAACCTCCATACATTTTCCAGAGTGGCTGCACCAGCTTCCATTCAAACACCAACAGTGTAGGAGGGTTCCCCTTTATCCACATACTCACCAACATCTGTCATTTCCTGACTTGTTAATTTTAGGCATTCTGACTTGTGTGAGGTGGTATCTCATTGAGGTTTTGATTTATATTTCCCTGATACCGAGTGATGTTGAGCACTTTTTCATGTGTCTGTTGGCCATTTGGATGTCTTCTTTGCAGAAATGTCTGTTCATGTTTTCTGCTCATTTCTTGATTGGATTATTTGTTCTTGGGTGTTGAGTTTGGTAAGTTCTTTATAGATTTTGGATACTAGCCCTTTATCTGATATGTCATTTGCAAATCTCTTCTCCCATTCTGTGTTGTCTTTTGGTTTTGTTGACTGTTTCCTTTGCTGTGCAAAAGCTTTTATCTTGATGAAGTCCCAGTAGTTCATTTTTGCCCTTGCTTCCCTTGCCTTTGGCAATGTGTCTAGGAAGAAGTTGCTGTGACTGAGGTCAAAGAGGTTGCTGCCTGTGTTCTCCTCAAGGATTTTGATGGATTCCTGTCTTACATTTAGGCCTTTCATCCATTTTGAGTCTATTTTTGTGTGTTGCCACTGATTCTTAAGGGGGTGGTTGTTTACATTTTAAAAAGGAAGAAATTTACAACAGAAGATTTAGTGACCTAGGCTATGGTCCCTACACAGAAGCTGGTCCCTAGGTCGTAATTGATATTGATGTTGCCAGACATGCATGTCTGAGGGATCTGAGTTTCCCAAGTAACTTTACATCAAGGACCCATATGGACAAGTTGAATCTCATTCCAGAACAAACACCACATGGTTTCTACAAATGTTCATTCAGTTATTACTACACATGGAAACACCTGGAGACATCCCAGTAAATCCCCCTAAGGTCCAAGAAGGCTCCCTCGTGCCTCCATAATAGAGTAAGGACCCTACCTCTTCATGATAATAAAGTAACTTCTTTCTTAGCCTGCTACTTTACCGGCATGAAGAACCCAAAATGACCAGATAGCAGCCATCACTTTAGGACTAATGTAATGCCCCCCCCCCACACACACACACAAAGTACTGTGGCCCTTGGTAGAAGATCTCTCCATCTCCCAACTGGAAACCAGAACCTCTAGTCCAGGAGACCCTGATATTGTGGAACAAAACCCAAATCTCCCCAAGAGGATCATTGGAAATGACAGTATTGGGAGACACTTTTGCATCCACCCCTTGCTTCCTGACTCCATGAATTCTTTCTATTGAGGGCATTGTAATTTCAATGGCTATCAGTTCAGACTATGTATTACATTTTGAATGCCAGCACTCAAACCCTGCAGATGTCATCTTCAGGCTGGCACCTTAGTTGTATCTTTCAAAAGCCATTCCAGTTTTCTATCAGACTGGCAGCTTTGCAGTGATATAATATATAATAGGAACAGTGGTTACCATGGCCATATGCCTGTTGTTACATCTCCTTTCCTGGGAACTGAGTCCACTGGTCCAAGTATGTTACGTGGGATCCCAAATCCAATGCAATAGGGAGTAGTGAGGACTATGGTGAAAAGGCAAGCACATTCCTTGTCTTAAAGCAACATCTACTACTCAACTTAGACAATTATTACCATTCAGGAAGGTAGGCTCCTGGCTTCCAGGGTTTCCAAAGTTTGAAGAGAGCTGAAAATATGGGGGTTTTTTTTAATAGTTAATTTCCCATTTTAAAATATCAGTAGCTAATTTATAATTATTTAAGATTACTACATGGGGCTAATTTGTGACCCTTGCCTCTTTTGTTATTATTAGTTTTTAAAGTAAATTCTATAATCCTGAGATCAAGAGTCGTATGCTCTACCAACTGAGCCAGCCAGGCACCCCTGTGACCCTTGCCTTAACGTTTAGAAGTCTGATTGCCACTGAAGGTGGGCTTCTGTCTGGGTGTGACCCTGAATAACAGAAAAAGGACCAATAAGTGGAAATTAGAGAAAAACAGGGCTTGATCCAAAACAAGAAAGCATTTTTAATAATATTGTTGAAAGATAGAATAGCCTGACTTAAAGGGATGAGTTGTTCATTTCAAGTGTCAATTGGATGATCTCTCTGCCAGAACAGTATAAAGGAAATCTATGGATCGGATGCATGGGACATTAGATTTTACTTTTCCCTTCCATCTTGAGCTTGTCTGAGAACCACGGTTTCCTTCACCAAGGTTTCAGATCAAGCTGGATTAGTCATTCCAAGTGAACCCCTTGGTTTACTCACTATGTCATACATAGAGCACATGTGTGTCTCTTCTTGTCTACTAATGTAGGATATTATTGGGATGTCTTTTCCAAAGGCAAATGTTTCTAAGGCTATTTATTACTATTTTATACTTCCTATCTCATGGGTTTGCCTTGCCCTGAGTTGGCCTAAGTTTCCCCCAAACCCACCCAGTAAGGTTCAACTTGGTTTAGTTGAGTCTCTGCTGGTGTTATTTTTTGCAGAAATAAATGAATACAGACTCTGATAATTTACACATGTTCAGAGTAACCATAAGGAGAAACCAACACTTTCCCATATATATAAAAATTGCTATAAATCTGGGGTCTGGAAATAAATAGTTTCTTTTGCTCTGAACACGTATATTTGCCACCACTGGTACTTTCTCTGCTCTTGAAAACATAGCCTATATTAATACAACACTGAAACATGTGAACATTTAAATAAAAATAATTTGACCAGTTAAACCAGATACAACAATTTATTCAATGACACAAGAAAGCATTTAGCTTTGGCCTCACATCTTCATGTTTGGCTTCACATGCATTCAAGGCACCAATGTCTGTTTTATTTTTGAGAGCAGAGTCTGGTCCTCACATATCCATCACTTTCAGTAGATCTTCACTTCAGTATGAAACTTGTCCATGTTTTCAGATCTACAAAGGACAGATTTTAACCATTATTCTGAAAATGCTTTCCCTTCCATAAGAAAATGAAGGAAAAAAAAAAAAAAGGTGGGAAAAAGGAAAGACTGCTTTACATTAAACTGCTTATTTTAGCCATGAAGATAAGCCCTAGCCATTCTCAGATGCTGAAATATTCTGGTTTGGAATATCTTTACTGCTTGGTTCTAAGCCTGGAGCCTCATCACGCTAAAGAATTGATTTGAACGTTCTGTTTTTCAAATTGTTTGTTTGCAAAGTCTAATCTGGGAGTGGAACTAATATTATTATTAAGGACCTTTTATGTTCAAGGCTTATGC
Organism: Eumetopias jubatus; assembly: GCF_037043125.1. Taxonomy (NCBI): domain Eukaryota; kingdom Metazoa; phylum Chordata; class Mammalia; order Carnivora; family Otariidae; genus Eumetopias; species Eumetopias jubatus. Next base: position 134,288,060 of record NW_028274809.1, on the reverse strand, counting down.
CAGAGATATAGAATGTATTATCTCATTTAATCCTCACTACAATTCAGTGGGGTAAGCCTATTGCTCACATGAGAAGGTAGACTCAGGGATATAAGGATTAGACTTACACTTCAGGTCAGCTAACTTCAATATTCACAGATTTTCTTCGGCATCAAAGAAAAGTGATGGGAGAAAGGAAAAAGAGAAATCCACTGTAAAACTAGGCAATTCAAAGTTAAACTTCAGGAAATCATTTATGAAACTATTCCCTTGAATCATAATTCTAGTTGCACATTAAATTAAACTTCAGAGAGATCTGAGTACAAAAATCTGCTGACTAACCTAAAAGTAAACCTGTGGCATAGAAAGTAGCCAAATCCCTGTACTGGCTTTGACTTTCAACTGTTCGATTGATCACTAGCAAATAATTTCTGGGCCATGTGCCCCCATTGGTTTTGAGTAAACTTTGGGATTTTCTTTTCCCTGATTTATACAACCTGTGTATGCTTTCTCTGGGAACCTGTACGAGTGCTCCAACTATGCCCAGCCTAAGGCTGATGATATCCTATTTCTGTATTTATTTTCCCCCTTGATGTTTAAGCAGTATGTTGAATCAACATTTCCTCAGGAGCTCTTTTAGTGCTTTCAACTAAAATTTCTTAGTGAGAGTCGTATTTAGTTCAACTTCTCTCTCTCTGTTACTTTCCCTTCCCTGGTTTAGTGCGTTGAAAAATCCATTCGCATCAGCATTTATGTAGCATATAATATTTTTTACTCTCATCCAACAGGCACATTTGGATTTACTATTTTACTTGAACAGTTGGTGTTTACTGGCAGCAACAAGAACAAAATTTATAGCAGCAAATGGAAGCTGAACTTGCATGCTGGCTTTGCACCGAAGAACTTTGTGTTTGCCATTTCCTAATTGTGAAAACAATATGTCCAAGATTTTGCAGTCATCAGCATTCTAATGTAACGATTTCCATCTGCTCAAAGGAAGAAATTCAGATCCTCTATCTCCTTAAATTTAATTCTGTTCAAATGCAAAGGTAACTGGCTTAGGAGAATGTTGGAAGGCCAGAGAAATTCAGACTAAATACATTCTGAAAAGTGTCTGTAACATCCACTTATCCTGAGGATAATTTTTCTGAAGAACAAACAGGATAGAGAGAGAATTTGCCACGATCTTCTTAAGGGAAACGGCTCTAACCGGAGCAAGATGGCAGGATTTCTTTGAGGTGAGAGAGGATAAAGAAAGCAGGATGATTTGTGGGGCGTTCCAGTGGGAGGTAATAAGGAGTCAGAGATCCATAGAGACGAAGCAATTGCAGAATAATGCTGAGGCAATCGAGGCCAACAACGTGGTAATAAGAAGCGGTTTAACATCCCATCTTGTCCCATCTGGTATTGAGGATTTGGCACTGGTTGTTGAAATAGGAAACCCGCGATGGCCCTCACACTCTTCCAGTGACCTCCCTCACTCATTAGTGTGGAGTCAGAGCTGAAAGAAATGTAGCATAATATTTCAAATGCTTGGTTTCATTTTTCCATATTCATTGATTCAACAAATATTTATTAGGCACTACATTGTGTGTCAGGAATGGCATTAGGTGCTGGGGATATGGATCATAAGCGTCTTTGGCTGTCTGTTGTAAATAATGAAATGTGAAATATAAAATGCATAGAATGGTTCTACTTTGAGATGGTTCAGCTCAAGCAACCCACAAGGAAGACTTTTCTATTAATCTTTATCCTTTATATTCCTCTCTTTCTTCCTGAAATGAGTATGGAAAGGAAACAGAATTCTAGAAATTACCACATAGCTGAACTTCACTCTGTGGAATAGTGAGTCCTTGGCAGGAAGAGAATTCTATCCATGATCTCAAAATTCCTAAACAGCAACAGCATTGTAAACAGATCAGCCTCCAAAGTGGAGGTCATAGCCCTGCACATGGTAGGCATTCAGTTGAGTAGGTATCAACTGGCCAAATAGAGGGAGCTAGCTTCTTAGAGGCTGTGAAATCATGGCTCTAAAATGTTCTTTAAGGGCAGAAACATGGGATGGAAACTCTAAGGATGTCACCTCCCACCTGCCTCCCTCCTCAGACCCACATCAATCTGCAGGTGTGAAAAAAACCCTGACTCTGGCCAGCCTGTGGTCTTTGTCCTGGGCAGTAGGGTCTTGCTGGTCCTGCTCCCTGCCCTTCACAGACTGTGGATCCTATCACAGAACTGCCGCTTCATCCCTTGCTTCCCTCATCCCCATGCTCTGTTGGAAATTCAGGAAATTTGAAATCATAAAACCCAGAGAGGAAAGGGTCAATTATTGCACTTATTCAAGCTACATAGTTCCAGTTTTTCCCTTCCTGCAGAGACTCTTATAGAAAGACGTAAGAATCACACTTACCTGTGAGCCATTCCTCACTCAGTACTGTCACACACTAACTCCTTCTTGTGCTGATATCTCTACCTTAGTCTCACCATGCCCAAAGTCCAGGACTAAAAACATTGTTTCATCTACACTAACTCATGTCTTGGGCAACTTTGGGTTTGTTTGTTTGTTTTTCTGACTTGTCTCTCTTCCCCTCCCGGCAGTGAATTCTATCTCTGGGATCTCATTTCCCTCTCCTGTGACCCTTCTTTATCAGAGCAACCCCAGTCTATCCAACATATTTTAAGAACATTAAATCTGAAAGAGAAAGCAACTCTGTTGACATGTACATGTTACAGGATACAAAAATAAGCCTTTCCTGTTGTCTCAGTGTTGCCTTAGGCCCTAGAGCCGAGAACAAATGTGGTTAAATGCCTATCTACTCTAAAGAGATGTAACTTGTTAAGGGGTGACCAAAAAATGGTCCAGGAGCACTTAGTCTTTCCCCCAATCTCAGATATATAAGGGGCGGCCCATGAATTGAAGAGGAAAGTGAGGATTTCATCAGAGACCATTTTTAGGCTGTTGAAATGTTTCTTCTCCCCTTTCCCCAGTGTTTTCCCCTCATCCTAAGCAAGTGAGAGCAGGCTTCAGAGACCCACTTGAAAAGCTGACCTGTGTAAGAGTATATCAGTTTCCTATTGCTGCCATAGCAAATTATCACAAATTTAGTGACTTCAAACAATAAATTCATTATCTCAAAGTTTCGTAGGTCAGATGGTTAGTTGGTGTAGCTGGTTTCTCTGTTCGAGCCTCACGAGTTTGAAGTCAAGGTGTTGGCTGGGCTGCATTCCCTTCCTTCAGGAGGCTCTAGGGGAGAATCTGTTTTCAGACTCATTCAGCTTGTTGGCAGAATTCAATTCCCTTTGGCTGATGGACTGAGGTCCCTGTTTCCTTGCTGGTTTTCAGATGGAGACTGCCTTGGCTCCTAGTGGCCTCTTTCTGGTTCTTGCCCAAGGGCCCTTGCATCTCAGAGCCAACCAGAGTGTGTGGAATCCTTCTCATGCTGCCATATCCTTATGATTCAGCCAGGAGATTTTCCCTGTTTTTAAAGGCTCATGTCATTATATTGAGCTCACCCTGATAATCCAGAATAATCTCCTCATCTCAAAATCTATAACGTTAATCACATCTGCAAAATCCCTTTGCCACATAATATGAACTATTCAAAGGTCCTGGGGACTAGAGTGTGGACATCTTTGGGGAGGCTGTTATTCAGCCTTGCCCACAGAGATTGGTACCTGGAAGAGTCAGCAGGTGAGAAGCCAGACAGAGCATCCTGCTGCAGCTGTGAGGAAAAGGCAGTAGCTGGAGCAGTTTGTACTTCCACTGATGATACAGCTTACTCCCTCGCTCCTTGAATGGGGCTCCACCCAAGAGGATCACCAGGAGCCACAGGTAAGGCTGGCAGAACAAAACTGAACCACTAGAAGCCAGGGGCTCAGTGGAAGTGATTGTAGCCAGCTAGAAGAGAATCCTGGGTTGGGAAACCACAGTGGGAATTCCCCAGTGCCTAGTGGAGGTGTTTCTGAGAAACTCTGAAAGAAACCATCAGCCTTCAGATAACTCCACACCCAGAAAACTCAGATTACAACCTTGCCTTTCCTCCCTGCTGCTGTTCCAATGCTGCTGGATGCAAAAGCAGCAAGAGAATCAAAGAAGAGCAGTAGGAAAGAAAGGTGGGGAGAGATGAGCCTACCCATGCTCTGTTTCCTCCCTGTAGGTCTGCATGTGAGGCAGGTCTGAGCTGGGGGAGGGAGGAGAGTGAGCCTTGAAGTTTCTATATTAGATTGAACTGGACTTTCGAGACCTCACACACAGAGTATTTGTTAATACCTGTGAGTGGCATAAAAGTTACAGATCTGCCTAGGATCCCCGAATGGGAAAACAAGTTCATCAGTCAGTTGTAATAAAGCATAATGTTGCTTTCAGCTTGCTTTGTTTGTTTAATAGATCGGACCTCATAAATTACCCAGCCCTTCCCTAGAAACCTCTAAATTCTGATCACCAACAGCTATCTCAGGGGAAGGGCCATGCATCTCCATTAACAGGAGCTTAGACACTTGTTGAGTTAAAATGTTTGGTTACAGCTTAATGATTGCAACTGCAAAGCCAGAATATTGAGTTTTTAAAGATATATTATTTATGTGAAATAATGCCATTTTGCTGCCATATTAAACAGTAAATTATCTGAGAACTGACCTAAAGAGTATTTTGACTGGTCAAGAAGGGCTACCATTTTTTGACCTATGATCCTTGAATTACCCTCTTCATGATCTCACAGAAAAATCATTAGACTAATTGTTCTAGAATTGGATCTTCTCTAACTTTATATGTATGGAGAGATCATTGCACTTCTGTGAGCCTCAGTTTCTTCATGTGTAAAATGGCTAACAGGAATGTCTGTCTTGTCCATCTCATAGTGTTGTCAGGAAAATCAAATGTCACAAGGGCCTTGAAAATATATTTCTAAGTTGTAACCTGTATATATAGGTTAGCAATTGAGCATTTCTATATGTTCCAAAGATAGGTTATAAATTTTTAAAGAAATCTAAGATTGCTTACTGGATTATTACTAGCCCATTGCTTAATAGTCCATGCTTAATGGACTAATTTTGAAAGGACCCATAAGAAACCGATAATTGCCTTCAAGTAGAGACTTGATGAGAGTGATGGGGAGGAGAGAGACTAATTTATCACTCTATTTCTTTTTATATCTTTTGAATTAATATCATATGTATATATTATGTATTCAAACACAATTTAACAATAATTTGAGAAATTGAAGAAAGAAGATCTGTTTATTCTTAATGATAAGTTGAATATAATATAATCTTTCTGAAAAAGGACTTTTTAGGATCTTTAATGCTTCAGGATTAAAGGAGATGATTTAGTTGAGGCAATTAGAGCAGAACTGGGCAAACAGTAGGTGTTCACAAAGTGGCAGTGCCCTTTCTCTTGAGGCCGTCATTATGACTATCAACTCCCAGTAAATCAGACATATACAAGGATATAGCTGATGGGATGTGGGTATTAGAAAGTTTATTGGATTTTACTGGGATGTTGGACACAGATGGTAACTGGGAATGCCAGCAAGTTGATGAATCATCTGGTAAGCTAGTGGAAAAGGTGAGGGGAGCCAGAAACAGTCCAGAGAGGACAAGGAAACAAACAGGTCTGGAGAAAGGCAACTACACCCATTATATCATGTAACCTGCTTTTCAGTTGCTGATGTTCCCAAAATGTTAAGTGCGTTTTGCAATTGCAGTTATTCTGATTTTCATGGTATTAAATGCTCATTAAGTAACAAATAGCTTGAAATCTCATTAGACTGTGGAACTTTTTTTTTCTAATTTATGATTTCTCCTCATTTTATGGTAAGGAGCAGTGAGTCTATAAATCAGAATGCTTTATGGGAAGCTGTAACACCTAGCCCTAATGCCAAGACTGAGAATCTGATAGCATAGCTATTAAAAATTAAGACCCCTGAAAGACTAATTCCTGCTAACAGGAATGCCCAAAGCAGCCAGACACTATGTCTCCCTTTTTGTTTTAATGTAGTTTTATCAATTCTGCTATTCTGTTATAGAGCAAGCATCCAGAAAAACACTTAGAAAGCAGGCAAAATGAAAACAAAAGAAAACTCAGAAGAACTTTCCCATGCAGGAATCATCACCAATGTTAGATATTATTGGTATTGCTGAGATGACCATGGGGCAGTTTAGAATATTGCTGCTCCAAGTGTGGTTCCCAAAAAGCATCACCAGCATCACATGGGAGATCATTCCCAGGGCAGAATCTCAGGCCCTCCCCCAAGATCTACCAAATCAGAGCCTCTGGTTTCATAAGATCCCTTTTGAATGTTATGAACATCAAAATTTGAGGAGCACTAATTCAAGGGTATCAATGTGCTTTAGGTAAAAATATACTAATTAAAAGGCAGCATTCATTTTATCCTAGTAGGAGAAACGGTCAACTTTGGATTGTTCCTTGAGGATAAATAATTAGGAAAAAAAATTCAGCTAAAAATATAACTTGTAGGCACTTTTCCAGGCTTTGGGATAGTGAAGTCATTTGGGGGCTGTGGAACTGAAGGAAGGAAATAGATGGGAAAAGAAAAAGCTCAAAGATGGAGGTCCTAAGTTTTGGCAACTGATTGAATGTAGAGTCTAAGGAAGCCTGAAGGCTCCCCCATTCTGGTGACCAGATGAGTGAGGAGTCTATTAGTTGAAGAAGGGAATCTACTAACTTGTAAGGTACTAACAAATGAAGCCTCCATTTACAACCTGGAACACTTAAAACCTGGGACATTTTCTTTATGGGATTGTCTTTTCTTTGAACCAGTGATTCTGTTTGACACCAAGGATTGCTTTTACTGTTTTTCCCTCCATGGACCCTTGATTTAAAAGATTTCACCTTTCCATCTGTTAATTAAGAATATTTTTCCATTTTTATTCACCAAAGTGCTGTTGACCAGTGAGAGATAATGTGTGTTACCATGAGGGTTGCTATGATTCCAGACAAAAACAAACCTTACAATTTTATTAGTATACGAAGTTTCCCATATATGACTTTGAATAGGAAATAACTCAAGGACTTACCATAAGTGTGAAAGTGAAGAAGAATCCAGGGCTGGCCTGAGTAAAAGTTCCCAGGGCTATAGGGGAAGAAGAACTGAAGACAACAGTAAAGACAAAGTTAAGAAGCTTTATTATCTCTGCCATGAGAACTTCCAGTTACAGGACTCAGTGAAAGGAAACAGGAATAAACATATATACATGGGAATGCTCAGACCCGGACCACATGAAAACAAATCACACAAATGGTAGATAACCAGCAATCAGCAGGTGATTATTTTGACTCTTGGTAACAATACATTAATGGAAAAAAAATTCTGAAATAACACTTCCAATGTGGAAGACCCTCATCATTCTAGTTGTAGGGGACCAAGTTATAATCCATTACAATGAATATTTTCTCTTGAAAAGTCCCTATGTAATCAACCAGACTCTCAGGACAGTAGTCAGCTTTATGTTACATTTTTGGTGATGGGAGGAATTTGTTACAACAGATGACATTTCTGATAGTGGAAATTTACTTCCATGGAACTGAAGTCTTAATCTCTTGAGTGATTTTCAATTGGCAGGGGTGGGAAGTCTTCTCTAGCATTTAACTATGCAGATATTTAATGAGGTTTTCAATTAACAAAAATTAAGAAACTCTTAATGGGGTAACTTTTTTCGGTATGTAAACTAAATAAAAAAGAGTTCTGTGTTGGTAACTTTGGAGAACAGTGTAGCGGCTGTTATATGTGGATGATTATTTGGGTCCCAGCTTGAACAGAGAACAACTCTTTAAATGTGCATTATATGTGCAGGTCTAGGGTGCAGTCACCTCACATTTGAGTCATACTTATGGGTTTCCATGTGTTACAGTGACTGGGGGAATATGCTACCGTGGTTCCATGTTAATAGGAATTAATATGCAGTTTGGTTAGCAAGTTAGAACTGTTTCACATTAGATACGACTTTACAGCAGACAGTTTTATAACGAGAATGAAATGGATTGAATACAGTCACTTGAATTAAAATATCTTTTATATACTCTGTGTTCCCTCGGAGCTGATGACAAACCTAGAGAAGCATGATAGAACAAGCAGACCAGAAAATTAAATTCTTCTTGTTCTCACTTTGTGCAGTAGGCACAATTCAAAGTGTTAGCCTCAAATATCTTTGTGTTTTCTGTTTTCTTCCTTTTCTTCTTTATAAGTCAGCCAAATTTGGTAAGATGATTAAAATTGGGACTTTTGCAAACCTAATGACTAAATCAGGGAAAAATTGGGCTGGAAAGATCCTTTGAGTGAGTCAGGTCTAGTGCTTTGTCTCCAGCTGCCTGACATCTCAGGACTCATGGGAATCAAATGTGATGATGTGTGTGAGAACACCACTAAAATGTAACAGGCAAGCTTGTGTAAAGATACACATTGTTATTTTTATGAGTATGGCACTAGACCATCCCAGATTATTAGAAAGTTTGGTTATTTTTTTTTCAGTCTCATAGAAAGGAGTTACTTAATTTCTTTAGTAGCTTAGCAAATTCTTAAATTCTATTCCTATATCCACCCTAAATTCATCCTCTAAATATGTTAGACCATTCCCTCATTCATTTTTTAATAGAGAAGAGCTGGTCACTGTGCTTTCTATATAATGAAACCTACCTAATTTGACACAAGGTTTTTAAGATGAAAAAAAGTAACTTCCTGGGGTGCCTGGGTGGCTCAGTCAGTTAAGCATCTGACTTCAGCTCAGGTCACGATCCCAGGGTCCTGGGATTGAGTCCCGCATCAGGCTCCCTGCTCAGCGGGGAGCCTGTTTCTCCCTCTCCCTATGCCTGCTGCTTCCCCTGCTCGTGCTCTCTCTCTCTCTCTCTCTGCCAAAAAAATAAATAAAATATTTTAAAAAAGTAACTCTTAAAAAGGTTTAGAAAAAAAATGAGCAATCAATTGCATGAATCAGGATAGGGAAGCAATTTCTGAGTGACATAATGTGAAAGGCAGGAACCCTAAAAGAAAAGATTCATAGATGGGCTGTTTATAAATTTTACATATCTGTATATTAAAGACCACCAGAAAGAAAGCAAAATGCAAATTATATGCTAGAAAATAATATTTGTAACTCATGACAGATAAAAAATCATGTCACTTATTTGCTATATTTATTTTGTTATTTACTACCAAAATGTCATTAAAATGAGGTTAAAGGAATAAAAATAATATAAAATTACCAAGAGAACAGAAGAGACAAAAGCAGACAAGGGATAACAACAAACTTTTGAAAGAGGGAGAGCAGATGGAAAATCAGCAGAGCTGAAAAATCTGAACATCTAATATCTGCAAAGGAAATGCCAATGAGAAGTGAGCTAGTCCCTATAAGGCAATATGAGAAAGTTCTTGGGAATGGGAAGTACCATCTCGACTGCCATGGAAGGCAAAATATTTTACAACAAGAAAAATGTAATAGCCAATAATATGATCAATGCTTCAAAACTGCTCGGAAAGAAATACAAATTTTAAAAAAGGGATCAATATCAGAAAGCAAAGGTTTAAAACATAACATTCAGCATTTGTTCATTCATTCACCAAATATATGCCAGGATCTAAACTATACCCCTGATAGTCTTCTGGGTCTTCCAGATAAAGTAACAAATAAAATAGCATCCCACTGCAGCAAAGTAGATCCACACTGCAAGCTAATCAGTGAGTGGCCATGCCTCTTGGTGGGGTGAGGGGAAAGACCAGCAGGATCTAGGCCTTCCTTTCTCTTTCACTGTTGTTTTTGGTGAGATTCCCCTTTCAGCAATGGAGTGTATCACTCATCCTTACTGTGTGACAGTGTAGATTATTCCCCAAGCCCTGACACCCAATGGGGGGGTGAGCCAGATGGGACCAATCTGGCACATGAAAACTCAAATAATAGTAGTGTATGGTGCCATGATTGGGCATTTTGAAAGCAGTATTAATGAGCTTATTTAAGAGCAGGCTTTAATTAAAGAGAAAATGAGAAGAAGATAGAACTTTCATCTGAGTGGGAGGAGACAGAAAACAAATATATGTCAGATAACTGTAGATGCTAGTTAAGGAAAGAGAAGGGGGGTCCTATTTTCTGTGCTGTGGTCATAGAAGTCCTCTTCCTTCAAACAGAAGAGACCTGAGAAAGTAGGGAGTTGACTCCACAACTCTATGGGAGAAGAGCACTCCAGGCAGAAGGAATAGCAGGTGCAAAGACTTGGAGCAAGAAGAGTGTTGGCCTGTCCAAGAACAGAAAGTGGGCCCAGGTCACTGGAGCCACGAGATGTGGGTAAGAGTGGTAGGAGATGAGATCAGAGAGGCAGCCAAGAGGCTAGGTCAGGTGCAACCTTACAGACCATGATAAAGATTTTGACTTTTATTTTGTGGGAGACCAGAAACACGCAGAGTGTTTTGAGGGGGGAAATGATGGAATCTGACTTGTGTTCAGGGATCACTGACTTCTGTTATGGGACATAGATTTGGGGGAGCAAAGACAGGAGAAGGGAGACCAGTCTGGAGACTTGAAATAATCCAGGCAAAAGACCATGGTAAGGGGTATAAAGTGAAGGAGGTGGTGAAGGAAGTAAGAAGTGGTCAGATTCCAGATATATTTTAGAGGTTGAGCCAATAGGACCTGATAATGGATTGGATGTGGTCTGGAAGAGAAAGATTGGAGTCAAGGATAGTCACAAGATTTTGGGCCTGAGCCACTGGAAGAATGGAGTTGCTACATATTCATATAGGAAGACTATGGAGGGAAGACTATGTTGTCGTGGCCATGGTTATGATTATGATTGGGATGGGGTTGGAGATATAGAATCAAGAGTTTGTTTTTGGACTTACTGCATTTGAGATCCTTATTAGACACCTAAGAAAAGATGCTGGGTAGGAAGTCTGGGATTCAGGAGATAGGTCAGGATTAGAAAAAGCAATTTGCTTATCAGTGGCAGAAGATGCTTATTTTGAGCCGTGATACCGGATGAGCTTACTCAGGACTGAGGGCAAATTGAGGTCTGAACTCTTGGGCACTCAAACACTTAAAGTTCCCACAAGTTAGGAATATGAAGAGGATGTACCTGAGGAGACTGGAAAGGACCACCAGTAGAATCAAGAGTGAAGGCAGAGCCAGCCAGAGAAGAGAAATCAAGAGAGGGTGGTGTTCCAAAGGCAAGATTATGAGTGTTCTGAGACAGGTGGAGTGAACATCCATGTCAGGAGCTTCTAGTAGCTCAGGTAAGATGAGGACCAGGATTTGATCACTGGATTGGCCATTGTGGAGGTCTTTGAAAGAGTGGGTTCAGTGCAGTGATGGGGAAAGAAGCCTGATGGCAGTGGGTTCAAGAAAAATATGGGACACCTGGGTGGCTTAGTTGGTTCAGGTCATGATCCCAGGGTCCTGGGATAGAGTCCTGCATCGGGCTCCTTGCTCATCAGAGAGCTTGATTCTCCCTCTGCCTGCAGCTCCCCTTGCTTGTACTCTCACGCACACTCTCTCTCTCTGGCAAATAAATAAATAAAATCTTGGAAAAAAAAGAAAGAAAAAAGAAAAATATGAAGGGAAGAAATAAAACTAGGAAGTAAAAACAACCCCTTGGAGTTTTGCTATGAAGGCCCATTTACATTTCTTTCACATAGACAGGAATATTTTAAACTATGAGGTAAAGATGGCCAATCGATAGGGGCAATCAAAAGTTGGGGTGGCAGATAGTCTATCACTAATTGAAGAAATAGCTTTAAATCATACATTCTTTCAAACAAACTAATAAAATAACTAATGAATTCTACCATACAGGATTATAGTCTCTATAATTCTTCATATTTTTTTAAATAATTATCAAAGCTTTAATTCTTTTCCACCAGTGTCCTATTTATTAATCCATATTGTAATTATCTTTTCTCCTTTTGAATGCATGCCATACTCATATTTTATCCGTAGGGCTCGAAGGTGAAATCAGAATAGGATTTTTCCAATACTCTGAGGATTGTTGAGAAGAAGCCATTGGTGGGACAGTGGGAGGGCACAGTATCACAGCTCCTCTTCCTGAAAAAACAAAACAACAAAAACTTAAAGGACTACTCTAATGGAGTGAAAGTACATAGATGGGAAAGTGGTATAGAGCAAGGGAAGAGAGTTGCAGAGAAAGAGTTGATTGCCTTGGCAAGGGTATTGGAGGTTCGATCAACCAGGATATGTTAGGTTTTGCTGCAATAACAAATAACCCTCAGATCTTAGCAGCTTATTCCATACTCACTCCTGCTGTTTGCTGTATTCACATAATCACTCAGGAACCCAAACTGTGGGAGCAAGTATCATCTCAAACATTACTGGTTGCCAAGCCAGAAGGAAACAGAGAAAAACTCTTGGGGGTCCCATGCCAGCAATTAAATGCTGTGGTATAGAAGTGACATACATCATTTCTACTTATAACCTATTGACTATATTCACCCCTCTCGACAACAAGGGGATGCAGAAAGTCATCCTACCACAGACCTAAAAAAGGAGAAGACCTGAAAATATTTTCCAAACTGCACTAATATCTGCAACAGGGATGGTCTGAGCTGATTGGAGGTATGTGAATCTAAATCTGTCTAAGGCAGTTCCCAACTCCCTTATTTACAATGTCCTTGAGTCACTGCCTGGTGCCAACATTGAGCTACCCTGCCTCCAATGCCTGTAAGTGTGAAGTATATGCAAAGGGAAGCGCTCTGAACTAGGGAGGAGAGAATCTGGTCCCCAACCTTAGCTAGCCAGCTGTAGGGCCTTGAGCAAGTCACCCAGAAGCTGGGATGAGCTCACTTGTAAAATGGGGAAATCCCTCACATCTCTTTTTGCTCTACCCTGCTTTGATCCACAGGGATATGCACTTGTGGACCAGTTTGCCAGATTCAAGGGAGGGGGAGAAGCTGGGTACTACTTCAGATCCAAGGTTTGGTTTTACCCTCCTTTAGCCAAGATGAACCCTGGAGGTGGGGAGCTGCTGCCCTGAGGCTGGGCCTCAAGGCCCTTGCCCAGGCAGTGGCTGGTCCATGCCCAGGACTGTTTAGTACAAAGGAATTAGCCCTCCATGAGATTCAGAGTAAAAAGTCAGCCCATGTAGGATAATTTAGTGTTTTTGGAGATTTAAAAAGCAACAAAGAGAAGGAAGGGAATCCAGCAGTGGTCAGAAGGACCACTTAAATCTATGCTTAATCTACTCAGAGCTACTGGTTCAGCTGCTGGAACTAGTCTGACTAGACTGAAGTGAACAGAATCTGACTAATTTTTTGTATTTATTTTTATATTTTTTTCTAATATATTTCTAATATAATATATTTTTTCTAATACTGCTGCTGGTATACAGCAACCAGTAGATTTTATTTTAATTTACTGGGTCAAACAATTATTTTACCAGTTTGGGATGTAGCCTACAAATATTAACAAGTAACCATAATCATTAAGGTCTTTGTCTAGGTGTTTTCCTTTGGGGTGTTTTGGGTTGGAAATGTATTCTTCTTCTCATTTATTTATCATGTATTTTCTAAGCATTTTTCTAGCATCAAGTATGTGCTAAGCATTATGCATTACCTTGGGGCCCAGGGACACAAAGATGAATACAGTGTGATTCCTGACTTCAAGGGGCCATTGTGTTCCAGGAGGAGAAACTGAAAAGAGTAGTCAACAAGCAGCCCCACAGCCAGTCCTCTCCCCATTCCTGTCCTGTGACCTGCAATGAGGTGACTCGGCCCTGCCAACCTCAGGGGTGCAATTAAACCTGTGAGGTCCCTAGCTCAGCCCACCCTCCCCACTGCTCAGCACTCTTTTTATTTGCCTCCTTTTACCACCCCCCTGGGCAATATTCCCAACCTTTTTCCTACTCTTCTAACACCCCACCCACCTCCTCCTCTGTAGACAATCCATCTCTCCAACAGCTTTTCCAGAATCTAGCTGGGAACCAGCCAGTAGCAACCTCAGTACTTTCCCCTTCCCTGTTTGTATATAGCAAAGGCTTCCATTTAACTAGAAAGACATGTTTTTTTACTTAAATTTCCCTTGAAAATACACAAGGGTTTAAATTAAGGGTAAAAATTGCATTTTCAAATCACAAACGTTTTTGCCAAAATCCAAAATGTTTGAAAAAATAGGTCAAGAGACTTTCTTAAAGCGTCAGGTTTTCCCATCTGTGGTTAGATTTGTAGATCACATGTGAGGCCCTTTCATGTGTGGATGTCATCGTTCCAAGAGCCTGCTGCTGGCTGTGCCTTTTATTTCTCCGGGCAAGGGTAGAGCATCATGGGGGTGCGCTGAGAACCTGTGAGTCTGGGCAGCAGTTCCTAATTAGGGTTGTGACCTTGAATATATTCCCTAACTCCCTGGGTCTTAGGAAATGAGGATGGCACCAGATTAAACCACAACTGAGCCTGGAAAATTCATGTCCCATGGCACACCAAGATTCTTGGATAATACATGGACATCCCAATTATTCTTCCTTATCAGTAAGGAAGACAGGTGCAGGAGCTGAAATTATCCATATCCTTAATTTTATAAGGCAAATTCAAGTACTGAACTATGTTTTGCAAGGCAGTGTTTTCAGCCCTGCATTCTGCATTCTAAACATCTGCCATAGATGCCCAGCAATGGGGGGCAAAATTTATGGGAGGCAGTAGGATGAAGACCTTCCACCTCTGAGCCATAGCATGAAGGGCTCTGCCCTGAGGGCAGGGATTGGAATTATCACTGTACTGAAGACCATAACCCTATAAATTCTGTGGGTTTTTTTGTTGTTGTTGTTGCCCTTAATATGTTAATACTTGCTAAGTGTTATCTGAAGGAGAATAAATTTAGTGTATGTGTGTGTATGCATGCATGTGCGTGTGTGTAAGTGTGAGCACCAGGGTTTGTGTATTTATGAAGATAGATTAAGAAATAATTCTGTGATATTCACAAACATGAGGTCTAAGTATTTTTTGCCTCTCTTTTTTTAAGTGAGTATGTATGTATGTACATGCGTATGAGAACTGAAGAATTAACAAAACCAACTAAATACTAAGTCAGCTTGAAAGTAATTCAGAATGAGGCCCAATTCCACATCTGTGTGGAGTCACAGTATTTCTTTTCTGCTGAGTTGTTCATCTGGGAGACTGGGGTCATTGACACCCAGCTATTCTTGGGTTCCACACTGGTGAAGAGCTGCTTAAATGTTCTTGCTGGACCCATAAGCTACTGCTGAGGTCTGGACTCCTGGTACCCCCCAGGGCTCCCGTTGTCTGTTGGTCTCACTTCCCTGGGCCAGTCTTCTTTTATTCATCTGAAGAGATTTGAAGTTATCTTCCTGGCTTTTCTCTAGCTTCACCCCTACCATGACCACCTCCTACCCCCCACCCCGACGCCCACCAAAATACTCAGAGCCATGCTCTACCCTGGGCTCTAGTTAGGGAACTCTCTCAGTGTCAAAGCCAGTCAAGCTGGCTGGATGACTTCCCCACACCCCACTTTATTCTAGGACCAGGGGTCTTTCTTCTAGGACCAGAGGTCTTTTCCCTGCCTTAAGCCTCCTGGGCTCTGGCTTACTGCCCTGTGCTTTCCACCAAGCTCATGTAGGTCTGTCATAGAGCCTGAGATCCTACATTTCCAGCAAGCTCCCAGGTGAGACATTTGCCGTCTGGCCTGGGACCACACTTTGAGAGCAAGCCTTCCAAGTACACCCGGGGCTGCAGCTGTTGGTACCTGGCAAGGCTGTCCCATTGGCCTCCAGGCAGCTCTGGTGACAGGCACACCTCTCAGGAGATAGGAAGATTCTAGTCCTTGGGCTGAAGAGGATTCACATTAGGCTGGGCTTTAGAAGAAAAAAGAAACAAAGTAGGAAAATACAGCTTTTTCTAATTACAGATAAGAAACTAGTTATTTTAAAGAGAAAAAAAGAAATGTAATAGACTAAAATTGCAGTTCCCTAGGTATATTCTAAGAACTACTGGTCCTGTGGGATGTGAACAGGAATTGTGAGCAAAAGAGGTTTCTATGCTTACATGAGTTCTAGAATCTAGTATCTAAACACCCACCGGGTTAAACAAAGTTCACTAGGTTTCTTTACTTTTCAGAGGCTTTTATAAGTTAATGTGCATTGTGGATCTCCAAAAAGGACATAAAACATGCACCATTTCCCCAAAGTATTTTCCAAGGAAATCCCTAATTTTTTTCAGGGAGGCTAGTAACACCAAAACTCCACGGATTGCCCTTTGGGAAGGGGTAGCATGAGCACATGCCAGCATCAACTTCATCAACCTTCTTACTTCTTCCTTCTCCTGCCGCACAGATTACAAAATGGGAAAGTGTTTGTTTTCTCAGGCTCATCTGCTCATAACTTAGTCATTTCTTAGGCTGTTCATGGGTCCATAAGCATTTGGCTATTATTTAATTTTTTAAACAGATGTCACATATTTAAGTGTTAAGACCAGAATGTAAAAATCATGACATCTGTTCATCTCCATGTTATATAAAGACTGAAAGGTGGTCCTTCCCCACTATTCCCTCTCCTTACTGTATATAGTTAGAAGGGTTGAGGATGGGAGCAGAAGGTAAGAGGAAGAATGTTTAAGATGCTGAAAGGAATACATTTCTCTCATTGTATATCACCAATAATTTAAAAAGTCTAGAAGTCTTGAACTTAAACATGTTTGAGTAAGCTTCAGAATTTCTCTTTGAGATTCGAGAGTTTGAGCAGATATCAGGAAAACATAGACTAAGTAGACCCAGAGAGCGATGCATCCTCCAGATTTTGCTGAGGGGTCTACATCCTGATGAGCAGTCAGTAACATGGAAAAGTCGAGATACCTTCTGGGGAGTCTCTCTCTCTCTCTCTCTCTCTCTTTTTTTTAGAGTGAGGCATGCAAGTGGAATTTCTGTGGTTCTGTTGCAAGCAGGCAGGGAGAGGCGATTCATGTGGTCACAGCCACAACAGTATGCAGAGGGAGCATCCAGTTCACTTAATAGCTACACTCTCAAACCAAAATTCTGTTATAATCCTTGGGAGAAATTAGATAGAAGATATGGAGCAAATGAAGTGGGGTGTGTTTGTGTGTGTGTGTGTGTGTGTGTGTGTGCGTGTGTGTGTGTGTGTCTGAGGTGGTAGGTAGCTGGGATTGGAGATGGGTGGATTTATGAATTGGATAAAACAATAAATATTGTACTTAAAAATAGTAGAAGTGGAAAGTCATCCCTCCACTGTGATAGCATATTTTTACACCCCCTGGGACTGTGTTGGACATATCAGAGCTGGCAGGGGAGGGCCTGTATTGTGGAGGTTGCCGTGGCAACCGCAGTAAGTGAGCTTTCCTCTAAAAACTTCGCTGGCCCAAGAACAAGCCCAGGCAAGTCCACAATTCAGTGGCTTATGGGCGCTTTCTTATCCTAAAATGTTGCGATGATGATTGCTAAGAATCATAAATAGAAGAAAGGGAGGCTATTTGTGCTTATCTTTTCTTCCTGCCTTTCCTCACATAATACCCTTTCCCTAATTATCTCCACAACAGGAACACAAGACACTCCCAATTACAAAGTCAATATCAATTTCCCAAAATGTAAAATTAAGAGAAAAATTATTTTGCCGACTTGAACATGTGAACTTTTAGGCATCTAAGTCAAATAATTAAAAATCTATTTACAGTACTTATTAATTTACATATATGTAGAATAATAGCATAAAACTGAAAATAAAATTATATACACTCATTAATTTGGAAATATTGTTTTATTCTACTCTGACATTTCATGAAGCAATCTGATTTAAATGAATCATATGTGCTTTGGTTGTCAGCAACTTTGCCAATATTAGAAATTCTTTTGATTTTTTAACAATTTTCCCAAGCACACTGTCTGCTCTGCCACCCAAACTTGGACAACACAGTTATTTTTAAGTCCAAATGTAATGCTATCCCAGAAAATTTTATTCCAGATCACAAGTACCCATTGCCACAATGTTAGGACAGGTTTTCTTTTTGCAAGTCATTATTTATGGTTTAGAAATGACCACTTACTGTACTGACTTTTTAAAAAGCTTATTTACAATGACATACAAGACTGGAAAGGATGATGTTGAACCACCCAAAGGAAAGACGATTACACTTTGTTAAATTTCTTTGACTCCTTTTTATTAATTTAAACTTATATTAGATGACCTAGCAAAATAGTTTTAGTAACAACAATAACACTTCCTGAGCCCTTATGTGCCACGCACTGCTTAAACATGTGGTGTACAGTAAGGGTCTCAGAGGATGGCAGTTGAGGATTCCTGAACAAATATAGCTGTGAACCAGGCAGAAGCAGCACCCTGTGGTCTACTGAGACTACTGAGTGGTTTCCACTTGTGTGTGCATTACTGCTGCTTAATCACCTGGTTACCAAACACACACACACACACACACACACACACACACACACACACACACACACACAGAAAAAGGCCATCCTCTCATTTTCCCAGAGGGAAATACAAAGACAAGATCTTAACAACAGCATGTCATTGTTTTAGATTAGTGGTTCTCAGCTCTGCACATTAGAATCATCTAAGAAGCTTTTTAAAGACACTGATGATACCCAGGCCTCACCCAGAATGACTAAGGCAGAATCTCTGGGGTGGAGTCAGAGTATCAAAAGTTTTTAAAGTTCCACAGGTGATTCTAATTTATAGCCAGATTGAGAACCAAAGTTTTAGATTATTAGACATAAACCAAATGTCCTCATATCTTGACCTGGATAAAACAAATGTCCTACTATCTCTAAGTAGAAGGTGAGAAGCTCTCACTATGCTCTTCCAGTTTTCTGCAGATTTTCAAAAGTTCTCTTTATATGAATGCCTGGTTGGCACCTTGTTTTTCCTGTTTATGCTTCCATTCTTTCTTTGCTCCATCCTTTAAAAAACCCACCTCACCTGTACCCTTAGAATGCAACCAAGTTCTCCTGGACTAATAGTACCACCCAGAGATTGATGCAGGGAATTGATTTTCCTATCAGCCTCCTCCCCACTCACTAGGGAGTACACCCCCAACTCCTCAACTCTGTCCTCACCTGCCTACATTCACACACATATTTCTTATCTCATATCTTCCAGTCTTTGGTTGATAACAGTAGAGATAGTCTCTTTCTGATGTAACAACTTTCTTTCCACATTTTTCTTCCAATAAAGTTCACATAACAAAATAATAACTTTCTTTTTTTTAACCATATTCTGTATCATACATTGTACTTGTCACTTTACATAGCTATCATGTATGCCTCATGATGAACCTAGGGGAGACTCATTTTGCAGATAAGGACATAAAGCTTAGAAAAAGTAACCTGCTCAAGATTACCCAGGTAGCAAGTGGTAGATCTTGGATTCAAGTTCTGATATATGTGACTAGAAGCTCTGAACTCTACTATCGCCATACACTCTAGTTTCATTGGCATGCAACTCGTACAGTTACACATGGCCCTTTATGCCTGGTTTAGTGCTGTCACTGTCCTGAAATTATTAATAATTTTTTAAAAAGGAACCCCACATTTTCATTTTGCACTGGGCCCCACAAATTAGGTAGCCAGTCCTTCTCCTCAATTTCTATTAAAAATAAAGGCCAGTCATCCCATTTCCTTTGGTAATCAAAACTCAAATTATGATCATTTAAGAAAAAAAGAGAATTCAAATTTAAAACAAATTTGTGAACTTGAAGATAGATCAAAATTACCCAATCTGAGGAATAGAGAGAAAAAGACAAAAGAAAAGGAAGAAAAAGATGAAGAACAACAACAGAAAAACAGCAACAACGTCTCAGGGACCTGTGGTCCAAATGAAAAGGTCCAGGAGTGAAGAAAATGGAGTAGAAGATTTACTTGAAGAAATAATGTACAAAAATGTCTAAAATTTGGTAAAACACACACACTTACAATTTAAATAAGTTCAATAAACTTCACACAAGATAAATGAAAAGAATACCACACTCCTATCTACAAGAGATAAACTTTTTATCTAAAGATTGTAAATTGAAAGTAAGTGGATAGGAAAATATATACCATGCAAACAGCAAAACTAAGAAAGCAAGCTGGAGTAGCTATACTAATATCAGATGAATTAGACTTCGAGTCAAAGACAGTTGCCAGATCAAAGAGGGACATTTCATAATGATAAAATATCTGACTCATCAGTAGGATTTTTAGTTATGAATATGTATATGTCTAAATAACAGAGCTTCAAAATACATGGAACAATATTGACAACTACAAGGGAAAAAAAATCCCACAAGCACAGTTGGAGAGTTTAACACCCCTTTCTCAGACATTGATAGACCAATTAGACAAAATAGTTTAGTAAAGACATAAAAGATATGAATAACATTATTAACTAGACTTAATTGATATTTATAAAGCACAGGGCGCCTGGGTGGCTCAGTTATTGGGCGTCTGCCTTCAGCTCAGGTCATGATCTCAGGGTCGTGGGATTGAGCCCCACATCAGGCTCCCTGCTCAGTGGGGAGACTGCTTCTCCCTCTCCCACCCACCCCCTGCTTGTGTTCCCTCTCTTGCTGTCTCTCTCCATCAAATAAATAAATAAAATCTTAAAAAAAAAAAACACTTCCTTTAAAGTAGAATAGAATAGTCATTCCTTTTAAGAGCACATGTTCACCAAGAAAGATGATCTGGTTGGTCATAAAATAAATCTCAACAAATTAAACAGTATGAAAATCATGCAGAGTATATTCTTTAATTACTATGAAATTAAATTAGAAATTAGTAACTAAGATATCTAGAAAATCTAAAATTTAATTGGAAATTAAATAAGATACTTCTAAGTAATTTAGGGATCAGAAATTATAAGAAAAATTAAAAATATCTAAAACTGAATGAAAATAAAGATATATCGAAATTTATGAAATGCATCTAATGCAGTTCTTAGAGGAAAATTTATAGCTTTGAATGTTTCTATTACCAAAGGTCTAAAATTGATGACTTAAGATTCTTCTTCAAGAAGACAGAAAAGGAGAGAGAATAAACTCAAAATAAGTAGAAGAAAGGAAATAATAAAGATCAGAAATCAGTAAAGAGAAAATAGAGAACTTTAACAAAACCAAAAATTGGAAAAGACTGTCAAGCTTGATAAACGACTAATAAAACTGAGGAGGAGGCGGGAAGAGAGAGAAATAGACAGAGAACACAGATTATTAATATCAGGAATGAAGGAGGGATTATCACTACAGATCCTACAGCTATTAAATGGATAATAATAAATTTATACACCAAATTTAACAACTTATATAAGATGGACAAATTTCTTGAAAAATACACCTTACCAAATATGACACGTTTGAACTGAATTTCAAATAGCCTAATATCCAGTTTAAAATTCAAAGTTGTGGGGTGCCTGGATGGCTCAGTCGTTAAGCATCTGCCTTCGGCTCAGGTCATGATCTCAGGGTCCTGGGATCGAGCCCCGCATCGGGCTCCCTGCTCCACAGGAAGCCTGCTTCTCCCTCTCCCACTCTCCCTGCTTGTGTACCCTCTCTCGCTGTGTCTCTCTCTGTCAAATAAATAAAATCTTAAAAAAAAAAATTCAAAGTTGTTATTAAAAATACTCTCACAAAGAAAACTTCAGGGCCAGATAATTTGGCTGGATAATTCTATTGAACATTTAAGGGATGGAGGAAAAATCTTCAACTTTACATACAATCTAAGAAAATAGAGGAGGAGAGATCACTTTTCAATTCATTTTATGAAGCCAGAAAAGTTAATACAAAAAATCCTTCAAAAACATTGTAAAAACAATTGTTAAACCAATATTCCTTAAGTGCACAAAGCAAAAATATTTAACAAAACATTAACAAATTGAAATGGTGAAAATCAAGAAGATAATACATTGTGACCAAATGGGGTTTGTCCTAGTAATTCATGGTTACTTTAACATTCAAAATTTAATCAGAGCAATTCACTATAATTTCAGAATAAAGGAGAAAACCCATATGACCAATTCAATAGAAGCAGAAAAACATTTCATAAAATTCAACACTCATTCATGATAAAAATTCTCACCAAACTAGGAATAGATGGGAACTTCCTCAATCCGATAAAGGTTGTCTCTTTAAAAACCTGTAGCTAACATCACAATGGTAAAATAATTTTTTTTTCCTCTGTCGTATCAAGAATAAGGAAATAAAGTCAGCCTGAGGACACTCCTTTGTGCTGTCTCCCTTGCGCTGAAGCATAAGCCCCAATACGATCTTGCCTGGAAAAAAAAAAATCACACACACAATAAGGAAACAGCGCTCACTTTTCACAACTTCCATTCAACATTGTACTAGAGGTCCTAGTTGGTGAAATAAGATAAGAGAAAGAAAATAAGGTATGAAAATTGGAAAAGTGGTAGTAAAACTGTGTCTATTTGCAGGTGACATGGTTGTTTATGTAGAAAATCCTAAAGAATCTAAAAAATGACTACTAGAACCAATAATTTAACAAGTTTTCAGGAAAAAAAGGCTAAATGTACACAAATGTACAAAAGTCAATTGTATTTTTTTAAACTAGCAGCAAACCTTTGGAAAAACCATTCTATTTGCAATAA
This sequence comes from Eumetopias jubatus, assembly GCF_037043125.1. Taxonomy (NCBI): domain Eukaryota; kingdom Metazoa; phylum Chordata; class Mammalia; order Carnivora; family Otariidae; genus Eumetopias; species Eumetopias jubatus. The sequence goes on along the minus strand of NW_028274809.1, from coordinate 134,265,523 downwards.
CATTAAAAGGTACTTGGGAATAAATTTGACAAAAATGCTTTAAGACCATAGTTTAGAACCATGTATATTTCTAAGATAAATAGAGACTGAATAAATGGAGAAATAGACCATATTCAAGTATTGGGAAATTCAATATTAAATTGTTAATTTTCCCCCAATGGATCTATAGATTGAATGCAATCCCATTCATAATTCCAGCAAGGTTTGTTGTAGAAAATAACAAACTTATTCTAAAACTTACATGGAAATCCAAAGTACCTAGAATATCCAAAGTAATCTTTTAAAAGAAGGACAAGATTAGAGGATTTAAACTAATTGACTTCAAGATTACCAAAAAGCTACTATGGGACTGACATAAGGATTGACAAACAGATACATGTAACAAAATTGAGAGCTATGTGGCCATTTACTTTTCAATAAACATTCCAAAGCAATCAGTGGGGAAATGGAAGTCTCTCACAAATAGTGCTGGAAAAACTGGATATTCATAAGGGAGGAGGGGGGAAAAGAACCTCCACCTCTACCCACATTATGCACAAAAATTAGAAATAATCATAAACAAAACTGAAACCCAAAAGCTTTTTGAAACAAACATAGAATAACTTCAGGACTTGAGGGTAGGAAAAGATTTCAAAGATTTCAAGCAAAGCAGTAGTCATTAGAGAAAAAAAAAATGATTGATTAGACTTCATCAAAATTAAAACTTATGTTTCATTGAAAGAAACCATTTAAAAATGAATAGGCAAGCCACAGACTGGCAGAAAATATTTTCAAATGTATATCTGACAAAGAATTGATATACAGGAAATATATCTATCTCCTACAACATAGTAATAAAGCAGACAAACAACTTAATAAAAAGTGTAACAGATTTGCACAGACACCACAAAAAAAGAAGATATATGAAGGATCAATAAGAATGTGAAAAAGTGTTCAACATCATTAGTTATTAGGGAAATTCAAATTAAAACCACAACCACTACAAACTCAATTAGAATGACTAAAATTAAAAAAACACACACACACCCTGAAAACAGCAAATATGAGCAAAAGCATAAGTGGCTGAATTCTCATACGTTGTCAATGAGATCATAAAAAAATGCAAAGAGGTATAACCACTTTGAAAAAAGGTCTTACAGTTTCTGATAAACCAGAACATATTCCTACACTGCAACCAGTAATTCTACTTGTTGGCATTTTCCCAAGAAAAAATGAACACATAAATTTACAAAACACCTTTTACACAAAAGTTGATCTCAACTTTATTCATCACAGATATAACCCAGAAAACAACCTAGGTGTCCCTCAACAGCATGAGGTATATTCATACAAAGGAATTCATACATGTGGTATATTCACACAAAGGAATTCTACAGAGCAATTAAACATGAAATAAGTACAGATAAATGCAGCAATATGATTGAATCTGAAACACATTATGTTGAGAGAAAGAAGACTTATACATGAGTACATATTGTACAGTTCCATTTGTGTGAAGTTCTAGAATAGGCAAGACTAATCTGTTGTGAGGAAAATCAGAACAGAGGTTTCCTTGGGGGAGATGGGGAGGGAAATTGCCTGGGAAGGGGCATAAGGTCACTTACTGGCATAATAATTTTCTGTATCTTAGTGGTGTTTTCATTTACACAGGTGTATGCAATGGTTAAAGCTCATCTAAGAAGTTCAAGATAGCAGTGTAGGAAGATGCTGAATACACCTTCAGAACATAACAACACTACAGCTACATAAGGAATAATTTCATCTGAAAAAGTCTTGAAAACTAGACGAATAATGCCTCTACAACAAATAACAAAAGGGTCACATTGAGAATGGTAGGAGAGGCAGAGATAGGCTCTTGCCAAAAATCCCACCCCAGGCACAGGGACCCACAACTGGGAAGATCTCAAAAATATGGGATTTCCCTGAAGAGTGAGGAGTTTTTGCTCCATAATGGGCAGTGCAACCCTCGGGTTGTGCATCAGAGAGCCCCCAAAACATAAAACCAGCAGGAATTATGTCCAGAAGAATCATAGAACTGTAGGGAACAAAGAACTCACTCTTAATGGGCTCACACACAGACTCATTACCCCTAGGACTAAGCACAGAAATAGCAGTTTGAAGTACCTAGATCCTCTGTGTAGGAGACCTACGTACTAATCTAAAAAGAATTGCTGAAAGGCAGGAACCTGTTGGGATGGAGGGCTGGCAGGTACCATTTTTGCAATCTCATTCTACCCTATTAATGTTGGCATTGGCAAACACTATTTTGGCAATCTCCCTCTAACCTGCTAGTGTAGGTGAGTATCCTCTGCCTTTCTATGCAACATCCAGGTGGGTGAGCACCCCCCCTCCCATCCACACCACATCCATGGCCCTACAGTCATGTGCAACCCACACAAGAGATGCTCCTTGAGCACCTGGCCGGGAGGATTTTACTTCTGGGCCCCACAGTTCATCTTTTACACAAGACCACTCTTTCAAGACTGGGACAGGTAGATATTTTACCCAATACTTAGAAACGAATACAGAATATCAGCAAAATGGGGAAAGAGAGAAACGTGTTCCAAATGAAAAAACAAGACAATATCTCAGAAAAAGACCTTACTGATATATTGAGAGTAATCTACCTGATAAAGAGTTTAAAGTAATGGTCATAAAGATACTTATGCAAATTGGGAGAAGAATGGATGAACACAATAAGAAGTTCAATGAAGAGATAGAAAATATAAAAAAGTATCAAAAAGAAGTCAAAAAGTCTCAAAAAGAGTTAAAGAATACAATAGCTGAATTGAAAAATATACTAGGGGGTGGAACAGCAGACCAAATGAAGCAGAACAGATCAGTGAGCTAGAACAAAAAGTAACAGAACTTACCCAGACAGAGCAGGGAAATTTAACACCCCACTTACATCAATGGATAGATCATCCAGACAGAAAATCAATAAGGAAACATCAACCTTAAATGTTTTGTTATACCAGATGAGACTTAAAGGACATTAACAGAACATTCCATTCAAAAGCAACAGAGTATATTCTTCTCAAGGGTACATGGAACATTCTCCAAGACAGATTACATTAGGCCACAAAACAAGTCTCAATATATTCAAGAAGATTGAAGTCATAGCAAACATCTTTTCTGACCACAATGATAAGAAACTAGAAAATCAATTGCAAAAAGAAAACTGGAAAAAACACAAAAATGTGGGGATTAAACAACATACTACCAAACAACCAATGGGTCATCAAAGAAATCAGAAGAGAAATTAAAAAAAAAAAATACTTGGAGACAAATGGAGACAGAAATAAAGCACACCAGAATCTGTAGGATGCAGCAAACACAGTAACAAGAGGAAAGTTCATAACAATAGAGACCCCACAAGAAACAAGAAAAATCTCAAATAAACAAGCTAGCTTTACACCTAAAAGAACTAGGAAAAGAACAAATGAAACCCAATGTTAGTAGAAGGAAGGAAATAATAAAAATCAGAACAGAAATAAATGAAATAGAGATGAAGAGGACAATAGAAAAGATCAATGAAACTAAGAGCAGGCTCCTGGAAAAGATAAAGAAAATAGACAAAGCTTCAGCTAGACTCACCAAGAAAAAAGAGGGGGCACAAATAAATAAAATCAGAAATCAGAAATGAAAGAGAAGTTTCAATTGATATCACAGAAATACAAAGTGTCATAAGAGACTACTATGAACAAGTACATGCCAGCAAACTGGACAACCTAGAAGAAATGGATAAATTCCTGGAAATATATAATCTTCTAAGACTGAATCATGAAGAAATAGAAAATCTAAATTGACCAATTACTGGTAAGGACATTGAATCAGTAATCAAAAACAAACAAAAGTCAGGGACCAGATAGCTTCACTGATGAATTCTACCAAACATTCAAAGATTTAATATTTATCCCTCTCAAACTCTTTAAAAAAAATTGAAGAAGAGGGAATGTATCCAAACTCATTTTTCAAGGAGAGCATTACACTGCTACTAAAACCTGACAGACACCGCAAAACAAAACAAAACAAAACAATGCAACAGAAGACAAACCTAAAACAAACAAACAAAAACTTATGGCCAATATCCCTGATGAACAATGATGCAAAAATCCTAAACCAAATATTAGCAAACTGAATTCAACAGTACATTAAAAGGACCATACACCATGATGAGGAAGATTTATTCCAGATATGCAAGGATAGTTCAACATCTGCAAATCAGTCAATCTGATATACCACATTAGCAAAATGAAAGATAACAACCATATGATCATCTCAGTAGATGCAGAAAAAGCATTTGACAAAATTCAATATCCATTGAAGATAAAAATTCTCAATAAAATGGCGATAGAGAGGATGTACCTCAACATAAAAGAGGTCATATACAACAAACTCACAGCTAATACCATACTCAATGGTGAAAAGCTGAAAATGTTTTCTCTAAGATCAGGAACAAGATAAGGATGCCCACTATCCACACTTTCATTCAATATAGTATTGAAAGTCCTAGCCACAGCAATTAGGCAAGAAAAGTAAAGAAAAGGCATATAAACTAGAAAGAAAGAAGTAAAACTGTTACTATTTACAGATGACATGATACTATATGTAACAAACCCAAAAGACTCCACACACACACACACACACACACACACACACACACACACACACAAACCTGTTAGAGCTAATAAATGAATTTCGTAAAGTGGAAGGATACAAAAATAATAGAGAAAAATCTATTGTATTTCCATACACTAATAGTAAACTATAAGAAAGAGAAATCAAGAAAACAATCCCATTTACAGTTGCATCAAAAAGAATAAAATACCTCAAAATAAATTTCACAAAGGGGGTGGAAGACCTATACTCTGAAAACTATAAAATACTCATAAGAGAAATTGAAGAAGATACAAATAATGGAAAGATATTCCATGCTTATGGATTGGAAGACTTAATATTGTTCAAATGTCCATACTACCTAAAGCAATCTACAGATTCAGTGCAATTCCTATCAAAATTCCAATGGCATTTTTCACAGAACTACAACAAATAATTCTAAAATTTGTATGAAACTACAAAATATCCCAAAATAATCAAAGCAACCTTGAGAATGAAGAACAAAGTCAGAGGTAGCATACTCCCTAATTTCAAACTATACTACAAATTTATAATAATCAATACAGTATCATATTTGCAAAAAAAGAGAGAGAGAGAGAGAGAGACATATAGGTCAATAGAACAGAAGAGTCAGCCCAGAAATAAACCCATACATATATGGTCAATTAACTTATGACAAGAGAGGCAAGAACATATAATGGGGAAAGGACAGTCTTTTCAATAAGTAGTGTTGGAAAAATGGGACAGCTACATGCAAAAGAATGAAACTGGATCATTGTTTTGCACCATATACAAAAATGAATTCAAAATGGATTAAAGACTTGAATGTAAGACCTGAAACAATAAAACTCCTACAAGAAAACATAAGTGGTAAGCTTCTTGATGCCAGTCTTAGTGATGTTTTTTGGATCTTACTCTAGAGGCAAGGGCACAAAAGCAGAAATAAACAAATAGGACTACATCAAACTAAAAAAGCTTCTGCACAGTGAAGGAAACCATCAACAAAAGAAAAAAGCAACCTAGAGGATGGAAGAAGATATTTGCATATCATATATCTAATTAGGGGTTAATATCCAAAACATATAAAGAACTCCTATGACTCAATAACAACAAAATCTGATTTAAAATGGGAAGAGGATCTGAATAGACATTTTTCCAAAGGAAACATACAGATGTCCAACAGGCACATGAAGAGATGCTCAACATCACTAATCATCATGGAAATGCTAATCAAAACTACAATGAGATATCACATCACACTTGTCAGAATGGCTAAAATCAAAAAGACAAAATAACCAGTGTAGACAAGGATGTTGAGAAAAAGGAACTCTCACGCACTGTTGGAAATGTAAATTGGTGCAGTCACTGTGGAAAAAGATATGGAGGCTCCTCAAAAAATTAAAAATAGAATTATTGTATGATCCAGTAATTCTACTACTAGGTATTTACTCAAAGAAAACAAAAACACTAATTTGAAAAGATATATGCACCCCTGTGTTTATTACAGCATTCTTTACTATAGCCAAGATACGGAAGCAATTTACAAGTGTCCATTGATAGATGGATGGCTAAAGATGTGGTATAAATATACAATGAAATATAGCTCAGCCATGAAAGAGGATGATACCTTGCCATTTGCAGCCACATAGATGGACATTGAAGGTATTGTACTAAGTGAAATAAGTCACACAGAGAAAGACAAATACAATATGATTTCACTTATATGTGTAATCTAAAAAACAAAACAAACAAACAAAATGAAACAAAATCCAGACTCATAGCTAGAACAAAGTGGTGTTTGCCACAGAGGAGAGTGTTGTCAAGGGGCAAAATGGATGAAGGGGATCAAGACGTACAAACATCCAGTTATAGAATAAATAAGTCACGGGATGTAATGTACAACATGTGGAATATTGCACCAAGTTTGTATGGTGACAGATGGTAACTAGACTTGTGGTGATCAGTTCACAATGTTTATAGATGTCAAATCACTATGTTGTACACATGAAATTAATATAATATGGTATGTAAATTATCCTTCAATTTTTTAAAAAAGGACCCAGTTAGTGGAAGAACATTAGCAAAAAAAAAAAAAAGAAAAAACTCAAATGGTGCCATTAAGATTTATGTATTTCATGCTATGTATGCTAAGTTTACCTGAGTAGAAAAAAAATAGCCTTAAACAAATATGGAACTCCTATAAATAAATAATAACTCCAGTTAATGGTATGTATACTGAAATATTTAGGGGACAATTTACTCATCAATGCAACTTACTTTGAAATGTATCCAACAAACTGATTGATACATGGATCAAAAGACTGATAGATGGATAGTATAGATTTAGATGAAACCAAAAACATGTTAATTTTGGAATCTAGATAGTGAGTTTTCACTGGAAAATTGTTTCAACTTTTCTATATGTCTGACATTTTTCATAATAAAATGTTGGGAAAAGGCTCAATGGTGACCACTCTAATTGTTTAGAACCTGGACCCACAAAAGATTCTTTTAGGGAGGAATATTTTATCACTGACATTGTTTGAAATTGCCAGCATATGGTGATAATAAAAAGCAGATTGACTTTCAGTCAGGTTTATTATTGTTTTTAAATTCTTAACAGCAATGCATACCCTTATTGCCTGCACCCAGGGTGGGCCCTCCTGCTAGACTGCCCTGGGTACATGGTTAGTGTCATAGAGTTGGAATAGCATAGTGACAGGAATCAAAGCCAGATCCGCCTGATTCCAAAGCTCCTTCCATGCCAATTACCTCTTTCCACACTATCCTGCTAGCTATGCAGCAAATTATGCAAAGATGAAAAAGACATAAAATTCTTGCCTTTAAGGAGATCATAGTACCATGGAGACAGATCCATACTTATATGTTTCTTTAAGATTTATTTATTTATTTATTTGAGAGAAAGAGAGCACAAGTGGTGGGGAGGAGAAGAAGGAGAGGGAGAGGCAGACTCCCCGCTGAGCAGGGAGCCCGACGTGGGGCTTGATCCCAGGGCCCTGAGATCATGACCTGAGCCGAAGGCAGACACTTAACCAACTCGGCTGAGCTACACAGGTGCCCCCAAACTTATATGTTTCTAATACAAGTGAGTATTACAGATTTTCAAATAACATGTTGGAAGAAAATGAGAAAGCCTCTTAGAAGGAGAGGTATCTGAGGTATACTTTATACCTGTGTGGCTTCCTAGAGTTCATAAGCTCAAGTCCAAAATCCTTAACATGGCCTATAAGGTCCTATATTATCTGGCCCCTTTCTTATTTCTCTATTCTCATTTTGGGCATCTCCCAGAGGGCAATCCTCCAAAATTAACACACACACACACACACACACACACACACACACACACACACACACACACACAGAGTGCTTTCTGTCTTCTTCATCATGTTCCTTCCTGCCTTGGGGCCTTATCCAAGCAGTGCTTCCTTCCAGAAATGTTCCTCCCTTATTTCTTCCCTTCCTCCCACCTCCCATGTCACCTAGTCGAATCTAATTCCTTCTTTAATGCTCAGATAAAAGGCTGCTTCCTCAATGAAGCCTTCCCTGACTGTTAGGCCAGATTGTCTCTCCTTCTCCTGAGGCACTGGACAGTTGGAATTAAATAATTTCTTGTGTAAATTTGGATGTTTTATAGATGTTAAGATTGGTGTGATCTGGAGCCATATTTAACTTGTTTCAATAAATATTTATTGAGTGATTCGAATTGAATAACCCAGTAAATGAATCCATGAATGAATGAAGAGCAGGACCCAAACATGCAGTTATAGAATGGAGATGGAAGGTCCAGAGAGAGGCAAAACATTCAGCCAAATTCCAGAAGGAGGAGGGATGAGAAGAGATGTAAGGAAGTGAGTGTTAGGTACTTTCTGAGTTTGAATTTAAAAAAAAAAATCAACTCTCAAGAGCCTCCTGTGCTTGTCCTAGCTGGGGACCAGATAATGAATTACATTTTGTAAGAAACAGATAGATTAGAGGAACTCAGGAGAGTCTGAAAAAATTCCCATCAGCCCTGTCTTTAGAGTTTCTAGGGAATGTTTCTTTTTTACTCTATCTCACAACCCCAAAGAGACCCAAACTTGAATCTGGTCAGATTCCTGGGAATTGTCACTTTTTTATTAGCATAGTCCAATCCTGCCTAGTTTCTTTTGGCCAAATGCTTAGACAAGTGGTAGAACTAGACTCCCTCTTTAGGGCATATGAAGCTTCTCAATGAAATGCTTCTAGATGTCTAAAAGTTTGTATTAAGTCAGCAACTGGCTAATGGTTAAGGTGTAGAGAGAGACCATCTTAATTTATTATTGATTTCTGCTCCTAGTCCTGACAGGAACATGGAGGTACACTCAGCAATTTAGATGTTCCTAAAAGAGCTTGAAAATGTATGAAGAGTTTTATTTCAAAGAATGTGTCACATATTATTTTTTTCCTGTACTATTTAGGTTTCCATTTATTGACCCCTTGATCCCTGTGGAATGATGCACAAATAAGAAAAGGATGGAAACCAAGTAGTATGCACAACAATCCCAGACCACAATAATGTAGCAGTAAACCTTTCTTTCAACATCTGAAATTCTATGTACAACTTTAGTAGTAAAGGAAACCAGTAAGTCGTTTTAGACCCATAACCATAGAAAGATTTATAAACCATAGACTTCTCTCAATCTTTTCTGAAGTTTCTCTGTGACTAAATCTGAATTTCAATTTCCTGGTGTGGGTAAAATTAGGATATTAGACTAATGGAGTTTTGCCTACTCCCATGACAGAACAGACATTGCAAAACACTCACAGAATCCTTTGCAACATAGTATACCAGGCAGTCACTACCAATCAGTTAGAGATTACATATAAAGTAAAATCTATGAACCATCCTGGAATTAGAAGCCTTCTTATACTTAATGCCTGAAATCTATGATTTAAATTATGCCTACACAAAGTAATTAGTCCCAAATACAGAAGCAAACAAATTTCCTACTTTCAACTTAAGAACTTTCATATATACAAACAAATGAACCATAGCAAAAATGCATCAATTCTATTGAGAACCCTATAGCATTACTTTGATCCTGTGAGTAAATGGACATCCCCAACCTCTTTGGGCCTAACCTGCTTATAAAGGGAGAGACTTATATATACCACATTTTTCCTTTCCATTTTCCTCCCCATTTCCTCAATTGATAGAAACATTTAGAATAACCTTGTCCACTTTAGGCCCCTCCCCTCTCTGCACTCTGAGCAGTGGTGTTTCTAGCACTACCTGCTCTCCCATCAAAATCTGTCTCAGGGAAGAGCTAATAAAATGAGTCAAACTGAGGTATAGGTAATGGCTAAGGTCCAAATGATTTTCTCCTTTTAATATGCTTGTACATTATTAAAACAATATTCCAAGCCAAAGGGATGCATTAGAAAGTTATTTAGGAGGAGCAGCAAGGGGAAGGGCCCTCTCAGTCCCTGTAAATTATCTCCTAAAGAGGATGCCTAATCCTCCTCCTTAAGTACCAGCTTTCCTTCCATCTACAATTGTTCTTGAAAATACCTCGAGTAGATATCTTTTCTGAAGATATGGCTTATGAACCACCCACATAAGAAAGCCATAGGTGTTTAGTAAATATGTAGACAATTGAGCTCTACCCCTGAACTAAAAATCAGAATCTTTTGGGGTGGGTCCCAGAAATGTTCAGATCATCAAGTTCCCCTATCCCACCAGAGGAATTCCTATCCACAAATGAATCTGAGAACAACTATTTAATTTTTTTCATTTTATTTTATTATGTTATGTTAGTCACCATACAATACATCATTAGTTTTTGATGTAGTGATCCGCGATTCATTGTTTTCATATAACACCCAGTGCTCCATGCAGTACGTGCCCTCCTTAATACCCATCACCGGGATAACCCATCCGCTACCCCCCTCCCCTCTAGAACCCTCAGATTGTTTCTCAGAGTCCATCGTCTCTCGTGGTTCATCTCTCCCTCTGATTTCCCCCCCTTCAGTTTTCCCTTCCTTCTCCTGATGTCCTCCAGGCTATTCCTTATGTTCCACAAGTAAGTGAAACCATATGATAATAATTGACTTTCTCTGCTTGACTTATTTCACTTAGCATCATCTCCAGTCCCATCATGTTGATGTAAAAGTTGGGTATTCATCCTTTCTGATGGCTGAGTGATATTCCATTGTATATATGGACCACATCTTCTTTATCCATTCATCTGTTGAAGGGCAAAGGCTCAGCAAATCTGGCTGCATCAACATTTACATTTTTCCTGTTTTACCGCTTTTTCTCAGCAAGATTATGAACTGCCTGAGAGCAAAGACCATATCCCACACTTTTAAGAATTCCCCAAAGCTGCTCTTAACTCATATTTTTAATGATTTCATATTTGGGGCATTGCTTTCCCAATTAATATCATAAAAGAAATAGCATTATCTCACTAGAGACCATGAGAATTCAATGAAATGGCCATGAATCAGATATTCAAATTATGTGTGAAGCAAGCAAGCATCTAAAAACACAGTAATTCATTGTCCTTTGTCCATTTCATGAACTTTTCTTCATGTATTTTCATGGGTGAGCCGAATACACAGTACATGCAAATCATCAAACATAGTATGTTCTTTGGTGCATTACTGTGATTTCATTATATACTGGAGCCAAAATTATTCTCTCCAAAATTGGAAATCATGATCTCACATAGAGATGTTTACTTTCCACATAATTTAATGAATACATCCACTTAGTTAAGTAAATTTAAGTGGTCTTTACTTTACCCTAAGTTAAAAAAAAATGTACTTAATATGCTTAAAAATTATTTATTTTCTTAGAGGTTCCATTTTTTCCACATTGGTAAAATGTGTAAAATAATGCTTGTCCCTTTGCTGGATTGACAGGGAAGTTAAGGTTTAGGAATTTTTAAGGTTTTAAGACAGGAATGCAGATATATTTGTGTTTTTAAGATCATCTAAAAAAAAGAAATGCAATCAATGAACTCAAAAAAGAGCAAGAATTTAAAAATGATTTGCCTTTTTTGTGTGTGTAAAAGCATTTGGTGGAAAGTTTATTGTTCTCCTGTGTGAATGATCCTCTTTGAAACTGAAGACTTTGGCCCTTGCTTCTTTTTTTTTTTTTCTTTTTTAAATTTTAAAGAAAGCCTAAAATGACTTAAATAATTACCCCAGATGCTTTAACGATCAGGCAATACTTTCCACTTGCCCTAGGAGTACGTATTTCTTGGAGAGGGGAACACTATTTTAAGGCTAACACAGGAAGCCACACTCAAGATTCAAAGTCTAGGGTTTGTATTTAGTGTGGTTTGCAGCCCTGTTTTCCTTATGTGGGTGATGACTGAAGAGAAACTCCCAACCCCAAGGCATTGAGGTGAAGCAGTTGCAAACACTGATGAGGTGGATGGGAGATCAACTGGGTCAATGGTCTGTATAGACCAGGGGCCAGTAAATTCTCTGTAAAGGGCCAGATGGGAATTATATTGGGCTTTGTGGGTCATAGTCTCTGTGCAACTAGTCAACCCTGCTGTTGTGTGGAAGCAGCCATAGACAATACATAAAAGAGTGAATCAAGCTGTGTCCCAATAAAATGTTACTTACAAAATGTTACTTACAAGCAGTTCAGACTGAAGTTGGCCAACCATCAGCTCCACTATGAAACCTTCTAGTGGGGTGAGAAAGAACTCCAGCATTGGTAAACCTGTGTTGGAGGTTCAGGGTAGTACAGGATGTACCCCTCTCTAGTAGAGTCATTCTGTAAAAGGTGGCAGAAAAGTCCTACATACAGGACTGCAGAGTGACTGGTTCAGTCGTTTTTCATAATGTCAAGTTTGCTGATAGGACAGCCAAGATAGAAAAGAAGGCTAAAGTGTTGTTCAGTGAGTATCTTTAAAAATGGTGGTCCGTACTATGTGAGACTGAGCATATGAGGTTAGTCGCTAAGAATGTAGTCTCTGGAAATGAACAGACCTAAGTTTTACATCCTGGTTCTATTATTTACTAGCTGGCTGATCTTGAGCATATTGTTTAACCTCCAAGACTCAGTTTTCTCATCTGTAAAACGGGAATAAGGATACCTTAACTTGTAGGATGTCTGAAAGGAACAAAAAGTATGTTGGACCTTTAACACAACAAAATTGCCCAGCAAATGGAGACCACTGTAATAAATGAGGTTGTAAGCAGGAAATTTTCACTGAGAGCAACTAAAAATTAAAATATGATTAAAGTCCTAGTAAAGTCAAGCATTGTATTTCCTTTCTAGAGATCTGTTTTCTGGATTCATACACTTTTCATTTGGCAAATGCTTTTCAATACTTACATTCCTGACACCGTGCTAGTTTCTGGACTTGTAAAGATGAATAAAGATTTCTCACTTCTAACGATAGAAAGTTGAAAAGGTTTTGGTAGGTGTAACATGTTATTAAACTATTTCCTTTGAGCTGTAAATCCACCCTTCTGTACTCTGCTAGGGATCTTGGGAGAGGCACTAAGAAAACCACTTTTCCCCTTTGCTGGTAGCTTCCTATTAGGCTCCGCCAACGGGTGTGCTAGAGGGAGATTGGAAGGCCACAGGAAGGAGAAGGCTTATATGCTTTTTTTTCCTACTTGCTTTGTGTCGAGCATCACCACCACAAGGCTTCTTCACCCAAGCAGCATGAATTCATTTGCAATGTCCCCACACTCCTAGATCCAACTTCATCACTGCCCTCCAAGATGCCAGCAGAGGTCTGAATCAACCTCACAAGCCTCTCCTACCACCTGCCCTAAGGATGGTAGCTTCTTCCTGCAGTTACTATTTCAGTGTTTTCTCGGTTTCCCTCCTTTTGCTTGTCAGTTTTCGAACACCCATGTAATGATTCTTTATATTAGATTTACTCTGTTATAATCACTGGTATGGTTTCTGTCTCTTGACTGGACCCCTACTGCGTATGGTGATTAAAGTCCAGCTCCCAAATGTCTATTAACAATTTCACAAATTGTGCATTACATTTAGGGAATAGGCTCAGTAAACATACTTCCGGGTGAAAAGCCTCAAACAAGGAAGAAAACTGTTTTAAATAGAACACTGTAAAAATAAAAACCCAGTTTAAAGAAATACAAACAGAGTAAAAAGGCAATCAATGGAACGGGAGAAAATATGTGAAAATCCTATTGCTGATAAGGGATTAATATCCAGAATATATAAAGAACTCCTACAACTCAATCAAGAACAACAGCAAACAAACTGATTAGGAAATGGACAAAGGATTTGAAAAGACATTTCTCCAGAGAAGCTATAAAAATGGCTAATAAGCACATGAAAAGATGCTCAACATCACTAATCATTAGGAAAATGCAAATCAAAGCAATGTGATAACTTCTTCATATCTAATTGGATGGCTACTTATCCAAAAGGAGAAAATAACAAGTGTTGGTGAGGGTGTGGAGAAATTGGAATTCTTATGCACTGCTGGTGAGAATGTAAAGTAGCACAGCTTCTGTGGAAAACAGTATGGAGGTTTTTCAAAAAGGTAAAAATAGAATTATCAAATGATCCAGCAATTCCACTTATGGGTATACACCCCAAAGAATTGAAGGCAGGGACTCAAAAATATTTGTACACTCATATTTATTGTAACATTATTCATAATAGCCGAAAAGTGGAAATAAGTCGTGTCCACTGACAGATGAATGGATAAATAAAATATGGTCTATACATACAATGGAATATTATTCAGCCATAAAAGGAAGGAACTTCTGACACATACTATAACAGGGATGAACCTTGAGGACATTATGCTAAGTGAAATAAACCAAAAAGACAAATAGTATATGATTTAATTTAGATGAGGTGTCTATAGTATTCAAATTTGTAGAGACAGAAAGTAGAATAGAGGTTGTCAGGGGTGGTTATTTATCAACATCTGGTTGTTGCTCTTTCAACAGCAATAAATTTCCTGTTTTCTTCAGTCAAATTCATAGGAAACAGAGTATAAGGAATTGAAGGGAATTAGAAGAGAAAGGAAATCAAAACTTTAATTGTAGTTACAGCAAGGCAAATTGTGCAGAGAGAACAAAATGAAGGAATTTATTAAGGATTTTGGAACCCATGATGAAGTTCAACTGTACTGTACATTAAGGATCTGTAACACTTAATAACAGTTTTCTATACCAAGGTCATAGAGCATTATGCTCTATCAAATTATTGCTCGTCTGTGGGCTTCAGTTTCCTTATTTAGATGTAGATAATAACAGTAAATACCTTTTAGTGTCCTTAGGAGAATCAAGCTTTAGAATAGTACCTGGCACACACAACCATAGAAACATTTATTAAAACAAGGAAATAAATATTTGTTTAATAGCAATTAACATTGGTTAAGTATTTCATTTTACAACCCTATTTCATATCTACTAACTCATTTGATTCTTAAGTAATCCTACAGTGAAAGAAAATTAAATCCCCAAGTGCTAAAAATAAGTCATGCAATTCATTTGAAGCAGTATAACTTTGTTGGCCTCACTGAACCTTAATTTTTTTTTACTCCAAACCAGCTATAATGTGTTTTTATTCCTTCATCACAGGTATCAATGAATAAATTTAGTTTCCTGATACAGTATGCAAGCTTTCAAAATTTAGTAGTTTTATTAGAATAATTAGCTTAATCAATAAAATGCAAACAAAAATTATCGACCTTTTGGCATGTCTTTCCCTCTCTAGATATCAGTCACATGTCAATATATACACATACATACATTTACCTCTTTAATCAGGGTCAGTTTACCTTTTCTGGAAAAATTTTATTAGGCCCTACCAAATTTTCACTGGATTCATTCCTTTATAGTAAACCTCTCTGTTCTCACCCTGATTTCCGGAGCCTTTTAAGTAAAAAGTGGCAGGAAGGAGAAAAGAGGCAGTCTAGTAGATAGGAAAAGAATGAGTTTTGAGATCAAAAGGATCTATACTCAAACCTAAGCTTTGCCACTTAGCTGTGAGACTGGGAGAATTACCTAGCCTTGTCTCTCCTGATATATACATAAAATTTATATAATTATAAATTATATAAGCATCTACTTGTAGATTATAAACTTTAGAATTACCCCAGACATTAATTTTCATGTAACATAACCAAAAGGAAATGATAATAAGAATCAGAATGCATTACAGGTAGCATTTTGATTATTTCAGGGAGGATTATAATCATTGCTAAGGAAATAATCATAAGTGATTAAATTGATGCTTTTTGAGGTTAGTTCTTAAGCTACTGTAGCTAAGCTGTTTGCAGGTTGGACAACTGTTTTGGGGGAGGGGATTGATTTTGAAAACAAACCTCATACAAAAATATGAGACATCCCATTTATACTCTCAAAACAGTAAGCATTAGGAAAACAAAACAAACAAGTAAAGCTACCTGAGCATACGACATGAATGTATCAGCATAGAGAGTGTGTTTTAGAATCACAGAATTTGGGAGATGAGAGGGACCCTACAGACGCTATCTTCCACCCACTTCATTTTATGGGTGAAGAAAACCCAACATGTCACAAGCCCAGGTCAAACATCTAACTGGTCTCAGAACACCCTGCCACCCGTCCGTCCCCTCTCTGCTGTGCTTGCAAGTCACCAGAACAGGTCGGCTTGTGAGACTGTGATTCTGTAAGTGATGCTATTCCATTCCCACTCCCCAGGCCTATCCCAGCTGGAAAGATGGGAGTCGTAAACTTTGACTTATGCAGTTGAATGAGACATTGTTTGATGGAAGTGTGTGGGTGGGGAGGCTAACAAACCCCAATTGCCAACTCTCGAAACAAACATGTTCTCTTTATCCCCCAATGTAGTTTTTGACGTAATGAGCATGGCTTCCAATTTTCCTTGCAAATCAGTGCGCTGGTGACCATGGCAACTGGCATGCTCAAAAGATGCCCTGTCAAGGGGCTTTGTAATATAGATGGGCACAGCCACTCTGGCCAGTGCTTAACAAACACCCAACTAGCCCATGCTCCTCAAAATGAAGTGCACACACATTTGTGTTTCATTAAACAGAAATTAATAAGACTCCAATAGGAAGAAGCAAAGGGACTTTTGTGTGTGTATACAGCTGTGTTATGAAGTAATACAGAGAATGCGCATATGAATAATGATTACACATGAGTGGTTAATTTATTTCTTTTCCTTCTTGCGTGGTGTCCTTTAACTTTTTTCTTTTCTTTTTTTTGGGGGGGGGTATAGGTCTTTTAGAAACCAATCACAGGTTTCACAGCTGGCAGGGCAGGTGTTCTGGCTGCTCTCTCACACAGCAGGGCCCCGGTAGCACTTCCGTGTTTAAGAGCCGCCCTGGGTCATTAGTATTATACTTATGGAAATGTAAATGTTCTCTTCCTTGATGATGGACGCCATGAATCTATTGGTTTGACTCTACTGGAGGAAAATAAGTTTTGAAGTGTCCATGTCTAGAAATAATGAGCCTCTAAATTAAAAAAAAATAGTAGAAATATGGTTATAGTGCTGCTAAAAACAGAAAGACTCACAAGAGATGCAGAATGTCCTCCTGTGATGGTCCTTCCTCAGGTCTCCATCCCCACCTTTTGGAGAGGTGGTTTGCTTCCCTGTTATAAAGCCGAAGGGACTGGTACAAGAGGCTTAGCAAAAGTTTTTGAAGGGAAAATGGAGGAGAGAGAAAGAAAGGAAGAAGGAGAAGCAGCAGAAAGAAGAGGAGAAGAGAGGAGAAAGGGAAGAATAAGGGGGAAGGAGGTACTGAGAGATGCTGATTGTATATGCCTCATGAGGCTGTGAAGTCTCTTTCATTTCTTTGGGCTGCTTCATTTAAATGCTTTTCTTAAAAGGAATTAGCAACAAAAAAGTGGGGGCGGCAGAGCTAGTTGGGCTTCTAGCCCAGCACTCAGATACAAATGAGCTCTTCTTTCCTCATAGGAACCTCGAATTCAATTAGTCTTCATTGGTCACAACTCTTCTCGACTTCTCCCCTAATCTGCCATTCTGGGCTTATTGATAGACATCCAAAATGATCACAGTTCCCTTTCATTTCGGCTACATGACACTTTGGAATTTCCCCACCTGCCAAGCTTCCACAGAATTTTACATTCTAAACTTAAGAGATCACGTGAGCCTTTAGGCCAGGGCTGTTTCTTCTGGCATGTGATTTGACATTCTTGTTACTGCAAGCAACTTCTATTTTCCTCTCAACCTCTGTCTTTCAGGCTGGGTAGGTGAGAGGTAGAGAATGGATATATTTCTCTTTGTAGATGTGATTATAAACTAGGAATTTTTATGCCTTTTGCAGGCATATCTTCAGCTCTGAAAATGAGAAGTGCAATGTCAGCAAAAGTGCAGGAGCTCCTTGAGCAACTTCCAGAACTGACTAGTTGTTAGGAAGGGGCACCCGGAAAAAAGAGAAGCACTCTGGCCCAGATGGTGATTCACACCTAAAAATACCAACTCAACCATGTCTTTAAAAACACTTCTAGACCTGGCACCCAAAATATGATAAGTTGCTAAAATAATTTTTGCTGACTTGGTCCCTGAGTATTTTTCCTTGTTACCAAGAAGTACCTTTTTTCTTTTTGCTGTTGAAGTATAATTAACATACAGTGTTATATTAGTTTCAGGTGTTCAATATAATGATACAACAATTCTATACATTACTCAGTGCCCGTTAAGATAACTGTACTTTTAATTCCCTTTATCTATTTCACCCACCTGCCCTCTGGCAACCTTTAGTTTGTTCTCTGTATTTGAGAGTCTTTTGCTTGTCTTTTTCTTTGTTTGTTCATTTGTTTTGTTTCTTAAATCCCACATATGAGTGAAATCATGAAGTATCTGTCTTTCTCTGACTGTCTTATTTCACTTAGCATTATATCCTCTAGATCCATCCATGTTGTTGCAAATGGCATAATCTCATTCTTTTTTTATGGCTGAGTAATATTCCATCACACACACACACACACACATCTTCTTTAGCCATTCATCTATGGAAAGACACTTAAGTTGTGTCCATATCTTGGCTATTATAAATAATGCTGCAATAAACACAGGGGTGCATACATCTTTTCAAATTAGTGTTTTCACTTTTGGGGGGTAAATACCCAGTAGGGGAATTACTGGATCATATGGTAATTCTATTTTTAATTTTTTGAGGAACTTCCATATTGTTTTTCACATGACTGCACCAATTTTCATTCCTACCAACAGTGCATGAGGATTCCTTTTTTCCACATCTTCACCAACAGTCGTTCTTTCTTGTGTTTTTTTTTCATTTTTTTATTTTATTATGTTATGTTAATCACCATACATTACATCATTAGTTTTTGATGTAGTGTTCCATGATTCATTGTTTGCATATAACACCCAGTGCTTGTGTTTTTGATTTTAGCCATTCTAACAGGTGTAAGGTGATATCTCATTGTGGTTTTGATTTGCATTTACCTGATGATGAGTGACGTTGAGCATCTTTTCATGTGTCTGTTGGCCATTAGTATGTCTTCTCTGGAAAAATATCTATTCAGGTCCTCTGCCCATTTTTAAATAGGATTTTTCTTTTTGGTGTTGATTCGTAAAAGTTTTTTCTATTTTTTGGATATTAACCCTTTATCAGATATATCATTTGCAAATATCTTCTCCTATTCTGGAAGTTGCTTTTTTGTTTTGTTGATGGTTTCCTTCACTATGCAAAAGCTTTTTATTTTAATGTAGTCCCAACAGTTTAATTTTGCTTTTGTTTCCCTTGCTTGAGGAGACGTATATAGAAAACTGTTTCTATGGCTGATGTCCAAGAAATTCGTGTCTATATTTTCTTCTAGGAGGTTTATGGTTTTAGGTCTCATATTTGGGTTTTATTTATTTTAAAGATTTTATTTATTTATTTGACAGAGAGAGACACAATGAGAGAGGGAACACAAGCAGGGGGAGTGGGAGAGGGAGAAGCAGGCTTCCCGCCAAGCAGGGAGCCCGATGTGGGCCTTGATCCCAGGACCCTGGGACCATGACCTGAGCCGAAGGCAGATGCTTAACGACTGAGCCACCCAGGTGCCCTTCACATTTGGGTTTTAAATTTATTTTGAATTCATTTTTGTGTATGGTGTAAGAAGGTAGTTCAGTTTCATTCTTCCACATGTAGCTGTCCAGTTTTCCCAGTACCATTTGTTAAAGAGACTGTCTTTTCCCCATTGTATATTCTTGCCTCCTTCGTTACAGACTAATTGACCATTTAAGTGTGGGTTTATTTCTGACCTCTCTATCCTGTTCCACTGATCTATGTGTCTGTTTTTGTGCCAGTACCATAGTGTTTGGATTACTATAGCTTTGTAGTATATCTTGAAATCTGGGATTGTGATACCTCCAGCTTTGTTCTTTCTCCACTTGATCTTAGCCGAAAGGCCGAGAAGCATTCTTTCTCAATTGCTTTGGCTATGTAGGATCTTTTGTGGTTCCATACAAATTTTAGTATCATTTCTAGTTCTGTGAAAAATTTTGTTGATATTTTGATAGGGATTGCATTAAACCTGTAGATTGCTTTGGGCAGTATGTACATTTGAACAATACTGGTTCTTCCAATCCACAAGCATAGAATATCTTTCCATTATTTGTGTCTTCTTCAATTTCTGCCATCAGTGTTTTATAGTTTTCAGAGTATAGGTCTTTCACCTCCTTGGATAAGTTTATTGCTCGGTATTTTATTCTTTTTGGTGCAGTTGTAAATGGGGTTGTTTTCTTAATTTCTCTTTCTGGTACTTCATTATTATTGTATAGAAATGCAGCAGATTTCTGTATATTAATTTTGTATCCTGTGAATTTATTGAGTTCATTTATCGCTCTAGTAGTTTTTTGGTGGAGTCTTTTGGGTTTTCTAATATAGTGTCATGCCTTCTGCAAATAGTAAAAGTTTTACATTTTCCTTGCCAGTTTGGTTGTTGTTTTTTTTTTCTTTTTGTTGTCTAATTGCTATGGCTAGGACTTCTAGTACTATGTTGAATAAAAGTGGTGAGAGTGGACAACCTTGTCTTATTCTTGATCTAAGAGGAACCATTGAGTATGATGTTAGCTATGGGTTTGTCATATGTGGCCTTTATTATGTTGAGGTATGTTCTTTCTAAACCTACTTTGTTGAGAATCTTTATCATGAATGGATGCATACTTTGTCAAATGCTTTTTCTGCATCTGTTGAGATGATCGTATGGTTTTTATTCTTTCACTTGTTAATGTGATGTGTCATGTTGATTGATTTGTGAATATTGTATCACCCTTGCATCCCTGGAATAAATCCCACTTGATCATGGTGAATGTTTTCTTCAATGTATTGTTGGATAGTTTGCTAATATTTTGTTGAGGGTTTTGCATCTATGTTCATCAGAGATATTGGCCTACAGTTTCCTTCCTTCCTTCTTCCTTCCTTCCTTCCTTCCTTCCTTCCTTCCTTCCTTCCTTCCTTCCTTCCTTCCTTCCTCTATCTGTCATCTATCTATCTATCTCTCTATCTATCTATCTATCTATCATATATCTATCTATCTATCTTTCTATCTCTCGTCTTCATCAAGTCTTAGTATCAGAGTAATGTTGGCTGGCCTTGTAGAATGAATTTGGAAGCTTTCCTTTCTCTTCTATTTTGTATAATAGTTTGAGAAGACTAGGCATTAACTCTTCTTTAAATGTTTGATAGAATTCACCTGCAAAGCCATCTGGTCCTGGACTTTTGTTTGTTGTGGGTTTTTTGAATACTGATTCAATTTCTTGCTGGTAATCCATCTGCTCAAATTTTCTATTTCTTCCTGATTCAGTTTTAGACAATTATATTTCTAGGAACTTATTCATTTCTTCTATGTTGTCCAACCGAGATATATTTTTAACCACAGTTTGGGGTAATGCAATTAAGGGGATAAATAGATAAGCTTTTAATTTTGTGATTTGCAAGCTTATTGTTAACAGCATTGAAGGAAATTTAAAAACAATCCAAAGTTTGTTTACAAGACTGTGATGCACAGTGATCAAAGGGAGAAAATAATCAATTAACTAAGATTTCTTTTGTCCTTAGTTCACCCTTGTGGTAGTTACCTATTGATGAAAACAAATTGCCCAAAACCCAGCAGTTTAAAACAACAACAATTGTGTCACAGTTTCTATGAGTCAGGAATCTTGGTGCCACTGTCTTGGAGCGTTTGGCTCACAGGCTTTTATGAGGCTACAGTCAAGCTCTCAATGGGACTGTAGTCTCATCTGCAGACTCCAGTGGGGAGGGTCCAGTTCCAAGCCCATTCTCGTTGTTGTCAGGTCTCAATTCCTTGTGGGCAATTGGCTAATGGCCTCTGTTTCCTACTGGCTATTAGCTGAAGGCCTCCCTCAGTTGCCTGGCACACGAACTCCTCCACAGGGCTAACTAAAAACATGGCAGCTAGCTTCCTCCAGAGTGAGTGATGAGAGAAAGAGACAGAGACAGAGAGACAAACAGAGAGAATACTCAAGATAGAAGCCATTGTCTTTTTTTTTATTATGTTATGTTAATCACCATACATTACATCATTAGTTTTTGATGTAGTGTTCCATGATTCATTGTTTATGTATAACACCCAGTGCTCCATGCAGAACGTGCCCTCTTTAATACCCATCACCGGGCTAACCCATCCCCCCACCCCCCTCCCCTCTAGAACCCTCAGTTTGTTTCTCAGAGTCCATAGTCTCTCATGGTTCGTCTCCCCCTCCGATTCCCCCCCTTCATTCTTCCCCTCCTGCTCTCTTCTTCTTCTTCTTCTTTTTTTTTTTATAACTTAATCTCAGAAGTAACCCTCCATTACTTTTGTTGTTTTCTATTCATTGGAAGTGAGTCACTAAGTCCAATCCATGCTCATGGGGAGAAGATTGCACAAGGAGGCAGGGATAATTGGAGAACATCTTAGAGGCTTCTTACCAGAGCTCTTATTTCTGATATTATAATGTGAAATCCATGATGGAGAATGTCTTATACTAGGGCACTGAAACTTATACAGTAATTAGATGCCACAAGCAAATCTGAGTTCCTATGGAAATTTATTATATCAGAGTTGCTCAACCAACTTGCAAACATGCTTTTAGACAAGGGTCCATTTATTCCCCATTCTCTTTCTTCCTTCCTCACTTTCCCCCACTTACATACCTTCTATTTAAAACCCAGTCTTTTAACTGGGGTTAGCATTGTTAGGAAGGAAAAAACAACCAATCAACCAAACAGAAAACTGGACCAGTTTTATCCCAACTAGCTATATGGCTTTAGTAAAATCCTTTAACTGTTACAGGTCTGTCCCTTTATTGGCTGACAGAATAGTTTGAACCCACTGATCTCCCAGGTGTCTTAAAGCTTTAGAATGAGATTATGTGTGCAAACTTGGAATGAAATAAAACGTATGACCAAAATAAGGATTTCACAGGTCTACAGTGAAAGTTAAATGGATGAGGTTTAGGGATTTTTATAAAGTACTTTGTACACTATAAAGTGTCATACACATGTAAGGGCTTGTTGTTTAGCCTTTATCATGAAGGGGTCGGGGTAGGACAGACAGTAATGAAAACAGTCTTACTATTCAGCCAGTCAGTTTCAGGTGTCCCTCCCAGATCCATTTCTTTCATGATGAAGAAGCATCAGCATTAATAAGGGAGTAACAGGGAAAAACTGACTTGCCTCCTTCCCTCACACTAAAGTTCAAGGTATCTTCCTTTACTTCAACATATCAAAATCACAGTGTACTTGCTGGGCACCCAGGAGGGTTCTCTCTGACTTACCCGTTTTGTCCCTGACCTCTATTCATGTTTCTCTGACAGCCCCCTCCACACCAAGAGCTTTTCTCCTGGACTTCTCCCGTAGATTCTCTTTTCCCTCTACATCTCTTTGCTCTGCTTTCTGTCCTTTTGGACTCTTTCTCTGTGAGATCTCACTATCCCTTGCTTAGTGACTCCAATGTGGGTCATTAGTCAGTGTCAGCCACATTTAGTCCCACAGCAAACTGTTAAATATGAAAGAATTTAAATATCTTTGAATGTAGATTTTATGCACAGAAAAGACCTTTCAGGGTTTGGGCAGTTTATAAAAGGCACTATTAGATTCATTAAAGTCATATTAAAAAAATCAATTCATCCTAAAGCTTCTGAGTGCGTCTTATAAATCGTTATTTTATTTATAAGTCTAGCAAATTTTAGCAATCATAGTGAAGGACCCCTTGAATAATGTTTGGTCTCATTTTATAAGCCAAATTAAATTAAACACCTTTGACTATTTTTAATTCATTTATGAATGTACATACTTTTAGGTACTTGAGTTGTCTAATGACAAAATTTCCCATGCATTTAAGTATTTCCTTGTTTGTAAATTTAGTAAATAAGTTTGTCAGTTCATGTGATAACAAATGAAACCTGCAATCTTGATGACTTGAAACTATGAAAAACTGTCAACCAGACATTACCAGCAGAAGTCTTGATTCAAAAATTCCAGACATAAGAAGTTTCCAAATGGGATTTCTAACTTAGAAGAGGGCAGAATGTTTTATAGGGCTTTAGCAGGAGGAGATCTGCTGAAATTCAGTCAGTTTCAGGAATCATTAAGTCAAGGAGAGTTTTCAGAAGAGAGAAGAGTTAGCAGCCATGGTTTGGGCAATTTGAATTTTATTAAAAGGGATGGAGAGGAATAGTTAAGGGCTAAGGTTATGAGCAAGAAAGGGTTAGGGGCATAGCTATTGGAGACAAGGATATGTGAGAGTCACAGCGGACAATTCTCTTTCCTGGTCTCTCACAACACGATATAGGTTTATTTCTCCTTCAAGTGGGACTAGTGTAATTCATATAGTCCTCCTCCATCTGGTACCAGCCAGGTCATGTGCTTCCAAGGTCATCTCCACAATGAAAGGAAGAGGGAGA
This sequence comes from Eumetopias jubatus, assembly GCF_037043125.1. Classification (NCBI taxonomy): domain Eukaryota; kingdom Metazoa; phylum Chordata; class Mammalia; order Carnivora; family Otariidae; genus Eumetopias; species Eumetopias jubatus. Next base: position 134,241,015 of record NW_028274809.1, on the reverse strand, counting down.
AGACAAGCCTAATTTGACAGCTTCTACCCAGAAGTAAATACCAAATAGGCAGAGATTTCTTAATGTGAAAATATAAATGACAAAATTTGATTCTTTAAAATATTTCTACATTTCGTTCTGTGTCTTCCCAGGGTTTCGGACCACCTAGTACCAGGAATTTGAAGGGTTACTTTCTGAGACTGTATCACAACTGGAAATTTTAGCCAGGGAGCTAACTGTATGAATTCATGCTTGTAGCTGAAGCATTATAATTTAATAGCAAGCTTGTCACCCTCAAAGCCTACATAGTGCATATCCCTGTGGTGCTCCTGGAACAGGGCAGAACCTGGGTCATAACCTCTCCTGGCTGTTACATCACTTATTTGGACTTAGCATTTCTTCAACTCTTAAGACAATGTCTTTTTCATCTAATTTGAATTTGAACTTTTGGAACCTGATGGAAACCTGCATCCTTTTCACAAGCATTTGTAAATATTAAAACATTAAATGTAAGAGAAAGAAGGTGTATTGATCTTCAAGGTGGAGGATAAAGAGGGAAGATTCTACCAAGGTGGTTTAAGAATGAAACTCCTCCACCCACCACCCACAAAACAAACAAACACAAAAAACACACTTTCACACTGCAGAGCTTAACCACCCCCCATCCCTTATTATGCTTAAAAAAAGAAAAAAGCATCAGTTGCTGCCCCACCATTACAAAAAGACCCCTACTCTTGGAAAGATCCACTTCCAAGAAAGGACAATGGATTAGGGATAGCAATAGGTCAAAGGTGAAAAGATAAAGTCCTTCCCACAAATGTGTCTCGGACTGGTAAGGGCAGACAGATGTGCAGACCAGCTATTACATATGTGATGGGAGCATGGGCAAGGGAACCCTAAGGCTTCCCAGGCCCGTAGGAAAGGAGATAGTGCTAAGTGAGGAGAAGTAAGGGGGCATCTTCTTGGCAATTAACTGGGTAGAGTGGAAGAGAGAGCCAATTGCAGGCAGGACAGTGATGTGGAAAGACACAGAAGTGCGTGAGAACAGGCAGCAGTTCAACACTGCTGTGAAATGATCCTGGAGGGATGGGTAGAGGTCAAGTTATGAAGGATATCGTGTTTTGTAATAAGGAGTCTGGATTTAGTTCCAAAGGTGATTGCAAGGCACTAACAGATGTTAGATAGAGAAATAACATGATTAAATTTTCATTTAAAGGAAATCAGTCTAGTGTTAACTGCTGGGTAGGGGGAGCTGGCCAAGGACAGGGAAACAAATCAGAAAGCTGCTGCAGTTGTCCATGGAGATGGGGTGAGGGCCAACATCAGAAATTATGCATGTACAGATGGAAGAGGAAAATGAATAATACTTGTAGAAGATGAATATCAAGAGAAAAGCAATTCTTTGGGTGAAGCAAGAACTTTCAGAGTCAGGAGTTAGGGGATTATGCAAGTGCTCTAAATAGCAACATGGGAAATAGAACTATCAGAAAATTCTGTAATTCCCAGCAAACAGAATTCAGCCTCGGTAGTGAAATGCTCATCTGCCCATATTGCCCTGCCTGCCCCATTCCCTTTGACCTGCCTTTCATCAATCCTAGCTCCCTGATCTGCCCTGAGGGCTCCCCAGTGACCTGGCCCATAGCCCATCTTCCTTCCAGAATCAGCTCAGACACTGACTTACTCTCACAAAGAGCCAATTCTGTCATCCCTCCAGATCCCAGGTTCCACATCTATAAACTGCAAACCATAATGATACTGCTTCCCAGGATTGCTGTGAAAACACCTGATAAATATCTGTAAAGCACCATACAAATATGATATTGTTATTGATGAAAGAAGGAAGGATATTAGGGAGGGATGCAGGAGGAGAGGCAGAAGGGTGGGTGGAGAAATTTCTGGAACTGGTCACTATGCACAGTTATTGCAGAAGAAAGATGTACAGACATGCTCATAGTCCTGCGGTGAGATTAAAGCACCACGGAGTAGGGTGTGCTGGAAAGCATATGGGCTTTGGACTTGGCCAGACTTGGGTTTGAATCCTAGCTTAAGCACTCTGTAATTCCGTGGCCTTGCGCAAGTGACCTAACCTGTCTGAGTTCTCATTCCTTTATCTGTGATATAAAGATAATAAGTCCTCCCTTCCTTTCAGTGTTTTGAGCTTTTTTTTTTTTTTTAAAGAACTAAATGAGTTAACACTGAGACGTTGGATAGTATATAGAAGGGGTTTAACGATGTTGGTTTCCTTCTTCCACTTCTAATCTCTTTCTTCATGAAAAGTAATAAATATAGTTCCAAGCAGAAGCTCAGCTTTTCTGAGAGCTGCTTTCAGAAAGGAAAATATGCTGGCCTGAATTTTAATCCTCTCCCTGCTATTGCCAGGAGTGGTTAGCTATCAACCGGCAGAATCTCCAGATGGCCCAACAGTCCAGATTATTCAGAAACATGTGAAATGCTGGTGAGAACACAGTGAGTCAAAGGAATAATGGGCTCAAGCAAGTCAAGCATCTTTAAGTGTAACTTCATATATATGTACATAAACCCATAATCTCAGTAGTCTCTGGCACAGTGCTTATCCATAAGAATTTGTTCATTGTCTGGCAAATTTAGCCTATGGGGAGGAGGATTTTGGTCAAATGTCCTGAGTCCTCAGGACATCAGAAAGTCCATCAAATGTGGATGGGGATATAATCCTTAGTGCCATCCCCAAGCATACTGAAAGATTATTTGGATTATCAAGTGGATCATACTGCAGCATTCTAGAATGAAGTGTGTTTTGTACTGGTCAGGAGTTTTTCACTCAAAACTAAGAATCGCTAAAGATAGGGGATTAATAGGAAATGAGAATTAGCTTTTTATTTCCTCTTCTTTGGATAGCACTGCCTTCTTCACATTCATGTTTCAACATGGAGGACTGGGTGCAGAGAAGGGAAGGAAAAAGAAAGGAGAGCTGGGAGACAAGGAGCAGGGCTGGAGGAATTCACCTTCCTCACATGTCAGCTCCCAATTTGGTCCTCCTCTGGCAATGATGGGGCACTGGAGGAGAGAGGAGGAAGACAAAGGAGGGGAAAGAAGAAGAGAAGGGAAGAACGAGATGGAAAAGAAGAAAAATCTGGAAGGAGGAAAAAAGAAATGTAGAAGACATTAGGAAGAATGCATGGCAGCTGGATGCTGGACTTATAAGTGAAACTTAGGAAGTCTAACAGACAAATTGAACCCCTAGTGTGTGTCAGGCACTATGCTGGGAGCTGGGAATACGGAGCTGGGGATGCATGGTCACACCTGTGAGGCACTTGCAGGAAAGAATCAAGGCTGGGAACAACTCAAGTGAAGTTCAAGAAAACTTGGCATTGCATTGAGTATTAGGAGGCACAGAAAGAGGTCAAATGCTCTTGGTGGTGAATTCCCTTTCGTTGAATGGGGTTTCTATTGACATTAACTTTTGGTCTTTTTCACAAGATTCCTTAAAAGTCCTGTTCAGTAGAGAGGCTGGGGGAGAAAGGGATGTGTGTGACTCTGCATCTCAGCACGTTTCATTTCCCCTATCCAAACAGATGTTGTTTGGCCAGAGCAGCACAGAAGAAAACATGACTACCGGATTTGGCATAAAATGGACCCGTTAACCTATGTCGATTGAGTCTTGTAAAAGAGAGCAGGATGGAGACTTGACACAAGCAACTCGGCTTGACTCTAGCCCACTGGATCCCTCTGTGGTGGCTCCTCTTCCTGTACCCACCTCTCTGATGTTGATGGTCCCAGGGCTCTATTCTTAGTTCCATTTAGCTTATTCTATACACTTTTCCTGATTGCTCTCTTCCAGTCCTGTGCCTGCAAGCTTCTATAGACTGAAGACTGGAACAGTTATTTCTAGCCCAGATCTCACTTCAAAGCTTCAGACATATTTTCACCCAGTTTTTTCACTAGTACCCCAGGTTTAACATGCTCTAAACTTCATTCATGGGTTTTGATTCTGGGTAAGATGCATGTTGGTTTGCAACCTCGGGTGTTTCTTGGTGAACTTTGAAACTGTTCCCCTTACACACATTCGAGGTTTATGTTGGGCAGCTACAAGACCGGTAGAACTCTGCACCTACCAGCCAGAATCTTAAAAGTTTATATAGAGGCCTTAATGGGGCTCAGTCTATATACTGCCCAGAAGGTCCCAACACACCTTGTTCTCTCAAGGCTGCATCCTTGAAGTGGCTCCTAGGGTTGCTTACAGTCAACGAGCAGTTACATCCTCTTCATGACCTCCTCCAGGAATGGGTCAGCACACTCCATCTACCCTGTCTTTCTCACTGAATGCAGCTCCAAACCCTGGACCAGCTATTTGAGGACTCTGGAAAGCAGAAGGACTCTGTCCTTCTGTGTCCCCCAACCTGGATGCAAGATAGCCTGAAACCTAGAAGCAGGAACCAGGATTCCCAGAGAGCTCCAAAGACACCCGTGGCCCTGGCTTGAAGAGTGGGAAAAGTAGTTCCTGAGAGAAAAATCTCCCATGGTTTTTTTTCTTGCCCTTCTAGCACCCAGCCCTAAGCCATCCCTCCGGAGTGGTGACAGTGAGATAGGTAGCAGCAGATTCTAAAGGGGCAAATACTTTCTGCCATTCTGTGACCTGCTTCAATTTTCCCCATGGTGTGTTTTGAAGGACAAAGGTTAATTGTGACAAAATCCTATATGTCCTTTATATTTACTCAAGTATTTATCATTTTTAATGTTCTCCATTTCTTCTTATAGCTCTGAATTTCCATCTGGTATTACTTTTTTTTTTTTAACCTGAAGAACATCTTTGAGAATTTTCTTATAGTGTGGGGTCTGCTGGCAACAAGTTCTTTCAGCTTTTGTTTATCTAAAAATGTCTTTATTTCACTTGCATTTAAGAAAAATATTTTTACTATGTATAGAATGTCAGGTTGGCAATGTTTTTCTCTCATTGTTTTAAAAAGACATAGTTCTATTTCTTCTAGTCCCATTTCTTCTTATAGGAAGTGAGGCATCATAAATATAATTATTCTCTCTTATGTAATGTATCTTCTTTATTTGGATGCTTTTAAGATTTGCTCTTCGGTTTTCAGCAGTTTGGCTATGATGTGGTTAGACATGGTTTTATTTGCACTTACCTGTTTGGGGTTTGCTGGGATCTACGGATGTCTGGGTTGCTGTTTTGAATCAAATTTTTAAAATTTTCAACCATTATAGTTGCAGTTTTTTTCCTGCCCATTCTCTCTCTCCTCTCCTTCCTACATGTGTGTTAGATTAATTGAGACAGTCCCATAGCTCAGTGAATATCTGCTCATTTGAAAAAGTCTCTTTCTCTCTGTCCTTCAGCTTAGATGACCTCTATAGACTGGTCTTCATGGTCACTACTCCTTTCTTTTGTGTTTAATATATTGTCAATCCTAGGAAATGAATTGTTTTTCAGATACTGTGGTTTTCCGTTTTAGGATTTAACTTTGATTCCTTTTTCAATTTACATATCACTGCTGACAATTTCCCATCTCTTCACCCTTTATAACCATGCGTTTTTGAAATTCATTAACATATTTACCATAATTATGTTAAAATTCTTATCTGTTAATTTCAACATTTAGTTATTCTCTAGGTCTCTTTCTAAGATGGACTTTTCTCTTGACTATGTGTCACATTTCCCTGTATCTTTGCAAGACTGGTAAATTTTTATTTTATAGTAGGGGAAGTGGATGATACTTTGTAGAGACTCTGGATTCATTTTCCTCTGAAAAGTGTTGACTTTTGTCTTAGAAAGTAGTTAAATTACTGGCAGTGACCTTGACTTATGAAGACTTGGTTTTAGGTTTTGTTAGGGTGGTTCTATTTCAGTTTTGCAACTAGCCTACGGTGAATCTTTAGTCTTAAGGCCTAAAGCATAGCTGCTGGGTTTTTAGTTTTAAAAGCTAGAGGTGGGGGCGCCTGGGTGGCTCAGTCGTTAAGCGTCTGTCTGCCTTCAGCTCAGGTCATGATCCCAGGGTCCTGGGATCAAGCCCCGCATCGGGCTCCCTGCTCGGCAGGAAGCCTGCTTCTCCCTCTCCCACTCCCCCTGCTTGCGTTCCCTCTCTCACTGTGTCTCTTTCTGTCAAATAAATAAATAAAATCTTAATAAAAAATAAATAAAAAATAAAAAAATAAAAGCTAGAGGCAGTTTCCACATCAGTTTAATTTGAATTCCAAGGAGTATCTGTAACAGGCGACTCCGAAATCTCTACTCAGCTCTCAGCTTTCTCACTGTTGTGTCTCCCTGAGCACCTCGGAGTCTCATCCCCTGCATGTGTAGTCCAGGAATCACCTAAGGATTTAAATGGAGTTTCTACACGGATTTTTGGGCCTATCCTATGTGGTTTCCTCCTTTCTGGAATTCTACTCTCACCCTCAATTGTAGGCTTCTCCGGCAGTCCCAAACTCCATCATCTGATTCCGTAGTCCTGTAAGACTGCTGCTCTCTGCTTCCTCTCTAGCTGCCACACTCTAATGGGCCTGGGAGCATCCTTAAAGGAAAAACCATATAAATGTGCTTCTCACTCTGTAAGGATCAAATTCTCACCAGTTCCTGCCAGCTTTTGTTCTTCTCCCAGTTGTTTGTTTGCTTTTTTCCCCAGAGTGTATAATTGTTATTGGCAGGAGGGTGTCTAAATGTTCCACTCTGCCATTACTCTCTCTTTCATATATTTCATCTGTTTTCTCTCTGTGTTATGGTCTGGATAATTTCATCACATATATCTTTCCATGCATTAAATTTCTCTCTGGCTTTGTTTCAGTGACTATTTAATCTGTCAATTGAATTTTTAATTTTGATGGCTGTGTTTTTCATTTATAAAAATTCTTTCTTTTTTACATCAGCCTTTTTTTTTCCCCAAAGGCCTTGTTCTTTCTTATGTTTTTAATTCCTTTTTAAGTTCCTCGTCATTTCAACCATACTTATTTTATAACCTCTATCTGGGAGTTGTATTATCTCCATACATATTCTTATGTATTATCATGGGGGAATCAAATCAAGTTACTTATTTGGTCAGTTGACTTCTATTCATGGTAAATTACAACATTATGTATTTAAGTTTTTGACTCAAATTTGGTTTTTGAGTTTATGTTCAGCTGAGTTTTATCTGCGGAAACAATCCATGGTGAAGGGTATATCCATGCAAAGAGGTTTTTCATTGAATTGCCAGATATCCCAGGGCTATTGCTGGCCTGGGTACACTTTTAAACTAATTTCCTAGCTTCAGGGTTCTTGTACCTCAGCAAACTTTTTTCCAATCAGAGAAAAATTGACAATTTTCCTTGACACACCCTTATGCTGATAGGTAGATTAATTTACAGTTCTCCTTTTTCATAAGGGATTAGCCATTTAAGAATGCTGGTTCTGAAGAAGCTTTTGAGCCTCTTGTGGGTCCAAGATCTCAATTCCTGTTCTGAAGTGGTCATGAAAATCCAAGCCTCTTCATCTCACATCCATTAAGGTGGCTGTTATAAACAAAACAAAAGAGAAAATAATAAGTGTTGACATGGATATGCAGAAACCGGGACCCTCATGCATTGCTGGTGAGAATGTAAAATAACACAGCCGTTGTGGAAAACAGTATGGTAGTTCCTCAAAAAATTAAAAATAGAATAAATCCAGCAATTCTATGTCTGGATATATACCCCAAATAATTGAAAACAGAGAGTTGAAGTGATATTTGTACACCTATATTCATTTACAGCAGCAGTGTTCATAAGACCCAAAAGGTAGAAACGATCCAAATGTCCATTGGTGGATGAATATATATATATAAAGAAAATGTGATCTATATCTACACATCTATGTCTGTATCTATATATTATTATTCAGCCTTTAAAAGGAAATGAAATTCTGGCAACATGAATGAACTTTGAAGACATTATACTAAGTGAAAAAAGCCAGTCAGTCACAACAGGAAAAATACTGCATGATTCTACTTATGTGAAGTAGCTAGAGGAGTCAAACTCATAGAGATGGAAAGTAGAATGGTGATTGCCAGGGTCTGGGCAAGGGGAGGAGGAGTCATTGTTTAATGGGTACAAAGGTTCAGTTTGGGATGATGGAAAAGTTCTAGAGATGGACAATGGTGATGGTTACATGTACTTAACACTACTGAATCATACACTTAAAATGGTGAAGATGGTAAATTTCATGTTATTTATATTTTACCGCAATAACAAAAATTTTTTAAAAAATCAAACCTCTTAGTTTCTAAGACTAGAAACTACTCCAAAATCCAGGGGATCCACACTGTCAGCTCAAATGCTCACTGCTCTATTGATTTATCTTATTCCTTAAAGAGCTTAACTATACATTTAAACATTATTTTTTAACATTTTTTCTACAATTACTAGATGTTTTGTTAGGGGAAAGTTTCTGTTATTTTTATGTTTGCTCATAAGTAGCCTCATCAAGTGAGGATTTTAAACAAAGGTTGTAAATTGGTGACTTACAAATTTTATTTTATTTCTTTCTTATCTGGACATTTCACACAAAATGCCAGATTTCCATCTTCTCTTCAAAATTTGGAATCTTGGTCCATATTGGGCCACAACCTCAGCGGGCGATGGCAAGCTGAAGTAAGTAGTGGCTTCCCCTCTGAGGCCTTAGGATAGATGCTCTTGGGATCGCCACGGCCACCACATCACCTGACGCACAAACAACTATCCTGTTTTGCATTTCTGGCTTCTGAAAAGAATAAAGTTTATAGCCACAGGGCTAAAAGCACTCCATCAGATTTTTACCTCTGGTGACCAAGGAAATACTTTCTTTTTTAAGAAACTTTTTTTTTAGGTAGGGGCGGAGCAAGATGGCGGAGGACTAGGAGACCTGGATCTCGTCTGGTCTCAGGAATTCAGCTGAATAGGAATCAAACCATTCTGAACACCTGCGAACTCAACAGGAGATTGAAGAGGAGAGTAGCAAAACTCTCTGAACAGAGAAGCAACCACTTACTGGAAGGTAGGATGTGCAGAGAAGAGAATCCGAGGCGATATTCGGGAGGATAGACGGTGGGGGAGGGGACCTCCGTCGGCCGCTTCTGGCAAGTGATAGAGCCGTGGAGCACAAAATCGGAACTTTTAGAAGTCGGCTCCGCTGAGAGATGTCACTCCAGTGGCTAAGCGGGGGGTGGAACCCTCGCGGGACAGTGTGGCCTCAGGAACCTCGGGGTCACAGAAAGACCGGGGGTGCCTGAGTGCGGCAGAGCTCCCAGGTATCGGAGCGGGGAAGCCGGCTGCAGAGACGGAGCCGAGGTGCGGGCTCTCAGCCCGGGGTTGCCATAAACTGTGATCCGCGGCCCAGTCGGGCCACTGCGCCTCCAGCAGGGACCCAACAAGCGGCAGAGCCGGGGAGACTCCCCTTCCTCCCCCGGGAGGAGCAGCGCAGGAGCGCACCGCAGGGATCTGCTGGGTTTGGAGACTCCACATGGGGTCGGGTGCCAGAGATAGAAACGCTTGGTCACAGGCCGGGTGAGCACGGAGTGCGGCCGGAGGCCGGGGAGACGGGAGTGATTGACTGCCTTTCTCTGGGGGCGCACTGAGGAGCGGGGACCCGAGTTCTCAGCTCCTCCAGGCAGAGATTGGGAGGCCACCATTTTCACCCTGGTCCTCCAAAGCTGTGCCGAGAGCTTGCAGGGAACAAAAGCTCCTGAGAGCAAACCCGAGCAGCTTGCTTAGCCCAGACCGACAAGGGCAGGGCAATTCTGCCTCCAGCAAAGACATTTGGGAACCACGGTGACAGGCCCCTCCCCCAGAAGATCAGCAAGAACAGCCAGCCAAGACCAAGTTTACCGATCAAGGAGAATGGGAGAACTCCAGCGCTAGGGGAATACTGCACATAGAATTCATGGCTTTTGTATCATGATTCATTAGTTTTTCAAAGTTAATTTTTTTAACTGTTTTTTTTTTTTTTTTAATTTTTCTTTTTCCCTTTTTCAACCAACATCTTATCAATCCCTTTTTTACAAAAACATTTTTTATTTTTCATTTTTAGAGTCATATTTTATCCCTTCATAGTAGTTACCCTTATTTTTGGCATATATATATAAGTTCTTCTCTCTTTAAAATTTTGATATACAGTTTCTTCTAACAGATCAAAATATACCCTAAATCACTAGTGTATGGCTTTGTTCTAGTCTCCTGCCTGATCACAGTCTCTCCCATTTTTTTTCTTTTCTTTTTTCTTTTTTTTAAATCTTCTTCTTTCTTCTTTCAAACAACTTCTTATCAATTCCATTTATAAAACCTTTTATAAGTTTAATCTTTACAGTCATCTTCCATCCCTTCATTGTATCAACCCTTATTTTGTACATATATAAGTCTTTCTTCCTTTAAAATTTTAGGACGCACTTTCTTCTAACAGACAAAAATACACCCAAAATCTAGTGTGTGGCACTGATCTATGCACTAGCCTGATCATATTTGATCATATTCTGTTTTTTTTTGTTTTGTTCTGTTTTTGTTTGTTTTTATCTTTATCTTTTTCTTTTTTTTCTCTTTCTTTTTTCTTTCTTTCCCTTTCTTTTCTCCTGGTTTCAGGTCTTTTCTGATTTCAATAGAGTATATTTGCTGGGGACGTTGTTAACCTGTTAGCATTTTGTTCTCTCATTTACCTGTTCTCTGGACAAAATGACAAGACGAAAAAAATCACCTCAGCAAAAAGAACAAGAGGTAGTACCATCTGCCAGGGACCTACTCAATACGGACATTACTACGATGTCAGACCTAGAGTTCAGAATCATGACGTTAAAGATACTAGCTGGGCTTGAAAAAAGCATGGAAGTTATTAGAGAAACCCTTTCTGGAGAAATAAAAGAACTAAAATCTAACCAAGTCGAAATCAAAAAGGCTATTAATGAGGTGCAATCAAAAATGGGGGCACTAACTGCTAGGATAAAGGAGGCAGAAGAGAGAATCAGCGATATAGAAGACCAAATGATGGAAAAGAAAGAGGCTGAGAAAAAGAGAGAGAAACAACTACAGGATCACGAGGGCAGAATTTGAGAGATAAGCGATACAATAAGACGAAACAACATTAGAATAATTGGGATCCCAGAAGAAGAAGAAAGAGAGAGAGGGGCAGAAGGAATATTGGAGCAAATTATAGCAGAGAACTTCTCTAATGTGGGGAAGGAAACAGGCATCAAAATCCAGGAGGCAGAGAGAACCCCTCTCAAAATCAATAAAAATAGGTCAACACCCCAACATCAAATAGTAAAACTTACGAGTCTCAGAGACAAAGAGAAAATCCTGAAAGCAGCTCGGGAGAAGAGATATGTAACCTACAATGGTAGAAACATTAGATTGGCAACAGACCTATCCACAGAGACCTGGCAGGCCAGAAAGGACTGGCATGATATCTTTAGAGCACTAAACGAGAAAAACATGCAGCCAAGAATACTATATCCAGCAAGGCTGTCATTGAAAATAGAAGGAGAGGTAAAAAGCTTCCAGGAAAAACAAAAACTAAAGGAATTTGCAAACACAAAACCGGCCCTAAAAGAAATATTGAAAGGGGTCCTCTAAGCAAAGAGAGAGCCTAAAAGCAGCATAGATCAGAAAGGAACACAGACAATATACAGTCACAGCCACCTTACAGGCAATACAATGGCACTAAATTCATACCTTTCAATAGTTACCCTGAATGGAAATGGGCTAAATGCCCCAATCAAAAGACACAGGCTATCAGATTGGATTCAAAAACAAGACCCATTCATATGCTTTCTGCAAGAGACTCATTTTAGACCCAAAGACACCCCCAGATTGAAAGTGAGGGGGTGGAAAACCATTTACCATGCTAATGGACACCAAAAGAAAGCTGGGGTGGCAATCCTTATATCAGACAAATTAGATTTTAAAACAAAGACTGTAATAAGAGATGAAGAAGGACACTATATCTTACTTAAAGTGTCTATCCAACAAGAAGATCTAACAATTGTAAATATCTATGCCCCTAACATGGGAGCAGCCACTTTTATAAGGCAATTAATAACAAAAGCAAAGAAACACATTGACAACAATACAATAATAGTGGGGGACTTTAACACCCCCCTGACTGAAATGGACAGATCATCTAAGCAAAAGATCAACAAGGAAATAAAGACTTTAAATGACACACTGGACCAAATGGACTTCACAGACATATTCAGAACATTCCATCCCAAAGCAACGGAATACACATTCTTCTCTAGTGCCCATGGAACATTCTCCAGAATTGATCACATCCTAGGTCACAAATCAGGTCTCAACCGATACCAAAAGATTGGGATTATTCCTTGCATATTTTCAGACCACAGTGCTTTGAAACTAGAACTCAATCACAAGAGGAAAGTCGGAAAGAACTCAAATACATGGAGGCTAAAGAGCATCCTACTGAAGAATGCATGGGTCAACCAGGAAATTAAAGAAAAATTTAAAAAATTCATGGAAACCAATGAAAATGAAAACACAACTGTTCAAAATCTTTGGGATGCAGCAAAGGCAGTCCTGAGAGGAAAGTATATAGCAATACAAGCCTTTCTCAGAAACAAGAAAGGCCTCAAATACACAACCTAACCCTACACCTAAAGGAGCTAGAGAAAGAACAGCAAATCAAGCCTAAACCCAGCAGGAGAAGAGAAACAATAAAGATCAGAGCAGAAATCAATGAAATAGAAATGAAGAACAGTAGAACAGATCAACGAAACTAGGAGCTGGTTCTTTGAAAGAATTAACAAGATTGATAAACCCCTGGCCAGACTTATCAAAAAGAGAAGAGAAATGACCCAAATCAACAAAATCATGAATGAAAGAAGAGAGATCACAACCAACACCAAAGAAATACAAACAATTATAAGAACATATTATGAGCAACTCTAAGCCAGCAAATTAGATAACCTGGAAGAAATGGATGCATTCCTAGAGATGTATCAACTACCAAAACTGAACCAGGAAGAAATAGAAAACCTGAACAGACCTATAACCACTGAGGAAATTGAAGCAGTCATCAAAAATCTCCCAACAAACAAAAGCCCAGGGCCAGATGGCTTCCCAGGGGAATTCTAACAAACATTTAAAGAAGAATTAATACCTATTCTCCTGAAACTGTTCCAAAAAATAGAAATGGAAGGAAAACTTCCAAACTCATTTTATGAGGCCAGCATTACCTTGATCCCAAAACCAGACAAAGACCCCATCAAAAAGGAGAATTACAGACAAATACCTTTGATGAACACAGATGGAAAAATTCTCACCAAAATACTAGCCAATAGGATCCAACAGTACATTGAAAGGATTATTCACCATGATCAAGTGGGATTTATCCCTGGGCTGCAAGGCTGGTTCAACATCCACAAATCGATCAATGTGATACAGTACATTAACAAAAGAAAGAACAAGAATCATATGATCCTCTCAATAGATGCAGAAAAAGCATTTGACAAAGTACAGCATCCTTTCTTGATCAAAACTCTTCAGAGTATAGGGAGAGAGGGTACATACCTCAATATCATAAAAGCCATCTATGAAAAACCTACAGCGAATATCATTCTCAATGGGGAAAAGCTGAGAGCCTTTCCCCTAAGGTCAGGAACGCGGCAGGGATGTCCACCATCACCACTGCTATTCAACATAGTCTTAGAAGTCCTAGCCACAGCAATCAGACAACAAAAAGAAATCAAAGGCATCCAAATCGGCAAAGAGGAAGTCAAACTCTCACTCTTTTGCAGATGATATGATACTGTATGTGGAGAACCCAAAAGACTCCACCCCAAAACTGCTAGAACTCATACAGGAATTCAGTAAAGTATCAGGATATAAAACCAATGCACAGAAATCAGTGGCATTCCTATACACCAACAAGACAGAAGAGAGACAAATCAAGGAGTCGATCCCATTTACGATTGCACCCAGAACCATAAGATACCTAGGAATAAATTTAACCAAAGAGGCAAAGGATCTGTACTCAGAAAACTAAAAAATACTCAGGAAAGAAATTGAAGAAGACACAAAGAAATGGAAAAACGTTCCATGCTCATGGATTGGAAGAACCAACATTGTGAAGATGTCAATGCTACCGAGAGCAATCTACACATTCAGTGCAATCCCCATCAAAATACCATCCACTTTTTTCAAAGAAATGGAACAAATAATCCTAAAATTTGTATGGAACCAGAAGAGACCCCGAATAGCCAGAGGAATGTTGAAAAAGAAAAGCAAAGCTGGCGGCATCACAATTCCAGACTTCCAGCTCTATTACAAAGCTGTCATCATCAAGACAGTATGGTACTGGCACAAAAACAGACACATAGATCAAGGGAACAGAATCGAGAGTCCAGAAATGGACCCTCAACTCTATGGCCAACTAATCTTTGACAAAGCAGGAAAGAATGTCCAATGGAATAAAGACAGTCTCTTCCACAAATGGTGTTGGGAAAATTGGACAGCCACATGCAGAAGAATGAAACTGGACCATTTCCTTACACCACACACAAAAATAGACTCCAAATTGTTGAAAGACCTAAACGTGAGACAGGAGTCCATCAAAATCCTAAAAGAGAACACAGGTAGCAACCTCTTCGACCTCAGCCACAGCAACTTCTTCCTAGAAACATCGCCAAAGGCAAGGGAAGCCAGGGCAAAAATGAACTATTGGGATTTCATCAAGATAAAAAGCTTTGGCACAGCAAAAGAAACAGTCCACAAAACCAAAAGACAACCGAGAGAATGGGAGAAAATATTTGCAAATGACATATCAGATAAAGGGCTAGTATCCAAAATCTATAAAGAACTTATCAAACTCAACACCCAAAGAACAAATAATCCAATCAAGAAATGGGCAGAAGACATGAACAGACATTTTTCCAAAGAAGACATCGAAATGGCCAACAGACACATGAAAAAGTGCTCAACGTCGCTCGGCATCAGGAAAATCCAAATCAAAACCTCAATGAGATACCACCTCACACCCGTCAGAATGGCTAAAATTAACAAGTCAGGAAACGACAGTTGTTGGCGGGGATGTGGAGAAAGGGGAACCCTCCTACACTGTTGGTGGGAATGCAAGCTGGTGCAACTACTCTGGAAAACAGTATGGAGGTTCCTCAAACAGTTGAAAATAGAGCTACCATACGATCCAGCAATTGCACTACTGGGTATTTACCCCAAAGATACAAATATAGGGATCCGAATGGATATGTGCACCCCAATGTTTATAGCAGCAATGTCCACAATAGCCAAACTGTGGAAAGAGCCAAGATATCCATGGACAGATGAATGGATAAAGAAGAAGTGGTATATATACACAATGGAATATTATGCAGCCATCAAAAGGAATGAGATCTTGCCATTTGCAACGACGTGGATGGAACTGGAGGGTGTTATGCTGAGTGAAATAAGTCAATCAGAGAAAGACATGTATCATATGACCTCGCTGATATGAGGAATTTTTAACCTCGGGAAACAAACTGAGGGTTGCTGGAGTGGTGGGGGGTGGGAGGGACGGGGTGGCTGGGTGACAGACACTGGGGAGGGTATGTGCTATGGTGAGCACTGTGAATTGTGCAAGACTGTTGAATCACAGATCTGTACTTCTGAAACAAATAATGCAATATATGTTAAGAAAAAAAAAAGAAGAAGAAGATAGCAGGAGGGGAAGAATGAAGGGGAGTAAGTCGGAGGGGGAGACGAACCATGAGAGACGATGGACTCTGAAAAACAAACTGAGGTTTCTAGAGGGGAGGGGTTGGGGGGATGGGTTAGCCTGGTGATGGGTATTAAAGAGGGCACGTTCTGCGTGGAGCACTGGGTGTTATGTACAAACAATGAATCATGGAACACTACATCAAAAACTAATGATGTATGGTGATTAACATAACAATAAAAAAATTTTTAAAAAAGAACCTTTTTTTTAGTTAAATCCATAATCCATTCTTGAGAGTACTGTCTTCTTGTTACCTAACAGAACTAGAAGTCTGACTGAAGATTCCCCAAGAAGCAATGAAGTGTCAAAAAGTTTTGGGCAAGCAGGGAGTTTTAGTCTTTGCAACCTCCATCATTCCATGGACTTGCCTTCACATTTCTGACCTTTTCCCTCTCATGTATTAGGCAATATTGTATTTGCTTTCCTTAGAAGGGGCACAATGAAGTATATAGAACACCACCCTGGTGGGTCAGAACATCTGTGTTCTACTGCCAGACCTGGTTTTTTTTTTTTTTTTTTACCTGTTAGGGACATTGTTCCCAGAGAGACCAAGTGACAAGCCCAATCTCTCAGGGTCCACCTCTCACTTCATCATCTATGTGCTGCCTCTTTCTTCCTTCCATCCTACAGGTATGGGAAACCCGGGGGTCATCTTCCATCAATCCAATGAGCTTCTTTCAAGGGCACAGTTGCATTTGGGGAATTTAAAAAAACCAGAAAAAGTAACCAGATTGCCAGTGTCCCTTTTAAAGAATAATTCTAGAGATTAAACAGACGGACAAAAACCAGTGTTCATATCTGAAAAGAACATAATTATCTCTGCCCTTAACTTTTTTAACTTTTAAGGTAAAAATCTCCCAGTTTTGTAAATGTTGTCAACTAATTCACTTAAACAAAACCCTGCGTGGGCAAAGTAAAACATTTCTATGGACCCAGTTTGGCTTATGAGCCACTAAGTTAGAGAAGGAAATCCTAGATAATGGAAGAATCGCTTTATAATTTATGTGTTTAATAAGTTAAATGTATTAAACCTCAAAGTGTTGCACTTCACGTTACATTCCCTGATGGTTTCAGACATAAATCTTCAGCATCTTGGTCGTACCGATGGGAAATCAAGCCATTCACTTATTTGCTTTTCCTCATGAGGACCCACCAGGATGTGAGATAAAGAACAGATGCGCTTAGTCCAGCCAATGTTTTCATGAACTTGTAGATTTCATGTAGGAAGTACCTCAAGGTACTTCTGGTCCAGAGATGGCAAATAACACAGCACATACACAGCTCCCCTATCCTCATGACAGACAGTTCCTGGCACAGTACCTGAAATTTCCACCCTTGGGGTTTATATTCCCCTGGATTCCTGTTGGAGTCTCCCCAAGTTCTCTTTGAAAAATAGCATTTCCAAACATGTATTCCTTGAACCAGTAGTTTTATGGGATATTTTTAAGTATTCAGTAGTTTCTGTGGTTGGAACAGTCAGGATTTACTTGCAACCTGGATTCACTCTAGCCAACTTAAATAGCAAAATAATTATTATGATTACTATTGTTATGATTATACCCTGGGAAGCCAGACTGGTATGTTACTCAGCCAGAAACCAGGCAGCCAGGGCCAACGATAGGCGGAGGACAATGCCCAACCACACTGTGGCAGTTTTCTAGCATAAACACTGCTAGTGCTATCTCCTGCAGCTTAGCAACTAGTGCACTCGAGAGTGGACCCCGGGCACTTTAGCATCACCCCTCAGGAAAACCAGACACTTGCAACTCTGTGCTCGTCAAGAGATGCAATTTTCTTCTGTGCAGATTTCCTCTAGCAGGTATCCTGGGCACACATCTCATTTGTCCCATCTAGGTTATGTGCCTGCATCCGACCTGCAAGGGAGTCCTGGGAAATGTAATTTTCAGGAATTGGAGGCACACACACTGTAAGGGGTGGTGGAGTGAGAGGTGAGTAAGCCAACCCACAGTATCTCCCACCTGATCAAATCAGTTTCAACTAAATAGCCATCTTTACTAAAGTCTTTTCAGAACTTTTAAAATGCTAGTATTATTTGAACTCTCCAAAGAGGGTTTTATTTATATAAAGTTACGTTACCATGAAACAATTCTTTCTAACCTTCCAGAGTTAGCATGTTCTGTGGAACACAATTATGCCAACTATGAGTTTGTCTGTTAATGGCAACAAGCCCCTCCCTGCAAAGGCCTGAGGCCTTGGTAAATTTTGACAGACAGCTAGCAGGACTAGGCGGTAAGGGTCTTCGAGAGGCGGTAAGGGTCTTGGGCATATAGCCACGGTGGGGACTCTGAGTAGCTCTGGGTCACCCAGGACAGTATGGCCTAGTCGTGCTTCCCGGGAGTAAAGGATGATTGCATCTGCATCATTCCCAGGTCGCAGTTTCTGCACCCTGCGGGTTATTGCTCTGTGAGGATTAGTGAATTGAGCCCACCAAATGTATTTCATCAAGGACTTTTTTTATTTAAATGGCACTCCCAGACGTGAAGGGTCATTCTCTTTTCTACTAATGACTCACTTGTTGAAAGCCAGCATTAGTGTTCAGATGACTGAAAAGAGCATTTACTAGTAATTTGCAAGACATTATCATATAGGAATCTGATTACAGCTAAGGATTCCCTCATAAAACAAGCTTTAGCATTTACTGCATTTTTGGAGAAATAAATGTGTTCTTTGCCCCTGTAAGGATGAGGTTATAAGCTTTATATGGGTTTGGGGTGGGGGGAGAACACCATCTTGATGCTTCATGGTTGCTGAGATGAAGTAAATTCGGTCCAAAAAGTAGAATTAGTCTTGATCCTTGCCCAAAAGGATTCTTGCAGAAAGGAGATAAGACACAAGACAGGGAGGATGAGAAGGCATTTGGGTGATCTCATGAAAATGGAATCTGTGAGCATGAAGACGGAGCAATGAAAATCTGTGACCAGCCAGAAAATAGTGAGCAAGTCAGTGAAAGCTGTGCCTTGTCTTCCTCTCAACTCCAGGCTTCCCATTTTCTTACTGATGGGTCTCTATTTCGCCACCCAAAGTTAGTACCTGACAGGATCACTAGGGTGCCTGGACATTTGGTCCAACATTACTCTGGGTGTGTCTGTGAGGGTGTTTTTGGATGAGGTTAACATTTGAATCAGTAGACTGAGTGAACCAGATCATTCTCCCCAGTGTTGGTGGGCCTTATCCAATCCACTGAAGGCCTAAATAGAATAAAAAGCCTGAGGGAGAACTCTCTCTCTCTCTCTCTCTCTCTCTCTCTCTCTTTCATTTGGTCAGTTTTGTTTCTCTGGAGAGCCCTGACAAATACAGCACCCAAAACTGGATTTCTTCAAATGATTTCCCAGGCCATCCATTTTTCCATCTATCCTTGTGTCTGTCACTCAATTAATCATTCTCTGATTTCTGCATTAGTTTTCGTCTCCAAATAATTGGGACATTTCTGCCTACATTCCTTAATGCAAATTCCTTGGCTATATTTTCCAAATCAAATCAAAAAATATCTACAGAGCAGTGATCCTCATACTTTTTGGTCCCAGGACCTCTATATACTCCTAATAATTATTGAGAATCCCCCAAATCTTTTGTTTATGTGGGTTATACCAATAAATATTTACCATATAGTATATATACCGCTTTAGAAATTAATTAGAAGAAAGAAATGTTTTTTAAAGATTTTATTCATTTATTTGAGAGAGAGAGAACATGATTGAGGGAGGGAGAAGGGAGAGGGAGAAGGAGAAGCAGACTCCCTGCTGAGCAGGGAACCCAACACAGGGCTCCATCCCAGGACCCCCAAGATCATGACCTGAGCCAAAGGCAAACGCTTAACTGACTGAGCCACCCAGGTGCCCCAAAAGAAATGTTTTAAAACATAAGAATTAAAAAGCACATTTTGCCTGCCCCTGAGAAATTAAGTCATGACATATTATTTAGTTTCTGGAAAACTCCAATGTACAGTGGGGACAAAATAAGAGTGAAAAGGTAAATACCATCTTAATATTACTGTGAGTATAGTCTTGTCCTCACAGACCTCCAGGAAGGTCTTGGGGACACCCAGGATCCCTGAACACTTTGAAAACCATTACTCTACAGTATCTGCAAATGACCTTCAGTTTGCCTCTGTCATGTCTCTCACATCTATTATCTCCTCTGAACCAGCTTAATTTACTTCCTCATTATCTCACTTGACCAATAGCATAGCGTACTCATCTTCTGAGAGCAATAGCCCCAGTTCCCAGACAGTGAACTTCTTTTTTTTTTTTTTTTAAGATTTTATTTACTTATTTGAAAGAGAGTGAGAGAGCACAAGTGGGGGGAGGGGGAAGGGGAGAAGGACAAACTGACTCCCCCACTGAGCCGAGAGCCAGATGTGGGGTTCGATCCCAGGACCCTGAGATCATGACCTGAGCCAAAGGCAGCTGCTTAACCAACTGAGCCACTCAGGCACCCCAACAGTGAACTTCTTGAGGGCAAAAGATTTATTCTTTAACATACTCTTTGACATTTGCACAAAGTCAAGAAATGTCTTTTGAATGAAATGTGAAATCCCACCTATCATATATAATGTCTCCATGAAAAAAAAAATCTTTCCAAAGAACTCCTAATTAACATATTTTACCAATTTAAGATTTTTCTGTGTATTCCATTAATTACCAAATGTAGGGGATACTGTTGATTTCCTGGGCCCACATCCCCTCAACTCAGGTCTCCTGGAGCCATGGGGTCCATTTCCCAGGACAATTCTCCACCTTAAAGGCTTCATCTCCTATTTTCCTGAAAGTTTTCTTCAGCATCAAGGGTGTTTGTGCCACTAAAGGAATAACCCCAAATCTGGGAAAAGTTGACACCCCTGAGGGCAACCCTTAACCAAAATGATTTGGGAGGTCACTGGCTAAATGTCTTATTTTTCCCATCCCTCAGTGAGGCAACTCTAAAGCATACTCCTCAGTTTCTCTAGCAGGATTCAGCTCCAGTTGCCTCAGTTACAGTAAATCAGTCACTAACAAACATTTCATTGGCTTCTCTCCCTTCCCTGTCTCACTCCCCAACTTCTTTCTCTACGTCCCCTATTATCACCTCCCAAATAAACTATCTGAAACCAAACAATAACACTGAACAAAATCTAAACTTCTTGACTGTCATTTATAATATCCCATAACTTGAATCAAACCTACCTGATTAGGCTATGTCATCTACTTTTACACATACTCCACCCTCTGGCCCAAGGGGTCCCCAAACTGTCTCACTCCAAGTTGTATTCATTCTACACTTTCATTCATTGGTAATGGACTAAGATCACTATGATTCCTTTAGACCAATAGAGCTTCCCTCCCTAGTGTGGGGAAGGGCCTAGCCTCTCATAAAGGAAGCCTCTCAGAGGAGGGTGAATACCTTGTCGTCCTCAAAGCAAAAGAAAATGGAGGTTATCACTGATGGATTGACAGCTGGTAGTGTCTGCCCCAAACAGGTAGCAGGAAAGTTAAAAAGAAAGAAAATACGTGGTCACCAAGTTCAACAGCTGGTTGTGTCTTCCCCAAACAGGTAGCAGGAAAGTAAAAAAGAAAGAAAATACATGGTCACCAAGTTCAACACAAGATGATGGATATGTACTGGTGAGCTGAGGCAAATCACTGACATTTACCACGGGGACAGACACTTTTTAGGTGCCCACAGACACAGACCCATCCCAATGGGCCCCTCTCAGTGGTGGCCCACACCTTGCCCAAGTGAACATGTGTGGAGGCATTGCCAGACCCCCAGGCTTCTGCTATAACTTTTCTTGCCAGAATAAGGATCCCAAACCTACCATTCCTTGTTTTTCAGAAATTGCCATCCCCTGCTGTAGTCTCCTTGCAAAGCCATATAGCTTCAGCTTCCGTTCAGAGACCCACTCCCATGTTGTCCAGCACATGGATTTCTGCCCAAATTGGACAAAAGAAAATTTCCAAACATGCTCTGGAGCTGCCATGGGCTCTGAGATATTAATCAAACGCCCACTTGAAGTGCTTTGGAAGCACCTCTGCGTTCTGGTTTACTGATGTGCTCATGTTGAATGAAGATGTATTTCTGGTCCAATCATGAGTTCAAGACATATTAAAGAAGGATTTTTCCTAGCTGCTTACTTTAGAATATTGTTCCCTGGAGACCAGGTGCTTTTCACAGTTCTTTGGGGGCCTATAAAGAGTGATGGAAAAATGCAGCTGGGCATCTCACATGGAAATCGGACATACTAGAATTCCATTTGCATATCTGCCTTAATTTAGCCTGGTTATTGATTCTCTTGAGGTGCTTACTTCATACCTTTGCTAGTCTCCCTTAGCTTGTTTCCGTCTCAAAGGAGGAGGAGCAATGGGAAGTTTCAAGCACATTTTCTTCAAGAAAGACGTGTGTGCCCCAACTAAGTAATGGACACTTCCTTCCACAGAGCATGTCACACTCCAGAGAAGTGTTCAAGGACATTTTCCTATGGGCATAAGTGGCAGCCAGTCCTGGCGACCCTCACAGATAGATTAGACCACCATTGCATTTGAGAGCCTGCACCTCCATCCTTGATCTGCCCCTTCTCCCTAGAGGTGACCTCAGATAAACCACTTGAATTGTCTGAGCCTCCTTTCTCTGATCTGCGGTAGGGGATCAATCTAACTGTTCAGCGTCCCTCCCTGGATCCCTGTCATATCACCCCTTCCCTGTATCTGTGTCAACAGTTAAATGCTTTATAAAAGAAAGGGATTCATATTCCTACCTGTCCTGTAGCTCTGAGTAAACCATTTCTCCCTAGAGCTGTCAGTCACCAACCTGAAACTGGCAGTCTTCAGATGTGCGGATTAGCACTTCCTTAGTGGAGGGCAGTCTGGGATTCTTTGTTCTTCTCCATGTTTAATATCATGTGCTTCTACTTGGGCCAGTTATAGGAGGAGAAGGAACGATCCCTCAGTTAACATCATATGCAAAAGAAGTGCATGACTCTTATGTCACTAGCACACCATCTGGTTCACTATAGCCAGAGTTTACTAGGGGGTAATCTACCGGGTAGCCTAGGAATCTACCATTCCTCCCACTGACCCAAGTAGAAGAGTGACTCATCCAGACATGATATCGAATCATTTGGAGGAAATTCAAATACACTGGGCACTTTGGTTGGAACAAGGGAGACACAGAGACAGAGGCACCAGGAATCAGGAATGAGGCAAACACTCATGAGCATTTCAGTTATTTAACATCTTGAGGAATTTAGCTCAAGTCAGAAGATGTGACAGTTAATAATAATAGCATCTATTGTAACGTTATTGTTTCCTTACATTTTATTGATTATCTGTTGGTGGAGGAGTTCTCCTGGAGTTTTGCTGTGTTAGAAGGCAAATATGGTAGTAAATGCTGGAGTCAATATAACTCACTGGAGACTGGAAATTGGAATCTGGAAATTGGAGTGCTCCATAGTCATCACAGCTCCATCTCCAGCCGTAGAAAGGATCACCTATGGCAACTTGACCAAGAGGCTGCAAAGCTAAATAACAAATTAGGCATCTTATCGTTGTCAGGCAGGCTGAGTGGGAAACACCCCTGAAGCATCACTTTTTTCCTCTCTGGGCTACAGATGAGTTTCCTGACTCTGGGAGTTTAAGCTGTCATCCTTGAAATGGAGATAAGCATCTCAAAGTGTAATGCAAAGAACCTGTTTTCTCCAAGAGCAGAACATTTATCAGCAATGTTGCAATACTTGTTGGAAGTTTTCAGGGGACAGTCCGCTGGTAGTTTAGGCATGGCCACAGCTATCCCAAGTCCCTTTATCCCATGTTTTCATAACCTAAAGGCAGAGACAGTTAAAACAACAATAGAACATACTGACAGCTGAAACAGAAGGAAACCACCAATTATGATTGCTTGGAAAGATTCCAGGATAAGGGCCACCATTAATATAGGAATTAGGTGAGGCCACTGAAGGGCAGCTACTAGGTGATTTTGAAGGAGAGCATGGATGCTGGCGTTGGCAAAAGGGAATCTTTATATAACATCATTTTGCATGTCCAGCTTTACAAATATGAATTCCATGGGCCCAGGATTCTGGAAAAACACCTAGTTCTTAGAATTTTCGTAGACCCTCATCCCCTCATCAAGGAGCTGCTTTTTACCTCTTCTGGCTCCTTCCTCTACCGATGGCAAATACACTCCCCAAATGCATAGATAGCCATAAGATGCCAACAGAAAGGACAAGGCAAATTATGTGAATTCCTGGCTTGTTTAAGAGCCTGGACACATGGACCAGAGCTTATTTTTAAGCTTGTGCTATACAACATTAATACAATATACCATGAAGTAGATTAATTCAGAACCTGCCACATAGTAGCAGCTCCATAAATATTTGCTAAATGAAATAAAGGACGCTTGGATTCAGCTGGAGGGGAAATCTGGGAAAAGTCAAGAATGGAGCAAACTGTTCAATAAATGCATGGGGAGTGAATAAGGAGATTTTCTGTAACTAGGCTATCTGAATTTAAATCTTAGTTCTAGTACTTGTATCTTATTGACCTTGGGCAAATTCCATAACCTCTCTGTGCCTCAGTTTAATCATCTGTAAAATGGGAACAATAGTTTTCAAAATGTAATTTTCAAAAAATATAAAATCATTCATTTTCACCTTCATTAATAATGAAATAATAATTAGATGTTATGATTGGTTCAAAGAGCATCTGAGAAGCTAGGATAGTTATGGAGAATTTAATACAGAAATATTAGGATAAGGCCATCGGGTTAGATATGACCTGAGTAATGCCCAACATATAAATCATTGGGGTTATGTGTTTCACTCACAATAAATTATTTGTAAATCTCCTGGATCGAAGTCTTCAAATGAACAAATGACTTCCCTACATCTGGGAACTTTAATCAAGATTAAGCAATGAGGCAAACCAAGGACATTCCTGAAAAAAATCCTTGGGCAGCCTTTTCCCTCTTACAGAAAGGATGTGTTGTCCACCTTTTTGCCTTCATTCTAACTTGGATAATTTTTCTGACAGCACCTCCCTTATTGGGTTATTAGGATTAGAAGGTTATGGGGATTAAATGAGTTAATATACACGCAGTCCTTAAAACGGTGCCTGGCATTTACTTAGTAAATGCTGTTAAAGTTATTCGGACTATGAATTTGGCCCGTTGAGTCAGGTCCACTTAATAATGTCCCAGAGGGGACTTAGAGCCAAACTCAGACATGTTATTACTAGCTACATTGCCTTCACTTCACTCAGGAGAGACTTCCACTATTAAATCAGAGGAGAAATGAATAACATTATCTGTTGGAATTACCAATGTTAAAATTAGCATTTTGGAGTGGGAGTAAAACAGAGCATCAGGGGGTGTGGAGGGTGAGCAGGAAGGGGGCAAACAGAGAGAGAAGGCCCTTGCCCTCCACATCCAATCAGCTACCAAATCCCTGCTGAAAGTGTTGAACCACCTCCTCACCATCCACTCTGACAGCTCTTGCCCAGAGTGTTCAGGGCAGTTTCTCAGCTGGCTCTCTCCTCCTGCTGATTCTCTGACCTGCCCTTCAACCTCCACACAACACCAGAAACTCTGCCTCTAACGTGGATCCAATCGTACCATTCCCCTGCCCCCGACCTTTGGCATCTGCCTGTTCCCTGGGTAATTCCCCACCATCTCTCCGCAGCAGACCATTTCCACCCTCCCTCTCCCCCAGCTCGCTCTGTGGCCTCACTCCCCATTCACAGTGGACTGCCAGCCACCCCTTCCTCTCCTCGTCCCCATTGCCCCTTCCTCCTCCTCACAAAGTCATACTCACCCTGCACAGACTCGCTTGAAAGCTTCTGCCCTGAAACCTTCCCTAAGCCCAGGGCACAAACAGTCCCCTCCTCTCTCATCTCATGACTCTGTTCCTGCCACCATCATGTTGTGTTCCGAGCATGCCATTAGAGGAACTGAGAGTTCGCTCTGCCTCTGCACTGTTTCACTTCGCCTTGTGTTTCCTGCCTGTGGCCCAGTGTGCGCGGTCCGCAGCAGTAAATATTCACTTACTGAGAGGTCTAGCCTTGCTCCAGCAATTTTCCTGGGGTACAGCCTGGCTGGATGCTTAGTAAACTTACTTTCTCATCTCTTGGGGTGCGTAGCTAGACCCCATGGTTCAGCCTACCCTTGGAATATGGGTGGAAATGTGTGCCCCAATTCCAGGCTGACCCGTGACATCACCTGTGTATGCCTCAGCCCCCGTCCCTCCACGTCTCTGTGTGTTTGTGAAAATACTGAAAAATAACACCAAAGTAGTGAGAAGAAAGGACGAGAAAAGCACTCCCTAGCATTTAATAGAAAGAATCTCATTGCAAGTAAACTCTTCAACTACTGGGGCTCTACCACCCACGTGCTTTCTGCCTCTTCAGCTTCAACATCTCACTTAGCACCCAGAACCACTGCACTGTTCTCTGTTTTCTGGAGTGAAAAGCAGAGCGGAAGTATTTCACTTTTCAAGGGGTCGAGAAGTGAAAATATTATGAGGGAAGAAATATTTCCTGAGAGGAAAATATCAAGGGCCTTAGCCTGGGGTTTTCAGATGTGGAAACCGAACACGTGAGAAAGTACCTCCTCCAGGGCTGATAAAAAATGGTGGGTCCAGACTTCTCGTGAGACGGAAGACCTGCTCCTGGTGCAGGTGATGTGAGGCAGGGGCAGTCTGCTGTCTGTCTGCCAGAGTCCTCACTGAGGGCCACGGCACAGGGGAAAACGTGAAGAAGCAAATGTGTCCCGCCGGCTGGGGGGACACCTTCCACCTAAGTCTCCTCCACCACCAACTGTGCCTCACTATCAGCTATAAACAGAGAGGGGGAGCCTGGCTTACATCAAGGGGGAGAGTAGCTACTAAGAAGTCTGAAGCAGAGTGAGGTTTATTTTCCCTTCGTATGTCTGTAAATAAATGGTTTTAATTTGGGGAAACATACATCTGGAGTGTCGTTGTATTGCCAAACAGACAGAGTCTTGTCACAATATGACAACAGCATCCAGAAGGTTGTCTGTTTTCCGTGAAATGAAACGCCTAGAGGGTGCTTGGTGTCTCAGAGCTCCGAGCGCTCAGTGGCTGCCCAGCACGTGGGCACGTTCCACATGTTAATTTTCGGGAAGAATTAACGTGGGAGGGACTCGTGGGCTGTTCGGGTCAGAGCATGGGCCTTAGAGTTTCTGGAGTCCTGGTCCTGGTCCTAGAGCTGCCCTTACTTCTCAGCAACCCCACTTAACCTCCCTGTGCCTCAGTTTCATTCCCTGGGAAATGAGACTTGGTACGGTGCAAGCACCCAGGATTAAAGCACCTCCTTCTCTAAGAAAATTGAATTTGACGTACTAGACACATAGTTGTTCTGCACAAAGCTTCATCCTGCACTTCTCGAAAGCAGGAAACCCCATGGTGTATCTAAAATAGATGTTGATTCATTTTTAAAATACACATTTCATTCACATTTTCAAGGACACAATTGTTGGCCTACAGAAAAGTAGTTTTCTGAGTTATATGCCCTATTAGTTCTTCATCAGTGCCTGGTGACTTGATTAGAAGGCACTTAAAATATAGAAAACAAAAGAAATGTTAGCTCGATATCAAGATAATGTTAACATCATTGGTGTGAGATCATAGAATGTTAGCCCTAGAAGGGACCTTGAAAATCATTTTGTTCTAACTGTTCCATGTTGCAGCCAAGAAAAAGGAAAACCTGGTGAGATGAGTCACTGGCCATTTCTCATATTTCAAAATACGTTGCCTGTATAAAATTCTTCAACATGTTAGTTAAACTGCTGATCGGATACGTTGGAACATCTCAGAATGGAAGAGCAAGTCTCTGTTTCCCAAAATTATCTATTCCCATGACTATTGTGTGTCCACTACCATTAATATCTCTTTCTTTTGCTGGAAAAAAAAAAAAAAAGACAAGATCTGAAGGGGGAAGAATTTGGAGTTGTGGGGAGAGAAGTTTGTTTTTCTTCTCTCAGATCCTTTTTTATTGCTTCCATGGCACAGTGTGGACATTGAGATGCCCTCGTCAGCCCACAGGGATTGCGTGTGAACCCAAATAACGCTCCTTGTTTAAGGAGAGCCCTGCTTTTTCTTGTTATCTCTGAGGTATTCGCCATGAAGTCTGATGTCATTCTTGTTCAGAGTCAGCTCTGAGAAATTTTTGGCCTTGCAAACACTAGTGGAAAGGAAACACGTGTGGGGAAAATCGGGAATGGCAGGGAGCATGGAAAATTCGGGTGGCTGGGCCACGGTCAGGCTGGGGTGGCTGGCGCGGGGGACGCAGACATGCTGGTTCGGGGAGGGTGAGAACTCTGTCCCCAGTTGTTTGGCCACTGAGGCGGACACTACCACTCACCCCATGTTACAGATGAGGCGATAGCAGCCAGAGAGGCTACCTGTAGAGATTTGTTACAGATGCTCTCCATAGGTTTTGCTGCATTCTGGAGGGAGCAGCCAGGACTGAGCCTTTGTGATTTATTCCAAAAAAAAGTGTTCCCTTCTCAAGTTAAAAAAAAAAAAAATCGTTTAGCCTATTACTGGCCAACCTAAAAAAACTTACCTGAACTGTGCAAAAGCATGAGAGATGGTGGAGGGGCTGCCCCCTCCGCCATCTGAATTAGTGGCTCTGGACAGTGGCCCATGAGTGGGAAAGGAGTAGGGGAGGGGAGTAAGGACACAAAGGAAGAGTCAAGGGGTAAAGCGGTAAAATTCACCATAAATGTACCCAACCTCTAGTTCCTTGAGTCTCTCTCTCTCTTTCTCTCTCTTCTTTTCTTTTCTTTTCTTTCTTTCTTTCTTTCTTTCTTTCTTTCTTTCTTTCTTTCTTTCTTTCTTTCTTTCTTTCTTTCTTTCTTTCTTTCTTTCTTTCTTTCTTTCTTTCTTTCTTTCTTTCTTTCTTTCTTTCTTTCTTTCTTTCTTTCTTTCTTTCTTTCTTTCTTTCTTTCTTTCTTTCTTTCTTTCTTTCTTTCTTTCTTTCTTTCTTTCTTTCTTTCTTTCTTTCTTTCTTTCTTTCTTTCTTTCTTTCTTTCTTTCTT
The DNA here is from genome assembly GCF_037043125.1 of Eumetopias jubatus. NCBI lineage: Eukaryota > Metazoa > Chordata > Mammalia > Carnivora > Otariidae > Eumetopias > Eumetopias jubatus. The sequence goes on along the minus strand of NW_028274809.1, from coordinate 134,212,304 downwards.
TCTTTCTTTCTTTCTTTCTTTCTTTCTTTCTTTCTTTCTTTCTTTCTTTCTTTCTTTCTTTCTTTCTTTCTTTCTTTCTTTCTTTCTTTCTTTCTTTTTTTGAGAGAGAGAGAGAGAATGCACACACAAGAGTTGGGGGGAGGGAGGATGGGCAGAGGGAAAGAGAGAGGGAGAGAAAGAATCTTAAGTAGGCTCCACCTTCAGCATGGAGCCCAACATGGGGCTCCATCTCACCTGAGATCATGACCTGAGCCAAAATCAAGAGTCAGAGGATTAACCAATGAGCCACCAGGCACCCCCTTGAGTCACTCTCTTTATCAAGTCCCATTAGGATTCAGGAGAATTTCTGCTGAACAGAGGCATCCTGGGCTTGGCCAGGCTCTTCCCTGAGACTTCTTCAGAGATAGGCAGGGCTGTGCACACACACCCAAGAGCACCTGCACTCTTTCCCACTCACACACCCAGCGCCTGCCCTGTGCTCCCCACCTGACCCCACCTCCCACAGGAGGTGACCTTGTGGGGTTCAGGAAACATGGACAGTGAGACTCATACTTCCAGAAGAAGGAACCCAGGGCCAGCTGGGGAGTGGTCAGACAGGCTAGAGCGAGGTGCATATGTGAGTGCTAGTGAGTGTATGTACCTGCTTGGCTTCTCCAGGCACAGCCGAATCTCCCCTGCACTCCACAGGGGGCCAGCTCCAGTGGCGGATTCCAGCTTTGTGGAACCTAAAAACTATACAGCTGGGGGCTCTCATTAAGCAAAAGATTACAAAATTATGAGTAGCAATTTGTTTGGAAATGAAGATTTGTTTAGAATGAGAAAACTACAACAAATGACAACTTTAAACATCTGACAATACCAGAAACATCACAAAACTATTTTGTGTGGAACATATTTTTATTAGTTAACAGCCTGACACCTTAATATGTTTCCCACATTTTCTTGGCTGCTCTTTGATCCCCTTTTCCTGTGACAATGATATTGTAATAACATTTTCTACACAGAGAATGGAAAGATGATTCAGTTGTCACCTTTCCTGTCTAGCTGAAAACTTCAAATTCACAACTTATTGGCCATGTTGTACATTTTTTTTTTAGAATTGCCAAATGTGCGGAGACGTCCATGAAGTCTCTTTTATACGTGAGCCGCCGGATTTAAGGTCAAGTTTTCTCGTGCAGTGGCTCATCCTAAATATTCTTTAAATATAACATTCATTAACCAGTGTATCATACATCCTGTCGTGGTGGTGAATGTGTTTCCTGTTTTTTTCATCAGTGTCCATATTTTATGTCAAATAGGCAAGAAATGAAAACCTTTCGAGTGTGTTTGAGAAATCATATGAATGATTTATTCTTCTTCATTAACTGCATTATCGTATAATCCAAGTATCTGCCCACTACTTCTGTTTGAAATTCCATCCTGGAGGATATTTCTACACAGGAAATGTATTAGCTCAATAACTACACAGGGAAGTGACTGTGTGTCACGTAAATATACCTCGCCAAACCCAAACTAAATGAATCCCCAGTGCAACTTCCCTTTAGCTGCTTCCAGCTAATGTCCTCAGCCACTCCAACAGCACTCAACACAGGAGAAGTGCAGAGGGAAAGACAGATTGAAAATAGACAGCAGTCTTAACTGATCGCATTTTAAATATCTGTCCTTTGCAAATTTTACTAAAACATATGACCATAGGAACACATTTCTTCCTCCCAGGGCCTTGGAAGCGCCCTTTAGATGTGAGGGCCCTGGGCTGCCATCTCTCCAGCTTCACAGCAAATGTGCCCCTGGCTAGCACAGAAGAAGCCTGTAGCCGACGGAGCAGGCACTCCTGGGCCAAGCAATCACCTCAACAATACAGACAACCCCGAGGAAGGAAAGGAGGGGTGGAGGAAGCCTTTCTGAAACAGAGCTCCTATTGCTCCCCAGTCCCTGGCACTGGTAGAGCCTGTTTGGGCAGAAGTTGCATTCAGGCGCTAGCTATGGAAGATCAGTTTTTCAACAGGCAGGATTTAAGGTCAACACTGGCCTTCTTCTAAAATCCCAAACATGGCCCGTGGCTCTCTGGAGGGAAGATTATCTCACCTCTCCAGGTAGCCTCCATGTTATGGGCAGAGGCAGGGATTTTAGTTACAGACCTTGCCCCACAGCTTCCCCACCAGGGGTGTCCAGTCTCCCATGGAGGAGGATGGGAGTCCACACTGAGTGCTTGCCCTGCCCTGCCTTGCGTTGGCACTATGAGGAAGATGGTGCCTCCCTTAGAGATGCCGTCACCTGAGCATGAGGGCTCAGTGGGATTGCTGAGCTGCAGAACAGTAGTTTTTCCTTGCCCTGAGGGGTGGCTGATTCATCAGAGTCTGCATAATAATCATCCCCCTCAAAGCCTTGGTTACATGATTGCATCTAATCATGCAGCGCACACAGAGGCAGGTCAAAGACTAGAAGGGAGTGTAAGGAAAATGAAAACATCTGTGTTGGAGAGAGAGCATTATGGGTGATTTTTAAAAACTCTTTTAATGTCATTATAATCTTGCTATGATAAATAAAAATTGAAAAAGGATAAGTAAGAGGAGCAGGAGATTTGGATACAGAGAGAGAGAAAGAAAGACCACAACTCAGTCACAGAGAGGCAGGTAGTAAATAGCCAAATTGTGAGATGAGAAAAATCTCTCGTTGGTGCCCTTCTGCCGCCTTTTTCTTGCTCCATTTCTTCCTTTCTCTTTCCCATCCTGCTTCTCTACCCACTTCCAAGAAGAGAATTTAATTAAAATTTGTGAATGGTGCTCGCACAATCACTTTTCATCATTCTATTGTTTATAAGAGTCCAATAACCAACCATGTCCTTTGTACCTCAGCTCAAATGTCACCTCTTTAGAAAGGTCTTCCTTCACCGACCAGTTTAAGCCAGGCCTCTTCTCCTTTATCACTCTTCACATTGCTTAGGTTTTGAACTTAGAAATATTTGAAATCATCTAGCTCATTTATTTGTTTACTTGCTTATTGTTTATACACTACTACCCACCTTGCATATTCACCACTGTGTCCCAGCTCCTCAGTGGTGCCCAGCATAGCAGAGACCAGTAAACTTTTTTTTAAGATTTTTTTATTTTTGCAGGGGAGAGAGAGAGAGAGCCCATAAGCGGGGCAAGGAGGGGCAGAGGGAGAAGCAGACTCTCCGCTGAGCAGGGAGACTGCCCAATGTGGGACTCGATCCCAGGAGCCCGATCATGACCTGAGCCGAAGGCTCAACTGACTAAGCCATCCAGGCACCCCTGTAAATATTTGTTGAATGAACATGTCACATCCCCTAGGCCCTTGTCATGAGCGTTTGGGTGTTTTTTAAAGCTGCATCAAAGGACCCGGTTTAACATGCAGTCATCAATGATGATGATGGAATTGCAAGCACTGTCTTATATAAGCCCTGGGAGGTGAAGGGGAGGTGACTGGAGCAGGGATGATGGTCTTCATTTTACATATGAGGAGCTAAAGGGTTGACTTGTCCATATGCATACAACTCAGTGGAACCCAAGTTAGTGGTAGAACCCCAGAATTCTGACCCCTATTCCTGTGTTTTATCTACCATCAGGCTGTCCAACTGCCATTGGCATGTGGTAAAGATGTTTAACTCTTTTTACCTGAGGATCATGGTGTTGACTTGCTACCAGTTGGAGTTGTACTTGGAGTTGCAGGAGGAATTGATAATAGTGGTAGATTGTGCTCAAAAAGAAAAAACCGGTGTCCCTCACATGTTCTCATCCAAACTCACAATGACCTGTGGTGTAGACATTATTTAGTAGTTTTGTCCCATTGAGACTCAAACTGGTGAATTTGCTACAGGGCACAATAAACCCACCCCCCGCCCCCACCAATGACTCTCACACATAAACCCCTTTGAGATTAAAAGCCTACATTTACAAGCTGACTGGCTGAGTTGGGAATTAAGTATATGGTTATCAGATACAATAAAATTATTTGATGAAAGCTAGGCTGACATATGATCACCATCAAATTAAGAATTAAGTATTTTATCACCCATGGATCTGGCTTCAGAAAAGTAGAGTGGTCCCAACCTGTGGTGTGCTTGGCTTGCTTTGTGAATTACCATAATTAACCAGAAGTTACAGATATAGCTCATATCACCCGTAGGGAATCTACACTTGCTTTCCTAGAAGGGGGCTTATATCAGAAAACCAGCTTCTGGTTAATGGGTTATATATTTTTTGAACAAGATCCTCCTGGGCATCAGTGGCCTTCTCCCAAGAACCCTTGACTACAGTGAGCTGAAAGAAGCAAATTCACCTCAAACTCATGCCTATGCCTCATGCCCCCCCCACCACTGGTGTCCAGTAATATGCCTCATGTCCTAGTCAACAAATGCAGCTTGACAGTAAAGGAAGAGTGGAAATGTGGGATGAAGCAAGATTAGAAAGGAGCATAACATTTATCCTGGTTTTGTTCAGTGTTTCTTAATTCAAATTATAGTTAACATATTGACATTCTCCATTTTGAACCATTCAATACTATAAGAATGTTACACATATTTGGGCTTCTATTAAATTCATTAATAAATAGCAAATGCTACCTAATATGCTTTTATCAGCAATCTAAAATGTTAACTCATATTGAAATTATTTTAAAGCAAGTTACAGAAGTGAGATCAAATACATAAACTGGACACTGAAGGTATGATTATTGTCATTGATCTGTGCTCACTCACTTCTCTCTTCTTGCAGTTAAAAAAATGGGGCTGCAAATAAGAGTTAGATTAGATCACTAAACCATATCTAGTTAGGGTATAATTTGCCTTACGCATCAGGAGACACTTTGGGCCTAAAAAGTTTTGGACCTATGTATCTTTAGTAGTGGAAGCTATACAATTGTGACTGAGTTTACTAGGACTCACCAACAAGGGCTCTCCTCTCCTTTCTCAATATATGATCAGATTAATACTTATGCCATTTGGGAGTGGGTATGTAACCAAGTTCTGGTCAATGGCACATGAGTAGAAGTGAGGAGTGCCACTACAAGTCCTGCTCACACAAACCTATGTCTGGTCCTTGTTCTTCCACCATCCTCTGGTTAAACAGTGAAGTCTGTGAAGGCCTCGAGCATAGGAGAGCCACCGGATGGAAGGGAAATGGGTCCTTAGGAGACCATATGGAGCAGAGTCCCAACTTCCCTTCTGATCTGCTTTGAACTGTGTTGTAAGCAAGAAGTAAAATGTTTTGCGTTCAGCCGCCACAAATTTGGGATGTGTTGTTAATGCAGGTAGCCCATCTTGGCTCAGACATTGAACAAAATGTGCTACAGACATGTAGAAGGAAAATTCTGCAGTCGAAAATGGGATCCATTAGAGGCTTTGAAACAGATGTAGGGCCTGGTCAGGTTTGAGAGGATGTAAGGCCCGAACACAGAGCATATTAGATGGAGCTGGTTGCCCTGGGACAAGCATGCAGGACCCAAGCTGGACCCAGACAGCAGGCCTAGAATCTGGATTCAAACCAAGTGAAGCAGTTGGCATTAAAAAGCATGCAAGGATTCATCCTCCCGGAAACTGGGGCTTTGTAGTCAGAATCCCAGCCTGGAGTCCAGGGCAGGAAGCCGGGTCACTGGGGGGGTAGGACATGAGGGAGGAAACTCAGCCAAAGTCAGTCTTGAGAGAAATCTAATCCTTTTCTGAAACACGCTAATATAATAAGGGTTCCAGACACAGGGGCCTTGTATCATGCTTTCAAGCCTTGAATCACAGAGCAATTCTTAAATAGGCCTTTTTTTTTTCTTCTTTGCAAGTTTTTATATTTCAGTAAAAAAAAAAATCACAAAGATTTTGAAGTAGGAATGGGAGATGGAAAAAGATCAGGTGTTAGTTTCTTGTTTTGTTAGGTCTTGAGCTCAATAGCAATTGTTTATTCGGGGCAGGAAAAGATAAGAAAAGATCTTTAGACATATACCCAAGGAAAATGGACAGAGATAAAGAATCGGTCTCTTTGGTAAAGTGTTGAAGACACTGAACAGCCCTTAAGTGACACATATTTTCTCTCTCTCTCTTTTTTAATTAGTTGTTCATTCACTCAACAAATATTGAGCCCTGATTCTCTGTCCCCAAATCTGCCATAATCTGAGGGGGTGCAAAAGAGTTGTAAGGATGAAACACTGCCCCCTATCACTAGGAAGATTCTTTAATTCATTCAGCGAATGAATGAAGCCTCTCTTTGGGGACACATTGTCTGGGCTTAGGGAAACACAGATGACTAAGAAGTTCGCAGTCTATCCGGTGGGTAGATGAGGAATTAGGCAATTGTACAAAACAAAAAAATTCACAAAGCTCACCCCATACTCAACTGTGCAAAAAATAAACCTTTATATTTTTAATTACTCACTTTAATTCATACTTTAAGTCCCCTTTCAGCTCGTGGGACATAAACTGAAACCTTGGCAAATCGTGATGTCATGTAAGTTCAGGGCAGCATGGGAGAAGGGGAAGGGGGTCCAGTGCAATGCTAGGGGTCCCACAAAGCATTTGGTTCTTCATCACCACATACGGGGCTGGCTTCTACTGAGATAGTCCCCATCCATCAATTACATGTACAAGGTCTCATCCAGCCTAGGATCACTATATGCTATATGTGGGCCATTCTGAGCTCTCAAGAAATTATTTGGCTACTACCAAACTGCACCCAGGCATGAAAATCTCTTGGAGGCTGTCTGGGTCCCATCTCTGCTTCTAGGCCATGACAGAACTTACAAGCAGGGCAATTCTGCTACTTACTATCTGCACTGGAGTGCTGGGAACTCCATGGGACTGTCAAAGCACTGGTGCCATGTGGCCTTTGCTTTTCTGGAGCCTTCGTGCATAGTGGGATCTTGGGTCCCCACTTGATCTTGGGTCTCACCCCGCTTGCTGAAAAGATGCCCCCTCTCTAAGCACTCCTTGCTTCTCCCCCCACTCTTCTCCTTCACCCAAGCTGGGAAAGCTTTATCTTTCTTCTAGAAGTTGGAACCTTTGCTTTTTGCTTTTAATCTTCCCAGCTTTTTTTCTGGGCTTTGGTTTTGGAAACTCAAAGTCCAGAAGAGGCTCTCCTTTCTCTAAAGAGGCTCTCCTTTCTCTGCTTTTGGTTAACACTTCCTTTCCCCAGACCAGTAACCCACAAGCAACAGTGAGCTTTGTGTGATTGGGGGTTCAGCAGCAAAGAGGCCAAGCTGTAACAATATAATTCTACTATAAGCTAGTGCCCGCATACACATACTGCAGCCTCCAAACAGCACAGAGACAACTGCCATGTGGATTCACTGAATGCCCCTCATCACCAATGCATTGATAAAATCTGCATCACAAATGACACCTTTGCCTTGTCCCAGCCTGCATTCTTGTATTTGGTTTTACTGTTTTGCCTTCTTTGCTGATGGCTGTTCTCTGTTCTGCTTTGGTCCATGCCCGAGCTTAACCAGGCAGAGTGGTTTTAACTACAGAAAATCCTGCCTGCCTGCCATAGTACAAAGTTCTGACGTTCCAGTATAGGCTCGAAACAGATTCTTTAACACCCACATTTCTATAGCACTTAGCTAATTCCATTCCTAGTTTATCCTGCACAGGTATGGGCCAATGCAGAAACTGGAGGAGGCTGGAGTGGCTTCTAAAACAGATTCTATGAAATGATTGCTACAATGTCTTATCTCTCTGCACTGTTACAGGGAAAGTGGCATCCTCGGCCCCTCTGACTTGGGGATAGCAGTTGAAGATTTTTCTGTTTAGAAACGACTTAGAGGGTGCCTGAGCAGCTCTGCCTTCAGCTAAGGTCATGATCATGGGGTACTGGGATGGAGCCCCACATCTGGCTCGCTGCTCAGCGGGGAGCCTGCTTCTCCCTCTCCCTCTGTCTCTCCGCCTGCTCATGGTCTCTCTCTCTCTCTGTATCTCTGTATCTCAAATGAATAAGTAAAATCTTAAAAAAAAAGAGAGAGAGAGAGAGAGAGAGAAAGAAAGAAAGAAACGACTTAAAAAGGTCTCCTCTTTCCTTCACTCATTTGGAGTCATTTACTCCGTGATGACTGCTAGCATTACACTGTCTTCCATCCCCAAGGGCAGTAATGTGGGGGGGGGGGGGTGCTGATCTCTCTCCTGCATTGCTAAAGTGTTGTTACTTAACCATTTGAAGTCTACACCTATGTGCGTAAACACCACCAAAATGAGTGTAACCCTCTTGGGGGATGGAGAAGGGAATGATTCATTCCGCCTGCGGAAGAGAGGATTGGCTGGGGGCGCTGGAGGCTTTATGCCGGAGGTGACGTTGGAGCTAGGTTTGAAGAATGGACAGAATGTCACCATTCAGGGAAGGTACTTGTCTTGGAGGCGGCAAATCATGGAGAACACAGGATAGGAGGTGACACACGGAAAGGAGTGTGAGCTAAGGCATCGAAGCAGGAGAGGCTGTGGTATGGAAAGAACAGAGGCACTTTCTGGTAAGAAAAGCGCGGAGTACTTGTGTCAGAAGAGAAGTATCTCGGGCTCAGCCCTGGCCGACTGTATGTAGAACAGAAACAGAAAATCTTCCAAAAGTAAACACCAAAATGTAGAAAAAGAACACCAGACTCAGAAATGAAGAAAGCACTCCTTTCCCTTCTATTTCGAGCAATGCCTTTTGCTTATCAGAGCTTTGAATGGGAATCACAGGCTCTGAGGAATAAAGAGCATTTTGTTAAGTACTATGTTAAGTGACTAATTGCTACCTACACCCCAAGGCATGAGCACACACAGAGCTGCCCTCCATCCTCCTTAGCTGCCCTTTGATGAAGAGCCTTAGCATCTGAAAATGTAACCGCTATCAACCAGGATGTTAAAACCATACAACGTGGGGCTTTCCCGTACCCTGCCCAGCCCCCCCCCCCCCCCCCCCCCCCCCCCCGCTTCAGCCAAATCACTTCAGTAATGAAGACCAAAAGAACAGTGCCCAGTGAAACTCCAAGAGAGCTCGAGTAGTTGATTTGGGCAAATGCTCCACGAGTTCTCTATACATCAGACCCCCAAATTATGGAGAGAAAACTGTGGTCCTAAGGAGAAGAGGTGAGAGCTGTCAACAGTCCCTTGGAGTTTTCTGTCTCCTCACCACGTCCTCCTGATGTCAGCGGGGTAGTTTGGTAGCATAAGGTCCCAGGCTCCTCCCTCATCCTTTAAATTTTCCCACGGGTGCGGTATCCAGAAGTAAATAAGGCCGGCCCACCCAGAGAGTGACCACTAGCAAGCCAGCGATGGGGTTGGGCTCTCCATTTGGAATGATCATTTGAGGAGGCTTTTAAACTTCACGGAAAGAAGGATTGTGACCCTGCGAAATTTTTGCCGGCAAGAAGTTACCTTTATTCTTGGGAGTCACGTTCAGCCTCTCCTCACTTTTAAAAACTCACATAGATAATAAGGAGACCAGCATGCTCCCTTTGGATCCCAGCAGAGAGGAATGTGGGGAAATAGTCGAAAAGACAGGGCCCACTCTCAGTAGCTAGAGCTGCATGTAAACAGGGTCGGTCCTCCATCTACCTTCTCACTATGCAGCACCCTCCATGAGGTTGCCCCAAATATCCTCAGCTACTCCCGGCGGCCACCCTGCAGCAGCATGGAGCTGCTGTGTGCCCTTTGCAGAGTGTCACAGGCCCACACTTTTCATCTTTGAGTGTCCTTTCTCTCTGTTTTATGTGCAAAAACCTGTCTACCTTAGTAACTTCAGCATCTATTTAACACAAGAGATCGGTGACTCAACACTGACCTCCACTGGCTGGCATAGAAATCCTTAATCCCTTTCTCCAGACTTTGCACATTTTCTTTCGCTGGATGAACAGGGAGCCCACCAGCACAGTGCGGGAAGAAGCTAGAGTTTCACCGTGGATTGAAAATTAAAATGATTATAAATCTACCTCCCCGGAATATATATGCAGATTCTGAAAAACTCTGGTCCGACGATGTTGAGCTATGGGACCACAAACCTTGGAGTGCTTTGGGCCCCCCATGTTGCCAAAACCAAAACAGGATGTGCCACCATTTTGCCTACACCAGGTTTGGTTGCTCAAGGTTGAATTCACAGTGATCTGAGAAATCTAGGCCAATCTGTTTCCATGGTGCTTATCAGTGTCTACTCAATTGCCAATCGATGTTTTTTTTTTTCCTTTAAATACCTTAAACTCAAATTGGCAGTTGTAACCCCATTTTCACTTGGTGTAATAACCTCACCTGCAAACACAAGCTGTGCTAGATGCAATGTTGCAGATGCCTTTATTGTCTAGGAGGTAGGCAAGGAAGGTTCTCTTGGATCAGTGCCACCATGGATGTGTTGTGATTCTCCTCATGGGAACGAGCCAGGGTTTGGAACCAGCCAGAGTTTTCTGGAAACATGGAAGGTCAAAGTCAGCAAGGGGACCTCTGCCCCCTGAAAAAAGTGCAAGCTTATTGTCTTTCCTGGAAATATGTCAGGAAATATGTCAAGAAATATTTACTGTATGCCCTTCAAATCCAGAACAGGCCTTCAGAAATTTGGGTGCTTGCTGATTATAGTGGAAGCCTAGCTGCGGCCTCCCCACTCAAGAGCTTACAATAAGATGAAGGGAGCAATTGGTGGAGGAGATTCTGACTTGGAAATAACTGCCATTTGGTCCCACTGAACAGAAAGATCTAAGTAAACAATAAAACAGCTGTTCCTGACTATTGAAAAAAACCAGAGCCAAAAAATGTAACTCTCTGGGAGTAAACCTGTGTTATTTGGTTTAAGACCTGCATTTGGAACAGGATGTTGCCTTAAAACTCCTATGTTGAGGTGAATTTTAACCAGAAATTTTTTAAAAACGTCCATTTGTCATAGATAGATTTCTTTTTACTTTTTTGACATAGCTACTAGAAAATTTAGAATCACAAAAGTATCTTGCATTATATCTTAATTGGACAGTGTTAGCTATGAGTTGCAAAGTTTTGCTGAGTTATATTTTTATGTTGTCAGATTTATTAGTCTTTTTTGTATGGCTTCTGAGTTTGTGATATACTTCAAAAGATCTTCTCTGCTATAGTCCTTTTGTAAGTTGCCCATGGAGTGTCCTAATATTTTTATATTTTTGTTATTTACATATAAATCTTTGATTCATCAGAAAATTATTTTGATGCAAGGTGTGAGGTTAGAATCCAGTATTACTTTTGTCCAGAAGGCAACCCAACAGAATAACTGAGTCAGAATAAATAAAATGTCACCCTTATTACATCCTATATATCTTAACATGTGGTAGGGCTAGTACTACATATTTTTTTCTGAATTTTCCTGGTTATTCTTGCTTGTTTATTTTTCTATATGAACTTTAGAACCATATAGAGATTTCAAATTCCATTGTTATAGTAACTGTATTAAATGTTTACATTAATTTGGAGAGAAATGAAAGCTGTATGCTATTGAGTTTCCCTTGCCAAGAATATCATATATCTTTACATTTATGCCGGTGCTTTTTTGTGTCCATGAGTAGCATTGTAAAAATTTCTTTCATATAGGGCGCCTGGGTGACTCAGTCAGTTAAGCGGCTGCCTTCAGCTCAGGTCATGATCCCGAAGTCCTGGGATCAAGCCCCAGATCGGGCTCCCTGCTCAGTGGGGAGCCTGCTTCTCCCTCTGCTTCTCGCTCTCTCACTCTCTCTCAAATAAATAAAGTCTTAGAAAAAAAATTCTTCATATAGATCTTCCACATCTGATAAATTTATTTCTATTTTCTAGTCATATTGTTATTAAAAATGAAGGTTTTTCTTCTATTAATACTTTTTTTAATATATGAAAGATGATTTTATATATTAATTTTATCATCAAGGGCCTAAATACATTCCACTATTTTTTGTTAATATTTTTTCAGTTGGATTTCAATTGTAATTCAATATTAAATCTTCTAATCTACAAACAAGTATTATTGTCTTTTTCTTTTCTAAATTATATACATTTTGTTTCTTTCTTTTATATAACTGAATTGGCCAGGATCTCCAGGTCAGTGTCTACTAGTAGTAGTGATAATAGACATCCTTGTCCTGTTCCTGATTTTAATATGAATAGTTTTGAGGTTCCCCACTTAACATGATGCTAAGTTTGGGATTCAGATAAATGTATTTAATTATGTTAAGGAAGTATCAACTGCCATTTTATTGATAGGTTGTTTTTATTTTTTTAAAGAAGAATAGATGTTGATTTTATCAAATGCCTCTCAGCATCTAGGAAAATGACTTTTGATCTTTTAGTATAGTGAAAATAAATTAATAGCTTTCCTACTATTGAACCATCCTTGCATCCCTGGAATAAGTCACACTTGGTCATGGTGTGTTAGTTTTCTAATGAGCTACCAGGTCTTGTTTAATAATGTTTTGTATTGATTATTTTTGTGTAATATTCCTTAGAATGGTGTCTATTATTTCAGTTTTCTTCTTTAGGGACATCAATTATGTATATGTTTAATTTATTTTGTATGTATTCCGTATCTATCACATCATCCCTTTAACTTCTCATGTGTTGATTTTTTATACTTTTTTTCTGATCCTGTCTTCCACATTTCTAGCTGTCTTTCATCAGTGCCCATCCTTTGTGCAGCTTCCAAGCTGCACTTGACCAGCATTCTGTGATTTTTTTTTCATATCTTCCTTTAATTCTGCCAGTATATGTATAATCTACTTCTGTTGCTTTGTCATTGTTTCCTGTGAAATTGAATATAGATGATTACTCACTTGGTTTTAAAAATTTAGGAATATATTTGGCCACCATTTTCATCACTCTCATTAGACATTTTTCTGGCAAATATTTCTTGGTCATCGTTTAGTTTTCCTTTTTTTCCTGCCTTTTTTCTTCTCTTATTATCTTTTTATAGACCCTGAGTTGATTCCTTTTTGATTAATCGCATTAGAATAAGGCAAATTTTTCCAAATCCACTATTTTCAAAAGGCTTCTGTGAGAGAGAGAGAGACATGTGGACCATGTTCCAACTAGCAAGAGTTTTTCTTATGAGAAAGTGGGTTATTTTAGCCTTTAACTTTGTCCACCCAATTGATAGCAGCAGATTTGGGCCATTCGTAAAGCAAAGTCACATTCCTCCTCACTGGCACACCAATCGACAGCTTTCAGCAAGCATGGTTTTTTTGTACAAATTTTCATTCAGTTTCGTCTCTTCTCCTTTTTTTCTAGAAACCTCACCAGCTTGAGATCCAGACCAGAGGAGCTCTTGCTCACGCTGCTGTACTCTTGCTACTATAAAACAAGGGTCAGCAAACGACAGCCCACAGGTCAGCTCCCTGTTTTATAAAGTTTTGTTGAAACACAGCCATGCCCATGTGTTCCCGTGCTGTCTATGGCTGCTCGAGCTCGACAGCAGCAGAGGCAAGTAGTTGAGACAGAGACCATATGTCTACAAAGCCTAAAATATTTACTATTGGGCTGTTTAAGAAAAAGTGTGCTGGCCCCTGTTGTAAAAAGCTGGGTTTACATTTCAATATGTGTCACTTACGACTCTTACATCTCTTTCTGTGCTTCGCGTCCGTGGACAGCCTCACTCTGGAGCTTGCTGGGTTTAAGATAAATGGGTTGACCTTCACTGATTTTGCAAGTCTTTTATTTTATTTTTTGTTTGGAGGTCTCTGTCGTTTCCTAGATCTATAAAGGATGGCCTTTGCAATACCGGTTTTCTTGTTTTCCTTTCTGCTTTTGGATGGTTTTTCTGAGACATGAATGAGAAAATGCTCACTTCACTCTGTATCTTAAAATTAGAAGTCCTCGGATGATATTCCAAGAAATTGTTTTTGTTTGCTTCTTTGGTTGGTTGGTTAGTTTTTGGTCACTGGAGAGAGATTCCAGTGTCCTAAATGTCTTTGTCCTAGATATATGTAGATTTTTTTTTTCTCCTTAATTTTAAAGTACTTTTTATGATATAACCATTTTATATTTAAATATATACATTTATATGAGGTTGTGGGGGGGGGTCCACGAAAGGTGAGACTATTTCTGGAGGAAATGTAACTTGAATGTAATTGCTATGAGAACAGAGGTCCACATCTCTCTTGTATACAACTGTATCTCCAGTACCCAGAGCAGGGTCTGGCACATAGTAGGCACCCAATATCCATGTGCAGAGTGAAGGGGTGGAAAGGCAAGCCTCCAGCTACAAGGTCTTACTAATGGGTAGGTAGTGATGCCAAAAGATGAGATAAGAACTCCAGGAAGGGGAGTCAATTTGGGATGGGTAGGAATGAAGAGGAGGACTGACTTGTAAATCAGGTTTAGGAGGCAAAAGTTAAGGTCTAGCAACTGGGAATAGAATAAGGTATTCAAATGAGAAATTGCTGATATTCTTTGCAAACTGAGCTTTTCTATCAGATCATGAAATTAAAATTCTTTCTTCATTTCAGAACAAAAAAGAAAGAAAGGAAGAAGGAAAGAAAGAAGGAAGGAAGGAAGGAAGGAAGGAAAGAAAAGAAAAGAAAGAAAGGTCAAAGGGAATAACAAGGGAAATAAAAAAGCCACAAAGAGAAACAACTATGGTATCTGGAGGTGCATTTTAAATTAGAAGGCACTTAAGCAAAATGTCCTTTCTGTGAGGACATTGTAAAAAACTAAGATCAATTTCCAGTTTCCCAGGCAATTCCGCATGTCAAGAAGCTTACCTACCTATTTGACTGACCCAAGGATGAAAATGATAGTAACAACTTGACAGATGGATAAAGCTTGGTGACTTTTCCTCACCAGCCACTAGCCCCATAGGGGATATTAATCACTGCAGTTTTTATCTTGTATCTGATATTTTAAAAGTAAAACCTAAGAAATTCACTTGCATGTGTTTAGGTTGAAAAAAAAAAAGAGAGGTTTCACTCAATCTATTTCAGAAAATATAGGCACCTTGAGACTGAACATTTCTTTCAGTCTTGGCCCAAAGGCAATCACATTAGGGACATTGCATGCATTTGGGGTGATAAAAATTGAGCTGTGGTCTATCCTGTTGCATAATTTTCATTCTAAAATTACTTGCACTGGACATAATGACCCCATCAGTCAACCTATCATCTGGTTAGTTAAATGAAGTAAAATAATCTCAGCTGGTCTCAGAGGAGTGGGGCTGAGATTTCCTGTGGGTTTGTTCTAGATCTCTGTCAGCCAGCCAGCATTGGCTCTTACCTTCAGTCTCCACAGCAAAGACTATGCAGGCCCAGGGAGAAGCCACTTTAGATGAGGTCTGTAACCCAAGATGGAAACACTTAACGAGGCCAAGTTTTTTTTTTCTTTCTTTCTTTCTTTCTTTCTTTCTTTCTTTCTTTCTTTCTTTCTTTCTTTCTTTCTCTTTCTTTCTTTCTTTCTCTTTCTTTCTTTCTTTCTTTCTTTCTTTCTTTCTTTCTTTCTTTCTTTCTTTTTTCTTTCTTTCTTTCTTTCTTTTCTCGTGGATCTAATGCACAGTGATTGGTCCTAATTAGACGGTCTTACTTGAAAAGTCCACCCCAAATGCCAGGAAAGAGTTCTCTTTAAGTGTCTTTAAAACAAAGATACATTGGGGTAGAAAGTCCGTTTTCACTTAAGAAATCACAGCTGCATAAACAATGTTCACTACAAGAAGGAAATTTATAGTATTTGTCAGGAAAAAATAAACACACTGGGGACTGTTGGTGACAGTGTCACACTTTGTGATCCTTTGAGCCAGCCAACACAAGAAACAGATCAACAATGGAGACAACTTTCTCATAATGTTTTGGAGCAGCATTTTTTTTTTTTTTTTTTTTTTACTTTACCCATTTTCTGTTTCACATTTCAAGAAGACCTATACTTCTTTGGATGCTGGGAAAAGAAAGTAGGGTAGGGTTATGGATCCTTCACTATCCTCATTCTCTATGATTTCTGGAATAGAAATTCTCCTTAAAAAAGAAAAAAAAAAGACAATTCTCTTAAGAACTTCAGTGGTTGTAGGCATTCACTCCTGGTCTTGGGATTTGACTCAGACTTAGAGCAATGTTTTCCAGACTAAATTTCATGCAGACTTAAAATTGGTTTTAAAACAAATACAGAGTTTCCATCTTTTAATTTTATAAAGAAAGGTCATTTAAATAAAACAATATTTCTATCATCTATAACTCTCACTTTTTAGAAGAAATGAATGTTCTTAATACCAAAAGAGAAAGGCAAGAAAAGCAAGCATAAAAATCTCAAAATAAAAGACGGAGTCTTTTGCTGAATACATTTAACTATAGGAGACAACTCAATCTACTTTCCTGATTCTTCTCATTTCACTAGGAAGTTGAAGACCATGTCAACAGCTGGCCCCAGGCCATGACTAGCATTTGGAATTCACTACATGAGGGAAAAGCCACAGAGAACTTCTAGTGCCAAGCGCTGTAGCAAGGGGAGGTGTTTGGTTGCATGTTGCCCATGCCTGGCCCTTTCATGGTCATCCATCATTACCCCATATCTCAGCAATCTCTAAGTGTTTAAAGGGGCCCTGGGGGATTCAACAGTTGTGAATTTTTTAGTTTATTTAAAGGTATGGCAAAATTTATATTAAATACACCAAAAGTTTTAAATCTTTAAAGCCCAGTGGAATTTCAAAGAGCTTAAATAAAGATGTTTTCTTTTTAATGACTGGACCCTAGAAAATGAATTTTAAAAGTAGTATTACTGCAAAAAGGGCTCTGGAGGTTTTTAGGACAACTTGTGGTACCAGTGAGAGCACATAGACTTCCTGGTGCTTTCATGCAGGGAGGTGTGTGTGTGCCCATGCACGTGTACATGTGTGTGCGCCCATGTGCATGTACATGTGCACATGTGTGTGGCAGCTGGAAGCACCTGCCAGGGAGCGCCCTGCTTTTGTTTGTCAAGGCCCCAGAAACTTATTGCCATGACCCTAATAGACTAACTTCATGCTTTTGGTCCTTTATAGGGGGCATCTAAACAGAAAAAGAAAAGGCAGATTGGAGGAGTATAGGCAGAAACTGAATGTTAAGTACCCAGAGAAAGCAGTTAGAAGGGGAAGTAACCAGAGATGTGCACGGAGGAAGAACACCAAGGGAAAGTAGCAACTACAACAAACTTCTTACATTGAGTCCTCAGGCCTCCATGGATGCGTGGCTATACTGAGCGGATCCTCGTGGGTTCTATTTTTTATGTAGTACTCCTGTTCAACAAAAATGCTTATAGTTGGTTGGAACCTTCAGTCCTAGAAAAGATTGTAATGATTGGCATTTCTGAGAAGGAAATCTGCTCAGCTACAAAAATTTCCCAGCAAAGACTTATGGTTAGGCCCAGGGAGAAAATGGACCCTTCTGACGGGTTTAGCATTAATGCTCCCTTCTGCCGCTCACCAGCTTTTCCACCACCGGCCATGGGGCCTGGGAATGCTGAGCAGAGTAAGGAAAGACTGGCTACCTCGACAGCCTGATGTGTTTGAGTTTTAGGGTCTACCAGAGGGAAGACTGGATCAGGACTCAGAAAAACTGGGTTAGTCTCAATAATCTTGAAAAAGTCACCTAAATTCTCTAGCCTTGTATTTAAAAATCTATACGACAAAGAAAGCTGGTGTTTGTCAGTGGTTTGGGTTTTGTTTTTATTAAGTACAGTATTTGTTTGGTAGTTTTTTAATAGCAGAATCCTGTTTCCACTAGAAATGCTCTTTGCAAAAGGATATAAATAAATAAGCATGAAGCCAACCTGATAATGTGGAGAATGGCATGGGGATGGGTTCTGGAAGCCACACTGAGGAACCCCAGTGGGCTTAGCCCGTCTTATCCGTCCTGAGAAGCTCTTGTTGAAATTGTGGGGTAGATGAGATCTGACATCCTTCCAGCCCCCACAGCAGCTAATGCTATGCTCCAGTCAATAGAAAATCGATTTGGGTG
Organism: Eumetopias jubatus; assembly: GCF_037043125.1. Taxonomy (NCBI): domain Eukaryota; kingdom Metazoa; phylum Chordata; class Mammalia; order Carnivora; family Otariidae; genus Eumetopias; species Eumetopias jubatus. Next base: position 134,194,448 of record NW_028274809.1, on the reverse strand, counting down.
TGTATGGTTAACGTTTCAAAGGTGAGTTTTAGTCTGTACATAGAGATATAGGGTAGGTGGCAAGAAAGGCCATGGCAAGATAAACAGCTTACTCCTAAATAAGCGCAAGAAAAACAGTTATGAAGGTCCTGAGGTCTAGCACAGACCCAATACCATAAGTCACATCAGCAGAAAGGCATAAACTTTAGCCTACTGAATAAAAACAAATGCTTTTCAACCAACTACAGTTAGGATTCAGAGTGTAACTAGTTGATATATGTGAATAGTTATATATAGTTTTATGTGCATAAATCTACTTTACAGATAAATACAGATATTTAAAGTAATGAAGAAAACCTTGATATGAATGTAGTAAAATCTATAGAATGAATGTAAAAATAATATCTTAAAATCAAAACTTCTGTTCAAAGTATGAGTTGTTGCCTATGAAAAGCAAATTCTCTGAAAAGATAAAAATGAAAAAAATTATTCTTCTCACTGAGTAATCTACAGATATCAGAACTCTTCAATGTGGTGATATGATAGCTGTGTCAGGTGAAATACACACTTAAATTTATGCATCTGAGTTTTACCGAAAATATTGTTAACCTTAGGAAGAGGGATAACTAAGAGTTTAAATATTCTTTCTTGAATTAACTAAAACATCTCCATAATTTCTTTGCAATTTTTTATATCCAATATATAAACACTTTAAGGTAAACAATAGAGATCTTTGTTTTAAATATTAAAGTGATGATTCTGGAATTACATGGTAAAATAAACAAGGGCTATGTTTTATGGCTCAGCCATCTTAGGAGACAATATGCATTATTTTATGTAAGTTCTATTTATTTTCCATGATATACTTACTTTATACAAATTATACAAAATTTCCCTCTGATTAGGTTGAAATACATTTTCTAAGAGATACTTCTGTCTATAAAAGCATTCTTATCTATTTTACAATGAAATAGCAAATGCCATATTTTGATCTTTGAAATACCAATTTATATTAAAGAGACTGAGCTTTTATATCTCATGGCTAGAAAAACAAAAACACAAAAATGGCATCTTAAGCAATATGTATTTACATTGAATGGAGCTTCAACATGGCAAGTTTTTAAATTAGCTAAGTATTACCAGCCACACCTGGTAAGATCAAACAGGCAATATTTTACAATTGAATTTAAACTCCAGAAAAATGTATTAGAAATGTAAAAGGCTGCTCTGCATCTATTTGAGCAAGGTCTCTGTCACCACTATAATATTTTAAGAGGTCTCCTGTGAAGTAAAAATGTGGGAAATCACTTAAAAGGACAGAGCCACACTTGGAAATATTTAGTTCATGATACGTGTCATATGGGTTTTGGGAGAGTAGTCCACATGTGGAAATTCATTCTACCAGCCCAAGAAAGGAAAATGCTTTCACTCTAATGATTTTGATGAGGATTATGATGACAGTCATTTTTGTCACCTAGAATTTACCAGCTTAGCAGAATTTCCAGACATGAACATTGTATGGATTTTACAAAGTTCTTTCATTTAAGAAATGAATTTTGAAAACAAAAAGTGAAACAAATAGAAGTTGACTCCATGAGTCCTTAGCTCTCCTCTACAATCCAATTTAGTCTCAGTCTAGAAAAAGCCAGGCCTGACATTGATGGAGCACTGAGCAACCCAGACTGTCCGTCCATCTGTCCATCCCATCTACCTGACTCTCCATCCAACCATGCATCCATCCACCCATCTATCTACCTGACTCTCCATCCAACCATCCATCCATCCACCCATCCAACCATCCACAATATTTTTGAGAGAACAATTATGGTGACTGAATTGAGTTTTAATTTATTCATACACATTATGTGGTTTATTCATTAATATTCAGTAAATGAATATTTATTGATATGTTGTTTATTCTTATAAATTATGTTGTCTCTACAACAAACTAATAATGAACAATTATACTTAACATTTATAAGTAAATCACAACTTTTCAAAGTCCTTTGTCCTACTCATGTCAGCTAATCCAAGCTTGGTGTCAGTGGGATCTAGAATGGAGTGATTATCCTCCCCTTGTGCAGATAAGATTGAAAAGCCAAAAGCTAAGGGGCATATCTGCAGTCACTCTATAAGTTAGCCCTAGAACCAGAGCTAGAACTCATGTTTTCGGACACCTGATGCTGTCTACTTCTTACTTTGATTCCCTGGTTCCATCTTTACTTCAAGGAGACAAAAGAAGCCATATGATCTCTCCCATGCCCTCTTGTGAGGAGGGGAAAAAAACTAGCTATGAGTCATAATATGAGTAACGAGTAAAAAATTGTGACATGGTATGAAGACCATAAGCATTGGAATCAGTAATGAGTAAAACAATGTGACATGGTATGAAAACCATAAGCATTGGAATCAGGCAGAAAAAGGTTTTTACCTTGGTATCGACACTGCTTTCAGCAAGAGTTTGGGCAAGTCTCTACACCTCTCTGAGCCTCAGTTTCCCCATCTTTAAAATGAGGATAGTAATACTATTTTTGCAGGCTTTTAAGTAATAATCAAATGAGGTGCTTATAGCATACACATAATTTCGGGGCACCTGGGTGGTTCAGTCAGTTAAGCATCTGCCTTCAGCTCAGGTCACGATCTCTGAGTCCTGGGATTGAGCCCCGCATCTGGCTCCCTGCTCAGCGGAGAGTCTGCTTCTCCCTCTTCCTCTGCCCCTCTCCTCCCACCCCACTCATGCTCTCTTTCTCTCTCTCTCTCTCTCTCTCCTCTCAAATAATAAATAAAATTTAAAAAATGCGTAAACGTAGTTTCTGGCATGTGGTGAATAACAAGTGAATAAGTGGGTGATATTTTTTATTAATAAAGGGGAAGATTGAACAAGCTAGACAATAAACATTGATGTAAAGTAGCCAGTTTACTGGTCTCTATTGATTGTCCTATGAGAATCCCAGCTTTGTGGTCACTAGACCCCTTGGGTGACACACAGTAAGGCTGAGCAATAAATAGCCAGTCTGCCAACCCAATTAAGGACCCATAGCATATGGTGCCCATAACATGATCCCAGAAACATAAGGTGAACCCTCAACACTGTCTAGACCAGAGGTCACAAGCTCTGGAGCCAGCCTTATAAATTAAATGAAAGAAGCAGGCTGAGGTTTGACCATGGGAAAATGGAAAGCACGCATCCTCTTGGAAGGAGGGAGCACCCTGAACTCCAGGAGACTAGGAGGGGGCTGGGGTGGGGAGAGCACATCCACATCCCAGTTGGGCACACAGACCATTATTTGGGACTCTATTCTGCACCTCCAGGTAAGGGAAAGAACTCACTGGACTTCAAAGGAAAGCATAATAGCTTTTCAGTTCATATTCGTCTGCCCTTCTGTTCACATCCAATCACATGAATGACTTTCTGAACATAGAACAGAGTATCTACATTCTTACTGCCCTAAGGTAGCAGAGTGACAAAGTTGGGTGATCAGAACATTGAACTGTACAAGAAAATTCTTTGTGCTCCTAACCCGCATCCTTTGATGGAGTCTTAACTTATTTCTAAGTTAAGTGTCTGCTGGCCACAGTCTCCTGATGGACCCCCTGGGAAAGAATCTTCCTTCCAGCTGGAGTCCTGGAAGTGGCTAAGTTGACCCCAAGAAACTTGTTTGCCTACATCTTTAGACTATGAGCTGTATAACCGGCTGTTTTTCTCTTGTGGTGACTGCCAAGAAGCTGACAGCCAAATTTTCTAGCAACTCTTTACATGTATTTTGTGTGCTTGTCTTAGTCCTGCCTTCATATTAAATTTTTTGAAAAATCATAAATTTATTATTGAAGTGTAATTGACATACAGTGTTAGTTTCAGGCGTACAGCATATTGATTTAACAATTCATTGTGATACTAGGATAAATATAATCACCATTGATCACCATTCAAAATTATTACAATATTGTTGACTATATTTCCTATGCTATACTTCTCATTCTCATAACTTATTTTTTTATTCTTTTTTTTATTATGTTATGTTAATCACCATACATTACATTATTAGTTTTTGATGTAGTGTTCCATGATTCATTGTTTGCGTATAACACCCAGTGCTCCATTCAGTATGTGCCCTCTTTAATACCTATCACCAGGTTAACCCCTCCCCCCGCCCCCTCCCCTCTAGAACCCTCAGTTTGTTTCTCATAACTTATTTTATAACTGGAAGTTTGTACCTCTTAATGCCCTTTATCTATTTCACCCATCCTCCCACCCACCTCCATCTGGCAACCACCATTTTGTTCTTTGTATTTAAGAGTCTGTTTGTTTGTATGTGTGTTCATTTGTTTTGCTTTTTATATTTTACGTATAAGTAAAATAATATGGTATTTGTCTGTCTCTGACCAATTTATTTCACTTAGCATAATACACTCTAGACCCATCAATGTTGTCACAAATGGCAAGATTTCTTCTTTTTTGTGGCCAAGTAATATCCTATTGCATATATATATATATACATATATATATATATATACATATATATTTATATATACCACATTTTCTTTATCCATTCATCCATGGATAGACACTTGGGTTACTTCCATATCTTGGCTATTATAAATAATGCTCAATAAACACAGGGAGGCATATATCTTTTTGGTAATTTTTTCATTTCCTTTGAGTAAATACCCAGTAATGGAATTACTAGGTCATATGGTATTTCTATTTTTAATTCTTGGAGGAATCTCCATATTGTTTTCCACAGTGGTTGCAACAATTTGTATTCCCATCAATAGTGCATGAGAGTTCCCTTTTCTCCATATTCTCGCCAACACTTGTTATTTCTTATCTTTTTAGTACTAGACATTCTGATAGGTGTGAGATGATATCTCATGGTTTCAATTTCCATTTCCTTGATAATTAGTGATGTTGAGCATCTTTTCATGTGTCTATTGGCCATCTGTATGTCTTCTCTGGAAATATGTCTACTCAGGTTCTCTTCCCACTTTTTAATCAGATATTTTTTTGAGTTGTATATGTTCTTTATATATTTTGGATATTAACCCCTTAACACATATATCATTTGCAAATATCTTCTCCAGTTCAGTAGGTTGCCTTTCTGTTTTGTTTATGGTTTCCTTTTTGGTGCAAAAGTTTTTTATTTTGGTATAGTCCAAAAGTTTATTTTTGCTTTTTTTTTTTCCCTTGCCTGAGGAGACATATTTCTAAATACGTTGCTAAGGCTGATGTCAAAGATTACTGCCTATGTTTTCTTTTAGCAGTCTTGTGGTTTCATGTCTCACATATAGGTTTTTAATCCATTTTGAGTTTATTTTTGTGTATGGTATAAGAAAGTGGTCCAGTTTCATTCTTTTGCATGTAGCTGTCCAGTTTTCCCAACAATATTTATTGAAAAGACTGTCTTTTCCCCATTGTATATTCTTGCCTCCTTTGTCATCAATTAATTGGCCATATAGGCAATGGTTTATTTCTAGGGTGTTCTCTTGATCTATGTATCTATTTTTGTGCTTGTACCTTACTGTTTTGATTTCTATAGCTTTGTATTGCAATCTGGGATTATGATACCTTCAGCTTTGTGCTTCTTTCTCAAGACTGCTTTGGCTATTTGGGTTTTTTTTATGGTTCCATACAGATTTTAGGATTAGTTGTTCTAGGGATTACATTGAATCTGTAGATCGTTTTGGGCAATATGGACATTTTAATAATATTAATTCTTCCAATCCATGAGCATATTATTTTTTTATTCCTGATTCTGATTTTCTCCTTACATATTTTTATTTTGCTATACTGCCTCTATTTTAGTGAGCCCCTTAAATCCCATTTTTGGAATGTGCTTTGGCAAGAATCAGTTTTAAAAATAAATAGAAATAGAATTCTGCTCAGCAATTTAAAGGAAAAAGCTACTGATACATGCAACAGTTTGGATGGGTCTCAAGGACATTATGTTTAGTATAAAAATCCAATCTCAAAAGGTGACATACTGTATGATTCCATTTATGTAAGAGTCTTGCAAGGCAAAATTATAGAGCTGGAGAATAGATTAGTGATTGTCAGAGGACAGAGATATAGTGAGTGGAGAAGGTGGATTCAACTGTAGAGGGGTAGCACAAGAGAGTTCCTTGGAGTGATGGAACAGCTCTGTATCTTGATTGTGGTGGTGGTGACAGAAACTTTTAATGGAATCAAATTGCATAGAACTACACACACACACAAGGACATGTAAAAACTGATGAAAACTGAGTAAGGTCTGTAATCTGGTTAGCACTATTGTACCAATGGCAGTTTCCTAGTTTTGCTGTTGTACCAACATCATATAAGATGGCATCATGGGGGAAAGTTGGGTGAAGAGTTCACAAAACCCATGTGCTGTATTTTGCAACTTCCTATGAATCTGTAGTCTCTGGATAATCTATGAATATAATCTATAAATCTAGAATTATTTCAAAGTAAAAGATTAACAAGTAAATAGATGCATGACAAAGAGTAACCTGAATACATATAAAAGCACCTGAGTTATTTATTTGGCAAATTCTTTTCTTCACTAGTGATATTGATTTTGCTAAGGGCCTTTCATTTTCCCAGGAACTCACTTCATTTGTAATAAACAGTTTTAAAACCTGTAGCTAAAGCACTCTGGGAAATTGTGATGTAGTAATTAGTCAGTGCTCAAAAAACCCACTTGGGAACGTGTTAGATAAGTAATTGTTGCTTAGAACTAGATGTCACTCTGGAATTTCTTGTTTTTACTGGTGCCCACTGCTAATAGAGAAATCTTTCCACTCAAAGTCCTTTTGAGCCTACTGAAAGGAATAAAAGAAAATGAGAGGGGACACCTAAAATTATGTATATATTGATATAGAAAATTACATATATACACATACATACACACTCCTACTGAACATGATTGGCTTTGTTGTCAATTATTTTGACATATTTCCATACTGACCAGATCAACTATTGAGCAGTTTCAGTCATCAAAACACCTGGAAACAATTGAACAGCTACAGATTGCATTTAGAATAGATGCTGTTTTGCATAGAGTTAGACCAAAGTTAATGAATAAATTTGAAGTAAACTGTCCCACAGGCCCACTTAGGCTGCATGTGAGTTTGAGAATGTTTTGTGACTTAATATTGAAGCAAGCCGTGATAACAGGAGCAAAACAGTAGTCAATGCAACTTCATAACAGTAATTCCAGCCCCATTAACTTTATAGCTCCTGATACTACTAAATAGCAAAAATACCCACCTTTTTATAAGAAAATTCAAAAGTTTGGTTTTGAGAACAGAAAGTATTGTTAAAGTGGCTACAAAAAAAATGCAGAATTTCATAATATAGAGTCGTGTGGGTAACATAGCAACCATTTACATTTAATTAAGCAAAAATGTGAGGGAAATTACATCAATTCTGAGAACCAGTTCCACTGTGTATGTATGTTTGGGGGTGGAGGGGTTCCCCCACACCACTATGCAATTCTTTGACACCAGTTGGGTGTTCTACAATTCAACTGAATTCTGATACTTCCAGCCAGAGAAAGCATCAAGTTAACCCGCAGGTTAAGAACTCAGTCCCACAAAATGCCTTCCCCAATTCAGATGCCAATCCCAAGCCCCAGTTGATACCTGTGCTTCTGACTGACTGGCTGAAAATCAGATGTTCCCATCAGCTCCTCCTTGGGTTCTATTAATTTGCTCCCAGAACTCAGGAAACTAACACTCACTAGATTATTGGTTTATTACAAAGGATGTTAAGGGATATGAATTAATAGCCCAATGAAGAGATACACAGGGCAAGGTCCCAAGGAAAGGAGCTCTGCCCTCATGAAGTTTGGGGCCTGGCACATGGAAGCATTCTGGTTTGCCAACCTGGAAGCTCTCAGAATGTTGTCTCAGAATTGAACTATATATATGTGTATGTAGAAGGAATTCCTGTATTCCATAGACATATAGTTCAATTCTGAGACACGTTCAAAACGTGAACTCTGTCACGTTTTGTGTTCTTATGGAGTCTTCATTACATAGGCATGATTGGGTATTTCATTGGCCACTGCCTCTCTATTCAACCTCCAGCCCCTGTCTCCTCCCAGAAGGTTGGGTGGGACTGAAAGTTCCAAATCTCTAAACACAAGATTGATTCCACTGGCAATTAGCCCCCGTGCTGTGGTGCTTTCCAAAAGTCACCTCATTAACATAACATAATACACTTTTACAGTTCTCAACACTTAGAAAATTCCAAGAGTTTTAAAAGCTCTACAAGGTTTTATCTCATTTTCTCCCTTTTTTTGGTCTTTCAAACAACATTGCCTCAAGGCAGGAAAATGGATAGAAGAGCTTTATTCATATTCTTTTAGGTATAACTATTCATTCAATGTGAGTGTAAACAGTATCTCTGATATATAGGTCAATTCTGAGTTGCACAGGAAATAGGTGACTAACAAATGTCATATAGTCTGAGACTATATGAAAGGCAAAAGAAAATATGAAAAATTGAGAGAAAGAACCAGGAACCAACATCCACTTATTTATGTATAAAATAGTGTTTAGATACAAAAACCATGAGGCAGTTAATAGCCTTATGAATGCCTTTGCCCTCAAATTCTATGGAATATGGTCCAAGACATGGAGAAGATTGAGACTGAGAGGACAAGATGCTAAAGACAGAGGATTGAATGAGATTGTGTATAAAATACCTGTCACACCAGCACTGCCCAAACTATAAAGGTGACATGAACAGTTTCATGTGTGAGAATCACTATATTTTTCATTTGAGCAAATCAACAAATGAACCAAACTCATTTGATGAACTCTTCAAGGTGAGTCAGTGGATATCTCCAAGGACGTTAACTTTCCAAATTATTCTATTGCTTTCTTCGTGTTTGGGATTACAGCACGTCACCTCAGATGTACTTCCTTGCCTTCCCACTAGCCCAGACACACACATACACACACACACACACACACACACACACACACACCAGATTGTTCAAGCGTATCCTGTACTCTTAAGCTACATTCAGAGCTGCAGTGACACATGCAGGAAAGAGAAGGGGATTTTGTAGAACCTCTTTTCTTTTCTTTGGATCAAACTTAAGTCAGTGGTTTTCTGTGACTTGTATCTAGAATCACTGTGAATTTACTTCTGTACCAGATACTCTTTAAGCTCCATAGACTTTTCTTAATGCTTTTTTAAGGAAAAAGAAAATGAATCCATAATGATTATCAAAGTCTTCACCAAGGCAAGGGGAACAATTAGTGTTACTTCTGTGCTGGAAAAATTTCTGCCAATCTTGAAAGTATCTCCGGACTTATGACTAAGATCAGATATGAGCTTATCTATAAGAAGAGAAACTTATAAACTATGGCTCAGCTTTAAATATCACTTCTCTTCAGTATAGTAGTAAACAAGTCTCATCAGACAAAGGTACGCTCTCTGGTAACACATGCCAGGGCTATCACAGCCTAGACTTTTGGTTCTTATGTGTATTTAAGTGCAACCAGGACTGTGGTAAGTTTTTTGGCTGTAGAATAGAATACTGGGATCCCTAATCAGGATACCCAGATCATATGGAACACTTCTTATTTGAAGTTCTGCTAAATTAAATGTGTCTTGAAACTCATGGGTCCAAAGAATTTATACTCCTCTCAGATAGATTTGCTACATAAGTATCTGGCACTGGAGCATGAAGAACAATGAAAAATGGTGCTGACTGTTGGAGGGAATTTTTAGATGTGAAAGACTTGATTCTTGCAGTCCTATGCTCTGTATGAAACAAGTATCTTACAGTTTTCTACTCTCCAAAGGCCTTCATTTAAACCAAGAACACTAATCTACTTTGGAGAGAAACTATGCCAGTTAGAAGAGTGAGAGAGCACTTATATGGGGGAAGAGAACTGATTCAGAAGAGGCAAAAGAAAATGGAACACAGCCAAAGGAACCTGAAGATAGTTTCTATGTCAGCATAAGGCATGCCATCAAAAGATGTAGAGGAGTTTGATCTGGAAGCTCGTGGAACTTCCAGAGAAGTAGAGAAAGCAGTGAGGAGACCATCTAAGGAAGAGAGAAGGTGTGTAGATACCATCTTGTCATTGTTTGCCCATCCCTACTTAGGAAGTTCCCAGTATGGCCCCTATTTTTATTCCATAAGCAAATGTGTTTCCACCATCCAGAAATCTGTTATGGAGCTTTGAAACATAAGAGTCTAGAGGAATAGAAGCATGAAGTATCCAAAGAAATCCAACAGAGAAAATACCAGATGACTCAAATTTTTCTCAACATTATGAAGAGACATCCAGAACCTGTCCTTATGCAAAGAGCACATACTGCTCAAGGCACTACATGGTCTTCAACAAACAAACAATAAAACTACAGCTTGACTCCAAGATGCCAAATCTCTCCAGACGTTGCTGGAGTCACAAAAATGTGGGAATTTTTATTAAGATGGTTGTTATTGTTGTTGTTGTTGATGATGATGATGATATGGCTATGGAAGAAAATAGCCCACAATTATAAAGTTTAAAATGTGCCTTTGTAAACAGACACTTATGTAACGTTCGAGGGAAAGGGAAAGAGGAAAAGCACTACAAGGAAAAGCTGAGGAAAAAAGGACTACTCTTCAGAGTGACTTTGGCTGGCCCCGTCATTGTTATAGTGAGCAGCATGACCATTAACCATTTATTGAATAGTAGCTACATGACTGTTTTTAACCCAACACTTAACCAAAATGTTCTGAATAATTTAATCCTTAAAATTGTCCTTTTAACTTTTTTCTTTGTGTTTTGGTAGTTACTGAAAGATGTAAGACTTGGAGAATACTGGAGGGATCAAATCCCCCAGTAAAATGCCACTTCTGTTGGCATTTAGGGTCCACTCAGATAATCTCAGAAAATCTAATTTCATTATCTGTAATGTAATCACCTCTGTTACTATCTAAGGTCATATTTACTTTTTTGGGATATATGGTAATCGTCGCACATTCTACTGATTAGGACATGGACATACCCTTTGGGGACCACCATTCAATCCACTACAATGGTCAATAAGCACATAAATTTAGGCCATTCCAGGATGGCCTTATGAAGAAAACAGAGCAGGGAGAAGGGATAAGAGAGTGACAGGGGATGCTATCTTTGATAAGGGAGGGCCTCTTTAATGAGGGGCATTGAAGTAGAGACCTACTTGAAGTAGATGGGAGAGAAGTCTTTCAGGCAGAGGAATGAGTAACACAAAGGCCCTAAAACCAGTTGTGTTTGAAGAGGTGAGAACCGATGCTGTTAGAGTAGAAATGTAGTAGGAGATGGATCAGAGGCAGAATTTGAATTTTATTCTGAGTAAAAAGGGAAGCCATTGGATTGACAGTAGAGGAGTAATCAGTCTGATTTATACTACTGTGGCTGATAGAGAATAAATAACAGGGAGAGGGCACTGAACTAGTGTGACCATTTAAGAAAGTACTGTGATACTCCAGGCAGGAATAGGACTAGCGTAGTAGCCATGGAGATGGTGAGAAGTGATATGATTTGGGAAATATTTTGAAGGTTGAGCCATTAGGATTTGCTGACTGAGTGGCTAAATGTGAGAGTAATAGAAGAGTCAAGGATGATTTTAATGTTCTTTTTGTGTATGTGGCTGGAAGGATATAAGTCACCACCAAGTAAGTGTTAGAAGATGGAGGGGGAGAAGCAGATTTGGGGACTAAGAATTCTGTTTTGGAGTTGAAAAGCCTTTTAAACATTCAAGTAGAGATACTCTGTAGTGATTTGGCTACAGGAATCTGGAGTTCAGGGTGAAAGACATAAGTCTTGGCATCATTGGTGAATAGCTGGTATTTAAAATCACTGTGGAGTAAGTGTAATACAGAAAAAGGACCAAGACCAAGACTGAGGAACTCTAAAATTAAGAAGTCAGGGCAATGTGGAGGAAATAAGAAACAGTTCTGGGAGTGAGTTAGTGAAGTAAAACCAGGAAAGTCTGCTGACCTGAAAACCAAAATAAGATGACTCAAGGAGGGAGTAGTCAACCATGTCAAAAGCTGCTGATAGATCAAGTAAGTTGAGGATTGAGAATTTACCATTGAATTTATCAGTGGGCAATCAATGGGAGTCATGACAAGAACATTTTTGGTGGAGTGTGGGCACAATATTCATCTAGAGTGAGCTCAGAAGGGAATTGGGAAAAAAAGAATTGTAGACAACTACTTTGGACAACTGCCATGAGTTTTCCTCTTAAGGGGAAGAGAGAAATAAAGTAGTAGCTGGGGGAATTGTTTTTCAAAGATTGGAGGAATTACTATAAGATAATAGCAGGCTGATAGAAATGCTCCTATTGAGAGGCAAGAATTGATACTGCAGGCAAAGGAATGAGTACAAAAGGGAAGTGCTCAAGTGAGAGGAAACAGGGTCCAGTGCCTGAGTGGTCAGTCAGCTTTGGGCAGGAGTGGGACATGTCTTTCTTATAACAAAGGGGAACTCAGTATATGGTTGATCTGTTAGTGTGAAGATGAACATGTTTTTCTGAGGGCTTTTATTTTCCCTATGCAATGAAAGACAAGGTCCTCAGCTAAGAATGAGGAGAATGGAGAAGAAACAAGTGTGAGAAGGTGTGGAAAAGCCTTCCTGAGAAAGTAAATTGTCAAGCACAGTGTTGAATTATCTAGTGAATCTTCTAGGACATCACTATCCATAGAAATAGAATGCAAGCTGTGTATGGAATTTCAAACTTCCTAGCAGCCACCTTAAAAGTGTAAAATAAAACTGGTAAAATTCTTTTTAATAATATATTTTATTTAACCAAATATATTCAAAGTATTATCATTTCAGCATGTATCAGTATTAAAAAATGAGATCTTTTACATTCTTTTTTTTTTTTAGTATTAACTTCTTAAAAGCCAGTGTGCATTTTACATTTTCAAGCGTATCTCAGTTCAGACCAGCCATATTCAAGTGCTCAATAGCCACATGTAGCCAATGGCTACCATACTGGATATTGCAAGTCTAGGAAATGAAGTAGTACTAATGGATAACATGAGGGCCTCTTGAGATTGGGAGCCATGAATTGAAGTGAAATTTGCATGGCTGTGTGTCGTACTCAAGCTACATTCAGAACTCATATAGAGATGTGGAATAAGCAGAGAGTTGGTCTTGACCAGGAATGGAGTTTTGTCTGCAGCATTTAACCAAAGGAAAAGAGAAGGGAACTGGTGGCATGTACAACCAAATGATCATACAAATTGAGCATAGCACATAAGCCACAGAAGTAAGAGGTGGAGGCAGTGTGAAAAGGTGGTAAAGACAACAGAAGTTCTAGTAGAGTCAAAGAACTTTTAGAATTGTAGTTGTTGTACAATATACAAATATGTCTAAAATAATCCCTGCCCTCAGCAAGCTGATCTTGGTTGCAAGTATACCAATAGCTTTGTTATAACATGGTATGTAATAATAGCAGTATGAGTTCAGAGGAAGAAGAACCCATGTCCTACTAGGATGATCCAGGAGAGTGCAATGAGGAGGTGGTAGGTAAATCAGGACTTAACGTATGAAATAGGGTTTTAATTGGTCTATGGGAAACACATTGCAAAATGAGGGGGAAAAAACACAAGAAACAGATAGAAAGAAGCAAAAATGTTCAATATTCCTTGGGGATGGGAGTAAAAAAAAAAAAAAGCCTTAATGTTAATATTTATTTAGAGAGAGCTATTGACTACAATGGGGAAGGCAGCCTATAAATAATGATAGGTCTTTAGAGAACAGTCCTGGGATAATTTCCCCAGGGAAGAAAAGACTTCACTGTAAAATATGGTGACAGTCCCAGAATACAATGTTTCCTAGGAATTAGAGAACTAAATACCAAAGACTGTTTTCAAGAAATAAATGCCCTTCTTTTCTGGCCCACCTCACCCTTACACACACACACACACACACACACACACACACACACACATGCACAAACACATACCTTTCATCTTTCATTTAGAATTCAGTCTCATAAATGTAATTCTCTTCTATAGAATGGTCAGTTACATCTAAAGAGAAGCAATGTATTTACCTTTCATCATTATATCCTGGAATAAAGCTTTAGAACCAACTAGGATTAGAATATGTGGGATTTAAAAGGCTTTGGTTACTACTAACACTTTATTTTTTAAAAGCCGATCTACTCTCACCATACAGACCTAGTTTTTAATTCCTTCAGAAAATAAGCTGCATGTAGACAGTGTACTCTTTTTTTCTAAATCTGATGCCATTTCTATTAAACTTTTAAGGGAAAGGCAGCATTGCAATTTACTTTGGTTCTCAATACAGTCATCATTAAACAACAGGAAATTTAGTTTTTCCTAAGCATGTTCAGATCATTGGTGCAAAAAAAAAAGTTAGCCTCTCTTTTCCCAGCTCTAAATATTTAGGGAAACCTGCCAGGGTATCCACTCTCTTCTGTTTTTCACAAGAATTTCCTACTTCAATTGGAATATTTAGAAACAGTAAGAAGAGCTACATGTTTCCACATGAGAATTTAATAATACTGTACTTTGTATTTACATATCATATATCCTTGGTACTTCATAGCTCATTATCATTGTAAATTTACAAATCAGTATATGAAAGCACAAGGCTTAGAAGCAACTCTTTTCCTGTCCAACAGTAAGTTATTAATGCCAGCATTGGAACTCGTAATTACTGACACATGTGGTCCTACAACATCTAAAGATTATTTTCATAACATAAAATGAAATCCTCAGTAAGTAGAACATATCAATTATCAAATATCCTATTTATTCAAGATAATTTTAAGAACCATGAAGCTTTAATCATATAACCATATATAAATAACCATATTAAATAACCATATTAAACCACATAGGCCTACATTAATATAAGTACAGATAAATGTATCATTTGATCAAAACTAATACTTAATATGAATTAGTAAATATATACATATATAATCCAATCAGTTCCACAAAGTAGAATATATTTCAATCAAAAAGTAAGCAAATATCTCAACATACTTAAAAATGTGAACTACTGCTTTAAAAAATTTTCACCAACATGCTATAATCTAAAGGGTACAGATGCCATTGGTCAGACTGCTGTATACGTCATCAAGTGTCTCCTTACTGAGGATAAAAGCATCCATTGTCTGCTGATTCAATTAGGAACCTAAGATACCCAGTTCTCTTGGCAGTACCAGCTGTGGTTTTAATTCTGGTGTCTTGAACATCATATGTCTGGGAGATTCTGTAAGATCTGTCTCAAAGAAGCACAGGCTACCACGTGGGCATCTGAAGGAAGATTAGCAAGCGACTGAATCAGCTTCTTGACTATTGTCTTCAAACACTGGTGGGCAGCATTCAAATCTCTGTCAAACTGTTGTCCTTGAATTTGTAGAGCCAAATGACTACAGATGTTTCTAAACTCAACACTATCCTGAAATAAACAGCAAACATAAGCAGTTAGATAGGTTATGGGGACATTTGTTGTGTTTTGTGTACCCAGCTTCCATTCCCATTTCTTCTCATCACAGGACCTCAATTATTTTCTGAGAGAACTACTCTCCTCCATTTTCAGCCTATGTGCTTTGACCAAAGCTGACCCCACCCACGCTACAACTCCAGGGACCAGGCCAATCAGAGGCTACCACCCCTCAGTCACTTTGGATTGGTCAGGAATGGACAGGTGACCGAACACAGACCAATAAGCCACAGTTCTAGAATGTCTGTTAGACTGGGAAAGAGAAGCTCCCTTTAACTGGGGCTTTTGGAAGGCATCTTGCCACCATAAGGGGAGAATCCAAATGAGAATGAAGCCAGCACTGAAAAAAAAAAAAAAAAGCAGAACAAAGGGATTAGAAGAGATTGATTCTCGTTACATTCTCTGAGCATATTGATCCAGCTATACTTGAAAAATAAACCCCAGGATTTTTTGGTTATCTGAGTCAATAAATATGCCTTTTTTACTTAAGCCATTTGGAGTTGAGTTTCTGTTATTTGTTCCTAACAGAGCTTTAAAGAATACACAGATAGCCTCTGTTCCTATTATTCCATACTCATAGTCTTCAAAATTCCAACACAGGATTTGGTATTTAATGAACACAGAGTCAAGAACTTTCCAATGCAAATTTAGAAAGAATAGTTCCCAGGTAGTTTAAAAGAACAAAATAACTAAATATATTTTTAATTCCTAAGTGTTTCACATTCCAAAATCCATTGTATAGAAATGGTACACTAAAATTATTCCAATAAACAAACAAACAAAATTATTCCATATCAGAGATAGTGTTGAATATATAATTTATTTTAAATACGTTTAAATGACTCTCCACAGACTTCCAGTTCTGGTAACATGGCACACTTAGTTTCCCCAAAACCCTTTGGGGAAACTGAATTCTAAATAAAATAGAGCAAACATCCTTTCTGATATTGCAAGAAAACTGGAAATCCCTAAGGGCCAGAGATAAAGGAAAAGTAGATTATGTTAGCTACCCACCAATATTCATCCAAAAAAGAAAGTTAATCTGGAGCTGGGTTTGGGGTAGAGGATAAACTTGCCCCAACAATGCATAACTGTTGCCCTATACTACACAACAGCTGAAGTTGGGAGCTGCCCTCTACACCATATACATGTTCTGGAAACACTCATGCTAAGAAATTAATTTAAAAATTGGAACTGGGCTGAAATATCCATGGACACATGGTAAAAGGAAATAAAAGCCTATTCCATGGGGACACGTCCACAACCCATGCCCCACAGTAGTATTCCCATAATACTCTGTCAAAGACAAAATCAGAATATGAAATTTAACATATCCACCATGATACAGCAGATACCAATAGAGGACAGAATTAAACTCCAAGTATTTCAGCTAGAAACTATAAAATATGTTTAAAGTGATTAAAAATATAAAAGAAGGAATAAAACACATTTTAAGTAAAAACAGGCTTGGAAAAGAACCAAATACATTTCCAGAAATAACTATTTTGACTAAAAACTCAATAGACAGTTTAAACACCTGAATACATTCGAAGTGAGGAACAGTAAACTGGATGATGAATGAGAAAATTACTCAGAATGCAAGATAAAAAGCCAGACATAGGAATTATGAGTGGGAAGTTAAACAACATGGATGATAGAATGATGAAGCCCAACAGATACGCTTCCAGGAGAAAGAGAGAGGTTGGGGGAGAAGAGGGGAGACAATATTTATTTTTTTTTTTAAGATTTTTTATTTATTTATTTGACAGAGAGAGAGAGAGACACAGCGAGAGAGGGAACACAAGCAGGGGGAGTGGGAGAGGGAGAAGCAGGCTTCCCACGGAGCAGGGAGCCCGACGCAGGACTCGATCCCAGGACCCTGAGATCATGACCTGAGCCGAAGGCAGACGCTTAACCGACTGAGCCACCCAGGCGCCCAGGGGAGACAATATTTAAAGAGAATAATGGATAAGAATTATTCAAAATTGATCCAAAACATGAATCCAGGTTCATGAACATAGATTCAGGAAGTAAAATGAGATTCAAATCTAAACTTATTAAGGCAAAACTACTCTTAAAAGCAACCGGGGGAGACAGACTGCCAACTACTAAGCTACAATGACTGAAGTCAAAAAGAATGGGATAATTTTTCAAATAATTGTCAACATAGAATTTTTTTTAATCCAACAAAACTATTACTTAAACATCAGGGCAAAATAAATATGCCTTCATTTAAAAGGACAACAGGAGTTACCACCCTCACTGTCATATTTTCCTAGAGATATAATTCAGAAAGGGGACATTCAATTCAAAAGGAAAGAATGAGACACAACAAGCAACAATGAACAAAGATACTTAAAAATATGATGTAAATCTAAAGAATTGATTGTTCAAAACCAAAATTATAACAATTAACTTGGGACTTACAAAAGCAAGATGGTTCCAAAATGCTGAATAGCAGTAACATGTGGGATGGAGTGGCATTCTAAGGCATTGTACATATTTAGAAAGGTGGCAAAGTTGATAAATTTCAGACTTATTTCAGTATGTGTGTGAGAAAAGTAAGGGTTATCATTAAAGGACAGAAATAATATGTAAAACTTCAAAATCAGCAGACAAAAGGAATATTAAAACTTAATTGATCCTATTTTTAGAAGGTAAAAATGAAGAAATATACAAACATAAATCAAGGGGAACAGAAAACACCAAATCAGACACCTTTTGAAATATAGTGGTTACCAGATTGGATTTTAAAAGATCTATTGATAACTTCTTTGCAAGAAACACATTCAAAACTAAAAATACCTAAAGATTCAAAGTAAATGAATGCTAAAACATATACAAAGCAAAGAGAAGCCAAAACAAATCCAGGAAAATTATTATTAAGGATAAAATAAGCTACAATTAATAAAAGGAACTATTCCCCAAGAAGGTATAACAATTTTGTACTTTGTGTGTGCCTAATATGATTATCTTAATTTACATTCAATCCACAAACATAAAACTGATTTTTACCCAGCTTTCTGAGACACGTAAATCAAACAACAAAATGATCAGCCTGGAGCGAAAAAGACTGAAACACCAATCATAAGCTTGGCCCAATAAAGATAAGCAAATACAAATTTTCCCAAAGATATATGGAATATTTTTGAAAGCTGACTGTATTTTAATATGCCAAAAGTAAATTCTCAATGAATATCTAGAAGTCTATATCATACAAATCACAATGCCAATAAATGAGAAATCAATAACATAACCTTCCCAATACATACATGACTTAAAAATCTACTTCCAAATAATTCATGGATCAGTGAAAAAATAATTGAAATTTTAAAATACTTTATACTGAACAATTATGGACATACTATATCACAAATTTGTGGGACACACCTGCATTGAGAAATTCATACACTTAATGCTATTTAAGTAAAGAATAATCACTGAAAAAGCATGAGCTAAGAATTCAACTCAAGAACTTAGGAGAAGAAAAAACATAATCCAAGAAAAATAATGAAAGAAAGAGCTAAAAGCTGAACTGAAGTTTTTTTTGTTTTCTTGTTTTTTTTAATTTTTTTAAATTTTTTTTATTTTTTAAATTTTATTATGTTATGTTAGTCACCATACAATACTGAACTGAAGTTTGAAACTAGAGTTTTCTTCCTAATTCTGTGTAGAAAGAGAAGCTATTCTTCTCCCTAACAAAGACTCTGTCACTTGGGTTAGAAGGACCTGGGTCTCTGGCAAAGTGTTTATTAGAGAACATCTTCTGGGAAACAAAACAAACTTTCACCTCTTGAGTTTGGCCAACAATGGCAGCAGGACCCCCGTGTGAGTTAAGTGCTGGGATAGAAAGCTCAACACAACACGCCATAGTTCCTTTACTCAAGTATTCACAGGCTACCATGCTTCTTGTTTTTTCTTCCTCTTTAAAGCATTCTAGCTTCCCCGCCTTTGCGTGTTGCTCATTTCTGCTTAGAAGATATCAAGGGGCTACTTAGATAATCTCTCCCATAGTTTATGGAGTAACCTATATTCCTGGAGCATATTGCTTGGGAATGGGAAAGTAGAGGGGAAAAATATGCCTCTGGACTACTTCCCCTAGATCCACATCAAGGGAAATTGTCTGCTTGCTTTATAGAAGTAATCCAACTCAAAGTACAAAGCGGAAGGATCAAAGACAACATGCAAAGGGAAATTCAAAATTGAAGGAACCACTGAAATGTGTGCTGACGTGTGCCTATTAGCCAGTCTGCAAAGGCATTCATCACCCAAATAAGATTAAAATGCCTTTAAAAATATGTTTGTGGGCCTAAAATCTGAAGTCAATTTCACGTTTACTGTAAAGAATCAAAGAAGGCACCGTTTGGGGAAAGTATACATATAATAAAATTCCACTCCTGGCCTGTACTGGTCCCTGAGGCCGTGGGTAAACTTCAAATCTCTGGCAAGCTTTGCAAAGTCTCTTTATTTTACTCTTTTAGTGCAGTATTTCTTCTTAATCCTTTCTCAAATATATTAACCGTCAAAGAAAACAAATTAATAGGCATAGGCTTTCCATGGGCCTCTTAAGCCTGGGGATGGAAAAATAAAACAGGTGGTTGCTTCTCTTCCTTTCTGAAGGGTCTGAAGGCCAACTGTGGATCCAATGATCATGGCCTCCAACCAAACCTCTACTGATTCTGTTGCATAGGCGGGAGCCAAAAATTCACAGCGTTGAGGCAGTGGCATATTGAATGGCTCATGGGCTTTCAGTAGAAAATCGCATGATCGATATTCATAATGATTTCGTGTATGGTGTTTTCCATTCAGTGACAGAACACATCCTCCCAGCAGCTTTTATTTAGCAAGTCCCAGATGCTTCCAGAAATGATGTAATATCCTACGTAGGGTTTGAGCATGCTGCCAGAATTAGCAAATTATGACTTAGCAATCTAAAGACAGGTTTTCGAACTTCTAAAGCCTTGTGTAATTTCAGACTCTGGATATGAAATGTATTGGTTGTTACAGTGGTTCAAACTGATAGGGGGCATTTACATTTTATAGTGACTCAACTAATCTGCTGCGGCAATGGCCTCAGACTCAGTTAATGCAACAGTTAACATTTCTTTCAAACATGTGAAGTCTCCACTACATGATTGACCACACTGGGTAAAAAGCCATAAGACACGAGTACCTAGTCTCTAAAAGGCTTATAACCTAGTAGGAAGATTGAGGCACGTAGAACATATATCCAAATGTCCAGTGAAATGGAATGGGGGTTCTGGTAAAAACACAAAAACCCAACCTTACAGAAAAACAGACATTTATAGACTCATAGTCCAAGCACTTCAGAGAGTTCATACAAAGCTCTTCCTGATGTGTGACTCCTTTCTAGAGCATACCTGGTGTCACACTGTTTGCCACACAGGAGAAACCCATGTGCTTAGGAGGCAACTCTTGGCTCTAGTTTCCAGAACATTTTTTTCCTTAATTCTTAGCTGAACTCTGCCCTGTAGTAGACAGAATAATGGCCTCCCAAAGATGTCCATGTCCTAATCCCCAAAACCTGGGAGCATTTTACCCTATGCAGCAAAGGGGACTTTCCAGATGTTAGTAAGCATCGTGGCTCTCCAGGCACCTGCAAAGATCCCCCGGGATGCTGGTACTATTCCCTCACAAGCACTGGACTTGCCGTCGGAGGCCTGGTTCTGTCGCTTTGACAGGCCATCCGTGGACAAGACATTTTATCTATGGAATAATCAGTTTTCTAATGCGTAAAATGGAAACAAATAGCTACCACATGGAGAGACTGTGAAGGTCAAATAAGCTCATGGTCATGCAAGCTCTGAATTTATAAGGCACTCCATCCATCTGAAGTTGTGCATAAAGTACTCTGCTAGATGCGAGGTCGGCAAGAAGGAGAGAGGGGGAAGGAACGACAGAAAAGAAAACAACAATATGCTCTATAGAAGGTGGGAATCTAACTGGTGGAGATGAAACTATTCAAGCTGTTCAGTAGAGATGTCACACACAAGATTAAGGCTCCAAAAGAGTGGCCAAGCTCACCTCGTATCCATTAGGATGACTACTATCGAAAAAAAAACCCTGAAAATAGCCAGCGCTGGCGAGGTTGTGGAGAAACTGCGGCCCAAGTGCACCGCCGGCAGGAACGTAAAATCACGCAGCTACTGCGGAAAACAGCATGGAGGCTCCTCAAAAAAACTAAAAACGGAATTATCATATGATCCAGCAATTCCGCTTCTGGAATATGTATTCAAAAGGATTTAAATCAGGATCTTAAAGAGATATTTGCACACCCATGTTCATAGCATCACTATTCACAATAGCCAAGAGGTGAAAGCAGCTCAAGGGCCCATTGACAAATGAATGGATGAACCTATGATGTATACATAGAATGAAATACTATTTAGCCTTAAAAAGGAAGGAAATTCTGGAACGTGCTCCAACATGAATGGACCTTGAAGACATTATGCTCGCTGAAATAAACCAGACACGAAAAGATAAATACCATATGATTCCACTTACATGCGGTACTTAGAGTCGTCAAACTCACAGAAACAGAGAAGAATGGTGGATGCCAGAGGCAAGGGGAGGGGGAAATGGGGATTTGTTGTTTATTGTGTACAGAGTTTCAGATTTACAAGATGAAAAAATTTTGGAGATTGGTTGCACAATAATGTGAATGCTCTTGATACTGCTGAACTATACACTAAAAACGGTCAATTTTATGTTACGCTCTTTTTTTTTTAACCACAATAAAATTAAAAAAAAAAAAAGTGGTCAAGACCATCAGAGTGCTGCCAGCCTTTGCAGAAGGCACTGAAGGTTAGGATGAGCCATCAGGGAAGGCTGTACAGATGTTACAAGACAGCTGGTGCTAGGGAATGCAGTCTGCCTCTCAGGGAAGAGATGGCCCTCACAGTTAGAATGAACAACACATGCAAAGGCCTGAAGTCAAGTAGGGGCTGGGACTGGGAGGCCAGTCCAAAAAGAGCAGAGCTTTGTGCTGGGAACGAGGACACAAACTAGTGTGGGAGCCTTGAGTGCCACAGTAAAGTCCCTGAGCACTTCCAAGCATGGAGATGACATGGCAGGCCAGCACTTTAAGAAACACTGGTCTGGCTTAACCTGCTAGGTGCAGGATCCAAAGCCAGACTTTTGATCTACTTTGTCTCACTCAAGCCTCACAGTGGTCCGTGAATGACCGATGAAGAAATGTGGCTTAGAGAGATAAGCAACATACCCAAGTCGCACAGCAAATGAGGGGCAGAGCTTGAATTATCCTCTCTTCCCAAGCTCAAATGTTCATCCAAGACCTGCCCCAAATTTAGAAACTGGACTGGGTACAGTGATGACTCCGAGAGCACAGCTCGCTACCCAGGGCAGGAGACAGACTGGGGAACTTGAACTACAGGGCCTCAGATGCCCCAGTGGGATGAGCAGGGATTCCATGAAAGCAAGCAGGGGAGGCACCAACCTAGCTTTGAGATGGAACAAAAATGTCTACAAGTGAATGTTTCTTTTTTGGCCATATTCACACTATTTTTCTTGAGGTTAACTGAGTGTTAACAAAGCTCCAATTGGCACTGGTCACATCCAAATTGAAGATTGGTCTGTTGGCCCATCCCTCTTCCCTGCAACATAATTGAGAGGGTTTGGCTGTCTGGAAGATATTCAAGTCGTGGAACCTTCTACACCCCATGTCAAGCCCACTCCTAGCTAATCAGAGACACCCCCCCCCCCCAGCTGGAGCTCTCTCTTCCTCCATTCTGTTCTCTCCTGCCCAGTATAAGGGAGGTCTCTTAGAAAAACTGCCACACTTGCACTTTTCTGCATTCTGCATTGTGTTTATTAGGAATGCACACATCTGGAATCCTTGAGCAACTGCAAATGCACCTGCAAAGTCCAAAAGGGAAGAAAAGCTGGAACTTTTTTAGCTTTGTACTGAAAATAAACACTCCCATCAAAACTGAAGTCTTGAAGGCAAGAAGAATCTGGCATCAACAGTCAGCTTCAGAGCTTATTTTCTGAAACCAGCACCAATGGGTAATCAAGTAAAAAATACAATGACTTTATAGGCTCTACAATGCAGATAACTGTTAAACAATCCACAAGGAAGATTTTTGGTTTTTTTCCTACCTCATCACCTTCAAAATCACTGCTCGATCTGCATAAACTCTAAGTCAGCTCATATCCCCTTCACCACTGGCTTTAAAATAAGTTGGTTCTTTTCAAGACAGTCACATCTTGAGCTATACTCTCTTACAATGGCCTCCACAAATTTGTTTCTTCTCACATTTTCCTTTCTTGCTCCCCCTGAATGCCTAATGCCCCCTTATGGAGAGCACTGAAGAAAGAGCTCTTCCCAGCTTTCTGTGATGGGGCCTCCTGACCTTAATGAACTTCAACAGACCACTCTCCACCACAGGTGCCCAGTGCTGGGCCCCCCAAAGGAGCACAAATGCTTTCCCCAGACCCATCACAATCCTCCATACTGGATGTGTACCTAAAATGGGAATGCCATTTCTCTATTTAGAGGGATGTTGTGAAAACCATGCTATCAGAAACAGTGTACTACAAATTGCCCCCTTGGTTCATCAACATCTGGCTTTGAACTACAAATTCACAGGGCCCAGAGGAGCCACCAGTTGCCTGAACCCAAGGTCAATCTCAAAATAGATATGTAACTGTGTGTTAATAAAACACTCAATGAAGAACTAAAGTATCTGCCAGTCACCATAAAAAGTCTATCGTCCACAGGAAATTAAACATTTTTACTTGTGGTGTACCCAGTGTAAATGCTCACAAGTAACTAAGGATTTTATGCATTTGCTTTGAGTATGGTACCATTTTCATTAGAAAAGTCCAGTTAAAAACACTTTGTGATGGATATAAGCACTTAATTCATGTATGCTCACAAGGCAAACCCCACAATTATAAGACAAAGCACGGCAGCATTCCCACTAAGATGTTAAACATAAGTAGTTTTGTTTTAGGGCCTTCCTGCAACATCTTTCCCCAAATTTTCATTTTGGCAATTGCAAATGTCCTGATTTTCCTAACATTCACAGTATGAGCAAGGACAAAGCTATAATTAAGCTACTTGTAGTCACTGGGCCTTTTTGTCACAGAAAACCACGATTTTATCCCAAATGAAGAGCAATTTGCTGGCTATGCTATTAATCATATAACACTGAGCATTTATTTCTTCAATAGTTTGTTAGTAATTTTTAAAGATACGATTCCCAAATTTACAGAAAGTCTTCACACTCATGTTAATGGGGAAAAAAAAGCACTCATCACCACTGTCTTCCTCTGAGTGACCCAATGTTCACACCTGCAGTTTGCAAAGAGCATTAGCAGTGACCGTGAAGCCAAAGCCAGTGGTTTTATAACTGCCACGCATGGTATGTAGAATGAGAAAACCAGCAAGGATTACTGAGCTTGATGGAACAACTGGTACCAGAATCAGCTAATTGGAATGGGTGAACTCAAAGGCAAGTTTAATCTGTAATAGCAGGCAAGTTAGTTCTCCTGCTTCTGAAAGTTGGCATCAGCTATAGTTTCCATGAAACTTGCATCAGAGCAGAACTCTTGGAAGCTACAAGTGTTTTTGACTCTCAAAGGAAGACAGAAAAACTCAATCAGAGTGACTTCATAATTGGCTTGGTTAATGGTGTCTACGTGAGTTGGTCATTTTTAGCAGTTCTTAAAATCCTAGACTGGCTTCCATCTGGTCCTGTGCACATTTCTGTGCTCCCTTTGAGTGGTGAGTGCCTAAGACATTCATGATCGTTATTACTAGTTTGATAATGATTTCCTACATTCACCTGGTACATTGGGTCACTATGTAATGTGGCCATCATATAAAGAGACACACAAATCACCCAATATAATGGGTTAAATGGTGTCTCCCCACAAAAAAAAAAAAAAAAATCCATGTGTTGAAACATAACCTCCAGTTTGACTGCACTGGAAACAGGACCTTTAGGGAGGTAATTAAGGTTATACGAGGTCATAAGGGTGGGGCCCTAATCCAATAGGGTCAGTGTCCTTGTAAGAAAAGGAAGAAACATCCAAGATCTCTCTCTCTCCCTCTCTGCATGCACAGAGGAAAAACTATTCAAGACAGAGCAGGAAGGTGGCAGTCTACGAACCAGGAAGAAAGACCTTACTAGAAACAAAATTTATGAGAAAATAAATGTCTGTGGTTTAAGCCACCCCGTCTATGGCATTTTGTCATGACAGCCCAAGCTGACCAAGATACCCAGTCTACAAGGTGACTGTTGTGGCCCAAGCAGTGTGCAGTGCATAGCCCATCCAACGCTGCCCTGTCTACCAATCATACACTCATGGACTTTATTTCTGCATGACATTCATCACACCTCTTCAATCCAGCACTGTAATTTGGCAGAAAAAGCCAGATAAAACCATGTTTGAATCATGGGCCATCACTTCCCAGCTGTGAGATCTTTAGCAAAATCCTAAATTCCTCTGAGTCTCAGTTTTCTCCTGTAATAAATGTTTTCTAGCTGGTTAACTCTAGCCTCTCCAACAAATTTAACAAGACTCAGTACTGTGAAGTATTTTTTATCCACTATAAAGAAACTCACTTCATATAGTTTTTGCACATGTGTGATAATCTCTAAATATTCAAGAAGAATATTAAGTGTCGGTATCTTTAAGAAAAGAGTAAAATGCTATAAAAAAATGTCCATTAGTATTGTGCTGAGAGTTTCTCTGTCTTCATGCCTGAAAATTTCACTTCCTTAAGCCTCAGTGGTTTGATCAGCAAGTCATTTGGGGACAACATCTCTAAGTCATCAGGCATGTGCTAAAGCCGACCTCTGGATAGGGGAGGCTTCTTGGAACTCTCCATGGGTCATCCTAACTTTGCTTTTGTCAATAGTCTCAGAAAAATCAATACAGTCCATGGGTCAGATCCATCAATATCAGGACTGGAACTCACAACAATAATAGTCAATGAGAACGTGAGGCATCAACCTGTTAATAATAATAATAATAATAATAATAATAAAAGTTTAAAGGTATTGAGAGTTTGTATGGGCAGCCACTAGCTAAGACTTCATGTGCATTATCCTAATAACCCTGTAAGGTTAGATACCTCTAGCCCCACTTTAAGGTAAGGAGACTGAGGCACAGGAAGGCTAAATATTTTGCCCAAGGGCCTACAGCAGGAAGTAGAATGGTAGGTTTGAAAGGCTCTGCAGGACCAGATCACTGGGCTGTGCTGCGCTGTCTCTACTTTGGGTCCCTAATGCTTTTCATCTGGGCCGTGGGCTTTCATTCAAGTGAGCCCTCCTCCTCTCTGTGGCAAGTGTAACACTGTGGGAGAGAATTGATGTTAGAGGGATAGTTTCCACACACTTCCAAGTGATACACAGGTATTATTTCCATTAGCACAAATCCTCCTGAAATCATTCTGTGTCTAAAATCAATCCACATGTTCTTAATTTAAAAATATAGAAAACATGAAAGGAATTGGAGAAGACACACATAAATGGAAAGATACTCCATATTTTTGGATTCAAAGAATTAATATATATATATTTTTTTCATATTGTTGAAATGTCCATACTACTCAAAGCAATCTACAGATTCAGTGCAATACCTAATCAAAATTCCAATGGCCTACCTCACAGAACTAGAACAAGTAATTCCAAAATTCCTTTTGTGTGGAACCACAAAAGACCCCAAATAGCCAAAGCAATATTGAAAGAGACCAGAGCTGGAGGTACCATGCTGCCTGGTTTCAAGATATACTACAAAGCTACAGTAACTGAAACAGGGTGATATTGGTACATAAACAGACACACAAATCATTGGAACAGAATTAAGAGCCCAGAAGTAAATCCACATAGATATGGACAATTAATCTACAACAAAGGAGCCAAGAACATACAATGGAGAAAGGACAGTCTCTTCAATAAATGGTAATAAGAACACTCAACAGCCACAGGCAAAAGAATGAAACCAGACCACCATCTTACCCATACACAAAAATTAATGCAAAATGTATTAAAGACTTGAATGTAAGACGTGAAACCATAAAATTCCTAGGGGGAAAACAACATAGGCAGTAAATTCCTTGACATCAGTCTTAGGAATGTCTTTGTGGATCTGACTCTAAAGGCAATGGAAAGAAAAGCAAAAATAAACAAATATGGGTGCCTGGGTGGCTCAGTTGGTTAAGCGACTGCCTTTGGCTCAGGTCATGATCCTGGAGTCCCGTGATCAAGTCTGGCATCGGCCTCCCTTCTCGGCAGGGAGTCTGCTTCTCCCTCTGACCCTACTCCCTCTTGCACTCTCTGTCACACACTCTCTCTCTCTCAAATAAATAAATAAAATAATATCTTTTTAAAAAATAAACAAATGTGACTACATCAAACTAATGAGATTCTGCACAGCACAGGAAACCATCACCAGAATGAACAAACAACATATTGAATAGGAGAAGATATTTGCAAACCAAATATCTGACAAGGGGTTAATATCCAAAAATATATAAAGAACTCCTACAACTCAACAACAAAAAAATAAACTACCAGTTAAAAAATGTGCAAAGCATGTGAACAGACATTTCTTCAAAGAAAACATACAGATGGCCAACAGACACTTGAAAAGATGCTCAATGTCACTAATTATTAGAGAAATGCAAACCAAAACCACAATGAGATACCTCCCAACACCTGTTATAATGGCTACTTTCAAAAAGACAAGAAAGAACAAGTGTTGGTGAGGGTGTGGAGAAAAGGGAACGCTTGTGCACTGTTGGTGGGATCGTACATCAATGCAGCCACTATGGAAAACAGTGCGGAGATTCCTCAAAAAATTAAGAACAGAACGACCACATGACCCAGCTGTTCCACTTCTGGGCATTTATCCCAAAAATATGAAAATGCTAATTTTAAAAGATATATGCACCCCATGTTTATTGCAGCATTATTTACAATAGCCAAGATATGGAAGCAGCCTAAATGTCCAGTGATAGATAAATGGATAAAGAGGTAGTGTATATATATATATACACACAAACCCACACACACACAGTGGAATATTACTTAACCATAAAAAGGAATAAAATCTTGCCATTTGCCCCAGCATGGATGGACCTTAAGGGTATTATGCTAAGTGACATAAGTCAGACAGAGAAAGGCAAATACTATATGATTTCACTCATACGTGAAATCTAAAAGATGAAACAAATGAACAAACAAAATAAAACAAAGACAAAGTCATCGATATGGAGAACAGACTAGTGGTTCCCAGAAGGGGAGGGGGTTGGGGGCTGAAATGGGTGAAGGTGGTCAACTGTATGCTGATGGATGGTAACTAGACTTATAGGGCTGATCCCTTTGTAGTGTATGCTGATGTCAAATTAACACTAGTAATAATGAAGCCAAGTCAGGATAACCAGCCCCCTGGAAACACAGACTACTGTGTCCTTAAGTCTAAGTTCTTTGTAATCACTAATCTACAACCAAATAGAGATATTACCTTTTCTCCAAACAGAAAACCAAGCAAAATTCCAAGATGTTGGCCAGGAGGCAAATCATCCAGGGAAACCTCTCCCTGTTTCTCTCCCTTCTGAAAGCACTCGCTATTCACTCAAAACTCATTATTCCCCTGCAGGTGAACAGCAGACTCCAGTGGAAAGACTACTTTGCGTTGGGGGTTGGGGGGACCAAACAGCATTTCTTTATAAGAGACAAGAAGGAGGATGAGTAGAAGTGAGATTTTTTTAGGTAGAGAGGAAGATATTTGTATCTGATGGCCTCAATTTTCTCAGAAGAGGAGTGAGCCGGTTGAGGTATGGATAAACAAAGCTTGAGAAGGGTGGCAAATTTGAGGACAAAAAGTCAAGTAGAAAACATTAGAAGGATTACCAAGTAGAAGTGATGGCTACATGATGTTCAAGTGGCATGATTTGTAGGCCACAGCAGAGAGCTCCAATGCATCTGAGCTGGGCCAGGCCCTTGGACAGTGGTCTCCAACCTGATCCCCAAACTGCAACCTCACCTGCTGTGACTTATCTAGGGTCAGGTCCTCACCTCAGTCATTTCAACGGTTACCTTTGCCTGCAAGACAATTCAAGACACTCTGCGTGACATGCAGGCCTTTCTTGCCATCTGACTCCACTTACATGTCCAGCATCCTGTTTTACCTTCTGCCATAGTGAACTAATTAATTAGTTCACCTTTTCATTGCTTCTGGGCCTTGGATCACACAGCTCCCCTGAAATGTTTTTTCCCTTTCATGTCTGTGGGACAAACATTCTTATTTTTTTAAAGATTACTTCCTCCAAGAAGCCTTCCGAGATCACCTAAGGTAAAGCCGATCACTCAGTCTCTCCTTTTGCCAACGTACATGTGCCCTGTATATGCCCCTAACATCACACAGCCCTTCCTATTTCAGCAAATCTAAGATGCACCCTTTTCCACGTTTCAAAAATATCTGACGTGATCTTACAATAGACGGTGCATCATAGATTAATTGGCAGGAATTTTTATTTCTTTGTGGCACCAAAGAAAGGTGCATTCTACACGAGATCATTAGTGAAATGCAGCTTCATTTTTTAACTTCCTAACATGAGAGGGGCCGTGCTCTGCCTTTGGAGGTGATCTTATTTTCCCTCCCCCCAACACACATTTGGGAATATTTGGTTGTATCAGTTTGTTGGGGGGTGGGGTGGGTAAGGCTGCTGGCATCTCCTGGGTTGAGGCCAAGGATGGTGCTAAACATCCTATAATGCAATTATCCAGCCCAAGATGTCAACAGCAGGAGACTGAGAAACCATCGTGTTAGAGTAACAATACTTTTTTGGGTGTATCATAGGCTTTATTATATTTAATTTCAAATCAGTCTTTTACAGTGTATAGTAACCTAAAACATAGCAATTTTTTCCAAACCTTGGCTTGTAGAGCAAGAATAGCAACTCTGGGGAACTGCTCTAAGCTTTCTTCATCATTCCCCCCTCATTTCCTTCTGCTAGCCTCCCAAGTGGAAGGAAGGAAGCAAAATTGGAAAGCCAGAAGATCTCAAAGAGATCTGTGACCTTAAACCAGTTAGGCTAGTTAATGACAAGGCAGAGACTGGATCCCAAGACCTCCAGATTTCCACAGCCCCACTCAGCCTGAGAGGCATCGACTGTGCTCCCTGGCTACACCGACCAGCACAGTTTGGTACCATGAGAGGAAATGGGCCCTACAAATACGAGTGACTTAGCAGGAGTTTAGCATTAGTATTCACGGTTTGACACCCGGGACCCACCCCGCTCTCACCCCACTTTATGAGAATTTAGGTTGACTCTGTAAGGCCTCTGAACTCTGTGGGGAATTGGGTTTATGCAAAAATAATTTTGATTCTTAAGTGTGAAGGAACTTCAAATAAATCAAGGTGATTTTGTCACACAAAAGGCAGAGGGGACTTAATAGGGGTATTGAAGGCTCTGGAGTAAGGGTTATTAATTTCGAAGGGGGGAGCAGGGACAGCTGTCCTCCATCCGGAGGAGCTGCGCGTGTGGAAAGGGCCTTCGGCTAGAGCAGGAAGCTGATTTATGTGAGAGGGAGGAAGGAGTTCCAGAGGAAGGTTTTGGCAAGGCCTCCCCGCGTCTCAGTTCCGCAATCAGGTGGGCCCCAAGTGGACCCCGAGTTCCTGGACTCAAGTCCCAAGGCTGTCATCTCCCCCCTTCCCTCTCACAGACGCTGAATCCCTTGGACCGCTCAGCTTTTCAATGGGTGGCCCCTCCGGGCTCCATCCCAGCCCGGCAGCCCCACCCTGCCGCGGGATCCCGCGCCCCAGCGGGGTGCTCGAGGCCAGACTCACCTTCAGATGGATGGGGAAGGACCGCTCCTGCTGGAGGGGGCCCAGCAGCGTCTGCTCCACGCTGACCAGCTCCGAGGTCGAGTCCACCACGCGGGCCAGCGCGCTGCGCATCGCCATCTGGGCCAGGGTGCAGGGCCCCCGACCCCTGGGGAAGGGCAGCAGCTCCGCGCCCCCTTCGGCGCCTCGCACCACTTCTACTTCTGGGGAGCTTGCCCGCGCCCCAGACCCGCCATTCCTGGCCCCCCGCCCCCCTACCCCCTCTTGGCGCCCAGGCCCCGGCCGTGCCCTCCGCGGGCCTGTGCGACGCGCTGGGGCAGCCGACACGTGGTCTGAATCGCGCGGGATCCCCGGGTCGCCCGGACCGTCCCCCCAGCCCCACTCCTGCTGCAGCAGCTGCAGAGTCTGCAGAGCCACCATTTGGTGGCTGATGGAGGCCACTAAGGGCGCAGGGCTAGCCATCGCCCCTGCCGGCGGCTCCGCGCGCTCCGCGGGCAGGTGCAGCAGTGAGCGAGAGAGAGGCGGGGGCGTTTGGGGTAGCCAGGGTCACATTTCCCAACCCCCTAGTTGGCCTTCTTGCCTCTCGAGGGTGGGGCCGGCCCCGCCCCAGGCCCGCAGGAGATGGCCAGCGCTGGCCCCGAATTCCTATCGGAATGGGCGTGTGCGGACCCAAGGCTGCCGGAGGCACTGCTCCCGATGCGCTCGAAAATCAGCCAAATGCTGAGCGCGGGTTCTTCCTCTTCTAAAGGGCTTTGCTGGGAAAACCTGCCGCTTGGGTGCAGAAGCATCTATCCTCAGGGATACCCCGCCCCCATCTCCTTTGAAGGATGCCTGTCAGTGATCATTCATGCCTTGGGTGCTGAGGGTGGCAGGTTAAAGACCTACCCTGAGCAAAAGTGCCAAAAGCCAGAAAAAGCTCACAAAAGGAAGACCGAGCCCGATCCTCCTCCCTCCCTTTCCCAACCCTAGGAGAATTTTCAGCAACTTCTTGGAGTAAACTTCAAGGCCTCGTGTCCCCCAAACAAAAGAAGGGGACTTGTGTATGTGGAAGTTCTGCTCTTCTCTGCTTTGCTCATGCCACACGGGCTCAGGGAATCTGGCGACTAAAGAAGCATCAGGGCATAGCTGGGGCGGCCCGCTCCCCCAAGTGACTCGGGAAGTGCGGGTGTGGCACTGCCCAGACCAGGAGCCCAAGGACGTGCGCAGCGGGGTTTGAAGCTAAATCCTTTTAGGAGCCATGAACCCAGAGACAGCTGTACAAATAGTTGCTGCTTTTAATTAAACTTACCTTTGCTTCTTCCTTGACTTAGGAGAAAAGACTGGGAAATTTACGCTTTGATAGATTGGAACCTGTTGTGTGTGATTACATTTTATTAAAAAAAAAAAAAAAGCGGCAGACATTTGAGGAGAATGGTGTGGAAAAGTGTTACAGAGTAGCATGGTTTTGGCTTTCTTCCTGCATGGGAAACCATTGAACATAACTTCACAACACAGTGAAGCAGGTAACAAGGGTGCAGGCACATGACACTGGACCCTCCCGACCTGGACAGTGGGATTTCCTTCTTCCTTTAGAAGGGAGAGTCCCTCCTTGGTGTGGTGGAGTAAGAACTGGAGAGGCCTTTGTGAGGGAAAGCTGCTCCAGTGAGTCTATTAGTCTAAAGGGCGGTCATCAGAGATATGGGGTGGAATTCGGGGTCCTTCAAGGTTTCGTCAACTCTAGGATAACATGACCCTGTATAATCCTCCCAACTCTCCAGTGAAGTTTCCTTCTAGTTCTCAGTGTTTTCTTCGCCTATGAAAACAAATCTGAATGCCAAGGTAAAGAAAACCTTTCTTAAACAAAAACGAGTATGTTCACACTAATTATAACTAAGTAAAAATGCATGTCTGTGCATTGACAGGAAATTACTTTGGAGGGAGGTAAATAGTTTGATGCTGATTAGATTCTCTTGATGAAGTTACTTAAGTTCATGATAAAAAAAATAGAAAAATTCTTTGAGTGTGTGTGTGTGTGTGTGTGTGTGTGTGTGTTAATCCTCAAATATTGAAATGCATTAGGTTTAGCAGAGACTAACCAGGAATAGCAAAAACTAACCCCTAATTTTCACAGAGCATGTCAGATCTCCAGGGGTGCTCCTCTTTCCAGATAAGCAGGAAATCCAGTTTCATGGGCTAACTCTTCCACTATCAAATGGCTGACTGCAAAACCTTCTTGACAGATGGAATTCCAGCCAACAGCAGAATTGAAATCGCTAGACGCAGCCTGACCTGAGGCCCCACTGTTCTACATCCCAGGCTGACTCTGAGACCCATGAGACCAGCCGAACTTCAGGGAATATGAGAGAACCATGGGACCTATGGGATGGTACATGCAGCTTCAATCACTGTCTGGATTTCCTCATGTCTTTTAGAGAGGCCTGGACTATCCAGCATCTCAAGGGTTGTCTGTCTTGGCCACGGACCACATTTTTCTTTGCCATAACCTTAGAATGGCTGATGTTCCAAAGCTGGAGATATGAGGCTCTGAGTGAGGAAAAGTATTCGTGGGCTAGTGAGACGGGTCAGTAGCACAGCAGATCTGCCTTTGACCTGAACACCTCCAAAGTTATATACACTGGGCTACCAGACCAAGTGCTGAGTTACACACTCCCTACTCACCATACTGACAGGTCAAAGCCACAGTGTAATAGAAGGCACACTCAAAGAGATGCAGTCCTGGACACCTGATATCTTTGCTTCCCAGTATCTATTTCACTATTTTATGGAAACATACCCTCATTTGCCAGGAGATATTCCTCCTCCTCCATGTTCAGTCCATATAGTCAGGAAGGAGGAGGCTGTCCCACTGCAGAGTGGGCTGGGGCATCTTAGGCTGGGGCCAATTACACATCATACTCTCATGGTGAATGGTCAGGAAGGGGCATGTGACCCACCTGGAGCAAATATGACAATAATATTTAAGATGCTTTCAGCTGAATGTACTGTATAAAACAAAATAATGGAACTAGAAGAAAGTGTAGGCCAAAAGATGAAACAGCAAAAAAAAAAAAAAAAAAAAAGCCTTTCTAACAAGAAAACTTAATATAATGTCATTTAATCAATAAGAATAAATTATTGTCTCCCATCACAAGTCTTAAGGAAGGATGGCTCTGGGGCTGGTTAATCTTGAGGAGTGTCAGATCTCCAGGCATGCTCCTCCTTCCAGATACTCTGGAAATCCAGTTTCATGCAGCTTACCCTTCCACTATCAAGTGGCTGACTGCAATGACCCCTTCTGGATGTGAAACTAAGAAGATGTAAGTTCTGGAGCTTCTGCAGCCCTCTTGTGAGTCCAAGGGGAGAGCCTGCCTATGAATGAGCCAACACTAAAGAGAGAAAACAAGAGATTATAGAGAGAAGCCAGTGGTCTTACAACACCATCTGAGGCTTACATTTAGCAGCACAAGGAGACAGCCCCACCTTTGAGCTTTTCAGTTATACAGGCCACAAAAATCTCTTTTTGCTTGAGCCACTTTAGGTTGATTGTATGGCCTCTTGCAACAGAAAGTCACAACTAAAGCAAACTGCTTGACATACACTGTAGCACAGATATGATGTTAATGGAACAATCTGTGACCCAGAGCCCCTCAGGCAAAACATCCCTAAAAGGTCCCTCATGGCCATTTCCAGCAACACTTCTGTCATTCACCTAAACTTTCCACTATTTCAGCAATTGTGGGAAAACCTCTTTGAGCAACTGTGGTCATTCCCGACAACTGATGGGAGCATTAATAAATGAGCAATGGAAATACTCATGGCCCTGGGTAATGTGACATGAAAACTCGGTGAAGTGAGAAGCAATGTTTACCTGTTAATAAACATGACAGAGTGTGGTTAGAGAAACAAGTATTCTGGCCCTTTTGTGAATCTAAAGGTTCTTTTCCACAGGATTCTTTCTTTTTTTCTCCTTTTATTATTTCTTTTATTTGAGTATAGTTGACACACAACATCACATCGGTTTCAGGCTCACCACAAGTGTAGCAAGATACGAACTTGAACACGGAATCCTGAAGAAGGCTGGCCCAGTGAGAACAGAAGGGAGATGGAAGAGGGCGGAGCCATGTGAATTCAGCCTTCCTCAACGGACTCGGCAGAGCCCAGATACATTTGAACCCTCCTTATATACTTTGGCACTTTTCTCCAAAAGGGATCCAAGAGAATTCCAGAAATGGAACTATTAACCTTCAGCACACCCTGGCAAAGTTCACAGGCAGGAGCAAAACAAAACATGTCCAAAGAGACCAAAGAGTTATTATTTTTGAATGAAAATTATAGTTGAGGAGAAACAGATGCTGAAGAGATATACCAAGATCTGAAAATGTACTGTAAAAAAGAAAACAATGGCACCAGAAAAGATGGAAGCCCAAAGAAGAAAGAGCAAAAAAGATCAAATTGCCTTTTTAAACATACAATGGTGATGTTTGAATATGCCAGGTCATAAAAATGCACATTCAATTCCAGCTTTGGCCTAAACATTTGATTTTCAGAAGAAAAAAAAATGCAATCCTGCCACGAAACCTCTGAATTGCCAAAAACAATTGTTTACATAGGGCACTGTGTTTTCAGGACATCATATACGCACTGCCTGCCCAGACCCTACTAAACTGGTGACGCTAAGTGAGGTTTAGTACAACTAAATGTAGAAAAGTAGGCAAGTGTAGTGAAGGGAGGGAAAAGAGAAGTTTAAAATGTTGAAGCTCACCTGCATGTGCTAACATAATCTGATGTGCGGTTCACCTCCTTAACACAAAATGCAATCCTTTCCAGATGTATAAATCATTTTACTTGGTTCTGTCTTACCAATAAGTTTATTTTCAGGAGGAATCCTTGATGTTGGCAGAAAAAAATCAAGAAAGGGATTTTAAAAGAACAGATATGATTTTTCCTAATTCTTTTAGCTTTGGTGGATGATTTTATGTTGGAGAGTGACGGGGTGGCCAGGGATTTTCCTGCTGCCTACACGTAATTTCAACATGACAACTTTGCTGGGCTTTGCTCTCAATTTCTGATTACAAATAACCCTTGAAGACTATCCTTTCCCTGGGAGGGAAGAATTTAAAAGCTGCTTAATTTCCTGAACTATTTGCAGGTTCTTTAATCTTAGTAGGGGGAAAAAAATGTGACCACCCTCATCACTTCCTGTGATCGCCTCGTATTTTCAAGTTCTAGTAAGTACTCTCTTAATATGACTGAAAGAAATGCTTGACTTGGGTTAATATACTGAAAACTTAAAAAGAACCTCCCCGATTCCTTTCCTTATATTTATCCTCATTCCCTTTTGTACTTTTTTCCTCTAAGAAATTTTCTGCTCTTGGGATGCCTGGGTGGCTCAGTAGGTTAAACATCTGCCTTTGGCTCAGGTCATGATGCCAGAGTCCTGGAATCGAGTCCCACATCGGGCTCCTTGCTCAGCCGGGAGCCTGCTTCTCCCTCTCCTGCTCCCCCTGCTTGTGTTCCCTCTCACTCTCTCTCTCTGGCAAATAAATAAAGTCTTAAAAAAAAAAAAAAGAAAAAAAAATTTTCTGCTCTTGTTCCCCAATTTCTCTTCTGTCAGGCTTTATGGTGAAACAGACATTCAGGTTTTATCCATCCTTTCATTTCCTCCTCTCTCCCTTCTATTTTTCCAGAGTTTTCTTTCCTAAGAAAAATGAGAAAAGGGGGCAGGGATGAGGGATTTTGGAGGCACATGGTTCTTCTGTGTAGCAAGATCACTATGCTTATGTTTCCATGAAGTAAAAACTTCTTACTGGGAGTTTTGGTCCAGTTTCCAACTCTTAAACCCTGAGTGCGGCAAGGGGGAGGTCATGCAGTTTTGGGAACTGGATTAGTGCCTTCCCACATTGGCTCTCTGCGTTAGGAAAACAAGAGAGGCCGACAGATCTGCTTGTTTTATTTGTTTGGTCATTTCAATCCTTTTGTTTCAAAATATTATTGAGAATAGTCAGAAGAGTTGAAATAAGGTAAAAGACATTTTAAAAATGAAGATCTGTTGAACATGATTGAAGTGATCCATTTTTTCCCATTGGAGGAAAAAGATATAAACTATTTTAAAACTTATGTTTACATAAAAATATGACATTGCATATTTTAGTATAATGTCTGTATTTTAATTCTCATCATCTGGTTTTTTTTTTTTTTTTTTTTACTGCTCACTGTTCATTAGCAAGTGGGGTCTTATAGATGCGAATCTGACCATAAAATGCAAACGGCCTGTAGAAGTGATCAAATTTCAAGCATTTGTTCAAAAAACATATGTAAATTTTATTTGGTCTGTACTTCCCATTTGAAAATTGAAACCACTTTCAATAGGATCTTTAATGCCTCTGTTCAAATATCTAAGCTTACACTGGCTTAAATTGTAATCTTTGATGGATCATTCATAGATAATGGTAGATAATCTGTTAAAGCAGTGATGGATTTCTTAACAATCCTATTCATTTCAGCTAAGAATAAAATCTAATGCTTTCCATGTAGATGTTAATTTTAATACACGATTCTATTTTACAAAAACTTAGTTTTAAAGTCAGCATAGAATATAAAATGCATATGATGGGCTGCCTCGCTGGCTCAGTCGGGAGAGCATGTGACTCTTGATCTCAGGGTCATGAGTTCAAGGCCCATGGGCATAAAGCTTACTTAAAATGCATATGATGGGCAAAAATATACCTTAAAATATCTTATTTTATTTATCACAATTTACACTATGCTTCAAAATAAAACTTTTGTTAGCTTTCTTAAATTTCCATGCTAATATTTAAATTCCCAAATTTAACATTCACAGGGAAGCAATGTAGCATGGAAGCTAACAGATTGGGCTCTTATGGATGATAGAAACATCTGCCCTGGGAATTAAAGAAATCAACTTAAAAACTGTAAGAACCAACGAAAGTTTACTTCAGGTGTATGTCGTCAACATACAAAAACTGATTAGCTTTCCTGTATACCACAATAACTGATTAGAAATATCAGGGGAAGATGGTCCAATTCATAATAACTACAAACCTACAAAATAGCTGGAAATACAGTAAACATGAACATTTTCAAGACTTATGATAAAAACTGTATATAAAACAAAATTATTAAAAACTGTGAAAGAAGGGGCACCTGGGTGGCTCAGTTGGTTAAGTGTCCGACTCTTGATTTTGGCTCAGGTCATGATCTCAGGGTCACAGTATCAAGCTCCATATCCGGCTCCATGCTCAGAGGGGAGTCTGCTTGAAAATTCTCCCTCTCCCTCTGCCCCTCCCCTCCCAGTCTCTCTAAAATAAAATAAGTAAATCTTTTTAAAACACTGTAAAAGAAGATCTAAATAAATGGAGAAAAATACTCCCTTTCTGATTGAAGTTTGAATTTATAAAGCTATACATTGTCTCTAAATTAAATAATTCAATACAATCCCAGTAAAACCTCGATAGGATTTTTATGACATTAACAAGCTCATTCTCAAGTTCATCTGGAAGAGAAACATCAAAATAGCTAAGAAAATTTTGAAATAAGAATAATTAGGGGGCACCTCAGTCGGTTAAGCCTCTGCCTTTAGCTCAGGTCATGATTTCAGGGTCCTGGGATAGAACCCTGCCCCGGGCTCCCTGCTCAGTGGGGAGTCTGTGTCTCCCTCTTCTTCTACCCCTCCCCCAATCATATGCAGCCTGCACATGCCTGGGGGCGTGCTCTCTCTCTCAAATAAATAAATAAAATCTTTAAAAAAAGAACAATTAGGAAAGACTTCCTCTACTGTGTATCAAAATGTGCTGTAAGCTATACTAATTTTAAAAGTGTGATAATGTAAGAAACAAAACAGAGGATCATAGGGGAAGAGGAAAAAATAAAACAAGACAAAATCAGAGAGGGAGGCAAACCATAAGAGACTCTTGATCATAGGAAACAAACTGAGCGTTGCTGGAGGGGAGGGAGGTGGGCAGATGAGGTAACTGGGTGATGGACGTTAAGGAGGCCATGTGATGTAATGAGCACGGGGTGTTATATTAAAACTGATGAATCACAGGCCTCTACCTCTGAATATATTATATGTTAATTAAATTCATTTAAATAAAATGTTTTTTTAAAAACAGTGTGATAATGGTACTAAAATGGACAAAGAGTTCAAGAGTCAGAACCAGGGCTGCACATGTGGAAAGGGCCGTCAGCAGGAGCAGGAAACTGATTTATGTGAGAGAGGAAGGACTTCCAGAGAAAGGTTTCGGCACGGCCTTCCAGGAGCTCTGTTCTGCAGTCAGGTGGACCCCGTGTGGGCTCCAACTTCCCTACCCCAAGTGCTGAGTGCTCATAAATATACACAAGGTACAGGATGTGTACATCACAAAGGAAAATCTGGATATATTCTATTATATAAAATTATAAAACTTTTATTTGATGAAAGACCATAAAAAACATGTAAAAACTAGTGCAATCTGAAAAAATATATTCACAGCATAAAAAAAATACAAAGGATCAATATATGAACATACAGAAAACAACTATACAATTTTTAATAATACAGATTTTGACCAAATATAGGCAAAAGATATA
The DNA here is from genome assembly GCF_037043125.1 of Eumetopias jubatus. Lineage (NCBI taxonomy): Eukaryota > Metazoa > Chordata > Mammalia > Carnivora > Otariidae > Eumetopias > Eumetopias jubatus. The sequence goes on along the minus strand of NW_028274809.1, from coordinate 134,154,593 downwards.
GAGAAAATCAGTGGTCTAATAAACATATGAAGAGATAGTCAACTTCACAAGTTCTCAGGAAAATGCAGGTAAAATCTGCATTGAGATATGGCTTCCTACTCCTCAACCCTCAGACTGGCAGAAATGAAAGCTGATTAATATACACGTGGCCAACAATATTGGATAATGGCTGGTTTCATATGCCATTAGTAGGAGTATACTAAGTCAGTCTTTTTGGAGGATAACTTTTATCCTACAGAAATATCACATGTAAGCACTGTTGTACATACTGGGAAAACACAAATAACTGAAATGTTATCTATAGGGGAATGGATAAATAAAATCATGGGACACCAAGACCGTATATATCCCTGTCACAAAGAAAGCTGATACAAAAAATAGGTAGACCTATAGTCATTAACATGGAAAGGAGCAAGCCACACAGCATTCACCTGACAAATATTAATACTCATTAACTATCTCAAGTGGTCAGGCACTGCTGTAGATTTTGGGATATAGACATAAGTAAAACAGATAAAATTCCTCCCTTGAGCAGCTTATATTCTAATGTCAGTTTGACAATAGACAAACCAACAAATGAATGTAATTGATAATGCTCAATAAGTGTTGTGAAGAAAAATAAAGCATGGTGTGTCATTTTTTACTGCATTCAGCTGTAGGAGAAAACCCAATTAGCCGAGGCTTAAATAAATAAGGCTTTATTTATCATGTATAACAGAAATTCAGGTGAGAGAGATGGAATCTGGGGGGTAGCTTACCAAAGAATGAAGTCCTTTCAGCTTTCTGCTCTAACAACCTCAGTATGTGGTTTTTGTCCTCTTGGTTACAAAAAGGCTACTGGTGATGCAATAGGTCAGCATTCCAGGCGGGGGACTATTTTTCCTTTTTTAGTAAGCTCTACACCCAACATGGGCCTTGAATTCCTTAACCTGAGCTCAAGAGTCATTCCCATGGGAATGAATATGAGTGAAATCATATGGTATTTGTCTTTCTCTGACCAACTTATTTCACTTAGCATTATACTCTCCAGCTCTATCCACGTTGTTGCAAATGGCAAGATTTCATTCTCTCTGTGACTGAATTATATTCCATTATATATATATATATTTATATTATATATTATATGTATTTACATTATATATATCATTATATACATATATATTATTTATAATAACCAAATTATGGAAGCTCCTATTGTAAATAATGCTGCTGTAAACATAGGGATGCATGTGTCCCTTTGAATTAGTGGGGTTTTTTTTTTTGCAGTTTTTTGGTAAATCCCAATAGCGTTATTACTGGATGATAGTGTAATTAACTTTTAATTTTTTGAGGAACCTCCATACTGTTTTCCACAGTGGCTGCACCGGTTTGCATTCCCAACAGTGCAAGAGGGTTCCTTTTTCTCCACATCCTCAGCAACACTCATTCTTTCTTGTGTTTTTGATTTTAGCCATTCTGACGGCTGTGAGGTGATATCCCTTTGTAGTTTTGACTTTCATTTCCCTGATGATGAGTGATGTTGAGCATCTTTTCATGTGTCTGTTGGCCATCTGTATGTCTTCTTTGGAGAAATGTCTGTTCATTTCTTCTGCCCATTTTTAAATTGGATTTTTGTTTTGTTTTGTTTTTTTCTGGTTTGGGTTGTATAAGTTCTTCATATATTTTGGATACTAAACCTTCATTGGATATGTCATTTACAAATATCTTCTCTCATTCTGTAGGTTGCCTTTTAGTTTTGTTGATTGTTTCCTTTGCCTTGCAAAAGTTTTTTATTTTGATGTAGTCCCAATAGTTTATTTTTGCTTTTATAATTCCCTTGCCCCAGGAGACCTATCCCGAAAAATGTTACTACAGCCAATGTCAGAGAAATTATTCCTGGAATTTTTAGGGTTTCAGGTCTCACATTTAGGTTCTTAATCCATTTTGAGTTTCTTTTTTATGTATGGTGTAAGAAAGTGGTCCAGTTTCATTCTTTTGAACGTCGTTGTTCATTTTTCTCAGGACCATTTGTTAAAGAGGCTGCCTTTTTCCCATTGCATATTCTTTCCTGCTTAGTCAAAGATAAATTGACCATATAATTGTGGGTTTATTTCTGGGTTTTCTGTTCTGTTCTATTGATCTGTCTATTTTTGTGCCAGTGGCCATCCTGCTTTGATCACTACAGCTTTGTAATATAACCTGAAATCTGGAATCGTGATGCCTCCAGCTTTGCTTTTCTTTTCCCCAAAATTGCTTTAGCCCTTCAGGTCTTTTGTGGTTCCATATAAATTTTAGGATTCTTTGTTCTATTTCTGTTGAAAAATGCTGTTGGTATTTTGATAGGGATTGCATTAAGATTGCTTTGGGTAGTATGAATATTTTAACAATATTTGTTCTTCCAATCCATGAGCACGGAATGTCTTTCCATTTGTTTGTGTCATCTTCAGTTTCTTTCATCAGTGTTTATAGTTTTCAGAGTACAGATGTTTCTCCTCTTTGGTTAGATTTATTCTTAGGCATCTTACTATTTTTGGTGCAATTGTAAATGGGATTGTTTTCTTAATTTCTCCTGCTGCTGCTTCATTATAAGTATATAAAATGCAACGGATTTCTGCATGCTGATTTTGTATCCTGCGACTTTACTGAATTCGTTAATCAGTTCTAGTAGTTTTTTGGTGGAGTCGTAGGGTTTTCTATATATAGTATGTCATCTGCAAATTGTGAAAGTTTTACTTCTTCCTTACCAATTTGGATACCTTAGTGTTTCTATTTTAAAATTTTTGAGGGAACTCTATAGTGTAAAAACAATTTTTAAAAAACATAAAATCTGAAGTCAGAAAGTTATGAATTTAGGCTCAAAATATTATTACTAGCTGTGTAAATTGAAGAATTTATTTATTCTCTGTGATATAAGTTCCTCATCTGCAAACTGGGAGTAATATTAGTTTTGTATGAATTAAATAAGAAAAAAATAAGTAAAATGGTACACAAAGCAATCTCTGAATTCTTTTTTATTTTGTTGTCTTTTTTTTCCCTCATAAATTTCTAACTGCACTCTTTATAGTGGCTTCTTTCTATCAGATATGGTTGTTATTTTTCACAGCTTAAAATTTCTATCTTCCTCAGTCCAGCTTCCTTCCTTCCTTCACTTCTTGAAAGACCTGCCTATTCTCCCTGTGCTTGCCTCCTCACTTCTAACTTCATCCCCACGCTGCAGGGATCTGCCTGCCAGCCTTCCTCCACTCCAGAAATGGACCCTTCCCAAGGTCCTGTCATCCTCCTGTTGTCAATTCAGTGGCCGCTTGTCAGTTCCTTAACCTTTCCATTCTTGGAAAGCTCTCTTCTCATGGCTTCTGCTACCTTGTCTATGGATGCTCTCCCAAATCTCAGGCCAGGCCTTCCCTGTCTTCCTTGTGGGATATTTTGTCTCTTTGGCCCTTAAATGTCAGTCTTTTCTCTGGCTTCAGTCCTTGACCCCCTTGTCTCTTGGCTCCAATAGTACATCTCCTCAGAGAGTTCCTTCCCTGAACACCTGGTCTAAAACACAGAGTCATTCTCTGTCATTGCATACTGTTTCTTTTTAGCACTAGGACTATCTGAAAAGCTTATTTATTGATGTGTTTACATGTTTATTGTCTATCCCCAGAGGATCCCCCTCCGGATTATAACTTGCATTTTCAGTGCTTTTTCCCCAGTGCTGACAGTGAATGACCAATTTGATGAATGAGTGAACTCTGCACATTCTTCCTGAGCCATTTCTTTATTTCCAGCATTACATACCACCTTCACGATAATGACATCCCCAAATAAGACTGACTTAGCTCTCTCTAGAGCTCTGTGGACACATGACGACTTGCTAGGAGATGTTGGAGATATCCCTTGGAAATATCATAATCCCTTCACAACCTGTTCAGGACTAACCTAATTTTCTTCACTCTTTACAACTGTTCTTTCTCCTGTGTTTCCAGCTCCTCTTCCAGTGTCCCAGACAAAAAGCTAGGTGTCATCCTTGACTCCTCCCTGTCCTTCACCTTCTCCATGATATCAGGCATTATGATTGGTCCATCTGCCTCTGAAATATCCCTGTAACCAACCTACTTCTCTCCACCCACTGCCTACACCCTACTCTAAACCATCATCATTATCTGACATCTGGGTGGCTACTACTTTCTCCTGTTTTTTCAGCTTCTGTTGTTACTACCAGGTAACTCATTTTCCACAGGGCACCCAGAATAGTCATTCTAAAATACAAATCCAATAAAGATATTTTCCTATTAAAAAAAAAATGTTCACTAGCTTCTCATTACCCTGAAGATAAAGTACGAACACAGTAAGACAGCTTGTAAGATCTTCATGAACTTGTCCCTATTCAATTTCCAGTATTGTATCTTTCTGTCTCTCTTACTTATTACACTGTGGCCACTTAGTGTCACATCCACACCCAATTCCTTAGATGCAGTATACTTTTTCTTGCCACTGGAGCTCTTTCCATGCTATTCTTCCCCCCACTCCCCACCCCCATCCCATCCCATGCTGTTCTTTTTGTCAGCTACAGGGAGCCATTCTCTTCCTAGTCTAACTTCTTTTTCATCAGTGCTTATCTTAAGTATTATTACTTCCAGGACACCTTCTATCACCTTCTAAGGATGGCTAATTGTATCTTCTACATGCTCTCAAAAACCCCTATCATACCATTATGTTAAACGTTGAAACAAGTAAATTTTAAATATTCAGTAGTTTAACAAAATAGCAGTTTATTTCTTGATTGAATGACCGTCCAATGAAGATGCTCCTGGTCAGTGGGGACAAGGAAGAAGGACGCTCACTATGCATTTTATGTACCAGTGAAAATAATAACTGTGGGGACTTTAACACTCCCAGTCACTTTGAAAACTTCACAGGAATAGAGTGCAGATTTCTTTTTTTTTTTAAGATTTTATTTATTTATTCATGAGACACAGAGAGAGAGAGAGAGAGGCAGAGGGAGAAGCGGGCTCCCAAGGAGCAGGGAGCCTGATGTGGGACTCGATCCCAGGACCCTGGGATCATGACCTGAGCCAAAGGCAGACGCTCAACCATCTGAGCCACCCAGGTGCCCTAGAGTGCAGATTTCAATCTCAGGGATGTAGGTGTTGCATTTTGGTCCCGTAGGGATGTGAAGTGCTTTCAGTTATGAAATTTTAGCTCCAACCTAAAATTTTAGTCTATGTTGTGGTTTCAAAGACATGGCTAAGTATTTTGCCTAAGATAGGGTATTGGGCATTATGTGGCTTGAAGAGGTTTCAATCAGAGAAAAGTAATAGTCAAAAAGTCAACATCACCTCTGACTTTCCAGTGCCCTAGTTCTCACAAGGCCGGTGGTCCAGTTATGTCCCTGCAACTCATCACATGTGAGATCTCAAACAGCTCATTAGCTCTTTAGTCTTCATTTTCCCTATTTGCAGCAGTTACATTTGTAATTTCCAATATCCCTGCTAGTTCTGACTCACATTTTTTTTCATTTATTCATTCTTTTATTCATTTACTCAACAACTATTACTGAATGTCTACTATGTGTAAGGCACTGTTCTGGATATAGCAGTGAACAAAAACAAAATCCATACTTCTTGGAACTTACATTCTCTGAATCTGCTTCTCTATCATTAACAAAATATAAATTATAACTGGTCAGTATGCAAATTTCATGATGCCCTAGTTGACTGTGACTTACATTTCTTGATTTTTCTGTGTCTAAAATGAATCCTCAATTGATAATATCCTGGATTAGTGGGGATATGGAAAGAGGAATGAACAGTCTCAGCCTATAGGTAGGATGTAAATTAGGTCAGCCATTTTTTGAGGATGGTTTGGAGGTTATCTACCAAAATTTTAAATGCACATGTATTTTGATCCAGCAATTCCCTCTGTAAGATATTTCTTATGGAAATAATCACACATGTTCACAAAAATATATCACTTGTAATATGTTTCACTTATAATATCAGTGTTTGTTGTTAAAAACACACATTTGGAGATCCACTAAATATCTCTATTTAGATAAATAGGTAAATAAATTATAGCATAGTATACTAAGAAATACATGGAAACTATTAAAAAGAATGATATAGTGTTAACATGGAAAAATAACCAAGGCATATTTTATTTGATAAAAACTCACAGAACTTGTATACAATGATCCCAATTACAATTTTTAAATTCTACAAGAACATATATATCAATTGCTACTTCTGCTAATGGCAAAAAAGTAAACTGGTTACATGAATCCTCTCTTCAAATAAAAATAAAAATTACACAAATTGGATAAAATAAAAAAATTAAGACAGTGGGACATCCAAAAGTGGACTGTGAACTTGCAGGCAAGTTCAAGTTTAAAATTTAAAATTTAAAGTTTCAGTTAGGAAGGGTAAGAATTATGAGGTTGTGTTTTTCTGGTCCAAGGGCACTGCCCAATCCCAGTGTCTATGGCTGTAGAAAATTATGGGAAAAAAAACCCACATCTTTTTTTTTTAAGATTTTTATTTATTTATTTAATTGACAGAGAGAGAGAGATAGCATGAGAGGGAACACAAGCAGTGGGAGTGGGAGAGGGAGAAGCAGGCTTCTGGCTGAGCAGGGAGCCTGATGCGGGGCTCGATCCCAGGACCCTGGGATCGTGACCTGAGCCGAAGGCAGTTGCTTAACCAACTGAGCCACCCAGGCGCCCCTAAAAACCCCACATCTTTATAGGTAAATATGCCACAGATAAGATTGAGGGATGGAAAAGCAGCTGGAAATTTAAAGGGGAAATCTTAGCAGTAAGAGAGCAAGAGAAAAAGTGAAATGCAAATCGTGAATATAAACTCTTCCTAAATCCATAATGGCTAAAATCTACAGATATTGGAGGAGACCTTAGGGATCTAATAAACAAGCATGCAGAAGGACATCTACTCCTGAAAGATAAAATCATATTAAAAGATTATCTAACAACCAAAATATGGAAGCCAGAGGGCTTTGAAATGCTGAGGCGTAAAAAAATGTCAGCTTAAGAATTCTATATCCAGGCACCTGGGTGGCTCAGTCGGTTAGGTGGCCGATTCTTGGTTTCAGCTCAGGTCATGATCTCAGGATCCTGAGATCAAGCCCCACATTGGGCTCCATGCTTAGTGGGGAGTCTGCTTGTGGGTTCTCTCTCTCCCTCTGCTACCGCCCACTCCTGCTCTCTCTCTCAAATAAATAAATATTTTTTTAAAAAGAATTCTATATCCACTGACATTATCCTTCAAAAAATAATGCAAAACAAAAACACTTTTAAATAAGTAAAAGAAAAGAGTTTGTTGTTGTAGTGCTGTACTGCACTATAGTAAATGAAAAAAAAAAAAAAAGAAACAACTTTAGGCAGAAGGGTGATAACACCAGATAACAATTAAAATATATAGAAGAAAATGAAGAACACCAGCAACAAAAATATGTGGGTAAATAAAAATTACTCTAAGTTAAAAAGAAGTCACTAAAAGAGCTAGAGTTATTTAAAGAATTAATTATAATATGTAGATGGGTTAAAACACATAACTGTCATGTATGTGACTAAAATAGCTCAAAGGAGGGCTGGTTGGGGCACCTGGGTTGCTCAGTCGGTTAAGTATCTGCCTTTGTTTGGCTCAGGTCATGATCCCAGGATCCTGGGATTGAGCCCCATGTCGTGCTCCTTGCTCACTGGGGAGCCTGCTTCTCCCTCTCCCAACCTCCCTGGTTGTGCTCTCCCTCACTCTCTCTCTCTGTCAAATAAATAAATAAAATCTTTTAAAAAAAATGGAGGGATAATAAGTGGAAATATACTGTTGTAAGATTCCTATATTGTACCTGAAGCCAGTCAATATTAACTCTAAGTAGCCAGGATTATGTTAAATATTGTAATACATAAGTAAAAAATAAAAATGAAGCAAAGGGTTATAGCTAGAAAACAAAGAATAAAAGTGGAATACTATAGAATATCTGATTTTAAAATAAAAATGAAGAAAGAATAGAGAAACAAACATAGATGAGGCAAAAGAACAAATATCAAAATGGCGGCCCTGAATAAAACCACTACACCATTATACCACTGCAGATTCTACAAATATTAAAACTATATTTTAAAAAAGTATATCAAGAAATTATTATGAACAACTTTATGCCAACAATTTTAACAACTTAGATAAAATGGATAAATTCCTTGAAAGACACAAACTACCGAAGTGCATAAGAAGAAACAGATAACCTGTTTAGAGAAAAGTATTCAAAAAATTAATATATATTTACTACAGAAAATTAGTCTATAATTAGAAACTTATCCATAAACAAAACTCCTTGTTCAGGTGGTATAGTCCACCAAGCAATTAAGGAATATAAAGTATCAATTCTATACAAATTCTTCCAGAAAATCAAAAAGTACAGAATACTTTCTAATACATTTATGAGGCAACTATTATCCTGATAACAAAATCTGGCAAAGATATTACAGGAAAACTGCAGACCATGTCTTTCATAAATAAACCTCATAATTCTAATAAAAATTTTAGCAATATAATCTACAAAAATTGTAACACATCATAGCCAATTGATGTTTATTCAGGAATGCAAGGTTGATTGAATATTTAAAAATCATTTAGTGAAACACACCATGTTACCAGTCTAAAAAAGGAAAACTATATGATTATATCAATAGATACAAAAAAAGGCATTTGACAGTATCCAACATCCATTCTTGATAAAACTTGCCTCAAACTAAGAGCGGAAAAGAACTTCTTCAATCTGAAAATGAAAAAATTACAGCTACACCATACTAATGGTAAAAGACTGAATGTTTTCTCACTAAGATTTGAGATAAGGAAAGGATATTCACTATTACCACTTCAATTCTATATTGTTCTAAGAGATTTTGGTCAGTGTTAACAAGACAAGAAGATAAATTATGCATCTAGATTGGAAAGGAAAAAGTAAAACTATCTTTCTTTTTGCATTCAACATGATCATCTATGTAGAAAATCCAGTCGGAACCTATAAAAAAAAATCACTAGAACATGAATATAGCATGTTTACAGGAGAGAGGTCAATATTCAAAAATCGATTGTATTTCTATACATTAGCAACAAATAATTAGAAATTGAAACTTTAAAAGAAGTGTCATCTATAATACAACAAAAAGTAAGAAATAATTAGGGATAATTAACAAAATGCACATTAACAAAATATATGCATTACTTGTATGCTGAAAATGATAAAACAATGGTCAAGGAAATTAAAGAAGATCCAAATAAATGGAGAGACATACCATGTTCATTGATTGAAAGCATTAAATATTATTAAGATATCAACTCATCCTAAATGGATATACAGATTTAACACAATCTCATTCAGAATTTACTTTTTTTGTATAAATTGATAAACTGACACTGAAATTTATATGGAAATACAAAGGCCTAAAATAGTCAAAACAACTTTGATGAAGAATAAAGTTGATTTCAAGACTTTTTGTAAGTCACAGTAGTCAAGATGGTGTGATGCTGAAATAAGCTAGGCAAATAGATCAATGAAACAATAGAGTCCAGAAATAGACTTATACATATAATCAATTGATTTTTGACAAAATTGCTGAAGTAATTAAGTGGGGAAAGAAAATCATTTTAACAAATGGTGCTGGAATACTTGCAAATGATTTAAAATAGTGAGAATTCTGAAAAAGAAGAATGAAACTAGAGAACTTTTACTATATGTATTATATATTTTTTTTCCAGGTGATTTTTTACAAAAATCTATCGATGGGGAGAGGAAAGTCTTTTTTTTTTTTAAAGAAAAAGATTTATTTATTTATTTGAGAGAGAGAGAGTGTGCTCATGCACGTGTGAGGAGGGGGAGGAGCAGAGATAGAAGGAGAGAGAGAGAGAATCCCAAGCAGACTCCCAGCTGAGCACAGAGCCTGAAGCAGGGCTCAATCCCATGACCCTGAGATCATGACCTGAGCAGAAGCCAAGAGTCAGACACTCAACCAACTGAGCCACCCAGGCACCCCAGGAAAGTCTTTCTAATAAAGGAAAGTGCTAGGAAAAAACTAATATCTATATTTTAAAAATAAACTTCAACCCACATGTCATTCAGTAGAAGAAAATTAATTTAAGATAATCATAGCCTTAAATATAAACAATATGTAATTATACAGCTTCTAGAAAAAAATAAACATTCTTAGGGCTCCAAAAACACTAACAGTAATAGCAAAAATATTGATAAGTTGGACTTCATGAAAATTAAATTTTCTGCTATTCAAGAGCTATTATTGAGAAAATGAATAGGCAAGTCACAGACTGGAGAAAATATTTACAATTAATATCTGACAAAAGACTTGTATCCTGATATATACATATTAACAATTGAGAAAATCCTATTTTTAAAATAGATACAAAATTTGAACAGACATTTCACAAAAGAAGACATTAATAGCCGACAAGCACAAGAAAAGTAGCTGAACATCGTTAGTCATCTGGAAAAGGCAAATTAAAACCACAACGTGCTACAATTTCACACTCACTAGAATGGCTTAAAAAAAAAAAGACTGGCAATAACAAATGTAGGAAGCATATGGAGCAGTTGAAACTCTCATACATTGCTGGTGGAAGTGTAAAAATTTGTACAAGCAACTTGGAGAAATATTTGGCAGCTTCTTATAAAATTAAACATACATGTCCCCTATGACTCAGCAGTTACATTCCTAAGTACTTACCAAGAGAAATGCAAACACATGTTAACTAAAGGACTTGTAAAAGAATATTCACAGCATTCTTATTCACAATAGCCAAAAACTGAAAACACACACATGTCAATCAACTAGGAGAGTGGATAAATAAACTATGTTATATTCATGGAATGGAATACTTCTCGAGAAAAAAAAAGTTTAAAATTATTGATAATTGCAAAATATGCCTAAATCTTACAGATATTAATCTGATTGCAGCAAATGAACAACAAAAAAAAGAACCTTACTGTAGGTGAGAAAATTTTGGCTCCATGACCTTGGTCATATTGTTATGCTTGAGAATATATTACATTACTTTGCAAAGGGACTTAGCAGGTGCGATTGAGGTCACTCATCAGTTGACTTTAAAATAAGGAGATGATTCGGGATTATCCTGGGAGGCTCAGTTAATCACATGAGCCCTTAAAAACAGAGGCTGAAGGGGGAAGTCAGAGAGATTTGAAGCTTGAGAGGAACTCAGAGTGGTTTGAAGGTGGAGGAGCCCATGTGGAAAGTGTGATAAAGAAATGGATTCTGCCAACAACCGGTGCTTGGAAAAGGACCCTGAGACCCAGATAAGAACCCCCTCAGCCAACGCCTTGATTTTGGCCTTGAGCAGAGAATTGAGCCATGCCAGAACAGATTTCTTACCTACAGAAACTGTGAGATGATAAATGTTTGCTGTTTTCAGCTGTTACATTTGTGGCAAAGTTTTATGCAGAAATAGGTATAACTAATACACTGTATGATTTCATTTATTTTAATTACTAGAAGAGCAAAACTAATCTACAATAATAAAAGTCACAAAATAGTTGCCTGTAAAAAGAGAGGAATAACTCAAAGGGGCACAAGGAAAATTTCTGGGGTAAAAGAAATGTTCTGTATGTTGTTTTACATGGTGATTGTATGGTTATAAAATTATCAAAACTCATTAACTTTATATCTCCATCAACAACAAAGAAACACAATGCCCACTAGAATGGCTCAAAAAAAAAAAAAAAAGAACAAAAACCAAACAAACAAAACACTGACAAGTGTTGGCAAGAATTTGGAGCATTGATGGCAAGAGTAAAAATGGTACAACCAATTTGGAGAATGTTTGGCAACTTCTCATAAAGTTGAAGATACATTCTCCCCATAACCCAGCAATTCCACTCATAGGAATTTATCTAAGAAAATTGAAAGCTATGTCCACACAAAGACTTGTGCAACAGTGTTCAAAATAATCTTATTCATAATAGCCCCAAATTGAAAAAATAACCTAATGTCCACCAGCGGGAGAATGGAAAAACAATTTGTAGTATATCCGTACCATGAACACAATGTCTACCCAGCCGCAAAAAAGAGTGATATGGCAACATGGATGAATCTTTAAAATGGTATATTGAGCAAAATAATTTCTGCACAAAAGAATGATTACTGTTGATTCAATTTTTGTGAAGTCCACGAGCAGTAAAAACTAGCTATGGTGATAAAAATCAGAGAATGGTTGCCTCTGGGCTTGGGAGATGGGTAATGAATGGAAAAGGATCAGAAAGAAACTTTTGGGTGATGGAAGTATTCTACATTTTGTTTTGGGTAATGATGACACAGGAGTAAGTAATTAATAATTGTTAGACTAATAGCACTTGTCAAATCACTAAATTGTACACTTGAAACTAATGTAATGTTGTGCATTACACTCAAATTAACACCACCACCAAAATTATTACACTGAGTACTTAAATTCTGTGCATTATTTATATATGGCAATTGTATCATTAAAAATGAAAAAAAAATCCTAAGGAGGCAGGGGGAGTATTTATTTAGTTAGCATTTACTCTCAATGTAGTTAAATGAGTGTCTACTATTTGTCCAGCCCTATGCTGAGCCTTCACACTGGAAGACCCTTTTGTTTTGACATTCTCTATCCTGTTATCTGATAAATGTGCTTCAAACCAGACATATTCCCTTCCTTAATGACAAATTTTATACTTTCAAACAGGTCTTTATTACATCCATAGTGGAAAGTTACATATTATAAATATACTATTAACCTGAAGCATTTGTATTTCCCAGCAACTACAGTGTGAAACAAGATGTAGTTATTTCCATAGGAAATAGAAATTGTGTATCTGAGAAATGATTTGATTTAGAATTCTGAGTCCAATAAAACCGTATGGGTTTGAAAGCTTTGCCATTAAAGTGAAGAAAGATAATGAGATTTATATTCCTTTTTCGCCTATTTTTACTCTGGCAAGTTGTCTGCCATGGATGATTGACTTACTGCTCCCACCCTTGCTGATACCATCCAAGAGGTTTTTAATATTATATTGTGGTGATTGTAAAGATTTGAAAGTTTGATAGAGACTAGAGGGATTATTATAGAGATATAAAGTTTACTTAAAAATTCCATTTTGCCCTTACAGAGCATTTTACTTCAAAATTTAAAGCAGTTTCCAAAAGAAGAAATACAACTGACAAACAAACATATGACAGAAGTTAAGGTATTCTAATAACAAAAGAAAAATAAACTGTAAATTAGAAACCATGTCTTTTCCTCTCAAATTATCACATTTTTAAGTGATATTATTGGAATTTGGCTAGGATGCACCATAGGTTGCTAATGGAAACATAAAGTGGTACAGTTTTTGAAAGGCAATGTGGCATATGTATCTAGCCATAAAAATGCGGGTGGCCCTCTCTTTTTCATGCGGTCATGCTTAACTGAAAATCATATGAGAACCATATAGTGTCTGTATTGCTTTAGATAAAAAAATCCCAACTCCCAAGAATCTATTTTTAGATATTAAATAGGGATGCATGGAAAGATTAACTATAAGTATATTTATTGGGGCATTATTTATAATAAAAAATGGGAAATAATCCACAATAATCCAACAATAAGGAATTGGTTAGATAAATTATGCCGCTTCCCTATAGTGGAATGCTACACTTCCATAAAAATCATGTTTTCAAACAACAGCTAAAAACATTTGGAAATGCTTATGATATAATATTCAATGAAAAAGCAGGATGCAAAAATTACATACAGAATGATCTCAGTTTTATGTGCATCTGTGCAATCATGCTCCCAAGGAATATACACACATGATACTATTTTAAATTGAACCAAAATGTCAAGAAGGTTTTTTCTGAGTCATGAGATTATGAGTAATCTGTAATTTTTCTGATAAGTTTCTATACTTCACCAATCTTTGTTATGAAGCTATACATTTTACAGTACGTTTTAAAGATCTGGAACTGTGTAGAGTAAAAAGTTAAATTTTCCACCCTATGTCCCTATACGGAGGTGACTATCCAAACCATTTTCTGTGTACTTGCATATGCATAAAGGTGTCTATCCATATTTTTAAAATGACTTTGTTGAGGTATAAGTTACATACAATAAACTGCATCTATTTAAATTGTACAGTTTAATGAATTTGACGGATGTGCATCCCTATTAAACTGGCACTGTAATCGAAACATAAAAAATTCCTATCACCCCCAAAGGTTTGTTCATGTCCCTCTGTGACACAATGGTCCCTCCACTAATCATTTTTTTGTTACCATAGATTTTCTTTTTCTAGAACTTTATATAAATGAAATTATACAGTATATAGTCCTTTGTATTTAGTTTATTTTACTCATCATTATGGTTTTGAGATTCATCTGTGTAGTTGTAATATAAGCAGTTCTTTTTTTATTGCTGAGTGGTATCTAATCACATAGATACACTACATTCTATTTATGTATTCACCTGCTGAAACATTAGGGTCATTTCTAGTTTTTGACTAATGTGAAAAGCTCTGCTGTTATCATTTTTGTATAATATTTGTGTAGACTTGTTTTTATTTTTCCTGGGTACACACCTAGGAGTATGTATTAGTCTGAGTTCTCCAGAGTAAAAGGAAACAATTGAATAGCTAGATAGCTCAATAGACAGATCTATAGATAAATTTATAGATCTATATATCTACACATCATATCTACATACATGTATACACATACATTATACATATATGTATATGTATAATACATAACATGTATATATGTATAATACATACTAAAATGATCTGTGTTATTATTCTTTGTCTATCTTTATGCCAGAACTACTGTCTTGATTAATGCAGCTTCATACTCAGCTTTGAAATAAAGTAGTGCTAATTCTCCAACTTTGTTCTTCTTTTTCAAAGTTATTTTGGCTATTTTAGCCTCTTTGCATTCCTATACGTACTTTATTATTTTTTTTCCTATATGCACTTTAGAATTAGTTTGTGATTTCCTACAAAAGAGCCTTTTGGGATTTCAATTGGGATTGTGATGAATCTGTAGATCAATTTGGAGATAATGGTATTTTAGTATTAAATCTTTCATCTATGAACATGGTCTCAGTATCTATCTTAAACTTTGTTAAAACTATCAAATGCTGCTTATATATATGATATATAATAAATATCTACATAGAAAAATATATAAATTTTTATATAATTTATAGATAAACATAAATATGATATATATGATAAATATATAGCTATCTAATATGTAGATAATATATAGATAAATTTATATGTATATATCAGCAGTGGGCATACCTACACATACACACATTGTTAAAACTACTAGACACTGTTGAAATATATAGCAAATTTTATGTTGATGTTTTTTCTTTTCTTTCCACTTTTTAAAAATGTTATTCTATTATCTTCTGGCCTCCATTTTTCTTTCTAAAGAAAAGCAGTCATCATTCTTATTGATATTCTGAATGTAACATGTATTTTTTTCTTGGGATATTTTTAGGATTTTCTTTTTATTTTTGGTTTTCAACAGTTTGACTATGATGTGCCCGGGTGTTTTTTCTTGTATTGGGGAAGACTTGATGGACCTCTGGAGGATATTTTTCAGCCCTTCTGCCCTGGCACCAACTCTCAGTGTACTACTCCCACGTACTCAGGGCAGGCTGAGTGGGGGCAGACTGTTCATGAGAACCTCGCGATTCTTTTTTTTTTTTTGTACTTTAAATTTTTTATTGTTATGTTAATCCCCATACATTACATCATTAGTTTTGGATGTAGTGTTCCATGATTCATTGTTTGCGCGTAACACCCAGTGCTCCACGCAGAGCATGCCCTCCTGAATACCCATCACCGGGCTGACCCATCGCCCCACTCCCCTCCCCCCCAGAACCCTCAGTTTGTTTCTCAGAGTCCATCGTCTCTCATGGAGAACCTCGTGATTCTTTTTTTTTTAATTTTTTATTGTTATGTTAATCACCATATACTACATAATTTGTTTTGGTGTACTGTTCCATGATTCATTGTTTGCATATAACACCCAGTGCTCCATGCAGAACGTGCCCTCCTCAATACCCATCACCAGGCTAACCCATCCCCCCACCCTCCTCCCCTCCAGAAACCTCAGTTTGTTTTTCAGAGTCCATCATCTCTCCTGGTTCGTCTCCCCCTCTGACTTACTCCCCTTCATTCTTCCTCTCCTGCTATCTTCTTCTTTTTCTTTTGAACCTCGTGATTCTTAACATTATGCCCGCCCACATATAATCATTGAAGGTGTGTTTAAAAGTAGGCTGGTCTCTTCCTTCCTTTTCTATGACCCTTCCAAACTGTCCTAGAGATGAAAGCAGCATGGGACTCTTCCAGAAAGTACTTGATTCTTTCTAAAATTTAGTCAATTTAGTCGTTTTTGCCTCATGAATTCTCCGATGGGTATAAAACAAGTAAACAAAAACGGCAACAAATCCAACTATGATTTTGTAGCGTTTCTGGCTATTCTCCTTTTCAGGATAAGAAGACAGACTTGTAACTTGCTGTGTCTTACACAGAAATTAACTCATCCTCTCATTAGATGTGCATTGTCCTCAGGGTATAAGTTGTGTACCTGTCACGAGGTTACCTGAACACACACACACACACACACACACACACACACACACACACCTTTTAAATGTGTCTAAATAATGCTTTAAAACCTCAAAGTTCAACATCCATACTAAATGTGAAGGAGCTTAAACTTTCCTTAGTCTTCAAAAATGCCCTCTAGAATCTCCCATATTTGGGATGGACTTCATATAATATAAATGCTTATTGTGTGCCTACTATGTGCTGGGGACTGTCTCAGGTCCTGGAGGTACAGGATAAAAGTCCCATGGAGCTTACGTTATAATGGACTTCTAGAAAAATAAAAGGATCATGATTTAGATGGGAGAACTCCCACAATGTGCAAGTTCACCATGGTCTAACATTTGAAACAGCTATTTCAGGAGCCAAATTATTAAGGATAATTTATTCCAGATCTCTGCTGAAATAAACAATGCTTCTGAGTTCTGTACAGATGTGTAGCCAGCAGGGAGCCGCCTGATTCCATCAGTTTCTAGACATCTTTCAGCAAAGTCAGAGCTCCACATGGAAAGCTGAGTATTCAGGGCCTCTGTGCATATTCAGGCATGCCCTGGGGTCGCAGGCTAATGAAGGGATTACACTCTTCTCTGTGTGTAATTTTTTCATTGGTGACAGATTTAATGTGGATAATAGTGCTCACTTAATAAGCAATCCAGGATAATTTAACAGAAGTTATGAATGTAAGTTAAAATGAATCTTCATCTACAATTTTAAGAGTATCATGTCTATGGCAGAGAACAGTGAGCGAAGAGCTAACCTAGAAATAATAACATCCTGAATTATGTTATTGCATTCATTTCTTTTACTTAAACTTCTGAGACTATAAAAGCGGAAAAATGCATTTCATGTTTTGGGTATACTATTAATAGCTTAAGCCAAACAATTGTACCATTTACCAAAAGTATCATAAGACATGAAATCATGTTTACTCACACAACTTTAGTTTATCGATTAACAGCAGGTTCAGCAAACTTTCTCTGAAGTTCCAGATTGTGAATACTTTAGGCTTTGTACACTGTACCATCTCTACCACGACTATTCAACTCTGCTATTTCATGTTATAGCATGAAAGCAGCCATAGACAACTGGTAAATAAACGACCATGGCTGTGTTCTAATAAAACGTTATGTACAAAAACAGGCAGGGGGCTGGATTTGGCCTGTGTGCCAACCCTTGAACAGAAGAGTTGACAGCATTGGAGTTAAAGTTAGACCCTCCAGAAGAACTTCCAGGTCATGCACAAAATGTGTTGATCCATGGCTGGTTATAGGCAGAAATCAGTGGCTGTCGGGTGTGTTATGCATAAAATATGACTCTATCATACAGATATTTCCAGACCTAGATGATGGTTTTCATCTAGGTTTCATCAACCATTTATGAGTGGTTATCATATAAGTATATAATCATGCTGTGCTGGAGGGTAGTCAGGGAGATAGATTCTCAGTAGACTCTGCTGTAGTAGCTTCCCTGTGGGTGGGGCATAATTAATTAGATTAAGATCGCTTCAAAGTTATTCTAAATTATAGATGTTTTCAAAATCATTCCTTCATTCAACCAGCACTGATATTGTTCACATCATGCTGGGATCTGGGGATTCAAAGATAAACAGAAAATAATATCTGCTCCCAAGGGCACGGAGTCTAGGGACAGAGAGTGATGAAAAACTAACAATTAGAGGGATTTAATAAGTTCCATGGTAAAAGAGTGAACAAGGTACTCTGACATGGGGAAATGGAAGCTCTCAACTTTTCCTGAAAATATTAAGGAAGACTGAAAAAGATGTCATTTATCTGGTCTTTAAAGACTAAGTGTTTGCCAGGCAGACAAATGGAATAGACAATTTTAGACAAACAGGCAATTTCATTTCACTTTCTTCACTTTTTCTTAACTCCTTGTCATCTGGCTTCTGCCTCACAACTTAAACTATTCTGTCCTGAAGGACAGCAATCCGTTAACTGTTTCTCAGGCTGCATTTTCTCCTTGACTGTTCTGCATCATTTCACATGACTAACCACTTTCTCCCCCACTCTTTTTCAAATAGATGCCTGCTTTTGGAAGACCACTTAGCTTGAAGTATGGAAAATACTTCAGGGAGTATTGTGTTGTGTTATTCAAAGTAAGAAATGAGAGGCCCTGACCCAAGGCTTGGAGTGCTAATAGAGAGGAGTAGGTGCTAGAGTTATTAGAAACACTGACCCTAGGGCGTAGGGACTGGTTGGAAGTGGCACTGTGGGAGGTGGATAGGGTATGGCACCACCAGACTGAACTTGGTGCCTTAGAACCTTGACAGAGCAATGGACTTCTCTCTCAGAGGGGCTTTCATCCCTGAACACATTATAAAACAGATCCAAACATAATTTTGCTCATTTCTTTAAATTATTTAAAAAATTGTCTTAAAATACACGTAAGATATACCATCTTCCCTGTTTTAAGTGTACAGTTCAGTGGTATTATTATGCCACCATCATCACCATCCATGTCCAGAACTTCTCTCACCTTTTGCAAAACTGAAACTCTGTCTTCATCAAACAGTAACTCCCCATTGTCTTCTCCCCATATCCCTGACCGCCACCACCTGCATTCTATTGCCATGAATTTGATTACTTTAGGTACCTCCTATAGATGGAATCATATAGTATTTGTCTTTTGATGACCGACTTATTTCACATAGCATTGGCAGACCTCAAGGTTCATCCATGTTGCAGCGTATGTCAGAATTTCCTTTGAAAGCTGAATAATATTCCATTCTACCTATATAGCATATTTTGTTTCCTGTGTATTCATTGATGGATACTTGTGTCACGTCCACCTTTTGGCTATTTACTTACTTTTTAAAGCTTAAAATAACATTTTAAAGATGCTTATACTATTCCAAATTAAAAATACCTGCAAATGATCCATTTTTTAGGAAAAGCATAAATTTGTCATTTTTTAACTGACTCACCTAATGGAAAAAAGAGAAAGGCACCAAATATGATCTCAAGGAGCACAGATTTCTCAGTATCTTCCACCTTCTATTTAGGCTTTCTGTTATTTTCTCCACTTTTCGCTGTCTTACCTTTTATGATGTAGTTAAGAGGAGAGTGGCTATTAAATAATGCTGAGAAGAGCCAACATGCTTTATGATTATTGTTTGATAGCCAGTGCTTGTTTTTTTCCACATATAAAATTTTTTTCATTTAAATTCAATTAATTAACATATAATGTATTATTGGTTTCAGAGGTAGAGTTCAGTGATTCATCAGTCTTATATGACACCCCGTGCTCGTTACATCACGTGCCCTCCTCAATGTCCATCACCCAGACACCCCATGCCCCCACCCCCATCCCCTCCAGCAACCCTCAGTTTGTTTCCTATGACTAAGAGTCTCATATGGTTTGTCTTCCTCTCTGGTTTCATCTTGTTTTATTTTTTCCTCTCTTCCCCTATGATCCTCTGTTTTGTTTCTTAAATTCCACATATGAGTGAGATCATATGATGATTGTCTTTCTCTGACTTATTTCGCTTAGCATAATACCCTCTAGTTCCATCCACATCATTGCAAATGGCAAGATTTCATCTTTTTGAGGGCTGCATAATATTCCATTTATATATATATATATATATATACATACATATATATATATATACACATACACACACACACACACACACACACACACTCACACACACATACACACCCCACATCTTCTTTATCCATTCAACTGTCAGTGGATATCTGGCTGTTTACATAGTTTGGCTATTGTGGACATTGCTGTTATAAACTTTGGGGTGCAGGTGCCCCTTCGGATCACTACATTTGTATCTTTGGGGTAAATACCCAGTAGTGCAATTACTGGGTCATAGGATAGCTCTATTTTCAACCTCTTATTTTGTTTCCGTTGTATCTTTGCCAAATAAAGCAAAGATGCACTGCTTCTTGCATCCTAATTCTCTCATCTGGTTTTAATTTTCTTCTTCCTGAAGTATATCTGTCAGTAGTTCTTTTAGCAAGGATCTAGTAAATGTACCAGGCTTTGTTTCTTTGAAAGTCTATTTTGCCTTCACTCTTGGATGAAAATAATAAGACTATAGCTAGACATATCACAGTGAAACTTCAGGACACCAAAGACAAAGAAGTCTAGAAACTTAAGAACTTACATATAGATATTTGAAACAACATTACAAGTTAGGAGTCTTGAGGAAATTGGCTATTAAGACAGATGAAAAACCTAAATGTAAGAAAAGCAATACTATAAAAGTTTGGAAGAAAATAGAAAATAATTTCTTTATCGCCTTAGAATAGAGAAGTAATTATTATATAAAATTCAAGAACATAAACCACAAAAAAATAATACACTCGAATATCTTAAACTTAAAAACATTCCTCCACGGGCGCCTGGGTGGCTCAGTCGTTAAGCGTCTGCCTTCAGCTCAGGTCATGATCCCGGGGTCCCGGGATCGAGTCCCACATCGGGCTCCCTGCTCAGTGGGAGGCCTGCTTCTCCCTCTTCCACTCCCCCTGCTTGTGCTCCCTCTCTCACTGTGTCTCTATCTGTCAAATAAATAAATAAAATCTTTAAAAAAAAAACAAAAAAACAAAAAAAAACAATCCTCCACATAATACCATATAAAAGCAAAAAAGCAAATAAAACAAAAACAAGATTTAAAAAACCCAAAACAAACAAGCAAAAATAAAAAAGCAAGTGACACACTAGGATATTTGCATAGCACAGAGCAATTATTAGTATGTGAAGAATTCCGACAAATCAATAAGAAAAAGTGATAACCCAATAGAAAAAATGGGCAGAGAATGTGAACAGGCAGTTCACAGAAGATAAAATGTGAATAACCAATAAGCAGGTGAAAAGATGGTTAATCGCACCAGTACTCAGAGAAATTAAAACTAAAACAACATTGAAATGGTCCATGACACTCACTGGCTTTACAAAGAAAATATTTTAACCCAACAACACAGAATGTTGGTTGGGATGTGGGAGAAGAAAAACTCATAAAAATCTTTGGTTATAGAGTAAATTGCTACAATCACTTTGGAAACAATTTAATACTACCACAGGAAGTTTACTGGGGAGTGCCCTCAGGATCAACACCTGTAAGGGAATGAGGGGAGCTGAGCTGGCAAAGGGACAAGTTGAACTTCAAGTCAGCTGCAAAAGAGTCTGAGTTAATTCCATGGGGAGCTCTGGGGCTGGATCCCCCCTCAGAGTTGCCTCACACTGAGGCAAGAGTCCAGGTCTTTCGATTGGCTCTCCTTCCCCATCCAGATGCTCTCAGGGAGGAGGTGTGACTTTGGGCAAGGTATTTACCTTCAGTCAATGGAAATTCTCAGAGAGGTACTCAACCATGGCCAACACTCCCAAATCGGGGGAGTGCACCTTGTCCTGAAGGTCTGGGTGATCATATCACTGTGTCCACTACAAAGAATAAACTGAATATTAAATACATTTACAATATTGATGTAGTTTATAAACATACAAAAAAAGTATGTTATTTATCTTAAATACATACTAAAATTACAAACGACCTTGTTCATCCTCCAGTTAGGTTAACTGAGTCAATCAAGAAATGTTCCTCATAGCTTCTGCTAGTTTCTGATTGGATTTCTGTCACTTGCAACCAAAAGAACCCTGCTTAATGTAGACCACTTCATTGTGAGGTGTCTCAAGAATTTTGTGGAATTATCAGAGGAGGAATAATAAATAAAATAAAAGCATTTATTTAAAAAAATGTATTTATTTGTTCATTTATTTACATCAGATAACTGGTCCGTTTTCAAAGTAATTTCACAGTACCTTGAATACATGTTATAAAGAATGACAGTATTAGAAGATTTTGCTCTTCTTTATAAAGCCATTGAGGCAGTCCTTCAGTTTCTTTATAAAGAAAAACAGATGATGCTCATGCCTAAGGAGCTCTGCCATTTGAGGGGCCACTGTATGGATGCGCTTCTTAGCCAAGGACCTCAGAGCAGGACCCTCAAACTGGCAGACAGTGAGGTGTGGGATAGAGCATTCTGGACCTGGGACTATAGGAGAACAAGAAGGCTCTCAACTTCCCCTACTCTAAGTTTCCTTATTTATAAAATGAAGATAATAATAATAATAATAATAATAATAGTAATACCTATTCTATTCTACCTGTCTCCCAAGGTTTTAGTGAGGATCCAAAGAAACACTGTGTGAAAAATGCTTGGTAAATGGGAAACAAATATTCTGTAATAGTACAAAAAGTTTTCCATTTGTGGTCATTGGGGCAGTGTTGGTGACTTGAGATCTATTTTATCTTTTCTAAGAATATACCATGACTATTTCAGCCTTCAAGGCTTCCCTTGCCTGGAATGGCTTCTCCTCTTTCCTCCGCATAGTGAAATCCTCAGCATCTTTCAGGCACACTTTCCCCATGAAGGCGCCCTTCTTTTGAGCTTTTCTGAGTCGCTTCAGTGGAGTTTGTGGATCACTATGGCATACCGTATTTCTCTGGCCATTGCTTTGGGTATCCTTCTCCTTTGTCAGAGGCATTATTTTATACACCCTCTCCTCCCATGGTACATAACAAAAGCAGTGGACTTACAGTAGGTAAATGTTTGGTGAGTAGTGTTAAAAGATAAACTGAGGTATATTACAATTTTTAAGGGTTTAAACAAAAAACTGATTCGAATCAGGTAGTATCCAGTGTAGCAGATAGAAAAGAACTGAGAAGCCATACAAAATGAAAGACTTTTACAGCCAGAAGGGAGCAGGAAAAAGGAAGTGCTACCAGGCAAAAAGGACGTTGGGTATTGCAAGATTATTTTCCTTTAGGGGAGGACAGGGGTCTATCAGACAGTCTACCTAACTAGTACTGATCAGGCAATTCCTAATTGACAGTTTCTGGGAAAGCCAGAACTGTAAGCAAATCTGAGTTTGGTGATGTGGGGCTTAGCATAAGGGACTCCATTTTGGACCTGTTGTCTTGTTTTTAACAGTAGTTTAATAATCTCTGAGGTGGCATGTACCTGCTCCCAAGAGCCCATTATGCATATCACTTCCCAATTTTGGATTTAGTGATACCAAGGTGATAGCTTGAAAATGGCAGAGCTGGGAGTATTTATACTACAGGAATTGGCAAATGCTACAAATTGTACCCGGACCTTCCCCCCCCGCCAGCCAACTGTTAACCTTTACCAGCACACCACACACTGAGGCAAATATAAGGAAGGTCTGCAACAGGGAAGAAAACATAACTCCTAGGATGGACTCACAGCTGGCAAAGCTCCATGCAGGAGGGTGGCCTGAACCTTTAAAGAATCCCCACATTCAAATTAGATCTCCATAGTCCAAGTACTCATGGAAAGGCTGCCAAATTTTTCTACTATAATTCCAGTGATGCCCTGTTTTCATCCTGTTTCCCTGTTTTCAAGAGTATTACAACTATGATAGACATGTAAGAATGGGAGAGGTAAGGTGTTTTTATCATTACTGTCAGAGGTGTAAAAACAAAAGTTTATGTTTTTAAAAAAAAATCTTTAAAAATATATTTGAAGGGAAAATACAAAGATTTGACCAAACTGTACAATTACCTAATCAGTTATGGGGGAAAATGTGATTCCTGGGCCTTTGTATTTGAGTCTTATTATTCATGACATTAAATATGTTAGTATAAAAGAGATTTTGTTTTGAATGAAAAGAAAGTGAGAGAGGATATAATCTCCTGGATGGTACAAATGGCAGCCTAAGGAAGGAGAGCATGGTGACCAGCCTAGGCTGATCAGGAAGAGAGTAGGTTGGGGCAGCATGATCCATAACCTTTTCTATTAGTTTTTTAATCTCTTAGTGCCAATTATCCATTACATAAAGCAAGATAAAATAGAGATTTTTTTCCCCAAATTAAAGAATAGGGTTAATCTAAATCTTATGTTTCCCTTCTATGAATTAGTCCTTTTTTTCAAAGCTTTTATTTATTTGAGAGAGAGAGAGAGAGAGAGAGGATGAGTGTGGGGGAGGGGCAAAGGGAGAGGAAGAAAGAAACCACCCCCCCACCCACCAACACCCCCCGCCCCCCACTGAGAAGAGAGCCTGCGGTGGGTCTCCATCCCAGGACCCTGGGATCATGACCTAAGCTGAAGGCAGACACCTAACCAACTGAGCCACCCAGACACCCAAAATTAATATTTTTTAAAGACATTTTAGGAAAAGAATACGTTATGGCAAACCTCCAGCCAAATGCCTATCAAGATAATGCTTTCCACATAAGTTTAAGTCTTCAATCACCTGATTGATTATAATGTATAAATTATAGTATCATAACCTGTCACCATTAAGGGCAAATCAAGAATAAAGGCCAGCATTTTGGTCCAACCACTTCCCACTCAAAGAGTAACTTGATTATTTTCAAAATATTTGCTACAATCTCAGGCATCCATGCTGCCATGCATAGTCCCGCCCTCACCACCACCCAGGAAGCAAAGGGTGTCCCTGGATAGTGCAACATGGCACAGGGATGGTGCTCATTGCCTCCTCGCTCTTGCTCTGCTGTGTGGACACTCGGCTGCAGCTCACAGGACACTCATTTGCTCTGAGAAATCTCTCCCTATATTAAAGAACCATGAGTCAAAGAGGGGAAAGGAAATCGAGGAGATGAAAGAGAAAAGCAAGAAGGGCTAGATGAACTAGAGGGTCTGTGGTTTTGAAAGGCAGAGGCTGGATAACAGAAAATTAAAACAGAATAAAGAATTAAAAATCAAAAGCTTTGGAACAAAGTAATGAGAGAAATAAAGTTTTAAATCTGAAAAAAGACTGCCTGATTATAACAAATAACAGGAGACTGAGTCTAGAACATCCTGAAATCTCCTCGATTACAGAGAAGGAGGAACTGGACCAACGTGTTTCTCATGGTCATTTTATGTCTGTAAGGAGCATAACTGTGAACTTGTGAATGAGGAAACACAACCTTGTAGAAGGAATCAGAGGGCTCATTTGAGTTGATATGAGCCTGTACGAGTTAAATATATTCACTTTCTCTGAGGGCTCTGCATTAGTCAGTTTTCCGATTCGATGAGACCATTACAATTCCAGTTATTCTTGGGATTCTTTCACTTCATAGTGTTGGTACCAAAGCCTTACAAATGTTGTTTGTATAGAGAAATCAGTGGTGTTAAGAAAGCAATCATTCATAAGAAAAATTCCAAAGGGAGCAGTAACGTAAAATGATGAAAATGCCAAAGATATGAAAAATAAAGACAATTGTTACAAGACGCAATAGCTCTGAATGTTTGCTTTTATGTGACAGATGTTTTTAACCAAAGCTCAACGTTGGCAGTTTGAGTACACTTATGATTTTAATTTGTGTTCTATTCCCTTTTCATATTGATGTCTACTTACAACATCTGTGAAGGCTCTGTAACCTGAATTTGACAGGGGAAAGTGAACAGACTGTTTTTGGAGTGTTTCCATTAAGTCCACATAACAGACTGTTAACAAAAATCTTAAATAGCTATTCTAATCATCAACAGCAATCTTACACAAATTAAATTAGACCCAAAGGGCCCGATTAACTTTAAAATGCCTTACAGGCATGTAACATAAATTTAACTTTTTTTTTTTCCTTTGGAGTAGAAATAGGATTTTTCGGTGTG
Source organism: Eumetopias jubatus (assembly GCF_037043125.1). Lineage (NCBI taxonomy): Eukaryota > Metazoa > Chordata > Mammalia > Carnivora > Otariidae > Eumetopias > Eumetopias jubatus. The sequence continues at coordinate 134,128,359 of NW_028274809.1, read as the reverse complement.
AGTCAGATACATAGTTAAAAAAAAAGTTAGCATGCATGTTAGACTCATAATGACATGGAGACAGGATTTCATTTTCTTTATCAGGAAACCACACTTCTGTGCATAGAAATTCAGTTAGGCCGCAACCAAGCTCCCTGTTTATATGAAAAGTAGAGGCACTGAATGAGGTAGGAAACATGGCTTTTCTAATAAGCTCAGGAGGTTTTATTGCTAAAGAAAAGAGGCATGTATCAATCAGCATTAACGTTAAAATGGTGCCATGAGCCAAGGTAAAGCTGAACTAGAATTTCTGCAGTTCATCAACCCCCCTACCAAGAAATGGGCTCGATTCATGATTTAAAGCATAATTATACCATTAATCAAGGAAAAAACCATTTAAAAAAAAATATCTTCCCTTCTCTGCTTTAGCCAAATCCCCAGGGGTCTGTCCAAATGCATTTCTTGAATTTTCATTTATCCCAAATCCCAGCCAGCAGGTTCCCCATCTATACATTTAATAGTCTCCATTCCTCACACACAGTGGATAACTGCTCATAGGCAGCTTCCTTCCAACTGCATGGAACATGTGATTTCTGCCCAAGTCAGTAGCCATGAATGAGAAACTTCATATTAAAGAACACGAACCGTCAGAATTACCAAAGCTATGTTTCAGATCACCTATTAGTTTGAGGAAACCATGTCCTTTCAGCTCTTAGAAGACGATCACAGACACCCTCTGTGGCAATAACCCCTGTGTTCTGGTGTCCTCAAGGTAAGCGTTTTCAGCCATTAGGTGATCCTCTCTTCTCCCCACCTCTCCAGACGCTATCCAGATGCTAGATAAGAGTCTTGAGAGATGTTCATTGCTTGCAGAATATTCATTAGGACCTTTTAGAACCTAAGTGCTTTTCAGAACCCTACCCCTCTTCCACACGTCTCAGGGGCCTTTGACCACCACCTGGATCACCAACAATGAACCTGATTAGTTCAAGTTCAAGTCAATGGTGGTCCCCCAGCCACTGTGATGAGGCCAGGTACAGCATCTGACATGATAAAGGCAACATAAAAAGGATTTGTATTGTGAGCACAAATAGAACCAGTCTTAGGAAACTAATGCTTCTCTACCTTTGGAATCCAGTTATATAAATAAATATTCTGATTGTTTATGCCTGCTTGAGTCAGGGATTTTAATTCCTTGGAGTTGAAAATACTCAACCTATTTAAGTGGTCTTCTGAGCAATTTGTACACCAATATCTCCGAAGTCTTCCTAGAATTCCTCCACCGGTCCACGAGGGCTGGGCCACAGAGACTCTAAATAGACAACTACTACCTATGGTCTCCATTCTCCAGCGCTGGAGAACTGGTTTTGAACCATGTGTGTGCTTGACTTTCTAAGACTGAGTTATTTTCCCAAGAGACTTCTTTCTCCTGCAACTGGGACTAGACTTCTTCTACTCACCCACCAAATATGTCCAAGGATGCCCCCAAATATGCTTGTTTGGGTTCAAGTGAGCACCCCAGATACATAAATAAATGTATTTTTATATAAAGTTTGAGCTGAATTTTTTTTTTTAATTAAACTTAATTCCCCTCAGTTTTAGATAAAACCTAGACTGGGGAAGTGACTTGACCTGACTTGACTCAGGAAGCACCGAGGAGACACAGAGACAGGACAGAGCCCACATTTCCTGCTCTGTACTCGGTGCTCAGCTCGCTACTCTACAATATTGAGTCTTAAGCATAACCCCAATGCCTTTTCCCAGTGGCAGATGAGCAGTATGTAAGCATTATGTTGGGGATCTGACATAAAACTGCTGAGATTCTATATTTAGGAAGGCTGAATTTCTCATTTCTGCCACATTAAAACCGCTACTACTATTTTCTGAGAAATCACTCTTAGATGCAATGAAAATCTAAAGAAAAACTAACCATCAGGAAAAGTTGTAACCTCCAGGTTAAAGCTCAGCCTAAATTGTCTGATGGATGAGAGGGCTATTCTTTTCTTCAGTGCGTTCTAAAGCAATTAAGAGTAGTCATTTCACCAAAGCAAGAATCCTAAATTTTAATATAAAAAAGAAGCAGAAAAACATGCAGACCTTTTATTTTATACCTAATCCACATGAAATATTTCATTGTGAAAACTGCTGCCAAATAAACCCTGGAAACATGGTTCTCAGTACATCCCTGCCCAACTCAAGAACATGCACTGGCTTCGGTCCCCCATCCATCCTTAATGCTAGAATTCTCTGACCGACTTCCAAAGCGTTCTGTGACCACACACTGCTAATCAACTATTTCACCTCATCACTTCCCGTGTCCTCTGAAACATCTGCACTATAGCCATAACCCTCCATGAACAGCATTCTCTGATATTCATGAATATTTCTCCCTCAGGTCTCAGCCTACATTTAGCTGACATCTGAAATGCCCTCAACTTTTCTGTGACTGTTCAAGCCCCATACATCCTCCTCAAGGACAGGCAGCCCAGCCCATAATTTTTCCTTGCCTTCAGTAGCGCTCACCCTTGATTATCAACTGTTATGTTATGTTTTTCTAATTATTTCAAATGCGGGGGTCTTTTCTAATTTGATTGCATACTTTTTTTTTTTTTAAAGATTTATTTATTTATTTGAGAGAGCGAGAATGAGAGAGAGAGAGAGTACATGAGAGGGAGGAGGGTCAGAGGGAGAAGCAGGCTCCCTGCTGAGCAGGGAGCCTGATGTGGGACTCGATCCCGGGACTCCGGGATCATGACCTGAGCCGAAGGCAGTCGCTTAACCAACTGAGCCACCCAGGCGCCCGATTGCATACTTTTTAATAATAAGCAGTGATGTCATTCTTTCCTATATTCATTCTGCGGAGCACCTTGCACAGTATGGATTTCAAATGCTCCTCTACAAATGCTTGTTGACAGGTGGTTAGAAATAACCTGGCAGACACATGAAGTTGCACCTTACCCTGCATCACTCATTCCCAGAGTCCTGCTCGCCACTGGTTCTTCGGGCTATGACAGCTTCTCATTAGTATAGGTTCTTGTGAGGACTGAGGACCAAACTTTCTTCTTCTCTTCCTCAGTGTCCTTCCTGCCTTGCAGTAGATTCTGAGATCCGTTAAGATCTTCTTATCTGTAGAGTTCACAGATCGAATCTCAAATTTCAAAGGATATCTATGACATTGATAATCCTTCCTAGCTCCAAGTAGGCTAGGATCTCAGCTGTTTCAGCAAAGCTCTTATTCTCCAAATCCCTAGGTAATCTTGAATGTCTTAGAGAGATACACAGTTATTTCTAGTGTTTAATCTAAATCTCTTTGGCTGAACTCAAGTCCGTTCCCTTTATCACAACCCTAAGTGGAAAAAGGGACCAGGGCTTGCTTTCCTGAAGAACCATGTCCACACCACATAACTGATTTTTAAAAACGTTGTTTACCAGCCTGTCTTCTTTACAAATTGAGGATGTGGTATTGTGTTTTATATCTGGTCTCTGTTTTAAAGTAAATAGCCATCTATACTACTGACTATAATAAGGCAAGTCCTTTAAATTTTCAAGCATTCAGAAAGTACAGAGAAATTTTGTCACATTTGCTTTAAATATTTTATTTTAAAAAATAAGATATTAAGGATATAATTGATGCCCCTTTTACTACTGCCTGTTCTCTCTCCAGAAGGGTAAGGACTATCCTGAAGCTAAGCGCATATTCTTCCTGTTCAGTTTTTAGGTCACACATATATATGTATATCCCATATACATATATCATATACACATGTCATATACATATATGTATTATGGGATACAATAGGCACCATGTTTGAGTGTTCATATTCTTTAAATCACAGTGTATGTATCACTCTGAAATTTACTTACATGTAAGAATGTGTTCTTAAGATTTCTCCAAGTTGGCAATATGGTTTTCCCTTGTATGACAATGATATAATTTATTTACTCATTCTTCTATTGATGGACATTTAAAACATGTCCTATTTTCCTCTATTACAACTATATATTTAACATATATGTATGGATCAGAATGTGCACATATTTGAGAGTTTCTCTAAGATATAATACAAGTGGAAATATTGTATTATAGAATATGCACATCTTGAATTTTACCAGATAATAAAATTTGCTCTCCAAATTGCCTATAGAAAGTCACACTTCCAGTAGAAGCTTTTGAGGTTTTCACCACTTAATACTATTTGTGTTTTAAAATTTTCCCAATAACGTGTAAACTTGGTGTCTTATTTGTCTTTTCTCTGGTTGTTTATGAGGGTAAGTGTATTTTCTTGTCTGTTGGTCATTCGGGTTCCCTCTTCTGTTAATTATTTGTTTGTGGCATTTACCCAACTGTCTGTTTTGTCATTCTTATTGATATGCAGTCTTTAAAATATATACATTCTGTTTTTCTAATCCTTTGTCAGTTACAGACATGACAAATATCTTTTCCCAGCTGGTGGATTGTCTTTTAACATTAAGTGTCATATTTTACAGGTTTTTAAAAACTGTTTAATGTAGTCAAATTCATCAATCTTTTTTTTTTAGAGCTTTCGATTTTTGCATTTCATCTTATGTTCATAAAAGTTTCTTCCTAACAATGAAGAACAAGAACACTTATCCCACCTCAAAATCAGGTGGTATGAGAGAGAAAACTCTGGAGGGCTTCCAGGAAAGCGCTTTCCTTGGGTGAACCAAGTTTGCTTTAGAGCAAGAAGGGGAAGCAAATGTTCAGAGAAGAGATTGTGATATAAAGGATTCAGGGGGTGACCACGGGGAGTTCCAGTGGGCATACTGGAAGGTTCAGGAGTTAGGGAGGGGCAGGAGACGGAGACAAACTCTGTATGCACTTTCCTATCAGGACTCATATACCTCAGTGATTCTTGAATATACTCAGCCATTATTTCTCCAAATCTTGCTTCTCTCCCATTCCCTGCAATCTTTTCCAGAACTCTTGCAGGAGCCTCTCAATCTAGACACCATGTTTACCAGCTGCCCTTTCCTATTTCCACCACCTTGTATGTGTGCTTTCTTGGTTCTTTCCTCATTACTGCCTTCAAATCCACCACTTCTCTACTTGACTGTGTCCAACCTCGAAGTCATTCTACTTCATGTATTTATTTCAATGCCTGTTTTTTTTTTATTTTGAGGAATCTAAATGGATTATACACACACACACACACACACACACACACACTTGTTCTCAATTTCCATCAGTTTTTATTTTATGATTTCTTGTCTTTTTTTATGAGGATGTTCCTTTATCTTTTGGGGACTCTGAAACATTTATTTCAATATCAGTTTCAGATTGCTCTGTTATTTTCACATCATCTTGAGAAAATCCATGTTCCTCTTGTAGGTTCCGTGCGCCATGCTTTGCACAATAACAGTCCTCTTCTTGTTGTGCTTTGGAATTCTAGATTGCAGGCTCATCTTGAAGGGCTGTTTTTTGTTTGTCCTGCTCCTCCCTGCCTCCAGCTCTACTGGTGCCCTTTTATCTAGCAATTTTGTGATTGCCTCCACCCAGCTCCCAACTCAGAGCAGAGTCTAACTATCTGTAGCTCAGGGCTCCCATCCTTGGTCATGTTGGAGAGCTCCCAGACCCAGTCACCTAGTCACAGAGGGCCTTGCAAAGGTCCTGGCTACAGGGTTATGTCTGTGTTTTCCCTCATCCCATTATCCCTCTTTCTATCCCTACCTCACTTCCTGATTTGAAATAATGAGACCGCACTGACCCCGTCTCACATAGTGCACCTTTAGTCCTTGTACCCAACGCAGCGGAACTCCCAGCTGCCTCTGCCTGCCTCTGGGCTACAAGCCTGTAGGCCTGCAAAACTAGTCCCAACTTACTGTTCGGAGCTTCCTCTCTAAAGGTAGTCCATAGGGATGCCTATCTGGCTTTACAACATGATCTATGCCTTTTCGATTTTTATATCATATCTACAGTGTTTTTTTTCTTTTTTAAAGATTTTATTTATTTGAGAGAGAGAGAATGAGAGATAGAGAGCACGAGAGGGAAGAGGGTCAGAGGGAGAAGCAGACTCCCCGCTGAGCAGGGAGCCCGACATGGGACTCGATCCTGGGACTCCAGGATCATGACCTGAGCCGAAGGCAGTCGCCTAACCAACTGAGCCACCCAGGCGCCCCTATCATATCTACAGTGTTGTTTGGACTAGTGTAGGTGGGGACTTGAAGTGTGAACCAACTGTGCAATCTTGAGCTGACATGTTTCTGATCTAAATAGCCCAGTGCCGGCGGGGGGGGGGGGGGGCGGGAATCTAAAGCACAAATGGAAAGAATGGCCTCACTTAGGCTTAACAAACTGAGGGTTGCTGGAGTGGTGGGGGGGGTGGGAGGGATGGGGTGGCTGGGTGATAGACATTGGGGAGGGTATGTGCTATGGTGAGCGCTGTGAATTGTGCAAGACTGTTGAATCACAGATCTGTACCTCTGAAACAAATAATGCAATATATGTTAAGAAAAAAAAAAGAAGATAGCAGGAGGGGAAGAATGAAGGGGAGTAAGTCGGAGGGTGAGACGAACCATGAGAAACGATGGACTCTGAAAAACAAACTGAGGGTTCTAGAGGGGAGGGGGTGGGGGGATGGGTTAGCCTGGTGATGGGTATTAAAGAGGGCACGTCCTGCGTGGAGCACTGGGTGTTATGCACAAACAGTGAATCATGGAACACTACATCAAAAACTAATGATGTAATGTATGGTGATTAACATAACAATAAAAATTTTTAAAGAAAAAATTAATTTAATAATTAGTAGGAACTTGGGCATGAAGATGAGACTCAAGGAAAAGTGGCTTCATTAAGACATTCTGAGAATTTGTGGAATATCTACAAATTCTTGATTTGTGAGAAATTGTTTTGTACTTTGTACTTTAAAGGTTCAAAATCTTTGGATAAAGTTATCTTTATAAGCCAAAGTGAATCATAATTAATAATCACTAATGATTTTTCCTTTTATAATTATCCTAAAGCAATTGTTCTGTGTTTTAGACTTCAAAAAACTTACTTATTTATCTATTAACAAGCATTTACTGAGCATCAATTATATACTAAGCTCTTGTTATGAGTAAATAGGACAAGATAAATAGAGTCCTTGTCCCCATGGAGCTTACAGACATTAAATAAATATGTAATCACAGGGGGAAGCTTTAACTACACCTGTGATAAGTGCTCTCCAGTGCCCTTTTTCCTATTCTCACAGAATGTGGCTCCTTTCCCTTCAGGGTTTCATTAAAAATGTCATATCCATTGACAATCCTTTCCCCACCTGCTGTTATTCTCTGGTTTGGTTCAGAGCCCAGATTTGAGAAGCTTATCACAACTTACTATTATTTTGATTATTTATTTTAAAAAGTCTGTCATCCTAACTAGACTATAAACTCCATGAGGACAGAGGGCCCATTTTATCTTGGTCTATTGCCTTTACTGTCACTCACTAGCACGATGCCTGGCTCATAGTGGGAATTCAACAAATACTCGCTGAATGAATGAGTATGTGAATCAATAAGAGAAAGAGACCTAAGAAATGAGTAAGCTTTGGCCAGAGAAATGGAGGATGTGGGAGGAGTATCGGGTGGGGACGGAGGGAACTTTCCTGACAGAGAGAGCAACTGCATCAGCTCTTTGAGGGTGGAAGGAGTGTGGCATGTTGCAGGAATATAAAGAAGACCAAGGAGGCTGGGGTTACATGGAGGAAGTAATGGGCAGGGGTCAGCTCGTCTTGGCTTTAAATATCAAACTGAGGACTTTAAATTTTTATTTGAAAGGTCATCGGAAACTTGGTGGGGTTTAAGTGGGGAAGTGACTTGCTCAGCTTTTCTTTGTAAAACTGTTCTATCCAATATGGCAGCCATTAGTCTCACGTGGCTATTTAGATTTAGATGAATTAGGAATAAACAAAATTAAAACTTCATCTTCTCAGTCATACAGTCCACATTGCAAATGCTCAAAAGTCACAAGCAGTTAGTGGTTATCTTAACAGAAAACACAGATATAGAACATTTCCATCATTGCAGAATGATTCATTGGATAACACTGTTGAAAAAATTGGACACTGCTGTGTGGTAAGTGGTTCAGAGGGGATGATTCCAGTGTACTGTAAAACTTTAACCTAAAGACCTAAATGTGAGATGTGAAACCATAAAACCAAAAGAAAACATAGGCAGTAATCTCTTGGACATTGGCCTCAGCAACATATTTATGTGTACATCTCCTTGGGCAAGGGAAACAAAAGCAAAAATAAACTGTTGGGACTACACCAAAATAAAAGGCTTTTTTTTTTTTTGGTATAAAAAAAGAAAACAACAAAACACAAAAAGAAAAAGGCAACCTACTGAATGAGAGAAATATTTGCAAATATCCAATTGCAAGTATCCAATAGGGGGTTAATATCCAAAATATATAAAGAACCTATACAATTCAACACCCCTCCCAAAAAATAATAATTCAATTAAAACTGGGCATAGAACATGAATAGACATTTTTCCAAAGAAGACATACAGATGGCCACAGACCAATGAAAAGATGCTCAAATTCACTAATCATCGGGAAAATGCAAAACAACACAATAATGAGATATCACCTCACATCAGTCAGGATGGCTAGTATCAAAAAGACCAGAAATAACAAGGATTAGTGAGGATGTGGAGAAAAGGGAACCCTTGTGCACTGTTGGTGGGAATGTAAATTGGTGTAACTACTATGGAAAATAGTATGGTTCCTCAAAAAATTAAAAATGAAAATACTATATGATCCAATAATTCCACTACTGGATATTCACTCAAAAGAAAACAACAACACTAATTTGCAAGGATTTATGCACCCCTATGTTTATTATGGCATCATTTACAATAACTAAGATATGGTAGGACCCAAGTGTCCTTTGATAGATGAATGGATAAAGAAGAGGTGGTTTGTGTGTATACATATATACATAATGGAATATTACTCAGCCATAAGAAAATGAAATCCTGCCGTTTGTGACATGAATGGCCCTAGATGGCATTATGCTTAGTGAAATAATTCAGACAGAGAAAGACAAATATCATATGATTTCACTTATATGTAGAATCTAATAAACAAAATAAATGAAAAAACAAACCAAAAAGAAACAGACTCTTAAATATACAAGAGAAACTGGTGGTTGCCAGAGAGGAAGTGGATGGGAGGATGTATGAAATAGGTGAAGGGGATTAAGAGTTACAGACTCCTGGGCGCCTCGGTGGCTCAGTCATTAAGCTTCTGCCTTAGGCCCTGGGATGGAGCCCCCCCCAACACACACGGGCACTGGGCTCCCTGCTCAGCGGGAAGCCTCCTTCTCCCTCTCTCACTCCCCCTGCTTGTGTTCCCTCTCTCTCTCTCTTTCTCTTTCTGTCAAATAAAATCTTAAAAAAAAAAAGTTACAAACTTCCACTTGTAAAATAAATAAGTCACAAACAAATAGACTTGAACATATCCAGTGGCAAATCTAAGAACTTTTTGCAGGAGAAAAAATATTTAAAACTATAATCTCGTTGAAAGCAAATTTTGAGTTCTGAAAGAGCAATTTAACAGGCCAGAAAAGTACCAGTGCTTATATGTTCATAAAACAAGCTGCTCTTAAACATTTTGAGAAACTGTCAAAACATTTTGAGAGACAGTTCTAAAATTTGTATTATCTAAAAAAAAAATATATATACACACACACACATAAAGATTGGTCTGGAGATAATGAACAAATATCTATTAGCAAATTTACTAATTAGGGTTGCATCTATGCTTTTTTGGAAACATTAACCATGTGTTTTTTGAAGAAAAATCTCTTTAGCCAACTACCATAAATATTGGCTGCCTGTCAGAGATGATGTACCCAAATCTCACATGTTTTACATTTCCTAAAAGCAATCCAACCCACACAGTATTTTTATATAATGACAGCTGCCATGAAAGCAGAAAATCTTATAAATACATTGGATTTTGATTAATGAGCTAATGGTGGTTCCCTGTTTAAAGTCATTAGGCCCTAGGTGGTGTTTGGCCAAAGCAGGCTCAGCGTTAATGACCTTGATTACGTCATCCATGTGTTAGGGAGGAGTCAAAAGGATCACATTACTGATGGCAATGTTCTTTCAACTGCAGATAAGTAGTATTGCATGGAAGTCTTGGTTTGTGAAAACCTTTAGTTGTGTGTGCCTTTTGTATGAATGCCGGGTCATGCTGTAAAATGTATTTCTTCCTGTGGATTACAGTGAAAATATTCTGAGCAACACTGGGCTTCTTTCAGATTTGTAGCTGCAAGGACTCTTGGTTGTCCTACCATTTTCCCTTGGCCACCTGTTGATCAAAGTCCTTTTCTGATGCATTTTTGCACCCTCTTAGCACTCGCTGGTCAGCCCTCTTAGGGATCCTATTCATCCCCCTTCAGTGGCGGGCAAGATCCTCACTTTTCTAACCTCACCGCTTACTACCTCCCCCAAGCCCCGCTTACTCCACTTACGGCACACGGTCTCTTCTGCTGTCCTTGAATGTGCCATGGGAGGGGCAGCGTGGGCCTTCCCATTAGCTGTTCCCTGTGCCTGGAACACCCTTCCCTTGGATATGTACCTGCCTAATTGCCTTTCTTCCTTCAAGTCTTAGCTCAAATGTTACCTTCTTCAGGAGGCCCGCTCTGACTTCTTGATTGACAATTGCAGGCCCCCTCATCCTCACAACCCCCCTTTCCCTGCTGTATTTCTTTCCTCCATAGTGCTAGCCCTCCTCGGTTGTACTACAGAATTTATTTGCTATGTGTATTATTTGTCTGTTTCCCTCTACTCGATGTAAGCTCCAGGAAGGCAGGTATTGTTGTCGGTTTTGTTTACCGATAGAGCCCAAACAACCAGGACAGTGTCTGGCACAGAGTAGATGTCAATAAATACTGTAGATTAATTTAGATTGGGCCCACATCAAGAGGGAGAGAGACCAAGCCCTCAGATTCAAAACCAGGAGATTGTTACTGCATTCGTAGGCTATTTCCTGCCTTTTATCAGAAGCTTCTCTTTTTAGAAAACAGGCATTCTAACTTATGCTTTCTCCTTACAAGGCCCAGTCGTCCTCTGGCTCTACAAGCCATTAGACCAAGAGCCTCCAACTCACTTTTAGGAATCCATCCCAGAGGATTGTAGCACAAGTTAAGAAATGAGCCTCTGGTTACAATTTATAGACTTAATAGAGCTAATCTAGGTAAAATCATCAAAACATGCACCTCTGCTGAGCTCACTTATTTATCCAACATGGAAAATGAAATCGTAAAGGAGGTCAGAAAATAAATTACAGGATCATTTGGTTTACAACATAAAACTTCGGGAGAAGAGTAATAGGATCAATGTGATGGGCCCTGAAATTTTATTTCGGGAGCCACCCAGTTTAGGGAATAAAAGTCCCTGGTGGAGTTGGCTCTGCCACCCAGGCAGGAGGGTTATGTATCTGGTACATTTCATTTATTTCTCACTTCAAACTTTCCAACATAGAAGCAGGGACTACTACTCCTGGCACCTAAGGAAATCAACAATGCCTTTCTGTACTTATTCCAAAAAAGGTACCTGGATCTAGTTTGTGTTACGAGGATCATAAACGAAGTAGTTCAAGTTTTTTAAAAGCTAGAAGATTGTGAAATAAATAATTCCGGGAAGAAACCATAGAAATATCACTTTTGGGTTGTACGTGATTGCACTAGGGATGCCATTTATAAGATGACTCACAGAAGATATATTTGATGTTAGAAATCACAAAAGGAAGGGACAGCAAATAGACTGACGTCATAGAAATAAGCACAAAACCCCAAAACAAATATAACAAAAAACTTCACAAAAGGGAGGACTAAAAATTTGGCCACTTCTTTTAATCATTATCTTAAGCTGTGCTTCTTTATTTAGCATACTGTTACAATTATGTGAGAAGCTGAAAGCATTATCATTTTTCTTTTGTCCCCAAAGTTATACCTCCTTCATCCCAATCCATACTGATATTTGAGCAATTTGAACATAAATTCAGCTGTAAAGCTCTCTTCTGGATTGGTGTTTATCTCGGAAGCCAGAAGCACTGCACCATACCTTGTTCATACTTCTTTTTTTTTTTTAGATTTTATTTATTTATTTGATAGAGAGTGCGTGTGAGCATGAGTGGGGGCAGAGGCAGAGGGAAAGGAAGAAGGAGAAGCCGACTCCCCACTGAGCAGAGAGCCCAATGCAGGCTGGGGCTTGATCCCAGGACCCTGAGCCTAAAGCAGAGGCTTACCTGATTGAGCCACCCAGGCGCCCCCTTGTTCATACTTCTTAATATTGTTTTTATTTTAAGCTACATTTTAAATAAATGGAAACATGTCTCGATGGCTCCCACCTACAAGAAAGATGACAGAATCTGTTTCATTATAGGCTTGTCACATTTTAGTCAATTTAGTCACAGTTTAGTCAATATTGCCAAAGCTGTGGAATAAAAACGGCAGTCTTGGGGCACCTGGGTGGCTCAGTCCTTAAGCGTCTGCCTTAGGCTCAGGTCATGATCCCAGCATCCTGGGATCAAGCACTGCCTCCCCCCCTCCGCACCACACCAGGCTCCCTGCTTGGCAGGAAGACTGCTTCTCCCTCTCCCGCTCCCCCTGCTTGTGTTCCCTCTCTCGCTGTGTCTCTCTCTGTCAAATAAATAAATAAAATCTTAGGGAAAAAAAACTGCCGTCTTTAAGTTTAGGGCAGTTCTTTCACAGTTTAAGTCAATGTTAATTTTTTTTTAAATCTCTTTGTTTTTTTCCCAACTGCAGAACAAGGGGTACTTATTTGGCTACACCTTCTTTACCTCTGGCATGATCTTGATAAGAAATACATGGGATTCATTTGTTCTGTCTAGAAGTTTTGATAGGCTTTTTTTTTAAGTGCATTTAATATTTATGCTAAAAAATAAAAAAGTATAAGCACTTTTAAAAGACAATTGTTTTATTAATTTTATTAAGCTCTTAAAGAATTAGGGGTATTCATGAACTAGCAACATTCATTTGTTCTGTCTAGAGACTTTGATGAATTTTTTTAAATAGTGTGCTTCATGTTTATGCTAAAAATAGAGAAATGATAAGCACCTTTAAAGGACAGTCCTTTCATTAGATTCTTAAAGAATTAAGGATATTTCATGGACTATGAAGAAGAGTCTAAGATCTCAGAAATGTTACATAGTCAACGTAAGTAGAACAATTTATGTGAAATTAAATATTCTGTAGAAGATGCAGAAGTTCCTCTTTAAATAACCAATATTATTAATATTTGCTGTTGAGCAAAACGTTGGGTGGAAGTCACATTACCAGGAAAAATTGTTAATCTTTTGCAATGCATTAGCCATATTTAGCAGTTGCAGTTCCTACTCTCAGATCGTTTGACAGGGTGAGTTAATAAAATATCTCTACTATTTGAAGAGTATTTTACTTGTAGGCAGAGAGCAGCAGAAATGTTCTGCTTTGATGTTATCTGTGAATATGTATCCGTAAGCCTCTTAATTGTGAGACCGTTGGTAAAAGAAAGCAGGACCAAAAAGGAACCAGAATATTATTGTTTAAACAGATAGAAGGAAGCACAGAGTAAAATGAAACTAGAAATTAATAATATTTCTATCATCAAATTGAAATATTAACCAAAATAATTAAAGAACAAAGGGTTAGACTTTAGTCACCAGTCTTTTTTTCATTCGTCTTAGTCGTGGTCATACTTTCTATATGAGTGTGTATCCTGCTTTTGAAAATAAATGTAGTAATGAAAAATAGCCAACATTTTAGCATTTCTCAATTAATTGACTTGCTAGGTAATTCATCGCTTAAAAAAACACGTTTCAAAAGCACTGCACTATAGAAAATATTAATAGCATATATAAAAGCAAATTAAGTGAATAGGACATCAAGTTATTAAAATTTTCTGAAGTGTATGGTGATTGCTCAGGCTTTCATGCAGCAAAATATGTAATCATATGATTATCTAACTCATTTGATCCTGGTAGCCTATCTCTACAGATATTTCAGGCACAGAAGTAGATTTTGGAGCTTGCGTTGCCTGAATTTTCTTGCTACCTTGATTTTATGTAAATATATGTAATGTTTATAACTGTATACACACACACAGACTGAAATGTGTAAACACGGTGTCAATAGGCTTCAGCAAAAGACTACCGGGAACACACTGATAGCTGAACAAGTTCGGTTTGTTACTTGTTGCAGGGAGGGTGAAAACACGCTATGGAAACTCACGGGTCTTAGTAAGAGGGTGTTAGAAGGAAGCTTTGGAGTTTGGGTTTTGGTTGGGTGACTTGTGGGAGAGTCTAAGGAAACAGGAATTGTCTCCAGACTGGGTGCTGTTGGAAAGTGGGGCAGTTCTGGGATTGGGTATCTCAATGAATCTTATCTACAGGAAGGGGAAGCTGGAATGAGGAGAAAGCAAGCCAGAAATAGTAAAGAAGTAGCAGTCACTCATTTTGGCTGAGAGGGGAGGTGTGCGGCATTTTGTGGATGCCACAGTGGCCCATTTTTGTCTGCGCTTTGCCAAAATCACGAAGTGGCCTGGCATTGTGTCATTTTATTCTGGTCTCAGGGCAGCCTTGTGTGAGGCTGGTATTCTGGGAAATTGTTTATGTCTCCTGGGAGAGTCACATGGTCCAGCTGTGAGCCCCAGGGCAGCTTCTCCATGTCAGGGGTTGCTCTTCTTCCTTTCCTTGTAGCTTCAGTTATTCTTGATGTAGGAAAGACGTTAGGGTTCGAAGCCAGTGGCCAAGAAAGAATTTTTGAGACGTCTTTGGTGCAAAAAGGTGCATGGGGACAGGACCCGTGGGCAAAAAGAGCTGCACTGGGGTCAGGAGGAGCGGCCGGATGTCTACTTTGAAGTTGGGAGAGGGTTAGGGATAGCATAAGTTTCTAAGGAATTTTGGAAGTAAGGTTTCCAAGACCTTGAGGGGACTAGCTATTGTTAGGAAAAGGCCATTTTTACCACCTAATAAAACCTTAGTCATGAGACCCTTGAGATGTATATCGGTGGGCCACATACTTAGGGGGTGATTGCCAACACAACTCTTGGGGTGTACAGACAAAGGAAATTTCTAAAGGAATTTTTATATGTTAAAGTAGACTTACAGGATCCTGGGGGTGGAGGCTTGGGGGGAGGGGAATTGGACTAGAATTGCCTTTTGCCCTTAGCGAAGTATTAACAGGGAGGCAGTTGAGTCCCTAGGGGAACGTCACTCTTCCTGTTTCAAGGACTTGTCAGTGGGCTCTAGGAAATCTAATAATTTTTCTTCTGCCTTGGTTTCGCACATTCTTATTCCAGAACTGGCAGATCTCACTGGTTTATGTGTGCCCACGGCCCCTTTGCAACAAGCACAATCCACTTTTAGGCTGGGTAGGTCAAGAGAGTGAACATAAAGGAAATACTCTCCCCAGAAAGGACGGTTCACTAGTACTCTTTGGTCCCCTTTCTAAACAACTGGCTCTTGTGAGATCTGATCCTTTACCCCCTCCCTGGCTTATGCCTGATCTTGCCTTCCCTGGTGTCACTAAGATGAACATTTGGCAACAAGACAAAAACAAGGCAACAATCTTTTCTTATGATAAAAGTGATGATAAATGCAATTTTGCATTTGCATTTTGTTTTGAAAAAAGCATCCTCATAAGTTTTTAATAATCCCTGAGAGAGAAAAATCCTTTCTCTACCCTTAGTTAGAACTTTTCCTGCTCTGGCCACCACTAAGCATTGCTAAAGGTCCTTTGACTCTGAACTTATTTTTTTCCCCCAGTCCCTTTCTTTTTTTTTCTTTTTTAAACGAGAAAACGAACATCTCTTGCTTCTGGCATTTAGAAGAGCTTCTATGACTCTTCACTCAATTCTCTACTTGTTGTTTCTTGTTCTTTGGAGAATGACCTGCTTGTCTCTTTGCATGTTAGCGTGACTAGTATAAAAATTAATTTGTGGAATATTTTATGGTATACAGGGTGTAATCCATTTGTTCTTATTTATCAAACTTAAGAATACCACAAGTCATACTGTGCCATAACTGCCTATCTACCCACATGTTTATTCAGAAGATCCATGCTAAGCTCATGCTGTGCTGGTAAGCTTTGCCCTAGGCTTGGACACCAGGGAAGGAGGGAGGGAAGATGAAGAGCTCCTTCTGGGTTGGTATTCCTGCTCAGCCACTTCTTGATTGGGCATTTTGGGCAATTAGTTGATCTCTCTAAACTTTACATTCTTCCTCTGTAAAATGCGGGGATCACACTAATACTTCCCCTTAAGGCCGTGGAGGATGGAAAGAGATTATCTGAGTTAAGTGTTTAGCACAGTGCTGTCACAGTTAGTACTGAGAGAGAGCCATTGTTATTTTTTGAGGATAAAGTGGTGAATTACTAGATG
This sequence comes from Eumetopias jubatus, assembly GCF_037043125.1. Classification (NCBI taxonomy): domain Eukaryota; kingdom Metazoa; phylum Chordata; class Mammalia; order Carnivora; family Otariidae; genus Eumetopias; species Eumetopias jubatus. Next base: position 134,111,985 of record NW_028274809.1, on the reverse strand, counting down.
CTTCCTTCCTCAAGGAACTGAAGGAGGATTAGGCTCCACTACCTAGTGACATAACTGGGAAGACTGGAGGCATCTCACTCATTCTTGGGGAAGTGTTGGGGGGCAGCCGGAGAAGTGCTGTAGAGAAGGAATTGTCTAAGACCTGGTGGATGAGTAAGTTCCTTTCCTTTTTTTTTTTTTTTTTAAGGTTTTATTTCTTTATTTTGACAGAGAGAGAGAGACAGCGAGAGGGAACACAAGCAGGGGGAGTGGGAGAGGGAGAAGCCGGCTTCCCGCCGAGCAGGGAGCCCGATGCGGGGCTCGATGCGGGGCTCCATCCCAGGACTCTGGGATCATGACCTGAGCCGAAGGCAGACGCTTTAACGACTGAGCCACCCAGGCGCCCCTGGTGGATGAGTAAGAGTTGGCCAACCGGTGGTGGAGGGTGAGAGAGAGAGAAGGTGAAGGAATGAGGCTAGTGGGGGGGGCAGGGGAGCCCTGGATTTGGGAACCGTCGTCAAGCGCTAGATGTGACAAGGGCAGGTCCTCATGGCCAGACAGTGGAGAGGGTGGGAGGCAGTGGGAAGTGTGGCTGGAGGGGCAAGTGAGGACCAGATCACAAGGTCCCTGTGTTCCAAGCTTAATACCTTGGATTTTATTTACCCTGAGGACAAGTTGTTTTCCTATATCACCACTGGTATGCCTTCCAAGAAGGTACCTAAATAAATTTTTTTAAGTGAATAAAGGAAATTTTTTAGAAATGTTTGTTGCAACACATTAAAAAAAAGTTTTTGTCCCTGGACCTAAATGTCAGAGAATTAATTATACTCTCATTCACAAGACACAGTTGACAGTTGCCCATGTGTACCCTGGTCCCTCTCTTGATTTTTCTTGCCCCCTCATTCCTTATCTGTCCTTTATCCCATTCCCCTCCATTTTGAAGACCATTCCTTATGTGTTTGATACATGGTCTTAAAGCTGCATGTATCCTTATAAAAGATACAGTGATGGGGCGCCTGGGTGGCTCAGATGGTTAAGTGTCTGCCTTCGGCTCAGGTCATGATCCCAGGGTCCTGGGATGGAGCCCCGCATCAGGCTGCCTGCTCTGCGGGAGCCCTGCTTCTCCCTCTCCCTCTACTGGTCCCCTTGCTTATGCTCTCTTGCTCTCTCTGTCAGATGAATAAATAAAATCTTTAAAACAAAAGATACAGTGTTGTTTTATGTGTGTTTTTAATTTATCTACTTGGTATTCCGCTGTAAATCTAGTCCTGCATCTAACTTTTTTTTCCTCTTGATATGAAGCATCCATGTTGCAATGTGTACATCTAGTTCCTTTCTTTGAACTTCAGCCAAGTCCATGGACAGTATGCATTGAAGCATTATTTATAATAACAGTTTGAAATAACCTAAAGATTGCACACTAGGGAATGGTTAAGTAACCTTGGTACATTAGCGGTGTGAAATAATGTCTCCATTAACAATATCCTGGATGCCATGGAAAACATGTTTATACAATGTTAAGGGAGAAAAGCAGACAAAATTGTCTTTACTCTGTGAAAACAACCACATAACAAATACATATTCATACAGCCAACGGCTGGAAAGGATCAGAGAAGAATGAAAACAACTCTGCATGTCAGAGCGAGGGAACTGTGGGTAACGTTTCTCTTGTAGCTGTTAGTAATGATTATGGTGTGCCTAGGGATTTAGCTTACACACCATAACTTTTCCCATGGTATATTCTGGGGGTAGGAAAGAGATCAGAGAAATACTAATCTGTTGCCTGTTCCAGCGTTGGCACCCGGATGTCCCTCCTCAGCCAGAGAGGTGTGCTCTGCAGTCGACTTCAACTGCATTTGCCACCCCCCATGGGAAATGGAATTGAAATTAAAACCCTTTTCAGAAGGCCGAGATCTAGCACTGCCAGATTTAACTCTCTTCAAGAAAAGTGAAGTGCATTAAAAGTTATGTAATATTATTCTTCCACTTGTGCAAAAAAGTAAGACATGGACTTGTATGTGCATGGAAAAATTTTGGAAGAACAGAAGAGAAACTGTTAACAGTAACCGCCCCTGGGGAGGAGGATTGGGGATCTGGGGGAGGAGGGAGACCTATTTTTCTTTAAAGTATGAGAGACGCATTTATTATCTTCCTTTTAAAAACCTTGTATCAGGCACCACTTTTTCAAACAAAATTTTATTTTTCAAAGTTTAAATCCCCAAATTTCATGGCTCTTTCTAAACATCGCTTTTCAAATGTAATTTTTCACTCATTACTAAGAATCTTCCAAAATAACAAATTCGTATTTTGAGCCTCAAATTGTACACTTCTGTTTAGTGGTGAGGGCTAAACCCGATTTGAGGACTGATGACAATGCGTTACGACATTAATTCCAACGCAGAACGCAACTGATGAGCAAGATACACTGACAAGAGTGACAGCAGGCTCAGGATCGGAGAGCTGTTGCCCTAAACATGGACCTGCCGCAGTCTCTTCCTCCCTGCTGGGTGTGCGCGAATCCTCCAGCGCTCCAGGGGTGGCGGTTCCTCGGTTCTGGGGCTCCGCTCCCCGGGGACCCGGCCTCCCCCGCTCTCGCACCTGGGAACCTCCTGGCCGGCCGCGCCACCACGCCGCGGGCCGGAGGCGACCCCTCCCGCCTCCGCGTCCCAGGGTGGCCGCCCCGCGCGCCGCGTCACTCGGCGCCCTCGGTGAGCACCTACCAACTGGCCGCGCCGCGGAGGGGAGAGAGGCCGCGACCCTTCCCCTGCCTGCGGGCGACGCGCCACCACTCGGGCCGCCTCGGCCTGACGCTAAATTTAAAAACTTAACAGACGCGGGTGGCTGGCTCCGGAAACGAAAGTAAATTCGTCCCCGCGGGCCGCCTCCCGGGCTCTGCCGGCGCCTCGGCGCGCCGCGCTACCCGGAATAGACCTTTCTCCCGCCATTTTCCTCCGGCTCCTAGCAGGCCCCGCGCCCCGCGGGTGAGGCCTGCTGCCGCCGTGCCTGGAGGCGTCGGGCTCGCGCCCCGCGGAGAACGCAGGCGGCATGGACTGCGGGAACGGGGCTCGCGCCCGGCAACATGTATTCCTGCTTCCAGGTAAACACGCCCGCCCCGGGCGGCGGCGCGCCTCGCCCGGCCTCCAGCCCGCCCGGCCTCCTGCTCGCCCCGCCCGGCCCGAGAGCGCGCGGAGCGGCCGACGAGGACGGCGCGCGGCCGGACTTCCACCTGGAGTGGCGGGGCGCGCCCCCCGTCGGCCCTCGGCGCCCGCGGCCCGACGCGCGCACCCCAGCGGGTCGAGCTAACCCCGCGGAGCCACGCGCCGTGGGCAGTGGTGGTGCGCGCCCTTCGGACCCGGGTCCGGGACGGGATTCCCTTCCCAAAGCGTTTCGCCTCATCTTGGTCGCTGGTTACAGCTAGCTGCCGTTTTCACACCCCAAATCCGAAAGCGCAGAAACGCACCGAGCGTATTACCTCTCCTGGGGTGGGCCGCAGGAGTGGCCCAGGCCTGCGGGGAACGACATGGGCTCAGGGTCTCGCGGCACGCTGTGGAGCCCTGGAGTGTCTGCTTTAGGGCGCAGTTTGCTGTCCCCTGCTCTCTGCACTCGGCAGCTGGCCCCCTCTGGCTTCCCACTGGATCGGATCCAGTGGACCCGGAAAAAGCTCGGACACTGCACTTTTTTAACAGGGCCCCAGCCCTGGGCCGGGCCTTGGGTGGGCATGCAGGAGGGAAGCCAGATGGTGATAGGGGTTAGGACAAAGGTGGTCCAAAGAAATTCAGGTGGGTAGATTATGAAGGAATGCTGGCGCCAAGCCTTTTCAGCCTCCCCCTGGGTGATGAGGAACCGTCCAGGGTCTGCAGGGGCTTGTAAAAAATGGATAGTCATCCAACATCCATGAGCCCGTCCGCACATGATGGGCTCCAGTAAGTGTCAGAATAAGAGGAGTTTGGGACTAGGGAGTGCAAGTCAGAAAAGTTTGGCCCTCTTACAGGATGATACATCGATGTGATGGCATAACATTGGAAATAAGGAAAATCCTTTGCTCACTGCATTTAATTTTTAGATTTAGCTCAGCAAATGCATTATTTTTACCGCAAATAATACTCTGATGATGTTATAGTTACCCAGCAACCTCGACTTTTTTGATGAATATTGAAAATTATTATGTGACAGTCCGTCAAGAATAATTTTTGTGTGTACGTTTAACTTGTTCTTCCTTTATAAAGAGGTATAGCATACAGTATACAAATTTAAGTGCAATTCAATGAATACACCCTTGTATTTTCATTATGTATACATATGTACACACCCCTGTAATGATCCCCCAAGTCAAGGTGTAGAACTTTTTCAGCAAGCTCATGCCTGTTGCTAGATAGCCTTAGTAACCTTTGTCTCTAGAGATTTGTTTTGCCTGTTTGGATAAGTGTGTACTCCTTTAGGTCTGGCTTCTTTCACTCAGCATTATATCTGTGAAATTCATCCATATTGTGTGTAGCAGTGGTTTGGTTTATTGGTTGGTTGGTGTTTTCATTGCTGTATACTTTATTGTGTGAACATCCATGTTTATTTCCTCCACTGTCGGTGGGCATTTGGATTGTTTCCAGTTTGTAACTATTGTGAGTTACACTTCTAAGAACATTCTTTTATGAGGCTTTTGGTAGACTGAGGCACTCATTTCCCTGAGGTGTATACCCAGGAGTGGAGTTGCTGGTTCTGGGTACCTGTACGTTCAGCTTTAGTACATGCTGCTAACCGGTTTTTCGAAGTGGTTATACCGACTTATACTCCCACCTGCAGTTTATGAGAGTTCCCATTGGTCCACATCCTCCCTACACATGTCTGTATACTAAAACCATTAAAGCAAAATTCAGGGTTTTGGCAGAATCTAGCAAAGGCCTACGTGGATACATGCTTTACGTTAGAAAAATCCCCTTCTTGCCTTTGTCACATCAATTCGATGAGATTTTGAGGGTAGGAACGCTAATCATTCTTTCAGAATGAAGGGCATTGTTATGATTCAGGTACACACAAGGGCTGATGATAATTTGAGTTTCTTATTTCGTTCTGTTTAACCGGTATTGACATTTTCATTCTTTTTTTATTTTTTTTTAAAGATTTTTATTTATTTATTATTTGACAGAGAGAGAGAAAGACAGGAGAGAGGGAACACAAGCAGGGGGAGTGGGAGAGGGAGTAGCAGGCTTCCTGCTGAGCAGGGAGCCCGATGTGCAGCTCCATCCGAGGAGCCTGGGATCATGACCTGAGCTGAAGGTAGACCCTTAACGACTAAGCCACCCAGGTGCTCTGACATTTTCATTCTTGAGGTGTGTTTGTATCCTCACTGTATTAAACACAGAAACCTTCAAAATAATTAAATATCGATTGCATCCCTGAAAATTGTAGGTTTAATGTGTTTACTTCTGGGCTGTGAGAATTTCATTCAGCTTCCTGTTCAAAGTTGAGATGTCCTATGACCTTTGGACTTACTGGAGGAGGCTGAGCGGGCTGTTCAGGACCCGTGTGGTCAGGCAGGCAGGTTCTCTGTAACACAACTTGAACTGCCTGCTCCTGTCCTTCTAGCCGGCTTTTACTGCCACCTGCAGGCTCTGAGTGGACAAACATTGGTTAGACTTGAGGGTATTGGTCACCTGGGCAACTGGGCCCCACCCCCCCCCGAGTTTTTGATACCATTCTGGGAGGGGGCCCGAGAATGTGCATTTCAGACGAGTTCCCAGGTGAAGCCAATGCTGCTGGTGTGCGGACACCACTTGTTCCTGCACTGAGACAGCCCTTGAGTGGGCTACGAGGCAGGATTGGCCAGCCCCAGGTGTAGCTGTCTTTGTGGGGGCCAGAATTAATATCATCAGGGGTGCACATGGAAGCACAGGCCAGGAGTCCTGTCTTCACAGATACGTATTTGTTGGTGTTTTCTCTTTTTCCTAGCAGAAGAGAATTAAGCCCCGGTAAGTTGTACATTTGAGAGAAGGAGACTATATCCTGGTTGGAGTGAGCACCATAGGTACAGAGAAGTTGGGCTCTTAAGAAAGAAAACAAAAATTGTATAAGAATTTTTCAAAAGCATTTGGTGGAAGCACTTTTACTCAGTTTTAGAAACTTTCTGGGATCCGGAGAGCTTACTCTGTATACTGGAACATGAGCACGTTAACCAAGAGGCAAACAGAACTTTAGAGATTGATCCATGAGACAAATGCAAAGCCAGTGGACCTTGGAATGATACTTTTTTCCTGCCATTTAATTCGTGTTGTTTATCAAGTTGCCTACAATAACACTGTGTTATATGTTGATGGATATATTATAAAGCACTATTTAGGCCTCTTGTTTTCAGTTTCTTTGGAGAAGTCCAATGTCCCAGAAAAACAAAAGCTGGAACTTGGAAGGGACACTTGTGAAGTAGTCCGACTTAGGCCCTTGACTTTCATAGGTCAGTGGGGACAGAACTGCCTCCCATTTCAGCTAGGTAAGCATTTCTTGTAGTTTGGAATAGTCTTAAATGTTTCTCCAAAATGGCCTGGGGGTTACTAGCCTATTTGCAGTTTTAGTTACTGTAACATCTCTAGACCATTATTAACGTCTCTATTTTTTAAAATTTGGTATAAGTTTCTATCCCTCTTTGCTGCCCCAAAAGTAAATGTTTAAGTCATATTTTTAATATTTTTCTCTAGTGCAAGTTTTGTACACTGGTCAGTTCTGCTAAGTTGGAATGGGCCCCAACGTGAAAGGTGGGCTGGGAACAGGTTCACTGAGTGTAGGATACGAGATTGTGTGGATTGCTGGCATGGCTGAACCCTGTCACTGCACCAGCTCCAAGGAGATGTCAGAACATTGGGAAACCCTAATGTTGTGTGAGGGACAAAAGGAAGGACAGAAATGATCTCAGGACCACTAAATTCATTTGGGCTAGCTTAGTCTGAAAGCATCTCTCGGCCGGCCCCCTGATTAAACAGCCCCCAGATCAAAGTAGACCACGTCCCATCTTCAGCTGTAGACAGGTTTTTGCAATGATGTTATTCCCCTTTATCTCAAGAAAACACACATTAGAAAGTATTTTAGGGAGAGTCATATTTGTTACTTATTTCCCCACAGCATGAATAACGTCAGCTTTTGCGGGGTTAGAGGATGGGTGGCTTTTTGGGAAATAAGAATCACAGGTGGCCTGCCTGCCTTAGTCGTTCCAAATATATTAATGAGCCTTTTATGAGAGTCAGCATGATAATCGCAAATAATAATATCAGATTTGTCTCTCCAAATAGACTACAAAAATAGATTTGAAAGGATTATATGAATGCAGGCTTTAGAACTAAGTTCTAAGTAAATGATTAAAAAAAATCAAATTTAAAAGGCAAAACTGATTTTCCTATTTAATGGTAGAGACAATTTATATTAATGTTATTTCTGATTAGAGTCCTATAGCTTTTTAGTAAGCCCACAAGAAACACCTCTTATTTGGGGGAAAAAAAAAAGTAACAGTTGAAAGTATATGGTAAAGGAAGAATTGCTGAGACCTAAATGACTTCTCAGTGACGCTAAAAAAACACATAGAACTTTTTTCCTCCTTTACTTAGGTAAGGGCACAGGGTTAATCTCAGAAGAAAAAATCTAAGCCGGTTTTTTGTTCTTTGGCAACACTGTTTGCATGCGGGCATATTTGTGTTTGGAAATATAGCTTGTGGCTTGAAAGCTTCATTACTTTCAGAAGAGCTTATTCACAGGGGAGGAACCTGTCCTTAGCTTGGTGAGGGATGGGGAATAATTCAAGTGCTGATCTTAGACAACCTCTGACTAATTAAGCTCAGCTTCTTGGAAGATTTGTCTTTTACTGAATAGTTTTCTGCAGGCCTTCAGCAGTGTGGGAGTCTCTGAGTTCTCCAGCATGGACCATGTTTGATATTTCCCACACAAATCCCGAGGCTGGTTTTGTCTTTACAAAGTTGTTTTTGGTGGGAGCCCCACTGACCTTTCTCAGATGGCCATTCGATCTGCTCCCTTTGCTGGTGGAGCGAGTTCTGAAGGGGGTGGACTTAATCAGTTGTCAGTTGGTGTAATCAAGCTGAGCCTGATGTTGTCCTGCTAGTAATTGTACTGAAAGATTTAGGACATTTATAAGAACTTATAACTCTTACATATTTATCCTCCAAGGCAGAAAAAAATTTTTCATAAAAGGAAAGTAAGAAATGTTTATAACTTTTTTTTCATTTGCGTATAATTGACGCATGATGTTACCTTAGTTTCAGGTGTACAACATAGTAGTTCAACAACTCTATACATTATGCTGTGCTCACCGCAAATGTGGCTACCATCTGTCACCATGCAATGCTATTATAATACCATTGACTCTGTGCTTTGTGTGCTGTACCTTTTATCTCCATGACGTGTTCATTCCATAGCTGGAAGCCTGGATCTCCCTTTCCCCTTCACCTGTTTTGTCTACGCCCACCCGCCTCCCCTTCGGCAACCATCAGTTTGTTCTCTGTATTTATAGGTCCGTTTCTGCTTTTTGTTTGTTTTGTTTTGTTTTGTTTTTATATTCCACATTTTTCGGTTTCTGCCTTTATTTCACTATGTACTCATACTACTTATTCACTGTCACATTCACTAAAATACTGAGGGATATTGGGGTTATACAATGTCTGTTTCTTTTAATGCCCCTGACTTTGGGTCTGCCTGGACCTCTGCCTGCTCTTCACATTCTCTGCCTGGCAAATGCCTACTAATCCTTTAAACTCAGCCCACGGCTCCTCCAAGACATCTTCCCTCTGAGACTCTCTGCTGTTAGTGAGCAAGCTAGTGGTACCTCTTGAACCTACCTACACCTTTCATCATGATTATTTGCTTCACTATCATCTTTTTTTTTTGTTTTTTGTTTTTTGTTTTTTGAGTAGGCTCTGCACCTAGTGTAGAGCCCAGCACAGGGCTTGAACTCAAGACCCTGAGATCATGACCTGAGCTGAAATCAAGAGTTGGATGCTTAATCAACTGAGCCACCCAGGTGCCCCAGTTTGCCATCATTTTTATATAAAAATGTATTGAACCCCCAGTACATGCCAGTGGCTGGAGAGAATCCAGGTGCGTACTTCCTATGTCACCATCATCAGCTTCTCAATGCTGGGCACCTTGGCCTTAAGCTTCAGAGCCCACCCTTGCCCAGTGTCTCTGAAAGGAGCATGCCACTTAGGACTTCCAGGCTTTTTGTCCAGAAGTCCTTTGTATGTGCTTTTTAAATATCTTTAAAAGGTAACTTTCCTTTCCAGGTATCATTGTCGCTGAGTGGAATGGGCTGAGTGCTGAAAGGGTCGGATCTATGTGTTCTCATGCCTGTTTTATTATCTGTCTCTGAGACAGCTAGGATCCAAGTTGGCCAAGGTCTCTAGCCAGAGCTGATTTCCTGCAGGAGCCTAAGACATTTGGTGAGGCTCTGCTGTATCAGTTGCTCAATTTTGACCAGCTAAATCTTCATTTAGACATTTTTCTCCCAGTTTTCTTTTAGTAACTTCTTTTATTAGAATAGTAATACGTACCCTTTAGTAAGACAGAAAAATATAAAGAAGAAAATCATCGATCATCTTGCCACTGAGAAATAACAATTTTGGAAACATTTCTTCCTAGTCTTTATATATTGTATGTATTCTAGTATGAAGTCAGTGTTCTTAATTTTTTTCTCATTTTTCTATTTTTACCCGTATTTCACAATTTACTCTTTCTACTTACGAGTTTATTCCTATTGTAACAAATATACCAAATAAGTACTGCTTCACAGTGTACATATTTTGGATGGGTTATCTTTAAGAGTGGGTAAAGACTGAAAATACAAATGGATGCCAGAGAGGTGAGCATAAATTCACAGAACTGCAGTAGGCACGGTGGCCAGCTGGGATTCTTCGAAAGCCATTCAAGGTAGAATTTTTCAGGACAACCACGGCCTCCTGCAAACATCCCTTGGGGTGCTTGCCATAAATAGGATGACAGTTTGAATGGACCATGAGTCAGTCTGCCTTAGTATGGAAATTACTGTTTGTTTAAATAGTCAGTCCGTCCCACTCATGTTACAAAACCCGGCCCACGCTTCTTTAGCAGTTTCCTAGCTGGGTCATCGCTTCCTAGGAAGGGCCAGTTGGGTGTCGGGGGCAGGGGCAGGGTGAGGAGTCTCAGAACACCGGAACTATGCCTTGCAGCACCGAGAGGTCCAGAGCGTCTGCCTGTCTGAGGGTTCACTTCCTCTTCTCAAACCAGCGTCCTCCACTTCGTGGAAAACAGGCTGCACACTGCACCCAAGCCTCAGATCTCGTGGTGTCTGCTGGGAGAAGCTGCCCCTCTTCTCTTATTTCTTGTTTCAAGACAGCCTTCTGACTGGCCCCGCTGTGGTCACATGCAACCCCAACACCCCTTATTAGCTGTAGCCATGAGGGGCAAGCTCCACTATAGCACCAGGTGGGAGACGGGGAGGACAGAGGGGTACTTGAGGGTAAGGAGCACTTTTCCAGAAGAAGAGAAGGTGAGGCTAGGCACCACAAGAGCTAGCCACTGCCTTCACTCACCCATGTGCCAGAGCCGCATGGGACCAGGCTTGTCTCAGCCGAGCATTCTCAGTTTCTCAGTTATTGGTGGTCTCTTTGACTGGATGGCATATAGGTGGGGCAGAGGTTTATTGTATGAAGAAATAGATTTGGGCTGTTCATTTACTCAGGGTTTACATAATTTTTAGGAAACCCATCTTCTGGGGCCTGCATCTTCTAGCTCCTATACATTTGCACGACACTTTGATGTATGTTATTGTAGTTGACCCTCTCCATGGCCTTAGGAAGTAGTCAAGGCAAGCTTTATAATCACCATTTTACAAGACTCCGAGAAGTCGGATCATCTGTCCAACACTCAACAGGAATTAAATGGCAGAGATTCAAGGCTCTCCTCAGTCCTCTAGGACCCCTGCTATGTGCCACTCTGCTGACCGAATGGCGGTACCTCACCAGGGTGGGAGAGGTGGGAGGAACAGAAAGGCTGGGGTTCCCTCGCATGTCAGGTTGATGACCAGGGACCAGGCACATGTCCTATTCTGGAGCTAGCCCTGGTTATGATTGGACATCCCTGTCAAGTCTGTTCTTTTGACCTCTCCAGAATTTTCCTGCTTCCCAGATATTTCAAGAGCTGAGCTCCATCTCGATGTACTGTCGGTCTCTGTGGCTCTGAATTGGCTGCACACCTGAAGTTTTTCATCAGTTTCTTCTTCAGCACAGAGGCCAATCCTAGAAACATGGCTATTGATAGGGACAGCCCTGAGAAAATGGAGATTTTATCTTCTATGGTCTTGGCGAAGGCGAGTTCTTCTTTTTTCTTTTTTCTTCAAAGTTTCAAAATTAAAAAGATATTCTTAGAGGAACCCATAACTTGAAAATTATTCGTCTGGTGCATGCCTCTCTCTAGCTTTCTTGGTTTGCCTCCTCTAGTGTTTAAGGAAGCTGAGAGCTTCAAAGCCAGGAACATGACTCAGATCTCTTTGATGGCAGTGGTAACATCTTGGGAAGGGAAGACATATAGTTATTGCTGAAATTAGCATTCCTGGAAGTGGCAAGTAACTTGAAAATTATGCTGATTTGTCTTGCATGCATTGTATTTGTGTCCTAACCAAGTGTCTCCAAGGAGCTATCCCTGATGATCAAAGAGACGGGAAACAAGGGGGTTGAATATGTTCTAATGGCTGATGACTACAGAAAACAAACTGGAACCTATTTAGGTCACTGTATTGCATGAGCATGAGAGTGATGTGCTCATCTTTTTTTTTTTTTTCTTTCCTATTAGATCTTAAGAAAACTGAATAGGCTTGATATGGTATCTAAAAATAAAGTAAGTGGTGCTTTGATGTCTGTTCTTTCTTTTCCATGTAACGGTGGGTGTGTGTTTCTCAGAGCTTATCTGCTGTGTGCCAAAAATTAGACAGGACCATGAACAAATGTCCATTGCTTCCAAGTCATAAGAACACTTGGCAAAAAGGTGGCTCTCTCTCCTGTCTCATGTCTTTGAACTCTAAACGATGTGAAGACACTTGTCTTAACCAAGAGAGGGATAGGAAAGAGCTGTCAAGTTTAAAAACTGGTTGATAAATAACTTCATATCAACTGTATCACCTATCCCCTGTAGTCTGAAGATGAAAAATAATGTTCCATTTTGGCTTCTACAAGACTTCCTGACTAACTTTTCAGTGTTACAGAATGGTTAAGTCCATGCATTGATCCATGCTGTGTACTCAAGTTATCACAGAAACCCCTTGGGGGTGTATGTGGTTATGTATAGGATACTGTATTCTCTAATAGGAAGACCAGTTTTCTTTTCTTGCATTTGGTCAAGCTTGACTTTATCTACAGTTTATCATTTGATGTTTCTTGTATCCCGCAACAGATTTCTCTCATCCTTTATTTATGTCTTTTTTTGATCCAACCCTTTTCTCTTTCTCACTTTCCCCAGCCACACACCGCCCCCCCTTTTACTTCTGCTGCACACACCCCTGGCAGTGTGGGATACTGGCCGCACTGGAGTGGGGGCGGCTGATTAGATGATTCTCTGGTCCTCAAGGTTGGGCAGGACACAAGAGGAGATGGATGAGTTTGAGACGTCTGTGTCATAAGAGAACAGTTGTACAAGTTATTGTGCTTCAGAGCTGCAGCTTGTGTTTTCTGAGTTAAGATGGATGAGATTGAGGGTTAAGAGTTTCTCTAAAGTATCATAGTATAAACTGTTGGTTGCCTGAGTTTATTCTTGGCTCTGTGTACAGTGAAATAGCTCTGTGACCTTCAGCAGGTTTCTTAACTTGGGGCAAGTTTCTCACGCAAAAAAGTGGAAATCAAAATAGTACTTACCTCATAGAGATGTTATAAGGATAACATTATGTAACTTATATCAAGGACATTGCCTGGTGTGTAGGAAATGCCCAGTACATATTAGCTATTATTCGTTAACATTCACTGGACACAGTTGTCTCTTTATCACTGGTATGTTTTCTTTAAAGTTCAAATGTCAGGAAAGAAGCAATCAGACTTTCCTTTCTGTTGAGGTATTTAGGTTAGGATGGTAAACAGATGGAAGATTTGCTGCTGGAGTTAATGGTGACCAGTGGGACATAAAATTGGATCTTTATAGAAAACACAAAGACCATGAGAAAACTGCTTTGGAATTGGTTAGGTGTAAGAAGCTAGAGTGGCAGGGCTGGAGACAATTGGGAAGTTTAAGATATTACTGAGTCTGAAATGACCAGAAAGACTGAGTACCCGCTTCTGATTTGTCTGAATTTTTTTATTTTTGTGAAAACACTCTTTTGGCCAACATGGCTTATGTCATCTCTTATGTAAGAGAAAACAGCCAAAAAAATAAATAAATTGTAAAGCCTAACCTTTAAAAAAAATACGATTTGAAGTCTTACTTTATTCAGAATAGTTTCAGAAGAAAGTATTTCATATGAGTCAATTTTCTAGATAAATGAAGTTTAACTTGTTAAGTATCAAAACTTGTTTTACCATTTCTTACTGAGATTTTTTCCAAAATCAAACAACACATTCATGTAACATTTGTTGAGCATATCACATGTGCCAAAAACTGGGTACTTTACTATATATGATCTTAATTTTCACACATAAAATGCATTATATTTTGGCTTTTTAAAAAGGATATCCTTTTTAAAGGTCCTAATTTAATCTCTTCTTGGAAAGCTAATTGTTAGCCCCTTAGATAATTCTGTGCTTAGAATCTCTTTGACTTTTATATTTTGATCTTATTATTCTCTACATATTCTTAATGTTTCCGTATCATTGAGAGATAGGAAACTGGTTTTTATTTGAGCACTTACTACAAATTCTAGGCACTTTAAGCTTAAGAAAAACTTGTAAAGTAATAATTATTATGCCCACTTTATAAATGAAACAACTGAGGCAACAGAGTCTGAGTATTGTGCCCAAGTTCATACTGCTAAGCAAGAAGAGGAGCTGCAAGTGGATTATGGACCTCTCTGTCTCCATATCTTGTGCTCTTTCTATGCTGACATTATCAAAGAAATAGGCCTCAAGTAAAAATAGGTTAATAGAGGAGAAGCCTTCACCACACCCCCACTCTCTTACTTTTCTGATTCTTTCCTGTTATTCTATTTTTTAAATATTTTATTTATTTATTTGACAGAGACAGTGGGAGAGGGAACACAAGCAGGGGAAGTGGGAGATGGAGAAGCAGACTTCCCAATGATCAAGGAGCCCAATATGGAGCTCGGTCCCAGGACTCTGGGATCATGACCTGAGCCGAAGGCAGATGCTTAACAACTAAGCCACCCAGGTGCCCCTCTCATTATTCTAAAAACAGATTTTTTTCTTCCTTAGTTAATTTAGCTATCCTTCAGCTATGCTAGATGTAGGTAAAAGTTAGAAAAAAGATGGAGCTTCTAAGCCTGCGGGTGAGGAATTGGTCCATGGGATGACCCAGGATTTTCCAGATTTAAATGAAAATTTAAAAAAAACCTCTTAACTTTCATAGCGCCTTTAATTTATAGTCACAAGTAATTTTGTGTGCCTAAGGCCAGGTATAGACTAAAGAATTTATCTGAAGTCTTATAGCAATATGAGTTCTTTACTTATCCTAAGCCTTCAAAACCCAGTGGGGGTAAATCCACTCCTCCATAAAAGCAATGAAAACACTGGCGAAGATGGCCAAAATCAACTTTTTCAAAACTCTTGAAATTAGCCAAAGTCTTCCAACAATCTGAGAAGTGTTTATTCAAGAAAAACTGCTGAATCTCATTAAGCAGGGTTTGTGGCATTGTAACTTGAACTGCTCACATATCCCTCTCTTCAGGTCTACAGTAACCTTGAAAACCAGCAGTCTTGCAAACATGGTACATGTAAAAACCAGCAGCATTGCAACCACCGGACTGGACAGGCCTTGTTTGGAGCGTCTTAAAAAGTCTCATTCCCAGAGCATTGTCCCTATTTGACCTGTCTTGTGGTTCCCTGGAAAAGCTTGAGTGGAGCTTAGAACTTGCTCTGCAGGAAATATCCTGTCCCCAGGGCCTTTGTCAAGAATAATCAGTGGCAATTGTTTAACATATCAGCTGCTGAGGGGGCAATAGCAGTTGGGCAAATAAGGACCTGGCCAAAAACTTAAAAGAGAGATGGGGGATAAGATATCCCCATAAGGGACTTTGGAAAGCTCTGACATAGTCCTAGGAAATTAAAAGGCTGAGCACATATACAGGACTGTGTGCATGCCCAGGAAAGACCTGACAAGGCCCTAATCTCTCACTTCTGACCGATTTTGAGGTCTTAGGCAAGCAGTTAATAAAAGCTAAGGCAGAAGTTTAAATTACTTGAGTGTTGCAGGCATGTCCCAGAACACATGCAGAACTCCTCAGCAAATGTTGGGAGGCTTATTTGTTCAAAACATTTAAGGAAATCTCAGACTAATCATTAGCTATCCATTAAACTGAGGCATCAGTGGTTACAGGAAATACAGACTTTATAGGATTAGTGCAGGAAGGTCACTAAACAAGCAGCAACAGCTGCAATGATGACAAAAAGCAGCAACAACAATAAATCTTGGGGAGTTGGGGCAGGGGAGTCTGATTTCCAGAATTGTCACATTAATTATTAGATTATCTAAAATGTCTAGTTTAAAAAAAAAAAAAAAAGGTGTGGGATACCTGAAGAAAAAGGAAGGTAGGTTTCTACACAGGAGAAAAAAACTGTCCCTGAGGGGGCCTAGTTGTTGGACTTACTCTGCTAAGATTTTAATCAGCTATTATAAATATATTTAAAGAACTAAAGCAAAATATGTCTTAAAAATTAAAGGAAAGTATGACAATGAAGTCTCACAAAATAGAGTATATCGATAAAGAGAAATAGAAATTATAAAAGAACATATAAATTCTGGAGTTGAAAAATACAATAACTGAAATGAAAAATTCATTAGCAGGCTCAATAGCATATTTGAACTGGCAGAGAAAAGAAACAGCAAACTTGAAGATAGGTCAATTAAGATTAGCTGGCCTGAAGAACAGAAAGAAAACAACAGTAAGAAAATTGAACATAATCTCATAGACCTGTAGTACACCACCAAGCATACCAATGCATGTATAGTGGGACACCCAGAAGGAGAAGGGAGAGAGAAAGAGGCAAAAAGAATATTTGGAGATTGGACAAACACCTCCCAAATTTGATGAAAAACATTATATATTCAAGAACCTCAATAAACTCCAAGTAGGATAAACTGAAAGAAAGAAAATAAACTGAAAGAACACCTACACACATCATAGTCAGACTGTCAAATGACAAAGAGAGAACCTTGAAAGCAGCAAGAGAATATGACTTATCAAGTACAGAGATCCTCAATAAAATAAACTGCTGACTTCTCATTAGAAATCATAGAGGCCAGAAGTTAATTGGATGACATATTCAAGATACTGAAAGATAAAGATTTCTTTATCTAGCCACCCAAGAATTCTATATCTGGCAAAACTATCTTTCAAAACTGAGGGAGAGGGGCACTTGGGTGGCTCAGTTGGTTAAGTGTCTGCCTTTGCTTCAGGTCATGATCCTTGAGTTCCGGGATTGAGCCCTCCATCGGGATCCCTGCTCAGGGGGAGTGTGCTTCTCCCTCTCTCTCTGCCCCTCCCCTGGCTCATGCTCGCTCTTCTCTCTCTCTCTCTCTCTCTCTCTCACTCTCTCTCAAATAAATAAATAAAATCTTAAAAAAAAAATGAGGGGGAAACTAAGGCATCCTCAGATACAGAAGAACTGAGGGAATTCATCACTACTGAACTTGACCCTCAAAAATCATGAAGGGAGTCCTTCAGAATGAAAGGAAAAGAGACTGGATGGTAACTTGAATCCACACAAAGTATACAGAGCATGGTAAAGATAAATACATAGCAAACTATAAAAGACAGTACAACTGTATTTTTGTTTGTAACTCTTTTCTATCTGATTTAAAATACAACTTCAGGGGCACCTGGGTGGCACAGTCAGTTGAGCGTCTGACTCTTGATGTCGGCTCAGGTCATGATCTCATTGTCATGAGATCGAGTCCTGTGTCAGGCTCTGGGCTCAGTATGGAGTCTGCTTAAGATTCTCTCCCCCTCCTTCTGCCCCTCCCACTTGTGCTCTTGCTTGCTCTCTAAAATAAATAAATAAGTCTTTAAAAAATTTTTTAAGAAATACAACTTCATAAGGCAAAAAATATAAAATGGTTGTTGGGTTTATATAAAGATATAATTTGTGTGTATGTGTGTATATGGCACATAATAGCACAAAGGTGGGGGGAGGAAAAGGAGTATATTGTAGGAAAGTTTCTGGTTACTATTGAAATTTTCAAGTTAATATTAATCTGAACTACATTATTATAAGTTAAGTTGCTAATTATAATTCTCAAGACAACGACTGAGAAAATAACTCCCCCAAAATATAGTAAAAGAAATGACAAGAGAATTAAAACAATGCACTAGAAAATACCTATTAAACATAAAAGAAAACAGTAATAGAGGAATAGAGGAACAAAACCATATGGCATATAGAAAATAAAGTTAAGTGGCAGATGTAAATCCTACCTATCTGTAACTGCATTAAAGGTAAATGCAGTGAACTTTCTCATTAAAAGGCAGAGATTGGCACAATGTGTGTGTGTGTGTGTGTGTGTGTGTGTGGAGAGGCATGACCCAACTAACTATATGTTATCTAAAAGATGCACACTTTAAATTAAAAGACACAAATAGGTTGAACTCAACAAATGGTTCCACTCAACAATAGAATGCATGTTCTCCCTAATTGAACATGAAACGTTCTCTAGAAAAGACCATATCACAGGCCATAAAACAAAACTCATTATGTTTAAAAGGATTGGAATTATACAGTATATGCTCTCCAAAAACACTGAAATGAAAATAGAAAGCAATAACAGAAGGAGATTTGGGGAATTCACAAATATGTGGAAATTAAATGACACACTCTTAAAATAACCAATGGATCAAATGAATGCAATGAATGAAAATGATATAAAATATATAAAAAACATAAAGGATGCAGGTAAACCAGTGTTCAGAGCAAAATATGTAGTTGTATATGCCTAAAAAGGAGAAAGGTCTCAAATAATCTAAACTTCCAGTTTAAGAAACTAGAAAAAGGAGAACAAACCAAACCCAAAGCAAATAGAAAGGAAGGGAATGAAGATTACAGCAGAAATAAAGAAAGTACAGAATAGAAAAACAACAGAGAAAAATCATTGAAACCACAGTTGGTCCTTTTGAAAAGATTGACAAAATTACCAAATCTTTAGTTAAAATGACCAAGGAAAAAAAAAGTTTCAAATTACTAAAATCAGGAATGAAAGAGGGGACATTACTACTGACCTTACAGAAATTAAAAAGGATCGTGGGGGACACTACGAACAACTGTATGCCAAGGAAATAGATAACATAGATGAGATGGACAAAGCCCTAGAATGGCATAAATCACCAAAACCAACTCAGGAAGAAATGGACAATCTGAATGGACCTATAGCACATAAAGAAATTAAGTTAAATTAAAAGCTTCCCACAGAAAAAAAAGCCCAATCCTACATAGCTTCACTGGTAAATTCCACTAAACATTGAACATATGAATATGAATCCTTTACAAAATTTTCCCCAAAAAAGGAAGAGAGAGAACATTTCCCAACTCATTCTATGAGGCCAGTATTTCTTTCATACGAACACCAGGCAATGGCATAGGAAAAGCACAGATCAATATCCCTTATGAACATAGATGCAAAAGTCCTCAACAACTAGCAAACCAAATCCAGAAGGATGCAAAGAGTATTATACACTGTGACCAAGTGGGATTTATCCTGGGAATGCAATGTTGGTTCAACATACCAAAATTAATCAATATAATATACCATTTTAATAAAATAAAAGCACCAAACCACATAACCATTTTAATAGCCACAGAAACAGCATTTGAGAGAATATGGCACTATATCATCCTAAAAAAACAGTCCAAAAATTAGGAATAAGGAACTTTCTCAATCTGATAGAGGGCATCTATAAAAAATCCACAGGTAACATCATGCTAACACAGTTCATATGAAATTTTCTTTACATGTTGAAATGAAAATACTTTAGATATATTGGGTTAAGTAAAATATATTATCAACACTTATTTTACCTATTTTTAATGTGGCTCCTAGCAAATTTTAAATTTTATAAGTTGCTCACCTTTGTGGAATGCATTTTCTGTTCTGGACCCAGGGCCTCCAGGGTCTGGTAGATCTGGGCCCTATTCCCTGTCCTGTAAGACTGGTTGATTGAGAGGGGACAGTGGAGCATGGACATTGATGAAGTGGGCTGGAGAAGTAGATGGGGGGTGGGGGGTGGGGGTGGGGCAGATGAAGAGACGTTATGAATGCAGTCTTGCTCTGAGAGCAGGGGGCTTTGTTTTATTCACAGCTGTATCCTTAGTGCCTAGGATAGTACGTGAGCTGGGAACAGAAAATTGGTAACAAAATAAAGATTGGTAATTAAAAAAAAGATTCCATAAGAGGGTGGTGTTTATTACTAAATGGTAATGCTTATTCAGCACCTGATACTTGGTGCTGTGGGTACATAGATTCTAGCAGACAAGAATGCGGTTTAGTGAGGACATACTTGGCATCTGATAATCATCTGGCCATGAGATGGGTATGTGAGATGGTACAGAGGACTAAGGGGAACTAGAAAGTGGTAGTTGGAGTTTGACAAAGTTCATTTGTTGTTGCCAGGTTTGATTGTGCAAGGCAAAATCTTTGCCTAGTTAATTTTTTTCATATCTAGGGAAAACATATTTGAAGTCTTCACTTTATGTAAAATCACCCAATTTTTTCAAATGTGCACATCAAACAAAACCCTCTGTGGCTTAAGTTTGGCCCAGGAGCCTACTGAAGATTTCAGTGGTGAAGTGAATGCATAATTCCTTTGACTTCTTAGGCATCAAAGCAAAGAACTTAATGGGAGGTGCAAGAAGCCATCTCAGACCTACTCATCTATGCAGTATTCTGTTATCTTAAGGTCTCAGATTCCATGTATTTCTTCTTCTTAGCAGCTGTTACATTTGGAGTCTACATTTGTATGATTGTTTGACTCAATATCTGTCTCTTCCAGGTCATATCCAAAAGCTCCTCATGGGAGCCGGTTGGGTCCACTTTGCTAATCAATAGTTAATAAATGAATGAGTGAAGTAGGCAGGAGAGATTAATTTTAAAATCCATTCTATCGTTAATGAGGTAAAACAACCTGAGGATAGCAACTCACTTGGAATTCTGTGTTGAAAGATTGAGTCCAACAGCAGGTTATTTTATTGACACAACTGAGAAAAGAGGACTTTTTTCACCTACTACATAGACATTTCAGCATTATCTACACTAATACATCTCAAGGTATATTTCAGAGAACCCTGCATTTGCAGCAGAACACATTAATGTCAGTATTTATTTGTACTTAGTAATTCCAAAGTTCTTACAGTTTGACACTTTAGGTTATAGCTAATCCTCTGGATTTAGTGCTCTTCCTGAGAAAAATGGAAACACTGCTTCCCTTGTATAGTTGTTAAAAATATATATATTAGACTTTTGGTGTTTATAAATTTTAATTATTTTAAGCGCTGGAAGAATGGGAAGGCCGAAGGAGAGCTGTCAAGAATCACTAGAACCAGAACTTTCTGTTGAAAAAAAGGAAACAAAACATCAATAATGATTCACCAAGTTAAAGTCGAAAGGTTTACTACAGTACTGAAGTAAAATCACGGGTGCATTGCTAAAGAGAGAGGTCCCCTTTTCTGTCCCTTGACATAATGGAGACAGTGATGCTGGAAGAGTGAGAAACGGCAGGGTGAAGGAGGGAAAACCACAGCCTGTTTTAGTTTTGTGGAAAAGTTTTTAACAGTGCTAAACTTTATCCTTCACATTTTTATAAGTTGCAGAAAGGAAAGTCTTAAAAGATTCTTAAAATTAAATCTGTATGGTTCCATTTATATAACATTCTCAAAATCACAAAACTATAGAGATGGAGAACAGATTAGCGGTTTCCAGGGGTTGGAAATGGGGCAGAGTGTTCTCTGAGCTTTTACCTAGTGCATCCTGAAGCTCTGTATTTGTGAGCATAAGCATTTAGGATTATATCCTCTTGATCCTTTTATCATTATGAAATCACATGACTTTTTAAAAAAAATTTTTTTACTTATTTTTTAAATTCCAGTATAATTAACATACATATATTAGTTTCAGGTGTACAATACAATGATTCCACAATCCCACACATTACTCAGTGTTCATCATGATGCGTGTACTCTTAATCCCCTTCACCTGTTTCACCCATCCCCCACCCACCCTCCCCTCTAGCAACCACCAGTTCTCTATAGTTAAGAGTCTGTTTTCTTGTTTGTTTCTTTTTTCTTTATTCATCTGTTTTGTTTCTTAAATTCCAAATGCAAGTGAAATCATATGGAAAACAGTATAGAGGCTCCTCAAAAAAATTAAAACTAGAATTACCGTATGATCCAGTAACTCCACTAAAGGGTATTTACTCAAAGAAAGGAAAACACTAATTTGAGAAGATATATGCACCCCTGTGTTTATTGCAGCATCATTTACAATAGCCAAGATGTAGGAAGTTGAATGGGTAAAGAAGAGGTGGTATATGAATATACAATGGAATAATCCTCAGCCATAAAGAAGAATGAAATCACCCATTTGCAGCAATATGGATGGAGCTAGAGGGTAAATGCTAAGTGCAATAAGTCAGTCAATGAGATGACCTTCTTTATTACTGGCAATGTTCTATGTCTTATTAACAGAGCCATTCCATCTTTCTTTTAATTAGTGTTAGCATGAACAGGGTGATATATCTTCTTCCTTCCTTTTAATCTACGGGCATCTTTCAAGTGTGTTTCTATAGGCAGCGTATAGTATTACTTTACTTTTTTAACCGATCTGAAAATTTCTGCCTCTGAATTAGGGTGCACATTTACATTGCGTGTGATTATCGATAGGGTTAGGTTTGAGTGTGTCATCTTGCTGTTTTTCTATTGGTCTCACTG
The DNA here is from genome assembly GCF_037043125.1 of Eumetopias jubatus. Lineage (NCBI taxonomy): Eukaryota > Metazoa > Chordata > Mammalia > Carnivora > Otariidae > Eumetopias > Eumetopias jubatus. The sequence continues at coordinate 134,089,921 of NW_028274809.1, read as the reverse complement.
TTCTTTGTAACTTCTTTTATTCCCCTTCTGCCTTTTTTTTTTTTTGGATTGAGTATTTTTTTATGGTTCTATTTCATCTCCTATGTTGTCTTATTAGTGACAGCATTTTTTGTTAATTTTAGTGGTCACTTCGGGGTTTATTGCACACGTATATTGATCCCATCTACTTCAGGCATTCCACATACGGCAGAAGAAACTCACAGTAGGATGAAACATACAGTAGTATGCTTTCCTTTCCCCCGTCCTGGACTTCATGCTGTCGTTGTCGTATATTTTGTTTATATGTATGTTGTAAACCCCACACTAACTTGTTATTTTTGTTTAGTCAGTGATTTTTAAAGAGATTTAAGTAGTAGAAAAAAATTCTTATTGATTTACTGCTGTAGTCACCATTACCAGTGCTCCTCATTTCTTTGTTTAGATTCATATTTTCATCTGGTACCCTATTCCTTCCGCCAGGACTTCCTTTAGCATTCCTGGTAGTGTGGGTCTGTTGGTGGTTACTGCTCTCCTGGTAGTGTGGGTCTGTTGGTGGTTACTGCTCTCCTGGTAGTGTGGGTCTGTTGGTGGTTACTGCTCTCCTGGTAGTGTGGGTCTGTTGGTGGTTACTGCTCTCCGCTCCTGCATGTCTGAAAAAGTGTATTTATCACCTTCATTTTTTCAAGGGTAATTTCTTTGGGATCATCATGTTTTCTTTCAGTACTTTACAGATGTGTTCTGGCTTGCATTGTTTCCAATGAAGAAATTTGCTGTCATTTTTAGTTTTGTTCCTCTGTACATAATGTGTCTTCCTTAACTCTGTCTGCTTTTAAGATCTGCTCTTTATTACTGGCTTTGAACTATTGATTATGATGTATAGTTTATTCCTATTTCCTGTATTTTGGCTTTATTGAACTTCTTGGATGTGTAGGCTTATTGTTTTCATCAGATTTGAAAATATGTAGCCATAATTTCTTCAGAAGTTTTTTCCATTCCCACATCATCTCTTTCAGAACTCCAGTGACACATGTATTATTAGGATTCTTGAAGTTATCCCATAGTTCGCTAATGTCTATTTATTTTTCATTCTTTTTTCTCTGTGTTTTCATTTCATATAGTTTCTATTGCTATGTCTTCAGTTCATTAATCTTTTCTTCCACCATTATTCCCATCCAGTGTATTTTTCATTTCAATTTGGGTCTTTTAAGAAAACTTCTATGTCTCTACTTAATTTTTTGTGCATGAGGAATACTGTTCTTATGCCCCTGCCTGTTCATTCTAACATCTGTGTCTAATATCAGGACCCCTCTCTCAGTAATTGAGTTCTTCATTTTTCTCATTATGGGCCAATTTTTCTGCTTCTTTGAATGCCCAGTAATATTCGATTAGATGCCAGACATTGTGAATTTTACCTTTTTTGGCCGATGAATATTTTTGTATTCCTACAAATAATCTTGAGCTTCATTCTGGGGCACAGTGAAGGTACTCAGAAACAGTTTGATCCTTTTAGGTCTTGCTTTTTAAAATTATTTGTTGGGGGGCGCCTGGGTGGCTCAGTCAGTTAAGCGTCTGCCTTCAGCTCGGGTCATGATCCCAGGGTCCTGGGATCGAGCCCCGCATCCTGCTTCTCCCTCTCCCACTCCCCCTGCTTGTGTTCCCTCTCTCGCTGTCTCTCTCTCTGTGTCAAATAAATAAATAAAATCTTTAAAAATAAATAAATAAATAAAAAAAATAAATACAATTATTTGTTGGTACCACAGCAGCATTCAGGCTAGGGCTCTTTGTTCCCTGCGGCTGAGGCAAGGCCCCCTTTTGAGTCCTCTGAATTGAAAGGCTTTCCAGTCTGTCTGGAGTTCCGAGCCCTGCGTGAACATGAGGTACTCTCCCCTCTATCCTCCTGGCCCTCAGGTAGTTTCATCATCTGCACGTACTGATCAGTACTTGGTTGGATACTCAAGCAGTATCCTTTGCACATCTCTGGGGTTTCCTTTCTTTGTAGTTCTCTCTTTCCTGTATGCCACCCGGTGAACCATAGCCCTGGTGCCTCTAGAACACTTAGCTCCACGTCTTCAACGCAGGGAGTCAGCCAGCCTTCCCCTGGGGCTTTCCATCCTGCACTGCAGATGGAAACTGTCTCATAGGGTTCACCTCAACTGTTGCCCATCTTGCAGGGATCACTGTCCCACATGGCTCAACGCCCAATGTCTTGACCATGATTGTTTCATATGTTTTGTTGTTGTTGGTTTGGTGGTTTTAGGTAGGAGGATAAATAGAGTTCTTGTTACTCCATTTAGTTACAAGTAGAAATCTCAAAATTAGGGTTTATTTTTTCTCTTATATATTTAATATTCCTCTTATTTTAAGAAGAAAGTTGTATTTTAACCATTTATGAGTAAGGTGATTTCTAATCATGCTTGCTGTATTTAAGTTTATGAAGATCTGAAGGGTGAAGGTAGGGGGTACGCAGAAAATAAAAACAATAAAGTGCCACCCCTTACCCCAGAGCTCTCTGATTTGCTCTTTGGTAGTTGCTCTGCTAGATTAGGAGAGCCCCTTTGTTCCTTTTGGAGAGAGAGTCTCTAAATGAGTTCTATGAATGTGCATTCAAAATGTATGGAAGATGTTATAAATAAAATGGTCATAGTCTTTGAGTTTTGATCTATACCATTAAAACTTTGACAGTAAAATACTGTAGAGGAAACAATGAGAGAAATTACTTCAATAGATATTAAAATGTATTTTAAAGCTATAATAATCAAAATATTGAAGTAGTATTGCTAATACAGACACAGATTAGTAGACCAAATTAGAATTTCCATAGGCAGACTTATAAACGTAGTTTAAACATTTAGCATAAAGGAATTATGTCAATCATGGGTTATTCAGAAGATAGTGTTGGTACAACTGGACAATTTATTGAAAAAAAAGTTGGATCTCCTCTCCATATCTTACATCCAACTATATTTTAGATAGATTAAAGATACAACGTTCTTTGGAGAAAATATAGGTGATTCACATAGGCTTGAGGAAGAGAAGGCCTTTTTAAGTATGACGCAGAGGGTACAACCAAATTGGAGTCAGAGAATTTACAAAGAAAAATCATATAAACAGAAGGACAAAAAGAACAGAATAAAGTAAATAAGGTAAGCAACAAAGCAAATGTCTTTTAATTTTACAAACTTATCGTTTCTTTCCAGAATATTTAAAAGATGCTTCAAAGAAGATGAAAAGTGGGCTTATGTTTGTAAAATTGGTTAACCCATGTTCAGGTAAGCTTTCCTCCCCCCTTCTCTTCCCATAACAGTAACTTTAATTTTTTTTAAACATTGCTGCCAAAAAGTGTATATACTTATTTACCTTTGTACGTTTGTTCTTCCTTAATAGCTTTTAAAGGTAAGAAGTCATTACTGGGTGACAAAAGCAACCTTGACCTAAACATTGTTTATTTCTTCTTCTAATTTAAATCCATAGAACTGCAGGCAAGACAGAAAGTGGTGTGTTTGGCTTCTCTCTGAAAACAGACTAATTTTCTTTAGCTTTCTTAAGCCAACTCTTCTTAGAGTAGTTATTCAACATTAGTGTCCACTTATATTCATTTTATGTTGTAAAGTAAAATAAACAGCCAGAGTAAAAGAGAAAAAACAAAGTTTTTACTTGACATGCCAAGATTTTGAGTGTTTTCATTTTTAGTGGTACTTTCCTCATTTTGTTCTGAAAAGACAGTATATTTGTTCCTAGTCAAGAGGTGATTTTTTTTATATTAAAAGCATTTTATACAGAGATACATATTTTATTGCAACTAATTTCATTATAACTTTATATTCAGTGCATTTTGTTTTCTAATTTTTAGGCAAAAATACTAAAATATACCATAAATACATAGTAATACTGATATTTATCTCTATGTGAGATTATTTTTTTGTTAATTTATTTCACAAGATTTATGTTATAGGGTTGTTATTAATTTTATAAGGTTTTGAGTAGACATTTGATACTTAGCAAATTAGAGCCTTGTGCTGTTGGGTACAATATTGAAGAGTAAAAACAAGGGAAAGTCAATGGGTAGTGCCTTGTTATCGTTGTTGATGGACAAACATACATAGAAGCCACAAAAAAAGGCAAAAGTTCCTGGCTTCTTCCAGTTTCCTTTTCCTCAAAATGGAATTGAATTTGAATTGAAAATTCATATTATCTGGAACTTCTGAATTATACGTTAAGACTAAGTTGAGGCAAGCACATTTTTTCAAGAGAAGTCTTAGGTAGCAGTAAAGGTTGTAAAGCATTTAATGAAAGTTAAGGTACACAAAAAAGTCAGGCTTCTTGTACAATTTCTGTTTTATCTAAATGTCCATAAACAACAGAGGAACAAATGCTTGCATTTACCACATTGACTGTGGAAAAATAAAGGCTAACATTTGCTGAGCATTTACTATGAGCCGAGTACTGTTTTAGGGACTTTACATGTGTTCTGCCTTTCTGATCCTTACAAAAACCTGTGAGGTAGGTTCCCTATTGCTCCCATTTTACAGATATGGAAACAGAGGCACAGAAAGGTTTACATAAGTTCCCTGAGGGCACATGCACAGCATGTGGTACACATAGATTCAAACTCAGGGTGCTTGATAGTGCTGTGGTTAGAAAAACATTTCATTCCTGAAAGGGCCCTTGCGTTTCTCACTTAGAGCTGGCCCTCAGGGTCTGTAGGCCCTGTCCCTCTCTTGGGCCCTCTGGTGACAGGGAGCCACATGCCAGCTCAGTTCATCTGACTGAAGCATTAGGTTTGGGTAGTTTAAGAATGGGTTTCCCCTTGCGATCTAATGGAGGATTCAGTGAGAGCCTTTGTAGCAGTTAAGATGAATGATTCGCACTTTTTTTTATTTATTGGTTTAAGTTCAGTGAGGATTATAGAGCTGGAAAACAAGCATCTGTATGTAATAGCTATAAACTTTCCTGGGAGTCAGTTTGTATAGAATATATCTATGTATGTTTATGTCCATATTAGGAACATTCCTCAGAACTGTTGGACAGTCTTTTGAGTGTGTGTGTGTGTGTGTGTGTGTGTGTGTGTGTGAAAACTTAAAAATAAAAAACAGATTTGTCTTAACAGGAGAAGGAACCATTTACTTGTTCAATATGTGTCTACAGCAGCTGTTTGAAATAAAAATTTTCAAGGAAAAACACCATTCTTGGTTTATAAATCAATCAGTCCAATCAGGTAAGTGACTAGTGTATATATTTCCATTAACTAAACACATACTCTAGCTTTTCCATCCTTCATGCATAGGGGTGCAGGCCTGTGTGCCCAGTTTGGAGTCTGGTCCGTTTCTTAGCCTTCCTTGGCATCAGAGCAGGGTTTAATCAAGGGGAAAGGAAGGATAGTTTGAGCAAGTTTAAATCAATATCTACATATCTTAGATAGTAGGAAAATTTAAGCTAGTAACTCCGCTTGGTCTCTTAAAACACAGATGTGCCCTTAGTCAGAAATTAGGTGATCTTTCTAACACAGGAACGTACGTTGTGTGTACTGGGGACTCTTTGTTCTTCTGTTAGACACTTCTGAGGATCTTCAAGGTTTAACATCTTATTTCTTGGCAAATGGATACGCTTCTAAAATAAAATAGAATAAAGCAAAGATTTTTTAATGTGTTGTCATATAAATTACTACTGCCCCCACCCCTGCACCCCCCCAACACACACACCCAACACCAGAGTTCTGGTTCTTTTAATGTTCCTCTAATTTGGGGGCAGTGTTGACTCAGAAGGAAAAAGGATAACACATGTTCTGATGGTTCAAAGAGTTGGGGAGGTGAGGGGGAGTCAGGGATAGTTGAGACATTCTGCATTCCCTCTGCCTATTTTCTCATTGTTTCCAGAGAGTATTTTCTATTTCTTTGTAAGCCCTCTGCTTTCTGTTGACTGTGTATGTCTCTACTTAGTGCCAATGTAGAAAGGCCACTTTGTCTTTCTTCTAAGACATTCCAGAACAAGAGTTTATTGCTGGTGATAAATTTCATATACCTATGTGCATGAGAATACTTGAAATGGCTTTCAGTTGCCAAAATGCAATGGCAGACTGTGTATATAGTCTGGCAGGTGGAAAGTATATGTATTCCCTTTTATTGTCGCTGCTATGCTTATTCATTTGGCAATATATGAAAGTTCTAACTTCTAACGTAATACACTTGCAATTGGTTTAGCTAGATAGACACAGTAATATCCAGATGAAACTGGGAAATGTTGGGAGGCAGTGATTGATCACCTCTCCTGGACTGTCTTGATTTGGTACCTGCTTTTTTTTTTTCTTTTTAATAGACCTTATTTATTTGAGTGGTTTTACGTTCGTAGCAAAGGTGCCTGCTTTTTTCATCATTGTCTTCTTTTTAAACTTAACCTTGAAGAAAGAGCTGCTTTTAAGAATAGCCACCAGGATATTGTTTTCAGACCTAGAAACCTGTTCCTAATTTCTATCATGGATGCCTCCTATAAAATGAGCTTAGAGATTCTGACAGGTTGTTTTCATAAGTTTCTCTTCTACTTTAAAAAAAAATCAACTAATATCATAATATAAAATTACTTTCTTCATTTTTTTTTTTACTTACTATAAAATGGAATCATATATATAATTTAAGGTTAGAATTTCTTCACTGTATAGGTAGGTTACTCTTTTAGGGAATAAAAGTAAGTACATATGTTTCCTGAAACCAAAATAAGGATGAAGATAAAGAAATTGTTATTGTTCCGTTTGATGAAATACCTCTTCTGGTTCACCTCCATGGAAGAAGGCGTTGGGGATGATTGTAGGGGCTGTGATAGAGGAGAGAATAGTGGGGAATAGATAGGTTAGTTTGTTGATTTGCCTTTTTTCCTTTTAGCCTGGATAGTACCATTAATCTTACTACAGAGTTTCCTGTTCCTCATGCTCAGTCTTGTTAGACTTCTTTCCTCTTGCCTTTTCCTTAGGGAATAGGAGGGTAGGGTAAGGTCTGGATAAGGTAGGGTCTCAGGTGGGGAACCACCTTCTGAGTTTTGAATCATTGGCAATTCTAAGCTGTGAACCCACAGACTATAGAAAGAGCTATGTTTGGAGAGAATAATATTGTTTGCCCATGGCTTCATCCTCAAATGCATAGGAAATTACATTTCACTGCAGCTTTATAGATAAACTTATACATACAGGTCTCTTGATGTTTGTCTGGTTCACGTTCTGTCAATATTTCCCCCAACTCTTGCCTTTGTGGGGGGTGGTGGGAGGACCTCTGTTAAAAATGATTTCTATGGACTCTGGGAAACAAACTGAGGGTTTTAGAGGGGAGGGAGTGGGGGGGATGTGTTAGCCCGGTGATGGGTATTAAGGAGGGCACGTATTGCAATGAGCACTGGGTGTTACACGCAAATAATGAATCATGGAACACTACATCAAAAACTAATGAAGTACTGTACCATGACTAACATAACATAATAAAAAATGATTTCTAAATATTTCATATCTTCTTTATTCATTCATCCTTCAGTGGACACTTAGATTGTTTCCATCCCTTGGCCATTGTAAATAATGCTGCAATAAACATCAGGGTGCGTATATCTTTTTGAATTAGTGTTTTCATTTTCTTTGGGTAAATACCCAGTAGTGGAATTAGTGGATCATATGGTATTTCTATTTTTACTTTCTTGAGGAACCTTCATACTGTTTTCCATAGTGGCTGAACCAATTTGCATTCCTGCCAATAGTGCACAGGGGTTCCTTTTTCTCTACATCCTTGTCAACACTTGTTATTTCTTGTATTTTTGATTTTAGCCATTCTGACAGGTGTGAGGTGATATCTCATTGTGGTTTTGATTTGCATTTCCCTGATGATAAGTGACGTTGAACATCTTTTCATGGGTCTGTTGGCCATCTGTATGTCTTCTCTGGAAAAATGTCTATTCAGGTCTTCTGCCCATTTTTTAATCAAATTATTTGCTTTTCTGGTGTTGAGTTGTATAAGTTCTTTATGTATTTTGGGTATTAACCCTTTATTGGATATATCATTTGCAAATATCTTTTTCCATTCAGTAGTTGCCTTTTCATTTGGTTGATGGTTTCCTTCACTGTGCAAATCTTTTTTTTTTTTTTTTTGGTGTAATTCCAGTAGTTCATTTTTGCTTTTGCTTTTGTTTCTCTTGCTTTTGTTTCCCTTGCATATATATATATATATATATATACACACACACACACACACACACACACACACACACACACAATGGAATACTATTCAGCCATAAAAAAAAGAATGGGATCTGACCATTTGTGACAACATGAATGGACCTAGAGGGTATAATGCTAAATGAAATAAGTCAGACAGAAAAATAAATACCGTATGATTTCACTCATAAATGGAATTTAAGAAACCAAACAACACAAAAGAGACAAACAAAAAAACTCATTTTTTTTTTTAAGATTTTTTTTTATTTATTTGAGAGAGAGCACAAGTTGGGGATAGGGACACAGAGACTCCCCACTGAGCAGGGAGCCCAACATAGGGCTCAATCCCAGGACCCCCCTGATCATGACCTGGCAAAGGCAGATGCCTAACCGACTGAGCCACACACGTGCCCCCCGCCAAAAAAAACCGGCCTCTTAAATACAGAGGGCAAACTGGTGATTGCCAGAGGGAAGGTGGGTTGGGGAGTGGCTGAAATAGATAAAGGAGATTAAAAGGTACAGACTTCCAGTTGTAAAATAAATAAGTCACAGAAATGAAAAGTACAGCATAGAGAATACAGTCAATAAGATTGTAATAATGTTGTTTGGTGACAGATGGTGACTACACTTACTGTAGCACATTCTGCCTTTCGAAAGAGTCATGTAGAATCTTGTGCCTATGTAAGAAGAGCTTCTGAAATTGGAATTTCACATATATTTTTCAAGGAATGGTTTCCACATTGGGATTAAGATGAAATAAGTTGTCTTTCCAAGACATTTAATTCCTTTTGTTCTCTTTTTAATCTGTAGGAGGTCTTCTCCACTTTGCCACACCCATGGACCCTCTATTTCTGCTTCTCCACTACCTCAGGAAGGCTGATAAAGAGGTGAGTTTCCCTGTTTGGGACTTGAACAGTGGGGGAACGGAATAGATCGCTTTTTGCTTGATCTTCTCTCTCTCCTTTTAATGACCCAAATGTAGATTCCCCACAGTTCAGATGTAATTTAATTTGATTCAGGTTGGTGGAGTCGGTCTGGAACATGTGCTGGGACGGATTAGAGCACTGACACACTGACAGACTGAGAACCAGCACTCATCTCTGACAGTTTACCTGTGACTTCTGAGGATGGCCTAGGCCTCCATGCCGCGGACCTTACTTGTTTGAGAAAAAGCCTAACTATGAAAATTTTATCATTAAGTCCTCATTCGTTTTGAAATACAATACAAATGTTAAGAAACTGAAACTGACCTCGGGCCTTAAGAAAGGAAAGAAGACTTATTTTCTTCTTTCTCTGAGACTATTAAATAGGTAAATTGGGGTGTGCCTAGTAAAAGCTCATTAATGGGGAAGCTGTACTTGAGACTTAAGGAATCCCAGTTAGATGAGATTTACCCTTTCAATATAAAAACAGAGTTCATTAACAGTAATCATTTCAGCCAGAGGTTCTAAAACATTTTGGTTTCAATATACCTCTACACTCCTGAAAATGTTTAAGGATCCCCAAAATCTTTTTGTTCCTGCGGGTTTTATCTATCAATATTTACTACATTAGAAATTAAAACTGAGAAACTTAAAAATAGTTTTGTTAATTTATTTTGAAATAAAAATAATGAGCCCATTACATGTTAACATAAATGACATGTTTTCAATGAAACACACAACAAAATGCAGTGAAGAGCATGGCACTGTTTTCCATTTTTGCAAGTCTTGTTAATGTCTGGCTGAATCGAAGACATCTAGATTCTCATATCTGGTTCTGCATTCAGTCTGTATTGTTTCCGTGGAAGTATATGAAGAATATGCAGCCTCACACAGATATGTAGTCAGAAAAAGGAGGAATAGTATAATAACTCTTTCAGACAATTGCAGATATTCTTCTTTAATACTACTCTAAAAATCAACAAGGGGTAGTAGTTTCTTAAAAGTTCATTGCAATGTGGAATCTGAAACCCTGTCAATGAATTTCCCGTGCTCTGTTTACATGAAAATCCATTGGTCTGTCTTGCATTGAGAATGGATTTTTTTACCCATGTATGACTTTATAATATCATGCATTGGTCATTTGGAAAATATTGTTTCACTGATTTCTGCAGATCTTCCAAATGTTGACACACCTCATTTCTCTCTCTCTCTCTCTCTCTCTCTTCCTCTCCTTTGTTAATATCACCCCTGACCTCATCAGAAAACTATATATTGGGAAGCTCTCATAGCAGCTGATACAACTTTTCTACAATTCTAATTTTTGCCTGGAAGTTAAAATGGTATCATTAGCTGGCTGCAAGTACTTTCAGTCTTTTCCTTGAAGTCACGGGTTCACTTCTTTTATATTCGGCCAAATACCCAAGTCTGAACAGCCCTAGTCTGTAATGGTTTTTTTCGGTTAAAAATGGGATCCCACAAAAAAGTAGTTATTTCTGCTCTTGACTCAGTGATGGAGGCACTTTTCCTTGCGGGAATCACTGTGCCCAGGTAGTGGCAGAAGGGGCTTTAGCATCACTTTTAGCACACGGAATATTGAAAAGATTTGCACTCAGGGTCAAGGCTCCACTAACAGTAATTGCTTTTACTTCTTGATGAAGGATATCCTTAAGTGACATGGCTTCTGTTTTGTTTTGTGTTGTTTTAACTGCCCTGCATGGCAGTGAAGAGCGCAGGAGCTACAGGATAGGTTGGTGCCATGGCCATGACTGCTGCTAAGGAGCCTACAGTTCTACCCACCTGGCCGTGCAGATGTCAGTGCAGTGAAAATGCAGATAGCACCTTAGCATTATTGTGAAAATAGTTTTGAGCTCTGGACCCCCTGAAAGGGTGTTAGAGACTCCCAGGCATCTACCAACCACAGTTCAAAAATCTGCAGATTAACAATTTTAAGGAATCAGTGTTATTTAAACTACTTAGAAGAATCGGGGTTTTCGCACGCTGTTTGCTTATAGTTTAAATGTTTATGGGCTCATCTTATTTAGTCCTTAGACCAAATTTCCGTATGGTGGGTACCTCAGTTTAATTTGCTATAAAAACCGAAAGCAGTAAAACAGACTTCAAACTTTAAGTCATACTCTCTCCGGATGCAACTTAGCTTCTTTTATTCCCCTCCTTTCCTATATCCTCTGTTAGTGTGGATTGGTGAAGTTTTATTCCTTACTTCATTCATGGTGCTCATTATCTGGAAGCTACCATGGAGCCAGCGTATTTAAGGTATATGAGCGGCGAGGCCAGTAAGTCTTCGTCTCTAATGAACAGAGATGGGCAGGTCACCACCAGAAGCAAGGATCTGGTAGTATTCAGTTGAATACTTCAGTTGGCTCCCGTTAGTTTTCGAGGATACATTAACAGAGAGAAAGTCACCAACCAGCCTTAGCACCTGTAATGATGCACATTTAAAGTCCCTCCCCCCATGCTGTGGGGTTGTTTCCCTGTGTCCCACTGAGACCATGACTGGTGAATTAACCCTCACCCTGGCCCTCTGGGAGTCCTGAGGGCTGGCTCAGGTCGACAGACACAGAATGAAGCAGAAATCCTGCTCAAAGTGGTGGTTGGCTTTCATTGTAAACCATCTTACTTTTTCTTCTCAAATACTTGAAGTGCCCTATAAAATAACTCATGACATTTAGGTATTTCCTTCCTTGCATTTTACATATGATCTTTTCCTACTGAGTTAAAGAATATCGGTATGCACTTTTGAAAGGTTGACCTGGTCTTCTTTAATCTCAGAAAAATTCTTCTTTCTAGCTATCCCAACTGTTGCTAACTTTATATTCAAAGCAAGTTGCTTATTTCATTTCCTTTTTGGGTATATATGGTAAAGAAAATGAGAATGAAATATTAGTTAATTATGAAATTATTATATCATAACTGTGTGGCAGTCCACCGTATATAATTAGAGTATTGTTTTCAATTGCTAAATATTTAAAATATTTGTTGACCATGATAGAATATAGATTAAGGTAGATACCTAAAGACAGGAAGATTTGGAAAAATCTGTGGATTATTCTTACTATCTGAAGGAAAAAGACAGCATTGAAATTGAGGCATTTCTTGCCATTTGTTGACTTAACAGAAAGTATGACGAGCTTTCACACATGCTACTGAATGAATGAGATTTCACCCTTCAAATCAAATAAACCTGCATTTGCAGAAAGAAAACTGATCAGATGGTTTCTTTGTCTTCAAATAGAGTTGTTGCTAAAACAGAAAAGCAGAGTGAGCTAGAAGTGGGACATGGGCAGAACCATGCATTTTTTCTAAAGTCCAGTATCCCCAAGTCAGGGAACTAATCATTTAGACAGACTTCGCCCCTCCATGCTCCTGCACAATTAAGTAAAAATAACCTGATTGAGAAGAAGAATGTTCTGAATTCCTATGTTCTGAATTCTGGCCCATTGGTTTCCAGGCCTTACACACCTCTGTAGATGAGCCTGATTTAGTATGTGTGCAGCTTCCTTGTACTTACCCCTCTGGCCATCTTTTATTTTATCATGGCCTACATTTGGAAGCATTGTCAGACAGCTCTGGCAGGAGCAGATTCATTTTGGTTATTTTCTCCTTGCTGTAGTATTTCTTCCTTCAGCCCTGGGGTAAGGATAGGGAGGGAAGCTGTTTGCTCTGTGTGTGATCTGGGCTTATTCCTGAGTGATGGTCAGGACTCCTGCTCTGTGACCTTAGCTTTATATCCTTTCCCACACACTGAATGGGTTGGACCAGCCCAATGCAATCTCTACCATCTCCACAAGCTTCTATGGTTTCTAGCACTCTTCCAGAACTCCCTCCACCCCCACCGTAGCTGTACTTTTGATATGGGTGGTTCGCTGTTTGGAACCCCAGTGCTTTCAAGAGCTTCCTAGAGGGAGCTGAGAGTCAGTTCTGGAGCCTATCCCAGTGGAGGGGTTCCTTAGGTGAGACAGGTGGCTTTGAACTTAGTTTAAAGATCCAGCTATGAGATGATGTATCTTTTTCTTTTTCATAATGTATGAGTTTGCTGACTGGAGTGCTTGCATTCTGACTGAATGAAGTCTTCTTTCAGGGAAAGTTCCAGCCCCTAGAGCAAGTTGTGGTGGATGACATGTTTCCAAATTGCATTTTGTTGCTGAAACTTCCTGATCTTGAGAAGTTACTTCGACATGTGACAGAGGAAAAAGGTAGAGTATGTGGCCTTTTGAATCAGGCTTATGTCTGCTGGAAAGGCTGGGCACCTGCCCCACTTGAATGGAAGGCTTGTTCTATGCCAGTCGGAAGGGAAGCTGTCATTCAGACTTGCTTCCACTCATCAATGCTAGTCCTCTATTGCATTGGACTGTTCAGTCTTGGAAATTCTAACCAGTTCACACGGTGGCCTATCTCCCACAGGGCCAGGGATCATGAGGCTTGGGCTTTGGTCTCAGTTCTTCTTTGAACTAAGTATGTGACTTCAGTTAAGTTCCTCGACTGCTTTCTGCCTCAGATTTCTCCTTGTAAGATTACATAAAGCCTTTGCCTTCTTTTGAATCAAGAAGTGTTTATTGAGTGCCGCTAAGAAGCATATGTTGAGCACTAGAGTTAAACTAATTACAAATAAGACATTATCCTTTCTCTTACTAAGCTTGGAGTCTACAGGGGACAAATGCAAATAGGGCAATGACAGCAGAAAGTAACGGAAGTGAACTCCTGGTTTTCTGGGGATGCCCAGGACACGTTCATAACCTCGCAGGTGGGGAGCGCAGCTGGTTGGCTCTGGGGTCGCTCTCCTGGGTGAAATGACCTCTAAGTGGAGCCCTGAAGGATAAGTCAGAGTAGCAGCATAACAGAGGCGTGGACATATGGGAAAGTTCGTCATGTGTAGGAAGCTCTAAGGAGTTCAGGTTAGCCAGAGTATAGGATGTCAGGGATGCATTTAGGTTGGTAAGGAAGGAAAGGGTGGGAATGCAGGGCAAGGGTTCAGATGATGAAGGGCCCGATGTGCGTCTGACTTTGTCTAATGGTAGTGGGGTGTCAGCAGAGTTTGAGCAGGAAAGCGCTATAAAGTGAAAAACCTGTTGGAGAATCTAAGGCCGGGTCCACAGAGGCTGCTGCAGTGGTCTAGGCAGGAATGATGGTATCCTGAGCTTAGCACCTGGAACTAGCAGAAAGTAGCCCCAAGAGGTAGAACCAGCCTCGTTCGGGGTTGGGGGTGGTAGTCAAGAAGAAGGGGGAGTCAAGGATGACTGTTGAGTTGTGCCCTGACCCGCAGTGGGGGTGGCCTCCTGGAGACACAGGTGGGAAGAGCAGGCTGGGGGTACTTAAGAGAGGAGCAGTAGATACTATTCATTTGAATTCTGAGAGAAGGAAGTGAGGCAGTGTGTATAAGTATGTCTTGTTAAGTTAGAAACACTATACAGACTTAGCATCTGTGTCTCCAAAGTCATCCAGGTAGTTTCAGGGTTAATATGGGACATGGAGTGTGGGAACCAAAACAACAGGCTGATGAGCTGTGGTTGTTCATGGTCGGTTTGGCAACCGTGACAGTTCTGAGCCCAAGAAAGTGGTAGTTCCAAGAAGTGTAAGCTTACAGTGGGAAAGGGGAGAACCTCACTGATTGCATTTTACATTATAGGTTCAACTAAATTCACCCTAGGCCAGGCTTAGAGCTCCATTTTGGATATGGAATGTGGCACCAAGGTTTTATCAAAACCGTCCCATTAAAGACATTCCCTGATGCTGAGCTTGGAGGAGATAACAGTCTTTTTGTGGGTGAACAAATGAAGTAGCTCATAGCCATTTCTGAAAGCTTAAATAATGAGGAATAAGTACAAGTCATTTTAATTTTGCCAAGTTAATGTAAATTGAAAATGCAATGAATTCATTATCCCAAATGCTTACATGAGCTGTGTAAAGAACAGTTATCTTAAACCCAAACCCAGAAACCCAGATTGAGAAATGGTGTTAATGAATCGGCATTTGTTAGCTTTCAGCCTGCGGTTCAAAGCAAGAACTTCCCTCCCTCTCATTCCTTCCTTCTTTCACACGGAACCCCTGATCATTGATTAAATCATTACCTGAACTCGTGTCCTAATCTCTGTCACTCCTCAACATGGCTTAAGAGTTGGAAGTTCTGCTGAAATAGAAAGTGCATGGCCTGTGCTTATCTTGTTTGACCAGCTCTAAATAAACTTCAAAATACTATGAATTTCCCTTTGGATCTTCATGGGAAAAGATGTCTATCTCAGTATGCAGTCCTTGTATACAGAACTGACATAAAGAAAATATTTCACATATTTGTGCTCTGGGTTAAGGGGTAAGGCAAGTAATGTGAGATTGTTTATGTGCATTTTGAGAAAGAGGCCTTTTTGAGGGTGAAGCATACTTAAGAGATAGAAGAGATCCTACAATTTCTTTGTTTTTTCTTGTTTTTAAAATTTTTGGGTTTGTTTTTAAACCTTTCATTATTTTAAGATTTACAGAGTGTCATTTATTAGGGGAAGAATTTAATTATGAAGAAACTGTCAAGACTTTTAGAGAAAATTGCATACATCTTTTACTATATGAAATTTAATCTGAATTATCACTTTATGTTTTGCCTTACTATCATTAAAGAAGAAAGAAAGAAAAATTTGAGGCTAAGGGTGTTTAGAAACCTGGAATGAATATAGGCTGATAATATATCTACTTTGAAAATTAAAGTACATGGGCTGGTAAAACAATTATTTTATTAAGAAAATTAAAGATACAAAAAATTCAGATAAAAAACTGCAAATATTATTTGTACTCGACCCAATAATCAACAAAGGTTTATATTTCATTATATTTGCTTCATATCTTTTTTGGGAAAGAATTTCTTTAAGAACAGCCTGGTAATCTGATCTCAGGATCTGATGGCATGCAAGGAAAATTAAAAGTATATTTGCCGTATAGTTTTGAAGAAATCAGATTTTCAGCATCCTTGCTCTGTAAGATGAAGAGTTTGAAGGGTTGAGAGTATCCCCCATACATTATAATTAGTACTTTGCAAAATTGTTCTAGATCATAAAATAAAGCTTTTATTTTCTCAGCTTTATGGTGTTGAGATTATTGAATGATGGGGATGTGAACATTATTTAAATATTGCAGCTAATAGTCTCTGGTATCTACCATAAAGAGATGCTTCTGGAATTAAATGATGTAATACAAGTAAATCAATGACCAAAGAGTACTGGATATATAGTAAATGCTCAGTAAATGTTAGTACTATTAAGGCTTCTGAATTAGAAATTATTAATTCTTTGTTGATGTATAAGTACTGGGCACACCCATACACATCTGTTTGATGGTCCATTGCTAAATATATATTGAAGTGGTTTAAGTAGAATGGGGATAATCAGGTAATAATAAAAATATCTACTATCTAATGAGAAAGTACGTATCATCTGTATTGTACATACGTTATTGTATCCCTACAGTAATTCCCTCTCATTATTGTTACAACCTGCATTTTTACAAATGAGGAGACCGAGGCTCAAAGAGCTGAAGTTACTGGACTAGCATCACAGAAGTAGAAGTGGGGAACCAGAATTGGAACCCGTGTCTGACAGCCACTCTTTCCTCTCCTTCTTGCAACTGTGTAACACTTCCAGAAGACTCCGGTAGAATTGTTAGGTGGTATCTCATGCAAAGATAGAAACTTATTTTTAAAAAAAACTTGTATATCCCATCTTCATAATTTCCCTTTGTGAGGCAAAAAGAGAGAGTCAGGAAAGAAGACAGAGAACTACGATAGCGTAAAGAAAAGACAAGTTTCTCATCCCAGCAGTGAGCTTTCTGTTCTCAGGCACCCATTCCCCTCTTTTAGCGATTGCCTTGGGTCCCAGCTGCCTATTCGAATTTAGCTTACTGTCCATTTATAAGTTACTGTTTGGTTCTGCTCCGTATTTTATTGCTAGGATTTTAAAAATAAAGAGGACTGCTAAGGAGTGGTCAGGTGGTATCCATGAGAGGGAGCAAAGATAAAGGAGAGAGCTGATTGTCTTTAACATCCATTCTCTCCGTAGGCACTCTGCAGATAGAGCAAACCCTGAAATACTCAGATTCCCCAGCCAGCTGTTTTGATATTAAACTCCAGATGCTGTCTCAAAAGTCTGTGGCACTAAAGATCTGGTTAAGCCTGCTAGGTTTCTAAGAACCTCCCCCTACCCCCCTCGTCCCTGCCGAGTAAACCCAGCCACGGTTGTTTGTATCCCAAATGACGATGACCGTGACCTTAGTTAGCACTGCCTGCTTTATTAGTGAAGGAAATGATGTGTCTCTGTTTGCTAGCTCTGGGGCTCAGTACGTTTCTTGCCAAAGAAGCTCACATTCGGTGGAGGGATGACAGGGGAAAGGCCTAATAAAGGGTTGTGAACTTCATCTTGAGTCTAACACTGTTTCATATTGCAAGCCAAAGCTGCACTAGGCTGTCCGGTGTGATTAACAGGAAGAGCCAGGAAAACTTACCTGATTAAAATACCCCAAGTACAGTTGCCAAGTTTCTCTCCCCAGGAGGCAGGAAAAAAAAAGAGACCATATGAGTTTCTGGTATGGAAAACATTGAGAAAGTAGATGTGAAAATGTGCTCTAGGCAGTTTGTTCAATAATACATCAGGGAAATTCAGGATTGTGAGCCGATTACCCAATTGCTGAACATGTTATTTAATTGTGGACTCACTTTTATTCCATCTTTATTTTGTAAACCCAATCTTTCCAGATGTTTGAGACCAGTTTTATAGGCACCAGACACATTAAGGAAAGAAACCTTTCCAGCATATGTACATATTATCTAACTCACCAACTCTTGCAAATACTAAATTTAAGACACAAACAAACATGTTATGGTATTTTTCATAATTTTGGGTAATCTGCGGCCTTCATGAATATTTTGAACCCCCTTACTTATCAAAATTTGTAAATTTCAAAATTAAGCAGTAGCTTATGCACTTGGTCCTTTTGTAGCATTCTGGGATATCCAAGTTGGATATTTCTTAGTTATCATCTTGTCCAGGGAGTATTCAATTAGAAATAAATGGATAATTAAAAATTTCCTAGAAAAAAACCTCCAGGCCCAATTAGCGTCACTGATGAATTCTGCCATACTTTAAGAAATAAATAATACTCAAATAATGATACTTATTCAAATCCTTTCAGAAATTAGATGAGGAAGGAAAATTTCCCAACTAATTTTGTGAAGCCAGAATTATCCCAATACCAAAGTCAAAATTATTTTAAAAAGAAAACCAGGCCAATATCCCTTATGATCATTGACTGAAAAATTCCTAATAAAATATTAGCAAATCAAATATATAAAAAGGATAACATATTATAACCAAGTGGGATTTATCTCAGGAATGCAAAGTTGTTTGAACGTTAGAAAATCAATCTGCATAATTCACCATATTTACACATGACAAAAGGAAAACTGTATGACCATCCCAATAGATGCAGAAAAATCATTTGACAAAATTCAGTCATAATATAAATTCTCAGCAAATTAGAATAGAAGGGAGCTTCCTGGAAAAGGGTGTCTATGACAAACTTAAGCTAACATCATATTTCACTGTAAAAGACTGAACAGTTTTCCCCTATGACTGGGTACAAGATAAGCATGTCTGCTTTGACCACTTCTATTCACCATTGTAGTGGGAGTCCTAACAGTTTCAATAAAACAAGAAAAAGATAAATGGTATACAGATTGGAAAGTAAATAGTAAAACTATCTCTATTCATAAACAATATGGACATGTATGTAGAAAGCCCAAATGAATCTACAAAAAAAATTACTATAACTAATAAACAGGATACAAAGTTAATTTATAAAAAATGAATTATATTTCTGTATACTAGCAGTGAACAATCAGACAATGGAATAAAAACATATCCAGAATATCATCAAAGATCATGAAGTTCTAGAAATAAATATAACACAGTATGCGCAAGACCAGTACACTGGATTTTACAAAACATTGCTGAGAAATTAAAGAATTAAATAGAGAGATATACCATGTTCATGAATTTAAAGATTCAATATTGTTAAGATGTCCGTTCTCTCCAAATTGATCTATGGATTTAATGTAATGTCTATCAGACTTTTTTGGAGGGAGTGGGGGGAAGAAAATGATGAGCTGATTCTAGAATTAATATGAATTTGCAAAAGACCTGCAATAACCAGAACAATTTTGAAAAAGAAGAACAAAATTGGAGAACTTACACAATCCAATTTCAAGACTTACTCTAGAGCTATAATAATCAAGAAAGTGTGGCATTGGTATAAGGATAAATATATAGATAAGGGAACAGAATAGAGAATCCAGAAGTGGACCCACACTTATATAGTCAATTGAATTTTTTCCATAGTGTCAAGATAATTCAGTGGGAGAAAAGATAGTCTTTTCAACAAATGATCTGGAAAATTTGGATATTCATATGAAAAACAATGTTAACCCTCACCTCACAGTCATGCAGAAAAATTAACTCAAAATTGATCACTAATTTACATGCAGAAATGAAAACTACTAAACTTCTAAAAGAAAACGTAAGAGAAAACTTTTGTGACCTTGGGGATAGGCAAGGATTTCTTAGGACATAAAATCCACTAGCCATAAAAAAAAATTATAAATGTAACCATAAATTACATTTCATCAAAATTAGTATCTTCGGTTTTTTGAAAGACAGCATTAAGAAAAAAGAAAAGATAAACCACGGTTGGAAGAAAATGTTTACATGGTCTATCTGATAAAAGATATGTATCTCAAATATATAAAGAGTTTTCTTAACACAGTAATAAGATGATATACATACAGGCCAGTAAAAAAAAAATCGGCACAAAGTTTGAACAGACACTTAGCAAAAGAAGATTTATAAATAGCCCATAGGCACACAAAAACAGGTTCAATATCATTAGTCACCAGGGAAATGTAAATTAAAACCACAAGGAAATATCATTAGTATTCACTAGAGTGGCTTGAAATAAAAAGGAAAAACAATAAGTTGAGGAACTACCAGAACTCATCTACCTGGCTGGTGGAAGCATAAAATAGTATAACCACTTGACAGTTTCTTATGACTCAGTAATTCTACTCCTAGGGATTTACCCAAGACTTACGAAAACACATCTCCATGCAAAGACTAGTGCAAGAATGTTCAGAGCAGCTTTTTTGTTTAGGGTGATAGTTACATGACCGTATGTATATGTTTGTTCAAACTCCTCAAATTGTACACTTAAAATGGGTATATTAACCATATGAACATTATTCCTAAAGAAAGGTGATTTTTTTTTTTTTAATGGAAGTAGTTACTGATCCATGAGAAGCTAAGCCTCCTCATTTCTGACATGGCATTTTTTTGTTTGTTTGTTCATTTTGTTTTGTTTTTTCCTCCCCCACGGCCCCCACCAGGTAACGCTGGAATCCAGTGATAGAATGTGGGAAGCAAGGCAGGAGGAAGTGATGGCTTTCAGATCCGAGCCTGGTTGAACAGGAGGATGGTTTGGGAGGAAGATGAACAGTCTGTCTTTAGGCACAGAGCCTCAGCTCAGGGCTTTGGGCTTCCTGGTTGGGTTTACTTGGTCTTCTTGAAACAAAATGAACTCACCCCCAGAGAAAGGTACACCTGGCCTCAGAGCAGGACAAAGCAGAGCCTGAAAAGAATCAGAGGAAAAGTCACCAGAGACCTAAAAGAACCAAGAGGAAAAGTTTTTGTAGAATCATGGAGGAGAAGTTTTTCCCACAAAGAACAGGGTCAAAAGTACTGAGAAGGGTGAAGACCTAATTGATCTTGATAAAATGAACATCAGATCCGCAGCTCTGAAGTCAGCCTAGTAGGAGTCTGGTACCCTGCTTAATGGCTCAGTGACTTTGGACGATGTGGTTCACTTCACTCTAACCCAGTCATTTAAGGTGGGGACAAACAGTGGTTTTCACCTGAGATTCATGCTGAACATCAGTGAGAAATGTATATAAAGAACGTACACAGGCTCGAAGATACATTAGTTTCTGATGCTATTATCATTAGCAAGTTGTCATTTAATCTTTTTTTTAAGTAATATGAAGTATTTGTTATGTGCCAGGTGCTGTGCTTTCGGCTTTGTGTGGATCATCTTGTGTAACAGGTGACACCGTGCACTGGGTGTGCCGGAGCCCCTGCAGTATGTATGGCTCAGAGCCTGTGGTCTCCACTTCTTCTGACAGAGCATTTGCAAGAGGATTGGGAAGGGTCTGCAAGGGACTCAGGGAGTGCGAGAGAGGAAGGAAACTGTGGCAGGTTGTAGAACGTTCTTTCAAGAAGTGTGGACATAAGAGGCAAGAGAGAAGTGAGTAACAGAGTCTAGGTGGGATTTCTTAGGAGAGACCTCTACGCTGAGCTTCTTGGGAGATTTATCTCAGGCAATGAACGGAGCTTCTTTAGAAGTTTTAACCCACACAGCGGAGTACATTTATTGAGTGATTGCTATGTGCTCTTAGAATTCCCCTTATTTTTGTACATGGGTGGGACACTGTCTCCAGGGAAGTTGAGTTTAGTTTCACCTGCCTTGTTTCCACAGCAGGCTGTTTGCCCAGGTTTGCCCCTGGCTCCCGCATAGCAGACGTCGCCCCTTGGAGTTCTCAAACTCTGACAACGCCATTTGCAACAGTCTCTCCTTCATTATTTCAGTGACACATCCTGAGGAGATGGGTGCAGAAGCCCAGTCCGCACTCCATCATGCCTCCTATTGCCCACAGTTTTGACAACTGCAGGCCGGAACGGGGAGGACACATGCAGGCGCTAAGGCCAGCCCTTCTCCCATATAAACCATTTCGTGGAACGCAAGCGATGTAACAGACTGCAGAAAATGATCCCTGAATAAGCATTTCCATTTCCCGCAACAATTATGGAGGAAAGAGAAAATGTCATTCTACCCGGGTAGCAAAGTCACATGGGGGGAGTTTGCATCTGGCCCTAAGATTTCCAGGGGTCCCAAAGATCACTCCTGCATGAGGCAGGAGGCTGGGAGCTGCAAGCCTCTGCCTCTGCCGATTGCACAGAAAGCAAGAAACTCCACGAATGAAGCGTTACCAAGGAAATAACGCCTCGTGTCACAGTATGTAAAGCTAGGTGGACTGTGAGGGGAGGAAGTATAACTTAGAAGAGGTGAGAGTTTTATCCCCATTAAGGGCCAGGTCAAGCCTATTGTAAATCCAAATTCCCCTGAAATATAGTTACGATTATACTGGTAATGCGTTCAAAGATAGGCGTATCTTTTCTTCTTTCTCGCTAATCCCACCAGGACGGTACCAAGTAGTTAACAAGGTTTTTTTCCTCAATGCCTGCAGTGCACTTCATACGCATCTGCGTTTAGTTTCAGTTTCCTTTCTTGGGATTTCCATTCTTATTTTAGAAAAGAAGTGTCTCATTGAAAACACTGAGCTAAGCTTCAGATTATTTCAAAAAAAATGAAGGTTGCTTGGCGTGTTAATTTGCTGAGTTTTAAAAATCACAGATTTTCTACAGATTTGTGTACTTTTTTCCAGTTTTATTAAGAAGTAATTAATACACTTTCCATATTTTAATCACTTTCCATAGTTTGGCTACAGTGGACATTGCTGTTGTAAACATTAGGGTGCACGTGCCCCTTCAGATCACTACATTGTCTAGGTTTAAGGTGTACGGCATGATGGTTTGACTCACAGGTATTATGAAATGATCACCACAATAAGTTTAGTTAACATCTGTCATGTCATGTAGATGTAATAAAAAGAAAAGAAAAAAAATTTCTCCTTGGGATGATAACTGTTGGTAAAATTTGATGATTTCCTTAAATTCCCATTCATTTAATGTTTGGACGAAACCTGAGGCACCCAAGTTCTGTTTGGGGATTTTTTTTTTTAACCTCTCAAGTATGCTCTCAGGCTTATAAATTGAGTTTTTCAAGAATATAAACTGTTATGAAACATTAATTGTTGATATTTTATATGTATATATACATATCTTATGAATTTATTTTTTGTTTAATGCACTCTTCTGTTTTTTTTTCTCTTTAATCCAGAAATAGACAAAAAGAAATATTACAAGTACAGTAAGGAGAAGACAATAAAGTGGCTGGAAATAAAGGTATAGTACATCTCCAATATCTTATGGCAGAAAAAGTTTTCATGCTCCTTTTAAAAATTGTTTAAAGAAGGTGGTAAGTCTGAATCCAAAGGCCATCTTGTATATCCAGCTAAAGGAGAAAAACTGTAAAGATATCCAAATATGAAAAGAAATCTTTTACTTTTCATCCTCTGTAACTCATGTATCTCTGGAGTTAGCTTGATGTTTTCCTTTGACCTGCATCCCCATTGCCTGTGATCCTCACCACTGGACAAAAGAAGTTCTCACTACTTGGTGATGTAGATTTGAGTCTTCCACGCCAGGTAATATCAGGTGGGATGCACATTTGCTGCTGTCAGTCCTGCTGTTGTCTCAGAGGTTGACGTTGGTCACACAGCAAGGCAGGGGGCTGAGGCAGACAGGATTCAGGCTTAGAGGAAGTGTGTCTCACTCTCAGCTTCTGGTTGCCTGAGGGATCTTAGTGATCCTAAAATCCTAGAACAATATAAGGTCTAGGGCAGTATTTTCCAAATTGATTTAGTAGGTCAAAACCAGTATTTCTCTTGGAATGGAATGGAATGGGATTGGGATTGGGATTGGGATGGGATGGGATGGGATATATTAAAGTATAGCAGAGAGTAAGGACAAATATTAAGTATGATTCTTTGAAACATATGTTTATATATGTGTTTAAGTATTGGGTTGCTATATATTTCTTACTGTGGGTATAGTAGAAACAAAGAAACCACT